>NC_060138.1:393919646-396319646 GCF_021461385.2 Schistocerca piceifrons | reverse complement strand
TATGTACAGCTAGAAAATCGGCGGGTAGCTCGCAACCAGCAAAAATCTCCTCGCACATTTTGCAGAAGCGGTCTCCTAACAGGCCGGAAAACCTAGCACTTCGATTAGTGCTGGAATGGCACAATCGAAGGGCGGTATCCTTGCGGAGTACCGCCAGAGATGAAAAACCGCAGTGTCAGGGCCTAAATGCTTGCAGCGTGTGCGTTCCACATGAGGGAGTGACATACGGTGGTGCGGGCTGATATGGCAACAGGCGACCGTCGAAAACATCGCAAAAGCAAGTGCCGGAAGGAACGACAATATACGAGAGCACTCGTCAACAGCCCAGTACTACCCTCCATGTCGAGGAGTAAACTGCGACTCCTATTTGAACGCCGCTAGCTGCCAGGGCAGTGGAGAAGCCGTGAGGCCGCCCCACAGCAGCGTCAGGCCGGTGCGAGCTATACTGGCGCGAGCTACACCTAGCCGAGTGCTTACGTCGTCAACCACCTACTGCATATGTGTGTGTGCGTGTGTACACACGTATTCTGCGTGCGTGCGGCGGCGACGACGACGACGTTCGCGAGGAGCTAAGGTTATAACTCCAAACAATTTAATTAAAATTATCTGTGACCAGACCATAAGAGACGCTAACGAGGCATCCGAAGGCACTGTCCTGTGCCCCCATAAATTACCAGCCTAGCGTAATGCGGCTGCAAGTGCGGTCCGGCTAACCGCAAAAAAAAAAAAAAAAAAAAAAAAAATTACTTAAGATAATCTTAAATTAATTAAAAGAAATCGTGGTGTGTAAGCAACTAACTACTGGGCACATCAACAACTACGACAAGTTTTGCTACCAGCGGAATATCTGATCACTGCAGAATGTTAACCCATTTCAGGCTGTGTTTTAATTAATTTTAGGTGGGCCGATCCCGGCGGTACTGCAATGCCGGGCCAACCCGCTACAGAGGTGGAGCAAGCCCCTAGCACTCCGTCAGAAGCCAAAAATGAGTTTAATATTCTGGTCGTGTGATGCAGGACGTATCAGATATTAAGCTGATAAGAACAGATACTACACTTTTTTTCCCTCCTACCTCCCCTATAGCCCTACCTTTTCCTCTCCAAAAATGCCGCCATCCTCTAGTGTCGACGCAGCACGTAAAGCAGGGTGTTGTTAGTAGCAAGACTTATTGCCATAAACCGAAAATAAAAGCGGAGGCATACTCTGCTATGCCTCAGGGGGCGACGACACACTACTCAGAAACACACCTCCCTCTGCAGGTGTGAGGCAAGTGATGATTTTAAAAACTAAATAGAAAGAAATAAATAAAGACAGAAATGAAGGCAAAATAAAAAAAAAACAGCGACGCAGCACACTCAAACGAACTGGCGAGATAATCCCATCGCCCATAGAATTAACAAAGTAATAATCCTCTAAGATAGATTATGCGTTTTCCAATTTTCCAATAATTTTTCATACAAGGTTCACACAATTCGCATGTTACCAATTTCCATATTATCAGTATCACAGAACAGTCTACTCTAGTGATGCCCAGAAGGCCAATATCAAATCTGGGGTATGGGTAAGTCAAGGGTAGTTTGAAAGTCCGAGTGACAAAGATCCAGGGGTACACTCAGGCAATTCTTATACGAGGTGCCTTAGTTAGCCCGGAACACCTTTTGATAACCATGAACCATTGCAACTTTAAGAAATCTTGCAAAAGTAATGGTATATTTCCGGTCAGATTCCGCCAGGCGATGCTGGCTCCAAAGGTAGTCCATGAAAGAGACAGCATCTGCGAGGCAAAGGTCATAGATCGTGAAAATGGTTTGGCCCAAGAGACACACCATTGCGTTACGTCGTGTTCGGGGGTTGGTCTGAATACCAGGGTTAAGGAACCAGTCGACTGACACATAGTCCAGTGTAGTCCCACCGATCAGCGTTAATAGCACACGTGCAAGGTCCCACACTTCTGTGACGTGAGGGCATAGGAGACGATGCTCTCTGGTGTCTACGTCACCACATCGGCCGCAAGCAGCCGAGGGCCATAGGAGGATGGCCGCCAGGCGATGATTAGTGGGTATTAAATTGTTTACAACGCGATACCATAGCGCTGAAACTTCTGTGGGAAGGGCTAGGTGGTTGATATTAGCCCAAGCGTGGTGCCAGATGACCGACGGTCGTCTGTCCTCCAATTTGTGTGGTGTGAGCTGGCCTCGAAGCGCCTAGTAAAGGCGCTTCGATGTGCGTGCCTTGTCGGTGGCCACTGCTAGGATGTAACTTTGATTGAGGTGATAGTCCTTGACTGTCGTCATCCGGAATGGAATATGTGTCAAGCATACTGGTGCACGCGCCGATTGTAGGCGATAACGGTCGAAAAGCACCGCTGTTGTCCCACCTGGGTCAATCTCACGCAAAGTGGCGATACGGTGAATCAGGATTGCCGCACATTTGTGGGGAAAGTCAATGAGTCCAAGGCGACTATCGACTTTTGGCAGTGTACAAGTCTGTGCATCAACTTTGAATAGTGCACGCCGCCACAATAGGCAATATACTGTTTGTGAGATGGCTCTGCTGGTTTGTTTCGGTAGCGTAAGGAGTTGTGCTACATACCATGCCCGTGATAGGATGTAAGTATTAATCAGTTGGATTCGTTGATGGAGGTCGAGTCGTTGATCAGTGTGACTCACGCAAAGTCCTCTGATGCGCGTGAGAATCCGCCTGCACGTGAGTGTTAACATGCGCTGTGGACAGGCAGTCACCTCAAGACCCAAGATACGTTGTTCCCCTACAATCCGGTAGCATGGGCGTTCGATGGTCAATGATCGTGGTCCTAGTGGGATTAGCACCATTTTGTTGGATTTTAACATGGCACCGGATGCTCGTTCATAAACGTGGAGGACTCGGCGAACCGAATCGATGTCCCTGGCGTTTGCTACAAACACACCTACACCATCCGCCTACGCCACACTGCGGAAGGTGACGCCTGGGAAAGGAACACCATCGACCATCCGTCCGATGTCACGCAGCATGGGGTACAGCGCCAAAGCGATAAAATACACTGACAAGGGACACCCTTGTCGAACTGATCGTCTGATGGAAATTGGTCGTGATCTGCAACCGTTCACAATGATTGTGGAATTTGCTCCATCCAAGAAGTGCCGGATGACTCTTATGAAGTGCTCCCCGAAACCCATCCGCTACATAACGGCCAGCAGGTAGGATGGGAGACCCTATCGGAGGCACCGGCGAAATCTAGGGATCAATTGCAGCCGGGGTTCGAGCGTCGGCGGTGGGTGAGTAAGACAGCATCACGGTATATAGAAGCAGCGGTGAAGGTGGTTCGATTCGAAACGCTACATGATTGAGTGGGACAAAGTACCTTATTCATTCCCTGTTTAAGACGTGAAGCCACACTTCGTGCCACCAACTTATAATCAGTGTTAAGAACGGTGATGGGACGTACGTCTTTAGCCCATCAGTGACCTGTGACCTTTGGATTAAAGCCAATACGTACAGCTAGAAAATCGGCGGGTAGCTCGCAACCAGCAAAAATCTCCTCGCACATTTTGCAGAAGCGGTCTCCTAACAGGCCGGAAAACCTAGCACTTCGATTAGTGCTGGAATGGCACAATCGAAGGGCGGTATCCTTGCGGAGTACCGCCAGAGATGAAAAACCGCAGTGTCAGGGCCTAAATGCTTGCAGCGTGTGCGTTCCACATGAGGGAGTGACATACGGTGGTGCGGGCTGATATGGCAACAGGCGACCGTCGAAAACATCGCAAAAGCAAGTGCCGGAAGGAACGACAATATACGAGAGCACTCGTCAACAGCCCAGTACTACCCTCCATGTCGAGGAGTAAACTGCGACTCCTATTTGAACGCCGCTAGCTGCCAGGGCAGTGGAGAAGCCGTGAGGCCGCCCCACAGCAGCGTCAGGCCGGTGCGAGCTATACTGGCGCGAGCTACACCTAGCCGAGTGCTTACGTCGTCCACCACCTACTGCATATGTGTGTGTGCGTGTGTACACACGTATTCTGCGTGCGTGCGGCGGCGACGACGACGACGTTCGCGAGGAGCTAAGGTTATAACTCCAAACAATTTAATTAAAATTATCTGTGACCAGACCATAAGAGACGCTAACGAGGCATCCGAAGGCACTGTCCTGTGCCCCCATAAATTACCAGCCTAGCGTAATGCGGCTGCAAGTGCGGTCCGGCTAACCGCAAAAAAAAAAAAAAAAAAAAAAAATTACTTAAGATAATCTTAAATTAATTAAAAGAAATCGTGGTGTGTAAGCAACTAACTACTGGGCACATCAACAACTACGACAAGTTTTGCTACCAGCGGAATATCTGATCACTGCAGAATGTTAACCCATTTCAGGCTGTGTTTTAATTAATTTTAGGTGGGCCCATCCCGGCGGTACTGCAATGCCGGGCCAACCCGCTACAGAGGTGGAGCAAGCCCCTAGCACTCCGTCAGAAGCCAAAAATGAGTTTAATATTCTGGTCGTGTGATGCAGGACGTATCAGATATTAAGCTGATAAGAACAGATACTACACTTTTTTTCCCTCCTACCTCCCCTATAGCCCTACCTTTTCCTCTCCAAAAATGCCGCCATCCTCTAGTGTCGACGCAGCACGTAAAGCAGGGTGTTGTTAGTAGCAAGACTTATTGCCATAAACCGAAAATAAAAGCGGAGGCATACTCTGCTATGCCTCAGGGGGCGACGACACACTACTCAGAAACACACCTCCCTCTGCAGGTGTGAGGCAAGTGATGATTTTAAAAACTAAATAGAAAGAAATAAATAAAGACAGAAATGAAGGCAAAATAAAAAAAAAAACAGCGACGCAGCACACTCAAACGAACTGGCGAGATAATCCCATCGCCCATAGAATTAACAAAGTAATAATCCTCTAAGATAGATTATGCGTTTTCCAATTTTCCAATAATTTTTCATACAAGGTTCACACAATTCGCATGTTACCAATTTCCATATTATCAGTATCACAGAACAGTCTACTCTAGTGATGCCCAGAAGGCCAATATCAAATCTGGGGTATGGGTAAGTCAAGGGTAGTTTGAAAGTCCGAGTGACAAAGATCCAGGGGTACACTCAGGCAATTCTTATACGAGGTGCCTTAGTTAGCCCGGAACACCTTTTGATAACCATGAACCATTGCAACTTTAAGAAATCTTGCAAAAGTAATGGTATATTTCCGGTCAGATTCCGCCAGGCGATGCTGGCTCCAAAGGTAGTCCATGAAAGAGACAGCATCTGCGAGGCAAAGGTCATAGATCGTGAAAATGGTTTGGCCCAAGAGACACACCATTGCGTTACGTCGTGTTCGGGGGTTGGTCTGAATACCAGGGTTAAGGAACCAGTCGACTGACACATAGTCCAGTGTAGTCCCACCGATCAGCGTTAATAGCACACGTGCAAGGTCCCACACTTCTGTGACGTGAGGGCATAGGAGACGATGCTCTCTGGTGTCTACGTCACCACATCGGCCGCAAGCAGCCGAGGGCCATAGGAGGATGGCCGCCAGGCGATGATTAGTGGGTATTAAATTGTTTACAACGCGATACCATAGCGCTGAAACTTCTGTGGGAAGGGCTAGGTGGTTGATATTAGCCCAAGCGTGGTGCCAGATGACCGACGGTCGTCTGTCCTCCAATTTGTGTGGTGTGAGCTGGCCTCGAAGCGCCTAGTAAAGGCGCTTCGATGTGCGTGCCTTGTCGGTGGCCACTGCTAGGATGTAACTTTGATTGAGGTGATAGTCCTTGACTGTCGTCATCCGGAATGGAATATGTGTCAAGCATACTGGTGCACGCGCCGATTGTAGGCGATAACGGTCGAAAAGCACCGCTGTTGTCCCACCTGGGTCAATCTCACGCAAAGTGGCGATACGGTGAATCAGGATTGCCGCACATTTGTGGGGAAAGTCAATGAGTCCAAGGCGACTATCGACTTTTGGCAGTGTACAAGTCTGTGCATCAACTTTGAATAGTGCACGCCGCCACAATAGGCAATATACTGTTTGTGAGATGGCTCTGCTGGTTTGTTTCGGTAGCGTAAGGAGTTGTGCTACATACCATGCCCGTGATAGGATGTAAGTATTAATCAGTTGGATTCGTTGATGGAGGTCGAGTCGTTGATCAGTGTGACTCACGCAAAGTCCTCTGATGCGCGTGAGAATCCGCCTGCACGTGAGTGTTAACATGCGCTGTGGACAGGCAGTCACCTCAAGACCCAAGATACGTTGTTCCCCTACAATCCGGTAGCATGGGCGTTCGATGGTCAATGATCGTGGTCCTAGTGGGATTAGCACCATTTTGTTGGATTTTAACATGGCACCGGATGCTCGTTCATAAACGTGGAGGACTCGGCGAACCGAATCGATGTCCCTGGCGTTTGCTACAAACACACCTACACCATCCGCCTACGCCACACTGCGGAAGGTGACGCCTGGGAAAGGAACACCATCGACCATCCGTCCGATGTCACGCAGCATGGGGTACAGCGCCAAAGCGATAAAATACACTGACAAGGGACACCCTTGTCGAACTGATCGTCTGATGGAAATTGGTCGTGATCTGCAACCGTTCACAATGATTGTGGAATTTGCTCCATCCAAGAAGTGCCGGATGACTCTTATGAAGTGCTCCCCGAAACCCATCCGCTACATAACGGCCAGCAGGTAGGATGGGAGACCCTATCGGAGGCACCGGCGAAATCTAGGGATCAATTGCAGCCGGGGTTCGAGCGTCGGCGGTGGGTGAGTAAGACAGCATCACGGTATATACACTCCTGGAAATGGAAAAAAGAACACATTGACACCGGTGTGTCAGACCCACCATACTTGCTCCGGACACTGCGAGGGGGCTGTACAAGCAATGATCACACGCACGGCACAGCGGACACACCAGGAACCACGGTGTTGGCCGTCGAATGGCGCTAGCTGCGCAGCATTTGTGCACCGCCGCCGTCAGTGTCAGCCAGTTTGCCGTGGCATACGGAGCTCCATCGCAGTCTTTAACACTGGTAGCATGCCGCGACAGCGTGGACGTGAACCGTATGTGCAGTTGACGGACTTTGAGCGAGGGCGTATAGTGGGCATGCGGGAGGCCGGGTGGACGTACCGCCGAATTGCTCAACACGTGGGGCGTGAGGTCTCCACAGTACATCGATGTTGTCGCCAGTGGTCGGCGGAAGGTGCACGTGCCCGTCGACCTGGGACCGGACCGCAGCGACGCACGGATGCACGCCAAGACCGTAGGATCCTACGCAGTGCCGTAGGGGACCGCACCGCCACTTCCCAGCAAATTAGGGACACTGTTGCTCCTGGGGTATCGGCGAGGACCATTCGCAACCGTCTCCATGAAGCTGGGCTACAGTCCCACACACCGTTAGGCCGTCTTCCGCTCACGCCCCAACATCGTGCAGCCCGCCTCCAGTGGTGTCGCCACAGGCGTGAATGGAGGGACGAATGGAGACGTGTCGTCTTCAGCGATGAGAGTCGCTTCTGCTTTGTTGCCAATGATGGTCGTATGCGTGTTTGGCGCCGTGCAGGTGAGCGCCACAATCAGGACTGCATACGACCGAGGCACACAGGGCCAACACCCGGCATCATGGTGTGGGGAGCGATCTCCTACACTGGCCGTACACCACTGGTGATCGTCGAGGGGACACTGAATAGTGCACGGTACATCCAAACCGTCATCGAACCCATCGTTCTAGCATTCCTAGACCGGCAAGGGAACTTGCTGTTCCAACAGGACAATGCACGCCCGCATGTATCCCGTGCCACCCAACGTGATCTAGAAGGTGTAAGTCAACTACCCTGGCCAGCAAGATCTCCGGATCTGTCCCCCATTGAGCATGTTTGGGACTGGATGAAGCGTCGTCTCATGCGGTCTGCACGTCCAGCACGAACGCTGGTCCAACTGAGGCGCCAGGTGGAAATGGCATGGCAAGCCGTTCCACAGGACTACATCCAGCATCTCTACGATCGTCTCCATGGGAGAATAGCAGCCTGCATTGCTGCGAAAGTTGGATATACACTGTACTAGTGCCGACATTGTGCATGCTCTGTTGCCTGTGTCTATGTGCCTGTGGTTCTGTCAGTGTGATCATGTGATGTATCTGACCCCAGGAATGTGTCAATAAAGTTTCCCCTTCCTGGGACAATGCATTCACGGTGTTCTTATTTCAATTTCCAGGAGTGTAGAAGCAGCAGTGAAGGTGGTTCGATTCGAAACGCCACATGATTGAGTGGGACAAAGTACCTTATTCATTCCCTGTTTAAGACGTGAAGCCACACTTCGTGCCACCAACTTATAATCAGTGTTAAGAACGGTGATGGGACGTACGTCTTTAGCCCATCAGTGACCTGTGACCTTTGGATTAAAGCCAATATGTACAGCTAGAAAATCGGCGGGTAGCTCGCAACCAGCAAAAATCTCCTCGCACATTTTGCAGAAGCGGTCTCCTAACAGGCCGGAAAACCTAGCACTTCGATTAGTGCTGGAATGGCACAATCGAAGGGCGGTATCCTTGCGGAGTACCGCCAGAGATGAAAAACCGCAGTGTCAGGGCCTAAATGCTTGCAGCGTGTGCGTTCCACATGAGGGAGTGACATACGGTGGTGCGGGCTGATATGGCAACAGGCGACCGTCGAAAACATCGCAAAAGCAAGTGCCGGAAGGAACGACAATATACGAGAGCACTCGTCAACAGCCCAGTACTACCCTCCATGTCGAGGAGTAAACTGCGACTCCTATTTGAACGCCGCTAGCTGCCAGGGCAGTGGAGAAGCCGTGAGGCCGCCCCACAGCAGCGTCAGGCCGGTGCGAGCTATACTGGCGCGAGCTACACCTAGCCGAGTGCTTACGTCGTCCACCACCTACTGCATATGTGTGTGTGCGTGTGTACACACGTATTCTGCGTGCGTGCGGCGGCGACGACGACGACGTTCGCGAGGAGCTAAGGTTATAACTCCAAACAATTTAATTAAAATTATCTGTGAACAGACCATAAGAGACGCTAACGAGGCATCCGAAGGCACTGTCCTGTGCCCCCATAAATTACCAGCCTAGCGTAATGCGGCTGCAAGTGCGGTCCGGCTAACCGCAAAAAAAAAAAAAAAAAAAAATTACTTAAGATAATCTTAAATTAATTAAAAGAAATCGTGGTGTGTAAGCAACTAACTACTGGGCACATCAACAACTACGACAAGTTTTGCTACCAGCGGAATATCTGATCACTGCAGAATGTTAACCCATTTCAGGCTGTGTTTTAATTAATTTTAGGTGGGCCGATCCCGGCGGTACTGCAATGCCGGGCCAACCCGCTACAGAGGTGGAGCAAGCCCCTAGCACTCCGTCAGAAGCCAAAAATGAGTTTAATATTCTGGTCGTGTGATGCAGGACGTATCAGATATTAAGCTGATAAGAACAGATACTACACTTTTTTTCCCTCCTACCTCCCCTATAGCCCTACCTTTTCCTCTCCAAAAATGCCGCCATCCTCTAGTGTCGACGCAGCACGTAAAGCAGGGTGTTGTTAGTAGCAAGACTTATTGCCATAAACCGAAAATAAAAGCGGAGGCATACTCTGCTATGCCTCAGGGGGCGACGACACACTACTCAGAAACACACCTCCCTCTGCAGGTGTGAGGCAAGTGATGATTTTAAAAACTAAATAGAAAGAAATAAATAAAGACAAAAATGAAGGCAAAATAAAAAAAAAAACAGCGACGCAGCACACTCAAACGAACTGGCGAGATAATCCCATCGCCCATAGAATTAACAAAGTAATAATTCCAATAATTTTTCATACAAGGTTCACACAATTCGCATGTTACCAATTTCCATATTATCAGTATCACAGAACAGTCTACTCTAGTGATGCCCAGAAGGCCAATATCAAATCTGGGGTATGGGTAAGTCAAGGGTAGTTTGAAAGTCCGAGTGACAAAGATCCAGGGGTACACTCAGGCAATTCTTATACGAGGTGCCTTAGTTAGCCCGGAACACCTTTTGATAACCATGAACCATTGCAACTTTAAGAAATCTTGCAAAAGTAATGGTATATTTCCGGTCAGATTCCGCCAGGCGATGCTGGCTCCAAAGGTAGTCCATGAAAGAGACAGCATCTGCGAGGCAAAGGTCATAGATCGTGAAAATGGTTTGGCCCAAGAGACACACCATTGCGTTACGTCGTGTTCGGGGGTTGGTCTGAATACCAGGGTTAAGGAACCAGTCGACTGACACATAGTCCAGTGTAGTCCCACCGATCAGCGTTAATAGCACACGTGCAAGGTCCCACACTTCTGTGACGTGAGGGCATAGGAGACGATGCTCTCTGGTGTCTACGTCACCACATCGGCCGCAAGCAGCCGAGGGCCATAGGAGGATGGCCGCCAGGCGATGATTAGTGGGTATTAAATTGTTTACAACGCGATACCATAGCGCTGAAACTTCTGTGGGAAGGGCTAGGTGGTTGATATTAGCCCAAGCGTGGTGCCAGATGACCGACGGTCGTCTGTCCTCCAATTTGTGTGGTGTGAGCTGGCCTCGAAGCGCCTAGTAAAGGCGCTTCGATGTGCGTGCCTTGTCGGTGGCCACTGCTAGGATGTAACTTTGATTGAGGTGATAGTCCTTAACTGTCGTCATCCGGAATGGAATATGTGTCAAGCATACTGGTGCACGCGCCGATTGTAGGCGATAACGGTCGAAAAGCACCGCTGTTGTCCCACCTGGGTCAATCTCACGCAAAGTGGCGATACGGTGAATCAGGATTGCCGCACATTTGTGGGGAAAGTCAATGAGTCCAAGGCGACTATCGACTTTTGGCAGTGTACAAGTCTGTGCATCAACTTTGAATAGTGCACGCCGCCACAATAGGCAATATACTGTTTGTGAGATGGCTCTGCTGGTTTGTTTCGGTAGCGTAAGGAGTTGTGCTACATACCATGCCCGTGATAGGATGTAAGTATTAATCAGTTGGATTCGTTGATGGAGGTCGAGTCGTTGATCAGTGTGACTCACGCAAAGTCCTGTGATGCGCGTGAGAATCCGCCTGCACGTGAGTGTTAACATGCGCTGTGGACAGGCAGTCACCTCAAGACCCAAGATACGTTGTTCCCCTACAATCCGGTAGCATGGGCGTTCGATGGTCAATGATCGTGGTCCTAGTGGGATTAGCACCATTTTGTTGGATTTTAACATGGCACCGGATGCTCGTTCATAAACGTGGAGGACTCGGCGAACCGAATCGATGTCCCTGGCGTTTGCTACAAACACACCTACACCATCCGCCTACGCCACACTGCGGAAGGTGACGCCTGGGAAAGGAACACCATCGACCATCCGTCCGATGTCACGCAGCATGGGGTACAGCGCCAAAGCGATAAAATACACTGACAAGGGACACCCTTGTCGAACTGATCGTCTGATGGGAATTGGTCGTGATCTGCAACCGTTCACAATGATTGTGGAATTTGCTCCATCCAAGAAGTGCCGGATGACTCTTATGAAGTGCTCCCCGAAACCCATCCGCTACATAACGGCCAGCAGGTAGGATGGGAGACCCTATCGGAGGCACCGGCGAAATCTAGGGATCAATTGCAGCCGGGGTTCGAGCGTCGGCGGTGGGTGAGTAAGACAGCATCACGGTATATACACTCCTGGAAATGGAAAAAAGAACACATTGACACCGGTGTGTCAGACCCACCATACTTGCTCCGGACACTGCGAGGGGGCTGTACAAGCAATGATCACACGCACGGCACAGCGGACACACCAGGAACCGCGGTGTTGGCCGTCGAATGGCGCTAGCTGCGCAGCATTTGTGCACCGCCGCCGTCAGTGTCAGCCAGTTTGCCGTGGCATACGGAGCTCCATCGCAGTCTTTAACACTGGTAGCATGCCGCGACAGCGTGGACGTGAACCGTATGTGCAGTTGACGGACTTTGAGCGAGGGCGTATAGTGGGCATGCGGGAGGCCGGGTGGACGTACCGCCGAATTGCTCAACACGTGGGGCGTGAGGTCTCCACAGTACATCGATGTTGTCGCCAGTGGTCGGCGGAAGGTGCACGTGCCCGTCGACCTGGGACCGGACCGCAGCGACGCACGGATGCACGCCAAGACCGTAGGATCCTACGCAGTGCCGTAGGGGACCGCACCGCCACTTCCCAGCAAATTAGGGACACTGTTGCTCCTGGGGTATCGGCGAGGACCATTCGCAACCGTCTCCATGAAGCTGGGCTACAGTCCCACACACCGTTAGGCCGTCTTCCGCTCACGCCCCAACATCGTGCAGCCCGCCTCCAGTGGTGAATGGAGGGACGAATGGAGACGTGTCGTCTTCAGCGATGAGAGTCGCTTCTGCTTTGTTGCCAATGATGGTCGTATGCGTGTTTGGCGCCGTGCAGGTGAGCGCCACAATCAGGACTGCATACGACCGAGGCACACAGGGCCAACACCCGGCATCATGGTGTGGGGAGCGATCTCCTACACTGGCCGTACACCACTGGTGATCGTCGAGGGGACACTGAATAGTGCACGGTACATCCAAACCGTCATCGAACCCATCGTTCTAGCATTCCTAGACCGGCAAGGGAACTTGCTGTTCCAACAGGACAATGCACGCCCGCATGTATCCCGTGCCACCCAACGTGCTCTAGAAGGTGTAAGTCAACTACCCTGGCCAGCAAGATCTCCGGATCTGTCCCCCATTGAGCATGTTTGGGACTGGATGAAGCGTCGTCTCATGCGGTCTGCACGTCCAGCACGAACGCTGGTCCAACTGAGGCGCCAGGTGGAAATGGCATGGCAAGCCGTTCCACAGGACTACATCCAGCATCTCTACGATCGTCTCCATGGGAGAATAGCAGCCTGCATTGCTGCGAAAGGTGGATATACACTGTACTAGTGCCGACATTGTGCATGCTCTGTTGCCTGTGTCTATGTGCCTGTGGTTCTGTCAGTGTGATCATGTGATGTATCTGACCCCAGGAATGTGTCAATAAAGTTTCCCCTTCCTGGGACAATGCATTCACGGTGTTCTTATTTCAATTTCCAGGAGTGTAGAAGCAGCGGTGGAGGTGGTTCGATTCGAAACGCCACATGATTGAGTGGGACAAAGTACCTTATTCATTCCCTGTTTAAGACGTGAAGCCACACTTCGTGCCACCAACTTATAATCAGTGTTAAGAACGGTGATGGGACGTACGTCTTTAGCCCATCAGTGACCTGTGACCTTTGGATTAAAGCCAATATGTACAGCTAGAAAATCGGCGGGTAGCTCGCAACCAGCAAAAATCTCCTCGCACATTTTGCAGAAGCGGTCTCCTAACAGGCCGGAAAACCTAGCACTTCGATTAGTGCTGGAATGGCACAATCGAAGGGCGGTATCCTTGCGGAGTACCGCCAGAGATGAAAAACCGCAGTGTCAGGGCCTAAATGCTTGCAGCGTGTGCGTTCCACATGAGGGAGTGACATACGGTGGTGCGGGCTGATATGGCAACAGGCGACCGTCGAAAACATCGCAAAAGCAAGTGCCGGAAGGAACGACAATATACGAGAGCACTCGTCAACAGCCCAGTACTACCCTCCATGTCGAGGAGTAAACTGCGACTCCTATTTGAACGCCGCTAGCTGCCAGGGCAGTGGAGAAGCCGTGAGGCCGCCCCACAGCAGCGTCAGGCCGGTGCGAGCTATGCTGGCGCGAGCCACACCTAGCCGAGTGCTTACGTCGTCCACCACCTACTGCATATGTGTGTGTGCGTGTGTACACACGTATTCTGCGTGCGTGCGGCGGCGACGACGACGACGTTCGCGAGGAGCTAAGGTTATAACTCCAAACAATTTAATTAAAATTATCTGTGAACAGACCATAAGAGACGCTAACGAGGCATCCGAAGGCACTGTCCTGTGCCCCCATAAATTACCAGCCTAGCGTAATGCGGCTGCAAGTGCGGTCCGGCTAACCGCAAAAAAAAAAAAAAAATTACTTAAGATAATCTTAAATTAATTAAAAGAAATCGTGGTGTCTAAGCAACTAACTACTGGGCACATCAACAACTACGACAAGTTTTGCTACCAGCGGAATATCTGATCACTGCAGAATGTTAACCCATTTCAGGCTGTGTTTTAATTAATTTTAGGTGGGCCGATCCCGGCGGTACTGCAATGCCGGGCCAACCCGCTACAGAGGTGGAGCAAGCCCCTAGCACTCCGTCAGAAGCCAAAAATGAGTTTAATATTCTGGTCGTGTGATGCAGGACGTATCAGATATTAAGCTGATAAGAACAGATACTACACTTTTTTTCCCTCCTACCTCCCCTATAGCCCTACCTTTTCCTCTCCAAAAATGCCGCCATCCTCTAGTGTCGACGCAGCACGTAAAGCAGGGTGTTGTTAGTAGCAAGACTTATTGCCATAAACCGAAAATAAAAGCGGAGGCATACTCTGCTATGCCTCAGGGGGCGACGACACACTACTCAGAAACACACCTCCCTCTGCAGGTGTGAGGCAAGTGATGATTTTAAAAACTAAATAGAAAGAAATAAATAAAGACAGAAATGAAGGCAAAATAAAAAAAAAAAACAGCGACGCAGCACACTCAAACGAACTGGCGAGATAATCCCATCGCCCATAGAATTAACAAAGTAATAATCCTCTAAGATAGATTATGCGTTTTCCAATTTTCCAATAATTTTTCATACAAGGTTCACACAATTCGCATGTTACCAATTTCCATATTATCAGTATCACAGAACAGTCTACTCTAGTGATGCCCAGAAGGCCAATATCAAATCTGGGGTATGGGTAAGTCAAGGGTAGTTTGAAAGTCCGAGTGACAAAGATCCAGGGGTACACTCAGGCAATTCTTATACGAGGTGCCTTAGTTAGCCCGGAACACCTTTTGATAACCATGAACCATTGCAACTTTAAGAAATCTTGCAAAAGTAATGGTATATTTCCGGTCAGATTCCGCCAGGCGATGCTGGCTCCAAAGGTAGTCCATGAAAGAGACAGCATCTGCGAGGCAAAGGTCATAGATCGTGAAAATGGTTTGGCCCAAGAGACACACCATTGCGTTACGTCGTGTTCGGGGGTTGGTCTGAATACCAGGGTTAAGGAACCAGCCGACTGACACATAGTCCAGTGTAGTCCCACCGATCAGCGTTAATAGCACACGTGCAAGGTCCCACACTTCTGTGACGTGAGGGCATAGGAGACGATGCTCTCTGGTGTCTACGTCACCACATCGGCCGCAAGCAGCCGAGGGCCATAGGAGGATGGCCGCCAGGCGATGATTAGTGGGTATTAAATTGTTTACAACGCGATACCATAGAGCTGAAACTTCTGTGGGAAGGGCTAGGTGGTTGATATTAGCCCAAGCGTGGTGCCAGATGACCGACGGTCGTCTGTCCTCCAATTTGTGTGGTGTGAGCTGGCCTCGAAGCGCCTAGTAAAGGCGCTTCGATGTGCGTGCCTTGTCGGTGGCCACTGCTAGGATGTAACTTTGATTGAGGTGATAGTCCTTGACTGTCGTCATCCGGAATGGAATATGTGTCAAGCATACTGGTGCACGCGCCGATTGTAGGCGATAACGGTCGAAAAGCACCGCTGTTGTCCCACCTGGGTCAATCTCACGCAAAGTGGCGATACGGTGAATCAGGATTGCCGCACATTTGTGGGGAAAGTCAATGAGTCCAAGGCGACTATCGACTTTTGGCAGTGTACAAGTCTGTGCATCAACTTTGAATAGTGCACGCCGCCACAATAGGCAATATACTGTTTGTGAGATGGCTCTGCTGGTTTGTTTCGGTAGCGTAAGGAGTTGTGCTACATACCATGCCCGTGATAGGATGTAAGTATTAATCAGTTGGATTCGTTGATGGAGGTCGAGTCGTTGATCAGTGTGACTCACGCAAAGTCCTCTGATGCGCGTGAGAATCCGCCTGCACGTGAGTGTTAACATGCGCTGTGGACAGGCAGTCACCTCAAGACCCAAGATACGTTGTTCCCCTACAATCCGGTAGCATGCGCGTTCGATGGTCAATGATCGTGGTCCTAGTGGGATTAGCACCATTTTGTTGGATTTTAACATGGCACCGGATGCTCGTTCATAAACGTGGAGGACTCGGCGAACCGAATCGATGTCCCTGGCGTTTGCTACAAACACACCTACACCATCCGCCTACGCCACACTGCGGAAGGTGACGCCTGGGAAAGGAACACCATCGACCATCCGTCCGATGTCACGCAGCATGGGGTACAGCGCCAAAGCGATAAAATACACTGACAAGGGACACCCTTGTCGAACTGATCGTCTGATGGGAATTGGTCGTGATCTGCAACCGTTCACAATGATTGTGGAATTTGCTCCATCCAAGAAGTGCCGGATGACTCTTATGAAGTGCTCCCCGAAACCCATCCGCTACATAACGGCCAGCAGGTAGGATGGGAGACCCTATCGGAGGCACCGGCGAAATCTAGGGATCAATTGCAGCCGGGGTTCGAGCGTCGGCGGTGAGTGAGTAAGACAGCATCACGGTATATAGAAGCAGCGGTGAAGGTGGTTCGATTCGAAACGCCACATGATTGAGTGGGACAAAGTACCTTATTCATTCCCTGTTTAAGACGTGAAGCCACACTTCGTGCCACCAACTTATAATCAGTGTTAAGAACGGTGATGGGACGTACGTCTTTAGCCCATCAGTGACCTGTGACCTTTGGATTAAAGCCAATACGTACAGCTAGAAAATCGGCGGGTAGCTCGCAACCAGCAAAAATCTCCTCGCACATTTTGCAGAAGCGGTCTCCTAACAGGCCGGAAAACCTAGCACTTCGATTAGTGCTGGAATGGCACAATCGAAGGGCGGTATCCTTGCGGAGTACCGCCAGAGATGAAAAACCGCAGTGTCAGGGCCTAAATGCTTGCAGCGTGTGCGTTCCACATGAGGGAGTGACATACGGTGGTGCGGGCTGATATGGCAACAGGCGACCGTCGAAAACATCGCAAAAGCAAGTGCCGGAAGGAACGACAATATACGAGAGCACTCGTCAACAGCCCAGTACTACCCTCCATGTCGAGGAGTAAACTGCGACTCCTATTTGAACGCCGCTAGCTGCCAGGGCAGTGGAGAAGCCGTGAGGCCGCCCCACAGCAGCGTCAGGCCGGTGCGAGCTATACTGGCGCGAGCTACACCTAGCCGAGTGCTTACGTCGTCCACCACCTACTGCATATGTGTGTGTGCGTGTGTACACACGTATTCTGCGTGCGTGCGGCGGCGACGACGACGACGTTCGCGAGGAGCTAAGGTTATAACTCCAAACAATTTAATTAAAATTATCTGTGACCAGACCATAAGAGACGCTAACGAGGCATCCGAAGGCACTGTCCTGTGCCCCCATAAATTACCAGCCTAGCGTAATGCGGTTGCAAGTGCGGTCCGGCTAACCGCAAAAAAAAAAAAAAAAAAAAAATTACTTAAGATAATCTTAAATTAATTAAAAGAAATCGTGGTGTGTAAGCAACTAACTACTGGGCACATCAACAACTACGACAAGTTTTGCTACCAGCGGAATATCTGATCACTGCAGAATGTTAACCCATTTCAGGCTGTGTTTTAATTAATTTTAGGTGGGCCGATCCCGGCGGTACTGCAATGCCGGGCCAACCCGCTACAGAGGTGGAGCAAGCCCCTAGCACTCCGTCAGAAGCCAAAAATGAGTTTAATATTCTGGTCGTGTGATGCAGGACGTATCAGATATTAAGCTGATAAGAACAGATACTACACTTTTTTTCCCTCCTACCTCCCCTATAGCCCTACCTTTTCCTCTCCAAAAATGCCGCCATCCTCTAGTGTCGACGCAGCACGTAAAGCAGGGTGTTGTTAGTAGCAAGACTTATTGCCATAAACCGAAAATAAAAGCGGAGGCATACTCTGCTATGCCTCAGGGGGCGACGACACACTACTCAGAAACACACCTCCCTCTGCAGGTGTGAGGCAAGTGATGATTTTAAAAACTAAATAGAAAGAAATAAATAAAGACAGAAATGAAGGCAAAATAAAAAAAAAAAACAGCGACGCAGCACACTCAAACGAACTGGCGAGATAATCCCATCGCCCATAGAATTAACAAAGTAATAATCCTCTAAGATAGATTATGCGTTTTCCAATTTTCCAATAATTTTTCATACAAGGTTCACACAATTCGCATGTTACCAATTTCCATATTATCAGTATCACATAACAGTCTACTCTAGTGATGCCCAGAAGGCCAATATCAAATCTGGGGTATGGGTAAGTCAAGGGTAGTTTGAAAGTCCGAGTGACAAAGATCCAGGGGTACACTCAGGCAATTCTTATATGAGGTGCCTTAGTTAGCCCGGAACACCTTTTGATAACCATGAACCATTGCAACTTTAAGAAATCTTGCAAAAGTAATGGTATATTTCCGGTCAGATTCCGCCAGGCGATGCTGGCTCCAAAGGTAGTCCATGAAAGAGACAGCATCTGCGAGGCAAAGGTCATAGATCGTGAAAATGGTTTGGCCCAAGAGACACACCATTGCGTTACGTCGTGTTCGGGGGTTGGTCTGAATACCAGGGTTAAGGAACCAGTCGACTGACACATAGTCCAGTGTAGTCCCACCGATCAGCGTTAATAGCACACGTGCAAGGTCCCACACTTCTGTGACGTGAGGGCATAGGAGACGATGCTCTCTGGTGTCTACGTCACCACATCGGCCGCAAGCAGCCGAGGGCCATAGGAGGATGGCCGCCAGGCGATGATTAGTGGGTATTAAATTGTTTACAACGCGATACCATAGAGCTGAAACTTCTGTGGGAAGGGCTAGGTGGTTGATATTAGCCCAAGCGTGGTGCCAGATGACCGACGGTCGTCTGTCCTCCAATTTGTGTGGTGTGAGCTGGCCTCGAAGCGCCTAGTAAAGGCGCTTCGATGTGCGTGCCTTGTCGGTGGCCACTGCTAGGATGTAACTTTGATTGAGGTGATAGTCCTTGACTGTCGTCATCCGGAATGGAATATGTGTCAAGCATACTGGTGCACGCGCCGATTGTAGGCGATAACGGTCGAAAAGCACCGCTGTTGTCCCACCTGGGTCAATCTCACGCAAAGTGGCGATACGGTGAATCAGGATTGCCGCACATTTGTGGGGAAAGTCAATGAGTCCAAGGCGACTATCGACTTTTGGCAGTGTACAAGTCTGTGCATCAACTTTGAATAGTGCACGCCGCCACAATAGGCAATATACTGTTTGTGAGATGGCTCTGCTGGTTTGTTTCGGTAGCGTAAGGAGTTGTGCTACATACCATGCCCGTGATAGGATGTAAGTATTAATCAGTTGGATTCGTTGATGGAGGTCGAGTCGTTGATCAGTGTGACTCACGCAAAGTCCTCTGATGCGCGTGAGAATCCGCCTGCACGTGAGTGTTAACATGCGCTGTGGACAGGCAGTCACCTCAAGACCCAAGATACGTTGTACCCCTACAATCCGGTAGCATGCGCGTTCGATGGTCAATGATCGTGGTCCTAGTGGGATTAGTACCATTTTGTTGGATTTTAACATGGCACCGGATGCTCGTTCATAAACGTGGAGGACTCGGCGAACCGAATCGATGTCCCTGGCGTTTGCTACAAACACACCTACACCATCCGCCTACGCCACACTGCGGAAGGTGACGCCTGGGAAAGGAACACCATCGACCATCCGTCCGATGTCACGCAGCATGGGGTACAGCGCCAAAGCGATAAAATACACTGACAAGGGACACCCTTGTCGAACTGATCGTCTGATGGGAATTGGTCGTGATCTGCAACCGTTCACAATGATTGTGGAATTTGCTCCATCCAAGAAGTGCCGGATGACTCTTATGAAGTGCTCCCCGAAACCCATCCGCTACATAACGGCCAGCAGGTAGGATGGGAGACCCTATCGGAGGCACCGGCGAAATCTAGGGATCAATTGCAGCCGGGGTTCGAGCGTCGGCGGTGAGTGAGTAAGACAGCATCACGGTATATAGAAGCAGCGGTGAAGGTGGTTCGATTCGAAACGCCACATGATTGAGTGGGACAAAGTACCTTATTCATTCCCTGTTTAAGACGTGAAGCCACACTTCGTGCCACCAACTTATAATCAGTGTTAAGAACGGTGATGGGACGTACGTCTTTAGCCCATCAGTGACCTGTGACCTTTGGATTAAAGCCAATACGTACAGCTAGAAAATCGGCGGGTAGCTCGCAACCAGCAAAAATCTCCTCGCACATTTTGCAGAAGCGGTCTCCTAACAGGCCGGAAAACCTAGCACTTCGATTAGTGCTGGAATGGCACAATCGAAGGGCGGTATCCTTGCGGAGTACCGCCAGAGATGAAAAACCGCAGTGTCAGGGCCTAAATGCTTGCAGCGTGTGCGTTCCACATGAGGGAGTGACATACGGTGGTGCGGGCTGATATGGCAACAGGCGACCGTCGAAAACATCGCAAAAGCAAGTGCCGGAAGGAACGACAATATACGAGAGCACTCGTCAACAGCCCAGTACTACCCTCCATGTCGAGGAGTAAACTGCGACTCCTATTTGAACGCCGCTAGCTGCCAGGGCAGTGGAGAAGCCGTGAGGCCGCCCCACAGCAGCGTCAGGCCGGTGCGAGCTATACTGGCGCGAGCTACACCTAGCCGAGTGCTTACGTCGTCCACCACCTACTGCATATGTGTGTGTGCGTGTGTACACACGTATTCTGCGTGCGTGCGGCGGCGACGACGACGACGTTCGCGAGGAGCTAAGGTTATAACTCCAAACAATTTAATTAAAATTATCTGTGACCAGACCATAAGAGACGCTAACGAGGCATCCGAAGGCACTGTCCTGTGCCCCCATAAATTACCAGCCTAGCGTAATGCGGTTGCAAGTGCGGTCCGGCTAACCGCAAAAAAAAAAAAAAAAAAAAAATTACTTAAGATAATCTTAAATTAATTAAAAGAAATCGTGGTGTGTAAGCAACTAACTACTGGGCACATCAACAACTACGACAAGTTTTGCTACCAGCGGAATATCTGATCACTGCAGAATGTTAACCCATTTCAGGCTGTGTTTTAATTAATTTTAGGTGGGCCGATCCCGGCGGTACTGCAATGCCGGGCCAACCCGCTACAGAGGTGGAGCAAGCCCCTAGCACTCCGTCAGAAGCCAAAAATGAGTTTAATATTCTGGTCGTGTGATGCAGGACGTATCAGATATTAAGCTGATAAGAACAGATACTACACTTTTTTTCCCTCCTACCTCCCCTATAGCCCTACCTTTTCCTCTCCAAAAATGCCGCCATCCTCTAGTGTCGACGCAGCACGTAAAGCAGGGTGTTGTTAGTAGCAAGACTTATTGCCATAAACCGAAAATAAAAGCGGAGGCATACTCTGCTATGCCTCAGGGGGCGACGACACACTACTCAGAAACACACCTCCCTCTGCAGGTGTGAGGCAAGTGATGATTTTAAAAACTAAATAGAAAGAAATAAATAAAGACAGAAATGAAGGCAAAATAAAAAAAAAAAACAGCGACGCAGCACACTCAAACGAACTGGCGAGATAATCCCATCGCCCATAGAATTAACAAAGTAATAATCCTCTAAGATAGATTATGCGTTTTCCAATTTTCCAATAATTTTTCATACAAGGTTCACACAATTCGCATGTTACCAATTTCCATATTATCAGTATCACATAACAGTCTACTCTAGTGATGCCCAGAAGGCCAATATCAAATCTGGGGTATGGGTAAGTCAAGGGTAGTTTGAAAGTCCGAGTGACAAAGATCCAGGGGTACACTCAGGCAATTCTTATATGAGGTGCCTTAGTTAGCCCGGAACACCTTTTGATAACCATGAACCATTGCAACTTTAAGAAATCTTGCAAAAGTAATGGTATATTTCCGGTCAGATTCCGCCAGGCGATGCTGGCTCCAAAGGTAGTCCATGAAAGAGACAGCATCTGCGAGGCAAAGGTCATAGATCGTGAAAATGGTTTGGCCCAAGAGACACACCATTGCGTTACGTCGTGTTCGGGGGTTGGTCTGAATACCAGGGTTAAGGAACCAGTCGACTGACACATAGTCCAGTGTAGTCCCACCGATCAGCGTTAATAGCACACGTGCAAGGTCCCACACTTCTGTGACGTGAGGGCATAGGAGACGATGCTCTCTGGTGTCTACGTCACCACATCGGCCGCAAGCAGCCGAGGGCCATAGGAGGATGGCCGCCAGGCGATGATTAGTGGGTATTAAATTGTTTACAACGCGATACCATAGCGCTGAAACTTCTGTGGGAAGGGCTAGGTGGTTGATATTAGCCCAAGCGTGGTGCCAGATGACCGACGGTCGTCTGTCCTCCAATTTGTGTGGTGTGAGCTGGCCTCGAAGCGCCTAGTAAAGGCGCTTCGATGTGCGTGCCTTGTCGGTGGCCACTGCTAGGATGTAACTTTGATTGAGGTGATAGTCCTTGACTGTCGTCATCCGGAATGGAATATGTGTCAAGCATACTGGTGCACGCGCCGATTGTAGGCGATAACGGTCGAAAAGCACCGCTGTTGTCCCACCTGGGTCAATCTCACGCAAAGTGGCGATACGGTGAATCAGGATTGCCGCACATTTGTGGGGAAAGTCAATGAGTCCAAGGCGACTATCGACTTTTGGCAGTGTACAAGTCTGTGCATCAACTTTGAATAGTGCACGCCGCCACAATAGGCAATATACTGTTTGTGAGATGGCTCTGCTGGTTTGTTTCGGTAGCGTAAGGAGTTGTGCTACATACCATGCCCGTGATAGGATGTAAGTATTAATCAGTTGGATTCGTTGATGGAGGTCGAGTCGTTGATCAGTGTGACTCACGCAAAGTCCTCTGATGCGCGTGAGAATCCGCCTGCACGTGAGTGTTAACATGCGCTGTGGACAGGCAGTCACCTCAAGACCCAAGATACGTTGTTCCCCTACAATCCGGTAGCATGGGCGTTCGATGGTCAATGATCGTGGTCCTAGTGGGATTAGCACCATTTTGTTGGATTTTAACATGGCACCGGATGCTCGTTCATAAACGTGGAGGACTCGGCGAACCGAATCGATGTCCCTGGCGTTTGCTACAAACACACCTACACCATCCGCCTACGCCACACTGCGGAAGGTGACGCCTGGGAAAGGAACACCATCGACCATCCGTCCGATGTCACGCAGCATGGGGTACAGCGCCAAAGCGATAAAATACACTGACAAGGGACACCCTTGTCGAACTGATCGTCTGATGGAAATTGGTCGTGATCTGCAACCGTTCACAATGATTGTGGAATTTGCTCCATCCAAGAAGTGCCGGATGACTCTTATGAAGTGCTCCCCGAAACCCATCCGCTACATAACGGCCAGCAGGTAGGATGGGAGACCCTATCGGAGGCACCGGCGAAATCTAGGGATCAATTGCAGCCGGGGTTCGAGCGTCGGCGGTGGGTGAGTAAGACAGCATCACGGTATATAGAAGCAGCGGTGAAGGTGGTTCGATTCGAAACGCCACATGATTGAGTGGGACAAAGTACCTTATTCATTCCCTGTTTAAGACGTGAAGCCACACTTCGTGCCACCAACTTATAATCAGTGTTAAGAACGGTGATGGGACGTACGTCTTTAGCCCATCAGTGACCTGTGACCTTTGGATTAAAGCCAATATGTACAGCTAGAAAATCGGCGGGTAGCTCGCAACCAGCAAAAATCTCCTCGCACATTTTGCAGAAGCGGTCTCCTAACAGGCCGGAAAACCTAGCACTTCGATTAGTGCTGGAATGGCACAATCGAAGGGCGGTATCCTTGCGGAGTACCGCCAGAGATGAAAAACCGCAGTGTCAGGGCCTAAATGCTTGCAGCGTGTGCGTTCCACATGAGGGAGTGACATACGGTGGTGCGGGCTGATATGGCAACAGGCGACCGTCGAAAACATCGCAAAAGCAAGTGCCGGAAGGAACGACAATATACGAGAGCACTCGTCAACAGCCCAGTACTACCCTCCATGTCGAGGAGTAAACTGCGACTCCTATTTGAACGCCGCTAGCTGCCAGGGCAGTGGAGAAGCCGTGAGGCCGCCCCACAGCAGCGTCAGGCCGGTGCGAGCTATACTGGCGCGAGCTACACCTAGCCGAGTGCTTACGTCGTCCACCACCTACTGCATATGTGTGTGTGCGTGTGTACACACGTATTCTGCGTGCGTGCGGCGGCGACGACGACGACGTTCGCGAGGAGCTAAGGTTATAACTCCAAACAATTTAATTAAAATTATCTGTGACCAGACCATAAGAGACGCTAACGAGGCATCCGAAGGCACTGTCCTGTGCCCCCATAAATTACCAGCCTAGCGTAATGCGGCTGCAAGTGCGGTCCGGCTAACCGCAAAAAAAAAAAAAAAAATTACTTAAGATAATCTTAAATTAATTAAAAGAAATCGTGGTGTGTAAGCAACTAACTACTAGGCACATCAACAAGTACGACAAGTTTTGCTACCAGCGGAATATCTGATCACTGCAGAATGTTAACCCATTTCAGGCTGTGTTTTAATTAATTTTAGGTGGGCCGATCCCGGCGGTACTGCAATGCCGGGCCAACCCGCTACAGAGGTGGAGCAAGCCCCTAGCACTCCGTCAGAAGCCAAAAATGAGTTTAATATTCTGGTCGTGTGATGCAGGACGTATCAGATATTAAGCTGATAATAACAGATACTACACTTTTTTTCCCTCCTACCTCCCCTATAGCCCTACCTTTTCCTCTCCAAAAATGCCACCATCCTCTAGTGTCGACGCAGCACGTAAAGCAGGGTGTTGTTAGTAGCAAGACTTATTGCCATAAACCGAAAATAAAAGCGGAGGCATACTCTGCTATGCCTCAGGGGGCGACGACACACTACTCAGAAACACACCTCCCTCTGCAGGTGTGAGGCAAGTGATGATTTTAAAAACTAAATAGAAAGAAATAAATAAAGACAGAAATGAAGGCAAAATAAAAATAAAAAACAGCGACGCAGCACACTCAAACGAACTGGCGAGATAATCCCATCGCCCATAGAATTAACAAAGTAATAATCCTCTAAGATAGATTATGCGTTTTCCAATTTTCCAATAATTTTTCATACAAGGTTCACACAATTCGCATGTTACCAATTTCCATATTATCAGTATCACAGAACAGTCTACTCTAGTGATGCCCAGAAGGCCAATATCAAATCTGGGGTATGGGTAAGTCAAGGGTAGTTTGAAAGTCCGAGTGACAAAGATCCAGGGGTACACTCAGGCAATTCTTATACGAGGTGCCTTAGTTAGCCCGGAACACCTTTTGATAACCATGAACCATTGCAACTTTAATAAATCTTGCAAAAGTAATGGTATATTTCCGGTCAGATTCCGCCAGGCGATGCTGGCTCCAAAGGTAGTCC
This sequence comes from Schistocerca piceifrons, assembly GCF_021461385.2. NCBI lineage: Eukaryota > Metazoa > Arthropoda > Insecta > Orthoptera > Acrididae > Schistocerca > Schistocerca piceifrons. The sequence goes on along the minus strand of NC_060138.1, from coordinate 396,294,168 downwards.
ATGAAAGAGACAGCATCTGCGAGGCAAAGGTCATAGATCGTGAAAATGGTTTGGCCCAAGAGACACACCATTGCTTTACGTCGTGTTCGGGGGTTGGTCTGAATACCAGGGTTAAGGAACCAGTCGACTGACACATAGTCCAGTGTAGTCCCACCGATCAGCGTTAATAGCACACGTGCAAGGTCCCACACTTCTGTGACGTGAGGGCATAGGAGACGATGCTCTCTGGTGTCTACGTCACCACATCGGCCGCAAGCAGCCGAGGGCCATAGGAGGATGGCCGCCAGGCGATGATTAGTGGGTATTAAATTGTTTACAACGCGATACCATAGCGCTGAAACTTCTGTGGGAAGGGCTAGGTGGTTGATATTAGCCCAAGCGTGGTGCCAGATGACCGACGGTCGTCTGTCCTCCAATTTGTGTGGTGTGAGCTGGCCTCGAAGCGCCTAGTAAAGGCGCTTCGATGTGCGTGCCTTGTCGGTGGCCACTGCTAGGATGTAACTTTGATTGAGGTGATAGTCCTTGACTGTCGTCATCCGGAATGGAATATGTGTCAAGCATACTGGTGCACGCGCCGATTGTAGGCGATAACGGTCGAAAAGCACCGCTGTTGTCCCACCTGGGTCAATCTCACGCAAAGTGGCGATACGGTGAATCAGGATTGCCGCACATTTGTGGGGAAAGTCAATGAGTCCAAGGCGACTATCGACTTTTGGCAGTGTACAAGTCTGTGCATCAACTTTGAATAGTGCACGCCGCCACAATAGGCAATATACTGTTTGTGAGATGGCTCTGCTGGTTTGTTTCGGTAGCGTAAGGAGTTGTGCTACATACCATGCCCGTGATAGGATGTAAGTATTAATCAGTTGGATTCGTTGATGGAGGTCGAGTCGTTGATCAGTGTGACTCACGCAAAGTCCTCTGATGCGCGTGAGAATCCGCCTGCACGTGAGTGTTAACATGCGCTGTGGACAGGCAGTCACCTCAAGACCCAAGATACGTTGTTCCCCTACAATCCGGTAGCATGCGCGATCGATGGTCAATGATCGTGGTCCTAGTGGGATTAGCACCATTTTGTTGGATTTTAACATGGCACCGGATGCTCGTTCATAAACGTGGAGGACTCGGCGAACCGAATCGATGTCCCTGGCGTTTGCTACAAACACACCTACACCATCCGCCTACGCCACACTGCGGAAGGTGACGCCTGGGAAAGGAACACCATCGACCATCCGTCCGATGTCACGCAGCATGGGGTACAGCGCCAAAGCGATAAAATACACTGACAAGGGACACCCTTGTCGAACTGATCGTCTGATGGGAATTGGTCGTGATCTGCAACCGTTCACAATGATTGTGGAATTTGCTCCATCCAAGAAGTGCCGGATGACTCTTATGAAGTGCTCCCCGAAACCCATCCGCTACATAACGGCCAGCAGGTAGGATGGGAGACCCTATCGGAGGCACCGGCGAAATCTAGGGATCAATTGCAGCCGGGGTTCGAGCGTCGGCGGTGGGTGAGTAAGACAGCATCACGGTATATAGAAGCAGCGGTGAAGGTGGTTCGATTCGAAACGCCACATGATTGAGTGGGACAAAGTACCTTATTCATTCCCTGTTTAAGACGTGAAGCCACACTTCGTGCCACCAACTTATAATCAGTGTTAAGAACGGTGATGGGACGTACGTCTTTAGCCCATCAGTGACCTGTGACCTTTGGATTAAAGGCAATACGTACAGCTAGAAAATCGGCGGGTAGCTCGCAACCAGCAAAAATCTCCTCGCACATTTTGCAGAAGCGGTCTCCTAACAGGCCGGAAAACCTAGCACTTCGATTAGTGCTGGAATGGCACAATCGAAGGGCGGTATCCTTGCGGAGTACCGCCAGAGATGAAAAACCGCAGTGTCAGGGCCTAAATGCTTGCAGCGTGTGCGTTCCACATGAGGGAGTGACATACGGTGGTGCGGGCTGATATGGCAACAGGCGACCGTCGAAAACATCGCAAAAGCAAGTGCCGGAAGGAACGACAATATACGAGAGCACTCGTCAACAGCCCAGTACTACCCTCCATGTCGAGGAGTGAACTGCGACTCCTATTTGAACGCCGCTAGCTGCCAGGGCAGTGGAGAAGCCGTGAGGCCGCCCCACAGCAGCGTCAGGCCGGTGAGAGCTATACTGGCGCGAGCTACACCTAGCCGAGTGCTTACGTCGTCCACCACCTACTGCATATGTGTGTGTGCGTGTGTACACACGTATTCTGCGTGCGTGCGGCGGCGACGACGACGACGTTCGCGAGGAGCTAAGGTTATAACTCCAAACAATTTAATTAAAATTATCTGTGACCAGACCATAAGAGACGCTAACGAGGCATCCGAAGGCACTGTCCTGTGCCCCCATAAATTACCAGCCTAGCGTAATGCGGCTGCAAGTGCGGTCCGGCTAACCGCAAAAAAAAAAAAAAAATTACTTAAGATAATCTTAAATTAATTAAAAGAAATCGTGGTGTGTAAGCAACTAACTACTAGGCACATCAACAAGTACGACAAGTTTTGCTACCAGCGGAATATCTGATCACTGCAGAATGTTAACCCATTTCAGGCTGTGTTTTAATTAATTTTAGGTGGGCCGATCCCGGCGGTACTGCAATGCCGGGCCAACCCGCTACAGAGGTGGAGCAAGCCCCTAGCACTCCGTCAGAAGCCAAAAATGAGTTTAATATTCTGGTCGTGTGATGCAGGACGTATCAGATATTAAGCTGATAATAACAGATACTACACTTTTTTTCCCTCCTACCTCCCCTATAGCCCTACCTTTTCCTCTCCAAAAATGCCGCCATCCTCTAGTGTCGACGCAGCACGTAAAGCAGGGTGTTGTTAGTAGCAAGACTTATTGCCATAAACCGAAAATAAAAGCGGAGGCATACTCTGCTATGCCTCAGGGGGCGACGACACACTACTCAGAAACACACCTCCCTCTGCAGGTGTGAGGCAAGTGATGATTTTAAAAACTAAATAGAAAGAAATAAATAAAGACAGAAATGAAGGCAAAATAAAAAAAAAAACAGCGACGCAGCACACTCAAACGAACTGGCGAGATAATCTCATCGCCCATAGAATTAACAAAGTAATAATCCTCTAAGATAGATTATGCGTTTTCCAATTTTCCAATAATTTTTCATACAAGGTTCACACAATTCGCATGTTACCAATTTCCATATTATCAGTATCACAGAACAGTCTACTCTAGTGATGCCCAGAAGGCCAATATCAAATCTGGGGTATGGGTAAGTCAAGGGTAGTTTGAAAGTCCGAGTGACAAAGATCCAGGGGTACACTCAGGCAATTCTTATACGAGGTGCCTTAGTTAGCCCGGAACACCTTTTGATAACCATGAACCATTGCAACTTTAAGAAATCTTGCAAAAGTAATGGTATATTTCCGGTCAGATTCCGCCAGGCGATGCTGGCTCCAACGGTAGTCCATGAAAGAGACAGCATCTGCGAGGCAAAGGTCATAGATCGTGAAAATGGTTTGGCCCAAGAGACACACCATTGCGTTACGTCGTGTTCGGGGGTTGGTCTGAATACCAGGGTTAAGGAACCAGTCGACTGACACATAGTCCAGTGTAGTCCCACCGATCAGCGTTAATAGCACACGTGCAAGGTCCCACACTTCTGTGACGTGAGGGCATAGGAGACGATGCTCTCTGTTGTCTACGTCACCACATCGGCCGCAAGCAGCCGAGGGCCATAGGAGGATGGCCGCCAGGCGATGATTAGTGGGTATTAAATTGTTTACAACGCGATACCATAGCGCTGAAACTTCTGTGGGAAGGGCTAGGTGGTTGATATTAGCCCAAGCGTGGTGCCAGATGACCGACGGTCGTCTGTCCTCCAATTTGTGTGGTGTGAGCTGGCCTCGAAGCGCCTAGTAAAGGCGCTTCGATGTGCGTGCCTTGTCGGTGGCCACTGCTAGGATGTAACTTTGATTGAGGTGATAGTCCTTGACTGTCGTCATCCGGAATGGAATATGTGTCAAGCATACTGGTGCACGCGCCGATTGTAGGCGATAACGGTCGAAAAGCACCGCTGTTGTCCCACCTGGGTCAATCTCACGCAAAGTGGCGATACGGTGAATCAGGATTGCCGCACATTTGTGGGGAAAGTCAATGAGTCCAAGGCGACTATCGACTTTTGGCAGTGTACAAGTCTGTGCATCAACTTTGAATAGTGCACGCCGCCACAATAGGCAATATACTGTTTGTGAGATGGCTCTGCTGGTTTGTTTCGGTAGCGTAAGGAGTTGTGCTACATACCATGCCCGTGATAGGATGTAAGTATTAATCAGTTGGATTCGTTGATGGAGGTCGAGTCGTTGATCAGTGTGACTCACGCAAAGTCCTCTGATGCGCGTGAGAATCCGCCTGCACGTGAGTGTTAACATGCGCTGTGGACAGGCAGTCACCTCAAGACCCAAGATACGTTGTTCCCCTACAATCCGGTAGCATGCGCGTTCGATGGTCAATGATCGTGGTCCTAGTGGGATTAGCACCATTTTGTTGGATTTTAACATGGCACCAGATGCTCGTTCATAAACGTGGAGGACTCGGCGAACCGAATCGATGTCCCTGGCGTTTGCTACAAACACACCTACACCATCCGCCTACGCCACACTGCGGAAGGTGACGCCTGGGAAAGGAACACCATCGACCATCCGTCCGATGTCACGCAGCATGGGGTACAGCGCCAAAGCGATAAAATACACTGACAAGGGACACCCTTGTCGAACTGATCGTCTGATGGGAATTGGTCGTGATCTGCAACCGTTCACAATGATTGTGGAATTTGCTCCATCCCAGAAGTGCCGGATGACTCTTATGAAGTGCTCCCCGAAACCCATCCGCTACATAACGGCCAGCAGGTAGGATGGGAGACCCTATCGGAGGCACCGGCGAAATCTAGGGATCAATTGCAGCCGGGGTTCGAGCGTCGGCGGTGAGTGAGTAAGACAGCATCACGGTATATAGAAGCAGCGGTGAAGGTGGTTCGATTCGAAACGCCACATGATTGAGTGGGACAAAGTACCTTATTCATTCCCTGTTTAAGACGTGAAGCCACACTTCGTGCCACCAACTTATAATCAGTGTTAAGAACGGTGATGGGACGTACGTCTTTAGCCCATCAGTGACCTGTGACCTTTGGATTAAAGCCAATACGTACAGCTAGAAAATCGGCGGGTAGCTCGCAACCAGCAAAAATCTCCTCGCACATTTTGCAGAAGCGGTCTCCTAACAGGCCGGAAAACCTAGCACTTCGATTAGTGCTGGAATGGCACAATCGAAGGGCGGTATCCTTGCGGAGTACCGCCAGAGATGAAAAACCGCAGTGTCAGGGCCTAAATGCTTGCAGCGTGTGCGTTCCACATGAGGGAGTGACATACGGTGGTGCGGGCTGATATGGCAACAGGCGACCGTCGAAAACATCGCAAAAGCAAGTGCCGGAAGGAACGACAATATACGAGAGCACTCGTCAACAGCCCAGTACTACCCTCCATGTCGAGGAGTGAACTGCGACTCCTATTTGAACGCCGCTAGCTGCCAGGGCAGTGGAGAAGCCGTGAGGCCGCCCCACAGCAGCGTCAGGCCGGTGCGAGCTATACTGGCGCGAGCTACACCTAGCCGAGTGCTTACGTCGTCCACCACCTACTGCATATGTGTGTGTGCGTGTGTACACACGTATTCTGCGTGCGTGCGGCGGCGACGACGACGACGTTCGCGAGGAGCTAAGGTTATAACTCCAAACAATTTAATTAAAATTATCTGTGACCAGACCATAAGAGACGCTAACGAGGCATCCGAAGGCACTGTCCTGTGCCCCCATAAATTACCAGCCTAGCGTAATGCGGCTGCAAGTGCGGTCCGGCTAACCGCAAAAAAAAAAAAAAAAAAAAAATTACTTAAGATAATCTTAAATTAATTAAAAGAAATCGTGGTGTGTAAGCAACTAACTACTGGGCACATCAACAACTACGACAAGTTTTGCTACCAGCGGAATATCTGATCACTGCAGAATGTTAACCCATTTCAGGCTGTGTTTTAATTAATTTTAGGTGGGCCGATCCCGGCGGTACTGCAATGCCGGGCCAACCCGCTACAGAGGTGGAGCAAGCCCCTAGCACTCCGTCAGAAGCCAAAAATGAGTTTAATATTCTGGTCGTGTGATGCAGGACGTATCAGATATTAAGCTGATAATAACAGATACTACACTTTTTTTCCCTCCTACCTCCCCTATAGCCCTACCTTTTCCTCTCCAAAAATGCCACCATCCTCTAGTGTCGACGCAGCACGTAAAGCAGGGTGTTGTTAGTAGCAAGACTTATTGCCATAAACCGAAAATAAAAGCGGAGGCATACTCTGCTATGCCTCAGGGGGCGACGACACACTACTCAGAAACACACCTCCCTCTGCAGGTGTGAGGCAAGTGATGATTTTAAAAACTAAATAGAAAGAAATAAATAAAGACAGAAATGAAGGCAAAATAAAAATAAAAAACAGCGACGCAGCACACTCAAACGAACTGGCGAGATAATCCCATCGCCCATAGAATTAACAAAGTAATAATCCTCTAAGATAGATTATGCGTTTTCCAATTTTCCAATAATTTTTCATACAAGGTTCACACAATTCGCATGTTACCAATTTCCATATTATCAGTATCACAGAACAGTCTACTCTAGTGATGCCCAGAAGGCCAATATCAAATCTGGGGTATGGGTAAGTCAAGGGTAGTTTGAAAGTCCGAGTGACAAAGATCCAGGGGTACACTCAGGCAATTCTTATACGAGGTGCCTTAGTTAGCCCGGAACACCTTTTGATAACCATGAACCATTGCAACTTTAAGAAATCTTGCAAAAGTAATGGTATATTTCCGGTCAGATTCCGCCAGGCGATGCTGGCTCCAAAGGTAGTCCATGAAAGAGACAGCATCTGCGAGGCAAAGGTCATAGATCGTGAAAATGGTTTGGCCCAAGAGACACACCATTGCTTTACGTCGTGTTCGGGGGTTGGTCTGAATACCAGGGTTAAGGAACCAGTCGACTGACACATAGTCCAGTGTAGTCCCACCGATCAGCGTTAATAGCACACGTGCAAGGTCCCACACTTCTGTGACGTGAGGGCATAGGAGACGATGCTCTCTGGTGTCTACGTCACCACATCGGCCGCAAGCAGCCGAGGGCCATAGGAGGATGGCCGCCAGGCGATGATTAGTGGGTATTAAATTGTTTACAACGCGATACCATAGCGCTGAAACTTCTGTGGGAAGGGCTAGGTGGTTGATATTAGCCCAAGCGTGGTGCCAGATGACCGACGGTCGTCTGTCCTCCAATTTGTGTGGTGTGAGCTGGCCTCGAAGCGCCTAGTAAAGGCGCTTCGATGTGCGTGCCTTGTCGGTGGCCACTGCTAGGATGTAACTTTGATTGAGGTGATAGTCCTTGACTGTCGTCATCCGGAATGGAATATGTGTCAAGCATACTGGTGCACGCGCCGATTGTAGGCGATAACGGTCGAAAAGCACCGCTGTTGTCCCACCTGGGTCAATCTCACGCAAAGTGGCGATACGGTGAATCAGGATTGCCGCACATTTGTGGGGAAAGTCAATGAGTCCAAGGCGACTATCGACTTTTGGCAGTGTACAAGTCTGTGCATCAACTTTGAATAGTGCACGCCGCCACAATAGGCAATATACTGTTTGTGAGATGGCTCTGCTGGTTTGTTTCGGTAGCGTAAGGAGTTGTGCTACATACCATGCCCGTGATAGGATGTAAGTATTAATCAGTTGGATTCGTTGATGGAGGTCGAGTCGTTGATCAGTGTGACTCACGCAAAGTCCTCTGATGCGCGTGAGAATCCGCCTGCACGTGAGTGTTAACATGCGCTGTGGACAGGCAGTCACCTCAAGACCCAAGATACGTTGTTCCCCTACAATCCGGTAGCATGCGCGATCGATGGTCAATGATCGTGGTCCTAGTGGGATTAGCACCATTTTGTTGGATTTTAACATGGCACCGGATGCTCGTTCATAAACGTGGAGGACTCGGCGAACCGAATCGATGTCCCTGGCGTTTGCTACAAACACACCTACACCATCCGCCTACGCCACACTGCGGAAGGTGACGCCTGGGAAAGGAACACCATCGACCATCCGTCCGATGTCACGCAGCATGGGGTACAGCGCCAAAGCGATAAAATACACTGACAAGGGACACCCTTGTCGAACTGATCGTCTGATGGGAATTGGTCGTGATCTGCAACCGTTCACAATGATTGTGGAATTTGCTCCATCCAAGAAGTGCCGGATGACTCTTATGAAGTGCTCCCCGAAACCCATCCGCTACATAACGGCCAGCAGGTAGGATGGGAGACCCTATCGGAGGCACCGGCGAAATCTAGGGATCAATTGCAGCCGGGGTTCGAGCGTCGGCGGTGGGTGAGTAAGACAGCATCACGGTATATAGAAGCAGCGGTGAAGGTGGTTCGATTCGAAACGCCACATGATTGAGTGGGACAAAGTACCTTATTCATTCCCTGTTTAAGACGTGAAGCCACACTTCGTGCCACCAACTTATAATCAGTGTTAAGAACGGTGATGGGACGTACGTCTTTAGCCCATCAGTGACCTGTGACCTTTGGATTAAAGGCAATACGTACAGCTAGAAAATCGGCGGGTAGCTCGCAACCAGCAAAAATCTCCTCGCACATTTTGCAGAAGCGGTCTCCTAACAGGCCGGAAAACCTAGCACTTCGATTAGTGCTGGAATGGCACAATCGAAGGGCGGTATCCTTGCGGAGTACCGCCAGAGATGAAAAACCGCAGTGTCAGGGCCTAAATGCTTGCAGCGTGTGCGTTCCACATGAGGGAGTGACATACGGTGGTGCGGGCTGATATGGCAACAGGCGACCCTCGAAAACATCGCAAAAGCAAGTGCCGGAAGGAACGACAATATACGAGAGCACTCGTCAACAGCCCAGTACTACCCTCCATGTCGAGGAGTGAACTGCGACTCCTATTTGAACGCCGCTAGCTGCCAGGGCAGTGGAGAAGCCGTGAGGCCGCCCCACAGCAGCGTCAGGCCGGTGAGAGCTATACTGGCGCGAGCTACACCTAGCCGAGTGCTTACGTCGTCCACCACCTACTGCATATGTGTGTGTGCGTGTGTACACACGTATTCTGCGTGCGTGCGGCGGCGACGACGACGACGTTCGCGAGGAGCTAAGGTTATAACTCCAAACAATTTAATTAAAATTATCTGTGACCAGACCATAAGAGACGCTAACGAGGCATCCGAAGGCACTGTCCTGTGCCCCCATAAATTACCAGCCGAGCGTAATGCGGCTGCAAGTGCGGTCCGGCTAACCGCAAAAAAAAAAAAAAAAATTACTTAAGATAATCTTAAATTAATTAAAAGAAATCGTGGTGTGTAAGCAACTAACTACTAGGCACATCAACAAGTACGACAAGTTTTGCTACCAGCGGAATATCTGATCACTGCAGAATGTTAACCCATTTCAGGCTGTGTTTTAATTAATTTTAGGTGGGCCGATCCCGGCGGTACTGCAATGCCGGGCCAACCCGCTACAGAGGTGGAGCAAGCCCCTAGCACTCCGTCAGAAGCCAAAAATGAGTTTAATATTCTGGTCGTGTGATGCAGGACGTATCAGATATTAAGCTGATAATAACAGATACTACACTTTTTTTCCCTCCTACCTCCCCTATAGCCCTACCTTTTCCTCTCCAAAAATGCCGCCATCCTCTAGTGTCGACGCAGCACGTAAAGCAGGGTGTTGTTAGTAGCAAGACTTATTGCCATAAACCGAAAATAAAAGCGGAGGCATACTCTGCTATGCCTCAGGGGGCGACGACACACTACTCAGAAACACACCTCCCTCTGCAGGTGTGAGGCAAGTGATGATTTTAAAAACTAAATAGAAAGAAATAAATAAAGACAGAAATGAAGGCAAAATAAAAAAAAAAACAGCGACGCAGCACACTCAAACGAACTGGCGAGATAATCCCATCGCCCATAGAATTAACAAAGTAATAATCCTCTAAGATAGATTATGCGTTTTCCAATTTTCCAATAATTTTTCATACAAGGTTCACACAATTCGCATGTTACCAATTTCCATATTATCAGTATCACAGAACAGTCTACTCTAGTGATGCCCAGAAGGCCAATATCAAATCTGGGGTATGGGTAAGTCAAGGGTAGTTTGAAAGTCCGAGTGACAAAGATCCAGGGGTACACTCAGGCAATTCTTATACGAGGTGCCTTAGTTAGCCCGGAACACCTTTTGATAACCATGAACCATTGCAACTTTAAGAAATCTTGCAAAAGTAATGGTATATTTCCGGTCAGATTCCGCCAGGCGATGCTGGCTCCAAAGGTAGTCCATGAAAGAGACAGCATCTGCGAGGCAAAGGTCATAGATCGTGAAAATGGTTTGGCCCAAGAGACACACCATTGCGTTACGTCGTGTTCGGGGGTTGGTCTGAATACCAGGGTTAAGGAACCAGTCGACTGACACATAGTCCAGTGTAGTCCCACCGATCAGCGTTAATAGCACACGTGCAAGGTCCCACACTTCTGTGACGTGAGGGCATAGGAGACGATGCTCTCTGTTGTCTACGTCACCACATCGGCCGCAAGCAGCCGAGGGCCATAGGAGGATGGCCGCCAGGCGATGATTAGTGGGTATTAAATTGTTTACAACGCGATACCATAGCGCTGAAACGTCTGTGGGAAGGGCTAGGTGGTTGATATTAGCCCAAGCGTGGTGCCAGATGACCGACGGTCGTCTGTCCTCCAATTTGTGTGGTGTGAGCTGGCCTCGAAGCGCCTAGTAAAGGCGCTTCGATGTGCGTGCCTTGTCGGTGGCCACTGCTAGGATGTAACTTTGATTGAGGTGATAGTCCTTGACTGTCGTCATCCGGAATGGAATATGTGTCAAGCATACTGGTGCACGCGCCGATTGTAGGCGATAACGGTCGAAAAGCACCGCTGTTGTCCCACCTGGGTCAATCTCACGCAAAGTGGCGATACGGTGAATCAGGATTGCCGCACATTTGTGGGGAAAGTCAATGAGTCCAAGGCGACTATCGACTTTTGGCAGTGTACAAGTCTGTGCATCAACTTTGAATAGTGCACGCCGCCACAATAGGCAATATACTGTTTGTGAGATGGCTCTGCTGGTTTGTTTCGGTAGCGTAAGGAGTTGTGCTACATACCATGCCCGTGATAGGATGTAAGTATTAATCAGTTGGATTCGTTGATGGAGGTCGAGTCGTTGATCAGTGTGACTCACGCAAAGTCCTCTGATGCGCGTGAGAATCCGCCTGCACGTGAGTGTTAACATGCGCTGTGGACAGACAGTCACCTCAAGACCCAAGATACGTTGTTCCCCTACAATCCGGTAGCATGCGCGATCGATGGTCAATGATCGTGGTCCTAGTGGGATTAGCACCATTTTGTTGGATTTTAACATGGCACCGGATGCTCGTTCATAAACGTGGAGGACTCGGCGAACCGAATCGATGTCCCTGGCGTTTGCTACAAACACACCTACACCATCCGCCTACGCCACACTGCGGAAGGTGACGCCTGGGAAAGGAACACCATCGACCATCCGTCCGATGTCACGCAGCATGGGGTACAGCGCCAAAGCGATAAAATACACTGACAAGGGACACCCTTGTCGAACTGATCGTCTGATGGGAATTGGTCGTGATCTGCAACCGTTCACAATGATTGTGGAATTTGCTCCATCCAAGAAGTGCCGGATGACTCTTATGAAGTGCTCCCCGAAACCCATCCGCTACATAACGGCCAGCAGGTAGGATGGGAGACCCTATCGGAGGCACCGGCGAAATCTAGGGATCAATTGCAGCCGGGGTTCGAGCGTCGGCGGTGGGTGAGTAAGACAGCATCACGGTATATAGAAGCAGCGGTGAAGGTGGTTCGATTCGAAACGCCACATGATTGAGTGGGACAAAGTACCTTATTCATTCCCTGTTTAAGACGTGAAGCCACACTTCGTGCCACCAACTTATAATCAGTGTTAAGAACGGTGATGGGACGTACGTCTTTAGCCCATCAGTGACCTGTGACCTTTGGATTAAAGGCAATACGTACAGCTAGAAAATCGGCGGGTAGCTCGCAACCAGCAAAAATCTCCTCGCACATTTTGCAGAAGCGGTCTCCTAACAGGCCGGAAAACCTAGCACTTCGATTAGTGCTGGAATGGCACAATCGAAGGGCGGTATCCTTGCGGAGTACCGCCAGAGATGAAAAACCGCAGTGTCAGGGCCTAAATGCTTGCAGCGTGTGCGTTCCACATGAGGGAGTGACATACGGTGGTGCGGGCTGATATGGCAACAGGCGACCGTCGAAAACATCGCAAAAGCAAGTGCCGGAAGGAACGACAATATACGAGAGCACTCGTCAACAGCCCAGTACTACCCTCCATGTCGAGGAGTGAACTGCGACTCCTATTTGAACGCCGCTAGCTGCCAGGGCAGTGGAGAAGCCGTGAGGCCGCCCCACAGCAGCGTCAGGCCGGTGAGAGCTATACTGGCGCGAGCTACACCTAGCCGAGTGCTTACGTCGTCCACCACCTACTGCATATGTGTGTGTGCGTGTGTACACACGTATTCTGCGTGCGTGCGGCGGCGACGACGACGACGTTCGCGAGGAGCTAAGGTTATAACTCCAAACAATTTAATTAAAATTATCTGTGACCAGACCATAAGAGACGCTAACGAGGCATCCGAAGGCACTGTCCTGTGCCCCCATAAATTACCAGCCTAGCGTAATGCGGCTGCAAGTGCGGTCCGGCTAACCGCAAAAAAAAAAAAAAAATTACTTAAGATAATCTTAAATTAATTAAAAGAAATCGTGGTGTGTAAGCAACTAACTACTAGGCACATCAACAAGTACGACAAGTTTTGCTACCAGCGGAATATCTGATCACTGCAGAATGTTAACCCATTTCAGGCTGTGTTTTAATTAATTTTAGGTGGGCCGATCCCGGCGGTACTGCAATGCCGGGCCAACCCGCTACAGAGGTGGAGCAAGCCCCTAGCACTCCGTCAGAAGCCAAAAATGAGTTTAATATTCTGGTCGTGTGATGCAGGACGTATCAGATATTAAGCTGATAATAACAGATACTACACTTTTTTTCCCTCCTACCTCCCCTATAGCCCTACCTTTTCCTCTCCAAAAATGCCGCCATCCTCTAGTGTCGACGCAGCACGTAAAGCAGGGTGTTGTTAGTAGCAAGACTTATTGCCATAAACCGAAAATAAAAGCGGAGGCATACTCTGCTATGCCTCAGGGGGCGACGACACACTACTCAGAAACACACCTCCCTCTGCAGGTGTGAGGCAAGTGATGATTTTAAAAACTAAATAGAAAGAAATAAATAAAGACAGAAATGAAGGCAAAATAAAAAAAAAAACAGCGACGCAGCACACTCAAACGAACTGGCGAGATAATCCCATCGCCCATAGAATTAACAAAGTAATAATCCTCTAAGATAGATTATGCGTTTTCCAATTTTCCAATAATTTTTCATACAAGGTTCACACAATTCGCATGTTACCAATTTCCATATTATCAGTATCACAGAACAGTCTACTCTAGTGATGCCCAGAAGGCCAATATCAAATCTGGGGTATGGGTAAGTCAAGGGTAGTTTGAAAGTCTGAGTGACAAAGATCCAGGGGTACACTCAGGCAATTCTTATACGAGGTGCCTTAGTTAGCCCGGAACACCTTTTGATAACCATGAACCATTGCAACTTTAAGAAATCTTGCAAAAGTGATGGTATATTTCCGGTCAGATTCCGCCAGGCGATGCTGGCTCCAACGGTAGTCCATGAAAGAGACAGCATCTGCGAGGCAAAGGTCATAGATCGTGAAAATGATTTGGCCCAAGAGACACACCATTGCGTTACGTCGTGTTCGGGGGTTGGTCTGAATACCAGGGTTAAGGAACCAGTCGACTGACACATAGTCCAGTGTAGTCCCACCGATCAGCGTTAATAGCACACGTGCAAGGTCCCACACTTCTGTGACGTGAGGGCATAGGAGACGATGCTCTCTGTTGTCTACGTCACCACATCGGCCGCAAGCAGCCGAGGGCCATAGGAGGATGGCCGCCAGGCGATGATTAGTGGGTATTAAATTGTTTACAACGCGATACCATAGCGCTGAAACTTCTGTGGGAAGGGCTAGGTGGTTGATATTAGCCCAAGCGTGGTGCCAGATGACCGACGGTCGTCTGTCCTCCAATTTGTGTGGTGTGAGCTGGCCTCGAAGCGCCTAGTAAAGGCGCTTCGATGTGCGTGCCTTGTCGGTGGCCACTGCTAGGATGTAACTTTGATTGAGGTGATAGTCCTTGACTGTCGTCATCCGGAATGGAATATGTGTCAAGCATACTGGTGCACGCGCCGATTGTAGGCGATAACGGTCGAAAAGCACCGCTGTTGTCCCACCTGGGTCAATCTCACGCAAAGTGGCGATACGGTGAATCAGGATTGCCGCACATTTGTGGGGAAAGTCAATGAGTCCAAGGCGACTATCGACTTTTGGCAGTGTACAAGTCTGTGCATCAACTTTGAATAGTGCACGCCGCCACAATAGGCAATATACTGTTTGTGAGATGGCTCTGCTGGTTTGTTTCGGTAGCGTAAGGAGTTGTGCTACATACCATGCCCGTGATAGGATGTAAGTATTAATCAGTTGGATTCGTTGATGGAGGTCGAGTCGTTGATCAGTGTGACTCACGCAAAGTCCTCTGATGCGCGTGAGAATCCGCCTGCACGTGAGTGTTAACATGCGCTGTGGACAGGCAGTCACCTCAAGACCCAAGATACGTTGTTCCCCTACAATCCGGTAGCATGCGCGTTGGATGGTCAATGATCGTGGTCCTAGTGGGATTAGCACCATTTTGTTGGATTTTAACATGGCACCAGATGCTCGTTCATAAACGTGGAGGACTCGGCGAACCGAATCGATGTCCCTGGCGTTTGCTACAAACACACCTACACCATCCGCCTACGCCACACTGCGGAAGGTGACGCCTGGGAAAGGAACACCATCGACCATCCGTCCGATGTCACGCAGCATGGGGTACAGCGCCAAAGCGATAAAATACACTGACAAGGGACACCCTTGTCGAACTGATCGTCTGATGGGAATTGGTCGTGATCTGCAACCGTTCACAATGATTGTGGAATTTGCTCCATCCCAGAAGTGCCGGATGACTCTTATGAAGTGCTCCCCGAAACCCATCCGCTACATAACGGCCAGCAGGTAGGATGGGAGACCCTATCGGAGGCACCGGCGAAATCTAGGGATCAATTGCAGCCGGGGTTCGAGCGTCGGCGGTGAGTGAGTAAGACAGCATCACGGTATATAGAAGCAGCGGTGAAGGTGGTTCGATTCGAAACGCCACATGATTGAGTGGGACAAAGTACCTTATTCATTCCCTGTTTAAGACGTGAAGCCACACTTCGTGCCACCAACTTATAATCAGTGTTAAGAACGGTGATGGGACGTACGTCTTTAGCCCATCAGTGACCTGTGACCTTTGGATTAAAGCCAATACGTACAGCTAGAAAATCGGCGGGTAGCTCGCAACCAGCAAAAATCTCCTCGCACATTTTGCAGAAGCGGTCTCCTAACAGGCCGGAAAACCTAGCACTTCGATTAGTGCTGGAATGGCACAATCGAAGGGCGGTATCCTTGCGGAGTACCGCCAGAGATGAAAAACCGCAGTGTCAGGGCCTAAATGCTTGCAGCGTGTGCGTTCCACATGAGGGAGTGACATACGGTGGTGCGGGCTGATATGGCAACAGGCGACCGTCGAAAACATCGCAAAAGCAAGTGCCGGAAGGAACGACAATATACGAGAGCACTCGTCAACAGCCCAGTACTACCCTCCATGTCGAGGAGTGAACTGCGACTCCTATTTGAACGCCGCTAGCTGCCAGGGCAGTGGAGAAGCCGTGAGGCCGCCCCACAGCAGCGTCAGGCCGGTGAGAGCTATACTGGCGCGAGCTACACCTAGCCGAGTGCTTACGTCGTCCACCACCTACTGCATATGTGTGTGTGCGTGTGTACACACGTATTCTGCGTGCGTGCGGCGGCGACGACGACGACGTTCGCGAGGAGCTAAGGTTATAACTCCAAACAATTTAATTAAAATTATCTGTGACCAGACCATAAGAGACGCTAACGAGGCATCCGAAGGCACTGTCCTGTGCCCCCATAAATTACCAGCCTAGCGTAATGCGGCTGCAAGTGCGGTCCGGCTAACCGCAAAAAAAAAAAAAAAATTACTTAAGATAATCTTAAATTAATTAAAAGAAATCGTGGTGTGTAAGCAACTAACTACTAGGCACATCAACAAGTACGACAAGTTTTGCTACCAGCGGAATATCTGATCACTGCAGAATGTTAACCCATTTCAGGCTGTGTTTTAATTAATTTTAGGTGGGCCGATCCCGGCGGTACTGCAATGCCGGGCCAACCCGCTACAGAGGTGGAGCAAGCCCCTAGCACTCCGTCAGAAGCCAAAAATGAGTTTAATATTCTGGTCGTGTGATGCAGGACGTATCAGATATTAAGCTGATAATAACAGATACTACACTTTTTTTCCCTCCTACCTCCCCTATAGCCCTACCTTTTCCTCTCCAAAAATGCCGCCATCCTCTAGTGTCGACGCAGCACGTAAAGCAGGGTGTTGTTAGTAGCAAGACTTATTGCCATAAACCGAAAATAAAAGCGGAGGCATACTCTGCTATGCCTCAGGGGGCGACGACACACTACTCAGAAACACACCTCCCTCTGCAGGTGTGAGGCAAGTGATGATTTTAAAAACTAAATAGAAAGAAATAAATAAAGACAGAAATGAAGGCAAAATAAAAAAAAAAACAGCGACGCAGCACACTCAAACGAACTGGCGAGATAATCCCATCGCCCATAGAATTAACAAAGTAATAATCCTCTAAGATAGATTATGCGTTTTCCAATTTTCCAATAATTTTTCATACAAGGTTCACACAATTCGCATGTTACCAATTTCCATATTATCAGTATCACAGAACAGTCTACTCTAGTGATGCCCAGAAGGCCAATATCAAATCTGGGGTATGGGTAAGTCAAGGGTAGTTTGAAAGTCCGAGTGACAAAGATCCAGGGGTACACTCAGGCAATTCTTATACGAGGTGCCTTAGTTAGCCCGGAACACCTTTTGATAACCATGAACCATTGCAACTTTAAGAAATCTTGCAAAAGTAATGGTATATTTCCGGTCAGATTCCGCCAGGCGATGCTGGCTCCAAAGGTAGTCCATGAAAGAGACAGCATCTGCGAGGCAAAGGTCATAGATCGTGAAAATGGTTTGGCCCAAGAGACACACCATTGCGTTACGTCGTGTTCGGGGGTTGGTCTGAATACCAGGGTTAAGGAACCAGTCGACTGACACATAGTCCAGTGTAGTCCCACCGATCAGCGTTAATAGCACACGTGCAAGGTCCCACACTTCTGTGACGTGAGGGCATAGGAGACGATGCTCTCTGTTGTCTACGTCACCACATCGGCCGCAAGCAGCCGAGGGCCATAGGAGGATGGCCGCCAGGCGATGATTAGTGGGTATTAAATTGTTTACAACGCGATACCATAGCGCTGAAACTTCTGTGGGAAGGGCTAGGTGGTTGATATTAGCCCAAGCGTGGTGCCAGATGACCGACGGTCGTCTGTCCTCCAATTTGTGTGGTGTGAGCTGGCCTCGAAGCGCCTAGTAAAGGCGCTTCGATGTGCGTGCCTTGTCGGTGGCCACTGCTAGGATGTAACTTTGATTGAGGTGATAGTCCTTGACTGTCGTCATCCGGAATGGAATATGTGTCAAGCATACTGGTGCACGCGCCGATTGTAGGCGATAACGGTCGAAAAGCACCGCTGTTGTCCCACCTGGGTCAATCTCACGCAAAGTGGCGATACGGTGAATCAGGATTGCCGCACATTTGTGGGGAAAGTCAATGAGTCCAAGGCGACTATCGACTTTTGGCAGTGTACAAGTCTGTGCATCAACTTTGAATAGTGCACGCCGCCACAATAGGCAATATACTGTTTGTGAGATGGCTCTGCTGGTTTGTTTCGGTAGCGTAAGGAGTTGTGCTACATACCATGCCCGTGATAGGATGTAAGTATTAATCAGTTGGATTCGTTGATGGAGGTCGAGTCGTTGATCAGTGTGACTCACGCAAAGTCCTCTGATGCGCGTGAGAATCCGCCTGCACGTGAGTGTTAACATGCGCTGTGGACAGGCAGTCACCTCAAGACCCAAGATACGTTGTTCCCCTACAATCCGGTAGCATGCGCGTTCGATGGTCAATGATCGTGGTCCTAGTGGGATTAGCACCATTTTATTGGATTTTAACATGGCACCAGATGCTCGTTCATAAACGTGGAGGACTCGGCGAACCGAATCGATGTCCCTGGCGTTTGCTACAAACACACCTACACCATCCGCCTACGCCACACTGCGGAAGGTGACGCCTGGGAAAGGAACACCATCGACCATCCGTCCGATGTCACGCAGCATGGGGTACAGCGCCAAAGCGATAAAATACACTGACAAGGGACACCCTTGTCGAACTGATCGTCTGATGGGAATTGGTCGTGATCTGCAACCGTTCACAATGATTGTGGAATTTGCTCCATCCCAGAAGTGCCGGATGACTCTTATGAAGTGCTCCCCGAAACCCATCCGCTACATAACGGCCAGCAGGTAGGATGGGAGACCCTATCGGAGGCACCGGCGAAATCTAGGGATCAATTGCAGCCGGGGTTCGAGCGTCGGCGGTGAGTGAGTAAGACAGCATCACGGTATATAGAAGCAGCGGTGAAGGTGGTTCGATTCGAAACGCCACATGATTGAGTGGGACAAAGTACCTTATTCATTCCCTGTTTAAGACGTGAAGCCACACTTCGTGCCACCAACTTATAATCAGTGTTAAGAACGGTGATGGGACGTACGTCTTTAGCCCATCAGTGACCTGTGACCTTTGGATTAAAGCCAATACGTACAGCTAGAAAATCGGCGGGTAGCTCGCAACCAGCAAAAATCTCCTCGCACATTTTGCAGAAGCGGTCTCCTAACAGGCCGGAAAACCTAGCACTTCGATTAGTGCTGGAATGGCACAATCGAAGGGCGGTATCCTTGCGGAGTACCGCCAGAGATGAAAAACCGCAGTGTCAGGGCCTAAATGCTTGCAGCGTGTGCGTTCCACATGAGGGAGTGACATACGGTGGTGCGGGCTGATATGGCAACAGGCGACCGTCGAAAACATCGCAAAAGCAAGTGCCGGAAGGAACGACAATATACGAGAGCACTCGTCAACAGCCCAGTACTACCCTCCATGTCGAGGAGTGAACTGCGACTCCTATTTGAACGCCGCTAGCTGCCAGGGCAGTGGAGAAGCCGTGAGGCCGCCCCACAGCAGCGTCAGGCCGGTGCGAGCTATACTGGCGCGAGCTACACCTAGCCGAGTGCTTACGTCGTCCACCACCTACTGCATATGTGTGTGTGCGTGTGTACACACGTATTCTGCGTGCGTGCGGCGGCGACGACGACGACGTTCGCGAGGAGCTAAGG
Organism: Schistocerca piceifrons; assembly: GCF_021461385.2. NCBI lineage: Eukaryota > Metazoa > Arthropoda > Insecta > Orthoptera > Acrididae > Schistocerca > Schistocerca piceifrons. Next base: position 396,274,449 of record NC_060138.1, on the reverse strand, counting down.
TTATAACTCCAAACAATTTAATTAAAATTATCTGTGACCAGACCATAAGAGACGCTAACGAGGCATCCGAAGGCACTGTCCTGTGCCCCCATAAATTACCAGCCTAGCGTAATGCGGCTGCAAGTGCGGTCCGGCTAACCGCAAAAAAAAAAAAAAAAAAAAAAATTACTTAAGATAATCTTAAATTAATTAAAAGAAATCGTGGTGTGTAAGCAACTAACTACTGGGCACATCAACAACTACGACAAGTTTTGCTACCAGCGGAATATCTGATCACTGCAGAATGTTAACCCATTTCAGGCTGTGTTTTAATTAATTTTAGGTGGGCCGATCCCGGCGGTACTGCAATGCCGGGCCAACCCGCTACAGAGGTGGAGCAAGCCCCTAGCACTCCGTCAGAAGCCAAAAATGAGTTTAATATTCTGGTCGTGTGATGCAGGACGTATCAGATATTAAGCTGATAATAACAGATACTACACTTTTTTTCCCTCCTACCTCCCCTATAGCCCTACCTTTTCCTCTCCAAAAATGCCACCATCCTCTAGTGTCGACGCAGCACGTAAAGCAGGGTGTTGTTAGTAGCAAGACTTATTGCCATAAACCGAAAATAAAAGCGGAGGCATACTCTGCTATGCCTCAGGGGGCGACGACACACTACTCAGAAACACACCTCCTTCTGCAGGTGTGAGGCAAGTGATGATTTTAAAAACTAAATAGAAAGAAATAAATAAAGACAGAAATGAAGGCAAAATAAAAATAAAAAACAGCGACGCAGCACACTCAAACGAACTGGCGAGATAATCCCATCGCCCATAGAATTAACAAAGTAATAATCCTCTAAGATAGATTATGCGTTTTCCAATTTTCCAATAATTTTTCATACAAGGTTCACACAATTCGCATGTTACCAATTTCCATATTATCAGTATCACAGAACAGTCTACTCTAGTGATGCCCAGAAGGCCAATATCAAATCTGGGGTATGGGTAAGTCAAGGGTAGTTTGAAAGTCCGAGTGACAAAGATCCAGGGGTACACTCAGGCAATTCTTATACGAGGTGCCTTAGTTAGCCCGGAACACCTTTTGATAACCATGAACCATTGCAACTTTAAGAAATCTTGCAAAAGTAATGGTATATTTCCGGTCAGATTCCGCCAGGCGATGCTGGCTCCAAAGGTAGTCCATGAAAGAGACAGCATCTGCGAGGCAAAGGTCATAGATCGTGAAAATGGTTTGGCCCAAGAGACACACCATTGCTTTACGTCGTGTTCGGGGGTTGGTCTGAATACCAGGGTTAAGGAACCAGTCGACTGACACATAGTCCAGTGTAGTCCCACCGATCAGCGTTAATAGCACACGTGCAAGGTCCCACACTTCTGTGACGTGAGGGCATAGGAGACGATGCTCTCTGGTGTCTACGTCACCACATCGGCCGCAAGCAGCCGAGGGCCATAGGAGGATGGCCGCCAGGCGATGATTAGTGGGTATTAAATTGTTTACAACGCGATACCATAGCGCTGAAACTTCTGTGGGAAGGGCTAGGTGGTTGATATTAGCCCAAGCGTGGTGCCAGATGACCGACGGTCGTCTGTCCTCCAATTTGTGTGGTGTGAGCTGGCCTCGAAGCGCCTAGTAAAGGCGCTTCGATGTGCGTGCCTTGTCGGTGGCCACTGCTAGGATGTAACTTTGATTGAGGTGATAGTCCTTGACTGTCGTCATCCGGAATGGAATATGTGTCAAGCATACTGGTGCACGCGCCGATTGTAGGCGATAACGGTCGAAAAGCACCGCTGTTGTCCCACCTGGGTCAATCTCACGCAAAGTGGCGATACGGTGAATCAGGATTGCCGCACATTTGTGGGGAAAGTCAATGAGTCCAAGGCGACTATCGACTTTTGGCAGTGTACAAGTCTGTGCATCAACTTTGAATAGTGCACGCCGCCACAATAGGCAATATACTGTTTGTGAGATGGCTCTGCTGGTTTGTTTCGGTAGCGTAAGGAGTTGTGCTACATACCATGCCCGTGATAGGATGTAAGTATTAATCAGTTGGATTCGTTGATGGAGGTCGAGTCGTTGATCAGTGTGACTCACGCAAAGTCCTCTGATGCGCGTGAGAATCCGCCTGCACGTGAGTGTTAACATGCGCTGTGGACAGACAGTCACCTCAAGACCCAAGATACGTTGTTCCCCTACAATCCGGTAGCATGCGCGATCGATGGTCAATGATCGTGGTCCTAGTGGGATTAGCACCATTTTGTTGGATTTTAACATGGCACCGGATGCTCGTTCATAAACGTGGAGGACTCGGCGAACCGAATCGATGTCCCTGGCGTTTGCTACAAACACACCTACACCATCCGCCTACGCCACACTGCGGAAGGTGACGCCTGGGAAAGGAACACCATCGACCATCCGTCCGATGTCACGCAGCATGGGGTACAGCGCCAAAGCGATAAAATACACTGACAAGGGACACCCTTGTCGAACTGATCGTCTGATGGGAATTGGTCGTGATCTGCAACCGTTCACAATGATTGTGGAATTTGCTCCATCCAAGAAGTGCCGGATGACTCTTATGAAGTGCTCCCCGAAACCCATCCGCTACATAACGGCCAGCAGGTAGGATGGGAGACCCTATCGGAGGCACCGGCGAAATCTAGGGATCAATTGCAGCCGGGGTTCGAGCGTCGGCGGTGGGTGAGTAAGACAGCATCACGGTATATAGAAGCAGCGGTGAAGGTGGTTCGATTCGAAACGCCACATGATTGAGTGGGACAAAGTACCTTATTCATTCCCTGTTTAAGACGTGAAGCCACACTTCGTGCCACCAACTTATAATCAGTGTTAAGAACGGTGATGGGACGTACGTCTTTAGCCCATCAGTGACCTGTGACCTTTGGATTAAAGGCAATACGTACAGCTAGAAAATCGGCGGGTAGCTCGCAACCAGCAAAAATCTCCTCGCACATTTTGCAGAAGCGGTCTCCTAACAGGCCGGAAAACCTAGCACTTCGATTAGTGCTGGAATGGCACAATCGAAGGGCGGTATCCTTGCGGAGTACCGCCAGAGATGAAAAACCGCAGTGTCAGGGCCTAAATGCTTGCAGCGTGTGCGTTCCACATGAGGGAGTGACATACGGTGGTGCGGGCTGATATGGCAACAGGCGACCCTCGAAAACATCGCAAAAGCAAGTGCCGGAAGGAACGACAATATACGAGAGCACTCGTCAACAGCCCAGTACTACCCTCCATGTCGAGGAGTGAACTGCGACTCCTATTTGAACGCCGCTAGCTGCCAGGGCAGTGGAGAAGCCGTGAGGCCGCCCCACAGCAGCGTCAGGCCGGTGAGAGCTATACTGGCGCGAGCTACACCTAGCCGAGTGCTTACGTCGTCCACCACCTACTGCATATGTGTGTGTGCGTGTGTACACACGTATTCTGCGTGCGTGCGGCGGCGACGACGACGACGTTCGCGAGGAGCTAAGGTTATAACTCCAAACAATTTAATTAAAATTATCTGTGACCAGACCATAAGAGACGCTAACGAGGCATCCGAAGGCACTGTCCTGTGCCCCCATAAATTACCAGCCGAGCGTAATGCGGCTGCAAGTGCGGTCCGGCTAACCGCAAAAAAAAAAAAAAAATTACTTAAGATAATCTTAAATTAATTAAAAGAAATCGTGGTGTGTAAGCAACTAACTACTAGGCACATCAACAAGTACGACAAGTTTTGCTACCAGCGGAATATCTGATCACTGCAGAATGTTAACCCATTTCAGGCTGTGTTTTAATTAATTTTAGGTGGGCCGATCCCGGCGGTACTGCAATGCCGGGCCAACCCGCTACAGAGGTGGAGCAAGCCCCTAGCACTCCGTCAGAAGCCAAAAATGAGTTTAATATTCTGGTCGTGTGATGCAGGACGTATCAGATATTAAGCTGATAATAACAGATACTACACTTTTTTTCCCTCCTACCTCCCCTATAGCCCTACCTTTTCCTCTCCAAAAATGCCGCCATCCTCTAGTGTCGACGCAGCACGTAAAGCAGGGTGTTGTTAGTAGCAAGACTTATTGCCATAAACCGAAAATAAAAGCGGAGGCATACTCTGCTATGCCTCAGGGGGCGACGACACACTACTCAGAAACACACCTCCCTCTGCAGGTGTGAGGCAAGTGATGATTTTAAAAACTAAATAGAAAGAAATAAATAAAGACAGAAATGAAGGCAAAATAAAAAAAAAAACAGCGACGCAGCACACTCAAACGAACTGGCGAGATAATCCCATCGCCCATAGAATTAACAAAGTAATAATCCTCTAAGATAGATTATGCGTTTTCCAATTTTCCAATAATTTTTCATACAAGGTTCACACAATTCGCATGTTACCAATTTCCATATTATCAGTATCACAGAACAGTCTACTCTAGTGATGCCCAGAAGGCCAATATCAAATCTGGGGTATGGGTAAGTCAAGGGTAGTTTGAAAGTCCGAGTGACAAAGATCCAGGGGTACACTCAGGCAATTCTTATACGAGGTGCCTTAGTTAGCCCGGAACACCTTTTGATAACCATGAACCATTGCAACTTTAAGAAATCTTGCAAAAGTAATGGTATATTTCCGGTCAGATTCCGCCAGGCGATGCTGGCTCCAAAGGTAGTCCATGAAAGAGACAGCATCTGCGAGGCAAAGGTCATAGATCGTGAAAATGGTTTGGCCCAAGAGACACACCATTGCGTTACGTCGTGTTCGGGGGTTGGTCTGAATACCAGGGTTAAGGAACCAGTCGACTGACACATAGTCCAGTGTAGTCCCACCGATCAGCGTTAATAGCACACGTGCAAGGTCCCACACTTCTGTGACGTGAGGGCATAGGAGACGATGCTCTCTGTTGTCTACGTCACCACATCGGCCGCAAGCAGCCGAGGGCCATAGGAGGATGGCCGCCAGGCGATGATTAGTGGGTATTAAATTGTTTACAACGCGATACCATAGCGCTGAAACGTCTGTGGGAAGGGCTAGGTGGTTGATATTAGCCCAAGCGTGGTGCCAGATGACCGACGGTCGTCTGTCCTCCAATTTGTGTGGTGTGAGCTGGCCTCGAAGCGCCTAGTAAAGGCGCTTCGATGTGCGTGCCTTGTCGGTGGCCACTGCTAGGATGTAACTTTGATTGAGGTGATAGTCCTTGACTGTCGTCATCCGGAATGGAATATGTGTCAAGCATACTGGTGCACGCGCCGATTGTAGGCGATAACGGTCGAAAAGCACCGCTGTTGTCCCACCTGGGTCAATCTCACGCAAAGTGGCGATACGGTGAATCAGGATTGCCGCACATTTGTGGGGAAAGTCAATGAGTCCAAGGCGACTATCGACTTTTGGCAGTGTACAAGTCTGTGCATCAACTTTGAATAGTGCACGCCGCCACAATAGGCAATATACTGTTTGTGAGATGGCTCTGCTGGTTTGTTTCGGTAGCGTAAGGAGTTGTGCTACATACCATGCCCGTGATAGGATGTAAGTATTAATCAGTTGGATTCGTTGATGGAGGTCGAGTCGTTGATCAGTGTGACTCACGCAAAGTCCTCTGATGCGCGTGAGAATCCGCCTGCACGTGAGTGTTAACATGCGCTGTGGACAGGCAGTCACCTCAAGACCCAAGATACGTTGTTCCCCTACAATCCGGTAGCATGCGCGTTCGATGGTCAATGATCGTGGTCCTAGTGGGATTAGCACCATTTTGTTGGATTTTAACATGGCACCAGATGCTCGTTCATAAACGTGGAGGACTCGGCGAACCGAATCGATGTCCCTGGCGTTTGCTACAAACACACCTACACCATCCGCCTACGCCACACTGCGGAAGGTGACGCCTGGGAAAGGAACACCATCGACCATCCGTCCGATGTCACGCAGCATGGGGTACAGCGCCAAAGCGATAAAATACACTGACAAGGGACACCCTTGTCGAACTGATCGTCTGATGGGAATTGGTCGTGATCTGCAACCGTTCACAATGATTGTGGAATTTGCTCCATCCCAGAAGTGCCGGATGACTCTTATGAAGTGCTCCCCGAAACCCATCCGCTACATAACGGCCAGCAGGTAGGATGGGAGACCCTATCGGAGGCACCGGCGAAATCTAGGGATCAATTGCAGCCGGGGTTCGAGCGTCGGCGGTGAGTGAGTAAGACAGCATCACGGTATATAGAAGCAGCGGTGAAGGTGGTTCGATTCGAAACGCCACATGATTGAGTGGGACAAAGTACCTTATTCATTCCCTGTTTAAGACGTGAAGCCACACTTCGTGCCACCAACTTATAATCAGTGTTAAGAACGGTGATGGGACGTACGTCTTTAGCCCATCAGTGACCTGTGACCTTTGGATTAAAGCCAATACGTACAGCTAGAAAATCGGCGGGTAGCTCGCAACCAGCAAAAATCTCCTCGCACATTTTGCAGAAGCGGTCTCCTAACAGGCCGGAAAACCTAGCACTTCGATTAGTGCTGGAATGGCACAATCGAAGGGCGGTATCCTTGCGGAGTACCGCCAGAGATGAAAAACCGCAGTGTCAGGGCCTAAATGCTTGCAGCGTGTGCGTTCCACATGAGGGAGTGACATACGGTGGTGCGGGCTGATATGGCAACAGGCGACTGTCGAAAACATCGCAAAAGCAAGTGCCGGAAGGAACGACAATATACGAGAGCACTCGTCAACAGCCCAGTACTACCCTCCATGTCGAGGAGTGAACTGCGACTCCTATTTGAACGCCGCTAGCTGCCAGGGCAGTGGAGAAGCCGTGAGGCCGCCCCACAGCAGCGTCAGGCCGGTGCGAGCTATACTGGCGCGAGCTACACCTAGCCGAGTGCTTACGTCGTCCACCACCTACTGCATATGTGTGTGTGCGTGTGTACACACGTATTCTGCGTGCGTGCGGCGGCGACGACGACGACGTTCGCGAGGAGCTAAGGTTATAACTCCAAACAATTTAATTAAAATTATCTGTGACCAGACCATAAGAGACGCTAACGAGGCATCCGAAGGCACTGTCCTGTGCCCCCATAAATTACCAGCCTAGCGTAATGCGGCTGCAAGTGCGGTCCGGCTAACCGCAAAAAAAAAAAAAAAAATTACTTAAGATAATCTTAAATTAATTAAAAGAAATCGTGGTGTGTAAGCAACTAACTACTAGGCACATCAACAAGTACGACAAGTTTTGCTACCAGCGGAATATCTGATCACTGCAGAATGTTAACCCATTTCAGGCTGTGTTTTAATTAATTTTAGGTGGGCCGATCCCGGCGGTACTGCAATGCCGGGCCAACCCGCTACAGAGGTGGAGCAAGCCCCTAGCACTCCGTCAGAAGCCAAAAATGAGTTTAATATTCTGGTCGTGTGATGCAGGACGTATCAGATATTAAGCTGATAATAACAGATACTACACTTTTTTTCCCTCCTACCTCCCCTATAGCCCTACCTTTTCCTCTCCAAAAATGCCGCCATCCTCTAGTGTCGACGCAGCACGTAAAGCAGGGTGTTGTTAGTAGCAAGACTTATTGCCATAAACCGAAAATAAAAGCGGAGGCATACTCTGCTATGCCTCAGGGGGCGACGACACACTACTCAGAAACACACCTCCCTCTGCAGGTGTGAGGCAAGTGATGATTTTAAAAACTAAATAGAAAGAAATAAATAAAGACAGAAATGAAGGCAAAATAAAAAAAAAACAGCGACGCAGCACACTCAAACGAACTGGCGAGATAATCCCATCGCCCATAGAATTAACAAAGTAATAATCCTCTAAGATAGATTATGCGTTTTCCAATTTTCCAATAATTTTTCATACAAGGTTCACACAATTCGCATGTTACCAATTTCCATATTATCAGTATCACAGAACAGTCTACTCTAGTGATGCCCAGAAGGCCAATATCAAATCTGGGGTATGGGTAAGTCAAGGGTAGTTTGAAAGTCCGAGTGACAAAGATCCAGGGGTACACTCAGGCAATTCTTATACGAGGTGCCTTAGTTAGCCCGGAACACCTTTTGATAACCATGAACCATTGCAACTTTAAGAAATCTTGCAAAAGTAATGGTATATTTCCGGTCAGATTCCGCCAGGCGATGCTGGCTCCAAAGGTAGTCCATGAAAGAGACAGCATCTGCGAGGCAAAGGTCATAGATCGTGAAAATGGTTTGGCCCAAGAGACACACCATTGCGTTACGTCGTGTTCGGGGGTTGGTCTGAATACCAGGGTTAAGGAACCAGTCGACTGACACATAGTCCAGTGTAGTCCCACCGATCAGCGTTAATAGCACACGTGCAAGGTCCCACACTTCTGTGACGTGAGGGCATAGGAGACGATGCTCTCTGTTGTCTACGTCACCACATCGGCCGCAAGCAGCCGAGGGCCATAGGAGGATGGCCGCCAGGCGATGATTAGTGGGTATTAAATTGTTTACAACGCGATACCATAGCGCTGAAACTTCTGTGGGAAGGGCTAGGTGGTTGATATTAGCCCAAGCGTGGTGCCAGATGACCGACGGTCGTCTGTCCTCCAATTTGTGTGGTGTGAGCTGGCCTCGAAGCGCCTAGTAAAGGCGCTTCGATGTGCGTGCCTTGTCGGTGGCCACTGCTAGGATGTAACTTTGATTGAGGTGATAGTCCTTGACTGTCGTCATCCGGAATGGAATATGTGTCAAGCATACTGGTGCACGCGCCGATTGTAGGCGATAACGGTCGAAAAGCACCGCTGTTGTCCCACCTGGGTCAATCTCACGCAAAGTGGCGATACGGTGAATCAGGATTGCCGCACATTTGTGGGGAAAGTCAATGAGTCCAAGGCGACTATCGACTTTTGGCAGTGTACAAGTCTGTGCATCAACTTTGAATAGTGCACGCCGCCACAATAGGCAATATACTGTTTGTGAGATGGCTCTGCTGGTTTGTTTCGGTAGCGTAAGGAGTTGTGCTACATACCATGCCCGTGATAGGATGTAAGTATTAATCAGTTGGATTCGTTGATGGAGGTCGAGTCGTTGATCAGTGTGACTCACGCAAAGTCCTCTGATGCGCGTGAGAATCCGCCTGCACGTGAGTGTTAACATGCGCTGTGGACAGGCAGTCACCTCAAGACCCAAGATACGTTGTTCCCCTACAATCCGGTAGCATGCGCGTTCGATGGTCAATGATCGTGGTCCTAGTGGGATTAGCACCATTTTGTTGGATTTTAACATGGCACCAGATGCTCGTTCATAAACGTGGAGGACTCGGCGAACCGAATCGATGTCCCTGGCGTTTGCTACAAACACACCTACACCATCCGCCTACGCCACACTGCGGAAGGTGACGCCTGGGAAAGGAACACCATCGACCATCCGTCCGATGTCACGCAGCATGGGGTACAGCGCCAAAGCGATAAAATACACTGACAAGGGACACCCTTGTCGAACTGATCGTCTGATGGGAATTGGTCGTGATCTGCAACCGTTCACAATGATTGTGGAATTTGCTCCATCCCAGAAGTGCCGGATGACTCTTATGAAGTGCTCCCCGAAACCCATCCGCTACATAACGGCCAGCAGGTAGGATGGGAGACCCTATCGGAGGCACCGGCGAAATCTAGGGATCAATTGCAGCCGGGGTTCGAGCGTCGGCGGTGAGTGAGTAAGACAGCATCACGGTATATAGAAGCAGCGGTGAAGGTGGTTCGATTCGAAACGCCACATGACTGAGTGGGACAAAGTACCTTATTCATTCCCTGTTTAAGACGTGAAGCCACACTTCGTGCCACCAACTTATAATCAGTGTTAAGAACGGTGATGGGACGTACGTCTTTAGCCCATCAGTGACCTGTGACCTTTGGATTAAAGCCAATACGTACAGCTAGAAAATCGGCGGGTAGCTCGCAACCAGCAAAAATCTCCTCGCACATTTTGCAGAAGCGGTCTCCTAACAGGCCGGAAAACCTAGCACTTCGATTAGTGCTGGAATGGCACAATCGAAGGGCGGTATCCTTGCGGAGTACCGCCAGAGATGAAAAACCGCAGTGTCAGGGCCTAAATGCTTGCAGCGTGTGCGTTCCACATGAGGGAGTGACATACGGTGGTGCGGGCTGATATGGCAACAGGCGACCGTCGAAAACATCGCAAAAGCAAGTGCCGGAAGGAACGACAATATACGAGAGCACTCGTCAACAGCCCAGTACTACCCTCCATGTCGAGGAGTGAACTGCGACTCCTATTTGAACGCCGCTAGCTGCCAGGGCAGTGGAGAAGCCGTGAGGCCGCCCCACAGCAGCGTCAGGCCGGTGCGAGCTATACTGGCGCGAGCTACACCTAGCCGAGTGCTTACGTCGTCCACCACCTACTGCATATGTGTGTGTGCGTGTGTACACACGTATTCTGCGTGCGTGCGGCGGCGACGACGACGACGTTCGCGAGGAGCTAAGGTTATAACTCCAAACAATTTAATTAAAATTATCTGTGACCAGACCATAAGAGACGCTAACGAGGCATCCGAAGGCACTGTCCTGTGCCCCCATAAATTACCAGCCTAGCGTAATGCGGCTGCAAGTGCGGTCCGGCTAACCGCAAAAAAAAAAAAAAAAAAAAAAATTACTTAAGATAATCTTAAATTAATTAAAAGAAATCGTGGTGTGTAAGCAACTAACTACTGGGCACATCAACAACTACGACAAGTTTTGCTACCAGCGGAATATCTGATCACTGCAGAATGTTAACCCATTTCAGGCTGTGTTTTAATTAATTTTAGGTGGGCCGATCCCGGCGGTACTGCAATGCCGGGCCAACCCGCTACAGAGGTGGAGCAAGCCCCTAGCACTCCGTCAGAAGCCAAAAATGAGTTTAATATTCTGGTCGTATGATGCAGGACGTATCAGATATTAAGCTGATAAGAACAGATACTACACTTTTTTTCCCTCCTACCTCCCCTATAGCCCTACCTTTTCCTCTCCAAAAATGCCGCCATCCTCTAGTGTCGACGCAGCACGTAAAGCAGGGTGTTGTTAGTAGCAAGACTTATTGCCATAAACCGAAAATAAAAGCGGAGGCATACTCTGCTATGCCTCAGGGGGCGACGACACACTACTCAGAAACACACCTCCCTCTGCAGGTGTGAGGCAAGTGATGATTTTAAAAACTAAATAGAAAGAAATAAATAAAGACAAAAATGAAGGCAAAATAAAAAAAAAACAGCGACGCAGCACACTCAAACGAACTGGCGAGATAATCCCATCGCCCATAGAATTAACAAAGTAATAATCCTCTAAGATAGATTATGCGTTTTCCAATTTTCCAATAATTTTTCATACAAGGTTCACACAATTCGCATGTTACCAATTTCCATATTATCAGTATCACAGAACAGTCTACTCTAGTGATGCCCAGAAGGCCAATATCAAATCTGAGGTATGGGTAAGTCAAGGGTAGTTTGAAAGTCCGAGTGACAAAGATCCAGGGGTACACTCAGGCAATTCTTATACGAGGTGCCTTAGTTAGCCCGGAACACCTTTTGATAACCATGAACCATTGCAACTTTAAGAAATCTTGCAAAAGTAATGGTATATTTCCGGTCAGATTCCGTCAGGCGATGCTGGCTCCAAAGGTAGTCCATGAAAGAGACAGCATCTGCGAGGCAAAGGTCATAGATCGTGAAAATGGTTTGGCCCAAGAGACACACCATTGCTTTACGTCGTGTTCGGGGGTTGGTCTGAATACCAGGGTTAAGGAACCAGTCGACTGACACATAGTCCAGTGTAGTCCCACCGATCAGCGTTAATAGCACACGTGCAAGGTCCCACACTTCTGTGACGTGAGGGCATAGGAGACGATGCTCTCTGGTGTCTACGTCACCACATCGGCCGCAAGCAGCCGAGGGCCATAGGAGGATGGCCGCCAGGCGATGATTAGTGGGTATTAAATTGTTTACAACGCGATACCATAGCGCTGAAACTTCTGTGGGAAGGGCTAGGTGGTTGATATTAGCCCAAGCGTGGTGCCAGATGACCGACGGTCGTCTGTCCTCCAATTTGTGTGGTGTGAGCTGGCCTCGAAGCGCCTAGTAAAGGCGGTGAATCAGGATTGCCGCACATTTGTGGGGAAAGTCAATGAGTCCAAGGCGACTATCGACTTTTGGCAGTGTACAAGTCTGTGCATCAACTTTGAATAGTGCACGCCGCCACAATAGGCAATATACTGTTTGTGAGATGGCTCTGCTGGTTTGTTTCGGTAGCGTAAGGAGTTGTGCTACATACCATGCCCGTGATAGGATGTAAGTATTAATCAGTTGGATTCGTTGATGGAGGTCGAGTCGTTGATCAGTGTGACTCACGCAAAGTCCTCTGATGCGCGTGAGAATCCGCCTGCACGTGAGTGTTAACATGCGCTGTGGACAGGCAGTCACCTCAAGACCCAAGATACGTTGTTCCCCTACAATCCGGTAGCATGCGCGTTCGATGGTCAATGATCGTGGTCCTAGTGGGATTAGCACCATTTTGTTGGATTTTAACATGGCACCGGATGCTCGTTCATAAACGTGGAGGACTCGGCGAACCGAATCGATGTCCCTGGCGTTTGCTACAAACACACCTACACCATCCGCCTACGCCACACTGCGGAAGGTGACGCCTGGGAAAGGAACACCATCGACCATCCGTCCGATGTCACGCAGCATGGGGTACAGCGCCAAAGCGATAAAATACACTGACAAGGGACACCCTTGTCGAACTGATCGTCTGATGGGAAATGGTCGTGATCTGCAACCGTTCACAATGATTGTGGAATTTGCTCCATCCAAGAAGTGCCGGATTATGAAGTGCTCCCCGAAACCCATCCGCTACATAACGGCCAGCAGGTAGGATGGGAGACCCTATCGGAGGCACCGGCGAAATCTAGGGATCAATTGCAGCCGGGGTTCGAGCGTCGGCGGTGGGTGAGTAAGACAGCATCACGGTATATAGAAGCAGCGGTGAAGGTGGTTCGATTCGAAACGCCACATGATTGAGTGGGACAAAGTACCTTATTCATTCCCTGTTTAAGACGTGAAGCCACACTTCGTGCCACCAACTTATAATCAGTGTTAAGAACGGTGATGGGACGTACGTCTTTAGCCCATCAGTGACCTGTGACCTTTGGATTAAAGCCAATACGTACAGCTAGAAAATCGGCGGGTAGCTCGCAACCAGCAAAAATCTCCTCGCACATTTTGCAGAAGCGGTCTCCTAACAGGCCGGAAAACCTAGCACTTCGATTAGTGCTGGAATGGCACAATCTAAGGGCGGTAACCTTGCGGAGTACCGCCAGAGATGAAAAACCGCAGTGTCAGGGCCTAAATGCTTGCAGCGTGTGCGTTCCACATGAGGGAGTGACATACGGTGGTGCGGGCTGATATGGCAACAGGCGACCGTCGAAAACATCGCAAAAGCAAGTGCCGGAAGGAACGACAATATACGAGAGCACTCGTCAACAGCCCAGTACTACCCTCCATGTCGAGGAGTGAACTGCGACTCCTATTTGAACGCCGCTAGCTGCCAGGGCAGTGGAGAAGCCGTGAGGCCGCCCCACAGCAGCGTCAGGCCGGTGCGAGCTATACTGGCGCGAGCTACACCTAGCCGAGTGCTTACGTCGTCCACCACCTACTGCATATGTGTGTGTGCGTGTGTACACACGTATTCTGCGTGCGTGCGGCGGCGACGACGACGACGACGTTCGCGAGGAGCTAAGGTTATAACTCCAAACAATTTAATTAAAATTATCTGTGACCAGACCATAAGAGACGCTAACGAGGCATCCGAAGGCACTGTCCTGTGCCCCCATAAATTACCAGCCTAGCGTAATGCGGCTGCAAGTGCCTTCCGGCTAACCGCAAAAAAAAAAAAAAAAAAAAAAAAAAAATTACTTAAGATAATCTTAAATTAATTAAAAGAAATCGTGGTGTGTAAGCAACTAACTACTGGGCACATCAACAACTACGACAAGTTTTGCTACCAGCGGAATATCTGATCACTGCAGAATGTTAACCCATTTCAGGCTGTGTTTTAATTAATATTAGGTGGGCCGATCCCGGCGGTACTGCAATGCCGGGCCAACCCGCTACAGAGGTGGAGCAAGCCCCTAGCACTCCGTCAGAAGCCAAAAATGAGTTTAATATTCTGGTCGTATGATGCAGGACGTATCAGATATTAAGCTGATAAGAACAGATACTACACTTTTTTTCCCTCCTACCTCCCCTATAGCCCTACCTTTTCCTCTCCAAAAATGCCGCCATCCTCTAGTGTCGACGCAGCACGTAAAGCAGGGTGTTGTTAGTAGCAAGACTTATTGCCATAAACCGAAAATAAAAGCGGAGGCATACTCTGCTATGCCTCAGGGGGCGACGACACACTACTCAGAAACACACCTCCCTCTGCAGGTGTGAGGCAAGTGATGATTTTAAAAACTAAATAGAAAGAAATAAATAAAGACAAAAATGAAGGCAAAATAAAAAAAAAAACAGCGACGCAGCACACTCAAACGAACTGGCGAGATAATCCCATCGCCCATAGAATTAACAAAGTAATAATCCTCTAAGATAGATTATGCGTTTTCCAATTTTCCAATAATTTTCCATACAAGGTTCACACAATTCGCATGTTACCAATTTCCATATTATCAGTATCACAGAACAGTCTACTCTAGTGATGCCCAGAAGGCCAATATCAAATCTGGGGTATGGGTAAGTCAAGGGTAGTTTGAAAGTCCGAGTGACAAAGATCCAGGGGTACACTCAGGCAATTCTTATACGAGGTGCCTTAGTTAGCCCGGAACACCTTTTGATAACCATGAACCATTGCAACTTTAAGAAATCTTGCAAAAGTAATGGTATATTTCCGGTCAGATTCCGCCAGGCGATGCTGGCTCCAAAGGTAGTCCATGAAAGAGACAGCATCTGCGAGGCAAAGGTCATAGATCGTGAAAATGGTTTGGCCCAAGAGACACACCATTGCTTTACGTCGTGTTCGGGGGTTGGTCTGAATACCAGGGTTAAGGAACCAGTCGACTGACACATAGTCCAGTGTAGTCCCACCGATCAGCGTTAATAGCACACGTGCAAGGTCCCACACTTCTGTGACGTGAGGGCATAGGAGACGATGCTCTCTGGTGTCTACGTCACCACATCGGCCGCAAGCAGCCGAGGGCCATAGGAGGATGGCCGCCAGGCGATGATTAGTGGGTATTAAATTGTTTACAACGCGATACCATAGCGCTGAAACTTCTGTGGGAAGGGCTAGGTGGTTGATATTAGCCCAAGCGTGGTGCCAGATGACCGACGGTCGTCTGTCCTCCAATTTGTGTGGTGTGAGCTGGCCTCGAAGCGCCTAGTAAAGGCGCTTCGATGTGCGTGCCTTGTCGGTGGCCACTGCTAGGATGTAACTTTGATTGAGGTGATAGTCCTTGACTGTCGTCATCCGGAATGGAATATGTGTCAAGCATACTGGTGCACGCGCCGATTGTAGGCGATAACGGTCGAAAAGCACCGCTGTTGTCCCACCTGGGTCAATCTCACGCAAAGTGGCGATACGGTGAATCAGGATTGCCGCACATTTGTGGGGAAAGTCAATGAGTCCAAGGCGACTATCGACTTTTGGCAGTGTACAAGTCTGTGCATCAACTTTGAATAGTGCACGCCGCCACAATAGGCAATATACTGTTTGTGAGATGGCTCTGCTGGTTTGTTTCGGTAGCGTAAGGAGTTGTGCTACATACCATGCCCGTGATAGGATGTAAGTATTAATCAGTTGGATTCGTTGATGGAGGTCGAGTCGTTGATCAGTGTGACTCACGCAAAGTCCTCTGATGCGCGTGAGAATCCGCCTGCACGTGAGTGTTAACATGCGCTGTGGACAGGCAGTCACCTCAAGACCCAAGATACGTTGTTCCCCTACAATCCGGTAGCATGCGCGTTCGATGGTCAATGATCGTGGTCCTAGTGGGATTAGCACCATTTTGTTGGATTTTAACATGGCACCGGATGCTCGTTCATAAACGTGGAGGACTCGGCGAACCGAATCGATGTCCCTGGCGTTTGCTACAAACACACCTACACCATCCGCCTACGCCACACTGCGGAAGGTGACGCCTGGGAAAGGAACACCATCGACCATCCGTCCGATGTCACGCAGCATGGGGTACAGCGCCTAAGCGATAAAATACACTGACAAGGGACACCCTTGTCGAACTGATCGTCTGATGGGAATTGGTCGTGATCTGCAACCGTTCACAATGATTGTGGAATTTGCTCCATCCAAGAAGTGCCGGATGACTCTTATGAAGTGCTCCCCGAAACCCATCCGCTACATAACGGCCAGCAGGTAGGATGGGAGACCCTATCGGAGGCACCGGCGAAATCTAGGGATCAATTGCAGCCGGGGTTCGAGCGTCGGCGGTGGGTGAGTAAGACAGCATCACGGTATATAGAAGCAGCGGTGAAGGTGGTTCGATTCGAAACGCCACATGATTGAGTGGGACAAAGTACCTTATTCATTCCCTGTTTAAGACGTGAAGCCACACTTCGTGCCACCAACTTATAATCAGTGTTAAGAACGGTGATGGGACGTACGTCTTTAGCCCATCAGTGACCTGTGACCTTTGGATTAAAGCCAATACGTACAGCTAGAAAATCGGCGGGTAGCTCGCAACCAGCAAAAATCTCCTCGCACATTTTGCAGAAGCGGTCTCCTAACAGGCCGGAAAACCTAGCACTTCGATTAGTGCTGGAATGGCACAATCGAAGGGCGGTATCCTTGCGGAGTACCGCCAGAGATGAAAAACCGCAGTGTCAGGGCCTAAATGCTTGCAGCGTGTGCGTTCCACATGAGGGAGTGACATACGGTGGTGCGGGCTGATATGGCAACAGGCGACCGTCGAAAACATCGCAAAAGCAAGTGCCGGAAGGAACGACAATATACGAGAGCACTCGTCAACAGCCCAGTACTACCCTCCATGTTGAGGAGTGAACTGCGACTCCTATTTGAACGCCGCTAGCTGCCAGGGCAGTGGAGAAGCCGTGAGGCCGCCCCACAGCAGCGTCAGGCCGGTGCGAGCTATACTGGCGCGAGCTACACCTAGCCGAGTGCTTACGTCGTCCACCACCTACTGCATATGTGTGTGTGCGTGTGTACACACGTATTCTGCGTGCATGCGGCGGCGACGACGACGACGTTCGCGAGGAGCTAAGGTTATAACTCCAAACAATTTAATTAAAATTATCTGTGACCAGACCATAAGAGACGCTAACGAGGCATCCGAAGGCACTGTCCTGTGCCCCCATAAATTACCAGCCTAGCGTAATGCGGCTGCAAGTGCGGTCCGGCTAACCGCAAAAAAAAAAAAAAAAAAAAAAAAAATTACTTAAGATAATCTTAAATTAATTAAAAGAAATCGTGGTGTGTAAGCAACTAACTACTAGGCACATCAACAACTACGACAAGTTTTGCTACCAGCGGAATATCTGATCACTGCAGAATGTTAACCCATTTCAGGCTGTGTTTTAATTAATTTTAGGTGGGCCGATCCCTGCGGTACTGCAATGCCGGGCCAACCCGCTACAGAGGTGGAGCAAGCCCCTAGCACTCCGTCAGAAGCCAAAAATGAGTTTAATATTCTGGTCGTGTGATGCAGGACGTATCAGATATTAAGCTGATAAGAACAGATACTACACTTTTTTTCCCTCCTACCTCCCCTATAGCCCTACCTTTTCCTCTCCAAAAATGCCGCCATCCTCTAGTGTCGACGCAGCACGTAAAGCAGGGTGTTGTTAGTAGCAAGACTTATTGCCATAAACCGAAAATAAAAGCGGAGGCATACTCTGCTATGCCTCAGGGGGCGACGACACACTACTCAGAAACACACCTCCCTCTGCAGGTGTGAGGCAAGTGATGATTTTAAAAACTAAATAGAAAGAAATAAATAAAGACAAAAATGAAGGCAAAATAAAAAAAAACAGCGACGCAGCACACTCAAACGAACTGGCGAGATAATCCCATCGCCCATAGAATTAACAAAGTAATAATCCTCTAAGATAGATTATGCGTTTTCCAATTTTCCAATAATTTTTCATACAAGGTTCACACAATTCGCATGTTACCAATTTCCATATTATCAGTATCACAGAACAGTCTACTCTAGTGATGCCCAGAAGGCCAATATCAAATCTGGGGTATGGGTAAGTCAAGGGTAGTTTGAAAGTCCGAGTGACAAAGATCCAGGGGTACACTCAGGCAATTCTTATACGAGGTGCCTTAGTTAGCCCGGAACACCTTTTGATAACCATGAACCATTGCAACTTTAAGAAATCTTGCAAAAGTAATGGTATACTTCCGGTCAGATTCCGCCAGGCGATGCTGGCTCCAAAGGTAGTCCATGAAAGAGACAGCATCTGCGAGGCAAAGGTCATAGATCGTGAAAATGGTTTGGCCCAAGAGACACACCATTGCGTTACGTCGTGTTCGGGGGTTGGTCTGAATACCAGGGTTAAGGAACCAGTCGACTGACACATAGTCCAGTGTAGTCCCACCGATCAGCGTTAATAGCACACGTGCAAGGTCCCACACTTCTGTGACGTGAGGGCATAGGAGACGATGCTCTCTGTTGTCTACGTCACCACATCGGCCGCAAGCAGCCGAGGGCCATAGGAGGATGGCCGCCAGGCGATGATTAGTGGGTATTAAATTGTTTACAACGCGATACCATAGCGCTGAAACTTCTGTGGGAAGGGCTAGGTGGTTGATATTAGCCCAAGCGTGGTGCCAGATGACCGACGGTCGTCTGTCCTCCAATTTGTGTGGTGTGAGCTGGCCTCGAAGCGCCTAGTAAAGGCGCTTCGATGTGCGTGCCTTGTCGGTGGCCACTGCTAGGATGTAACTTTGATTGAGGTGATAGTCCTTGACTGTCGTCATCCGGAATGGAATATGTGTCAAGCATACTGGTGCACGCGCCGATTGTAGGCGATAACGGTCGAAAAGCACCGCTGTTGTCCCACCTGGGTCAATCTCACGCAAAGTGGCGATACGGTGAATCAGGATTGCCGCACATTTGTGGGGAAAGTCAATGAGTCCAAGGCGACTATCGACTTTTGGCAGTGTACAAGTCTGTGCATCAACTTTGAATAGTGCACGCCGCCACAATAGGCAATATACTGTTTGTGAGATGGCTCTGCTGGTTTGTTTCGGTAGCGTAAGGAGTTGTGCTACATACCATGCCCGTGATAGGATGTAAGTATTAATCAGTTGGATTCGTTGATGGAGGTCGAGTCGTTGATCAGTGTGACTCACGCAAAGTCCTCTGATGCGCGTGAGAATCCGCCTGCACGTGAGTGTTAACATGCGCTGTGGACAGGCAGTCACCTCAAGACCCAAGATACGTTGTTCCCCTACAATCCGGTAGCATGCGCGTTCGATGGTCAATGATCGTGGTCCTAGTGGGATTAGCACCATTTTGTTGGATTTTAACATGGCACCGGATGCTCGTTCATAAACGTGGAGGACTCGGCGAACCGAATCGATGTCCCTGGCGTTTGCTACAAACACACCTACACCATCCGCCTACGCCACACTGCGGAAGGTGACGCCTGGGAAAGGAACACCATCGACCATCCGTCCGATGTCACGCAGCATGGGGTACAGCGCCAAAGCGATAAAATACACTGACAAGGGACACCCTTGTCGAACTGATCGTCTGATGGGAATTGGTCGTGATCTGCAACCGTTCACAATGATTGTGGAATTTGCTCCATCCAAGAAGTGCCGGATTATGAAGTGCTCCCCGAAACCCATCCGCTACATAACGGCCAGCAGGTAGGATGGGAGACCCTATCGGAGGCACCGGCGAAATCTAGGGATCAATTGCAGCCGGGGTTCGAGCGTCGGCGGTGGGTGAGTAAGACAGCATCACGGTATATAGAAGCAGCGGTGAAGGTGGTTCGATTCGAAACGCCACATGATTGAGTGGGACAAAGTACCTTATTCATTCCCTGTTTAAGACGTGAAGCCACACTTCGTGACACCAACTTATAATCAGTGTTAAGAACGGTGATGGGACGTACGTCTTTAGCCCATCAGTGACCTGTGACCTTTGGATTAAAGCCAATACGTACAGCTAGAAAATCGGCGGGTAGCTCGCAACCAGCAAAAATCTCCTCGCACATTTTGCAGAAGCGGTCTCCTAACAGGCCGGAAAACCTAGCACTTCGATTAGTGCTGGAATGGCACAATCGAAGGGCGGTATCCTTGCGGAGTACCGCCAGAGATGAAAAACCGCAGTGTCAGGGCCTAAATGCTTGCAGCGTGTGCGTTCCACATGAGGGAGTGACATACGGTGGTGCGGGCTGATATGGCAACAGGCGACCGTCGAAAACATCGCAAAAGCAAGTGCCGGAAGGAACGACAATATACGAGAGCACTCGTCAACAGCCCAGTACTACCCTCCATGTCGAGGAGTGAACTGCGACTCCTATTTGAACGCCGCTAGCTGCCAGGGCAGTGGAGAAGCCGTGAGGCCGCCCCACAGCAGCGTCAGGCCGGTGCGAGCTATACTGGCGCGAGCTACACCTAGCCGAGTGCTTACGTCGTCCACCACCTACTGCATATGTGTGTGTGCGTGTGTACACACGTATTCTGCGTGCGTGCGGCGGCGACGACGACGACGTTCGCGAGGAGCTAAGGTTATAACTCCAAACAATTTAATTAAAATTATCTGTGACCAGACCATAAGAGACGCTAACGAGGCATCCGAAGGCACTGTCCTGTGCCCCCATAAATTACCAGCCTAGCGTAATGCGGCTGCAAGTGCGGTCCGGCTAACCGCAAAAAAAAAAAAAAAAAAATTACTTAAGATAATCTTAAATTAATTAAAAGAAATCGTGGTGTGTAAGCAACTAACTACTAGGCACATCAACAACTACGACAAGTTTTGCTACCAGCGGAATATCTGATCACTGCAGAATGTTAACCCATTTCAGGCTGTGTTTTAATTAATTTTAGGTGGGCCGATCCCGGCGGTACTGCAATGCCGGGCCAACCCGCTACAGAGGTGGAGCAAGCCCCTAGCACTCCGTCAGAAGCCAAAAATGAGTTTAATATTCTGCTGGTCGTGTGATGCAGGACGTATCAGATATTAAGCTGATAAGAACAGATACTACACTTTTTTTCCCTCCTACCTCCCCTATAGCCCTACCTTTTCCTCTCCAAAAATGCCGCCATCCTCTAGTGTCGACGCAGCACGTAAAGCAGGGTGTTGTTAGTAGCAAGACTTATTGCCATAAACCGAAAATAAAAGCGGAGGCATACTCTGCTATGCCTCAGGGGGCGACGACACACTACTCAGAAACACACCTCCCTCTGCAGGTGTGAGGCAAGTGATGATTTTAAAAACTAAATAGAAAGAAATAAATAAAGACAGAAATGAAGGCAAAATAAAAAAAAAACAGCGACGCAGCACACTCAAACGAACTGGCGAGATAATCCCAGCGCCCATAGAATTAACAAAGTAATAATCCTCTAAGATAGATTATGCGTTTTCCAATTTTCCAATAATTTTTCATACAAGGTTCACACAATTCGCATGTTACCAATTTCCATATTATCAGTATCACAGAACAGTCTACTCTAGTGATGCCCAGAAGGCCAATATCAAATCTGGGGTATGGGTAAGTCAAGGGTAGTTTGAAAGTCCGAGTGACAAAGATCCAGGGGTACACTCAGGCAATTCTTATACGAGGTGCCTTAGTTAGCCCGGAACACCTTTTGATAACCATGAACCATTGCAACTTTAAGAAATCTTGCAAAAGTAATGGTATATTTCCGGTCAGATTCCGCCAGGCGATGCTGGCTCCAAAGGTAGTCCATGAAAGAGACAGCATCTGCGAGGCAAAGGTCATAGATCGTGAAAATGGTTTGGCCCAAGAGACACACCATTGCGTTACGTCGTGTTCGGGGGTTGGTCTGAATACCAGGGTTAAGGAACCAGTCGACTGACACATAGTCCAGTGTAGTCCCACCGATCAGCGTTAATAGCACACGTGCAAGGTCCCACACTTCTGTGACGTGAGGGCATAGGAGACGATGCTCTCTGGTGTCTACGTCACCACATCGGCCGCAAGCAGCCGAGGGCCATAGGAGGATGGCCGCCAGGCGATGATTAGTGGGTATTAAATTGTTTACAACGCGATACCATAGCGCTGAAACTTCTGTGGGAAGGGCTAGGTGGTTGATATTAGCCCAAGCGTGGTGCCAGATGACCGACGGTCGTCTGTCCTCCAATTTGTGTGGTGTGAGCTGGCCTCGAAGCGCCTAGTAAAGGCGCTTCGATGTGCGTGCCTTGTCGGTGGCCACTGCTAGGATGTAACTTTGATTGAGGTGATAGTCCTTGACTGTCGTCATCCGGAATGGAATATGTGTCAAGCATACTGGTGCACGCGCCGATTGTAGGCGATAACGGTCGAAAAGCACCGCTGTTGTCCCACCTGGGTCAATCTCACGCAAAGTGGCGATACGGTGAATCAGGATTGCCGCACATTTGTGGGGAAAGTCAATGAGTCCAAGGCGACTATCGACTTTTGGCAGTGTACAAGTCTGTGCATCAACTTTGAATAGTGCACGCCGCCACAATAGGCAATATACTGTTTGTGAGATGGCTCTGCTGGTTTGTTTCGGTAGCGTAAGGAGTTGTGCTACATACCATGCCCGTGATAGGATGTAAGTATTAATCAGTTGGATTCGTTGATGGAGGTCGAGTCGTTGATCAGTGTGACTCACGCAAAGTCCTCTGATGCGCGTGAGAATCCGCCTGCACGTGAGTGTTAACATGCGCTGTGGACAGGCAGTCACCTCAAGACCCAAGATACGTTGTTCCCCTACAATCCGGTAGCATGCGCGTTCGATGGTCAATGGTCGTGGTCCTAGTGGGATTAGCACCATTTTGTTGGATTTTAACATGGCACCGGATGCTCGTTCATAAACGTGGAGGACTCGGCGAACCGAATCGATGTCCCTGGCGTTTGCTACAAACACACCTACACCATCCGCCTACGCCACACTGCGGAAGGTGACGCCTGGGAAAGGAACACCATCGACCATCCGTCCGATGTCACGCAGCATGGGGTACAGCGCCAAAGCGATAAAATACACTGACAAGGGACACCCTTGTCGAACTGATCGTCTGATGGGAATTGGTCGTGATCTGCAACCGTTCACAATGATTGTGGAATTTGCTCCATCCAAGAAGTGCCGGATGACTCTTATGAAGTGCTCCCCGAAACCCATCCGCTACATAACGGCCAGCAGGTAGGATGGGAGACCCTATCGGAGGCACCGGCGAAATCTAGGGATCAATTGCAGCCGGGGTTCGAGCGTCGGCGGTGGGTGAGTAAGACAGCATCACGGTATATAGAAGCAGCGGTGAAGGTGGTTCGATTCGAAACGCCACATGATTGAGTGGGACAAAGTACCTTATTCATTCCCTGTTTAAGACGTGAAGCCACACTTCGTGCCACCAACTTATAATCAGTGTTAAGAACGGTGATGGGACGTACGTCTTTAGCCCATCAGTGACCTGTGACCTTTGGATTAAAGCCAATACGTACAGCTAGAAAATCGGCGGGTAGCTCGCAACCAGCAAAAATCTCCTCGCACATTTTGCAGAAGCGGTCTCCTAACAGGCCGGAAAACCTAGCACTTCGATTAGTGCTGGAATGGCACAATCGAAGGGCGGTATCCTTGCGGAGTACCGCCAGAGATGAAAAACCGCAGTGTCAGGGCCTAAATGCTTGCAGCGTGTGCGTTCCACATGAGGGAGTGACATACGGTGGTGCGGGCTGATATGGCAACAGGCGACCGTCGAAAACATCGCAAAAGCAAGTGCCGGAAGGAACGACAATATACGAGAGCACTCGTCAACAGCCCAGTACTACCCTCCATGTCGAGGAGTGAACTGCGACTCCTATTTGAACGCCGCTAGCTGCCAGGGCAGTGGAGAAGCCGTGAGGCCGCCCCACAGCAGCGTCAGGCCGGTGCGAGCTATACTGGCGCGAGCTACACCTAGCCGAGTGCTTACGTCGTCCACCACCTACTGCATATGTGTGTGTGCGTGTGTACACACGTATTCTGCGTGCGTGCGGCGGCGACGACGACGACGTTCGCGAGGAGCTAAGGTTATAACTCCAAACAATTTAATTAAAATTATCTGTGACCAGACCATAAGAGACGCTAACGAGGCATCCGAAGGCACTGTCCTGTGCCCCCATAAATTACCAGCCTAGCGTAATGCGGCTGCAAGTGCGGTCCGGCTAACCGCAAAAAAAAAAAAAAAAAAAATTACTTAAGATAATCTTAAATTAATTAAAAGAAATCGTGGTGTGTAAGCAACTAACTACTGGGCACATCAACAACTACGACAAGTTTTGCTACCAGCGGAATATCTGATCACTGCAGAATGTTAACCCATTTCAGGCTGTGTTTTAATTAATTTTAGGTGGGCCGATCCCGGCGGTACTGCAATGCCGGGCCAAGCCGCTACAGAGGTGGAGCAAGCCCCTAGCACTCCGTCAGAAGCCAAAAATGAGTTTAATATTCTGGTCGTATGATGCAGGACGTATCAGATATTAAGCTGATAAGAACAGATACTACACTTTTTTTCCCTCCTACCTCCCCTATAGCCCTACCTTTTCCTCTCCAAAAATGCCGCCATCCTCTAGTGTCGACGCAGCACGTAAAGCAGGGTGTTGTTAGTAGCAAGACTTATTGCCATAAACCGAAAATAAAAGCGGAGGCATACTCTGCTATGCCTCAGGGGGCGACGACACACTACTCAGAAACACACCTCCCTCTGCAGGTGTGAGGCAAGTGATGATTTTAAAAACTAAATAGAAAGAAATAAATAAAGACAAAAATGAAGGCAAAATAAAAAATAAAAAAACAGCGACGCAGCACACTCAAACGAACTGGCGAGATAATCCCATCGCCCATAGAATTAACAAAGTAATAATCCTCTAAGATAGATTATGCGTTTTCCAATTTTCCAATAATTTTTCATACAAGGTTCACACAATTCGCATGTTACCAATTTCCATATTATCAGTATCACAGAACAGTCTACTCTAGTGATGCCCAGAAGGCCAATATCAAATCTGGGGTATGGGTAAGTCAAGGGTAGTTTGAAAGTCCTAGTGACAAAGATCCAGGGGTACACTCAGGCAATTCTTATACGAGGTGCCTTAGTTAGCCCGGAACACCTTTTGATAACCATGAACCATTGCAACTTTAAGAAATCTTGCAAAAGTAATGGTATATTTCCGGTCAGATTCCGCCAGGCGATGCTGGCTCCAAAGGTAGTCCATGAAAGAGACAGCATCTGCGAGGCAAAGGTCATAGATCGTGAAAATGGTTTGGCCCAAGAGACACACCATTGCTTTACGTCGTGTTCGGGGGTTGGTCTGAATACCAGGGTTAAGGAACCAGTCGACTGACACATAGTCCAGTGTAGTCCCACCGATCAGCGTTAATAGCACACGTGCAAGGTCCCACACTTCTGTGACGTGAGGGCATAGGAGACGATGCTCTCTGGTGTCTACGTCACCACATCGGCCGCAAGCAGCCGAGGGCCATAGGAGGATGGCCGCCAGGCGATGATTAGTGGGTATTAAATTGTTTACAACGCGATACCATAGCGCTGAAACTTCTGTGGGAAGGGCTAGGTGGTTGATATTAGCCCAAGCGTGGTGCCAGATGACCGACGGTCGTCTGTCCTCCAATTTGTGTGGTGTGAGCTGGCCTCGAAGCGCCTAGTAAAGGCGCTTCGATGTGCGTGCCTTGTCGGTGGCCACTGCTAGGATGTAACTTTGATTGAGGTGATAGTCCTTGACTGTCGTCATCCGGAATGGAATATGTGTCAAGCATACTGGTGCACGCGCCGATTGTAGGCGATAACGGTCGAAAAGCACCGCTGTTGTCCCACCTGGGTCAATCTCACGCAAAGTGGCGATACGGTGAATCAGGATTGCCGCACATTTGTGGGGAAAGTCAATGAGTCCAAGGCGACTATCGACTTTTGGCAGTGTACAAGTCTGTGCATCAACTTTGAATAGTGCACGCCGCCACAATAGGCAATATACTGTTTGTGAGATGGCTCTGCTGGTTTGTTTCGGTAGCGTAAGGAGTTGTGCTACATACCATGCCCGTGATAGGATGTAAGTATTAATCAGTTGGATTCGTTGATGGAGGTCGAGTCGTTGATCAGTGTGACTCACGCAAAGTCCTCTGATGCGCGTGAGAATCCGCCTGCACGTGAGTGTTAACATGCGCTGTGGACAGGCAGTCACCTCAAGACCCAAGATACGTTGTTCCCCTACAATCCGGTAGCATGCGCGTTCGATGGTCAATGATCGTGGTCCTAGTGGGATTAGCACCATTTTGTTGGATTTTAACATGGCACCGGATGCTCGTTCATAAACGTGGAGGACTCGGCGAACCGAATCGATGTCCCTGGCGTTTGCTACAAACACACGTACAAAATCCGCCTACGCCACACTGCGGAAGGTGACGCCTGGGAAAGGAACACCATCGACCATCCGTCCGATGTCACGCAGCATGGGGTACAGCGCCTAAGCGATAAAATACACTGACAAGGGACACCCTTGTCGAACTGATCGTCTGATGGGAATTGGTCGTGATCTGCAACCGTTCACAATGATTGTGGAATTTGCTCCATCCAAGAAGTGCCGGATGACTCTTATGAAGTGCTCCCCGAAACCCATCCGCTACATAACGGCCAGCAGGTAGGATGGGAGACCCTATCGGAGGCACCGGCGAAATCTAGGGATCAATTGCAGCCGGGGTTCGAGCGTCGGCGGTGAGTGAGTAAGACAGCATCACGGTATATAGAAGCAGCGGTGAAGGTGGTTCGATTCGAAACGCCACATGATTGAGTGGGACAAAGTACCTTATTCATTCCCTGTTTAAGACGTGAAGCCACACTTCGTGCCACCAACTTATAATCAGTGTTAAGAACGGTGATGGGACGTACGTCTTTAGCCCATCAGTGACCTGTGACCTTTGGATTAAAGGCAATACGTACAGCTAGAAAATCGGCGGGTAGCTCGCAACCAGCAAAAATCTCCTCGCACATTTTGCAGAAGCGGTCTCCTAACAGGCCGGAAAACCTAGCACTTCGATTAGTGCTGGAATGGCACAATCGAAGGGCGGTATCCTTGCGGAGTACCGCCAGAGATGAAAAACCGCAGTGTCAGGGCCTAAATGCTTGCAGCGTGTGCGTTCCACATGAGGGAGTGACATACGGTGGTGCGGGCTGATATGGCAACAGGCGACCGTCGAAAACATCGCAAAAGCAAGTGCCGGAAGGAACGACAATATACGAGAGCACTCGTCAACAGCCCAGTACTACCCTCCATGTCGAGGAGTGAACTGCGACTCCTATTTGAACGCCGCTAGCTGCCAGGGCAGTGGAGAAGCCGTGAGGCCGCCCCACAGCAGCGTCAGGCCGGTGCGAGCTATACTGGCGCGAGCTACACCTAGCCGAGTGCTTACGTCGTCCACCACCTACTGCATATGTGTGTGTGCGTGTGTACACACGTATTCTGCGTGCGTGCGGCGGCGACGACGACGACGTTCGCGAGGAGCTAAGGTTATAACTCCAAACAATTTAATTAAAATTATCTGTGACCAGACCATAAGAGACGCTAACGAGGCATCCGAAGGCACTGTCCTGTGCCCCCATAAATTACCAGCCTAGCGTAATGCGGCTGCAAGTGCGGTCCGGCTAACCGCAAAAAAAAAAAAAAAAAAAAATTACTTAAGATAATCTTAAATTAATTAAAAGAAATCGTGGTGTGTAAGCAACTAACTACTAGGCACATCAACAACTACGACAAGTTTTGCTACCAGCGGAATATCTGATCACTGCAGAATGTTAACCCATTTCAGGCTGTGTTTTAATTAATTTTAGGTGGGCCGATCCCGGCGGTACTGCAATGCCGTGCCAACCCGCTACAGAGGTGGAGCAAGCCCCTAGCACTCCGTCAGAAGCCAAAAATGAGTTTAATATTCTGGTCGTGTGATGCAGGACGTATCAGATATTAAGCTGATAAGAACAGATACTACACTTTTTTTCCCTCCTACCTCCCCTATAGCCCTACCTTTTCCTCTCCAAAAATGCCGCCATCCTCTAGTGTCGACGCAGCACGTAAAGCAGGGTGTTGTTAGTAGCAAGACTTATTGCCATAAACCGAAAATAAAAGCGGAGGCATACTCTGCTATGCCTCAGGGGGCGACGACACACTACTCAGAAACACACCTCCCTCTGCAGGTGTGAGGCAAGTGATGATTTTAAAAACTAAATAGAAATAAATAAATAAAGACAGAAATGAAGGCAAAATAAAAAAAAAACAGCGACGCAGCACACTCAAACGAACTGGCGAGATAATCCCATCGCCCATAGAATTAACAAAGTAATAATCCTCTAAGATAGATTATGCGTTTTCCAATTTTCCAATAATTTTTCATACAAGGTTCACACAATTCGCATGTTACCAATTTCCATATTATCAGTATCACAGAACAGTCTACTCTAGTGATGCCCAGAAGGCCAATATCAAATCTGGGGTATGGGTAAGTCAAGGGTAGTTTGAAAGTCCGAGTGACAAAGATCCAGGGGTACACTCAGGCAATTCTTATACGAGGTGCCTTAGTTAGCCCGGAACACCTTTTGATAACCATGAACCATTGCAACTTTAAGAAATCTTGCAAAAGTAATGGTATATTTCCGGTCAGATTCCGCCAGGCGATGCTGGCTCCAAAGGTAGTCCATGAAAGAGACAGCATCTGCGAGGCAAAGGTCATAGATCGTGAAAATGGTTTGGCCCAAGAGACACACCATTGCGTTACGTCGTGTTCGGGGGTTGGTCTGAATACCAGGGTTAAGGAACCAGTCGACTGACACATAGTCCAGTGTAGTCCCACCGATCAGCGTTAATAGCACACGTGCAAGGTCCCACACTTCTGTGACGTGAGGGCATAGGAGACGATGCTCTCTGTTGTCTACGTCACCACATCGGCCGCAAGCAGCCGAGGGCCATAGGAGGATGGCCGCCAGGCGATGATTAGTGGGTATTAAATTGTTTACAACGCGATACCATAGCGCTGAAACTTCTGTGGGAAGGGCTAGGTGGTTGATATTAGCCCAAGCGTGGTGCCAGATGACCGACGGTCGTCTGTCCTCCAATTTGTGTGGTGTGAGCTGGCCTCGAAGCGCCTAGTAAAGGCGCTTCGATGTGCATGCCTTGTCGGTGGCCACTGCTAGGATGTAACTTTGATTGAGGTGATAGTCCTTGACTGTCGTCATCCGGAATGGAATATGTGTCAAGCATACTGGTGCACGCGCCGATTGTAGGCGATAACGGTCGAAAAGCACCGCTGTTGTCCCACCTGGGTCAATCTCACGCAAAGTGGCGATACGGTGAATCAGGATTGCCGCACATTTGTGGGGAAAGTCAATGAGTCCAAGGCGACTATCGACTTTTGGCAGTGTACAAGTCTGTGCATCAACTTTGAATAGTGCACGCCGCCACAATAGGCAATATACTGTTTGTGAGATGGCTCTGCTGGTTTGTTTCGGTAGCGTAAGGAGTTGTGCTACATACCATGCCCGTGATAGGATGTAAGTATTAATCAGTTGGATTCGTTGATGGAGGTCGAGTCGTTGATCAGTGTGACTCACGCAAAGTCCTCTGATGCGCGTGAGAATCCGCCTGCACGTGAGTGTTAACATGCGCTGTGGACAGGCAGTCACCTCAAGACCCAAGATACGTTGTTCCCCTACAATCCGGTAGCATGCGCGTTCGATGCTCAATGATCGTGGTCCTAGTGGGATTAGCACCATTTAGTTGGATTTTAACATGGCACCGGATGCTCGTTCATAAACGTGGAGGACTCGGCGAACCGAATCGATGTCCCTGGCGTTTGCTACAAACACACCTACACCATCCGCCTACGCCACACTGCGGAAGGTGACGCCTGGGAAAGGAACACCATCGACCATCCGTCCGATGTCACGCAGCATGGGGTACAGCGCCTAAGCGATAAAATACACTGACAAGGGACACCCTTGTCGAACTGATCGTCTGATGGGAATTGGTCGTGATCTGCAACCGTTCACAATGATTGTGGAATTTGCTCCATCCAAGAAGTGCCGGATTATGAAGTGCTCCCCGAAACCCATCCGCTACATAACGGCCAGCAGGTAGGATGGGAGACCCTATCGGAGGCACCGGCGAAATCTAGGGATCAATTGCAGCCGGGGTTCGAGCGTCGGCGGTGGGTGAGTAAGACAGCATCACGGTATATAGAAGCAGCGGTGAAGGTGGTTCGATTCGAAACGCCACATGATTGAGTGGGACAAAGTACTTTATTCATTCCCTGTTTAAGACGTGAAGCCACACTTCGTGCCACCAACTTATAATCAGTGTTAAGAACGGTGATGGGACGTACGTCTTTAGCCCATCAGTGACCTGTGACCTTTGGATTAAAGCCAATACGTACAGCTAGAAAATCGGCGGGTAGCTCGCAACCAGCAAAAATCTCCTCGCACATTTTGCAGAAGCGGTCTCCTAACAGGCCGGAAAACCTAGCACTTCGATTAGTGCTGGAATGGCACAATCGAAGGGCGGTATCCTTGCGGAGTACCGCCAGAGATGAAAAACCGCAGTGTCAGGGCCTAAATGCTTGCAGCGTGTGCGTTCCACATGAGGGAGTGACATACGGTGGTGCGGGCTGATATGGCAACAGGCGACCGTCGAAAACATCGCAAAAGCAAGTGCCGGAAGGAACGACAATATACGAGAGCACTCGTCAACAGCCCAGTACTACCCTCCATGTCGAGGAGTGAACTGCGACTCCTATTTGAACGCCGCTAGCTGCCAGGGCAGTGGAGAAGCCGTGAGGCCGCCCCACAGCAGCGTCAGGCCGGTGCGAGCTATACTGGCGCGAGCTACACCTAGCCGAGTGCTTACGTCGTCCACCACCTACTGCATATGTGTGTGTGCGTGTGTACACACGTATTCTGCGTGCGTGCGGCGGCGACGACGACGACGTTCGCGAGGAGCTAAGGTTATAACTCCAAACAATTTAATTAAAATTATCTGTGACCAGACCATAAGAGACGCTAACGAGGCATCCGAAGGCACTGTCCTGTGCCCCCATAAATTACCAGCCTAGCGTAATGCGGCTGCAAGTGCGGTCCGGCTAACCGCAAAAAAAAAAAAAATTACTTAAGATAATCTTAAATTAATTAAAAGAAATCGTGGTGTGTAAGCAACTAACTACTAGGCACATCAACAACTACGACAAGTTTTGCTACCAGCGGAATATCTGATCACTGCAGAATGTTAACCCATTTCAGGCTGTGTTTTAATTAATTTTAGGTGGGCCGATCCCGGCGGTACTGCAATGCCGGGCCAACCCGCTACAGAGGTGGAGCAAGCCCCTAGCACTCCGTCAGAAGCCAAAAATGAGTTTAATATTCTGGTCGTGTGATGCAGGACGTATCAGATATTAAGCTGATAAGAACAGATACTACACTTTTTTTCCCTCCTACCTCCCCTATAGCCCTACCTTTTCCTCTCCAAAAATGCCGCCATCCTCTAGTGTCGACGCAGCACGTAAAGCAGGGTGTTGTTAGTAGCAAGACTTATTGCCATAAACCGAAAATAAAAGCGGAGGCATACTCTGCTATGCCTCAGGGGACGACGACACACTACTCAGAAACACACCTCCCTCTGCAGGTGTGAGGCAAGTGATGATTTTAAAAACTAAATAGAAAGAAATAAATAAAGACAGAAATGAAGGCAAAATAAAAAAAAAACAGCGACGCAGCACACTCAAACGAACTGGCGAGATAATCCCATCGCCCATAGAATTAACAAAGTAATAATCCTCTAAGATAGATTATGCGTTTTCCAATTTTCCAATAATTTTTCATACAAGGTTCACACAATTCGCATGTTACCAATTTCCATATTATCAGTATCACAGAACAGTCTACTCTAGTGATGCCCAGAAGGCCAATATCAAATCTGGGGTATGGGTAAGTCAAGGGTAGTTTGAAAGTCCGAGTGACAAAGATCCAGGGGTACACTCAGGCAATTCTTATACGAGGTGCCTTAGTTAGCCCGGAACACCTTTTGATAACCATGAACCATTGCAACTTTAAGAAATCTTGCAAAAGTAATGGTATATTTCCGGTCAGATTCCGCCAGGCGATGCTGGCTCCAAAGGTAGTCCATGAAAGAGACAGCATCTGCGAGGCAAAGGTCATAGATCGTGAAAATGGTTTGGCCCAAGAGACACACCATTGCGTTACGTCGTGTTCGGGGGTTGGTCTGAATACCAGGGTTAAGGAACCAGTCGACTGACACATAGTCCAGTGTAGTCCCACCGATCAGCGTTAATAGCACACGTGCAAGGTCCCACACTTCTGTGACGTGAGGGCATAGGAGACGATGCTCTCTGTTGTCTACGTCACCACATCGGCCGCAAGCAGCCGAGGGCCATAGGAGGATGGCCGCCAGGCGATGATTAGTGGGTATTAAATTGTTTACAACGCGATACCATAGCGCTGAAACTTCTGTGGGAAGGGCTAGGTGGTTGATATTAGCCCAAGCGTGGTGCCAGATGACCGACGGTCGTCTGTCCTCCAATTTGTGTGGTGTGAGCTGGCCTCGAAGCGCCTAGTAAAGGCGCTTCGATGTGCGTGCCTTGTCGGTGGCCACTGCTAGGATGTAACTTTGATTGAGGTGATAGTCCTTGACTGTCGTCATCCGGAATGGAATATGTGTCAAGCATACTGGTGCACGCGCCGATTGTAGGCGATAACGGTCGAAAAGCACCGCTGTTGTCCCACCTGGGTCAATCTCACGCAAAGTGGCGATACGGTGAATCAGGATTGCCGCACATTTGTGGGGAAAGTCAATGAGTCCAAGGCGACTATCGACTTTTGGCAGTGTACAAGTCTGTGCATCAACTTTGAATAGTGCACGCCGCCACAATAGGCAATATACTGTTTGTGAGATGGCTCTGCTGGTTTGTTTCGGTAGCGTAAGGAGTTGTGCTACATACCATGCCCGTGATAGGATGTAAGTATTAATCAGTTGGATTCGTTGATGGAGGTCGAGTCGTTGATCAGTGTGACTCACGCAAAGTCCTCTGATGCGCGTGAGAATCCGCCTGCACGTGAGTGTTAACATGCGCTGTGGACAGGCAGTCACCTCAAGACCCAAGATACGTTGTTCCCCTACAATCCGGTAGCATGCGCGTTCGATGGTCAATGGTCGTGGTCCTAGTGGGATTAGCACCATTTTGTTGGATTTTAACATGGCACCGGATGCTCGTTCATAAACGTGGAGGACTCGGCGAACCGAATCGATGTCCCTGGCGTTTGCTACAAACACACCTACACCATCCGCCTACGCCACACTGCGGAAGGTGACGCCTGGGAAAGGAACACCATCGACCATCCGTCCGATGTCACGCAGCATGGGGTACAGCGCCTAAGCGATAAAATACACTGACAAGGGACACCCTTGTCGAACTGATCGTCTGATGGGAATTGGTCGTGATCTGCAACCGTTCACAATGATTGTGGAATTTGCTCCATCCAAGAAGTGCCGGATTATGAAGTGCTCCCCGAAACCCATCCGCTACATAACGGCCAGCAGGTAGGATGGGAGACCCTATCGGAGGCACCGGCGAAATCTAGGGATCAATTGCAGCCGGGGTTCGAGCGTCGGCGGTGGGTGAGTAAGACAGCATCACGGTATATAGAAGCAGCGGTGAAGGTGGTTCGATTCGAAACGCCACATGATTGAGTGGGACAAAGTACTTTATTCATTCCCTGTTTAAGACGTGAAGCCACACTTCGTGCCACCAACTTATAATCAGTGTTAAGAACGGTGATGGGACGTACGTCTTTAGCCCATCAGTGACCTGTGACCTTTGGATTAAAGCCAATACGTACAGCTAGAAAATCGGCGGGTAGCTCGCAACCAGCAAAAATCTCCTCGCACATTTTGCAGAAGCGGTCTCCTAACAGGCCGGAAAACCTAGCACTTCGATTAGTGCTGGAATGGCACAATCGAAGGGCGGTATCCTTGCGGAGTACCGCCAGAGATGAAAAACCGCAGTGTCAGGGCCTAAATGCTTGCAGCGTGTGCGTTCCACATGAGGGAGTGACATACGGTGGTGCGGGCTGATATGGCAACAGGCGACCGTCGAAAACATCGCAAAAGCAAGTGCCGGAAGGAACGACAATATACGAGAGCACTCGTCAACAGCCCAGTACTACCCTCCATGTCGAGGAGTGAACTGCGACTCCTATTTGAACGCCGCTAGCTGCCAGGGCAGTGGAGAAGCCGTGAGGCCGCCCCACAGCAGCGTCAGGCCGGTGCGAGCTATACTGGCGCGAGCTACACCTAGCCGAGTGCTTACGTCGTCCACCACCTACTGCATATGTGTGTGTGCGTGTGTACACACGTATTCTGCGTGCGTGCGGCGGCGACGACGACGACGTTCGCGAGGAGCTAAGGTTATAACTCCAAACAATTTAATTAAAATTATCTGTGACCAGACCATAAGAGACGCTAACGAGGCATCCGAAGGCACTGTCCTGTGCCCCCATAAATTACCAGCCTAGCGTAATGCGGCTGCAAGTGCGGTCCGGCTAACCGCAAAAAAAAAAAAAATTACTTAAGATAATCTTAAATTAATTAAAAGAAATCGTGGTGTGTAAGCAACTAACTACTAGGCACATCAACAACTACGACAAGTTTTGCTACCAGCGGAATATCTGATCACTGCAGAATGTTAACCCATTTCAGGCTGTGTTTTAATTAATTTTAGGTGGGCCGATCCCGGCGGTACTGCAATGCCGGGCCAACCCGCTACAGAGGTGGAGCAAGCCCCTAGCACTCCGTCAGAAGCCAAAAATGAGTTTAATATTCTGGTCGTGTGATGCAGGACGTATCAGATATTAAGCTGATAAGAACAGATACTACACTTTTTTTCCCTCCTACCTCCCCTATAGCCCTACCTTTTCCTCTCCAAAAATGCCGCCATCCTCTAGTGTCGACGCAGCACGTAAAGCAGGGTGTTGTTAGTAGCAAGACTTATTGCCATAAACCGAAAATAAAAGCGGAGGCATACTCTGCTATGCCTCAGGGGACGACGACACACTACTCAGAAACACACCTCCCTCTGCAGGTGTGAGGCAAGTGATGATTTTAAAAACTAAATAGAAAGAAATAAATAAAGACAGAAATGAAGGCAAAATAAAAAAAAAACAGCGACGCAGCACACTCAAACGAACTGGCGAGATAATCCCATCGCCCATAGAATTAACAAAGTAATAATCCTCTAAGATAGATTATGCGTTTTCCAATTTTCCAATAATTTTTCATACAAGGTTCACACAATTCGCATGTTACCAATTTCCATATTATCAGTATCACAGAACAGTCTACTCTAGTGATGCCCAGAAGGCCAATATCAAATCTGGGGTATGGGTAAGTCAAGGGTAGTTTGAAAGTCCGAGTGACAAAGATCCAGGGGTACACTCAGGCAATTCTTATACGAGGTGCCTTAGTTAGCCCGGAACACCTTTTGATAACCATGAACCATTGCAACTTTAAGAAATCTTGCAAAAGTAATGGTATATTTCCGGTCAGATTCCGCCAGGCGATGCTGGCTCCAAAGGTAGTCCATGAAAGAGACAGCATCTGCGAGGCAAAGGTCATAGATCGTGAAAATGGTTTGGCCCAAGAGACACACCATTGCGTTACGTCGTGTTCGGGGGTTGGTCTGAATACCAGGGTTAAGGAACCAGTCGACTGACACATAGTCCAGTGTAGTCCCACCGATCAGCGTTAATAGCACACGTGCAAGGTCCCACACTTCTGTGACGTGAGGGCATAGGAGACGATGCTCTCTGTTGTCTACGTCACCACATCGGCCGCAAGCAGCCGAGGGCCATAGGAGGATGGCCGCCAGGCGATGATTAGTGGGTATTAAATTGTTTACAACGCGATACCATAGCGCTGAAACTTCTGTGGGAAGGGCTAGGTGGTTGATATTAGCCCAAGCGTGGTGCCAGATGACCGACGGTCGTCTGTCCTCCAATTTGTGTGGTGTGAGCTGGCCTCGAAGCGCCTAGTAAAGGCGCTTCGATGTGCGTGCCTTGTCGGTGGCCACTGCTAGGATGTAACTTTGATTGAGGTGATAGTCCTTGACTGTCGTCATCCGGAATGGAATATGTGTCAAGCATACTGGTGCACGCGCCGATTGTAGGCGATAACGGTCGAAAAGCACCGCTGTTGTCCCACCTGGGTCAATCTCACGCAAAGTGGCGATACGGTGAATCAGGATTGCCGCACATTTGTGGGGAAAGTCAATGAGTCCAAGGCGACTATCGACTTTTGGCAGTGTACAAGTCTGTGCATCAACTTTGAATAGTGCACGCCGCCACAATAGGCAATATACTGTTTGTGAGATGGCTCTGCTGGTTTGTTTCGGTAGCGTAAGGAGTTGTGCTACATACCATGCCCGTGATAGGATGTAAGTATTAATCAGTTGGATTCGTTGATGGAGGTCGAGTCGTTGATCAGTGTGACTCACGCAAAGTCCTCTGATGCGCGTGAGAATCCGCCTGCACGTGAGTGTTAACATGCGCTGTGGACAGGCAGTCACCTCAAGACCCAAGATACGTTGTTCCCCTACAATCCGGTAGCATGCGCGTTCGATGGTCAATGGTCGTGGTCCTAGTGGGATTAGCACCATTTTGTTGGATTTTAACATGGCACCGGATGCTCGTTCATAAACGTGGAGGACTCGGCGAACCGAATCGATGTCCCTGGCGTTTGCTACAAACACACCTACACCATCCGCCTACGCCACACTGCGGAAGGTGACGCCTGGGAAAGGAACACCATCGACCATCCGTCCGATGTCACGCAGCATGGGGTACAGCGCCTAAGCGATAAAATACACTGACAAGGGACACCCTTGTCGAACTGATCGTCTGATGGGAATTGGTCGTGATCTGCAACCGTTCACAATGATTGTGGAATTTGCTCCATCCAAGAAGTGCCGGATTATGAAGTGCTCCCCGAAACCCATCCGCTACATAACGGCCAGCAGGTAGGATGGGAGACCCTATCGGAGGCACCGGCGAAATCTAGGGATCAATTGCAGCCGGGGTTCGAGCGTCGGCGGTGGGTGAGTAAGACAGCATCACGGTATATAGAAGCAGCGGTGAAGGTGGTTCGATTCGAAACGCCACATGATTGAGTGGGACAAAGTACTTTATTCATTCCCTGTTTAAGACGTGAAGCCACACTTCGTGCCACCAACTTATAATCAGTGTTAAGAACGGTGATGGGACGTACGTCTTTAGCCCATCAGTGACCTGTGACCTTTGGATTAAAGCCAATACGTACAGCTAGAAAATCGGCGGGTAGCTCGCAACCAGCAAAAATCTCCTCGCACATTTTGCAGAAGCGGTCTCCTAACAGGCCGGAAAACCTAGCACTTCGATTAGTGCTGGAATGGCACAATCGAAGGGCGGTATCCTTGCGGAGTACCGCCAGAGATGAAAAACCGCAGTGTCAGGGCCTAAATGCTTGCAGCGTGTGCGTTCCACATGAGGGAGTGACATACGGTGGTGCGGGCTGATATGGCAACAGGCGACCGTCGAAAACATCGCAAAAGCAAGTGCCGGAAGGAACGACAATATACGAGAGCACTCGTCAACAGCCCAGTACTACCCTCCATGTCGAGGAGTGAACTGCGACTCCTATTTGAACGCCGCTAGCTGCCAGGGCAGTGGAGAAGCCGTGAGGCCGCCCCACAGCAGCGTCAGGCCGGTGCGAGCTATACTGGCGCGAGCTACACCTAGCCGAGTGCTTACGTCGTCCACCACCTACTGCATATGTGTGTGTGCGTGTGTACACACGTATTCTGCGTGCGTGCGGCGGCGACGACGACGACGTTCGCGAGGAGCTAAGGTTATAACTCCAAACAATTTAATTAAAATTATCTGTGACCAGACCATA
The DNA here is from genome assembly GCF_021461385.2 of Schistocerca piceifrons. Taxonomy (NCBI): domain Eukaryota; kingdom Metazoa; phylum Arthropoda; class Insecta; order Orthoptera; family Acrididae; genus Schistocerca; species Schistocerca piceifrons. The sequence goes on along the minus strand of NC_060138.1, from coordinate 396,236,286 downwards.
AGAGACGCTAACGAGGCATCCGAAGGCACTGTCCTGTGCCCCCATAAATTACCAGCCTAGCGTAATGCGGCTGCAAGTGCGGTCCGGCTAACCGCAAAAAAAAAAAAATTACTTAAGATAATCTTAAATTAATTAAAAGAAATCGTGGTGTGTAAGCAACTAACTACTAGGCACATCAACAACTACGACAAGTTTTGCTACCAGCGGAATATCTGATCACTGCAGAATGTTAACCCATTTCAGGCTGTGTTTTAATTAATTTTAGGTGGGCCGATCCCGGCGGTACTGCAATGCCGGGCCAACCCGCTACAGAGGTGGAGCAAGCCCCTAGCACTCCGTCAGAAGCCAAAAATGAGTTTAATATTCTGGTCGTGTGATGCAGGACGTATCAGATATTAAGCTGATAAGAACAGATACTACACTTTTTTTCCCTCCTACCTCCCCTATAGCCCTACCTTTTCCTCTCCAAAAATGCCGCCATCCTCTAGTGTCGACGCAGCACGTAAAGCAGGGTGTTGTTAGTAGCAAGACTTATTGCCATAAACCGAAAATAAAAGCGGAGGCATACTCTGCTATGCCTCAGGGGACGACGACACACTACTCAGAAACACACCTCCCTCTGCAGGTGTGAGGCAAGTGATGATTTTAAAAACTAAATAGAAAGAAATAAATAAAGACAGAAATGAAGGCAAAATAAAAAAAAAACAGCGACGCAGCACACTCAAACGAACTGGCGAGATAATCCCATCGCCCATAGAATTAACAAAGTAATAATCCTCTAAGATAGATTATGCGTTTTCCAATTTTCCAATAATTTTTCATACAAGGTTCACACAATTCGCATGTTACCAATTTCCATATTATCAGTATCACAGAACAGTCTACTCTAGTGATGCCCAGAAGGCCAATATCAAATCTGGGGTATGGGTAAGTCAAGGGTAGTTTGAAAGTCCGAGTGACAAAGATCCAGGGGTACACTCAGGCAATTCTTATACGAGGTGCCTTAGTTAGCCCGGAACACCTTTTGATAACCATGAACCATTGCAACTTTAAGAAATCTTGCAAAAGTAATGGTATATTTCCGGTCAGATTCCGCCAGGCGATGCTGGCTCCAAAGGTAGTCCATGAAAGAGACAGCATCTGCGAGGCAAAGGTCATAGATCGTGAAAATGGTTTGGCCCAAGAGACACACCATTGCGTTACGTCGTGTTCGGGGGTTGGTCTGAATACCAGGGTTAAGGAACCAGTCGACTGACACATAGTCCAGTGTAGTCCCACCGATCAGCGTTAATAGCACACGTGCAAGGTCCCACACTTCTGTGACGTGAGGGCATAGGAGACGATGCTCTCTGTTGTCTACGTCACCACATCGGCCGCAAGCAGCCGAGGGCCATAGGAGGATGGCCGCCAGGCGATGATTAGTGGGTATTAAATTGTTTACAACGCGATACCATAGCGCTGAAACTTCTGTGGGAAGGGCTAGGTGGTTGATATTAGCCCAAGCGTGGTGCCAGATGACCGACGGTCGTCTGTCCTCCAATTTGTGTGGTGTGAGCTGGCCTCGAAGCGCCTAGTAAAGGCGCTTCGATGTGCGTGCCTTGTCGGTGGCCACTGCTAGGATGTAACTTTGATTGAGGTGATAGTCCTTGACTGTCGTCATCCGGAATGGAATATGTGTCAAGCATACTGGTGCACGCGCCGATTGTAGGCGATAACGGTCGAAAAGCACCGCTGTTGTCCCACCTGGGTCAATCTCACGCAAAGTGGCGATACGGTGAATCAGGATTGCCGCACATTTGTGGGGAAAGTCAATGAGTCCAAGGCGACTATCGACTTTTGGCAGTGTACAAGTCTGTGCATCAACTTTGAATAGTGCACGCCGCCACAATAGGCAATATACTGTTTGTGAGATGGCTCTGCTGGTTTGTTTCGGTAGCGTAAGGAGTTGTGCTACATACCATGCCCGTGATAGGATGTAAGTATTAATCAGTTGGATTCGTTGATGGAGGTCGAGTCGTTGATCAGTGTGACTCACGCAAAGTCCTCTGATGCGCGTGAGAATCCGCCTGCACGTGAGTGTTAACATGCGCTGTGGACAGGCAGTCACCTCAAGACCCAAGATACGTTGTTCCCCTACAATCCGGTAGCATGCGCGTTCGATGCTCAATGATCGTGGTCCTAGTGGGATTAGCACCATTTAGTTGGATTTTAACATGGCACCGGATGCTCGTTCATAAACGTGGAGGACTCGGCGAACCGAATCGATGTCCCTGGCGTTTGCTACAAACACACCTACACCATCCGCCTACGCCACACTGCGGAAGGTGACGCCTGGGAAAGGAACACCATCGACCATCCGTCCGATGTCACGCAGCATGGGGTACAGCGCCTAAGCGATAAAATACACTGACAAGGGACACCCTTGTCGAACTGATCGTCTGATGGGAATTGGTCGTGATCTGCAACCGTTCACAATGATTGTGGAATTTGCTCCATCCAAGAAGTGCCGGATTATGAAGTGCTCCCCGAAACCCATCCGCTACATAACGGCCAGCAGGTAGGATGGGAGACCCTATCGGAGGCACCGGCGAAATCTAGGGATCAATTGCAGCCGGGGTTCGAGCGTCGGCGGTGGGTGAGTAAGACAGCATCACGGTATATAGAAGCAGCGGTGAAGGTGGTTCGATTCGAAACGCCACATGATTGAGTGGGACAAAGTACTTTATTCATTCCCTGTTTAAGACGTGAAGCCACACTTCGTGCCACCAACTTATAATCAGTGTTAAGAACGGTGATGGGACGTACGTCTTTAGCCCATCAGTGACCTGTGACCTTTGGATTAAAGCCAATACGTACAGCTAGAAAATCGGCGGGTAGCTCGCAACCAGCAAAAATCTCCTCGCACATTTTGCAGAAGCGGTCTCCTAACAGGCCGGAAAACCTAGCACTTCGATTAGTGCTGGAATGGCACAATCGAAGGGCGGTATCCTTGCGGAGTACCGCCAGAGATGAAAAACCGCAGTGTCAGGGCCTAAATGCTTGCAGCGTGTGCGTTCCACATGAGGGAGTGACATACGGTGGTGCGGGCTGATATGGCAACAGGCGACCGTCGAAAACATCGCAAAAGCAAGTGCCGGAAGGAACGACAATATACGAGAGCACTCGTCAACAGCCCAGTACTACCCTCCATGTCGAGGAGTGAACTGCGACTCCTATTTGAACGCCGCTAGCTGCCAGGGCAGTGGAGAAGCCGTGAGGCCGCCCCACAGCAGCGTCAGGCCGGTGCGAGCTATACTGGCGCGAGCTACACCTAGCCGAGTGCTTACGTCGTCCACCACCTACTGCATATGTGTGTGTGCGTGTGTACACACGTATTCTGCGTGCGTGCGGCGGCGACGACGACGACGTTCGCGAGGAGCTAAGGTTATAACTCCAAACAATTTAATTAAAATTATCTGTGACCAGACCATAAGAGACGCTAACGAGGCATCCGAAGGCACTGTCCTGTGCCCCCATAAATTACCAGCCTAGCGTAATGCGGCTGCAAGTGCGGTCCGGCTAACCGCAAAAAAAAAAAAATTACTTAAGATAATCTTAAATTAATTAAAAGAAATCGTGGTGTGTAAGCAACTAACTACTAGGCACATCAACAACTACGACAAGTTTTGCTACCAGCGGAATATCTGATCACTGCAGAATGTTAACCCATTTCAGGCTGTGTTTTAATTAATTTTAGGTGGGCCGATCCCGGCGGTACTGCAATGCCGGGCCAACCCGCTACAGAGGTGGAGCAAGCCCCTAGCACTCCGTCAGAAGCCAAAAATGAGTTTAATATTCTGGTCGTGTGATGCAGGACGTATCAGATATTAAGCTGATAAGAACAGATACTACACTTTTTTTCCCTCCTACCTCCCCTATAGCCCTACCTTTTCCTCTCCAAAAATGCCGCCATCCTCTAGTGTCGACGCAGCACGTAAAGCAGGGTGTTGTTAGTAGCAAGACTTATTGCCATAAACCGAAAATAAAAGCGGAGGCATACTCTGCTATGCCTCAGGGGGCGACGACACACTACTCAGAAACACACCTCCCTCTGCAGGTGTGAGGCAAGTGATGATTTTAAAAACTAAATAGAAATAAATAAATAAAGACAGAAATGAAGGCAAAATAAAAAAAAAACAGCGACGCAGCACACTCAAACGAACTGGCGAGATAATCCCATCGCCCATAGAATTAACAAAGTAATAATCCTCTAAGATAGATTATGCGTTTTCCAATTTTCCAATAATTTTTCATACAAGGTTCACACAATTCGCATGTTACCAATTTCCATATTATCAGTATCACAGAACAGTCTACTCTAGTGATGCCCAGAAGGCCAATATCAAATCTGGGGTATGGGTAAGTCAAGGGTAGTTTGAAAGTCCGAGTGACAAAGATCCAGGGGTACACTCAGGCAATTCTTATACGAGGTGCCTTAGTTAGCCCGGAACACCTTTTGATAACCATGAACCATTGCAACTTTAAGAAATCTTGCAAAAGTAATGGTATATTTCCGGTCAGATTCCGCCAGGCGATGCTGGCTCCAAAGGTAGTCCATGAAAGAGACAGCATCTGCGAGGCAAAGGTCATAGATCGTAAAAATGGTTTGGCCCAAGAGACACACCATTGCGTTACGTCGTGTTCGGGGGTTGGTCTGAATACCAGGGTTAAGGAACCAGTCGACTGACACATAGTCCAGTGTAGTCCCACCGATCAGCGTTAATAGCACACGTGCAAGGTCCCACACTTCTGTGACGTGAGGGCATAGGAGACGATGCTCTCTGTTGTCTACGTCACCACATCGGCCGCAAGCAGCCGAGGGCCATAGGAGGATGGCCGCCAGGCGATGATTAGTGGGTATTAAATTGTTTACAACGCGATACCATAGCGCTGAAACTTCTGTGGGAAGGGCTAGGTGGTTGATATTAGCCCAAGCGTGGTGCCAGATGACCGACGGTCGTCTGTCCTCCAATTTGTGTGGTGTGAGCTGGCCTCGAAGCGCCTAGTAAAGGCGCTTCGATGTGCGTGCCTTGTCGGTGGCCACTGCTAGGATGTAACTTTGATTGAGGTGATAGTCCTTGACTGTCGTCATCCGGAATGGAATATGTGTCAAGCATACTGGTGCACGCGCCGATTGTAGGCGATAACGGTCGAAAAGCACCGCTGTTGTCCCACCTGGGTCAATCTCACGCAAAGTGGCGATACGGTGAATCAGGATTGCCGCACATTTGTGGGGAAAGTCAATGAGTCCAAGGCGACTATCGACTTTTGGCAGTGTACAAGTCTGTGCATCAACTTTGAATAGTGCACGCCGCCACAATAGGCAATATACTGTTTGTGAGATGGCTCTGCTGGTTTGTTTCGGTAGCGTAAGGAGTTGTGCTACATACCATGCCCGTGATAGGATGTAAGTATTAATCAGTTGGATTCGTTGATGGAGGTCGAGTCGTTGATCAGTGTGACTCACGCAAAGTCCTCTGATGCGCGTGAGAATCCGCCTGCACGTGAGTGTTAACATGCGCTGTGGACAGGCAGTCACCTCAAGACCCAAGATACGTTGTTCCCCTACAATCCGGTAGCATGCGCGTTCGATGCTCAATGATCGTGGTCCTAGTGGGATTAGCACCATTTAGTTGGATTTTAACATGGCACCGGATGCTCGTTCATAAACGTGGAGGACTCGGCGAACCGAATCGATGTCCCTGGCGTTTGCTACAAACACACCTACACCATCCGCCTACGCCACACTGCGGAAGGTGACGCCTGGGAAAGGAACACCATCGACCATCCGTCCGATGTCACGCAGCATGGGGTACAGCGCCTAAGCGATAAAATACACTGACAAGGGACACCCTTGTCGAACTGATCGTCTGATGGGAATTGGTCGTGATCTGCAACCGTTCACAATGATTGTGGAATTTGCTCCATCCAAGAAGTGCCGGATTATGAAGTGCTCCCCGAAACCCATCCGCTACATAACGGCCAGCAGGTAGGATGGGAGACCCTATCGGAGGCACCGGCGAAATCTAGGGATCAATTGCAGCCGGGGTTCGAGCGTCGGCGGTGGGTGAGTAAGACAGCATCACGGTATATAGAAGCAGCGGTGAAGGTGGTTCGATTCGAAACGCCACATGATTGAGTGGGACAAAGTACTTTATTCATTCCCTGTTTAAGACGTGAAGCCACACTTCGTGCCACCAACTTATAATCAGTGTTAAGAACGGTGATGGGACGTACGTCTTTAGCCCATCAGTGACCTGTGACCTTTGGATTAAAGCCAATACGTACAGCTAGAAAATCGGCGGGTAGCTCGCAACCAGCAAAAATCTCCTCGCACATTTTGCAGAAGCGGTCTCCTAACAGGCCGGAAAACCTAGCACTTCGATTAGTGCTGGAATGGCACAATCGAAGGGCGGTATCCTTGCGGAGTACCGCCAGAGATGAAAAACCGCAGTGTCAGGGCCTAAATGCTTGCAGCGTGTGCGTTCCACATGAGGGAGTGACATACGGTGGTGCGGGCTGATATGGCAACAGGCGACCGTCGAAAACATCGCAAAAGCAAGTGCCGGAAGGAACGACAATATACGAGAGCACTCGTCAACAGCCCAGTACTACCCTCCATGTCGAGGAGTGAACTGCGACTCCTATTTGAACGCCGCTAGCTGCCAGGGCAGTGGAGAAGCCGTGAGGCCGCCCCACAGCAGCGTCAGGCCGGTGCGAGCTATACTGGCGCGAGCTACACCTAGCCGAGTGCTTACGTCGTCCACCACCTACTGCATATGTGTGTGTGCGTGTGTACACACGTATTCTGCGTGCGTGCGGCGGCGACGACGACGACGTTCGCGAGGAGCTAAGGTTATAACTCCAAACAATTTAATTAAAATTATCTGTGACCAGACCATAAGAGACGCTAACGAGGCATCCGAAGGCACTGTCCTGTGCCCCCATAAATTACCAGCCTAGCGTAATGCGGCTGCAAGTGCGGTCCGGCTAACCGCAAAAAAAAAAAAAATTACTTAAGATAATCTTAAATTAATTAAAAGAAATCGTGGTGTGTAAGCAACTAACTACTAGGCACATCAACAACTACGACAAGTTTTGCTACCAGCGGAATATCTGATCACTGCAGAATGTTAACCCATTTCAGGCTGTGTTTTAATTAATTTTAGGTGGGCCGATCCCGGCGGTACTGCAATGCCGGGCCAACCCGCTACAGAGGTGGAGCAAGCCCCTAGCACTCCGTCAGAAGCCAAAAATGAGTTTAATATTCTGGTCGTGTGATGCAGGACGTATCAGATATTAAGCTGATAAGAACAGATACTACACTTTTTTTCCCTCCTGCCTCCCCTATAGCCCTACCTTTTCCTCTCCAAAAATGCCGCCATCCTCTAGTGTCGACGCAGCACGTAAAGCAGGGTGTTGTTAGTAGCAAGACTTATTGCCATAAACCGAAAATAAAAGCGGAGGCATACTCTGCTATGCCTCAGGGGGCGACGACACACTACTCAGAAACACACCTCCCTCTGCAGGTGTGAGGCAAGTGATGATTTTAAAAACTAAATAGAAAGAAATAAATAAAGACAGAAATGAAGGCAAAATAAAAAAAAATCAGCGACGCAGCACACTCAAACGAACTGGCGAGATAATCCCATCGCCCATAGAATTAACAAAGTAATAATCCTCTAAGATAGATTATGCGTTTTCCAATTTTCCAATAATTTTTCATACAAGGTTCACACAATTCGCATGTTACCAATTTCCATATTATCAGTATCACAGAACAGTCTACTCTAGTGATGCCCAGAAGGCCAATATCAAATCTGGGGTATGGGTAAGTCAAGGGTAGTTTGAAAGTCCGAGTGACAAAGATCCAGGGGTACACTCAGGCAATTCTTATACGAGGTGCCTTAGTTAGCCCAGAACACCTTTTGATAACCATGAACCATTGCAACTTTAAGAAATCTTGCAAAAGTAATGGTATATTTCCGGTCAGATTCCGCCAGGCGATGCTGGCTCCAAAGGTAGTCCATGAAAGAGACAGCATCTGCGAGGCAAAGGTCATAGATCGTGAAAATGGTTTGGCCCAAGAGACACACCATTGCGTTACGTCGTGTTCGGGGGTTGGTCTGAATACCAGGGTTAAGGAACCAGTCGACTGACACATAGTCCAGTGTAGTCCCACCGATCAGCGTTAATAGCACACGTGCAAGGTCCCACACTTCTGTGACGTGAGGGCATAGGAGACGATGCTCTCTGTTGTCTACGTCACCACATCGGCCGCAAGCAGCCGAGGGCCATAGGAGGATGGCCGCCAGGCGATGATTAGTGGGTATTAAATTGTTTACAACGCGATACCATAGCGCTGAAACTTCTGTGGGAAGGGCTAGGTGGTTGATATTAGCCCAAGCGTGGTGCCAGATGACCGACGGTCGTCTGTCCTCCAATTTGTGTGGTGTGAGCTGGCCTCGAAGCGCCTAGTAAAGGCGCTTCGATGTGCGTGCCTTGTCGGTGGCCACTGCTAGGATGTAACTTTGATTGAGGTGATAGTCCTTGACTGTCGTCATCCGGAATGGAATATGTGTCAAGCATACTGGTGCACGCGCCGATTGTAGGCGATAACGGTCGAAAAGCACCGCTGTTGTCCCACCTGGGTCAATCTCACGCAAAGTGGCGATACGGTGAATCAGGATTGCCGCACATTTGTGGGGAAAGTCAATGAGTCCAAGGCGACTATCGACTTTTGGCAGTGTACAAGTCTGTGCATCAACTTTGAATAGTGCACGCCGCCACAATAGGCAATATACTGTTTGTGAGATGGCTCTGCTGGTTTGTTTCGGTAGCGTAAGGAGTTGTGCTACATACCATGCCCGTGATAGGATGTAAGTATTAATCAGTTGGATTCGTTGATGGAGGTCGAGTCGTTGATCAGTGTGACTCACGCAAAGTCCTCTGATGCGCGTGAGAATCCGCCTGCACGTGAGTGTTAACATGCGCTGTGGACAGGCAGTCACCTCAAGACCCAAGATACGTTGTTCCCCTACAATCCGGTAGCATGCGCGTTCGATGGTCAATGATCGTGGTCCTAGTGGGATTAGCACCATTTTGTTGGATTTTAACATGGCACCGGATGCTCGTTCATAAACGTGGAGGACTCGGCGAACCGAATCGATGTCCCTGGCGTTTGCTACAAACACACCTACACCATCCGCCTACGCCACACTGCGGAAGGTGACGCCTGGGAAAGGAACACCATCGACCATCCGTCCGATGTCACGCAGCATGGGGTACAGCGCCAAAGCGATAAAATACACTGACAAGGGACACCCTTGTCGAACTGATCGTCTGATGGGAATTGGTCGTGATCTGCAACCGTTCACAATGATTGTGGAATCTGCTCCATCCAAGAAGTGCCGGATGACTCTTATGAAGTGCTCCCCGAAACCCATCCGCTACATAACGGCCAGCAGGTAGGATGGGAGACCCTATCGGAGGCACCGGCGAAATCTAGGGATCAATTGCAGCCGGGGTTCGAGCGTCGGCGGTGGGTGAGTAAGACAGCATCACGGTATATAGAAGCAGCGGTGAAGGTGGTTCGATTCGAAACGCCACATGATTGAGTGGGACAAAGTACCTTATTCATTCCCTGTTTAAGACGTGAAGCCACACTTCGTGCCACCAACTTATAATCAGTGTTAAGAACGGTGATGGGACGTACGTCTTTAGCCCATCAGTGACCTGTGACCTTTGGATTAAAGCCAATACGTACAGCTAGAAAATCGGCGGGTAGCTCGCAACCAGCAAAAATCTCCTCGCACATTTTGCAGAAGCGGTCTCCTAACAGGCCGGAAAACCTAGCACTTCGATTAGTGCTGGAATGGCACAATCGAAGGGCGGTATCCTTGCGGAGTACCGCCAGAGATGAAAAACCGCAGTGTCAGGGCCTAAATGCTTGCAGCGTGTGCGTTCCACATGAGGGAGTGACATACGGTGGTGCGGGCTGATATGGCAACAGGCGACCGTCGAAAACATCGCAAAAGCAAGTGCCGGAAGGAACGACAATATACGAGAGCACTCGTCAACAGCCCAGTACTACCCTCCATGTCGAGGAGTAAACTGCGACTCCTATTTGAACGCCGCTAGCTGCCAGGGCAGTGGAGAAGCCGTGAGGCCGCCCCACAGCAGCGTCAGGCCGGTGCGAGCTATACTGGCGCGAGCTACACCTAGCCGAGTGCTTACGTCGTCCACCACCTACTGCATATGTGTGTGTGCGTGTGTACACACGTATTCTGCGTGCGTGCGGCGGCGACGACGACGACGTTCGCGAGGAGCTAAGGTTATAACTCCAAACAATTTAATTAAAATTATCTGTGACCAGACCATAAGAGACGCTAACGAGGCATCCGAAGGCACTGTCCTGTGCCCCCATAAATTACCAGCCTAGCGTAATGCGGCTGCAAGTGCGGTCCGGCTAACCGCAAAAAAAAAAAAAAAAAAATTACTTAAGATAATCTTAAATTAATTAAAAGAAATCGTGGTGTGTAAGCAACTAACTACTGGGCACATCAACAACTACGACAAGTTTTGCTACCAGCGGAATATCTGATCACTGCAGAATGTTAACCCATTTCAGGCTGTGTTTTAATTAATTTTAGGTGGGCCGATCCCGGCGGTACTGCAATGCCGGGCCAACCCGCTACAGAGGTGGAGCAAGCCCCTAGCACTCCGTCAGAAGCCAAAAATGAGTTTAATATTCTGGTCGTGTGATGCAGGACGTATCAGATATTAAGCTGATAAGAACAGATACTACACTTTTTTTCCCTCCTACCTCCCCTATAGCCCTACCTTTTCCTCTCCAAAAATGCCGCCATCCTCTAGTGTCGACGCAGCACGTAAAGCAGGGTGTTGTTAGTAGCAAGACTTATTGCCATAAACCGAAAGTAAAAGCGGAGGCATACTCTGCTATGCCTCAGGGGGCGACGACACACTACTCAGAAACACACCTCCCTCTGCAGGTGTGAGGCAAGTGATGATTTTAAAAACTAAATAGAAAGAAATAAATAAAGACAGAAATGAAGGCAAAATAAAAAAAAATCAGCGACGCAGCACACTCAAACGAACTGGCGAGATAATCCCATCGCCCATAGAATTAACAAAGTAATAATCCTCTAAGATAGATTATGCGTTTTCCAATTTTCCAATAATTTTTCATACAAGGTTCACACAATTCGCATGTTACCAATTTCCATATTATCAGTATCACAGAACAGTCTACTCTAGTAATGCCCAGAAGGCCAATATCAAATCTGGGGTATGGGTAAGTCAAGGGTAGTTTGAAAGTCGGAGTGACAAAGATCCAGGGGTACACTCAGGCAATTCTTATATGAGGTGCCTTAGTTAGCCCGGAACACCTTTTGATAACCATGAACCATTGCAACTTTAAGAAATCTTGCAAAAGTAATGGTATATTTCCGGTCAGATTCCGCCAGGCGATGCTGGCTCCAAAGGTAGTCCATGAAAGAGACAGCATCTGCGAGGCAAAGGTCATAGATCGTGAAAATGGTTTGGCCCAAGAGACACACCATTGCGTTACGTCGTGTTCGGGGGTTGGTCTGAATACCAGGGTTAAGGAACCAGTCGACTGACACATAGTCCAGTGTAGTCCCACCGATCAGCGTTAATAGCACACGTGCAACGTCCCACACTTCTGTGACGTGAGGGCATAGGAGACGATGCTCTCTGGTGTCTACGTCACCACATTGGCCGCAAGCAGCCGAGGGCCATAGGAGGATGGCCGCCAGGCGATGATTAGTGGGTATTAAATTGTTTACAACGCGATACCATAGCGCTGAAACTTCTGTGGGAAGGGCTAGGTGGTTGATATTAGCCCAAGCGTGGTGCCAGATGACCGACGGTCGTCTGTCCTCCAATTTGTGTGGTGTGAGCTGGCCTCGAAGCGCCTAGTAAAGGCGCTTCGATGTGCGTGCCTCGTCGGTGGCCACTGCTAGGATGTAACTTTGATTGAGGTGATAGTCCTTGACTGTCGTCATCCGGAATGGAATATGTGTCAAGCATACTGGTGCACGCGCCGATTGTAGGCGATAACGGTCGAAAAGCACCGCTGTTGTCCCACCTGGGTCAATCTCACGCAAAGTGGCGATACGGTGAATCAGGATTGCCGCACATTTGTGGGGAAAGTCAATGAGTCCAAGGCGACTATCGACTTTTGCAGTGTACAAGTCTGTGCATCAACTTTGAATAGTGCACGCCGCCACAATAGGCAATATACTGTTTGTGAGATGGCTCTGCTGGTTTGTTTCGGTAGCGTAAGGAGTTGTGCTACATACCATGCCCGTGATAGGATGTAAGTATTAATCAGTTGGATTCGTTGATGGAGGTCGAGTCGTTGATCAGTGTGACTCACGCAAAGTCCTCTGATGCGCGTGAGAATCCGCCTGCACGTGAGTGTTAACATGCGCTGTGGACAGGCAGTCACCTCAAGACCCAAGATACGTTGTTCCCCTACAATCCGGTAGCATGCGCGTTCGATGGTCAATGATCGTGGTCCTAGTGGGATTAGCACCATTTTGTTGGATTTTAACATGGCACCGGATGCTCGTTCATAAACGTGGAGGACTCGGCGAACCGAATCGATGTCCCTGGCGTTTGCTACAAACACACCTACACCATCCGCCTACGCCACACTGCGGAAGGTGACGCCTGGGAAAGGAACACCATCGACCATCCGTCCGATGTCACGCAGCATGGGGTACAGCGCCAAAGCGATAAAATACACTGACAAGGGACACCCTTGTCGAACTGATCGTCTGATGGGAATTGGTCGTGATCTGCAACCGTTCACAATGATTGTGGAATTTGCTCCATCCAAGAAGTGCCGGATGACTCTTATGAAGTGCTCCCCGAAACCCATGCGCTACATAACGGCCAGCAGGTAGGATGGGAGACCCTATCGGAGGCACCGGCGAAATCTAGGGATCAATTGCAGCCGGGGTTCGAGCGTCGGCGGTGGGTGAGTAAGACAGTATCACGGTATATAGAAGCAGCGGTGAAGGTGGTTCGATTCGAAACGCCACATGATTGAGTGGGACAAAGTACCTTATTCATTCCCTGTTTAAGACGTGAAGCCACACTTCGTGCCACCAACTTATAATCAGTGTTAAGAACGGTGATGGGACGTACGTCTTTAGCCCATCAGTGACCTGTGACCTTTGGATTAAAGCCAATACGTACAGCTAGAAAATCGGCGGGTAGCTCGCAACCAGCAAAAATCTCCTCGCACATTTTGCAGAAGCGGTCTCCTAACAGGCCGGAAAACCTAGCACTTCGATTAGTGCTGGAATGGCACAATCGAAGGGCGGTATCCTTGCGGAGTACCGCCAGAGATGAAAAACCGCAGTGTCAGGGCCTAAATGCTTGCAGCGTGTGCGTTCCACATGAGGGAGTGACATACGGTGGTGCGGGCTGATATGGCAACAGGCGACCGTCGAAAACATCGCAAAAGCAAGTGCCGGAAGGAACGACAATATACGAGAGCACTCGTCAACAGCCCAGTACTACCCTCCATGTCGAGGAGTGAACTGCGACTCCTATTTGAACGCCGCTAGCTGCCAGGGCAGTGGAGAAGCCGTGAGGCCGCCCCACAGCAGCGTCAGGCCGGTGCGAGCTATACTGGCGCGAGCTACACCTAGCCGAGTGCTTACGTCGTCCACCACCTACTGCATATGTGTGTGTGCGTGTGTACACACGTATTCTGCGTGCGTGCGGCGGCGACGACGACGACGTTCGCGAGGAGCTAAGGTTATAACTCCAAACAATTTAATTAAAATTATCTGTGACCAGACCATAAGAGACGCTAACGAGGCATCCGAAGGCACTGTCCTGTGCCCCCATAAATTACCAGCCTAGCGTAATGCGGCTGCAAGTGCGGTCCGGCTAACCGCAAAAAAAAAAAAAAAAAAAAAATTACTTAAGATAATCTTAAGTTAATTAAAAGAAATCGTGGTGTGTAAGCAACTAACTACTAGGCACATCAACAACTACGACAAGTTTTGCTACCAGCGGAATATCTGATCACTGCAGAATGTTAACCCATTTCAGGCTGTGTTTTAATTAATTTTAGGTGGGCCGATCCCGGCGGTACTGCAATGCCGGGCCAACCCGCTACAGAGGTGGAGCAAGCCCCTAGCACTCCGTCAGAAGCCAAAAATGAGTTTAATATTCTGGTCGTGTGATGCAGGACGTATCAGATATTAAGCTGATAAGAACAGATACTACACTTTTTTTCCCTCCTACCTCCCCTATAGCCCTACCTTTTCCTCTCCAAAAATGCCGCCATCCTCTAGTGTCGACGCAGCACGTAAAGCAGGGTGTTGTTAGTAGCAAGACTTATTGCCATAAACCGAAAATAAAAGCGGAGGCATACTCTGCTATGCCTCAGGGGGCGACGACACACTACTCAGAAACACACCTCCCTCTGCAGGTGTGAGGCAAGTGATGATTTTAAAAACTAAATAGAAAGAAATAAATAAAGACAGAAATGAAGGCAAAATAAAAAAAAAAACAGCGACGCAGCACACTCAAACGAACTGGCGAGATAATCCCATCGCCCATAGAATTAACAAAGTAATAATCCTCTAAGATAGATTATGCGTTTTCCAATTTTCCAATAATTTTTCATACAAGGTTCACACAATTCGCATGTTACCAATTTCCATATTATCAGTATCACAGAACAGTCTACTCTAGTGATGCCCAGAAGGCCAATATCAAATCTGGGGTATGGGTAAGTCAAGGGTAGTTTGAAAGTCGGAGTGACAAAGATCCAGGGGTACACTCAGGCAATTCTTATATGAGGTGCCTTAGTTAGCCCGGAACACCTTTTGATAACCATGAACCATTGCAACTTTAAGAAATCTTGCAAAAGTAATGGTATATTTCCGGTCAGATTCCGCCAGGCGATGCTGGCTCCAAAGGTAGTCCATGAAAGAGACAGCATCTGCGAGGCAAAGGTCATAGATCGTGAAAATGGTTTGACCCAAGAGACACACCATTGCGTTACGTCGTGTTCGGGGGTTGGTCTGAATACCAGGGTTAAGGAACCAGTCGACTGACACATAGTCCAGTGTAGTCCCACCGATCAGCGTTAATAGCACACGTGCAAGGTCCCACACTTCTGTGACGTGAGGGCATAGGAGACGATGCTCTCTGGTGTCTACGTCACCACATTGGCCGCAAGCAGCCGAGGGCCATAGGAGGATGGCCGCCAGGCGATGATTAGTGGGTATTAAATTGTTTACAACGCGATACCATAGCGCTGAAACTTCTGTGGGAAGGGCTAGGTGGTTGATATTAGCCCAAGCGTGGTGCCAGATGACCGACGGTCGTCTGTCCTCCAATTTGTGTGGTGTGAGCTGGCCTCGAAGCGCCTAGTAAAGGCGCTTCGATGTGCGTGCCTCGTCGGTGGCCACTGCTAGGATGTAACTTTGATTGAGGTGATAGTCCTTGACTGTCGTCATCCGGAATGGAATATGTGTCAAGCATACTGGTGCACGCGCCGATTGTAGGCGATAACGGTCGAAAAGCACCGCTGTTGTCCCACCTGGGTCAATCTCACGCAAAGTGGCGATACGGTGAATCAGGATTGCCGCACATTTGTGGGGAAAGTCAATGAGTCCAAGGCGACTATCGACTTTTGGCAGTGTACAAGTCTGTGCATCAACTTTGAATAGTGCACGCCGCCACAATAGGCAATATACTGTTTGTGAGATGGCTCTGCTGGTTTGTTTCGGTAGCGTAAGGAGTTGTGCTACATACCATGCCCGTGATAGGATGTAAGTATTAATCAGTTGGATTCGTTGATGGAGGTCGAGTCGTTGATCAGTGTGACTCACGCAAAGTCCTCTGATGCGCGTGAGAATCCGCCTGCACGTGAGTGTTAACATGCGCTGTGGACAGGCCGTCACCTCAAGACCCAAGATACGTTGTTCCCCTACAATCCGGTAGCATGGGCGTTCGATGGTCAATGATCGTGGTCCTAGT
The DNA here is from genome assembly GCF_021461385.2 of Schistocerca piceifrons. Lineage (NCBI taxonomy): Eukaryota > Metazoa > Arthropoda > Insecta > Orthoptera > Acrididae > Schistocerca > Schistocerca piceifrons. The sequence goes on along the minus strand of NC_060138.1, from coordinate 396,220,191 downwards.
GGGATTAGCACCATTTTGTTGGATTTTAACATGGCACCGGATGCTCGTTCATAAACGTGGAGGACTCGGCGAACCGAATCGATGTCCCTGGCGTTTGCTACAAACACACCTACACCATCCGCCTACGCCACACTGCGGAAGGTGACGCCTGGGAAAGGAACACCATCGACCATCCGTCCGATGTCACGCAGCATGGGGTACAGCGCCAAAGCGATAAAATACACTGACAAGGGACACCCTTGTCGAACTGATCGTCTGATGGGAATTGGTCGTGATCTGCAACCGTTCACAATGATTGTGGAATTTGCTCCATCCAAGAAGTGCCGGATGACTCTTATGAAGTGCTCCCCGAAACCCATGCGCTACATAACGGCCAGCAGGTAGGATGGGAGACCCTATCGGAGGCACCGGCGAAATCTAGGGATCAATTGCAGCCGGGGTTCGAGCGTCGGCGGTGGGTGAGTAAGACAGCATCACGGTATATAGAAGCAGCGGTGAAGGTGGTTCGATTCGAAACGCCACATGATTGAGTGGGACAAAGTACCTTATTCATTCCCTGTTTAAGACGTGAAGCCACACTTCGTGCCACCAACTTATAATCAGTGTTAAGAACGGTGATGGGACGTACGTCTTTAGCCCATCAGTGACCTGTGACCTTTGGATTAAAGCCAATACGTACAGCTAGAAAATCGGCGGGTAGCTCGCAACCAGCAAAAATCTCCTCGCACATTTTGCAGAAGCGGTCTCCTAACAGGCCGGAAAACCTAGCACTTCGATTAGTGCTGGAATGGCACAATCGAAGGGCGGTATCCTTGCGGAGTACCGCCAGAGATGAAAAACCGCAGTGTCAGGGCCTAAATGCTTGCAGCGTGTGCGTTCCACATGAGGGAGTGACATACGGTGGTGCGGGCTGATATGGCAACAGGCGACCGTCGAAAACATCGCAAAAGCAAGTGCCGGAAGGAACGACAATATACGAGAGCACTCGTCAACAGCCCAGTACTACCCTCCATGTCGAGGAGTAAACTGCGACTCCTATTTGAACGCCGCTAGCTGCCAGGGCAGTGGAGAAGCCGTGAGGCCGCCCCACAGCAGCGTCAGGCCGGTGCGAGCTATACTGGCGCGAGCTACACCTAGCCGAGTGCTTACGTCGTCCACCACCTACTGCATATGTGTGTGTGCGTGTGTACACACGTATTCTGCGTGCGTGCGGCGGCGAAGACGACGACGTTCGCGAGGAGCTAAGGTTATAACTCCAAACAATTTAATTAAAATTATCTGTGACCAGACCATAAGAGACGCTAACGAGGCATCCGAAGGCACTGTCCTGTGCCCCCATAAATTACCAGCCTAGCGTAATGCGGCTGCAAGTGCGGTCCGGCTAACCGCAAAAAAAAAAAAAAAAAAAAAAATTACTTAAGATAATCTTAAATTAATTAAAAGAAATCGTGGTGTGTAAGCAACTAACTACTGGGCACATCAACAACTACGACAAGTTTTGCTACCAGCGGAATATCTGATCACTGCAGAATGTTAACCCATTTCAGGCTGTGTTTTAATTAATTTTAGGTGGGCCGATCCCGGCGGTACTGCAATGCCGGGCCAACCCGCGACAGAGGTGGAGCAAGCCCCTAGCACTCCGTCAGAAGCCAAAAATGAGTTTAATATTCTGGTCGTGTGATGCAGGACGTATCAGATATTAAGCTGATAAGAACAGATACTACACTTTTTTTCCCTCCTACCTCCCCTATAGCCCTACCTTTTCCTCTCCAAAAATGCCGCCATCCTCTAGTGTCGACGCAGCACGTAAAGCAGGGTGTTGTTAGTAGCAAGACTTATTGCCATAAACCGAAAATAAAAGCGGAGGCATACTCTGCTGTGCCTCAGGGGGCGACGACACACTACTCAGAAACACACCTCCCTCTGCAGGTGTGAGGCAAGTGATGATTTTAAAAACTAAATAGAAAGAAATAAATAAAGACAGAAATGAAGGCAAAATAAAAAAAAAACAGCGACGCAGCACACTCAAACGAACTGGCGAGATAATCCCATCGCCCATAGAATTAACAAAGTAATAATCCTCTAAGATAGATTATGCGTTTTCCAATTTTCCAATAATTTTTCATACAAGGTTCACACAATTCGCATGTTACCAATTTCCATATTATCAGTATCACAGAACAGTCTACTCTAGTGATGCCCAGAAGGCCAATATCAAATCTGGGGTATGGGTAAGTCAAGGGTAGTTTGAAAGTCCGAGTGACAAAGATCCAGGGGTACACTCAGGCAATTCTTATATGAGGTGCCTTAGTTAGCCCGGAACACCTTTTGATAACCATGAACCATTGCAACTTTAAGAAATCTTGCAAAAGTAATGGTATATTTCCGGTCAGATTCCGCCAGGCGATGCTGGCTCCAAAGGTAGTCCATGAAAGAGACAGCATCTGCGAGGCAAAGGTCATAGATCGTGAAAATGGTTTGGCCCAAGAGACACACCATTGCGTTACGTCGTGTTCGGGGGTTGGTCTGAATACCAGGGTTAAGGAACCAGTCGACTGACACATAGTCCAGTGTAGTCCCACCGATCAGCGTTAATAGCACACGTGCAAGGTCCCACACTTCTGTGACGTGAGGGCATAGGAGACGATGCTCTCTGGTGTCTACGTCACCACATTGGCCGCAAGCAGCCGAGGGCCATAGGAGGATGGCCGCCAGGCGATGATTAGTGGGTATTAAATTGTTTACAACGCGATACCATAGCGCTGAAACTTCTGTGGGAAGGGCTAGGTGGTTGATATTAGCCCAAGCGTGGTGCCAGATGACCGACGGTCGTCTGTCCTCCAATTTGTGTGGTGTGAGCTGGCCTCGAAGCGCCTAGTAAAGGCGCTTCGATGTGCGTGCCTTGTCGGTGGCCACTGCTAGGATGTAACTTTGATTGAGGTGATAGTCCTTGACTGTCGTCATCCGGAATGGAATATGTGTCAAGCATACTGGTGCACGCGCCGATTGTAGGCGATAACGGTCGAAAAGCACCGCTGTTGTCCCACCTGGGTCAATCTCACGCAAAGTGGCGATACGGTGAATCAGGATTGCCGCACATTTGTGGGGAAAGTCAATGAGTCCAAGGCGACTATCGACTTTTGGCAGTGTACAAGTCTGTGCATCAACTTTGAATAGTGCACGCCGCCACAATAGGCAATATACTGTTTGTGAGATGGCTCTGCTGGTTTGTTTCGGTAGCGTAAGGAGTTGTGCTACATACCATGCCCGTGGTTGGTTGGTTGGTTGGGTTAAAGATTAAAGGGACCAAACTACAAAGGTCATCGGTCCCTTGTTTCATAAAAACACAGAGCACAGGGGAACTATCCACCAGTCAAGCGAAGCACTAAAAGAAAAACTCCAGGGGAAGATAAGCCCCATGGGCCATTGTAAGACAACATGGAAAACAGAGCACAGCAACAAAAACAACATAGAGAACAAAGGCAGATTGGAAGTAAAACTGCACAGCAGAGAACTGTGGCTGGCTGATCACGAAAATAATAGGATGAGCCAGCCACTCTGCAACACGTTAAAACCTCCGGCCTAAAAGTTTAGGGCGGAGTCGAATCACAACACAAAACTAAGTAAAAGAGAGAGCTCAAAAGAGGGTGATGTTAAAAAAAAATTTAAATGGACCTATAAAAGCCGCTTGCGCGAATAAAACTTAAAACCTGATCTGCCATAGAGACATTGTCACCTAAGAGAGATGATAAAGCACCCTGGAGATTAAAAGTTCGCCTGAGGGCGGTTAAAAGAGGACAGTCCAACAATATATGGGCCACCGTCATAAGCACACCACAGCGACAATGAGGGGGGTCCTCTCGACGCAGCAGATGACCATGCGTCAGCCAAGAGTGACCAATGCGGAGCCTACAGAGAACCACAGAGTCCCTCCGAGAGGCCCGCATGGAGGAACCCCACACAGTCGTTGTCTCCTTTACACGCCGCAGCTTGTTGGGCACAGACAGGGTGCGCCATTCGTCGGCCCACATCCCAAAGACCCGACGGCGTAACACCGATCGGAGATCAGTGGCCGGGAGGCCGATCTCCAACGGCAGTTTGCGGGTGGCTTCTTTAGCTAACTTGTCGGCGTGTTCGTTGCCCGCTATCCCAACGTGTCCCGGGGTCCATATGAACACCACTGAACGGCCACGTTGTGCAAGAGCATGAACGGACTCCTGGATGGCAACAACAATGGGATGGCGTGGGTAGCACTGGTCAAGAGCCTGGAGACTACTGAGAGAGTCACTGCAAATGACAAAAGACTCGCCAGTGCTGGTACGAACACGCTCAAGGGCACGAAAAATAGCTGTTAGCTCTGCAGTGTAAACACTGCAGCCGTCCGGCAAGGAGCGTTGGTCGACATAGTCCGCATGAACATAAGCGTACCCCACACGGCCATCAACCATCGAGCCATCGGTATAGATAACCTCCGAGTCACGGGATTCGTCGAGGAGAGCAAGAAATTGGCGGCGCAAGACTGCAGGAGGAACTGAATCCTTTTGCCATTGGGAGAGGTCCAGCTGAAGCTGCGGCCGACGGATACACCAAGGTGGTGTATGTGGGCGGACCTGAAAAGCAGATGGAAGAGGCAAAGACTCGAGTTCACTAAGCAGGGACTGAACACGGATCCCAATTGCATGGCCTGATCGCGGCCGCCGGCGTGGAAGATGGACTGCCGCATCGGTGAAAAGGAGACGGTAGTTAGGGTGACGGGGAGAACAACGGACGTGGGCAGCATAGTTGGCTAAGAGTTGTTGACGCCGAATGTAGAGCGGAGGAACCCCTGCCTCAGCAAGTAGGCTATTAACAGGACTGGTGCGGAATGCTCCTGTCGCCTGTCGAACCCCACAGTGGTGAATGGGGTCCAGCAGTTGCAACGCTGAGTGCGACGCTGAGCCATACGCCACACTCCCATAATCCAGTCGGGACAGCACAAGGGCTTTGTAGAGCTGCAGCAGCGTGTTACGGTCGGCACCCCAAGTTGTGTTGCTGAGGCAGCGGAGGGCATTCAGATGCTGCCAGCACTGACGCTTGAGCTCACGAATATGTGGAAGCCAAGTGGTGGTGGTGGTGGTTGTTGGTATGTTTAAGGGGGACTAAACAGCGAAGGTCATCAGTCCCCCATTCCAAAATCAAACGAGCCGAAAAGCTAAGGAGCAGATAAAAACCAAAGGGGGGGGAGACATCCCCCCAGGCGCTAAAAGAACACAAATGCAGCAACAAACACTAAAGACAAGAACAGGACAGAGGAACACCAGACAGAAAGAAACAGAAGAAAGGAAGAGGGCCGGAGACTGGTTGACTGACCACGAGATCAAAAAAGGGAAAGAGTCAACCATCTCACGGCCTACCAGAACAGCAACAGACACGAGGACAAAAGACACAGAAAGGGAAAGGCGCAGGACCTCCCTAAATCGAACCATAAAAAGGACTACCACGGATAAAATTTAAAACGTCATCAGCCATGGAGGCATCGTCAGATAAAACCAAAGCCAAAGTGCCCGGGAGATTAAAAGATTGCCGGAGTGTGCGCAGTCGAGGACACTCCAGCAAAATGTGGCCGACCGTCAGCCGGGACCCACACTGACACAAGGGGGGATCCTCCTGACGCAAGAGATGGCCGTGCGTCAGGTACGTATGGCCGATGCGCAGCCGACACAGGACTACCGAGTCCCTGCGAGAAGCCCGCAGGGAGGAACGCCACACATCGGTCGTCTCCTTGACAGCCCGCAGTTTATTCGGGGCTGTCATGCCACGCCACTCAGCAGCCCACATCCCAAGTACCTTACGGCGCAACACCAGCTGCTGGTCGCGAGCCGTAAGGCCGATCTCCAAAACTGGGGCGTCTATCGCCCCTTTGGCCAGCCTGTCTACACGTTCGTTCCCTGGGATGCCAACATGACCGGGCGTCCAAACCAGGACCACTGAACCACCAGAATGGGCAATGGCGGAAACAGCCTCCTGAATGGAGGACACCAGAGGAGAGGAGGGATAGCAGCGGTCGATGGCCTGAAGGCTGCTCAGGGAGTCACTGCAGATGACAACGGACCTACCTGAGCAGAAACGCATGTGCTCAAGAGCGCGCAAGATGGCCACCAGCTCTGCAGTAAAAATACTGCAGCCAGCCGGCAAGCAGCGTTGCTCAACATGGTCAGAGTGAGCAAAGGCGTAGGCAGTGCGACCATCAACCAGGGAACCATCAGTGTAGACAGTCTCACAGTCCGAAAATGAGGCGAGGAGAGCAAGAAAACGGCGACGGAGGGCCACAGGCGGAACCGAGTCCTTGGGTCCCTGTGCCAAGTCCAGACGGACGGACGGCCGGGACAAACACCAGGGAGGCGTAGGTGTATGGACCCGGAAGGGAGGCAGAAGAGGGAATGACCCCAGTTCTGACAGCAGGGACTGGACACGGACAGCTATGGAAAGCCCAGACCTAGGGCGCCGTTCGGGCAGATGGAGGACCATAGCAGGGAAAAGCAGGCGACGATTGGGATGATCTGGCGAGCAATGAACGTGGACAGCATAGTCGACAAGCAGACGATGGCGGCGAATCCGCAGTGGGGGAACCCCGGCCTCCACCAGTAGACTATCCACGGGGCTGGTGCGAAAAGCGCCAGTGGCAAGCCTAACCCCACAGTGGTGTATGGGGTCTAACAACTTCAACACTGAGGGGGACGCAGACCCATAGGCCAGGCTCCCATAATCAAGCCGGGACTGCACAAGGGCTCTGTACAACCGCAGCAGCGTGCGGCGATCTGCACCCCAAGACGTGTGGCTAAGGCAGCGGAGGGCGTTGAGGTGCCGCCAGCATTTTTGCTTCAGCTGAGTAACATGAGGAACCCATGTGAGCCGGGCATCAAACACGAGTCCCAAGAAGCGGCAAGTGTCCACCACGTCAAGCAGGTGGCCGTCGAGGTAAAGTGCAGGATGAGGGTGGACCGTCCGACGCCTGCAGAAGTGCATTACTCGAGTCTTGGCAGCAGAGAACTGAAAGCCATGAGTCAGTGCCCATGATGCTGCCTTGCGAACGGCGACTTGCAGCCTGCGTTCGGCGACTCCCGTAGTCGTGGAGCTAAATGAGATGCAGAAGTCGTCGGCATACAAAGAAGGAGACACCGACGACCCCACTGCTGCTGTCAGACCATTAATGGCCACTAAAAATAAGGAGACGCTCAACACCGAGCCCTGCGGGACCCCATTTTCCTGTATATAAGAGGAACTAGAGGTGGCACCGACTTGCACCCGGAAAGAGCGGCGCAATAAAAAGTTTTGAAGAAAAGCCGGGAGCCGACCACGAAGACCCCACCCATGCAACGTGGCGAGGATGTGATGCCTCCATGTGGTGTCATACGCCTTCCGCAGATCGAAAAATACAGCAACAAGATGCTGACGTCGGGCAAAAGCCGTACGGACAGCAGATTCCAGCCGCACCAAATTGTCCACTGCAGACCGGCCCCGACGGAAGCCACCCTGGGATGGAGCGAGGAGACCGCGCGACTCTAGGACCCAACACAAACGCCGCCCCACCATACGTTCGAGCAATTTGCACAAAACGTTGGTGAGGGTAATGGGACGATAGCTGTCCACCGCCAGTGGGTCCGCACCGGGTTTCAAGATGGGGACAATAACGCCCTCCCGCCATTGCGACGGGAACACGCCTTCGCTCCAAATGCGATTAAATATCGCGAGAATGTGTCTCTGGCAGTCCCTGGAGAGATGCCTCAGCATCTGCGCGTGGATGCAGTCTGGGCCTGGTGCTGTATCAGGGCAATCGGCGAGGGCGGCGAGGAATTCCCTCTCGCTGAAAGGTGCATTGTATGTTTCAGAACGACGCGTGTGGAATGAGAACTGCGTCCGCTCGGCTCGCTCCTTTAGAGAGCGAAAGGCGGGGGGATAGGATGCAGTCGCAGAGCTCTGAGCAAAGTGCGCGGCTAGCCGTTCAGCAATGGCGGCAGCGTCCGTGCAGACAGCGCCGTCCAACGAGAGCCCAGGGACACCCATAGGGGTCTGGGAGCCATAAATCCGCCGGATCCGGGACCACACGTGCGAGGACGAGACACGGGAGCCCAGGGAGGAGACGTACCTCTCCCAGCACTCCTGCTTACGCCGTGCAATAAGACGACGGGCGAAGGCACGGAGCCTCTTAAAGGCGATGAGGATCTCCAGAGACGGGTGCCGCCTATGACGCTGGAGAGCCCGCCTACGGTCGCGAATAGCCTCAGCAATCTCCGGCGACCACCAGGGGACAGCCTTCCGCCGAGGGAGGCCAGAGGAACGGGGGATAGCAGCCTCGGCCGCCGAAATGATGGACGTGGTGAAAACACGGACCACCTCGTCAATGTCACCCTGTGGGGGAGACGCAATGGTTACAGCGGAAGTAAAAGCTGGCCAGTCAGCCCTGTGGAGAGCCCAGCGGGGCAAGCGCCCAGAAGAATGACACTGTGGCAGTGACAAACAGATGGGAAAATGGTCACTGCCACACAGGTCAGGATGCACCCTCCAGTGGAGGGATGGGACAAGTCCAGGGCTGCAAATAGAGAGATCGATGGCCGAGAACGAGCCATGGGCCACACTGAAATGCGTGGGAGCACCAGTGTTCAAGAGGCTAAGGTCGAGCTGAGCCAACACATGCTCCACGGCCCGACCGTGATCATCGGAGACAGTCCCACCCCATAGAGGATTGTGGGCGTTGAAATCGCCCAGAAGCAGCAATGGTGGCGGCAGTTGAGCCAGCAGCGCAGCCAAGACATGGCGGGGGAGTTCCCCATCCGGAGGAATGTAAACAGAGCAAACAGTAATAGCCGGCGAGAGCTCAACCCTGGCAGCAACTGCCTCTAAAGGCGTCTGAAGGGGTACTGGCGAGCTACAGACAGAGTGGTGAACAAAGAGGCAAACCCCACCTGACGCTCGTTGACAGGCAGCACGGTTCTTATAGTATCCCCGATAACCGCGAAGGGCGGGGGTCCGCAGTGCAGGAAACCAAGTTTCCTGCAGAGCAATGCAGAGAACAGGGGAATCACTCAGAAGCATCCGGAGCTCTGGCAGGTGGCGGAAATAACCGCCGCAGTTCCATTGGAGAATGGAAGCAGGAAGGGACTGGGAGGGCGTGAATGCGACTAAGAGGCAGACAGCGCTTCAGAGCCAACCGCCGCCACTGGGGGAGAGTCAGCGGAGTCCATAGGAGAGGCCCCCAAGGGTTCCGTGAGGGCGAGATCCGCGGCAGAGGCGAGGATCTCCACCTCATCCCCGGAGCCAGGACTATGTACAGCAGGCGGTGCTGAAACCGCCGGAACGTCCTTCTTCTTGGACACATTCCGTTCCTTCTTCTCGCGTCTGCCCTTAGGGTGAGAGGGCTGGGAGAGCTTCTCTGAAGGAGCGTCAGAGGCTGACGACGACGCAGAAGCCCTACGACCAGCAGGTGGCGGAACCTTCAGCCACTGGCTGACATCTGGCTGGGAAGGAGAAGAAACGGAGGAAGGGAGAGCCCCGAGGGACCCCTTCCGTGAGAGAGGAACCGGCGGAGGCAACGCCGCCGGAGAAGGAGGGGGAGGAAGCGAGCCTCCCGGTTGTGGAGCAGATGTCACTCCCGAAGTAAGCTTGGGGGGAGCGACAGAAGAGGGTTTGCCCCCAACTGCTAAGGGGGCAAGAGAGGAAGGCTTGCCCCCAGGCACGAGGGGGGCAGACAGGGATACATGGCCCCGAGGGCCCACTGAAGGCGGCACAGATGAAGCGACAACCGTCGCTCGTGCGGGCGACGATAACGTGGCTGCAGCATAAGATGTTCGAAGGGAAGCAGGATACAACCTGTCATATTTCTGTTTAGCCTCTCGATAAGTAAGCCGGTCCAGGGTCTTAAATTCCATGATCTTCCGCTCCTTATGAAGAACGGGGCAATCCGGCGAGCATGGAGAGTGGTGCTCCCCACAGTTGACACATACAGGCGGGGGCGCACATGGAGAATCGGGATGAGACGGGCGTCCGCAATCTCGACATGTAGCGCTGGATGGGCAACGGGAGGACACATGCCCAAACTTCCAGCACTGGAAGCACCGCATCGGGGGAGGGACGTATGGCTTCACGTCGCAACGGTAAACCATTACCTTGACCTTCTCGGGCAAGACATCACCCTCGAAGGCCAAGATAAAGGCACCGGTAGCCACCCTGTTTGTCTTGGGTCCTCGATGGACACGACGGACAAAATGCACACCACGTCGTTCCAAGTCGGCTCTCAGCTCGTCATCGGATTGCAACAAGAGGTCACGATGGTAAATAATCCCCTGGACCATATTTAAGCTACTGTGGGGAGTGACGGTAACAGGGACGTCACCCAGCTTATCACACAAGAGCAACGCTCGTGACTGGGCTGGGGAGGACGTCTTGAGGAGGATGGACCCATTCCTCATTTTTGACAACCCCGCCACTTCCCCAAACTTATCCTCCAGGTGTTCCACAAAAAACATAGGCTTCGTCGGAAGAAAGGAGTCACCATCAGTCCTGCTGCAGACAAGGTATTGTGGCACGTAAGGCTCCCGCTTGGCACTAGATCGGCGTCCCTCCCATGGCGCAGCCAACGAGGGGAACGTCTGAGGGTCATACTGCGCAGCATCGAAGTCGACTCTACCTCGCTTAGAGACGCTGGTGGCCGTGCGACCACCAGCTTGATGTGATTTATTGCGCTTCATTGCGCCACATCCGCCCAGATGCCACCTACTCCGAACGAGGGCTCTCCCCAAGGGCGCCACCCAGCCAAAGCAACGGGTACCTGGCCGATATCCCGTTGCCCGGAGTCCCCGTGCCCCAGACAAGATGGGCACATACTCCTTGGCATGCATGGGGAGGAAACAGCTCAGGCATCTGTAGTGCGATCCCTGCGTGGTCAGGGGGCTACCACCAAGAGGGTACATGACGACCCCACCACAACGGACTGGCTACCGTGCTGGATTTTAGGTGTTTAAAGGGTCCACAGTTGTCGTAGGCGCTAAGAAGAAGAGTGCGCACAAGGCGAGAAGGAGACCACCCAGAAGATGTTGGGCGTAGTCCCCCCCACACGACAATAGGTAACATGCAAGATGGTGGAGCATGATGGACCAATACAAAAACACCACGTAAGGTGTCCTTCCCCAAATGGCACGCACTGACGACGGAAATTTGGAAGAAAAAAGGAGGTCAAACCCAAGAGGGGACCATCACAGAAGGCCGAAACGTTTGAGACTCCTTTTAGTCGCCTCTTACGACAGGCAGGAATACCGCGGGCCTATTCTTACCCCCGAACCCGCAGGGGGTTGGAAGCCAAGTAAGCCGGGCATCGAACAGCAATCCCAGAAAACGGTAAGTGTCAACAACCCTGAGCTTAGCATCCTGAAGATAAAGCTCAGGGTGGGGATGGACAGTGCGACGCCGACAAAAGTGCATAACACAAGTCTTCGCAGGAGAAAACTGAAACCCATGGGCTAGGGCCCACGCCTGTGCCTTGCGTATGGCTCCCTGCAACCGACGTTCTGCAACGCCAATGGTGGAGGAGCTGAAAAAGATGCAGAAATCGTCAGCATATAACGTGGGCGAGACAGAGGACCCTACTGCTGCTGCAAGGCCATTAATGGCCACAAGGAAAAGGGGCACGCTCAATACAGAGCCCTGTGGAACGCCGTTCTCCTGGATATGAAGGGAACTATGGGATGTGCCAATTAAAACGCGGAATGTCCGAACAGATAAAAAATTCTGAATAAAAATGGGGAGAGAGCCCCGGAGACCCCACCCGTGCAACGTGGCGAGAATATGGTGGCGCTACGTCGTGTCATATGCTCTGGAGAGGTCAAAAAAGACGGAGACGAGGTGTTGGCGCCTGGAAAAAGCAGTGCGGATTGCAGACTCAAGGAGGACCAAAGTATCGGCGGTGGAACGGCCCTGACGGAAGCCGCTCTGGCATGGAGCCAGGAGACCCCGAGACTCGAGCAGCCAACACAGCCGTCGACTCACCATGCGTTCCAGCAGCTTGCACAGAGTATTGGTTAAGCTAATGGGCCGATAACTATCCACAGTAAGCGGGTCCTTACCAGGCTTCAGCACTGGAATGATGGTACTTTCTCGCCACTGCGACGGAAAGACACCATCACCCCATAGGCGGTTGAAGATGGCAAGAACACATCGCTGACAGTCCGGGGACAGGTGTTTTAGCATCTGATTGTGGACGCCATCTGGCCCAGAGGCTGTATCGGGGCACTGTGCCAGAGCGCTCTGGAGTTCCCACAAACTAAATGGGGCGTTATACGCCTCAGGGTGGCGAGAAGCGAAAGAAAGCCGTTTGCCTTCCTCCCGGCGTTTGAGCGCGCGAAACGCAGGCGGGTAATTCCCCGACGCAGAGGCCCGGACATAGTGCTGAGCGAAATGCTCTGCGATTGCATCGGCATCGGTGGATACTGCCCCGTTGATGGTAAGCCCTGGGACACCTGTAGAGTACTGCAATCCAAAGATGCGCCGAATCTTCAGCCACACCTGGGAGGGGGAAGTACGGGAACCAATCTTGGAAACGTACCTCTCCCAACACTCCTGTTTCCGCCGTTTGATAAGCCTCCGTACCTGAGCACGGAGACGTTTGAATAAAATGAGGTTCTCCAAAGACGGGTGCCGCTTATGTCGCTGAAGAGCCCGCCGACGTTCTTTAATGGCGGCAGCGACCTCTGGAGACCACCAAGGCACCGACTTACGCCGGGGGCACCCGAACGAACGAGGAATGGTACGTTCCGCAGCGGAAACAATCGCTGCAGTCAGTGTCTCAACCGCCACATCGATGGTACCATGGGGGAGAGAGTCAACAGTGGCAGCAGAGCAGAACGTGTCCCAGTTCGCCTTGCTAAATGCCCATCTAGGCGAGCGCGCAAAGGAGTGACGCTGTGGTAGTGAAAGGAAGATCGGAAAATGGTCACTACCACACAAGTCCTCATGGACTCTCCAGTGGACCGATGGTACAAGCCCTGGGCTGCACAACGACAGATCGATGGCCGAGAACGTGTCATGCGCCACACTGAAATGTGTGGCGGCGCCAGAGTTTAAGAGGCAGAGGTCGAGTTGGGAGATGAGATTCTCGACCTCCCTGCCTCGGCCAGTAACCTTCGTTCCACCCCACAGGGGATTGTGGGCGTTAAAATCCCCCAGGAGAAGGAAAGGCGTGGGGAGTTGGGCGACAAGCGCAGCCATTTCGGTCAGGGAGACTGTACCACCTGGAGGGAGATAAACACTGCAGACGGTTATGTCCTGGGTAGTCCTTACACGGACAGCCACAGCTTCCAATGATGTTTGAAGGGGCACAGGAGCACTATATACAGAGGTAAGGACATACACGCAGGCTCCACCTGACACACAATTGTAAGTGCTACGGTTGCAGTAATAGCCCCTGTATCCACGAAGAACAGGGGTCCGCATTGCCGGGAACCAGGTTTCTTGGAGGGCAATGCAGAAAGCAGGTGTCAGGCTTAGGAGCTGTCGTAGCTCAGGGAGATGGCTAAAATAACCGCCACAATTCCACTGGAGGATTGTACAAAGCATGTCCGGTAGGGGCATGCAGGCACTGAAAAGGCAAATTACTTGGCAGGGTCACATGCTGCCACCGACTGAGCGACGGACGTCACTACGGCCATCGTTTCTGAGGAGACGGCGAGATCCAGGTCATCAGGGGACGCAAAGAGCTCGACCTCGTCCTCAGAGGCTGAGCTGACAGGGAGCGTTGGTGCGGGAACCACTGGGTCCTTATTCTTCTTGGAGAGCTTCCTTTTCTCTCTCTTGTCTTTGGGAGGAGGGTTGTCATGCTGGGAGGGCTTTCCTGACGCATCATCAGGAACAGAGGAAGAGCGTGAAGCCCTTCGACCAGCAGCTGGTGGCTTCTTCAGCCACTGGCTAGTGTCTTGTGAGACACTGGGGAAGTCCTTGGAAGGGACGCCCCCAAGGGATCCCTTCCGAACAAGTGAGGCCGGAGGAGGCTGTTGCGTCCCCGGCTGAGCAGCCGGAGGGAGCTGTCGCTTCCCCGGCTGAGGAGCCGGAGAGGGCTGTCGCCGCTCCGGCTGAGAGGTGGGGACCAACGTCCCCGGTTGCTTGGGGCGCACCGCTCCCAAACTCGGTGTTTTGGGAGCAGTGGAAGAGAGAGCGGCCTGTCCCAGCGGTGGGGCAGACGTTACCTGATTTCTCTGTGGGCCAACAGAGAAGGGAGTCTGTGCAGGAGCTGGTGGCGGCAGTGTGACAGTAGCATAACTCCTCAACATAGGTGTGGGGTTGAGCCGTTCTAATTTCTTCTTTGCCTCTTGGTAACTTAAACGGTCCAAGGTCTTAATTTCTTGTATCTTCCGCTCTCGTTGATAGACTGCACAGTCTGGTGAGCAGGGAGAATGATGCTCCCCACAGTTAACGCAGGTGGGAGGCGGAGCACATGGAGCATTAGGATGTGGAGGTCGTCCACAATCACGACACGTGGGGCTGGAAGTGCACCTGGAGGACATGTGTCCGAATTTCCAGCACTGGAAGCATCGCATAGGGGGCGGGACATAGGGCTTGACATCGCACCGGTATATCATGACCTTGACTTTCTCAGGCAAGCAGTCGCCCTCAAAGGCCAGGATGAAAGCACCGGTAGCGACCCTATTATCCTTCGGCCCCCGAAAGACACGACGGACAAAGTGTACACCTCGTCGTGCCAGGTTCTCACGTAGCTCGTCATCAGACTGTAGCAGAAGATCTTTATGAAAAATAATCCCCTGGACCAAATTTAAGGACTTATGGGGAGTGACAGTGACGGGGATGTCACCGAGCTTCTCACAGGCGAGTAATGCCTGGGACTGCGCAGATGAAGCTGCTTGTATCAAAATGGCCCCGCTCCTCATTTTGGAAAGAGATGCCACTTCCCCAAACTTATCTTCGAGATTGTGCACGAAGAAAAGAGGCTTAGTCCCCAAAAACGAATCCCCATCAGTTCTGCTGCATACAAGGTATCGTGGCGAATACGGCTCCTGTCTGTCTGCAGCCCTACGTTCCTCCCATGGTGTGGCTAGGGAAGGGAACGACTTCGGGTTATATGTCACAGCGTTAAATTCCACCTTACCACGCTTAGAGACATTGGCGGTCGGACGACCACCAGATTGAGATTTCACCCGCTTCATTGCGGGGCATCCGCCCCGATGCCACCCACTCCGACCAGGGGCTCTCCCCACGGGCGCCACCCAGCCACAGCAAAGGCCACCTGGCAGGATGGCCGTTGCCGGGAGTCCCGATGCCCCAGAGAGACGAGCATCTACTCCTTGGCTTACGTGGGGAGGTGTCAGCTCAGGCATCGGCAGTACGATCCCTGTGTTGTCAGGGGGCTACAACCTAGAGGGTACATGACGACCCCACCACAACGGGCTGGCTACCGTGCTGGATTTTGGGTGCCATGGGTAGTCCATAGTGATCGTAGGTGCTGGTGGTGACGCACTAAGGGCGGTACTTACACAATACATCAGGTGTCTATGCCCAAAATGAGGGATGGAGGGTGCAGGTACGACGCAAAGACGATCAAGAGTGCCAAGGTCGTAGGGCACAGAGGACTGATGGTGCACCACGTAAGGTGTCCTTCCCCAAAAGGCTCGTACTTCTGTGGAATTTGGAAAAATGGAGGTCAAACCCTAATGGGGACCATCACATTAAGGCCAAAACGTTTGAGACTCCTTTTAGTCGCCTCTTACGACAGGCAGGAATACCGCGGGCCTATTCTTACCCCCGAACCCGCAGGGGGACCATGCCCGTGATAGGATGTAAGTATTAATCAGTTGGATTCGTTGATGGAGGTCGAGTCGTTGATCAGTGTGACTCACGCAAAGTCCTCTGATGCGCGTGAGAATCCGCCTGCACGTGAGTGTTAACATGCGCTGTGGACAGGCAGTCACCTCAAGACCCAAGATACGTTGTTCCCCTACAATCCGGTAGCATGCGCGTTCGATGGTCAATGATCGTGGTCCTAGTGGGATTAGCACCATTTTGTTGGATTTTAACATGGCACCGGATGCTCGTTCATAAACGTGGAGGACTCGGCGAACCGAATCGATGTCCCTGGCGTTTGCTACAAACACACCTACACCATCCGCCTACGCCACACTGCGGAAAGGAACACCATCGACCATCCGTCCGATGTCACGCAGCATGGGGTACAGCGCCAAAGCGATAAAATACACTGACAAGGGACACCCTTGTCGAACTGATCGTCTGATGGGAATTGGTCGTGATCTGCAACCGTTCACAATGATTGTGGAATTTGCTCCATCCAAGAAGTGCCGGATGACTCTTATGAAGTGCTCCCCGAAACCCATCCGCTACATAACGGCCAGCAGGTAGGATGGGAGACCCTATCGGAGGCACCGGCGAAATCTAGGGATCAATTGCAGCCGGGGTTCGAGCGTCGGCGGTGGGTGAGTAAGACAGCATCACGGTATGTAGAAGCAGCGGTGAAGGTGGTTCGATTCGAAACGCCACATGATTGAGTGGGACAAAGTACCTTATTCATTCCCTGTTTAAGACGTGAAGCCACACTTCGTGCCACCAACTTATAATCAGTGTTAAGAACGGTGATGGGACGTACGTCTTTAGCCCATCAGTGACCTGTGACCTTTGGATTAAAGCCAATACGTACAGCTAGAAAATCGGCGGGTAGCTCGCAACCAGCAAAAATCTCCTCGCACATTTTGCAGAAGCGGTCTCCTAACAGGCCGGAAAACCTAGCACTTCGATTAGTGCTGGAATGGCACAATCGAAGGGCGGTATCCTTGCGGAGTACCGCCAGAGATGAAAAACCGCAGTGTCAGGGCCTAAATGCTTGCAGCGTGTGCGTTCCACATGAGGGAGTGACATACGGTGGTGCGGGCTGATATGGCAACAGGCGACCGTCGAAAACATCGCAAAAGCAAGTGCCGGAAGGAACGACAATATACGAGAGCACTCGTCAACAGCCCAGTACTACCCTCCATGTCGAGGAGTAAACTGCGACTCCTATTTGAACGCCGCTAGCTGCCAGGGCAGTGGAGAAGCCGTGAGGCCGCCCCACAGCAGCGTCAGGCCGGTGCGAGCTATACTGGCGCGAGCTACACCTAGCCGACTGCTTACGTCGTCCACCACCTACTGCATATGTGTGTGTGCGTGTGTACACACGTATTCTGCGTGCGTGCGGCGGCGACGACGACGACGTTCGCGAGGAGCTAAGGTTATAACTCCAAACAATTTAATTAAAATTATCTGTGACCAGACCATAAGAGACGCTAACGAGGCATCCGAAGGCACTGTCCTGTGCCCCCATAAATTACCAGCCTAGCGTAATGCGGCTGCAAGTGCGGTCCGGCTAACAGCAAAAAAAAAAAAAAAAAAAATTACTTAAGATAATCTTAAATTAATTAAAAGAAATCGTGGTGTGTAAGCAACTAACTACTGGGCACATCAACAACTACGACAAGTTTTGCTACCAGCGGAATATCTGATCACTGCAGAATGTTAACCCATTTCAGGCTGTGTTTTAATTAATTTTAGGTGGGCCGATCCCGGCGGTACTGCAATGCCGGGCCAACCCGCTACAGAGGTGGAGCAAGCCCCTAGCACTCCGTCAGAAGCCAAAAATGAGTTTAATATTCTGGTCGTGTGATGCAGGACGTATCAGATATTAAGCTGATAAGAACAGATACTATACTTTTTTTCCCTCCTACCTCCCCTATAGCCCTACCTTTTCCTCTCCAAAAATGCCGCCACCCTCTAGTGTCGACGCAGCACGTAAAGCAGGGTGTTGTTAGTAGCAAGCCTTATTGCCATAAACCGAAAATAAAAGCGGAGGCATACTCTGCTATGCCTCAGGGGGCGACGACACACTACTCAGAAACACACCTCCCTCTGCAGGTGTGAGGCAAGTGATGATTTTAAAAACTAAATAGAAAGAAATAAATAAAGACAGAAATGAAGGCAAAATAAAAAAAAAACAGCGACGCAGCACACTCAAACGAACTGGCGAGATAATCCCATCGCCCATAGAATTAACAAAGTAATAATCCTCTAAGATAGATTATGCGTTTTCCAATTTTCCAATAATTTTTCATACAAGGTTCACACAATTCGCATGTTACCAATTTCCATATTATCAGTATCACAGGACAGTCTACTCTAGTGATGCCCAGAAGGCCAATATCAAATCTGGGGTATGGGTAAGTCAAGGGTAGTTTGAAAGTCCGAGTGACAAAGATCCAGGGGTACACTCAGGCAATTCTTATACGAGGTGCCTTAGTTAGCCCGGAACACCTTTTGATAACCATGAACCATTGCAACTTTAAGAAATCTTGCAAAAGTAATGGTATATTTCCGGTCAGATTCCGCCAGGCGATGCTGGCTCCAAAGGTAGTCCATGAAAGAGACAGCATCTGCGAGGCAAAGGTCATAGATCGTGAAAATGGTTTGGCCCAAGAGACACACCATTGCGTTACGTCGTGTTCGGGGGTTGGTCTGAATACCAGGGTTAAGGAACCAGTCGACTGACACATAGTCCAGTGTAGTCCCACCGATCAGCGTTAATAGCACACGTGCAAGGTCCCACACTTCTGTGACGTGAGGGCATAGGAGACGATGCTCTCTGGTGTCTACGTCACCACATTGGCCGCAAGCAGCCGAGGGCCATAGGAGGATGGCCCCCAGGCGATGATTAGTGGGTATTAAATTGTTTACAACGCGATACCATAGCGCTGAAACTTCTGTGGGAAGGGCTAGGTGGTTGATATTAGCCCAAGCGTGGTGCCAGATGACCGACGGTCGTCTGTCCTCCAATTTGTGTGGTGTGAGCTGGCCTCGAAGCGCCTAGTAAAGGCGCTTCGATGTGCGTGCCTTGTCGGTGGCCACTGCTAGGATGTAACTTTGATTGAGGTGATAGTCCTTGACTGTCGTCATCCGGAATGGAATATGTGTCAAGCATACTGGTGCACGCGCCGATTGTAGGCGATAACGGTCGAAAAGCACCGCTGTTGTCCCACCTGGGTCAATCTCACGCAAAGTGGCGATACGGTGAATCAGGATTGCCGCACATTTGTGGGGAAAGTCAATGAGTCCAAGGCGACTATCGACTTTTGGCAGTGTACAAGTCTGTGCATCAACTTTGAATAGTGCACGCCGCCACAATAGGCAATATACTGTTTGTGAGATGGCTCTGCTGGTTTGTTTCGGTAGCGTAAGGAGTTGTGCTACATACCATGCCCGTGATAGGATGTAAGTATTAATCAGTTGGATTCGTTGATGGAGGTCGAGTCGTTGATCAGTGTGACTCACGCAAAGTCCTCTGATGCGCGTGAGAATCCGCCTGCACGTGAGTGTTAACATGCGCTGTGGACAGGCAGTCACCTCAAGACCCAAGATACGTTGTTCCCCTACAATCCGGTAGCATGGGCGTTCGATGGTCAATGATCGTGGTCCTAGTGGGATTAGCACCATTTTGTTGGATTTTAACATGGCACCGGATGCTCGTTCATAAACGTGGAGGACTCGGCGAACCGAATCGATGTCCCTGGCGTTTGCTACAAACACACCTACACCATCCGCCTACGCCACACTGAGGAAGGTGACGCCTGGGAAAGGAACACCATCGACCATCCGTCCGATGTCACGCAGCATGGGGTACAGCGCCAAAGCGATAAAATACACTGACAAGGGACACCCTTGTCGAACTGATCGTCTGATGGGAATTGGTCGTGATCTGCAACCGTTCACAATGATTGTGGAATTTGCTCCATCCAAGAAGTGCCGGATGACTCTTATGAAGTGCTCCCCGAAACCCATCCGCTACATAACGGCCAGCAGGTAGGATGGGAGACCCTATCGGAGGCACCGGCGAAATCTAGGGATCAATTGCAGCCGGGGTTCGAGCGTCGGCGGTGGGTGAGTAAGACAGCATCACGGTATGTAGAAGCAGCGGTGAAGGTGGTTCGATTCGAAACGCCACATGATTGAGTGGGACAAAGTACCTTATTCATTCCCTGTTTAAGACGTGAAGCCACACTTCGTGCCACCAACTTATAATCAGTGTTAAGAACGGTGGTGGGACGTACGTCTTTAGCCCATCAGTGACCTGTGACCTTTGGATTAAAGCCAATACGTACAGCTAGAAAATCGGCGGGTAGCTCGCAACCAGCAAAAATCTCCTCGCACATTTTGCAGAAGCGGTCTCCTAACAGGCCGGAAAACCTAGCACTTCGATTAGTGCTGGAATGGCACAATCGAAGGGCGGTATCCTTGCGGAGTACCGCCAGAGATGAAAAACCGCAGTGTCAGGGCCTAAATGCTTGCAGCGTGTGCGTTCCACATGAGGGAGTGACATACGGTGGTGCGGGCTGATATGGCAACAGGCGACCGTCGAAAACATCGCAAAAGCAAGTGCCGGAAGGAACGACAATATACGAGAGCACTCGTCAACAGCCCAGTACTACCCTCCATGTCGAGGAGTAAACTGCGACTCCTATTTGAACGCCGCTAGCTGCCAGGGCAGTGGAGAAGCCGTGAGGCCGCCCCACAGCAGCGTCAGGCCGGTGCGAGCTATACTGGCGCGAGCTACACCTAGCCGAGTGCTTACGTCGTCCACCACCTACTGCATATGTGTGTGTGCGTGTGTACACACGTATTCTGCGTGCGTGCGGCGGCGACGACGACGACGTTCGCGAGGAGCTAAGGTTATAACTCCAAACAATTTAATTAAAATTATCTGTGACCAGACCATAAGAGACGCTAACGAGGCATCCGAAGGCACTGTCCTGTGCTCCCATAAATTACCAGCCTAGCGTAATGCGGCTGCAAGTGCGGTCCGGCTAACCGCAAAAAAAAAAAAAAAAAAATTACTTAAGATAATCTTAAATTAATTAAAAGAAATCGTGGTGTGTAAGCAACTAACTACTGGGCACATCAACAACTACGACAAGTTTTGCTACCAGCGGAATATCTGATCACTGCAGAATGTTAACCCATTTCAGGCTGTGTTTTAATTAATTTTAGGTGGGCCGATCCCGGCGGTACTGCAATGCCGGGCCAACCCGCTACAGAGGTGGAGCAAGCCCCTAGCACTCCGTCAGAAGCCAAAAATGAGTTTAATATTCTGGTCGTGTGATGCAGGACGTATCAGATATTAAGCTGATAAGAACAGATACTACACTTTTTTTCCCTCCTACCTCCCCTATAGCCCTACCTTTTCCTCTCCAAAAATGCCGCCATCCTCTAGTGTCGACGCAGCACGTAAAGCAGGGTGTTGTTAGTAGCAAGACTTATTGCCATAAACCGAAAATAAAAGTGGAGGCATACTCTGCTATGCCTCAGGGGGCGACGACACACTACTCAGAAACACACCTCCCTCTGCAGGTGTGAGGCAAGTGATGATTTTAAAAACTAAATAGAAAGAAATAAATAAAGACAGAAATGAAGGCAAAATAAAAAAAAAAACAGCGACGCAGCACACTCAAACGAACTGGCGAGATAATCCCATCGCCCATAGAATTAACAAAGTAATAATCCTCTAAGATAGATTATGCGTTTTCCAATTTTCCAATAATTTTTCATACAAGGTTCACACAATTCGCATGTTACCAATTTCCATATTATCAGTATCACAGAACAGTCTACTCTAGTGATGCCCAGAAGGCCAATATCAAATCTGGGGTATGGGTAAGTCAAGGGTAGTTTGAAAGTCCGAGTGACAAAGATCCAGGGGTACACTCAGGCAATTCTTATACGAGGTGCCTTAGTTAGCCCGGAACACCTTTTGATAACCATGAACCATTGCAACTTTAAGAAATCTTGCAAAAGTAATGGTATATTTCCGGTCAGATTCCGCCAGGCGATGCTGGCTCCAAAGGTAGTCCATGAAAGAGACAGCATCTGCGAGGCAAAGGTCATAGATCGTGAAAATGGTTTGGCCCAAGAGACACACCATTGCGTTACGTCGTGTTCGGGGGTTGGTCTGAATACCAGGGTTAAGGAACCAGTCGACTGACACATAGTCCAGTGTAGTCCCACCGATCAGCGTTAATAGCACACGTGCAAGGTCCCACACTTCTGTGACGTGAGGGCATAGGAGACGATGCTCTCTGCTGTCTACGTCACCACATCGGCCGCAAGCAGCCGAGGGCCATAGGAGGATGGCCGCCAGGCGATGATTAGTGGGTATTAAATTGTTTACAACGCGATACCATAGCGCTGAAACTTCTGTGGGAAGGGCTAGGTGGTTGATATTAGCCCAAGCGTGGTGCCAGATGACCGACGGTCGTCTGTCCTCCAATTTGTGTGGTGTGAGCTGGCCTCGAAGCGCCTAGTAAAGGCACTTCGATGTGCGTGCCTTGTCGGTGGCCACTGCTAGGATGTAACTTTGATTGAGGTGATAGTCCTTGACTGTCGTCATCCGGAATGGAATATGTGTCAAGCATACTGGTGCACGCGCCGATTGTAGGCGATAACGGTCGAAAAGCACCGCTGTTGTCCCACCTGGGTCAATCTCACGCAAAGTGGCGATACGGTGAATCAGGATTGCCGCACATTTGTGGGGAAAGTCAATGAGTCCAAGGCGACTATCGACTTTTGGCAGTGTACAAGTCTGTGCATCAACTTTGAATAGTGCACGCCGCCACAATAGGCAATATACTGTTTGTGAGATGGCTCTGCTGGTTTGTTTCGGTAGCGTAAGGAGTTGTGCTACATACCATGCCCGTGATAGGGTGTAAGTATTAATCAGTTGGATTCGTTGATGGAGGTCGAGTCGTTGATCAGTGTGACTCACGCAAAGTCCTCTGATGCGCGTGAGAATCCGCCTGCACGTGAGTGTTAACATGCGCTGTGGACAGGCAGTCACCTCAAGACCCAAGATACGTTGTTCCCCTACAATCCGGTAGCATGGGCGTTCGATGGTCAATGATCGTGGTCCTAGTGGGATTAGCACCATTTTGTTGGATTTTAACATGGCACCGGATGCTCGTTCATAAACGTGGAGGACTCGGCGAACCGAATCGATGTCCCTGGCGTTTGCTACAAACACACCTACACCATCCGCCTACGCCACACTGCGGAAGGTGACGCCTGGGAAAGGAACACCATCGACCATCCGTCCGATGTCACGCAGCATGGGGTACAGCGCCAAAGCGATAAAATACACTGACAAGGGACACCCTTGTCGAACTGATAGTCTGATGGGAATTGGTCATGATCTGCAACCGTTCACAATGATTGTGGAATTTGCTCCATCCAAGAAGTGCCGGATGACTCTTATGAAGTGCTCCCCGAAACCCATCCGCTACATAACGGCCAGCAGGTAGGATGGGAGACCCTATCGGAGGCACCGGCGAAATCTAGGGATCAATTGCAGCCGGGGTTCGAGCGTCGGCGGTGGGTGAGTAAGACAGCATCACGGTATATAGATGCAGCGGTGAAGGTGGTTCGATTCGAAACGCCACATGATTGAGTGGGACAAAGTACCTTATTCATTCCCTGTTTAAGACGTGAAGCCACACTTCGTGCCACCAACTTATAATCAGTGTTAAGAACTGTGATGGGACGTACGTCTTTAGCCCATCAGTGACCTGTGACCTTTGGATTAAAGCCAATACGTACAGCTAGAAAATCGGCGGGTAGCTCGCAACCAGCAAAAATCTCCTTGCACATTTTGCAGAAGCGGTCTCCTAACAGGCCGGAAAACCTAGCACTTCGATTAGTGCTGGAATGGCACAATCGAAGAGCGGTATCCTTGCGGAGTACCGCCAGAGATGAAAAACCGCAGTGTCAGGGCCTAAATGCTTGCAGCGTGTGCGTTCCACATGAGGGAGTGACATACGGTGGTGCGGGCTGATATGGCAACAGGCGACCGTCGAAAACATCGCAAAAGCAAGTGCCGGAAGGAACGACAATATACGAGAGCACTCGTCAACAGCCCAGTACTACCCTCCATGTCGAGGAGTAAACTGCGACTCCTATTTGAACGCCGCTAGCTGCCAGGGCAGTGGAGAAGCCGTGAGGCCGCCCCACAGCAGCGTCAGGCCGGTGCGAGCTATACTGGCGCGAGCTACACCTAGCCGAGTGCTTACGTCGTCCACCACCTACTGCATATGTGTGTGTGCGTG
The DNA here is from genome assembly GCF_021461385.2 of Schistocerca piceifrons. Taxonomy (NCBI): domain Eukaryota; kingdom Metazoa; phylum Arthropoda; class Insecta; order Orthoptera; family Acrididae; genus Schistocerca; species Schistocerca piceifrons. The sequence goes on along the minus strand of NC_060138.1, from coordinate 396,196,030 downwards.
TGTACACACGTATTCTGCGTGCGTGCGACGACGACGTTCGCGAGGAGCTAAGGTTATAACTCCAAACAATTTAATTAAAATTATCTGTGACCAGACCATAAGAGACGCTAACGAGGCATCCGAAGGCACTGTCCTGTGCCTCCATAAATTACCAGCCTAGCGTAATGCGGCTGCAAGTGCGGTCCGGCTAACCGCAAAAAAAAAAAAAAAAAAAAAAAAAAAATTACTTAAGATAATCTTAAATTAATTAAAAGAAATCGTGGTGTGTAAGCAACTAACTACTGGGCACATCAACAACTACGACAAGTTTTGCTACCAGCGGAATATCTGATCACTGCAGAATGTTAACCCATTTCAGGCTGTGTTTTAATTAATTTTAGGTGGGCCGATCCCGGCGGTACTGCAATGCCGGGCCAACCCGCTACAGAGGTGGAGCAAGCCCCTAGCACTCCGTCAGAAGCCAAAAATGAGTTTAATATTCTGGTCGTGTGATGCAGGACGTATCAGATATTAAGCTGATAAGAACAGATACTACACTTTTTTTCCCTCCTACCTCCCCTATAGCCCTACCTTTTCCTCTCCAAAAATGCCGCCATCCTCTAGTGTCGACGCAGCACGTAAAGCAGGGTGTTGTTAGTAGCAAGACTTATTGCCATAAACCGAAAATAAAAGTGGAGGCATACTCTGCTATGCCTCAGGGGGCGACGACACACTACTCAGAAACACACCTCCCTCTGCAGGTGTGAGGCAAGTGATGATTTTAAAAACTAAATAGAAAGAAATAAATAAAGACAGAAATGAAGGCAAAATAAAAAAAAAAACAGCGACGCAGCACACTCAAACGAACTGGCGAGATAATCCCATCGCCCATAGAATTAACAAAGTAATAATCCTCTAAGATAGATTATGCGTTTTCCAATTTTCCAATAATTTTTCATACAAGGTTCACACAATTCGCATGTTACCAATTTCCATATTATCAGTATCACAGAACAGTCTACTCTAGTGATGCCCAGAAGGCCAATATCAAATCTGGGGTATGGGTAAGTCAAGGGTAGTTTGAAAGTCCGAGTGACAAAGATCCAGGGGTACACTCAGGCAATTCTTATACGAGGTGCCTTAGTTAGCCCGGAACACCTTTTGATAACCATGAACCATTGCAACTTTAAGAAATCTTGCAAAAGTAATGGTATATTTCCGGTCAGATTCCGCCAGGCGATGCTGGCTCCAAAGGTAGTCCATGAAAGAGACAGCATCTGCGAGGCAAAGGTCATAGATCGTGAAAATGGTTTGGCCCAAGAGACACACCATTGCGTTACGTCGTGTTCGGGGGTTGGTCTGAATACCAGGGTTAAGGAACCAGTCGACTGACACATAGTCCAGTGTAGTCCCACCGATCAGCGTTAATAGCACACGTGCAAGGTCCCACACTTCTGTGACGTGAGGGCATAGGAGACGATGCTCTCTGCTGTCTACGTCACCACATCGGCCGCAAGCAGCCGAGGGCCATAGGAGGATGGCCGCCAGGCGATGATTAGTGGGTATTAAATTGTTTACAACGCGATACCATAGCGCTGAAACTTCTGTGGGAAGGGCTAGGTGGTTGATATTAGCCCAAGCGTGGTGCCAGATGACCGACGGTCGTCTGTCCTCCAATTTGTGTGGTGTGAGCTGGCCTCGAAGCGCCTAGTAAAGGCACTTCGATGTGCGTGCCTTGTCGGTGGCCACTGCTAGGATGTAACTTTGATTGAGGTGATAGTCCTTGACTGTCGTCATCCGGAATGGAATATGTGTCAAGCATACTGGTGCACGCGCCGATTGTAGGCGATAACGGTCGAAAAGCACCGCTGTTGTCCCACCTGGGTCAATCTCACGCAAAGTGGCGATACGGTGAATCAGGATTGCCGCACATTTGTGGGGAAAGTCAATGAGTCCAAGGCGACTATCGACTTTTGGCAGTGTACAAGTCTGTGCATCAACTTTGAATAGTGCACGCCGCCACAATAGGCAATATACTGTTTGTGAGATGGCTCTGCTGGTTTGTTTCGGTAGCGTAAGGAGTTGTGCTACATACCATGCCCGTGATAGGGTGTAAGTATTAATCAGTTGGATTCGTTGATGGAGGTCGAGTCGTTGATCAGTGTGACTCACGCAAAGTCCTCTGATGCGCGTGAGAATCCGCCTGCACGTGAGTGTTAACATGCGCTGTGGACAGGCAGTCACCTCAAGACCCAAGATACGTTGTTCCCCTACAATCCGGTAGCATGGGCGTTCGATGGTCAATGATCGTGGTCCTAGTGGGATTAGCACCATTTTGTTGGATTTTAACATGGCACCGGATGCTCGTTCATAAACGTGGAGGACTCGGCGAACCGAATCGATGTCCCTGGCGTTTGCTACAAACACACCTACACCATCCGCCTACGCCACACTGCGGAAGGTGACGCCTGGGAAAGGAACACCATCGACCATCCGTCCGATGTCACGCAGCATGGGGTACAGCGCCAAAGCGATAAAATACACTGACAAGGGACACCCTTGTCGAACTGATAGTCTGATGGGAATTGGTCATGATCTGCAACCGTTCACAATGATTGTGGAATTTGCTCCATCCAAGAAGTGCCGGATGACTCTTATGAAGTGCTCCCCGAAACCCATCCGCTACATAACGGCCAGCAGGTAGGATGGGAGACCCTATCGGAGGCACCGGCGAAATCTAGGGATCAATTGCAGCCGGGGTTCGAGCGTCGGCGGTGGGTGAGTAAGACAGCATCACGGTATATAGATGCAGCGGTGAAGGTGGTTCGATTCGAAACGCCACATGATTGAGTGGGACAAAGTACCTTATTCATTCCCTGTTTAAGACGTGAAGCCACACTTCGTGCCACCAACTTATAATCAGTGTTAAGAACTGTGATGGGACGTACGTCTTTAGCCCATCAGTGACCTGTGACCTTTGGATTAAAGCCAATACGTACAGCTAGAAAATCGGCGGGTAGCTCGCAACCAGCAAAAATCTCCTTGCACATTTTGCAGAAGCGGTCTCCTAACAGGCCGGAAAACCTAGCACTTCGATTAGTGCTGGAATGGCACAATCGAAGAGCGGTATCCTTGCGGAGTACCGCCAGAGATGAAAAACCGCAGTGTCAGGGCCTAAATGCTTGCAGCGTGTGCGTTCCACATGAGGGAGTGACATACGGTGGTGCGGGCTGATATGGCAACAGGCGACCGTCGAAAACATCGCAAAAGCAAGTGCCGGAAGGAACGACAATATACGAGAGCACTCGTCAACAGCCCAGTACTACCCTCCATGTCGAGGAGTAAACTGCGACTCCTATTTGAACGCCGCTAGCTGCCAGGGCAGTGGAGAAGCCGTGAGGCCGCCCCACAGCAGCGTCAGGCCGGTGCGAGCTATACTGGCGCGAGCTACACCTAGCCGAGTGCTTACGTCGTCCACCACCTACTGCATATGTGTGTGTGCGTGTGTACACACGTATTCTGCGTGCGTGCGACGACGACGTTCGCGAGGAGCTAAGGTTATAACTCCAAACAATTTAATTAAAATTATCTGTGACCAGACCATAAGAGACGCTAACGAGGCATCCGAAGGCACTGTCCTGTGCCTCCATAAATTACCAGCCTAGCGTAATGCGGCTGCAAGTGCGGTCCGGCTAACCGCAAAAAAAAAAAAAAAAAAAAAAAAAAATTACTTAAGATAATCTTAAATTAATTAAAAGAAATCGTGGTGTGTAAGCAACTAACTACTGGGCACATCAACAACTACGACAAGTTTTGCTACCAGCGGAATATCTGATCACTGCAGAATGTTAACCCATTTCAGGCTGTGTTTTAATTAATTTTAGGTGGGCCGATCCCGGCGGTACTGCAATGCCGGGCCAACCCGCTACAGAGGTGGAGCAAGCCCCTAGCACTCCGTCAGAAGCCAAAAATGAGTTTAATATTCTGGTCGTGTGATGCAGGACGTATCAGATATTAAGCTGATAAGAACAGATACTACACTTCTTTCCCTCCTACCTCCCCTATCGCCCTATCTTTTCCTCTCCAAAAATGCCGCCATCCTCTAGTGTCGACGCAGCACATAAAGCAGGGTGTTGTTAGTAGCAAGACTTATTGCCATAAACCGAAAATAAAAGCGGAGGCATACTCTGCTATGCCTCAGGGGGCGACGACACACTACTCAGAAACACACCTCCCTCTGCAGGTGTGAGGCAAGTGATGATTTTAAAAACTAAATAGAAAGAAATAAATAAAGACAGAAATGAAGGCAAAATAAAAAAAAAACAGCGACGCAGCACACTCAAACGAACTGGCGAGATAATCCCATCGCCCATAGAATTAACAAAGTAATAATCCTCTAAGATAGATTATGCGTTTTCCAATTTTCCAATAATTTTTCATACAAGGTTCACACAATTCGCATGTTACCAATTTCCATATTATCAGTATCACAGAACAGTCTACTCTAGTGATGCCCAGAAGGCCAATATCAAATCTGGGGTATGGGTAAGTCAAGGGTAGTTTGAAAGTCCGAGTGACAAAGATCCAGGGGTACACTCAGGCAATTCTTATACGAGGTGCCTTAGTTAGCCCGGAACACCTTTTGATAACCATCAACCATTGCAACTTTAATAAATCTTGCAAAAGTAATGGTATATTTCCGGTCAGATTCCGCCAGGCGATGCTGGCTCCAAAGGTAGTCCATGAAAGAGACAGCATCTGCGAGGCAAAGGTCATAGATCGTGAAAATGGTTTGGCCCAAGAGACACACCATTGCGTTACGTCGTGTTCGGGGGTTGGTCTGAATACCAGGGTTAAGGAACCAGTCGACTGACACATAGTCCAGTGTAGTCCCACCGATCAGCGTTAATAGCACACGTGCAAGGTCCCACACTTCTGTGACGTGAGGGCATAGGAGACGATGCTCTCTGGTGTCTACGTCACCACATCGGCCGCAAGCAGCCGAGGGCCATAGGAGGATGGCCGCCAGGCGATGATTAGTGGGTATTAAATTGTTTACAACGCGATACCATAGCGCTGAAACTTCTGTGGGAAGGGCTAGGTGGTTGATATTAGCCCAAGTGTGGTGCCAGATGACCGACGGTCGTCTGTCCTCCAATTTGTGTGGTGTGAGCTGGCCTCGAAGCGCCTAGTAAAGGCGCTTCGATGTGCGTGCCTTGTCGGTGGCCACTGCTAGGATGTAACTTTGATTGAGGTGATAGTCCTTGACAATCGTCATCCGGAATGGAATATGTGTCAAGCATACTGGTGCACGCGCCGATTGTAGGCGATAACGGTCGAAAAGCACCGCTGTTGTCCCACCTGGGTCAATCTCACGCAAAGTGGCGATACGGTGAATCAGGATTGCCGCACATTTGTGGGGAAAGTCAATGAGTCCAAGGCGACTATCGACTTTTGGCAGTGTACAAGTCTGTGCATCAACTTTGAATAGTGCACGCCGCCACAATAGGCAATATACTGTTTGTGAGATGGCTCTGCTGGTTTGTTTCGGTAGCGTAAGGAGTTGTGCTACATACCATGCCCGTGATAGGATGTAAGTATTAATCAGTTGGATTCGTTGATGGAGGTCGAGTCGTTGATCAGTGTGACTCACGCAAAGTCCTCTGATGCGCGTGAGAATCCGCCTGCACGTGAGTGTTAACATGCGCTGTGGACAGGCAGTCACCTCAAGACCCAAGATACGTTGTTCCCCTACAATCCGGTAGCATGGGCGTTCGATGGTCAATGATCGTGGTCCTAGTGGGATTAGCACCATTTTGTTGGATTTTAACATGGCACCGGATGCTCGTTCATAAACGTGGAGGACTCGGCGAACCGAATCGATGTCCCTGGCGTTTGCTACAAACACACCTACACCATCCGCCTACGCCACACTGCGGAAGGTGACGCCTGGGAAAGGAACACCATCGACCATCCGTCCGATGTCACGCAGCATGGGGTACAGCGCCAAAGCGATAAAATACACTGACAAGGGACACCCTTGTCGAACTGATCGTCTGATGGGAATTGGTCGTGATCTGCAACCGTTCACAATGATTGTGGAATTTGCTCCATCCAAGAAGTGCCGGATGACTCTTATGAAGTGCTCCCCGAAACCCATCCGCTACATAACGGCCAGCAGGTAGGATGGGAGACCCTATCGGAGGCACCGGCGAAATCTAGGGATCAATTGCAGCCGGGGTTCGAGCGTCGGCGGTGGGTGAGTAAGACAGCATCACGGTATATAGAAGCAGCGGTGAAGGTGGTTCGATTCGAAACGCCACATGATTGAGTGGGACAAAGTACCTTATTCATTCCCTGTTTAAGACGTGAAGCCACACTTCGTGCCACCAACTTATAATCAGTGTTAAGAACGGTGATGGGACGTACGTCTTTAGCCCATCAGTGACCTGTGACCTTTGGATTAAAGCCAATACGTACAGCTAGAAAATCGGTGGGTAGCTCGCAACCAGCAAAAATCTCCTTGCACATTTTGCAGAAGCGGTCTCCTAACAGGCCGGAAAACCTAGCACTTCCATTAGTGCTGGAATGGCACAATCGAAGGGCGGTATCCTTGCGGAGTACCGCCAGAGATGAAAAACCGCAGTGCCAGGGCCTAAATGCTTGCAGCGTGTGCGTTCCACATGAGGGAGTGACATACGGTGGTGCGGGCTGATATGGCAACAGGCGACCGTCGAAAACATCGCAAAAGCAAGTGCCGGAAGGAACGACAATATACGAGAGCACTCGTCAACAGCCCAGTACTACCCTCCATGTCGAGGAGTAAACTGCGACTCCTATTTGAACGCCGCTAGCTGCCAGGGCAGTGGAGAAGCCGTGAGGCCGCCCCACAGCAGCGTCAGGCCGGTGCGAGCTATACTGGCGCGAGCTACACCTAGCCGACTCCTTACGTCGTCCACCACCTACTGCATATGTGTGTGTGCGTGTGTACACACGTATTCTGCGTGCGTGCGACGACGACGTTCGCGAGGAGCTAAGGTTATAACTCCAAACAATTTAATTAAAATTATCTGTGACCAGACCATAAGAGACGCTAACGAGGCATCCGAAGGCACTGTCCTGTGCCCCCATAAATTACCAGCCTAGCGTAATGCGGCTGCAAGTGCGGTCCGGCTAACCGCAAAAAAAAAAAAAAAAAATTACTTAAGATAATCTTAAATTAATTAAAAGAAATCGTGGTGTGTAAGCAACTAACTACTGGGCACATCAACAACTACGACAAGTTTTGCTACCAGCGGAATATCTGATCACTGCAGAATGTTAACCCATTTCAGGCTGTGTTTTAATTAATTTTAGGTGGGCCGATCCCGGCGGTACTGCAATGCCGGGCCAACCCGCTACAGAGGTGGAGCAAGCCCCTAGCACTCCGTCAGAAGCCAAAAATGAGTTTAATATTCTGGTCGTGTGATGCAGGACGTATCAGATATTAAGCTGATAAGAACAGATACTACACTTCTTTCCCTCCTACCTCCCCTATAGCCCTACCTTTTCCTCTCCAAAAATGCCGCCATCCTCTAGTGTCGACGCAGCACGTAAAGCAGGGTGTTGTTAGTAGCAAGACTTATTGCCATAAACCGAAAATAAAAGCGGAGGCATACTCTGCTATGCCTCAGGGGGCGACGACACACTACTCAGAAACACACCTCCCTCTGCAGGTGTGAGGCAAGTGATGATTTTAAAAACTAAATAGAAAGAAATAAATAAAGACAGAAATGAAGGCAAAATAAAAAAAAAACAGCGACGCAGCGCACTCAAACGAACTGGCGAGATAATCCCATCGCCCATAGAATTAACAAAGTAATAATCCTCTAAGATAGATTATGCGTTTTCCAATTTTCCAATAATTTTTCATACAAGGTTCACACAATTCGCATGTTACCAATTTCCATATTATCAGTATCACAGAACAGTCTACTCTAGTGATGCCCAGAAGGCCAATATCAAATCTGGGGTATGGGTAAGTCAAGGGTAGTTTGAAAGTCCGAGTGACAAAGATCCAGGGGTACACTCAGGCAATTCTTATACGAGGTGCCTTAGTTAGCCCGGAACACCTTTTGATAACCATCAACCATTGCAACTTTAATAAATCTTGCAAAAGTAATGGTATATTTCCGGTCAGATTCCGCCAGGCGATGCTGGCTCCAAAGGTAGTCCATGAAAGAGACAGCATCTGCGAGGCAAAGGTCATAGATCGTGAAAATGGTTTGGCCCAAGAGACACACCATTGCGTTACGTCGTGTTCGGGGGTTGGTCTGAATACCAGGGTTAAGGAACCAGTCGACTGACACATAGTCCAGTGTAGTCCCACCGATCAGCGTTAATAGCACACGTGCAAGGTCCCACACTTCTGTGACGTGAGGGCATAGGAGACGATGCTCTCTGGTGTCTACGTCACCACATCGGCCGCAAGCAGCCGAGGGCCATAGGAGGATGGCCGCCAGGCGATGATTAGTGGGTATTAAATTGTTTACAACGCGATACCATAGCGCTGAAACTTCTGTGGGAAGGGCTAGGTGGTTGATATTAGCCCAAGCGTGGTGCCAGATGACCGACGGTCGTCTGTCCTCCAATTTGTGTGGTGTGAGCTGGCCTCGAAGCGCCTAGTAAAGGCGCTTCGATGTGCGTGCCTTGTCGGTGGCCACTGCTAGGATGTAACTTTGATTGAGGTGATAGTCCTTGACTGTCGTCATCCGGAATGGAATATGTGTCAAGCATACTGGTGCACGCGCCGATTGTAGGCGATAACGGTCGAAAAGCACCGCTGTTGTCCCACCTGGGTCAATCTCACGCAAAGTGGCGATACGGTGAATCAGGATTGCCGCACATTTGTGGGGAAAGTCAATGAGTCCAAGGCGACTATCGACTTTTGGCAGTGTACAAGTCTGTGCATCAACTTTGAATAGTGCACGCCGCCACAATAGGCAATATACTGTTTGTGAGATGGCTCTGCTGGTTTGTTTCGGTAGCGTAAGGAGTTGTGCTACATACCATGCCCGTGATAGGATGTAAGTATTAATCAGTTGGATTCGTTGATGGAGGTCGAGTCGTTGATCAGTGTGACTCACGCAAAGTCCTGTGATGCGCGTGAGAATCCGCCTGCACGTGAGTGTTAACATGCGCTGTGGACAGGCAGTCACCTCAAGACCCAAGATACGTTGTTCCCCTACAATCCGGTAGCATGGGCGTTCGATGGTCAATGATCGTGGTCCTAGTGGGATTAGCACCATTTTGTTGGATTTTAACATGGCACCGGATGCTCGTTCATAAACGTGGAGGACTCGGCGAACCGAATCGATGTCCCTGGCGTTTGCTACAAACACACCTACACCATCCGCCTACGCCACACTGCGGAAGGTGACGCCTGGGAAAGGAACACCATCGACCATCCGTCCGATGTCACGCAGCATGGGGTACAGCGCCAAAGCGATAAAATACACTGACAAGGGACACCCTTGTCGAACTGATCGTCTGATGGGAATTGGTCGTGATCTGCAACCGTTCACAATGATTGTGGAATTTGCTCCATCCAAGAAGTGCCGGATGACTCTTATGAAGTGCTCCCCGAAACCCATCCGCTACATAACGGCCAGCAGGTAGGATGGGAGACCCTATCGGAGGCACCGGCGAAATCTAGGGATCAATTGCAGCCGGGGTTCGAGCGTCGGCGGTGGGTGAGTAAGACAGCATCACGGTATATAGAAGCAGCGGTGAAGGTGGTTCGATTCGAAACGCCACATGATTGAGTGGGACAAAGTACCTTATTCATTCCCTGTTTAAGACGTGAAGCCATACTTCGTGCCACCAACTTATAATCAGTGTTAAGAACGGTGATGGGACGTACGTCTTTAGCCCATCAGTGACCTGTGACCTTTGGATTAAAGCCAATACGTACAGCTAGAAAATCGGCGGGTAGCTCGCAACCAGCAAAAATCTCCTCGCACATTTTGCAGAAGCGGTCTCCTAACAGGCCGGAAAACCTAGCACTTCGATTAGTGCTGGAATGGCACAATCGAAGGGCGGTATCCTTGCGGAGTACCGCCAGAGATGAAAAACCGCAGTGTCAGGGCCTAAATGCTTGCAGCGTGTGCGTTCCACATGAGGGAGTGGCATACGGTGGTGCGGGCTGATATGGCAACAGGCGACCGTCGAAAACATCGCAAAAGCAAGTGCCGGAAGGAACGACAATATACGAGAGCACTCGTCAACAGCCCAGTACTACCCTCCATGTCGAGGAGTAAACTGCGACTCCTATTTGAACGCCGCTAGCTGCCAGGGCAGTGGAGAAGCCGTGAGGCCGCCCCACAGCAGCGTCAGGCCAGTGCGAGCTATACTGGCGCGAGCTACACCTAGCCGAGTGCTTACGTCGTCCACCACCTACTGCATATGTGTGTGTGCGTGTGTACACACGTATTCTGCGTGCGTGCGGCGGCGACGACGACGACGTTCGCGAGGAGCTAAGGTTATAACTCCAAACAATTTAATTAAAATTATCTGTGACCAGACCATAAGAGACGCTAACGAGGCATCCGAAGGCACTGTCCTGTGCCCCCATAAATTACCAGCCTAGCGTAATGCGGCTGCAAGTGCGGTCCGGCTAACCGCAAAAAAAAAAAAAAAAAAAAAAAAAAAATTACTTAAGATAATCTTAAATTAATTAAAAGAAATCGTGGTGTGTAAGCAACTAACTACTGGGCACATCAACAACTACGACAAGTTTTGCTACCAGCGGAATATCTGATCACTGCAGAATGTTAACCCATTTCAGGCTGTGTTTTAATTAATTTTAGGTGGGCCGATCCCGGCGGTACTGCAATGCCGGGCCAACCCGCTACAGAGGTGGAGCAAGCCCCTAGCACTCCGTCAGAAGCCAAAAATGAGTTTAATATTCTGGTCGTGTGATGCAGGACGTATCAGATATTAAGCTGATAAGAACAGATACTACACTTCTTTCCCTCCTACCTCCCCTATAGCCCTACCTTTTCCTCTCCAAAAATGCCGCCATCCTCTAGTGTCGACGCAGCACGTAAAGCAGGGTGTTGTTAGTAGCAAGACTTATTGCCATAAACCGAAAATAAAAGCGGAGGCATACTCTGCTATGCCTCAGGGGGCGACGACACACTACTCAGAAACACACCTCCCTCTGCAGGTGTGAGGCAAGTGATGATTTTAAAAACTAAATAGAAAGAAATAAATAAAGACAGAAATGAAGGCAAAATAAAAAAAAAAACAGCGACGCAGCGCACTCAAACGAACTGGCGAGATAATCCCATCGCCCATAGAATTAACAAAGTAATAATCCTCTAAGATAGATTATGCGTTTTCCAATTTTCCAATAATTTTTCATACAAGGTTCACACAATTCGCATGTTACCAATTTCCATATTATCAGTATCACAGAACAGTCTACTCTAGTGATGCCCAGAAGGCCAATATCAAATCTGGGGTATGGGTAAGTCAAGGGTAGTTTGAAAGTCCGAGTGACAAAGATCCAGGGGTACACTCAGGCAATTCTTATACGAGGTGCCTTAGTTAGCCCGGAACACCTTTTGATAACCATCAACCATTGCAACTTTAATAAATCTTGCAAAAGTAATGGTATATTTCCGGTCAGATTCCGCCAGGCGATGCTGGCTCCAAAGGTAGTCCATGAAAGAGACAGCATCTGCGAGGCAAAGGTCATAGATCGTGAAAATGGTTTGGCCCAAGAGACACACCATTGCGTTACGTCGTGTTCGGGGGTTGGTCTGAATACCAGGGTTAAGGAACCAGTCGACTGACACATAGTCCAGTGTAGTCCCACCGATCAGCGTTAATAGCACACGTGCAAGGTCCCACACTTCTGTGACGTGAGGGCATAGGAGACGATGCTCTCTGGTGTCTACGTCACCACATCGGCCGCAAGCAGCCGAGGGCCATAGGAGGATGGCCGCCAGGCGATGATTAGTGGGTATTAAATTGTTTACAACGCGATACCATAGCGCTGAAACTTCTGTGGGAAGGGCTAGGTGGTTGATATTAGCCCAAGCGTGGTGCCAGATGACCGACGGTCGTCTGTCCTCCAATTTGTGTGGTGTGAGCTGGCCTCGAAGCGCCTAGTAAAGGCGCTTCGATGTGCGTGCCTTGTCGGTGGCCACTGCTAGGATGTAACTTTGATTGAGGTGATAGTCCTTGACTGTCGTCATCCGGAATGGAATATGTGTCAAGCATACTGGTGCACGCGCCGATTGTAGGCGATAACGGTCGAAAAGCACCGCTGTTGTCCCACCTGGGTCAATCTCACGCAAAGTGGCGATACGGTGAATCAGGATTGCCGCACATTTGTGGGGAAAGTCAATGAGTCCAAGGCGACTATCGACTTTTGGCAGTGTACAAGTCTGTGCATCAACTTTGAATAGTGCACGCCGCCACAATAGGCAATATACTGTTTGTGAGATGGCTCTGCTGGTTTGTTTCGGTAGCGTAAGGAGTTGTGCTACATACCATGCCCGTGATAGGATGTAAGTATTAATCAGTTGGATTCGTTGATGGAGGTCGAGTCGTTGATCAGTGTGACTCACGCAAAGTCCTCTGATGCGCGTGAGAATCCGCCTGCACGTGAGTGTTAACATGCGCTGTGGACAGGCAGTCACCTCAAGACCCAAGATACGTTGTTCCCCTACAATCCGGTAGCATGGGCGTTCGATGGTCAATGATCGTGGTCCTAGTGGGATTAGCACCATTTTGTTGGATTTTAACATGGCACCGGATGCTCGTTCATAAACGTGGAGGACTCGGCGAACCGAATCGATGTCCCTGGCGTTTGCTACAAACACACCTACACCATCCGCCTACGCCACACTGCGGAAGGTGACGCCTGGGAAAGGAACACCATCGACCATCCGTCCGATGTCACGCAGCATGGGGTACAGCGCCAAAGCGATAAAATACACTGACAAGGGACACCCTTGTCGAACTGATCGTCTGATGGGAATTGGTCGTGATCTGCAACCGTTCACAATGATTGTGGAATTTGCTCCATCCAAGAAGTGCCGGATGACTCTTATGAAGTGCTCCCCGAAACCCATCCGCTACATAACGGCCAGCAGGTAGGATGGGAGACCCTATCGGAGGCACCGGCGAAATCTAGGGATCAATTGCAGCCGGGGTTCGAGCGTCGGTGGTGGGTGAGTAAGACAGCATCACGGTATATAGAAGCAGCGGTGAAGGTGGTTCGATTCGAAACGCCACATGATTGAGTGGGACAAAGTACCTTATTCATTCCCTGTTTAAGACGTGAAGCCACACTTCGTGCCACCAACTTATAATCAGTGTTAAGAACGGTGATGGGACGTACGTCTTTAGCCCATCAGTGACCTGTGACCTTTGGATTAAAGCCAATACGTACAGCTAGAAAATCGGCGGGTAGCTCGCAACCAGCAAAAATCTCCTCGCACATTTTGCAGAAGCGGTCTCCTAACAGGCCGGAAAACCTAGCACTTCGATTAGTGCTGGAATGGCACAATCGAAGGGCGGTATCCTTGCGGAGTACCGCCAGAGATGAAAAACCGCAGTGTCAGGGCCTAAATGCTTGCAGCGTGTGCGTTCCACATGAGGGAGTGACATACGGTGGTGCGGGCTGATATGGCAACAGGCGACCGTCGAAAACATCGCAAAAGCAAGTGCCGGAAGGAACGACAATATACGAGAGCACTCGTCAACAGCCCAGTACTACCCTCCATGTCGAGGAGTAAACTGCGACTCCTATTTGAACGCCGCTAGCTGCCAGGGCAGTGGAGAAGCCGTGAGGCCGCCCCACAGCAGCGTCAGGCCAGTGCGAGCTATACTGGCGCGAGCTACACCTAGCCGAGTGCTTACGTCGTCCACCACCTACTGCATATGTGTGTGTGCGTGTGTACACACGTATTCTGCGTGCGTGCGGCGGCGACGACGACGACGTTCGCGAGGAGCTAAGGTTATAACTCCAAACAATTTAATTAAAATTATCTGTGACCAGACCATAAGAGACGCTAACGAGGCATCCGAAGGCACTGTCCTGTGCCCCCATAAATTACCAGCCTAGCGTAATGCGGCTGCAAGTGCGGTCCGGCTAACCGCAAAAAAAAAAAAAAAAAAAAAAAAAAATCCTTAAGATAATCTTAAATTAATTAAAAGAAATCGTGGTGTGTAAGCAACTAACTACTGGGCACATCAACAACTACGACAAGTTTTGCTACCAGCGGAATATCTGATCACTGCAGAATGTTAACCCATTTCAGGCTGTGTTTTAATTAATTTCAGGTGGGCCCATCCCGGCGGTACTGCAATGCCGGGCCAACCCGCTACAGAGGTGGAGCAAGCCCCTAGCACTCCGTCAGAAGCCAAAAATGAGTTTAATATTCTGGTCGTGTGATGCAGGACGTATCAGATATTAAGCTGATAAGAACAGATACTACACTTCTTTCCCTCCTACCTCCCCTATAGCCCTACCTTTTCCTCTCCAAAAATGCCGCCATCCTCTAGTGTCGACGCAGCACGTAAAGCAGGGTGTTGTTAGTAGCAAGACTTATTGCCATAAACCGAAAATAAAAGCGGAGGCATACTCTGCTATGCCTCAGGGGGCGACGACACACTACTCAGAAACACACCTCCCTCTGCAGGTGTGAGGCAAGTGATGATTTTAAAAACTAAATAGAAAGAAATAAATAAAGACAGAAATGAAGGCAAAATAAAAAAAAAACAGCGACGCAGCACACTCAAACGAACTGGCGAGATAATCCCATCGCCCATAGAATTAACAAAGTAATAATCCTCTAAGATAGATTATGCGTTTTCCAATTTTCCAATAATTTTTCATACAAGGTTCACACAATTCGCATGTTACCAATTTCCATATTATCAGTATCACAGAACAGTCTACTCTAGTGATGCCCAGAAGGCCAATATCAAATCTGGGGTATGGGTAAGTCAAGGGTAGTTTGAAAGTCCGAGTGACAAAGATCCAGGGGTACACTCAGGCAATTCTTATACGAGGTGCCTTAGTTAGCCCGGAACACCTTTTGATAACCATGAACCATTGCAACTTTAATAAATCTTGCAAAAGTAATGGTATATTTCCGGTCAGATTCCGCCAGGCGATGCTGGCTCCAAAGGTAGTCCATGAAAGAGACAGCATCTGCGAGGCAAAGGTCATAGATCGTGAAAATGGTTTGGCCCAAGAGACACACCATTGCGTTACGTCGTGTTCGGGGGTTGGTCTGAATACCAGGGTTAAGGAACCAGTCGACTGACACATAGTCCAGTGTAGTCCCACCGATCAGCGTTAATAGCACACGTGCAAGGTCCCACACTTCTGTGACGTGAGGGCATAGGAGACGATGCTCTCTGGTGTCTACGTCACCACATCGGCCGCAAGCAGCCGAGGGCCATAGGAGGATGGCCGCCGGGCGATGATTAGTGGGTATTAAATTGTTTACAACGCGATACCATAGCGCTGAAACTTCTGTGGGAAGGGCTAGGTGGTTGATATTAGCCCAAGCGTGGTGCCAGATGACCGACGGTCGTCTGTCCTCCAATTTGTGTGGTGTGAGCTGGCCTCGAAGCGCCTAGTAAAGGCGCTTCGATGTGCGTGCCTTGTCGGTGGCCACTGCTAGGATGTAACTTTGATTGAGGTGATAGTCCTTGACTGTCGTCATCCGGAATGGAATATGTGTCAAGCATACTGGTGCACGCGCCGATTGTAGGCGATAACGGTCGAAAAGCACCGCTGTTGTCCCACCTGGGTCAATCTCACGCAAAGTGGCGATACGGTGAATCAGGATTGCCGCACATTTGTGGGGAAAGTCAATGAGTCCAAGGCGACTATCGACTTTTGGCAGTGTACAAGTCTGTGCATCAACTTTGAATAGTGCACGCCGCCACAATAGGCAATATACTGTTTGTGAGATGGCTCTGCTGGTTTGTTTCGGTAGCGTAAGGAGTTGTGCTACATACCATGCCCGTGATAGGATGTAAGTATTAATCAGTTGGATTCGTTGATGGAGGTCGAGTCGTTGATCAGTGTGACTCACGCAAAGTCCTCTGATGCGCGTGAGAATCCGCCTGCACGTGAGTGTTAACATGCGCTGTGGACAGGCAGTCACCTCAAGACCCAAGATACGTTGTTCCCCTACAATCCGGTAGCATGGGCGTTCGATGGTCAATGATCGTGGTCCTAGTGGGATTAGCACCATTTTGTTGGATTTTAACATGGCACCGGATGCTCGTTCATAAACGTGGAGGACTCGGCGAACCGAATCGATGTCCCTGGCGTTTGCTACAAACACACCTACACCAACCGCCTACGCCACACTGCGGAAGGTGACGCCTGGGAAAGGAACACCATCGACCATCCGTCCGATGTCACGCAGCATGGGGTACAGCGCCAAAGCGATAAAATACACTGACAAGGGACACCCTTGTCGAACTGATCGTCTGATGGGAATTGGTCGTGATCTGCAACCGTTCACAATGATTGTGGAATTTGCTCCATCCAAGAAGTGCCGGATGACTCTTATGAAGTGCTCCCCGAAACCCATCCGCTACATAACGGCCAGCAGGTAGGATGGGAGACCCTATCGGAGGCACCGGCGAAATCTAGGGATCAATTGCAGCCGGGGTTCGAGCGTCGGCGGTGGGTGAGTAAGACAGCATCACGGTATATAGAAGCAGCGGTGAAGGTGGTTCGATTCGAAACGCCACATGATTGAGTGGGACAAAGTACCTTATTCATTCCCTGTTTAAGACGTGAAGCCACACTTCGTGCCACCAACTTATAATCAGTGTTAAGAACGGTGATGGGACGTACGTCTTTAGCCCATCAGTGACCTGTGACCTTTGGATTAAAGCCAATACGTACAGCTAGAAAATCGGCGGGTAGCTCGCAACCAGCAAAAATCTCCTCGCACATTTTGCAGAAGCGGTCTCCTAACAGGCCGGAAAACCTAGCACTTCGATTAGTGCTGGAATGGCACAATCGAAGGGCGGTATCCTTGCGGAGTACCGCCAGAGATGAAAAACCGCAGTGTCAGGGCCTAAATGCTTGCAGCGTGTGCGTTCCACATGAGGGAGTGACATACGGTGGTGCGGGCTGATATGGCAACAGGCGACCGTCGAAAACATCGCAAAAGCAAGTGCCGGAAGGAACGACAATATACGAGAGCACTCGTCAACAGCCCAGTACTACCCTCCATGTCGAGGAGTAAACTGCGACTCCTATTTGAACGCCGCTAGCTGCCAGGGCAGTGGAGAAGCCGTGAGGCCGCCCCACAGCAGCGTCAGGCCGGTGCGAGCTATACTGGCGCGAGCTACACCTAGCCGAGTGCTTACGTCGTCCACCACCTACTGCATATGTGTGTGTGCGTGTGTACACACGTATTCTGCGTGCGTGCGGCGGCGACGACGACGACGTTCGCGAGGAGCTAAGGTTATAACTCCAAACAATTTAATTAAAATTATCTGTGACCAGACCATAAGAGACGCTAACGAGGCATCCGAAGGCACTGTCCTGTGCCCCCATAAATTACCAGCCTAGCGTAATGCGGCTGCAAGTGCGGTCCGGCTAACCGCAAAAAAAAAAAAAAAAAAAAAAAAATTACTTAAGATAATATTAAATTAATTAAAAGAAATCGTGGTGTGTAAGCAACTAACTACTGGGCACATCAACAACTACGACAAGTTTTGCTACCAGCGGAATATCTGATCACTGCAGAATGTTAACCCATTTCAGGCTGTGTTTTAATTAATTTTAGGTGGGCCGATCCCGGCGGTACTGCAATGCCGGGCCAACCCGCTACAGAGGTGGAGCAAGCCCCTAGCACTCCGTCAGAAGCCAAAAATGAGTTTAATATTCTGGTCGTGTGATGCAGGACGTATCAGATATTAAGCTGATAAGAACAGATACTACACTTCTTTCCCTCCTACCTCCCCTATAGCCCTACCTTTTCCTCTCCAAAAATGCCGCCATCCTCTAGTGTCGACGCAGCACGTAAAGCAGGGTGTTGTTAGTAGCAAGACTTATTGCCATAAACCGAAAATAAAAGCGGAGGCATACTCTGCTATGCCTCAGGGGGCGACGACACACTACTCAGAAACACACCTCCCTCTGCAGGTGTGAGGCAAGTGATGATTTTAAAAACTAAATAGAAAGAAATAAATAAAGACAGAAATGAAGGCAAAATAAAAAAAAAACAGCGACGCAGCACACTCAAACGAACTGGCGAGATAATCCCATCGCCCATAGAATTAACAAAGTAATAATCCTCTAAGATAGATTATGCGTTTTCCAATTTTCCAATAATTTTTCATACAAGGTTCACACAATTCGCATGTTACCAATTTCCATATTATCAGTATCACAGAACAGTCTACTCTAGTGATGCCCAGAAGGCCAATATCAAATCTGGGGTATGGGTAAGTCAAGGGTAGTTTGAAAGTCCGAGTGACAAAGATCCAGGGGTACACTCAGGCAATTCTTATACGAGGTGCCTTAGTTAGCCCGGAACACCTTTTGATAACCATGAACCATTGCAACTTTAATAAATCTTGCAAAAGTAATGGTATATTTCCGGTCAGATTCCGCCAGGCGATGCTGGCTCCAAAGGTAGTCCATGAAAGAGACAGCATCTGCGAGGCAAAGGTCATAGATCGTGAAAATGGTTTGGCCCAAGAGACACACCATTGCGTTACGTCGTGTTCGGGGGTTGGTCTGAATACCAGGGTTAAGGAACCAGTCGACTGACACATAGTCCAGTGTAGTCCCACCGATCAGCGTTAATAGCACACGTGCAAGGTCCCACACTTCTGTGACGTGAGGGCATAGGAGACGATGCTCTCTGGTGTCTACGTCACCACATCGGCCGCAAGCAGCCGAGGGCCATAGGAGGATGGCCGCCGGGCGATGATTAGTGGGTATTAAATTGTTTACAACGCGATACCATAGCGCTGAAACTTCTGTGGGAAGGGCTAGGTGGTTGATATTAGCCCAAGCGTGGTGCCAGATGACCGACGGTCGTCTGTCCTCCAATTTGTGTGGTGTGAGCTGGCCTCGAAGCGCCTAGTAAAGGCGCTTCGATGTGCGTGCCTTGTCGGTGGCCACTGCTAGGATGTAACTTTGATTGAGGTGATAGTCCTTGACTGTCGTCATCCGGAATGGAATATGTGTCAAGCATACTGGTGCACGCGCCGATTGTAGGCGATAACGGTCGAAAAGCACCGCTGTTGTCCCACCTGGGTCAATCTCACGCAAAGTGGCGATACGGTGAATCAGGATTGCCGCACATTTGTGGGGAAAGTCAATGAGTCCAAGGCGACTATCGACTTTTGGCAGTGTACAAGTCTGTGCATCAACTTTGAATAGTGCACGCCGCCACAATAGGCAATATACTGTTTGTGAGATGGCTCTGCTGGTTTGTTTCGGTAGCGTAAGGAGTTGTGCTACATACCATGCCCGTGATAGGATGTAAGTATTAATCAGTTGGATTCGTTGATGGAGGTCGAGTCGTTGATCAGTGTGACTCACGCAAAGTCCTGTGATGCGCGTGAGAATCCGCCTGCACGTGAGTGTTAACATGCGCTGTGGACAGGCAGTCACCTCAAGACCCAAGATACGTTGTTCCCCTACAATCCGGTAGCATGGGCGTTCGATGGTCAATGATCGTGGTCCTAGTGGGATTAGCACCATTTTGTTGGATTTTAACATGGCACCGGATGCTCGTTCATAAACGTGGAGGACTCGGCGAACCGAATCGATGTCCCTGGCGTTTGCTACAAACACACCTACACCATCCGCCTACGCCACACTGCGGAAGGTGACGCCTGGGAAAGGAACACCATCGACCATCCGTCCGATGTCACGCAGCATGGGGTACAGCGCCAAAGCGATAAAATACACTGACAAGGGACACCCTTGTCGAACTGATCGTCTGATGGGAATTGGTCGTGATCTGCAACCGTTCACAATGATTGTGGAATTTGCTCCATCCAAGAAGTGCCGGATGACTCTTATGAAGTGCTCCCCGAAACCCATCCGCTACATAACGGCCAGCAGGTAGGATGGGAGACCCTATCGGAGGCACCGGCGAAATCTAGGGATCAATTGCAGCCGGGGTTCGAGCGTCGGCGGTGGGTGAGTAAGACAGCATCACGGTATATAGAAGCAGCGGTGAAGGTGGTTCGATTCGAAACGCCACATGATTGAGTGGGACAAAGTACCTTATTCATTCCCTGTTTAAGACGTGAAGCCACACTTCGTGCCACCAACTTATAATCAGTGTTAAGAACGGTGACGGGACGTACGTCTTTAGCCCATCAGTGACCTGTGACCTTTGGATTAAAGCCAATACGTACAGCTAGAAAATCGGCGGGTAGCTCGCAACCAGCAAAAATATCCTCGCACATTTTGCAGAAGCGGTCTCCTAACAGGCCGGAAAACCTAGCACTTCGATTAGTGCTGGAATGGCACAATCGAAGGGCGGTATCCTTGCGGAGTACCGCCAGAGATGAAAAACCGCAGTGTCAGGGCCTAAATGCTTGCAGCGTGTGCGTTCCACATGAGGGAGTGACATACGGTGGTGCGGGCTGATATGGCAACAGGCGACCGTCGAAAACATCGCAAAAGCAAGTGCCGGAAGGAACGACAATATACGAGAGCACTCGTCAACAGCCCAGTACTACCCTCCATGTCGAGGAGTAAACTGCGACTCCTATTTGAACGCCGCTAGCTGCCAGGGCAGTGGAGAAGCCGTGAGGCCGCCCCACAGCAGCGTCAGGCCGGTGCGAGCTATACTGGCGCGAGCTACACCTAGCCGAGTGCTTACGTCGTCCACCACCTACTGCATATGTGTGTGTGCGTGTGTACACACGTATTCTGCGTGCGTGCGGCGGCGACGACGACGACGTTCGCGAGGAGCTAAGGTTATAACTCCAAACAATTTAATTAAAATTATCTGTGACCAGACCATAAGAGACGCTAACGAGGCATCCGAAGGCACTGTCCTGTGCCCCCATAAATTACCAGCCTAGCGTAATGCGGCTGCAAGTGCGGTCCGGCTAACCGCAAAAAAAAAAAAAAAAAAATTACTTAAGATAATCTTAAATTAATTAAAAGAAATCGTGGTGCGTAAGCAACTAACTACTGGGCACATCAACAACTACGACAAGTTTTGCTACCAGCGGAATATCTGATCACTGCAGAATGTTAACCCATTTCAGGCTGTGTTTTAATTAATTTTAGGTGGGCCGATCCCGGCGGTACTGCAATGCCGGGCCAACCCGCTACAGAGGTGGAGCAAGCCCCTAGCACTCCGTCAGAAGCCAAAAATGAGTTTAATATTCTGGTCGTGTGATGCAGGACGTATCAGATATTAAGCTGATAAGAACAGATACTACACTTCTTTCCCTCCTACCTCCCCTATAGCCCTACCTTTTCCTCTCCAAAAATGCCGCCATCCTCTAGTGTCGACGCAGCACGTAAAGCAGGGTGTTGTTAGTAGCAAGACTTATTGCCATAAACCGAAAATAAAAGCGGAGGCATACTCTGCTATGCCTCAGGGGGCGACGACACACTACTCAGAAACACACCTCCCTCTGCAGGTGTGAGGCAAGTGATGATTTTAAAAACTAAATAGAAAGAAATAAATAAAGACAGAAATGAAGGCAAAATAAAAAAAAACAGCGACGCAGCACACTCAAACGAACTGGCGAGATAATCCCATCGCCCATAGAATTAACAAAGTAATAATCCTCTAAGATAGATTATGCGTTTTCCAATTTTCCAATAATTTTTCATACAAGGTTCACACAATTCGCATGTTACCAATTTCCATATTATCAGTATCACAGAACAGTCTACTCTAGTGATGCCCAGAAGGCCAATATCAAATCTGGGGTATGGGTAAGTCAAGGGTAGTTTGAAAGTCCGAGTGACAAAGATCCAGGGGTACACTCAGGCAATTCTTATACGAGGTGCCTTAGTTAGCCCGGAACACCTTTTGATAACCATGAACCATTGCAACTTTAATAAATCTTGCAAAAGTAATGGTATATTTCCGGTCAGATTCCGCCAGGCGATGCTGGCTCCAAAGGTAGTCCATGAAAGAGACAGCATCTGCGAGGCAAAGGTCATAGATCGTGAAAATGGTTTGGCCCAAGAGACACACCATTGCGTTACGTCGTGTTCGGGGGTTGGTCTGAATACCAGGGTTAAGGAACCAGTCGACTGACACATAGTCCAGTGTAGTCCCACCGATCAGCGTTAATAGCACACGTGCAAGGTCCCACACTTCTGTGACGTGAGGGCATAGGAGACGATGCTCTCTGGTGTCTACGTCACCACATCGGCCGCAAGCAGCCGAGGGCCATAGGAGGATGGCCGCCGGGCGATGATTAGTGGGTATTAAATTGTTTACAACGCGATACCATAGCGCTGAAACTTCTGTGGGAAGGGCTAGGTGGTTGATATTAGCCCAAGCGTGGTGCCAGATGACCGACGGTCGTCTGTCCTCCAATTTGTGTGGTGTGAGCTGGCCTCGAAGCGCCTAGTAAAGGCGCTTCGATGTGCGTGCCTTGTCGGTGGCCACTGCTAGGATGTAACTTTGATTGAGGTGATAGTCCTTGACTGTCGTCATCCGGAATGGAATATGTGTCAAGCATACTGGTGCACGCGCCGATTGTAGGCGATAACGGTCGAAAAGCACCGCTGTTGTCCCACCTGGGTCAATCTCACGCAAAGTGGCGATACGGTGAATCAGGATTGCCGCACATTTGTGGGGAAAGTCAATGAGTCCAAGGCGACTATCGACTTTTGGCAGTATACAAGTCTGTGCATCAACTTTGAATAGTGCACGCCGCCACAATAGGCAATATACTGTTTGTGAGATGGCTCTGCTGGTTTGTTTCGGTAGCGTAAGGAGTTGTGCTACATACCATGCCCGTGATAGGATGTAAGTATTAATCAGTTGGATTCGTTGATGGAGGTCGAGTCGTTGATCAGTGTGACTCACGCAAAGTCCTCTGATGCGCGTGAGAATCCGCCTGCACGTGAGTGTTAACATGCGCTGTGGACAGGCAGTCACCTCAAGACCCAAGATACGTTGTTCCCCTACAATCCGGTAGCATGGGCGTTCGATGGTCAATGATCGTGGTCCTAGTGGGATTAGCACCATTTTGTTGGATTTTAACATGGCACCGGTTGCTCGTTCATAAACGTGGAGGACTCGGCGAACCGAATCGATGTCCCTGGCGTTTGCTACAAACACACCTACACCATCCGCCTACGCCACACTGCGGAAGGTGACGCCTGGGAAAGGAACACCATCGACCATCCGTCCGATGTCACGCAGCATGGGGTACAGCGCCAAAGCGATAAAATACACTGACAAGGGACACCCTTGTCGAACTGATCGTCTGATGGGAATTGGTCGTGATCTGCAACCGTTCACAATGATTGTGGAATTTGCTCCATCCAAGAAGTGCCGGATGACTCTTATGAAGTGCTCCCCGAAACCCATCCGCTACATAACGGCCAGCAGGTAGGATGGGAGACCCTATCGGAGGCACCGGCGAAATCTAGGGATCAATTGCAGCCGGGGTTCGAGCGTCGGCGGTGGGTGAGTAAGACAGCATCACGGTATATAGAAGCAGCGGTGAAGGTGGTTCGATTCGAAACGCCACATGATTGAGTGGGACAAAGTACCTTATTCATTCCCTGTTTAAGACGTGAAGCCACACTTCGTGCCACCAACTTATAATCAGTGTTAAGAACGGTGATGGGACGTACGTCTTTAGCCCATCAGTGACCTGTGACCTTTGGATTAAAGCCAATACGTACAGCTAGAAAATCGGCGGGTAGCTCGCAACCAGCAAAAATCTCCTCGCACATTTTGCAGAAGCGGTCTCCTAACAGGCCGGAAAACCTAGCACTTCGATTAGTGCTGGAATGGCACAATCGAAGGGCGGTATCCTTGCGGAGTACCGCCAGAGATGAAAAACCGCAGTGTCAGGGCCTAAATGCTTGCAGCGTGTGCGTTCCACATGAGGGAGTGACATACGGTGGTGCGGGCTGATATGGTAACAGGCGACCGTCGAAAACATCGCAAAAGCAAGTACCGGAAGGAACGACAATATACGAGAGCACTCGTCAACAGCCCAGTACTACCCTCCATGTCGAGGAGTAAACTGCGACTCCTATTTGAACGCCGCTAGCTGCCAGGGCAGTGGAGAAGCCGTGAGGCCGCCCCACAGCAGCGTCAGGCCGGTGCGAGCTATACTGGCGCGAGCTACACCTAGCCGAGTGCTTACGTCGTCCACCACCTACTGCATATGTGTGTGTGCGTGTGTACACACGTATTCTGCGTGCGTGCGGCGGCGACGACGACGACGACGTTCGCGAGGAGCTAAGGTTATAACTCCAAACAATTTAATTAAAATTATCTGTGACCAGACCATAAGAGACGCTAACGAGGCATCCGAAGGCACTGTCCTGTGCCCCCATAAATTACCAGCCTAGCGTAATGCGGCTGCAAGTGCGGTCCGGCTAACCGCAAAAAAAAAAAAAAAAAAAAAAAAAAAATTACTTAAGATAATCTTAAATTAATTAAAAGAAATCGTGGTGTGTAAGCAACTAACTACTGGGCACATCAACAACTACGACAAGTTTTGCTACCAGCGGAATATCTGATCACTGCAGAATGTTAACCCATTTCAGGCTGTGTTTTAATTAATTTTAGGTGGGCCGATCCCGGCGGTACTGCAATGCCGGGCCAACCCGCTACAGAGGTGGAGCAAGCCCCTAGCACTCCGTCAGAAGCCAAAAATGAGTTTAATATTCTGGTCGTGTGATGCAGGACGTATCAGATATTAAGCTGATAAGAACAGATACTACACATTTTTTCCCTCCTACCTCCCCTATAGCCCTACCTTTTCCTCTCCAAAAATGCCGCCATCCTCTAGTGTCGACGCAGCACGTAAAGCAGGGTGTTGTTAGTAGCAAGACTTATTGCCATAAACCGAAAATAAAAGCGGAGGCATACTCTGCTATGCCTCAGGGGGCGACGACACACTACTCAGAAACACACCTCCCTCTGCAGGTGTGAGGCAAGTGATGATTTTAAAAACTAAATAGAAAGAAATAAATAAAGACAGAAATGAAGGCAAAATAAAAAAAAAACAACGACGCAGCACACTCAAACGAACTGGCGAGATAATCCCATCGCCCATAGAATTAACAAAGTAATAATCCTCTAAGATAGATTTTGCGTTTTCCAATTTTCCAATAATTTTTCATACAAGGTTCACACAATTCGCATGTTACCAATTTCCATATTATCAGTATCACAGAACAGTCTACTCTAGTGATGCCCAGAAGGCCAATATCAAATCTGGGGTATGGGTAAGTCAAGGGTAGTTTGAAAGTCCGAGTGACAAAGATCCAGGGGTACACTCAGGCAATTCTTATACGAGGTGCCTTAGTTAGCCCGGAACACCTTTTGATAACCATCAACCATTGCAACTTTAAGAAATCTTGCAAAAGTAATGGTATATTTCCGGTCAGATTCCGCCAGGCGATGCTGGCTCCAAAGGTAGTCCATGAAAGAGACAGCATCTGCGAGGGAAAGGTCATAGATCGTGAAAATGGTTTGGCCCAAGAGACACACCATTGCGTTACGTCGTGTTCGGGGGTTGGTCTGAATACCAGGGTTAAGGAACCAGTCGACTGACACATAGTCCAGTGTAGTCCCACCGATCAGCGTTAATAGCACACGTGCAAGGTCCCACACTTCTGTGACGTGAGGGCATAGGAGACGATGCTCTCTGTTGTCTACGTCACCACATCGGCCGCAAGCAGCCGAGGGCCATAGGAGGATGGCCGCCAGGCGATGATTAGTGGGTATTAAATTGTTTACAACGCGATACCATAGCGCTGAAACTTCTGTGGGAAGGGCTAGGTGGTTGATATTAGCCCAAGCGTGGTGCCAGATGACCGACGGTCGTCTGTCCTCCAATTTGTGTGGTGTGAGCTGGCCTCGAAGCGCCTAGTAAAGGCGCTTCGATGTGCGTGCCTTGTCGGTGGCCACTGCTAGGATGTAACTTTGATTGAGGTGATAGTCCTTGACTGTCGTCATCCGGAATGGAATATGTGTCAAGCATACTGGTGCACGCGCCGATTGTAGGCGATAACGGTCGAAAAGCACCGCTGTTGTCCCACCTGGGTCAATCTCACGCAAAGTGGCGATACGGTGAATCAGGATTGCCGCACATTTGTGGGGAAAGTCAATGAGTCCAAGGCGACTATCGACTTTTGGCAGTGTACAAGTCTGTGCATCAACTTTGAATAGTGCACGCCGCCACAATAGGCAATATACTGTTTGTGAGATGGCTCTGCTGGTTTGTTTCGGTAGCGTAAGGAGTTGTGCTACATACCATGCCCGTGATAGGATGTAAGTATTAATCAGTTGGATTCGTTGATGGAGGTCGAGTCGTTGATCAGTGTGACTCACGCAAAGTCCTCTGATGCGCGTGAGAATCCGCCTGCACGTGAGTGTTAACATGCGCTGTGGACAGGCAGTCACCTCAAGACCCAAGATACGTTGTTCCCCTACAATCCGGTAGCATGGGCGTTCGATGGTCAATGATCGTGGTCCTAGTGGGATTAGCACCATTTTGTTGGATTTTAACATGGCACCGGATGCTCGTTCATAAACGTGGAGGACTCGGCGAACCGAATCGATGTCCCTGGCGTTTGCTACAAACACACCTACACCATCCGCCTACGCCACACTGCGGAAGGTGACGCCTGGGAAAGGAACACCATCGACCATCCGTCCGATGTCACGCAGCATGGGGTACAGCGCCAAAGCGATAAAATACACTGACAAGGGACACCCTTGTCGAACTGATCGTCTGATGGGAATTGGTCGTGATCTGCAACCGTTCACAATGATTGTGGAATTTGCTCCATCCAAGAAGTGCCGGATGACTCTTATGAAGTGCTCCCCGAAACCCATCCGCTACATAACGGCCAGCAGGTAGGATGGGAGACCCTATCGGAGGCACCGGCGAAATCTAGGGATCAATTGCAGCCGGGGTTCGAGCGTCGGCGGTGGGTGAGTAAGACAGCATCACGGTATATAGAAGCAGCGGTGAAGGTGGTTCGATTCGAAACGCCACATGATTGAGTGGGACAAAGTACCTTATTCATTCCCTG
Source organism: Schistocerca piceifrons (assembly GCF_021461385.2). Lineage (NCBI taxonomy): Eukaryota > Metazoa > Arthropoda > Insecta > Orthoptera > Acrididae > Schistocerca > Schistocerca piceifrons. The sequence continues at coordinate 396,168,774 of NC_060138.1, read as the reverse complement.
TTTAAGACGTGAAGCCACACTTCGTGCCACCAACTTATAATCAGTGTTAAGAACGGTGATGGGACGTACGTCTTTAGCCCATCAGTGACCTGTGACCTTTGGATTAAAGCCAATACGTACAGCTAGAAAATCGGCGGGTAGCTCGCAACCAGCAAAAATCTCCTCGCACATTTTGCAGAAGCGGTCTCCTAACAGGCCGGAAAACCTAGCACTTCGATTAGTGCTGGAATGGCACAATCGAAGGGCGGTATCCTTGCGGAGTACCGCCAGAGATGAAAAACCGCAGTGTCAGGGCCTAAATGCTTGCAGCGTGTGCGTTCCACATGAGGGAGTGACATACGGTGGTGCGGGCTGATATGGTAACAGGCGACCGTCGAAAACATCGCAAAAGCAAGTGCCGGAAGGAACGACAATATACGAGAGCACTCGTCAACAGCCCAGTACTACCCTCCATGTCGAGGAGTAAACTGCGACTCCTATTTGAACGCCGCTAGCTGCCAGGGCAGTGGAGAAGCCGTGAGGCCGCCCCACAGCAGCGTCAGGCCGGTGCGAGCTATACTGGCGCGAGCTACACCTAGCCGAGTGCTTACGTCGTCCACCACCTACTGCACATGTGTGTGTGCGTGTGTACACACGTATTCTGCGTGCGTGCGGCGGCGACGACGACGACGACGACGTTCGTGAGGAGCTAAGGTTATAACTCCAAACAATTTAATTAAAATTATCTGTGACCAGACCATAAGAGACGCTAACGAGGCATCCGAAGGCACTGTCCTGTGCCCCCATAAATTACCAGCCTAGCGTAATGCGGCTGCAAGTGCGGTCCGGCTAACCGCAAAAAAAAAAAAAAAAAAAAAAAAAATTACTTAAGATAATCTTAAATTAATTAAAAGAAATCGTGGTGTGTAAGCAACTAACTACTGGGCACATCAACAACTACGACAAGTTTTGCTACCAGCGGAATATCTGATCACTGCAGAATGTTAACCCATTTCAGGCTGTGTTTTAATTAATTTTAGGTGGGCCGATCCCGGCGGTACTGCAATGCCGGGCCAACCCGCTACAGAGGTGGAGCAAGCCCCTAGCACTCCGTCAGAAGCCAAAAATGAGTTTAATATTCTGGTCGTGTGATGCAGGACGTATCAGATATTAAGCTGATAAGAACAGATACTACACATTTTTTCCCTCCTACCTCCCCTATAGCCCTACCTTTTCCTCTCCAAAAATGCCGCCATCCTCTAGTGTCGACGCAGCACGTAAAGCAGGGTGTTGTTAGTAGCAAGACTTATTGCCATAAACCGAAAATAAAAGCGGAGGCATACTCTGCTATGCCTCAGGGGGCGACGACACACTACTCAGAAACACACCTCCCTCTGCAGGTGTGAGGCAAGTGATGATTTTAAAAACTAAATAGAAAGAAATAAATAAAGACAGAAATGAAGGCAAAATAAAAAAAAAACAACGACGCAGCACACTCAAACGAACTGGCGAGATAATCCCATCGCCCATAGAATTAACAAAGTAATAATCCTCTAAGATAGATTTTGCGTTTTCCAATTTTCCAATAATTTTTCATACAAGGTTCACACAATTCGCATGTTACCAATTTCCATATTATCAGTATCACAGAACAGTCTACTCTAGTGATGCCCAGAAGGCCAATATCAAATCTGGGGTATGGGTAAGTCAAGGGTAGTTTGAAAGTCCGAGTGACAAAGATCCAGGGGTACACTCAGGCAATTCTTATACGAGGTGCCTTAGTTAGCCCGGAACACCTTTTGATAACCATCAACCATTGCAACTTTAAGAAATCTTGCAAAAGTAATGGTATATTTCCGGTCAGATTCCGCCAGGCGATGCTGGCTCCAAAGGTAGTCCATGAAAGAGACAGCATCTGCGAGGCAAAGGTCATAGATCGTGAAAATGGTTTGGCCCAAGAGACACACCATTGCGTTACGTCGTGTTCGGGGGTTGGTCTGAATACCAGGGTTAAGGAACCAGTCGACTGACACATAGTCCAGTGTAGTCCCACCGATCAGCGTTAATAGCACACGTGCAAGGTCCCACACTTCTGTGACGTGAGGGCATAGGAGACGATGCTCTCTGTTGTCTACGTCACCACATCGGCCGCAAGCAGCCGAGGGCCATAGGAGGATGGCCGCCAGGCGATGATTAGTGGGTATTAAATTGTTTACAACGCGATACCATAGCGCTGAAACTTCTGTGGGAAGGGCTAGGTGGTTGATATTAGCCCAAGCGTGGTGCCAGATGACCGACGGTCGTCTGTCCTCCAATTTGTGTGGTGTGAGCTGGCCTCGAAGCGCCTAGTAAAGGCGCTTCGATGTGCGTGCCTTGTCGGTGGCCACTGCTAGGATGTAACTTTGATTGAGGTGATAGTCCTTGACTGTCGTCATCCGGAATGGAATATGTGTCAAGCATACTGGTGCACGCGCCGATTGTAGGCGATAACGGTCGAAAAGCACCGCTGTTGTCCCACCTGGGTCAATCTCACGCAAAGTGGCGATACGGTGAATCAGGATTGCCGCACATTTGTGGGGAAAGTCAATGAGTCCAAGGCGACTATCGACTTTTGGCAGTGTACAAGTCTGTGCATCAACTTTGAATAGTGCACGCCGCCACAATAGGCAATATACTGTTTGTGAGATGGCTCTGCTGGTTTGTTTCGGTAGCGTAAGGAGTTGTGCTACATACCATGCCCGTGATAGGATGTAAGTATTAATCAGTTGGATTCGTTGATGGAGGTCGAGTCGTTGATCAGTGTGACTCACGCAAAGTCCTCTGATGCGCGTGAGAATCCGCCTGCACGTGAGTGTTAACATGCGCTGTGGACAGGCAGTCACCTCAAGACCCAAGATACGTTGTTCCCCTACAATCCGGTAGCATGGGCGTTCGATGGTCAATGATCGTGGTCCTAGTGGGATTAGCACCATTTTGTTGGATTTTAACATGGCACCGGATGCTCGTTCATAAACGTGGAGGACTCGGCGAACCGAATCGATGTCCCTGGCGTTTGCTACAAACACACCTACACCATCCGCCTACGCCACACTGCGGAAGGTGACGCCTGGGAAAGGAACACCATCGACCATCCGTCCGATGTCACGCAGCATGGGGTACAGCGCCAAAGCGATAAAATACACTGACAAGGGACACCCTTGTCGAACTGATCGTCTGATGGGAATTGGTCGTGATCTGCAACCGTTCACAATGATTGTGGAATTTGCTCCATCCAAGAAGTGCCGGATGACTCTTATGAAGTGCTCCCCGAAACCCATCCGCTACATAACGGCCAGCAGGTAGGATGGGAGACCCTATCGGAGGCACCGGCGAAATCTAGGGATCAATTGCAGCCGGGGTTCGAGCGTCGGCGGTGGGTGAGTAAGACAGCATCACGGTATATAGAAGCAGCGGTGAAGGTGGTTCGATTCGAAACGCCACATGATTGAGTGGGACAAAGTACCTTATTCATTCCCTGTTTAAGACGTGAAGCCACACTTCGTGCCACCAACTTATAATCAGTGTTAAGAACGGTGATGGGACGTACGTCTTTAGCCCATCAGTGACCTGTGACCTTTGGATTAAAGCCAATACGTACAGCTAGAAAATCGGCGGGTAGCTCGCAACCAGCAAAAATCTCCTCGCACATTTTGCAGAAGCGGTCTCCTAACAGGCCGGAAAACCTAGCACTTCGATTAGTGCTGGAATGGCACAATCGAAGGGCGGTATCCTTGCGGAGTACCGCCAGAGATGAAAAACCGCAGTGTCAGGGCCTAAATGCTTGCAGCGTGTGCGTTCCACATGAGGGAGTGACATACGGTGGTGCGGGCTGATATGGTAACAGGCGACCGTCGAAAACATCGCAAAAGCAAGTGCCGGAAGGAACGACAATATACGAGAGCACTCGTCAACAGCCCAGTACTACCCTCCATGTCGAGGAGTAAACTGCGACTCCTATTTGAACGCCGCTAGCTGCCAGGGCAGTGGAGAAGCCGTGAGGCCGCCCCACAGCAGCGTCAGGCCGGTGCGAGCTATACTGGCGCGAGCTACACCTAGCCGAGTGCTTACGTCGTCCACCACCTACTGCACATGTGTGTGTGCGTGTGTACACACGTATTCTGCGTGCGTGCGGCGGCGACGACGACGACGACGACGTTCGTGAGGAGCTAAGGTTATAACTCCAAACAATTTAATTAAAATTATCTGTGACCAGACCATAAGAGACGCTAACGAGGCATCCGAAGGCACTGTCCTGTGCCCCCATAAATTACCAGCCTAGCGTAATGCGGCTGCAAGTGCGGTCCGGCTAACCGCAAAAAAAAAAAAAAAAAAAAAAAAAATTACTTAAGATAATCTTAAATTAATTAAAAGAAATCGTGGTGTGTAAGCAACTAACTACTGGGCACATCAACAACTACGACAAGTTTTGCTACCAGCGGAATATCTGATCACTGCAGAATGTTAACCCATTTCAGGCTGTGTTTTAATTAATTTTAGGTGGGCCGATCCCGGCGGTACTGCAATGCCGGGCCAACCCGCTACAGAGGTGGAGCAAGCCCCTAGCACTCCGTCAGAAGCCAAAAATGAGTTTAATATTCTGGTCGTGTGATGCAGGACGTATCAGATATTAAGCTGATAAGAACAGATACTACACTTTTTTTCCCTCCTACCTCCCCTATAGCCCTACCTTTTCCTCTCCAAAATTGCCGCCATCCTCTAGTGTCGACGCAGCACGTAAAGCAGGGTGTTGTTAGTAGCAAGACTTATTGCCATAAACCGAAAATAAAAGCGGAGGCATACTCTGCTATGCCTCAGGGGGCGACGACACACTACTCAGAAACACACCTCCCTCTGCAGGTGTGAGGCAAGTGATGATTTTAAAAACTAAATAGAAAGAAATAAATAAAGACAGAAATGAAGGCAAAATAAAAAAAAAACAGCGACGCAGCACACTCAAACGAACTGGCGAGATAATCCAATCGCCCATAGAATTAACAAAGTAATAATCCTCTAAGATAGATTATGCGTTTTCCAATTTTCCAATAATTTTTCATACAAGGTTCACACAATTCGCATGTTACCAATTTCCATATTATCAGTATCACAGAACAGTCTACTCTAGTGATGCCCAGAAGGCCAATATCAAATCTGGGGTATGGGTAAGTCAAGGGTAGTTTGAAAGTCCGAGTGACAAAGATCCAGGGGTACACTCAGGCAATTCTTATACGAGGTGCCTTAGTTAGCCCGGAACACCTTTTGATAACCATGAACCATTGCAACTTTAAGAAATCTTGCAAAAGTAATGGTATATTTCCGGTCAGATTCCGCCAGGCGATGCTGGCTCCAAAGGTAGTCCATGAAAGAGACAGCATCTGCGAGGCAAAGGTCATAGATCGTGAAAATGGTTTGGCCCAAGAGACACACCATTGCGTTACGTCGTGTTCGGGGGTTGGTCTGAATACCAGGGTTAAGGAACCAGTCGACTGACACATAGTCCAGTGTAGTCCCACCGATCAGCGTTAATAGCACACGTGCAAGGTCCCACACTTCTGTGACGTGAGGGCATAGGAGACGATGCTCTCTGGTGTCTACGTCACCACATCGGCCGCAAGCAGCCGAGGGCCATAGGAGGATGGCCGCCAGGCGATGATTAGTGGGTATTAAATTGTTTACAACGCGATACCATAGCGCTGAAACTTCTGTGGGAAGGGCTAGGTGGTTGATATTAGCCCAAGCGTGGTGCCAGATGACCGACGGTCGTCTGTCCTCCAATTTGTGTGGTGTGAGCTGGCCTCGAAGCGCCTAGTAAAGGCGCTTCGATGTGCGTGCCTTGTCGGTGGCCACTGCTAGGATGTAACTTTGATTGAGCTGATAGTCCTTGACTGTCGTCATCCGGAATGGAATATGTGTCAAGCATACTGGTGCACGCGCCGATTGTAGGCGATAACGGTCGAAAAGCACCGCTGTTGTCCCACCTGGGTCAATCTCACGCAAAGTGGCGATACGGTGAATCAGGATTGCCGCACATTTGTGGGGAAAGTCAATGAGTCCAAGGCGACTATCGACTTTTGGCAGTGTACAAGTCTGTGCATCAACTTTGAATAGTGCACGCCGCCACAATAGGCAATATACTGTTTGTGAGATGGCTCTGCTGGTTTGTTTCGGTAGCGTAAGGAGTTATGCTACATACCATGCCCGTGATAGGATGTAAGTATTAATCAGTTGGATTCGTTGATGGAGGTCGAGTCGTTGATCAGTGTGACTCACGCAAAGTCCTCTGATGCGCGTGAGAATCCGCCTGCACGTGAGTGTTAACATGCGCTGTGGACAGGCAGTCACCTCAAGACCCAAGATACGTTGTTCCCCTACAATCCGGTAGCATGGGCGTTCGATGGTCAATGATCGTGGTCCTAGTGGGATTAGCACCACTTTGTTGGATTTTAACATGGCACCGGATGCTCGTTCATAAACGTGGAGGACTCGGCGAACCGAATCGATGTCCCTGGCGTTTGCTACAAACACACCTACACCATCCGCCTACGCCACACTGCGGAAGGTGACGCCTGGGAAAGGAACACCATCGACCATCCGTCCGATGTCACGCAGCATGGGGTACAGCGCCAAAGCGATAAAATACACTGACAAGGGACACCCTTGTCGAACTGATCGTCTGATGGGAATTGGTCGTGATCTGCAACCGTTCACAATGATTGTGGAATTTGCTCCATCCAAGAAGTGCCGGATGACTCTTATGAAGTGCTCCCCGAAACCCATCCGCTACATAACGGCCAGCAGGTAGGATGGGAGACCCTATCGGTGGCACCGGAGAAATCTAGGGATCAATTGCAGCCGGGGTTCGAGCGTCGGCGGTGGGTGAGTAAGACAGCATCACGGTATATAGAAGCAGCGGTGAAGGTGGTTCGATTCGAAACGCCACATGATTGAGTGGGACAAAGTACCTTATTCATTCCCTGTTTAAGACGTGAAGCCACACTTCGTGCCACCAACTTATAATCAGTGTTAAGAACGGTGATGGGACGTACGTCTTTAGCCCATCAGTGACCTGTGACCTTTGGATTAAAGCCAATACGTACAGCTAGAAAATCGGCGGGTAGCTCGCAACCAGCAAAAATCTCCTCGCACATTTTGCAGAAGCGGTCTCCTAACAGGCCGGAAAACCTAGCACTTCGATTAGTGCTGGAATGGCACAATCGAAGGGCGGTATCCTTGCGGAGTACCGCCAGAGATGAAAAACCGCAGTGTCAGGGCCTAAATGCTTGCAGCGTGTGCGTTCCACATGAGGGAGTGACATACGGTGGTGCGGGCTGATATGGCAACAGGCGACCGTCGAAAACATCGCAAAAGCAAGTGCCGGAAGGAACGACAATATACGAGAGCACTCGTCAACAGCCCAGTACTACCCTCCATGTCGAGGAGTAAACTGCGACTCCTATTTGAACGCCGCTAGCTGCCAGGGCAGTGGAGAAGCCGTGAGGCCGCCCCACAGCAGCGTCAGGCCGGTGCGAGCTATACTGGCGCGAGCTACACCTAGCCGAGTGCTTACGTCGTCCACCACCTACTGCATATGTGTGTGTGCGTGTGTACACACGTATTCTGCGTGTGTGCGGCGGCGACGACGACGACGTTCGCGAGGAGCTAAGGTTATAACTCCAAACAATTTAATTAAAATTATCTGTGACCAGACCATAAGAGACGCTAACGAGGCATCCGAAGGCACTGTCCTGTGCCCCCATAAATTACCAGCCTAGCGTAATGCGGCTGCAAGTGCGGTCCGGCTAACCGCAAAAAAAAAAAAAAAATTACTTAAGATAATCTTAAATTAATTAAAAGAAATCGTGGTGTGTAAGCAACTAACTACTGGGCACATCAACAACTACGACAAGTTTTGCTACCAGCGGAATATCTGATCACTGCAGAATGTTAACCCATTTCAGGCTGTGTTTTAATTAATTTTAGGTGGGCCGATCCCGGCGGTACTGCAATGCCGGGCCAACCCGCTACAGAGGTGGAGCAAGCCCCTAGCACTCCGTCAGAAGCCAAAAATGAGTTTAATATTCTGGTCGTGTGATGCAGGACGTATCAGATATTAAGCTGATAAGAACAGATACTACACTTTTTTTCCCTCCTACCTCCCCTATAGCCCTACCTTTTCCTCTCCAAAATTGCCGCCATCCTCTAGTGTCGACGCAGCACGTAAAGCAGGGTGTTGTTAGTAGCAAGACTTATTGCCATAAACCGAAAATAAAAGCGGAGGCATACTCTGCTATGCCTCAGGGGGCGACGACACACTACTCAGAAACACACCTCCCTCTGCAGGTGTGAGGCAAGTGATGATTTTAAAAACTAAATAGAAAGAAATAAATAAAGACAGAAATGAAGGCAAAATAAAAAAAAAAACAGCGACGCAGCACACTCAAACGAACTGGCGAGATAATCCAATCGCCCATAGAATTAACAAAGTAATAATCCTCTAAGATAGATTATGCGTTTTCCAATTTTCCAATAATTTTTCATACAAGGTTCACACAATTCGCATGTTACCAATTTCCATATTATCAGTATCACAGAACAGTCTACTCTAGTGATGCCCAGAAGGCCAATATCAAATCTGGGGTATGGGTAAGTCAAGGGTAGTTTGAAAGTCCGAGTGACAAAGATCCAGGGGTACACTCAGGCAATTCTTATACGAGGTGCCTTAGTTAGCCCGGAACACCTTTTGATAACCATGAACCATTGCAACTTTAAGAAATCTTGCAAAAGTAATGGTATATTTCCGGTCAGATTCCGCCAGGCGATGCTGGCTCCAAAGGTAGTCCATGAAAGAGACAGCATCTGCGAGGCAAAGGTCATAGATCGTGAAAATGGTTTGGCCCAAGAGACACACCATTGCGTTACGTCGTGTTCGGGGGTTGGTCTGAATACCAGGGTTAAGGAACCAGTCGACTGACACATAGTCCAGTGTAGTCCCACCGATCAGCGTTAATAGCACACGTGCAAGGTCCCACACTTCTGTGACGTGAGGGCATAGGAGACGATGCTCTCTGGTGTCTACGTCACCACATCGGCCGCAAGCAGCCGAGGGCCATAGGAGGATGGCCGCCAGGCGATGATTAGTGGGTATTAAATTGTTTACAACGCGATACCATAGCGCTGAAACTTCTGTGGGAAGGGCTAGGTGGTTGATATTAGCCCAAGCGTGGTGCCAGATGACCGACGGTCGTCTGTCCTCCAATTTGTGTGGTGTGAGCTGGCCTCGAAGCGCCTAGTAAAGGCGCTTCGATGTGCGTGCCTTGTCGGTGGCCACTGCTAGGATGTAACTTTGATTGAGCTGATAGTCCTTGACTGTCGTCATCCGGAATGGAATATGTGTCAAGCATACTGGTGCACGCGCCGATTGTAGGCGATAACGGTCGAAAAGCACCGCTGTTGTCCCACCTGGGTCAATCTCACGCAAAGTGGCGATACGGTGAATCAGGATTGCCGCACATTTGTGGGGAAAGTCAATGAGTCCAAGGCGACTATCGACTTTTGGCAGTGTACAAGTCTGTGCATCAACTTTGAATAGTGCACGCCGCCACAATAGGCAATATACTGTTTGTGAGATGGCTCTGCTGGTTTGTTTCGGTAGCGTAAGGAGTTATGCTACATACCATGCCCGTGATAGGATGTAAGTATTAATCAGTTGGATTCGTTGATGGAGGTCGAGTCGTTGATCAGTGTGACTCACGCAAAGTCCTCTGATGCGCGTGAGAATCCGCCTGCACGTGAGTGTTAACATGCGCTGTGGACAGGCAGTCACCTCAAGACCCAAGATACGTTGTTCCCCTACAATCCGGTAGCATGGGCGTTCGATGGTCAATGATCGTGGTCCTAGTGGGATTAGCACCATTTTGTTGGATTTTAACATGGCACCGGATGCTCGTTCATAAACGTGGAGGACTCGGCGAACCGAATCGATGTCCCTGGCGTTTGCTACAAACACACCTACACCATCCGCCTACGCCACACTGCGGAAGGTGACGCCTGGGAAAGGAACACCATCGACCATCCGTCCGATGTCACGCAGCATGGGGTACAGCGCCAAAGCGATAAAATACACTGACAAGGGACACCCTTGTCGAACTGATCGTCTGATGGGAATTGGTCGTGATCTGCAACCGTTCACAATGATTGTGGAATTTGCTCCATCCAAGAAGTGCCGGATGACTCTTATGAAGTGCTCCCCGAAACCCATCCGCTACATAACGGCCAGCAGGTAGGATGGGAGACCCTATCGGAGGCACCGGCGAAATCTAGGGATCAATTGCAGCCGGGGTTCGAGCGTCGGCGGTGGGTGAGTAAGACAGCATCACGGTATATAGAAGCAGCGGTGAAGGTGGTTCGATTCGAAACGCCACATGATTGAGTGGGACAAAGTACCTTATTCATTCCCTGTTTAAGACGTGAAGCCACACTTCGTGCCACCAACTTATAATCAGTGTTAAGAACGGTGATGGGACGTACGTCTTTAGCCCATCAGTGACCTGTGACCTTTGGATTAAAGCCAATACGTACAGCTAGAAAATCGGCGGGTAGCTCGCAACCAGCAAAAATCTCCTCGCACATTTTGCAGAAGCGGTCTCCTAACAGGCCGGAAAACCTAGCACTTCGATTAGTGCTGGAATGGCACAATCGAAGGGCGGTATCCTTGCGGAGTACCGCCAGAGATGAAAAACCGCAGTGTCAGGGCCTAAATGCTTGCAGCGTGTGCGTTCCACATGAGGGAGTGACATACGGTGGTGCGGGCTGATATGGCAACAGGCGACCGTCGAAAACATCGCAAAAGCAAGTGCCGGAAGGAACGACAATATACGAGAGCACTCGTCAACAGCCCAGTACTACCCTCCATGTCGAGGAGTAAACTGCGACTCCTATTTGAACGCCGCTAGCTGCCAGGGCAGTGGAGAAGCCGTGAGGCCGCCCCACAGCAGCGTCAGGCCGGTGCGAGCTATACTGGCGCGAGCTACACCTAGCCGAGTGCTTACGTCGTCCACCATATGTGTGTGTGCGTGTGTACACACGTATTCTGCGTGTGTGCGGCGGCGACGACGACGACGTTCGCGAGGAGCTAAGGTTATAACTCCAAACAATTTAATTAAAATTATCTGTGACCAGACCATAAGAGACGCTAACGAGGCATCCGAAGGCACTGTCCTGTGCCCCCATAAATTACCAGCCTAGCGTAATGCGGCTGCAAGTGCGGTCCGGCTAACCGCAAAAAAAAAAAAAAAAAAATTACTTAAGATAATCTTAAATTAATTAAAAGAAATCGTGGTGTGTAAGCAACTAACTACTGGGCACATCAACAACTACGACAAGTTTTGCTACCAGCGGAATATCTGATCACTGCAGAATGTTAACCCATTTCAGGCTGTGTTTTAATTAATTTTAGGTGGGCCGATCCCGGCGGTACTGCAATGCCGGGCCAACCCGCTACAGAGGTGGAGCAAGCCCCTAGCACTCCGTCAGAAGCCAAAAATGAGTTTAATATTCTGGTCGTGTGATGCAGGACGTATCAGATATTAAGCTGATAAGAACAGATACTACACTTTTTTTCCCTCCTACCTCCCATATAGCCCTACCTTTTCCTCTCCAAAAATGCCGCCATCCTCTAGTGTCGACGCAGCACGTAAAGCAGGGTGTTGTTAGTAGCAAGACTTATTGCCATAAACCGAAAATAAAAGCGGAGGCATACTCTGCTATGCCTCAGGGGGCGACGACACACTACTCAGAAACACACCTCCCTCTGCAGGTGTGAGGCAAGTGATGATTTTAAAAACTAAATAGAAAGAAATAAATAAAGACAGAAATGAAGGCAAAATAAAAAAAAAACAGCGACGCAGCACACTCAAACGAACTGGCGAGATAATCCCATCGCCCATAGAATTAACAAAGTAATAATCCTCTAAGATAGATTATGCGTTTTCCAATTTTCCAATAATTTTTCATACAAGGTTCACACAATTCGCATGTTACCAATTTCCATATTATCAGTATCACAGAACAGTCTACTCTAGTGATGCCCAGAAGGCCAATATCAAATCTGGGGTATGGGTAAGTCAAGGGTAGTTTGAAAGTCCGAGTGACAAAGATCCAGGGGTACACTCAGGCAATTCTTATACGAGGTGCCTTAGTTAGCCCGGAACACCTTTTGATAACCATCAACCATTGCAACTTTAAGAAATCTTGCAAAAGTAATGGTATATTTCCAGGCAGATTCCGCCAGGCGATGCTGGCTCCAAAGGTAGTCCATGAAAGAGACAGCTTCTGCGAGGCAAAGGTCATAGATCGTGAAAATAGTTTGGCCCAAGAGACACACCATTGCGTTACGTCGTGTTCGGGGGTTGGTCTGAATATCAGGGGTAAGGAACCAGTCGACTGACACATAGTCCAGTGTAGTCCCACCGATCAGCGTTAATAGCACACGTGCAAGGTCCCACACTTCTGTGACGTGAGGGCATAGGAGACGATGCTCTCTGGTGTCTACGTCACCACATCGGCCGCAAGCAGCCGAGGGCCATAGGAGGATGGCCGCCAGGCGATGATTAGTGGGTATTAAATTGTTTACAACGCGATACCATAGCGCTGAAACTTCTGTGGTAAGGGCTAGGTGGTTGATATTAGCCCAAGCGTGGTGCCAGATGACCGACGGTCGTCTGTCCTCCAATTTGTGTGGTGTGAGCTGGCCTCGAAGCGCCTAGTAAAGGCGCTTCGATGTGCGTGCTTTGTCGGTGGCCACTGCTAGGATGTAACTTTGATTGAGGTGATAGTCCTTGACTGTCGTCATCCGGAATGGAATATGTGTCAAGCATACTGGTGCACGCGCCGATTGTAGGCGATAACGGTCGAAAAGCACCGCTGTTGTCCCACCTGGGTCAATCTCACGCAAAGTGGCGATACGGTGAATCAGGATTGCCGCACATTTGTGGGGAAAGTCAATGAGTCCAAGGCGACTATCGACTTTTGGCAGTGTACAAGTCTGTGCATCAACTTTGAATAGTGCACGCCGCCACAATAGGCAATATACTGTTTGTGAGATGGCTCTGCTGGTTTGTTTCGGTAGCGTAAGGAGTTGTGCTACATACCATGCCCGTGATAGGATGTAAGTATTAATCAGTTGGATTCGTTGATGGAGGTCGAGTCGTTGATCAGTGTGACTCACGCAAAGTCCTCTGATGCGCGTGAGAATCCGCCTGCACGTGAGTGTTAACATGCGCTGTGGACAGGCAGTCACCTCAAGACCCAAGATACGTTGTTCCCCTACAATCCGGTAGCATGGGCGTTCGATGGTCAATGATCGTGGTCCTAGTGGGATTAGCACCATTTTGTTGGATTTTAACATGGCACCGGATGCTCGTTCATAAACGTGGAGGACTCGGCGAACCGAATCGATGTCCCTGGCGTTTGCTACAAACACACCTACACCATCCGCCTACGCCACACTGCGGAAGGTGACGCCTGGGAAAGGAACACCATCGACCATGCGTCCGATGTCACGCAGCATGGGGTACAGCGCCAAAGCGATAAAATACACTGACAAGGGACACCCTTGTCGAACTGATCGTCTGATGGGAATTGGTCGTGATCTGCAACCGTTCACAATGATTGTGGAATTTGCTCCATCCAAGAAGTGCCGGATGACTCTTATGAAGTGCTCCCCGAAACCCATCCGCTACATAACGGCCAGCAGGTAGGATGGGAGACCCTATCGGAGGCACCGGCGAAATCTAGGGATCAATTGCAGCCGGGGTTCGAGCGTCGGCGGTGGGTGAGTAAGACAGCATCACGGTATATAGAAGCAGCGGTGAAGGTGGTTCGATTCGAAACGCCACATGATTGAGTGGGACAAAGTACCTTATTCATTCCCTGTTTAAGACGTGGAGCCACACTTCGTGCCACCAACTTATAATCAGTGTTAAGAACGGTGATGGGACGTACGTCTTTAGCCCATCAGTGACCTGTGACCTTTGGATTAAAGCCAATACGTACAGCTAGAAAATCGGCGGGTAGCTCGCAACCAGCAAAAATCTCCTCGCACATTTTGCAGAAGCGGTCTCCTAACAGGCCGGAAAACCTAGCACTTCGATTAGTGCTGGAATGGCACAATCGAAGGGCGGTATCCTTGCGGAGTACCGCCAGAGATGAAAAACCGCAGTGTCAGGGCCTAAATGCTTGCAGCGTGTGCGTTCCACATGAGGGAGTGACATACGGTGGTGCGGGCTGATATGGCAACAGGCGACCGTCGAAAACATCGCAAAAGCAAGTGCCGGAAGGAACGACAATATACGAGAGCACTCGTCAACAGCCCAGTACTACCCTCCATGTCGAGGAGTAAACTGCGACTCCTATTTGAACGCCGCTAGCTGCCAGGGCAGTGGAGAAGCCGTGAGGCCGCCCCACAGCAGCGTCAGGCCGGTGCGAGCTATACTGGCGCGAGCTACACCTAGCCGAGTGCTTACGTCGTCCACCACCTACTGCATATGTGTGTGTGCGTGTGTACACACGTATTCTGCGTGCGTGCGGCGGCGACGACGACGACGTTCGCGAGGAGCTAAGGTTATAACTCCAAACAATTTAATTAAAATTATCTGTGACCAGACCATAAGAGACGCTAACGAGGCATCCGAAGGCACTGTCCTGTGCCCCCATAAATTACCAGCCTAGCGTAATGCGGCTGCAAGTGCGGTCCGGCTAACCGCAAAAAAAAAAAAAAAAAAAAAATTACGTAAGATAATCTTAAATTAATTAAAAGAAATCGTGGTGTGTAAGCAACTAACTACTGGGCACATCAACAACTACGACAAGTTTTGCTACCAGCGGAATATCTGATCACTGCAGAATGTTAACCCATTTCAGGCTGTGTTTTAATTAATTTTAGGTGGGCCGATCCCAGCGGTACTGCAATGCCGGGCCAACCCGCTACAGAGGTGGAGCAAGCCCCTAGCACTCCGTCAGAAGCCAAAAATGAGTTTAATATTCTGGTCGTGTGATGCAGGACGTATCAGATATTAAGCTGATAAGAACAGATACTACACTTTTTTTCCCTCCTACCTCCCCTATAGCCCTACCTTTTCCTCTCCAAAAATGCCGCCATCCTCTAGTGTCGACGCAGCACGTAAAGCAGGGTGTTGTTAGTAGCAAGACTTATTGCCATAAACCGAAAATAAAAGCGGAGGCATACTCTGCTATGCCTCAGGGGGCGACGACACACTACTCAGAAACACACCTCCCTCTGCAGGTGTGAGGCAAGTGATGATTTTAAAAACTAAATAGAAAGAAATAAATAAAGACAGAAATGAAGGCAAAATACAAAAAAAACAGCGACGCAGCACACTCAAACGAACTGGCGAGATAATCCCATCGCCCATAGAATTAACAAAGTAATAATCCTCTAAGATAGATTATGCGTTTTCCAATTTTCCAATAATTTTTCATACAAGGTTCACACAATTCGCATGTTACCAATTTCCATATTATCAGTATCACAGAACAGTCTACTCTAGTGATGCCCAGAAGGCCAATATCAAATCTGGGGTATGGGTAAGTCAAGGGTAGTTTGAAAGTCCGAGTGACAAAGATCCAGGGGTACACTCAGGCAATTCTTATACGAGGTGCCATAGTTAGCCCGGAACACCTTTTGATAACCATCAACCATTGCAACTTTAAGAAATCTTGCAAAAGTAATGGTATATTTCCAGGCAGATTCCGCCAGGCGATGCTGGCTCCAAAGGTAGTCCATGAAAGAGACAGCTTCTGCGAGGCAAAGGTCATAGATCGTGAAAATAGTTTGGCCCAAGAGACACACCATTGCGTTACGTCGTGTTCGGGGGTTGGTCTGAATATCAGGGGTAAGGAACCAGTCGACTGACACATAGTCCAGTGTAGTCCCACCGATCAGCGTTAATAGCACACGTGCAAGGTCCCACACTTCTGTGACGTGAGGGCATAGGAGACGATGCTCTCTGGTGTCTACGTCACCACATCGGCCGCAAGCAGCCGAGGGCCATAGGAGGATGGCCGCCAGGCGATGATTAGTGGGTATTAAATTGTTTACAACGCGATACCATAGCGCTGAAACTTCTGTGGGAAGGGCTAGGTGGTTGATATTAGCCCAAGCGTGGTGCCAGATGACCGACGGTCGTCTGTCCTCCAATTTGTGTGGTGTGAGCTGGCCTCGAAGCGCCTAGTAAAGGCGCTTCGATGTGCGTGCTTTGTCGGTGGCCACTGCTAGGATGTAACTTTGATTGAGGTGATAGTCCTTGACTGTCGTCATCCGGAATGGAATATGTGTCAAGCATACTGGTGCACGCGCCGATTGTAGGCGATAACGGTCGAAAAGCACCGCTGTTGTCCCACCTGGGTCAATCTCACGCAAAGTGGCGATACGGTGAATCAGGATTGCCGCACATTTGTGGGGAAAGTCAATGAGTCCAAGGCGACTATCGACTTTTGGCAGTGTACAAGTCTGTGCATCAACTTTGAATAGTGCACGCCGCCACAATAGGCAATATACTGTTTGTGAGATGGCTCTGCTGGTTT
This sequence comes from Schistocerca piceifrons, assembly GCF_021461385.2. Classification (NCBI taxonomy): domain Eukaryota; kingdom Metazoa; phylum Arthropoda; class Insecta; order Orthoptera; family Acrididae; genus Schistocerca; species Schistocerca piceifrons. The sequence continues at coordinate 396,152,157 of NC_060138.1, read as the reverse complement.
GTTTCGGTAGCGTAAGGAGTTGTGCTACATACCATGCCCGTGATAGGATGTAAGTATTAATCAGTTGGATTCGTTGATGGAGGTCGAGTCGTTGATCAGTGTGACTCACGCAAAGTCCTCTGATGCGCGTGAGAATCCGCCTGCACGTGAGTGTTAACATGCGCTGTGGACAGGCAGTCACCTCAAGACCCAAGATACGTTGTTCCCCTACAATCCGGTAGCATGGGCGTTCGATGGTCAATGATCGTGGTCCTAGTGGGATTAGCACCATTTTGTTGGATTTTAACATGGCACCGGATGCTCGTTCATAAACGTGGAGGACTCGGCGAACCGAATCGATGTCCCTGGCGTTTGCTACAAACACACCTACACCATCCGCCTACGCCACACTGCGGAAGGTGACGCCTGGGAAAGGAACACCATCGACCATGCGTCCGATGTCACGCAGCATGGGGTACAGCGCCAAAGCGATAAAATACACTGACAAGGGACACCCTTGTCGAACTGATCGTCTGATGGGAATTGGTCGTGATCTGCAACCGTTCACAATGATTGTGGAATTTGCTCCATCCAAGAAGTGCCGGATGACTCTTATGAAGTGCTCCCCGAAACCCATCCGCTACATAACGGCCAGCAGGTAGGATGGGAGACCCTATCGGAGGCACCGGCGAAATCTAGGGATCAATTGCAGTCGGGGTTCGAGCGTCGGCGGTGGGTGAGTAAGACAGCATCACGGTATATAGAAGCAGCGGTGAAGGTGGTTCGATTCGAAACGCCACATGATTGAGTGGGACAAAGTACCTTATTCATTCCCTGTTTAAGACGTGGAGCCACACTTCGTGCCACCAACTTATAATCAGTGTTAAGAACGGTGATGGGACGTACGTCTTTAGCCCATCAGTGACCTGTGACCTTTGGATTAAAGCCAATACGTACAGCTAGAAAATCGGCGGGTAGCTCGCAACCAGCAAAAATCTCCTCGCACATTTTGCAGAAGCGGTCTCCTAACAGGCCGGAAAACCTAGCACTTCGATTAGTGCTGGAATGGCACAATCGAAGGGCGGTATCCTTGCGGAGTACCGCCAGAGATGAAAAACCGCAGTGTCAGGGCCTAAATGCTTGCAGCGTGTGCGTTCCACATGAGGGAGTGACATACGGTGGTGCGGGCTGATATGGCAACAGGCGACCGTCGAAAACATCGCAAAAGCAAGTGCCGGAAGGAACGACAATATACGAGAGCACTCGTCAACAGCCCAGTACTACCCTCCATGTCGAGGAGTAAACTGCGACTCCTATTTGAACGCCGCTAGCTGCCAGGGCAGTGGAGAAGCCGTGAGGCCGCCCCACAGCAGCGTCAGGCCGGTGCGAGCTATACTGGCGCGAGCTACACCTAGCCGAGTGCTTACGTCGTCCACCACCTACTGCATATGTGTGTGTGCGTGTGTACACACGTATTCTGCGTGCGTGCGGCGGCGACGACGACGACGTTCGCGAGGAGCTAAGGTTATAACTCCAAACAATTTAATTAAAATTATCTGTGACCAGACCATAAGAGACGCTAACGAGGCATCCGAAGGCACTGTCCTGTGCCCCCATAAATTACCAGCCTAGCGTAATGCGGCTGCAAGTGCGGTCCGGCTAACCGCAAAAAAAAAAAAAAAAAAATTACGTAAGATAATCTTAAATTAATTAAAAGAAATCGTGGTGTGTAAGCAACTAACTACTGGGCACATCAACAACTACGACAAGTTTTGCTACCAGCGGAATATCTGATCACTGCAGAATGTTAACCCATTTCAGGCTGTGTTTTAATTAATTTTAGGTGGGCCGATCCCAGCGGTACTGCAATGCCGGGCCAACCCGCTACAGAGGTGGAGCAAGCCCCTAGCACTCCGTCAGAAGCCAAAAATGAGTTTAATATTCTGGTCGTGTGATGCAGGACGTATCAGATATTAAGCTGATAAGAACAGATACTACACTTTTTTTCCCTCCTACCTCCCCTATAGCCCTACCTTTTCCTCTCCAAAAATGCCGCCATCCTCTAGTGTCGACGCAGCACGTAAAGCAGGGTGTTGTTAGTAGCAAGACTTATTGCCATAAACCGAAAATAAAAGCGGAGGCATACTCTGCTATGCCTCAGGGGGCGACGACACACTACTCAGAAACACACCTCCCTCTGCAGGTGTGAGGCAAGTGATGATTTTAAAAACTAAATAGAAAGAAATAAATAAAGACAGAAATGAAGGCAAAATACAAAAAAAACAGCGACGCAGCACACTCAAACGAACTGGCGAGATAATCCCATCGCCCATAGAATTAACAAAGTAATAATCCTCTAAGATAGATTATGCGTTTTCCAATTTTCCAATAATTTTTCATACAAGGTTCACACAATTCGCATGTTACCAATTTCCATATTATCAGTATCACAGAACAGTCTACTCTAGTGATGCCCAGAAGGCCAATATCAAATCTGGGGTATGGGTAAGTCAAGGGTAGTTTGAAAGTCCGAGTGACAAAGATCCAGGGGTACACTCAGGCAATTCTTATACGAGGTGCCATAGTTAGCCCGGAACACCTTTTGATAACCATCAACCATTGCAACTTTAAGAAATCTTGCAAAAGTAATGGTATATTTCCAGGCAGATTCCGCCAGGCGATGCTGGCTCCAAAGGTAGTCCATGAAAGAGACAGCTTCTGCGAGGCAAAGGTCATAGATCGTGAAAATAGTTTGGCCCAAGAGACACACCATTGCGTTACGTCGTGTTCGGGGGTTGGTCTGAATATCAGGGGTAAGGAACCAGTCGACTGACACATAGTCCAGTGTAGTCCCACCGATCAGCGTTAATAGCACACGTGCAAGGTCCCACACTTCTGTGACGTGAGGGCATAGGAGACGATGCTCTCTGGTGTCTACGTCACCACATCGGCCGCAAGCAGCCGAGGGCCATAGGAGGATGGCCGCCAGGCGATGATTAGTGGGTATTAAATTGTTTACAACGCGATACCATAGCGCTGAAACTTCTGTGGGAAGGGCTAGGTGGTTGATATTAGCCCAAGCGTGGTGCCAGATGACCGACGGTCGTCTGTCCTCCAATTTGTGTGGTGTGAGCTGGCCTCGAAGCGCCTAGTAAAGGCGCTTCGATGTGCGTGCTTTGTCGGTGGCCACTGCTAGGATGTAACTTTGATTGAGGTGATAGTCCTTGACTGTCGTCATCCGGAATGGAATATGTGTCAAGCATACTGGTGCACGCGCCGATTGTAGGCGATAACGGTCGAAAAGCACCGCTGTTGTCCCACCTGGGTCAATCTCACGCAAAGTGGCGATACGGTGAATCAGGATTGCCGCACATTTGTGGGGAAAGTCAATGAGTCCAAGGCGACTATCGACTTTTGGCAGTGTACAAGTCTGTGCATCAACTTTGAATAGTGCACGCCGCCACAATAGGCAATATACTGTTTGTGAGATGGCTCTGCTGGTTTGTTTCGGTAGCGTAAGGAGTTGTGCTACATACCATGCCCGTGATAGGATGTAAGTATTAATCAGTTGGATTCGTTGATGGAGGTCGAGTCGTTGATCAGTGTGACTCACGCAAAGTCCTCTGATGCGCGTGAGAATCCGCCTGCACGTGAGTGTTAACATGCGCTGTGGACAGGCAGTCACCTCAAGACCCAAGATACGTTGTTCCCCTACAATCCGGTAGCATGGGCGTTCGATGGTCAATGATCGTGGTCCTAGTGGGATTAGCACCATTTTGTTGGATTTTAACATGGCACCGGATGCTCGTTCATAAACGTGGAGGACTCGGCGAACCGAATCGATGTCCCTGGCGTTTGCTACAAACACACCTACACCATCCGCCTACGCCACACTGCGGAAGGTGACGCCTGGGAAAGGAACACCATCGACCATGCGTCCGATGTCACGCAGCATGGGGTACAGCGCCAAAGCGATAAAATACACTGACAAGGGACACCCTTGTCGAACTGATCGTCTGATGGGAATTGGTCGTGATCTGCAACCGTTCACAATGATTGTGGAATTTGCTCCATCCAAGAAGTGCCGGATGACTCTTATGAAGTGCTCCCCGAAACCCATCCGCTACATAACGGCCAGCAGGTAGGATGGGAGACCCTATCGGAGGCACCGGCGAAATCTAGGGATCAATTGCAGTCGGGGTTCGAGCGTCGGCGGTGGGTGAGTAAGACAGCATCACGGTATATAGAAGCAGCGGTGAAGGTGGTTCGATTCGAAACGCCACATGATTGAGTGGGACAAAGTACCTTATTCATTCCCTGTTTAAGACGTGGAGCCACACTTCGTGCCACCAACTTATAATCAGTGTTAAGAACGGTGATGGGACGTACGTCTTTAGCCCATCAGTGACCTGTGACCTTTGGATTAAAGCCAATACGTACAGCTAGAAAATCGGCGGGTAGCTCGCAACCAGCAAAAATCTCCTCGCACATTTTGCAGAAGCGGTCTCCTAACAGGCCGGAAAACCTAGCACTTCGATTAGTGCTGGAATGGCACAATCGAAGGGCGGTATCCTTGCGGAGTACCGCCAGAGATGAAAAACCGCAGTGTCAGGGCCTAAATGCTTGCAGCGTGTGCGTTCCACATGAGGGAGTGACATACGGTGGTGCGGGCTGATATGGCAACAGGCGACCGTCGAAAACATCGCAAAAGCAAGTGCCGGAAGGAACGACAATATACGAGAGCACTCGTCAACAGCCCAGTACTACCCTCCATGTCGAGGAGTAAACTGCGACTCCTATTTGAACGCCGCTAGCTGCCAGGGCAGTGGAGAAGCCGTGAGGCCGCCCCACAGCAGCGTCAGGCCGGTGCGAGCTATACTGGCGCGAGCTACACCTAGCCGAGTGCTTACGTCGTCCACCATATGTGTGTGTGCGTGTGTACACACGTATTCTGCGTGTGTGCGGCGGCGACGACGACGACGTTCGCGAGGAGCTAAGGTTATAACTCCAAACAATTTAATTAAAATTATCTGTGACCAGACCATAAGAGACGCTAACGAGGCATCCGAAGGCACTGTCCTGTGCCCCCATAAATTACCAGCCTAGCGTAATGCGGCTGCAAGTGCGGTCCGGCTAACCGCAAAAAAAAAAAAAAAAAATTACTTAAGATAATCTTAAATTAATTAAAAGAAATCGTGGTGTGTAAGCAACTAACTACTGGGCACATCAACAACTACGACAAGTTTTGCTACCAGCGGAATATCTGATCACTGCAGAATGTTAACCCATTTCAGGCTGTGTTTTAATTAATTTTAGGTGGGCCGATCCCGGCGGTACTGCAATGCCGGGCCAACCCGCTACAGAGGTGGAGCAAGCCCCTAGCACTCCGTCAGAAGCCAAAAATGAGTTTAATATTCTGGTCGTGTGATGCAGGACGTATCAGATATTAAGCTGATAAGAACAGATACTACACTTTTTTTCCCTCCTACCTCCCCTATAGCCCTACCTTTTCCTCTCCAAAAATGCCGCCATCCTCTAGTGTCGACGCAGCACGTAAAGCAGGGTGTTGTTAGTAGCAAGACTTATTGCCATAAACCGAAAATAAAAGCGGAGGCATACTCTGCTATGCCTCAGGGGGCGACGACACACTACTCAGAAACACACCTCCCTCTGCAGGTGTGAGGCAAGTGATGATTTTAAAAACTAAATAAAAAGAAATAAATAAAGACAGAAATGAAGGCAAAATAAAAAAAAAAAACAGCGACGCAGCACACTCAAACGAACTGGCGAGATAATCCCATCGCCCATAGAATTAACAAAGTAATAATCCTCTAAGATAGATTATGCGTTTTCCAATTTTCCAATAATTTTTCATACAAGGTTCACACAATTCGCATGTTACCAATTTCCATATTATCAGTATCACAGAACAGTCTACTCTAGTGATGCCCAGAAGGCCAATATCAAATCTGGGGTATGGGTAAGTCAAGGGTAGTTTGAAAGTCCGAGTGACAAAGATCCAGGGGTACACTCAGGCAATTCTTATACGAGGTGCCTTAGTTAGCCCGGAACACCTTTTGATAACCATCAACCATTGCAACTTTAAGAAATCTTGCAAAAGTAATGGTATATTTCCAGGCAGATTCCGCCAGGCGATGCTGGCTCCAAAGGTAGTCCATGAAAGAGACAGCTTCTGCGAGGCAAAGGTCATAGATCGTGAAAATAGTTTGGCCCAAGAGACACACCATTGCGTTACGTCGTGTTCGGGGGTTGGTCTGAATATCAGGGGTAAGGAACCAGTCGACTGACACATAGTCCAGTGTAGTCCCACCGATCAGCGTTAATAGCACACGTGCAAGGTCCCACACTTCTGTGACGTGAGGGCATAGGAGACGATGCTCTCTGGTGTCTACGTCACCACATCGGCCGCAAGCAGCCGAGGGCCATAGGAGGATGGCCGCCAGGCGATGATTAGTGGGTATTAAATTGTTTACAACGCGATACCATAGCGCTGAAACTTCTGTGGTAAGGGCTAGGTGGTTGATATTAGCCCAAGCGTGGTGCCAGATGACCGACGGTCGTCTGTCCTCCAATTTGTGTGGTGTGAGCTGGCCTCGAAGCGCCTAGTAAAGGCGCTTCGATGTGCGTGCTTTGTCGGTGGCCACTGCTAGGATGTAACTTTGATTGAGGTGATAGTCCTTGACTGTCGTCATCCGGAATGGAATATGTGTCAAGCATACTGGTGCACGCGCCGATTGTAGGCGATAACGGTCGAAAAGCACCGCTGTTGTCCCACCTGGGTCAATCTCACGCAAAGTGGCGATACGGTGAATCAGGATTGCCGCACATTTGTGGGGAAAGTCAATGAGTCCAAGGCGACTATCGACTTTTGGCAGTGTACAAGTCTGTGCATCAACTTTGAATAGTGCACGCCGCCACAATAGGCAATATACTGTTTGTGAGATGGCTCTGCTGGTTTGTTTCGGTAGCGTAAGGAGTTGTGCTACATACCATGCCCGTGATAGGATGTAAGTATTAATCAGTTGGATTCGTTGATGGAGGTCGAGTCGTTGATCAGTGTGACTCACGCAAAGTCCTCTGATGCGCGTGAGAATCCGCCTGCACGTGAGTGTTAACATGAACTGCGGACAGGCAGTCACCTCAAGACCCAAGATACGTTGTTCCCCTACAATCCGGTAGCATGGGCGTTCGATGGTCAATGATCGTGGTCCTAGTGGGATTAGCACCATTTTGTTGGATTTTAACATGGCACCGGATGCTCGTTCATAAACGTGGAGGACTCGGCGAACCGAATCGATGTCCCTGGCGTTTGCTACAAACACACCTACACCATCCGCCTACGCCACACTGCGGAAGGTGACGCCTGGGAAAGGAACACCATCGACCATCCGTCCGATGTCACGCAGCATGGGGTACAGCGCCAAAGCGATAAAATACACTGACAAGGGACACCCTTGTCGAACTGATCGTCTGATGGGAATTGGTCGTGATCTGCAACCGTTCACAATGATTGTGGAATTTGCTCCATCCAAGAAGTGCCGGATGACTCTTATGAAGTGCTCCCCGAAACCCATCCGCTACATAACGGCCAGCAGGTAGGATGGGAGACCCTATCGGAGGCACCGGCGAAATCTAGGGATCAATTGCAGCCGGGGTTCGAGCGTCGGCGGTGGGTGAGTAAGACAGCATCACGGTATATAGAAGCAGCGGTGAAGGTGGTTCGATTCGAAACGCCACATGATTGAGTGGGACAAAGTACCTTATTCATTCCCTGTTTAAGACGTGGAGCCACACTTCGTGCCACCAACTTATAATCAGTGTTAAGAACGGTGATGGGACGTACGTCTTTAGCCCATCAGTGACCTGTGACCTTTGGATTAAAGCCAATACGTACAGCTAGAAAATCGGCGGGTAGCTCGCAACCAGCAAAAATCTCCTCGCACATTTTGCAGAAGCGGTCTCCTAACAGGCCGGAAAACCTAGCACTTCGATTAGTGCTGGAATGGCACAATCGAAGGGCGGTATCCTTGCGGAGTACCGCCAGAGATGAAAAACCGCAGTGTCAGGGCCTAAATGCTTGCAGCGTGTGCGTTCCACATGAGGGAGTGACATACGGTGGTGCGGGCTGATATGGCAACAGGCGACCGTCGAAAACATCGCAAAAGCAAGTGCCGGAAGGAACGACAATATACGAGAGCACTCGTCAACAGCCCAGTACTACCCTCCATGTCGAGGAGTAAACTGCGACTCCTATTTGAACGCCGCTAGCTGCCAGGGCAGTGGAGAAGCCGTGAGGCCGCCCCACAGCAGCGTCAGGCCGGTGCGAGCTATACTGGCGCGAGCTACACCTAGCCGAGTGCTTACGTCGTCCACCATATGTGTGTGTGCGTGTGTACACACGTATTCTGCGTGTGTGCGGCGGCGACGACGACGACGTTCGCGAGGAGCTAAGGTTATAACTCCAAACAATTTAATTAAAATTATCTGTGACCAGACCATAAGAGACGCTAACGAGGCATCCGAAGGCACTGTCCTGTGCCCCCATAAATTACCAGCCTAGCGTAATGCGGCTGCAAGTGCGGTCCGGCTAACCGCAAAAAAAAAAAAAAAAAATTACTTAAGATAATCTTAAATTAATTAAAAGAAATCGTGGTGTGTAAGCAACTAACTACTGGGCACATCAACAACTACGACAAGTTTTGCTACCAGCGGAATATCTGATCACTGCAGAATGTTAACCCATTTCAGGCTGTGTTTTAATTAATTTTAGGTGGGCCGATCCCGGCGGTACTGCAATGCCGGGCCAACCCGCTACAGAGGTGGAGCAAGCCCCTAGCACTCCGTCAGAAGCCAAAAATGAGTTTAATATTCTGGTCGTGTGATGCAGGACGTATCAGATATTAAGCTGATAAGAACAGATACTACACTTTTTTTCCCTCCTACCTCCCCTATAGCCCTACCTTTTCCTCTCCAAAAATGCCGCCATCCTCTAGTGTCGACGCAGCACGTAAAGCAGGGTGTTGTTAGTAGCAAGACTTATTGCCATAAACCGAAAATAAAAGCGGAGGCATACTCTGCTATGCCTCAGGGGGCGACGACACACTACTCAGAAACACACCTCCCTCTGCAGGTGTGAGGCAAGTGATGATTTTAAAAACTAAATAAAAAGAAATAAATAAAGACAGAAATGAAGGCAAAATAAAAAAAAAAACAGCGACGCAGCACACTCAAACGAACTGGCGAGATAATCCCATCGCCCATAGAATTAACAAAGTAATAATCCTCTAAGATAGATTATGCGTTTTCCAATTTTCCAATAATTTTTCATACAAGGTTCACACAATTCGCATGTTACCAATTTCCATATTATCAGTATCACAGAACAGTCTACTCTAGTGATGCCCAGAAGGCCAATATCAAATCTGGGGTATGGGTAAGTCAAGGGTAGTTTGAAAGTCCGAGTGACAAAGATCCAGGGGTACACTCAGGCAATTCTTATACGAGGTGCCTTAGTTAGCCCGGAACACCTTTTGATAACCATCAACCATTGCAACTTTAAGAAATCTTGCAAAAGTAATGGTATATTTCCAGGCAGATTCCGCCAGGCGATGCTGGCTCCAAAGGTAGTCCATGAAAGAGACAGCTTCTGCGAGGCAAAGGTCATAGATCGTGAAAATAGTTTGGCCCAAGAGACACACCATTGCGTTACGTCGTGTTCGGGGGTTGGTCTGAATATCAGGGGTAAGGAACCAGTCGACTGACACATAGTCCAGTGTAGTCCCACCGATCAGCGTTAATAGCACACGTGCAAGGTCCCACACTTCTGTGACGTGAGGGCATAGGAGACGATGCTCTCTGGTGTCTACGTCACCACATCGGCCGCAAGCAGCCGAGGGCCATAGGAGGATGGCCGCCAGGCGATGATTAGTGGGTATTAAATTGTTTACAACGCGATACCATAGCGCTGAAACTTCTGTGGTAAGGGCTAGGTGGTTGATATTAGCCCAAGCGTGGTGCCAGATGACCGACGGTCGTCTGTCCTCCAATTTGTGTGGTGTGAGCTGGCCTCGAAGCGCCTAGTAAAGGCGCTTCGATGTGCGTGCTTTGTCGGTGGCCACTGCTAGGATGTAACTTTGATTGAGGTGATAGTCCTTGACTGTCGTCATCCGGAATGGAATATGTGTCAAGCATACTGGTGCACGCGCCGATTGTAGGCGATAACGGTCGAAAAGCACCGCTGTTGTCCCACCTGGGTCAATCTCACGCAAAGTGGCGATACGGTGAATCAGGATTGCCGCACATTTGTGGGGAAAGTCAATGAGTCCAAGGCGACTATCGACTTTTGGCAGTGTACAAGTCTGTGCATCAACTTTGAATAGTGCACGCCGCCACAATAGGCAATATACTGTTTGTGAGATGGCTCTGCTGGTTTGTTTCGGTAGCGTAAGGAGTTGTGCTACATACCATGCCCGTGATAGGATGTAAGTATTAATCAGTTGGATTCGTTGATGGAGGTCGAGTCGTTGATCAGTGTGACTCACGCAAAGTCCTCTGATGCGCGTGAGAATCCGCCTGCACGTGAGTGTTAACATGAACTGCGGACAGGCAGTCACCTCAAGACCCAAGATACGTTGTTCCCCTACAATCCGGTAGCATGGGCGTTCGATGGTCAATGATCGTGGTCCTAGTGGGATTAGCACCATTTTGTTGGATTTTAACATGGCACCGGATGCTCGTTCATAAACGTGGAGGACTCGGCGAACCGAATCGATGTCCCTGGCGTTTGCTACAAACACACCTACACCATCCGCCTACGCCACACTGCGGAAGGTGACGCCTGGGAAAGGAACACCATCGACCATCCGTCCGATGTCACGCAGCATGGGGTACAGCGCCAAAGCGATAAAATACACTGACAAGGGACACCCTTGTCGAACTGATCGTCTGATGGGAATTGGTCGTGATCTGCAACCGTTCACAATGATTGTGGAATTTGCTCCATCCAAGAAGTGCCGGATGACTCTTATGAAGTGCTCCCCGAAACCCATCCGCTACATAACGGCCAGCAGGTAGGATGGGAGACCCTATCGGAGGCACCGGCGAAATCTAGGGATCAATTGCAGCCGGGGTTCGAGCGTCGGCGGTGGGTGAGTAAGACAGCATCACGGTATATAGAAGCAGCGGTGAAGGTGGTTCGATTCGAAACGCCACATGATTGAGTGGGACAAAGTACCTTATTCATTCCCTGTTTAAGACGTGGAGCCACACTTCGTGCCACCAACTTATAATCAGTGTTAAGAACGGTGATGGGACGTACGTCTTTAGCCCATCAGTGACCTGTGACCTTTGGATTAAAGCCAATACGTACAGCTAGAAAATCGGCGGGTAGCTCGCAACCAGCAAAAATCTCCTCGCACATTTTGCAGAAGCGGTCTCCTAACAGGCCGGAAAACCTAGCACTTCGATTAGTGCTGGAATGGCACAATCGAAGGGCGGTATCCTTGCGGAGTACCGCCAGAGATGAAAAACCGCAGTGTCAGGGCCTAAATGCTTGCAGCGTGTGCGTTCCACATGAGGGAGTGACATACGGTGGTGCGGGCTGATATGGCAACAGGCGACCGTCGAAAACATCGCAAAAGCAAGTGCCGGAAGGAACGACAATATACGAGAGCACTCGTCAACAGCCCAGTACTACCCTCCATGTCGAGGAGTAAACTGCGACTCCTATTTGAACGCCGCTAGCTGCCAGGGCAGTGGAGAAGCCGTGAGGCCGCCCCACAGCAGCGTCAGGCCGGTGCGAGCTATACTGGCGCGAGCTACACCTAGCCGAGTGCTTACGTCGTCCACCACCTACTGCATATGTGTGTGTGCGTGTGTACACACGTATTCTGCGTGCGTGCGGCGGCGACGACGACGACGTTCGCGAGGAGCTAAGGTTATAACTCCAAACAATTTAATTAAAATTATCTGTGACCAGACCATAAGAGACGCTAACGAGGCATCCGAAGGCACTGTCCTGTGCCCCCATAAATTACCAGCCTAGCGTAATGCGGCTGCAAGTGCGGTCCGGCTAACCGCAAAAAAAAAAAAAAAAAAATTACTTAAGATAATCTTAAATTAATTAAAAGAAATCGTGGTGTGTAAGCAACTAACTACTGGGCACATCAACAACTACGACAAGTTTTGCTACCAGCGGAATATCTGATCACTGCAGAATGTTAACCCATTTCAGGCTGTGTTTTAATTAATTTTAGGTGGGCCGATCCCAGCGGTACTGCAATGCCGGGCCAACCCGCTACAGAGGTGGAGCAAGCCCCTAGCACTCCGTCAGAAGCCAAAAATGAGTTTAATATTCTGGTCGTGTGATGCAGGACGTATCAGATATTAAGCTGATAAGAACAGATACTACACTTTTTTTCCCTCCTACCTCCCCTATAGCCCTACCTTTTCCTCTCCAAAAATGCCGCCATCCTCTAGTGTCGACGCAGCACGTAAAGCAGGGTGTTGTTAGTAGCAAGACTTATTGCCATAAACCGAAAATAAAAGCGGAGGCATACTCTGCTATGCCTCAGGGGGCGACGACACACTACTCAGAAACACACCTCCCTCTGCAGGTGTGAGGCAAGTGATGATTTTAAAAACTAAATAGAAAGAAATAAATAAAGACAGAAATGAAGGCAAAATAAAAAAAACAGCGACGCAGCACACTCAAACGAACTGGCGAGATAATCCCATCGCCCATAGAATTAACAAAGTAATAATCCTCTAAGATAGATTATGCGTTTTCCAATTTTCCAATAATTTTTCATACAAGGTTCACACAATTCGCATGTTACCAATTTCCATATTATCAGTATCACAGAACAGTCTACTCTAGTGATGCCCAGAAGGCCAATATCAAATCTGGGGTATGGGTAAGTCAAGGGTAGTTTGAAAGTCCGAGTGACAAAGATCCAGGGGTACACTCAGGCAATTCTTATACGAGGTGCCTTAGTTAGCCCGGAACACCTTTTGATAACCATGAACCATTGCAACTTTAAGAAATCTTGCAAAAGTAATGGTATATTTCCGGTCAGATTCCGCCAGGCGATGCTGGCTCCAAAGGTAGTCCATGAAAGAGACAGCATCTGCGAGGCAAAGGTCATAGATCGTGAAAATGGTTTGGCCCAAGAGACACACCATTGTGTTACGTCGTATTCGGGGGTTGGTCTGAATACCAGGGTTAAGGAACCAGTCGACTGACACATAGTCCAGTGTAGTCCCACCGATCAGCGTTAATAGCACACGTGCAAGATCCCACACTTCTGTGACGTGAGGGCATAGGAGACGATGCTCTCTGGTGTCTACGTCACCACATCGGCCGCAAGCAGCCGAGGGCCATAGGAGGATGGCCGCCAGGCGATGATTAGTGGGTATTAAATTGTTTACAACGCGATACCATAGCGCTGAAACTTCTGTGGGAAGGGCTAGGTGGTTGATATTAGCCCAAGCGTGGTGCCAGATGACCGACGGTCGTCTGTCCTCCAATTTGTGTGGTGTGAGCTGGCCTCGAAGCGCCTAGTAAAGGCGCTTCGATGTGCGTGCCTTGTCGGTGGCCACTGCTAGGATGTAACTTTGATTGAGGTGATAGTCCTTGACTGTCGTCATCCGGAATGGAATATGTGTCAAGCATACTGGTGCACGCGCCGATTGTAGGCGATAACGGTCGAAAAGCACCGCTGTTGTCCCACCTGGGTCAATCTCACGCAAAGTGGCGATACGGTGAATCAGGATTGCCGCACATTTGTGGGGAAAGTCAATGAGTCCAAGGCGACTATCGACTTTTGGCAGTGTACAAGTCTGTGCATCAACTTTGAATAGTGCACGCCGCCACAATAGGCAATATACTGTTTGTGAGATGGCTCTGCTGGTTTGTTTCGGTAGCGTAAGGAGTTGTGCTACATACCATGCCCGTGATAGGATGTAAGTATTAATCAGTTGGATTCGTTGATGGAGGTCGAGTCGTTGATCAGTGTGACTCACGCAAAGTCCTCTGATGCGCGTGAGAATCCGCCTGCACGTGAGTGTTAACATGCGCTGTGGACAGGCAGTCACCTCAAGACCCAAGATACGTTGTTCCCCTACAATCCGGTAGCATGGGCGTTCGATGGTCAATGATCGTGGTCCTAGTGGGATTAGCACCATTTTGTTGGATTTTAACATGGCACCGGATGCTCGTTCATAAACGTGGAGGACTCGGCGAACCGAATCGATGTCCCTGGCGTTTGCTACAAACACACCTACACCATCCGCCTACGCCACACTGCGGAAGGTGACGCCTGGGAAAGGAACACCATCGACCATGCGTCCGATGTCACGCAGCATGGGGTACAGCGCCAAAGCGATAAAATACACTGACAAGGGACACCCTTGTCGAACTGATCGTCTGATGGGAATTGGTCGTGATCTGCAACCGTTCACAATGATTGTGGAATTTGCTCCATCCAAGAAGTGCCGGATGACTCTTATGAAGTGCTCCCCGAAACCCATCCGCTACATAACGGCCAGCAGGTAGGATGGGAGACCCTATCGGAGGCACCGGAGAAATCTAGGGATCAATTGCAGCCGGGGTTCGAGCGTCGGCGGTGGGTGAGTAAGACAGCATCACGGTATATAGAAGCAGCGGTGAAGGTGGTTCGATTCGAAACGCCACATGATTGAGTGGGACAAAGTACCTTATTCATTCCCTGTTTAAGACGTGAAGCCACACTTCGTGCCACCAACTTATAATCAGTGTTAAGAACGGTGATGGGACGTACGTCTTTAGCCCATCAGTGACCTGTGACCTTTGGATTAAAGCCAATACGTACAGCTAGAAAATCGGCGGGTAGCTCGCAACCAGCAAAAATCTCCTCGCACATTTTGCAGAAGCGGTCTCCTAACAGGCCGGAAAACCTAGCACTTCGATTAGTGCTGGAATGGCACAATCGAAGGGCGGTATCCTTGCGGAGTACCGCCAGAGATGAAAAACCGCAGTGTCAGGGCCTAAATGCTTGCAGCGTGTGCGTTCCACATGAGGGAGTGACATACGGTGGTGCGGGCTGATATGGCAACAGGCGACCGTCGAAAACATCGCAAAAGCAAGTGCCGGAAGGAACGACAATATACGAGAGCACTCGTCAACAGCCCAGTACTACCCTCCATGTCGAGGAGTAAACTGCGACTCCTATTTGAACGCCGCTAGCTGCCAGGGCAGTGGAGAAGCCGTGAGGCCGCCCCACAGCAGCGTCAGGCCGGTGCGAGCTATACTGGCGCGAGCTACACCTAGCCGAGTGCTTACGTCATCCACCACCTACTGCATATGTGTGTGTGCGTGTGTACACACGTATTCTGCGTGCGTGCGGCGGCGACGACGACGACGTTCGCGAGGAGCTAAGGTTATAACTCCAAACAATTTAATTAAAATTATCTGTGACCAGACCATAAGAGACGCTAACGAGGCATCCGAAGGCACTGTCCTGTGCCCCCATAAATTACCAGCCTAGCGTAATGCGGCTGCAAGTGCGGTCCGGCTAACCGCAAAAAAAAAAAAAAAAAAAAAATTACTTAAGATAATCTTAAATTAATTAAAAGAAATCGTGGTGTGTAAGCAACTAACTACTGGGCACATCAACAACTACGACAAGTTTTGCTACCAGCGGAATATCTGATCACTGCAGAATGTTAACCCATTTCAGGCTGTGTTTTAATTAATTTTAGGTGGGCCGATCCCGGCGGTACTGCAATGCCGGGCCAACCCGCTACAGAGGTGGAGCAAGCCCCTAGCACTCCGTCAGAAGCCAAAAATGAGTTTAATATTCTGGTCGTGTGATGCAGGACGTATCAGATATTAAGCTGATAAGAACAGATACTACACTTTTTTTCCCTCCTACCTCCCCTATAGCCCTACCTTTTCCTCTCCAAAAATGCCGCCATCCTCTAGTGTCGACGCAGCACGTAAAGCAGGGTGTTGTTAGTAGCAAGACTTATTGCCATAAACCGAAAATAAAAGCGGAGGCATACTCTGCTATGCCTCAGGGGGCGACGACACACTACTCAGAAACACACCTCCCTCTGCAGGTGTGAGGCAAGTGATGATTTTAAAAACTAAATAGAAAGAAATAAATAAAGACAGAAATGAAGGCAAAATAAAAAAAAACAGCGACGCAGCACACTCAAACGAACTGGCGAGATAATCCCATCGCCCATAGAATTAACAAAGTAATAATCCTCTAAGATAGATTATGCGTTTTCCAATTTTCCAATAATTTTTCATACAAGGTTCACACAATTCGCATGTTACCAATTTCCATATTATCAGTATCACAGAACAGTCTACTCTAGTGATGCCCAGAAGGCCAATATCAAATCTGGGGTATGGGTAAGTCAAGGGTAGTTTGAAAGTCCGAGTGACAAAGATCCAGGGGTACACTCAGGCAATTCTTATACGAGGTGCCTTAGTTAGCCCGGAACACCTTTTGATAACCATGAACCATTGCAACTTTAAGAAATCTTGCAAAAGTAATGGTATATTTCCGGTCAGATTCCGCCAGGCGATGCTGGCTCCAAAGGTAGTCCATGAAAGAGACAGCATCTGCGAGGCAAAGGTCATAGATCGTGAAAATGGTTTGGCCCAAGAGACACACCATTGCGTTACGTCGTATTCGGGGGTTGGTCTGAATACCAGGGTTAAGGAACCAGTCGACTGACACATAGTCCAGTGTAGTCCCACCGATCAGCGTTAATAGCACACGTGCAAGATCCCACACTTCTGTGACGTGAGGGCATAGGAGACGATGCTCTCTGGTGTCTACGTCACCACATCGGCCGCAAGCAGCCGAGGGCCATAGGAGGATGGCCGCCAGGCGATGATTAGTGGGTTTTAAATTGTTTACAACGCGATACCATAGCGCTGAAACTTCTGTGGGAAGGGCTAGGTGGTTGATATTAGCCCAAGCGTGGTGCCAGATGACCGACGGTCGTCTGTCCTCCAATTTGTGTGGTGTGAGCTGGCCTCGAAGCGCCTAGTAAAGGCGCTTCGATGTGCGTGCCTTGTCGGTGGCCACTGCTAGGATGTAACTTTGATTGAGGTGATAGTCCTTGACTGTCGTCATCCGGAATGGAATATGTGTCAAGCATACTGGTGCACGCGCCGATTGTAGGCGATAACGGTCGAAAAGCACCGCTGTTGTCCCACCTGGGTCAATCTCACGCAAAGTGGCGATACGGTGAATCAGGATTGCCGCACATTTGTGGGGAAAGTCAATGAGTCCAAGGCGACTATCGACTTTTGGCAGTGTACAAGTCTGTGCATCAACTTTGAATAGTGCACGCCGCCACAATAGGCAATATACTGTTTGTGAGATGGCTCTGCTGGTTTGTTTCGGTAGCGTAAGGAGTTGTGCTACATACCATGCCCGTGATAGGATGTAAGTATTAATCAGTTGGATTCGTTGATGGAGGTCGAGTCGTTGATCAGTGTGACTCACGCAAAGTCCTCTGATGCGCGTGAGAATCCGCCTGCACGTGAGTGTTAACATGCGCTGTGGACAGGCAGTCACCTCAAGACCCAAGATACGTTGTTCCCCTACAATCCGGTAGCATGGGCGTTCGATGGTCAATGATCGTGGTCCTAGTGGGATTAGCACCATTTTGTTGGATTTTAACATGGCACCGGATGCTCGTTCATAAACGTGGAGGACTCGGCGAACCGAATCGATGTCCCTGGCGTTTGCTACAAACACACCTACACCATCCGCCTACGCCACACTGCGGAAGGTGACGCCTGGGAAAGGAACACCATCGACCATCCGTCCGATGTCACGCAGCATGGGGTACAGCGCCAAAGCGATAAAATACACTGACAAGGGACACCCTTGTCGAACTGATCGTCTGATGGGAATTGGTCGTGATCTGCAACCGTTCACAATGATTGTGGAATTTGCTCCATCCAAGAAGTGCCGGATGACTCTTATGAAGTGCTCCCCGAAACCCATCCGCTACATAACGGCCAGCAGGTACGATGGGAGACCCTATCGGAGGCACCGGCGAAATCTAGGGATCAATTGCAGCCGGGGTTCGAGCGTCGGCGGTGGGTGAGTAAGACAGCATCACGGTATATAGAAGCAGCGGTGAAGGTGGTTCGATTCGAAACGCCACATGATTGAGTGGGACAAAGTACCTTATTCATTCCCTGTTTAAGACGTGAAGCCACACTTCGTGCCACCAACTTATAATCAGTGTTAAGAACGGTGATGGGACGTACGTCTTTAGCCCATCAGTGACCTGTGACCTTTGGATTAAAGCCAATACGTACAGCTAGAAAATCGGCGGGTAGCTCGCAACCAGCAAAAATCTCCTCGCACATTTTGCAGAAGCGGTCTCCTAACAGGCCGGAAAACCTAGCACTTCGATTAGTGCTGGAATGGCACAATCGAAGGGCGGTATCCTTGCGGAGTACCGCCAGAGATGAAAAACCGCAGTGTCAGGGCCTAAATGCTTGCAGCGTGTGCGTTCCACATGAGGGAGTGACATACGGTGGTGCGGGCTGATATGGCAACAGGCGACCGTCGAAAACATCGCAAAAGCAAGTGCCGGAAGGAACGACAATATACGAGAGCACTCGTCAACAGCCCAGTACTACCCTCCATGTCGAGGAGTAAACTGCGACTCCTATTTGAACGCCGCTAGCTGCCAGGGCAGTGGAGAAGCCGTGAGGCCGCCCCACAGCAGCGTCAGGCCGGTGCGAGCTATACTGGCGCGAGCTACACCTAGCCGAGTGCTTACGTCATCCACCACCTACTGCATATGTGTGTGTGCGTGTGTACACACGTATTCTGCGTGCGTGCGGCGGCGACGACGACGACGTTCGCGAGGAGCTAAGGTTATAACTCCAAACAATTTAATTAAAATTATCTGTGACCAGACCATAAGAGACGCTAACGAGGCATCCGAAGGCACTGTCCTGTGCCCCCATAAATTACCAGCCTAGCGTAATGCGGCTGCAAGTGCGGTCCGGCTAACCGCAAAAAAAAAAAAAAAAAAATTACTTAAGATAATCTTAAATTAATTAAAAGAAATCGTGGTGTGTAAGCAACTAACTACTGGGCACATCAACAACTACGACAAGTTTTGCTACCAGCGGAATATCTGATCACTGCAGAATGTTAACCCATTTCAGGCTGTGTTTTAATTAATTTTAGGTGGGCCGATCCCGGCGGTACTGCAATGCCGGGCCAACCCGCTACAGAGGTGGAGCAAGCCCCTAGCACTCCGTCAGAAGCCAAAAATGAGTTTAATATTCTGGTCGTGTGATGCAGGACGTATCAGATATTAAGCTGATAAGAACAGATACTACACTTTTTTTCCCTCCTACCTCCCCTATAGCCCTACCTTTTCCTCTCCAAAAATGCCGCCATCCTCTAGTGTCGACGCAGCACGTAAAGCAGGGTGTTGTTAGTAGCAAGACTTATTGCCATAAACCGAAAATAAAAGCGGAGGCATACTCTGCTATGCCTCAGGGGGCGACGACACACTACTCAGAAACACACCTCCCTCTGCAGGTGTGAGGCAAGTGATGATTTTAAAAACTAAATAGAAAGAAATAAATAAAGACAGAAATGAAGGCAAAATAAAAAAAAACAGCGACGCAGCACACTCAAACGAACTGGCGAGATAATCCCATCGCCCATAGAATTAACAAAGTAATAATCCTCTAAGATAGATTATGCGTTTTCCAATTTTCCAATAATTTTTCATACAAGGTTCACACAATTCGCATGTTACCAATTTCCATATTATCAGTATCACAGAACAGTCTACTCTAGTGATGCCCAGAAGGCCAATATCAAATCTGGGGTATGGGTAAGTCAAGGGTAGTTTGAAAGTCCGAGTGACAAAGATCCAGGGGTACACTCAGGCAATTCTTATACGAGGTGCCTTAGTTAGCCCGGAACACCTTTTGATAACCATGAACCATTGCAACTTTAAGAAATCTTGCAAAAGTAATGGTATATTTCCGGTCAGATTCCGCCAGGCGATGCTGGCTCCAAAGGTAGTCCATGAAAGAGACAGCATCTGCGAGGCAAAGGTCATAGATCGTGAAAATGGTTTGGCCCAAGAGACACACCATTGCGTTACGTCGTATTCGGGGGTTGGTCTGAATACCAGGGTTAAGGAACCAGTCGACTGACACATAGTCCAGTGTAGTCCCACCGATCAGCGTTAATAGCACACGTGCAAGATCCCACACTTCTGTGACGTGAGGGCATAGGAGACGATGCTCTCTGGTGTCTACGTCACCACATCGGCCGCAAGCAGCCGAGGGCCATAGGAGGATGGCCGCCAGGCGATGATTAGTGGGTTTTAAATTGTTTACAACGCGATACCATAGCGCTGAAACTTCTGTGGGAAGGGCTAGGTGGTTGATATTAGCCCAAGCGTGGTGCCAGATGACCGACGGTCGTCTGTCCTCCAATTTGTGTGGTGTGAGCTGGCCTCGAAGCGCCTAGTAAAGGCGCTTCGATGTGCGTGCCTTGTCGGTGGCCACTGCTAGGATGTAACTTTGATTGAGGTGATAGTCCTTGACTGTCGTCATCCGGAATGGAATATGTGTCAAGCATACTGGTGCACGCGCCGATTGTAGGCGATAACGGTCGAAAAGCACCGCTGTTGTCCCACCTGGGTCAATCTCACGCAAAGTGGCGATACGGTGAATCAGGATTGCCGCACATTTGTGGGGAAAGTCAATGAGTCCAAGGCGACTATCGACTTTTGGCAGTGTACAAGTCTGTGCATCAACTTTGAATAGTGCACGCCGCCACAATAGGCAATATACTGTTTGTGAGATGGCTCTGCTGGTTTGTTTCGGTAGCGTAAGGAGTTGTGCTACATACCATGCCCGTGATAGGATGTAAGTATTAATCAGTTGGATTCGTTGATGGAGGTCGAGTCGTTGATCAGTGTGACTCACGCAAAGTCCTCTGATGCGCGTGAGAATCCGCCTGCACGTGAGTGTTAACATGCGCTGTGGACAGGCAGTCACCTCAAGACCCAAGATACGTTGTTCCCCTACAATCCGGTAGCATGGGCGTTCGATGGTCAATGATCGTGGTCCTAGTGGGATTAGCACCATTTTGTTGGATTTTAACATGGCACCGGATGCTCGTTCATAAACGTGGAGGACTCGGCGAACCGAATCGATGTCCCTGGCGTTTGCTACAAACACACCTACACCATCCGCCTACGCCACACTGCG
Source organism: Schistocerca piceifrons (assembly GCF_021461385.2). Lineage (NCBI taxonomy): Eukaryota > Metazoa > Arthropoda > Insecta > Orthoptera > Acrididae > Schistocerca > Schistocerca piceifrons. Next base: position 396,130,883 of record NC_060138.1, on the reverse strand, counting down.
GAAGGTGACGCCTGGGAAAGGAACACCATCGACCATCCGTCCGATGTCACGCAGCATGGGGTACAGCGCCAAAGCGATAAAATACACTGACAAGGGACACCCTTGTCGAACTGATCGTCTGATGGGAATTGGTCGTGATCTGCAACCGTTCACAATGATTGTGGAATTTGCTCCATCCAAGAAGTGCCGGATGACTCTTATGAAGTGCTCCCCGAAACCCATCCGCTACATAACGGCCAGCAGGTACGATGGGAGACCCTATCGGAGGCACCGGCGAAATCTAGGGATCAATTGCAGCCGGGGTTCGAGCGTCGGCGGTGGGTGAGTAAGACAGCATCACGGTATATAGAAGCAGCGGTGAAGGTGGTTCGATTCGAAACGCCACATGATTGAGTGGGACAAAGTACCTTATTCATTCCCTGTTTAAGACGTGAAGCCACACTTCGTGCCACCAACTTATAATCAGTGTTAAGAACGGTGATGGGACGTACGTCTTTAGCCCATCAGTGACCTGTGACCTTTGGATTAAAGCCAATACGTACAGCTAGAAAATCGGCGGGTAGCTCGCAACCAGCAAAAATCTCCTCGCACATTTTGCAGAAGCGGTCTCCTAACAGGCCGGAAAACCTAGCACTTCGATTAGTGCTGGAATGGCACAATCGAAGGGCGGTATCCTTGCGGAGTACCGCCAGAGATGAAAAACCGCAGTGTCAGGGCCTAAATGCTTGCAGCGTGTGCGTTCCACATGAGGGAGTGACATACGGTGGTGCGGGCTGATATGGCAACAGGCGACCGTCGAAAACATCGCAAAAGCAAGTGCCGGAAGGAACGACAATATACGAGAGCACTCGTCAACAGCCCAGTACTACCCTCCATGTCGAGGAGTAAACTGCGACTCCTATTTGAACGCCGCTAGCTGCCAGGGCAGTGGAGAAGCCGTGAGGCCGCCCCACAGCAGCGTCAGGCCGGTGCGAGCTATACTGGCGCGAGCTACACCTAGCCGAGTGCTTACGTCATCCACCACCTACTGCATATGTGTGTGTGCGTGTGTACACACGTATTCTGCGTGCGTGCGGCGGCGACGACGACGACGTTCGCGAGGAGCTAAGGTTATAACTCCAAACAATTTAATTAAAATTATCTGTGACCAGACCATAAGAGACGCTAACGAGGCATCCGAAGGCACTGTCCTGTGCCCCCATAAATTACCAGCCTAGCGTAATGCGGCTGCAAGTGCGGTCCGGCTAACCGCAAAAAAAAAAAAAAAAAAATTACTTAAGATAATCTTAAATTAATTAAAAGAAATCGTGGTGTGTAAGCAACTAACTACTGGGCACATCAACAACTACGACAAGTTTTGCTACCAGCGGAATATCTGATCACTGCAGAATGTTAACCCATTTCAGGCTGTGTTTTAATTAATTTTAGGTGGGCCGATCCCGGCGGTACTGCAATGCCGGGCCAACCCGCTACAGAGGTGGAGCAAGCCCCTAGCACTCCGTCAGAAGCCAAAAATGAGTTTAATATTCTGGTCGTGTGATGCAGGACGTATCAGATATTAAGCTGATAAGAACAGATACTACACTTTTTTTCCCTCCTACCTCCCCTATAGCCCTACCTTTTCCTCTCCAAAAATGCCGCCATCCTCTAGTGTCGACGCAGCACGTAAAGCAGGGTGTTGTTAGTAGCAAGACTTATTGCCATAAACCGAAAATAAAAGCGGAGGCATACTCTGCTATGCCTCAGGGGGCGACGACACACTACTCAGAAACACACCTCCCTCTGCAGGTGTGAGGCAAGTGATGATTTTAAAAACTAAATAGAAAGAAATAAATAAAGACAGAAATGAAGGCAAAATAAAAAAAAACAGCGACGCAGCACACTCAAACGAACTGGCGAGATAATCCCATCGCCCATAGAATTAACAAAGTAATAATCCTCTAAGATAGATTATGCGTTTTCCAATTTTCCAATAATTTTTCATACAAGGTTCACACAATTCGCATGTTACCAATTTCCATATTATCAGTATCACAGAACAGTCTACTCTAGTGATGCCCAGAAGGCCAATATCAAATCTGGGGTATGGGTAAGTCAAGGGTAGTTTGAAAGTCCGAGTGACAAAGATCCAGGGGTACACTCAGGCAATTCTTATACGAGGTGCCTTAGTTAGCCCGGAACACCTTTTGATAACCATGAACCATTGCAACTTTAAGAAATCTTGCAAAAGTAATGGTATATTTCCGGTCAGATTCCGCCAGGCGATGCTGGCTCCAAAGGTAGTCCATGAAAGAGACAGCATCTGCGAGGCAAAGGTCATAGATCGTGAAAATGGTTTGGCCCAAGAGACACACCATTGCGTTACGTCGTGTTCGGGGGTTGGTCTGAATACCAGGCTTAAGGAACCAGTCGACTGACACATAGTCCAGTGTAGTCCCACCGATCAGCGTTAATAGCACACGTGCAAGGTCCCACACTTCTGTGACGTGAGGGCATAGGAGACGATGCTCTCTGGTGTCTACGTCACCACATCGGCCGCAAGCAGCCGAGGGCCATAGGAGGATGGCCGCCAGGCGATGATTAGTGGGTATTAAATTGTTTACAACGCGATACCATAGCGCTGAAACTTCTGTGGGAAGGGCTAGGTGGTTGATATTAGCCCAAGCGTGGTGCCAGATGACCGACGGTCGTCTGTCCTCCAATTTGTGTGGTGTGAGCTGGCCTCGAAGCGCCTAGTAAAGGCGCTTCGATGTGCGTGCCTTGTCAGTGGCCACTGCTAGGATGTAACTTTGATTGAGGTGATAGTCCTTGACTGTCGTCATCCGGAATGGAATATGTGTCAAGCATACTGGTGCACGCGCCGATTGTAGGCGATAACGGTCGAAAAGCACCGCTGTTGTCCCACCTGGGTCAATCTCACGCAAAGTGGCGATACGGTGAATCAGGATTGCCGCACATTTGTGGGGAAAGTCAATGAGTCCAAGGCGACTATCGACTTTTGGCAGTGTACAAGTCTGTGCATCAACTTTGAATAGTGCACGCCGCCACAATAGGTAATATACTGTTTGTGAGATGGCTCTGCTGGTTTGTTTCGGTAGCGTAAGGAGTTGTGCTACATACCATGCCCGTGATAGGATGTAAGTATTAATCAGTTGGATTCGTTGATGGAGGTCGAGTCGTTGATCAGTGTGACTCACGCAAAGTCCTCTGATGCGCGTGAGAATCCGCCTGCACGTGAGTGTTAACATGCGCTGTGGACAGGCAGTCACCTCAAGACCCAAGATACGTTGTTCCCCTACAATCCGGTAGCATGGGCGTTCGATGGTCAATGATCGTGGTCCTAGTGGGATTAGCACCATTTTGTTGGATTTTAACATGGCACCGGATGCTCGTTCATAAACGTGGAGGACTCGGCGAACCGAATCGATGTCCCTGGCGTTTGCTACAAACACACCTACACCATCCGCCTACGCCACACTGCGGAAGGTGACGCCTGGGAAAGGAACACCATCGACCATCCGTCCGATGTCACGCAGCATGGGGTCCAGCGCCAAAGCGATAAAATACACTGACAAGGTGGTGGTGGTGGTGGTGGTTGTTGGATGTTTAAGGGGGACTAAACAGCGAAGGTCATCAGTCCCCCATTCCAAAATCAGGCGAGCCGGAAAGCGACGAAGCAGATAAAAACCAAAGGGGGAGGAGACGTCCCCCCAGGCGCTAAAAGCACACAAATCCAGCAACAAACACTACAGACAAGAACAGGACATAGGAACACCAGACAGAAAGAAACAGAAAGAAACAGAAGAAAGGAAGATGGCCGGAGACTGGTTGACTGACCACGAGATCAAAAATGGGAAAGAGTCAACCAGCTCACGGCACACCAGAACAGCAACAGACACAAGGACAATAGACACAGAAAGGGAAAGGCGCAGGACCTCCCTAAATCGAACCATAAAACGGACTACCACGGATAAAATTTAAAACGGTATCAGCCATGGAGGCATCGTCGGATAAAACCAAAGCCAAAGTGCCCGGGAGATTAAAAGATTGCCGGAGTGTGCGCAGTCGAGGACACTCCAGCAAAATGTGGCCGACCGTCAGCCGGGACCCACACCGACACAAGGGGGGATCCTCCTGACGCAACAGATGGCCGTGCGTCAGGTAGGTATGGCCGATGCGCAGCCGACATAGGACTACCGAGTCCCTGCGAGAAGCCCGCAGGGAGGAACGCCACACATCGGTCGTCCCCTTGACAGCCCGTAGTTTATTCGGGGCTGTCATGCCACGCCACTCAGCAGCCCACATCCCAAGTACCTTACGGCGCAACACCAGCTGCTGGTCGCGAGCCGTAAGGCCGATATCCAAAGCTGGGGCGTCTATCGCCCCTTTGGCCAGCCTGTCTACACGTTCGTTCCCTGGGATGCCAACATGACCGGGCGTCCAAACCAGGACCACTGAACCACCAGAACGGGCAATGGCGGAAACAGCCTCCTGAATGGAGGACACCAGAGGAGAGGAGGGATAGCAGCGGTCGATGGCCTGAAGGCTGCTCAGGGAGTCACTGCAGATGACAACGGACCTACCTGAGCAGAAACGCATGTGCTCAAGAGCGCGCAAGATGGCCACCAGCTCTGCAGTAAAAATACTGCAGCCAGCCGGCAAGGAGCGTTGCTCAACATGGTCAGAGTGAGCAAAGGCGTAGGCAGTGCGACCATCAACCAGGGAACCATGATGATGATGATGATGATTAGTGTTTTAGGGCGCACAACAGCGAGGTTATCAGCGCCCGTTCCCAAAAGTTCAATTCAGAGCCGAATCGTGAGAGAAGTGGTATTGTTCAAATTGCAAGATTGGACACAGCACATCAAAACAGGGAGAGAAAACTAAAAATAAAATAGCAGTACAAACAGGGAAAAATAAGTAACGGTGGCTGAGTGACCACTTACAAATAATGGGTGACCAAACCACTGGACAGCACATTAAGACTTCAATCCCAATATTTTGGGAAGAAGGCCAGACAACACACAAAAACGTAAAACTCTAGTGACACTCGCCTCATTATTAGTTAAAAGAGAGGGTAGGTCCGGTGGGAAACTGAAATCTTCCCTCAAACCTGCATATAAAACACACTCAGTTAAAATATGCCGTATCGACAGCTGTGCCCCACATGTCTGACACGTTGGTGGCTCCTCACGACGTAACAGAAAACCATGAGTCAAAGGACAATGTCCTATTCTAAGCCGTGTAAGGGCGACTTCCTCAGCGCGTCGTTGTCGGAAGGAGGTGAGCCACGGTCGGACAGAATCCTTCACCGCTCGCAACTTATTATCCCTCACGTCCAGCCACTGAGCCTCCCACCAACGCATGACCTTCCGAGTCACGAAAGACATAATGGCCTGCAGGGGGACGGAACAGCGAGCAGGAGGTGGGATGGAGCAAGCCTCCTTGGCAGCCGCATCTGCAAGTTCATTTCCAGGAATCCCTACGTGCCCTGGAACCCAGCAGAAAATCACATCCTTACCCTGCTGTTGCAAGAGCAGGAGTGCGTCCTGCACCTCTTGCACCATCCGATCTGCAGGGTACATTTGTTGAAGAGCGTGTAGAGCACTTTGGGAATCGGAGCAGATAATGAATTTCGTGCCACGATGTCGGCGCATATGCTCTAATGCGTGCAGAATGGCAAACAGTTCTGCGTAGTAAACTGAGAACTGCTCTGGGAGCCCTATCCGATGGACAGTATGGGGAAACACAGCAGAGCAGCCCATAAAATCCCCCTGTTTAGAACCATCCGTGTAAACAGGAGTAAAATCGGAATGGCGTTCTAAAATCTCAGTAAGTTTAATTTTAAAAAGGTGGTCCGGGGTACAATACTTCCTGTAAGCAGCCAGATCAAGAAGTAATCTTGGCCTTTGTAGTCGCCAGGGAGATCCCCTACTCCATCCCTGGTGGAGGACCTTAATGCCCTCCAGGTGTACCGACTCGAGACTCTCCTTTGCACGGATGCCAAACGGCTTTGTCGCTGCCGGACGGTGGCGGAAGAGACGTGCCAGTGCCGGCTGGGAAAAAGTGTCGGACGCCAATGAAAGAGGAGTGGACCTGGTCCTGTACGCGTGCCGTACCACGAGGAGAAGACGCCGAATGGACAGCGGAGGCTCTCCCGCCTCGACACACAGACTAGCAACCGGACTCGTGCGATAAGCCCCTGTTAAAAGCCTAATACCCTCATGGTGAATCACATCCAACATTTTGAGGTAGGAAGGTCTTGCAGAGCCATAAGCTTGACATCCGTATTCCAGTCGAGGTCGCACAAAGGCCTTATAAAGTTGGAGCAGACGTGCCCTGTCAGCGCCCCAGGATCTATGACTGACGCATCTAAGGACGTTTAAAGCCTTGAAACAGCGGACCTTTAGATCCTTTAAGTGTGGCAACCATGTGAGCTTCTCATCAAAAATAAGCCCGAGATATTTCACGTTTTCCATAAAGGGGAGAATAGTGTCTCCTAGTTTTAAAACAGGGAGGTTAAAAAGAGAACGGGAACGGTTAAAATCTACACAAATGGTCTTCTCCAAAGAGAATTTAAAGCCCGTGGTCTTAGACCACTTCTCCAATCGCACGAGTGTCAGCTGTAATTGGCGTGTAGCAGCGGTGACGGAGGAAGACGCACAGAAAATGGAGAAATCGTCCACAAACAAGGAGCACTGCACGGGCCGGCGCACCGTGGACGCAATACTATTGATGGCAATTGCGAAAGCTGTCACACTGAGGACACTTCCTTGAGGGACACCGTTCTCCTGCTTAAAACGGTCAGACAGGACATTCCCAACCTTATACATAAAATACCTGTCTGACAGAAAGGATCGGATGAGTGTGGGTAAACGCCCACGGAAACCCCACTCATAAAGCTGCCGCAAAATGGTATGCCTCCAGGTAGTATCGTACGCCTTCTCCAGGTCGAAGAAAACCCCGATAAGGTGTTGCTTACGGAGGAAAGCATCTTGTATTGCTGTTTCGAGTAGGATCAGGTTATCTAGGGTGGAATGATACCTCCTGAATCCACACTGGCAGCGGGTAAGTAAGGATCTAGATTCGAGAACCCACACCAGGCGCCTATTGACCATACGCTCAAATGTCTTTCCGACGCAGCTCGTGAGACTAATGCTACGGTAGCTGCTGGGTTCGGTCCGATCCTTCCCTGGTTTTAAAAGCGGAATTAAAATCGATTCTTTCCACGAACTAGGAAAGTCGCCGGTCTTCCAGATTTCATTAAAAAGTTGAAGGAGGACTTCCTTTGACCGCAGATCCAACTGCTGCAGCATGCTATACGATATCAGGTCTGGACCAGGTGCGGTATCCCGAGATATGGACAGTGCAGAGTCCAACTCCCACAAAGAGAAAGGCTGGTTGTATTCCTCAGTGTTCTGTGAACGGAAATCAAAACCAGCCCTCTCCTGTGTACCCCGATAGCGCAGAAATTCGGGGTCCTGGCTAGAATCGGCCGTAATAGTTTGAAAAGATTCTGCCAACGCCCGGGCGATGTCTCTCGGAGATGTTAGGAGACACCCCCGCTCACGTATAGCGGCTAGTGGCGGTCGAGAGTATCGCCTTGAGATCCTCCTAATGGCTTCCCATACTTTGCTTGAAGATGTGGACCTATTGATGGAGTGCAGGAACTCACGCCAAGACCTCCGTTTACTCTCCTGAACGATTTTCCTCGCCCGCGCCCGTGCTATCCGGAAAGTTGTCAGATGCGCAGCAGTGGGGCACCGACGGAATCTCCTCAAAGCCGCCCGCCTGTCTCTGATGGCGGTACGACAGTCGTCATTCCACCAAGGGACAGGCTGCCTCGCAGGTGTTCCCTTTGACTTTGGTATGGATACATCAGCGGCATGGTGCATCACAGCCGTAATGCGATCCACCCAATCCTGGACGCCTTCACACCGTTCAAAAACAGCCAACTGCCGGTAGAGCGTCCAGTTTCCCTTCCGGAACAACCATTTCGGCGGCTGTGCGACACGACCCATTTCAACTGGCAGATGGAGCCAGATAGGGTAATGGTCGCTGCCATGAAGGTCGTCGTCGACGACCCACTGAGCAATGTCCGCAAGCACAGGCGAACAAATAGAGAGGTCTATGGCAGAAGACGAACCTGAAGCGGTGCTAAAATGCGTGGCCTGACCTGTGTTCAGCAGTATGACGTCGGAAGTACTGAGCAACTGCTCAATCATCTGGCCTCTGGGGCAGGTTTTGTTGGAACCCCATAATGCATTATGAGCATTAAAGTCTCCTAAAAGGAGAAAGGGACGGGGTAGCTGAGCAATGAGCCGTGCGAGGGCTTCACTGTCAATGAGCTCAGCGGGTGGTAAATAGACGGAGCACACTGTAACATGAACCTGGGCCAGGATCCGAGCTGCAACCGCTTGTAGCGTCGTGGTTAAGGGCACAGGTGAGGAGTGGAATGTGTCCTTAATGAACACTGCCACCCCACCCTGAGCCCTATTACCAGTCAGGTCGTCTTGCCTGTACATGCGATATCCCGTAAGCACAGGCGTGTCAGTCTCTTTAAAATGGGTCTCTTGCAAAGAGATGCAAATGGGGTTTGCCTGTACTAACAGCCGCAATTCTGCAAGGCGAGGTCTGACTCCATTCAGATTCCACTGAAGTATGGGAGCCATATCAACGTTTCGGTTTAGATTTCCCCCTGTCTTTGTGCCGCGCTGGTGAGGCACTTGTAGAGCGAGTGGCAGCAGAGGGGCTGCCAGGTTCTGGGGAAGAGGTATCAAAATCCATGACGATGTCCTCCTCATCAGTCAGGGATGCCATGACGACATCCGATGGTGCCTTTGGCAGGCGTGACGTCAAACGCCGTGCCCCTTTCCCTGGTCCCGTTTTCTTTGTGGAAGCTGGGGATGCGGGAAGTGGAGAGGCACTCTGTTTCTGGAGGGCCTTCGAAGGTTTCACTGGAGCCGTCTCTGCAATAGCGGTGGGTGCAGGCGGAGCAGCCTGAATAGCGATATCGTTAGTGGGAGTGCTCTGGCAGGTACAAACACAGGTACAGGTATTGGAGGAGGATACTGCGACGCTGGACATGGTCTGCGTCGAAGCGTCGACTCGCGACGCACGGTTGTGCACCAAGGAGGCATAGGACGTGGCGAAGACAGTGGGTTTTGTAGCCCTGTACTCTTTTTTGGCTTCCACATAAGGTAGCCTCTTTGTCACCTTGATCTCCTGAATTTTTCGTTCTTCCGCAAAGACGGGGCAGTCTCTGCTCCAGACGGGATGGCTCCCAGAGCAGTTTATACACAGCGCTGGAGATGTGCAGTTGGTCCCAGCTTCATGAGCTGCCTTGCCACAGATACCGCAGGTTGGTTCACCCCCACAACTCATTGTCGTATGGCCAAATCGCTGACATTTGAAACAGCGCATAGGGTTAGGTATATAAGGCCGAACCCTAAGTCTGAGGAAACCAGCCAGAACGTATTCAGGTAAGACAGGCGAATTGAAAGTCACAATGAAAGTGGCAGATTTCTCCGTGACGCCATTATTTCTACGTGTCCTTTGTTCCACGTCTACAATCCCCTGTGTTGCCCATTCTTGCTTCAGCTCGTCGACATCGATATCCATTAAATCACGGCAGGTGACAACGCCTTTACTGGAGTTGAGGGAATTGTGCAACTCGACAGTGATATCATACTCGCCTAACTTGGGTGACTTCCGAAGCAGCTCCACTTGCGATGCCCTAGTAGTCTCAACTAACAGGGTACCATTCCGCAGGCGTTTGATAGATTTCAGTGTACCTGCGAGTCCTTCTAAACCTTTATGTATGTAGAAAGGAGACACTTTTTCAAATGAGCCCTCCTTCCTCTTAATCACGATGAAAACATTGTCATTTACGACTCCATGAGCCCTGTTACTCTTTTCCATATGCATATCTGGAGGACTAGCCTCCCTCATGCGCTTGACTGATTGCGAAGTTGGTGAAGGGAAATACGTGGTTGCCATGTGCGTCCCACGAGCAGCTAGGGAACGAAACGTCAGCCCAGACAGAGCCCCGCATGCCTGGGTAAGCCTTATACAACTGAGGTGCGGCAGGTTCCCCAGAGGTTGCCCGCTATCGACTGTTCCACCTCAACAGCCATGCATCTCATCAGCGCGCAGCACACCTTGAGATTGAGGGGTTTTTTATAGAGGTTTATTCCATCCTCACGATCCGGGCGGTCAAGCCAAGATCCCCATTCCCTGAGACACACAACGTTCCACCGCCGCGCCGCACGGTGGTCGCTGAAGCATGCTCAGAGGTTACGGTGACAGGGGACGGGCGGCGCTTACCAGTCCCCAGCTCAGGAACCCCGGGGTCGCCAAGCCCGTACCCAGCACATAAATGCTGAGTCCCCTGAGGGGATAACGGTCGAAAAGCACCGCTGTTGTCCCACCTGGGTCAATCTCACGCAAAGTGGCGATACGGTGAATCAGGATTGCCGCACATTTGTGGGGAAAGTCAATGAGTCCAAGGCGACTATCGACTTTTGGCAGTGTACAAGTCTGTGCATCAACTTTGAATAGTGCACGCCGCCACAATAGGCAATATACTGTTTGTGAGATGGCTCTGCTGGTTTGTTTCGGTAGCGTAAGGAGTTGTGCTACATACCATGCCCGTGATAGGATGTAAGTATTAATCAGTTGGATTCGTTGATGGAGGTCGAGTCGTTGATCAGTGTGACTCACGCAAAGTCCTCTGATGCGCGTGAGAATCCGCCTGCACGTGAGTGTTAACATGCGCTGTGGACAGGCAGTCACCTCAAGACCCAAGATACGTTGTTCCCCTACAATCCGGTAGCATGGGCGTTCGATGGTCAATGATCGTGGTCCTAGTGGGATTAGCACCATTTTGTTGGATTTTAACATGGCACCGGATGCTCGTTCATAAACGTGGAGGACTCGGCGAACCGAATCGATGTCCCTGGCGTTTGCTACAAACACACCTACACCATCCGCCTACGCCGCACTGCGGAAGGTGACGCCTGGGAAAGGAACACCATCGACCATCCGTCCGATGTCACGCAGCATGGGGTACAGCGCCAAAGCGATAAAATACACTGACAAGGGACACCCTTGTCGAACTGATCGTCTGATGGGAATTGGTCGTGATCTGCAACCGTTCACAATGATTGTGGAATTTGCTCCATCCAAGAAGTGCCGGATGACTCTTATGAAGTGCTCCCCGAAACCCATCCGCTACATAACGGCCAGCAGGTACGATGGGAGACCCTATCGGAGGCACCGGCGAAATGTAGGGATCAATTGCAGCCGGGGTTCGAGCGTCGGCGGTGGGTGAGTAAGACAGCATCACGGTATATAGAAGCAGCGGTGAAGGTGGTTCGATTCGAAACGCCACATGATTGAGTGGGACAAAGTACCTTATTCATTCCCTGTTTAAGACGTGAAGCCACACTTCGTGCCACCAACTTAAAATCAGTGTTAAGAACGGTGATGGGACGTACGTCTTTAGCCCATCAGTGACCTGTGACCTTTGGATTAAAGCCAATACGTACAGCTAGAAAATCGGCGGGTAGCTCGCAACCAGCAAAAATCTCCTCGCACATTATGCAGAAGCGGTCTCCTAACAGGCCGGAAAACCTAGCACTTCGATTAGTGCTGGAATGGCACAATCGAAGGGCGGTATCCTTGCGGAGTACCGCCAGAGATGAAAAACCGCAGTGTCAGGGCCTAAATGCTTGCAGCGTGTGCGTTCCACATGAGGGAGTGACATACGATGGTGCGGGCTGATATGGCAACAGGCGACCGTCGAAAACATCGCAAAAGCAAGTGCCGGAAGGAACGACAATATACGAGAGCACTCGTCAACAGCCCAGTACTACCCTCCATGTCGAGGAGTAAACTGCGACTCCTATTTGAACGCCGCTAGCTGCCAGGGCAGTGGAGAAGCCGTGAGGCCGCCCCACAGCAGCGTCAGGCCGGTGCGAGCTATACTGGCGCGAGCTACACCTAGCCGAGTGCTTACGTCGTCCACCACCTACTGCATATGTGTGTGTGCGTGTGTACACACGTATTCTGCGTGCGTGCGGCGGCGACGACGACGACGACGACGTTCGCGAGGAGCTAAGGTTATAACTCCAAACAATTTAATTAAAATTATCTGTGACCAGACCATAAGAGACGCTAACGAGGCATCCGAAGGCACTGTCCTGTGCCCCCATAAATTACCAGCCTAGCGTAATGCGGCTGCAAGTGCGGTCCGGCTAACCGCAAAAAAAAAAAAAAAAAAAAAATTACTTAAGATAATCTTAAATTAATTAAAAGAAATCGTGGTGTGTAAGCAACTAACTACTGGGCACATCAACAACTACGACAAGTTTTGCTACCAGCGGAATATCTGATCACTGCAGAATGTTAACCCATTTCAGGCTGTGTTTTAATTAATTTTAGGTGGGCCGATCCCGGCGGTACTGCAATGCCGGGCCAACCCGCTACAGAGGTGGAGCAAGCCCCTAGCACTCCGTCAGAAGCCAAAAATGAGTTTAATATTCTGGTCGTGTGATGCAGGACGTATCAGATATTAAGCTGATAAGAACAGATACTACACTTTTTTTCCCTCCTACCTCCCCTATAGCCCTACCTTTTCCTCTCCAAAAATGCCGCCATCCTCTAGTGTCGACGCAGCACGTAAAGCAGGGTGTTGTTAGTAGCAAGACTTATTGCCATAAACCGAAAATAAAAGCGGAGGCATACTCTGCTATGCCTCAGGGGGCGACGACACACTACTCAGAAACACACCTCCCTCTGCAGGTGTGAGGCAAGTGATGATTTTAAAAACTAAATAGAAAGAAATAAATAAAGACAGAAATGAAGGCAAAATAAAAAAAAAAACAGCGACGCAGCACACTCAAACGAACTGGCGAGATAATCCCATCGCCCATAGAATTAACAAAGTAATAATCCTCTAAGATAGATTATGCGTTTTCCAATTTTCCAATAATTTTTCATACAAGGTTCACACAATTCGCATGTTACCAATTTCCATATTATCAGTATCACAGAACAGTCTACTCTAGTGATGCCCAGAAGGCCAATATCAAATCTGGGGTATGGGTAAGTCAAGGGTAGTTTGAAAGTCCGAGTGACAAAGATCCAGGGGTACACTCAGGCAATTCTTATACGAGGTGCCTTAGATAGCCCGGAACACCTTTTGATAACCATGAACCATTGCAACTTTAAGAAATCTTGCAAAAGTAATGGTATATTTCCGGTCAGATTCCGCCAGGCGATGCTGGCTCCAAAGGTAGTCCATGAAAGAGACAGCATCTGCGAGGCAAAGGTCATAGATCGTGAAAATGGTTTGGCCCAAGAGACACACCATTGCGTTACGTCGTGTTCGGGGGTTGGTCTGAATACCAGGCTTAAGGAACCAGTCGACTGACACATAGTCCGGTGTAGTCCCACCGATCAGCGTTAATAGCACACGTGCAAGGTCCCACACTTCTGTGACGTGAGGGCATAGGAGACGATGCTCTCTGGTGTCTACGTCACCACATCGGCCGCAAGCAGCCGAGGGCCATAGGAGGATGGCCGCCAGGCGATGATTAGTGGGTATTAAATTGTTTACAACGCGATACCATAGCGCTGAAACTTCTGTGGGAAGGGCTACGTGGTTGATATTAGCCCAAGCGTGGTGCCAGATGACCGACGGTCGTCTGTCCTCCAATTTGTGTGGTGTGAGCTGGCCTCGAAGCGCCTAGTAAAGGCGCTTCGATGTGCGTGCCTTGTCGGTGGCCACTGCTAGGATGTAACTTTGATTGAGGTGATAGTCCTTGACTGTCGTCATCCGGAATGGAATATGTGTCAAGCATACTGGTGCACGCGCCGATTGTAGGCGATAACGGTCGAAAAGCACCGCTGTTGTCCCACCTGGGTCAATCTCACGCAAAGTGGCGATACGGTGAATCAGGATTGCCGCACATTTGTGGGGAAAGTCAATGAGTCCAAGGCGACTATCGACTTTTGGCAGTGTACAAGTCTGTGCATCAACTTTGAATAGTGCACGCCGCCACAATAGGCAATATACTGTTTGTGAGATGGCTCTGCTGGTTTGTTTCGGTAGCGTAAGGAGTTGTGCTACATACCATGCCCGTGATAGGATGTAAGTATTAATCAGTTGGATTCGTTGATGGAGGTCGAGTCGTTGATCAGTGTGACTCACGCAAAGTCCTCTGATGCGCGTGAGAATCCGCCTGCACGTGAGTGTTAACATGCGCTGTGGACAGGCAGTCACCTCAAGACCCAAGATACGTTGTTCCCCTACAATCCGGTAGCATCGGCGTTCGATGGTCAATGATCGTGGTCCTAGTGGGATTAGCACCATTTTGTTGGATTTTAACATGGCACCGGATGCTCGTTCATAAACGTGGAGGACTCGGCGAACCGAATCGATGTCCCTGGCGTTTGCTACAAACACACCTACACCATCCGCCTACGCCACACTGCGGAAGGTGACGCCTGGGAAAGGAACACCATCGACCATCCGTCCGATGTCACGCAGCATGGGGTACAGCGCCAAAGCGATAAAATACACTGACAAGGGACACCCTTGTCGAACTGATCGTCTGATGGAAATTGGTCGTGATCTGCAACCGTTCACAATGATTGTGGAATTTGCTCCATCCAAGAAGTGCCGGATGACTCTTATGAAGTGCTCCCCGAAACCCATCCGCTACATAACGGCCAGCAGGTAGGATGGGAGACCCTATCGGAGGCACCGGCGAAATGTAGGGATCAATTGCAGCCGGGGTTCGAGCGTCGGCGGTGGGTGAGTAAGACAGCATCACGGTATATAGAAGCAGCGGTGAAAGTGGTTCGATTCGAAACGCCACATGATTGAGTGGGACAAAGTACCTTATTCATTCCCTGTTTAAGACGTGAAGCCACACTTCGTGCCACCAACTTATAATCAGTGTTAAGAACGGTGATGGGACGTATGTCTTTAGCCCATCAGTGACCTGTGACCTTTGGATTAAAGCCAATACGTACAGCTAGAAAATCGGCGGGTAGCTCGCAACCAGCAAAAATCTCCTCGCACATTTTGCAGAAGCGGTCTCCTAACAGGCCGGAAAACCTAGCACTTCGATTAGTGCTGGAATGGCACAATCGAAGGGCGGTATCCTTGCGGAGTACCGCCAGAGATGAAAAACCGCAGTGTCAGGGCCTAAATGCTTGCAGCGTGTGCGTTCCACATGAGGGAGTGACATACGGTGGTGCGGGCTGATATGGCAACAGGCGACCGTCGAAAACATCGCAAAAGCAAGTGCCGGAAGGAACGACAATATACGAGAGCACTCGTCAACAGCCCAGTACTACCCTCCATGTCGAGGAGTAAACTGCGACTTCTATTTGAACGCCGCTAGCTGCCAGGGCAGTGGAGAAGCCGTGAGGCCGCCCCACAGCAGCGTCAGGCCGGTGCGAGCTATACTGGCGCGAGCTACACCTAGCCGAGTGCTTACGTCGTCCACCACCTACTGCATATGTGGTGGTGGTGGTTGTTGGATGTTTAAGGGGGACTAAACAGCGAAGGTCATCAGTCCCCCATTCCAAAATCAGGCGAGCCGGAAATCTACAGAGCAGATAAAAACCAAAGGGGAGGAGACGTCCCCCCAGGCGCTAAAAGAACACAAATGCAGCAACGAACACTACAGACAAGAACAGGACAGAGGAACACCAGACAGAAAGAAACAGAAGAAAGGAAGAGGGCCGGAGACTGGTTGACTGACCACGAGATCAAAAAAGGGAAAGAGTCAACCATCTCACGGCCTACCAGAACAGCAACAGACACGAGGACAAAAGACACAGAAAGGGAAAGGCGCAGGACCTCCCTAAATCGAACCATAAAAAGGACTACCACGGATAAAATTTAAAACGTCATCAGCCATGGAGGCATCGTCAGATAAAACCAAAGCCAAAGTGCCCGGGAGATTAAAAGATTGCCGGAGTGTGCGCAGTCGAGGACACTCCAGCAAAATGTGGCCGACCGTCAGCCGGGACCCACACTGACACAAGGGGGGATCCTCCTGACGCAAGAGATGGCCGTGCGTCAGGTACGTATGGCCGATGCGCAGCCGACACAGGACTACCGAGTCCCTGCGAGAAGCCCGCAGGGAGGAACGCCACACATCGGTCGTCTCCTTGACAGCCCGCAGTTTATTTGGGGCTGTCATGCCACGCCACTCAGCAGCCCACATCCCAAGTACCTTACGGCGCAACACCAGCTGCTGGTCGCGAGCCGTAAGGCCGATCTCCAAAACTGGGGCGTCTATCGCCCCTTTGGCCAGCCTGTCTACACGTTCGTTCCCTGGGATGCCAACATGACCGGGCGTCCAAACCAGGACCACTGAACCACCAGAATGGGCAATGGCGGAAACAGCCTCCTGAATGGAGGACACCAGAGGAGAGGAGGGATAGCAGCGGTCGATGGCCTGAAGGCTGCTCAGGGAGTCACTGCAGATGACAACGGACCTACCTGAGCAGAAACGCATGTGCTCAAGAGCGCGCAAGATGGCCACCAGCTCTGCAGTAAAAATACTGCAGCCAGCCGGCAAGCAGCGTTGCTCAACATGGTCAGAGTGAGCAAAGGCGTAGGCAGTGCGACCATCAACCAGGGAACCATCAGTGTAGACAGTCTCACAGTCCGAAAAGGAGGCGAGGAGAGCAAGAAAACGGCGACGGAGGGCCACAGGCGGAACCGAGTCCTTGGGTCCCTGTGCCAAGTCCAGACGGACGGACGGCCGGGACAAACACCAGGGAGGCGTAGGTGTATGGACCCGGAAGGGAGGCAGAAGAGGGAATGACCCCAGTTCTGACAGCAGGGACTGGACACGGACAGCTATGGAAAGCCCAGACCTAGGGCGCCGTTCGGGCAGATGGAGGACCATAGCAGGGAAAAGCAGGCGACGATTGGGATGATCTGGCGAGCAATGAACGTGGACAGCATAGTCGACAAGCAGACGATGGCGGCGAATCCGCAGTGGGGGAACCCCGGCCTCCACCAGTAGACTATCCACGGGGCTGGTGCGAAAAGCGCCAGTGGCAAGCCTAACCCCACAGTGGTGTATGGGGTCTAACAACTTCAACACTGAGGGGGACGCAGACCCATAGGCCAGGCTCCCATAATCAAGCCGGGACTGCACAAGGGCTCTGTACAACCGCAGCAGCGTGCGGCGATCTGCACCCCAAGACGTGTGGCTAAGGCAGCGGAGGGCGTTGAGGTGCCGCCAGCATTTTTGCTTCAGCTGAGTAACATGAGGAACCCATGTGAGCCGGGCATCAAACACGAGTCCCAAGAAGCGGCAAGTGTCCACCACGTCAAGCAGGTGGCCGTCGAGGTAAAGTGCAGGATGAGGGTGGACCGTCCGACGCCTGCAGAAGTGCATTACTCGAGTCTTGGCAGCAGAGAACTGAAAGCCATGAGTCAGTGCCCATGATGCTGCCTTGCGAACGGCGACTTGCAGCCTGCGTTCGGCGACTCCCGTAGTCGTGGAGCTAAATGAGATGCAGAAGTCGTCGGCATACAAAGAAGGAGACACCGACGACCCCACTGCTGCTGTCAGACCATTAATGGCCACTAAAAATAAGGAGACGCTCAACACCGAGCCCTGCGGGACCCCATTTTCCTGTATATAAGAGGAACTAGAGGTGGCACCGACTTGCACCCGGAAAGAGCGGCGCAATAAAAAGTTTTGAAGAAAAGCCGGGAGCCGACCACGAAGACCCCACCCATGCAACGTGGCGAGGATGTGATGCCTCCATGTGGTGTCATACGCCTTCCGCAGATCGAAAAATACAGCAACAAGATGCTGACGTCGGGCAAAAGCCGTACGGACAGCAGATTCCAGCCACACCAAATTGTCCACTGCAGACCGGCCCCGACGGAAGCCACCCTGGGATGGAGCGAGGAGACCGCGCGACTCGAGGACCCAACACAAACGCCGCCCCACCATACGTTCGAGCAATTTGCACAAAACGTTGGTGAGGGTAATGGGACGATAGCTGTCCACCGCCAGTGGGTCCGCACCGGGTTTCAAGATGGGGACAATAACGCCCTCCCGCCATTGCGACGGGAACACGCCTTCGCTCCAAATGCGATTAAATATCGCGAGAATGTGTCTCTGGCAGTCCCTGGAGAGATGCCTCAGCATCTGCGCGTGGATGCAGTCTGGGCCTGGTGCTGTATCAGGGCAATCGGCGAGGGCGGCGAGGAATTCCCTCTCGCTGAAAGGTGCAGTGTATGTTTCAGAACGACGCGTGTGGAATGAGAACTGCGTCCGCTCGGCTCGCTCCTTTAGAGAGCGAAAGGCGGGGGGATAGGATGCAGTCGCAGAGCTCTGAGCAAAGTGCGCGGCTAGCCGTTCAGCAATGGCGGCAGCGTCCGTGCAGACAGCGCCGTCCAACGAGAGCCCAGGGACACCCATAGGGGTCTGGGAGCCATAAATCCGCCGGATCCGGGACCACACGTGCGAGGACGAGACACGGGAGCCCAGGGAGGAGACGTACCTCTCCCAGCACTCCTGCTTACGCCGTGCAATAAGACGACGGGCGAAGGCACGGAGCCTCTTAAAGGCGATGAGGGTCTCCAGAGACGGGTGCCGCCTATGACGCTGGAGAGCCCGCCTACGGTCGCGAATAGCCTCAGCAATCTCCGGCGACCACCAGGGGACAGCCTTCCGCCGAGGGAGGCCAGAGGAACGGGGGATAGCAGCCTCGGCCGCCGAAATGATGGACGTGGTGAAAACACGGACCACCTCGTCAATGTCACCCTGTGGGGGAGACGCAATGGTTACAGCGGAAGTAAAAGCTGGCCAGTCAGCCCTGTGGAGAGCCCAGCGGGGCAAGCGCCCAGAAGAATGACACTGTGGCAGTGACAAACAGATGGGAAAATGGTCACTGCCACACAGGTCAGGATGCACCCTCCAGTGGAGGGATGGGACAAGTCCAGGGCTGCAAATAGAGAGATCGATGGCCGAGAACGAGCCATGGGCCACACTGAAATGCGTGGGAGCACCAGTGTTCAAGAGGCTAAGGTCGAGCTGAGCCAACACATGCTCCACGGCCCGACCGCGATCATCGGAGACAGTCCCACCCCATAGAGGATTGTGGGCGTTGAAATCGCCCAGAAGCAGCAATGGTGGCGGCAGTTGAGCCAGCAGCGCAGCCAAGACATGGCGGGGGAGCTCCCCATCCGGAGGAATGTAAACAGAGCAAACAGTAATAGCCGGCGAGAGCTCAACCCTGGCAGCAACTGCCTCTAAAGGCGTCTGAAGGGGTACTGGCGAGCTACAGACAGAGTGGTGAACAAAGAGGCAAACCCCACCTGACGCTCGTTGACAGGCAGCACGGTTCTTATAGTATCCCCGATAACCGCGAAGGGCGGGGGTCCGCAGTGCAGGAAACCAAGTTTCCTGCAGAGCAATGCAGAGAACAGGGGAATCACTCAGAAGCATCCGGAGCTCTGGCAGGTGGCGGAAATAACCGCCGCAGTTCCATTGGAGAATGGAAGCAGGAAGGGACTGGGAGGGCGTGAATGCGACTAAGAGGCAGACAGCGCTTCAGAGCCAACCGCCGCCACTGGGGGAGAGTCAGCGGAGTCCATAGGAGAGGCCCCCAAGGGTTCCGTGAGGGCGAGATCCGCGGCAGAGGCGAGGATCTCCACCTCATCCCCGGAGCCAGGACTATGTACAGCAGGCGGTGCTGAAACCGCCGGAACGTCCTTCTTCTTGGACACATTCCGTTCCTTCTTCTCGCGTCTGCCCTTAGGGTGAGAGGGCTGGGAGAGCTTCTCTGAAGGAGCGTCAGAGGCTGACGACGACGCAGAAGCCCTACGACCAGCAGGTGGCGGAACCTTCAGCCACTGGCTGACATCTGGCTGGGAAGGAGAAGAAACGGAGGAAGGGAGAGCCCCGAGGGACCCCTTCCGTGAGAGAGGAACCGGCGGAGGCAACGCCGCCGGAGAAGGAGGGGGAGGAATCGAGCCTCCCGGTTGTGGAGCAGATGTCACTCCCGAAGTAAGCTTGGGGGGAGCGACAGAAGAGGGTTTGCCCCCAACTGCTAAGGGGGCAAGAGAGGAAGGCTTGCCCCCAGGCACGAGGGGGGCAGACAGGGATACATGGCCCCGAGGGCCCACTGAAGGCGGCACAGATGAAGCGACAACCGTCGCTCGTGCGGGCGACGATAACGTGGCTGCAGCATAAGATGTTCGAAGGGAAGCAGGATACAACCTGTCATATTTCTGTTTAGCCTCTCGATAAGTAAGCCGGTCCAGGGTCTTAAATTCCATGATCTTCCGCTCCTTATGAAGAACGGGGCAATCCGGCGAGCATGGAGAGTGGTGCTCCCCACAGTTGACACATACAGGCGGGGGCGCACATGGAGAATCGGGATGAGACGGGCGTCCGCAATCTCGACATGTAGCGCTGGATGGGCAACGGGAGGACATATGCCCAAACTTCCAGCACTGGAAGCACCGCATCGGGGGAGGGACGTATGGCTTCACGTCGCAACGGTAAACCATTACCTTGACCTTCTCGGGCAAGACATCACCCTCGAAGGCCAAGATAAAGGCACCGGTAGCCACCCTGTTTGTCTTGGGTCCTCGATGGACACGACGGACAAAATGCACACCACGTCGTTCCAAGTCGGCTCTCAGCTCGTCATCGGATTGTAACAAGAGGTCACGATGGTAAATAATCCCCTGGACCATATTTAAGCTACTGTGGGGAGTGACGGTAACAGGGACGTCACCCAGCTTATCACACAAGAGCAACGCTCGTGACTGGGCTGGGGAGGACGTCTTGAGGAGGATGGACCCATTCCTCATTTTTGACAACCCCGCCACTTCCCCAAACTTAACCTCCAGGTGTTCCACAAAAAACATAGGCTTCGTCGGAAGAAAGGAGTCACCATCAGTCCTGCTGCAGACAAGGTATTGTGGCACGTAAGGCTCCCGCTTGGCACTAGATCGGCGTCCCTCCCATGGCGCAGCCAACGAGGGGAACGTCTGAGGGCCATACTGCGCAGCATCGAAGTCGACTCTACCTCGCTTAGAGACGCTGGTGGCCGTGCGACCACCAGCTTGATGTGATTTATTGCGCTTCATTGCGCCACATCCGCCCAGATGCCACCTACTCCGAACGAGGGCTCTCCCCAAGGGCGCCACCCAGCCAAAGCAACGGGTACCTGGCCGATATCCCGTTGCCCGGAGTCCCCGTGCCCCAGACAAGATGGGCACATACTCCTTGGCATGCATGGGGAGGAAACAGCTCAGGCATCTGTAGTGCGATCCCTGCGTGGTCAGGGGGCTACCACCAAGAGGGTACATGACGACCCCACCACAACGGACTGGCTACCGTGCTGGATTTTAGGTGTTTAAAGGGTCCACAGTTGTCGTAGGCGCTAAGAAGAAGAGTGCGCACAAGGCGAGGAGGAGACCACCCAGAAGATGTTGGGCGTAGTCCCCCCCACACGACAATAGGTAACATGCAAGATGGTGGAGCATGATGGACCAATACAAAAACACCACGTAAGGTGTCCTTCCCCAAATGGCACGCACTGACGACGGAAATTTGGAAGAAAAAAGGAGGTCAAACCCAAGAGGGGACCATCACAGAAGGCCGAAACGTTTGAGACTCCTTTTAGTCGCCTCTTACGACAGGCAGGAATACCGCGGGCCCATTCTTACCCCCGAACCCGCAGGGGGTTACTGCATATGTGTGTGTGCGTGTGTACACACGTATTCTGCGTGCGTGCGGCGGCGACGACGACGACGACGTTCGCGAGGAGCTAAGGTTATAACTCCAAACAATTTAATTAAAATTATCTGTGACCAGACCATAAGAGACGCTAACGAGGCATCCGAAGGCACTGTCCTGTGCCCCCATAAATTACCAGCCTAGCGTAATGCGGCTGCAAGTGCGGTCCGGCTAACCGCAAAAAAAAAAAAAAAAAAAAAAAAATTACTTAAGATAATCTTAAATTAATTAAAAGAAATCGTGGTGTGTAAGCAACTAACTACTGGGCACATCAACAACTACGACAAGTTTTGCTACCAGCGGAATATCTGATCACTGCAGAATGTTAACCCATTTCAGGCTGTGTTTTAATTAATTTTAGGTGGGCCGATCCCGGCGGTACTGCAATGCCGGGCCAACCCGCTACAGAGGTGGAGCAAGCCCCTAGCACTCCGTCAGAAGCCAAAAATGAGTTTAATATTCTGGTCGTGTGATGCAGGACGTATCAGATATTAAGCTGATAAGAACAGATACTACACTTTTTTTCCCTCCTACCTCCCCTATAGCCCTACCTTTTCCTCTCCAAAAATGCCGCCATCCTCTAGTGTCGACGCAGCACGTAAAGCAGGGTGTTGTTAGTAGCAAGACTTATTGCCATAAACCGAAAATAAAAGCGGAGGCATACTCTGCTATGCCTCAGGGGGCGACGACACACTACTCAGAAACACACCTCCCTTTGCAGGTGTGAGGCAAGTGATGATTTTAAAAACTAAATAGAAAGAAATAAATAAAGACAGAAATGAAGGCAAAATAAAAAAAAACAGCGACGCAGCACACTCAAACGAACTGGCGAGATAATCCCATCGCCCATAGAATTAACAAAGTAATAATCCTCTAAGATAGATTATGCGTTTTCCAATTTTCCAATAATTTTTCATACAAGGTTCACACAATTCGCATGTTACCAATTTCCATATTATCAGTATCACAGAACAGTCTACTCTAGTGATGCCCAGAAGGCCAATATCAAATCTGGGGTATGGGTAAGTCAAGGGTAGTTTGAAAGTCCGAGTGACAAAGATCCAGGGGTACACTCAGGCAATTCTTATACGAGGTGCCTTAGTTAGCCCGGAACACCTTTTGATAACCATGAACCATTGCAACTTTAAGAAATCTTGCAAAAGTAATGGTATATTTCCGGTCAGATTCCGCCAGGCGATGCTGGCTCCAAAGGTAGTCCATGAAAGAGACAGCATCTGCGAGGCAAAGGTCATAGATCGTGAAAATGGTTTGGCCCAAGAGACACACCATTGCGTTACGTCGTGTTCGGGGGTTGGTCTGAATACCAGGCTTAAGGAACCAGTCGACTGACACATAGTCCAGTGTAGTCCCACCGGTCAGCGTTAATAGCACACGTGCAAGGTCCCACACTTCTGTGACGTGAGGGCATAGGAGACGATGCTCTCTGGTGTCTACGTCACCACATCGGCCGCAAGCAGCCGAGGGCCATAGGAGGATGGCCGCCAGGCGATGATTAGTGGGTATTAAATTGTTTACAACGCGATACCATAGCGCTGAAACTTCTGTGGGAAGGGCTAGGTGGTTGATATTAGCCCAAGCGTGGTGCCAGATGACCGACGGTCGTCTGTCCTCCAATTTGTGTGGTGTGAGCTGGCATCGAAGCGCCTAGTAAAGGCGCTTCGATGTGCGTGCCTTGTCGGTGGCCACTGCTAGGATGTAACTTTGATTGAGGTGATAGTCCTTGACTGTCGTCATCCGGAATGGAATATGTGTCAAGCATACTGGTGCACGCGCCGATTGTAGGCGATAACGATCGAAAAGCACCGCTGTTGTCCCACCTGGGTCAATCTCACGCAAAGTGGCGATACGGTGAATCAGGATTGCCGCACATTTGTGGGGAAAGTCAATGAGTCCAAGGCGACTATCGACTTTTGGCAGTGTACAAGTCTGTGCATCAACTTTGAATAGTGCACGCCGCCACAATAGGCAATATACTGTTTGTGAGATGGCTCTGCTGGTTTGTTTCGGTAGCGTAAGGAGTTGTGCTACATACCATGCCCGTGATAGGATGTAAGTATTAATCAGTTGGATTCGTTGATGGAGGTCGAGTCGTTGATCAGTGTGACTCACGCAAAGTCCTCTGATGCGCGTCAGAATCCGCCTGCACGTGAGTGTTAACATGCGCTGTGGACAGGCAGTCACCTCAAGACCCAAGATACGTTGTTCCCCTACAATCCGGTAGCATGGGCGTTCGATGGTCAATGATCGTGGTCCTAGTGGGATTAGCACCATTTTGTTGGATTTTAACATGGCACCGGATGCTCGTTCATAAACGTGGAGGACTCGGCGAACCGAATCGATGTCCCTGGCGTTTGCTACAAACACACCTACACCATCCGCCTACGCCACACTGCGGAAGGTGACGCCTGGGAAAGGAACACCATCGACCATCCGTCCGATGTCACGCAGCATGGGGTACAGCGCCAAAGCGATAAAATACACTGACAAGGGACACCCTTGTCGAACTGATCGTCTGATGGGAATTGGTCGTGATCTGCAACCGTTCACAATGATTGTGGAATTTGCTCCATCCAAGAAGTGCCGGATGACTCTTATGAAGTGCTCCCCGAAACCCATCCGCTACATAACGGCCAGCAGGTAGGATGGGAGACCCTATCGGAGGCACCGGCGAAATCTAGGGATCAATTGCAGCCGGGGTTCGAGCGTCGGCGGTGGGTGAGTAAGACAGCATCACGGTATATAGAAGCAGCGGTGAAAGTGGTTCGATTCGAAACGCCACATGATTGAGTGGGACAAAGTACCTTATTCATTCCCTGTTTAAGACGTGAAGCCACACTTCGTGCCACCAACTTATAATCAGTGTTAAGAACGGTGATGGGACGTATGTCTTTAGCCCATCAGTGACCTGTGACCTTTGGATTAAAGCCAATACGTACAGCTAGAAAATCGGCGGGTAGCTCGCAACCAGCAAAAATCTCCTCGCACATTTTGCAGAAGCGGTCTCCTAACAGGCCGGAAAACCTAGCACTTCGATTAGTGCTGGAATGGCACAATCGAAGGGCGGTATCCTTGCGGAGTACCGCCAGAGATGAAAAACCGCAGTGTCAGGGCCTAAATGCTTGCAGCGTGTGCGTTCCACATGAGGGAGTGACATACGGTGGTGCGGGCTGATATGGCAACAGGCGACCGTCGAAAACATCGCAAAAGCAAGTGCCGGAAGGAACGACAATATACGAGAGCACTCGTCAACAGCCCAGTACTACCCTCCATGTCGAGGAGTAAACTGCGACTTCTATTTGAACGCCGCTAGCTGCCAGGGCAGTGGAGAAGCCGTGAGGCCGCCCCACAGCAGCGTCAGGCCGGTGCGAGCTATACTGGCGCGAGCTACACCTAGCCGAGTGCTTACGTCGTCCACCACCTACTGCATATGTGTGTGTGCGTGTGTACACACGTATTCTGCGTGCGTGCGGCGGCGACGACGACGACGTTCGCGAGGAGCTAAGGTTATAACTCCAAACAATTTAATTAAAATTATCTGTGACCAGACCATAAGAGACGCTAACGAGGCATCCGAAGGCACTGTCCTGTGCCTCCATAAATTACCAGCCTAGCGTAATGCGGCTGCAAGTGCGGTCCGGCTAACCGCAAAAAAAAAAAAAATTACTTAAGATAATCTTAAATTAATTAAAAGAAATCGTGGTGTGTAAGCAACTAACTACTGGGCACATCAACAACTACGACAAGTTTTGCTACCAGCGGAATGTCTGATCACTGCAGAATGTTAACCCATTTCAGGCTGTGTTTTAATTAATTTTAGGTGGGCCGATCCCGGCGGTACTGCAATGCCGGGCCAACCCGCTACAGAGGTGGAGCAAGCCCCTAGCACTCCGTCAGAAGCCAAAAATGAGTTTAATATTCTGGTCGTGTGATGCAGGACGTATCAGATATTAAGCTGATAAGAACAGATACTACACTTTTTTTCCCTCCTACCTCCCTTATAGCCCTACCTTTTCCTCTCCAAAAATGCCGCCATCCTCTAGTGTCGACGCAGCACGTAAAGCAGGGTGTTGTTAGTAGCAAGACTTATTGCCATAAACCGAAAATAAAAGCGGAGGCATACTCTGCTATGCCTCAGGGGGCGACGACACACTACTCAGAAACACACCTCCCTTTGCAGGTGTGAGGCAAGTGATGATTTTAAAAACTAAATAGAAAGAAATAAATAAAGACAGAAATGAAGGCAAAATAAAAAAAAACAGCGACGCAGCACACTCAAACGAACTGGCGAGATAATCCCATCGCCCATAGAATTAACAAAGTAATAATCCTCTAAGATAGATTATGCGTTTTCCAATTTTCCAATAATTTTTCATACAAGGTTCACACAATTCGCATGTTACCAATTTCCATATTATCAGTATCACAGAACAGTCTACTCTAGTGATGCCCAGAAGGCCAATATCAAATCTGGGGTATGGGTAAGTCAAGGGTAGTTTGAAAGTCCGAGTGACAAAGATCCAGGGGTACACTCAGGCAATTCTTATACGAGGTGCCTTAGTTAGCCCGGAACACCTTTTGATAACCATGAACCATTGCAACTTTAAGAAATCTTGCAAAAGTAATGGTATATTTCCGGTCAGATTCCGCCAGGCGATGCTGGCTCCAAAGGTAGTCCATGAAAGAGACAGCATCTGCGAGGCAAAGGTCATAGATCGTGAAAATGGTTTGGCCCAAGAGACACACCATTGCGTTACGTCGTGTTCGGGGGTTGGTCTGAATACCAGGGTTAAGGAACCAGTCGACTGACACATAGTCCAGTGTAGTCCCACCGATCAGCGTTAATAGCACACGTGCAAGGTCCCACACTTCTGTGACGTGAGGGCATAGGAGACGATGCTCTCTGGTGTCTACGTCACCACATCGGCCGCAAGCAGCCGAGGGCCATAGGAGGATGGCCGCCAGGCGATGATTAGTGGGTATTAAATTGTTTACAACGCGATACCATAGCGCTGAAACTTCTGTGGGAAGGGCTAGGTGGTTGATATTAGCCCAAGCGTGGTGCCAGATGACCGACGGTCGTCTGTCCTCCAATTTGTGTGGTGTGAGCTGGCCTCGAAGCGCCTAGTAAAGGCGCTTCGATGTGCGTGCCTTGTCGGTGGCCACTGCTAGGATGTAACTTTGATTGAGGTGATAGTCCTTGACTGTCGTCATCCGGAATGGAATATGTGTCAAGCATACTGGTGCACGCGCCGATTGTAGGCGATAACGGTCGAAAAGCACCGCTGTTGTCCCACCTGGGTCAATCTCACGCAAAGTGGCGATACGGTGAATCAGGATTGCCGCACATTTGTGGGGAAAGTCAATGAGTCCAAGGCGACTATCGACTTTTGGCAGTGTACAAGTCTGTGCATCAACTTTGGTTGGTTGGTTGGTTGGGGGATTAAAGGGACCAGACTACTATGGTCATCGGTCCCTTTTTCCAAAGACAAAGAACACCCACAGAGAACAAAAACGAGGAACAGAAGAGATCACAGACGATACAGAACAGAGAGACTGAGACAAAGACAAGACAAAACGAACGAAAACCACATAGAGAATGACGGTGATTGGCCGACCATAGAAATAAAAAAGGAAAAGCCAACCACTTAGAAACACATTAAAAAATCAGTGTAAAATCATAGGCCAAAGGCCAGAATCAACACAAAACAAAAATAAAACAGAAACACTCAGATTAAATGATAAAATCCCCCTGCCCGAATAAAACGTAAAACTAAGTCAGCCATAGTGGAGTCGTCTGTTAAAAGGGCAGGGAGCATATCAGGCAGCGCAAATGTCTGCCTGACCACAGCTAAAAGGGGGCAGGCCAACAGAATGTGGGCCACTGTCAAAGCCGCCCCGCAGCGACATACAGGAGGGTCCTCCCTGCGCAGTAAATAACTGTGTGTCAGCCGGGAGTGGCCAATGCAGAGCCGGCAAAGAACTACCGAGTCCCTGCGAGTGGCTCGCAGGGATGACCGCCACACAGCCGTCGTCTCCTTGACAGCACGGAGTTTATTGGACATTGTCAGTTCGCGCCATTCCTCGTCCCATAGCGCCAAGATTTTGCGGCGGAAGACTGCCCGCAAATCAGTCTCAGGGAGGCCAAGGTCCAGAGATGGCTTGCTGGTGGCCTCTTTCGCCAGGCGGTCAACATGTTCGTTACCCGGGATACCGACATGACCGGGGGTCCACACAAAGACCACAGAGCGGCCGCAACAGGCGAGAGTATGCAGAGACTCGTGGATAGCCATCACCAAACGAGAACGAGGGAAACACTGGTCGAGAGCTCGTAAACTGCTCAGGGAATCGCTACAGATAACGAAGGACTCACCTGAGCAGGAGCGGATATACTCTAGGGCACGAAAGATGGCGACCAGTTCAGCAGTGTAAACGCTGCAGCCATCCGGCAAGGAACGTTGTTCGGAACGGTCCCCTAGAGTGAGCGCATACCCGACACGACCAGCAACCATCGAACCGTCAGTGTAGACAATACCAGAGCCCTGATACGTGGCCAGGATGGAATAAAAGCGGCGGCGGAAGGCCTCTGGAGGGACTGAGTCCTTAGGGCCCTGTGCCAGGTCCAGCCGAAGGCAAGGGCGACGAACACACCATGGGGGTGTATGCAAAGTAGCCCGGAAAGTAGGTGGAACAGTGAAAACCTGAAGCCCAGAGAGAAGCTCTTTGACGCGGACCGCTATTGTACAACCAGACCGGGGCCGACGATCTGGCAGATGGACGACCGATCGCGGGAACAGGAGACGATAATTTGGATGCCCGGGCGAGCTTAGAACATGGGCAGCATAAGCGGCCAGCAAACGTTGGCGTCGGAACCGCAGCGGAGGTACACCTGCCTCCACTAGTACGCTGTCCACAGGGCTGGTGCGGAAAGCACCAGTGGCAAGGCGTATCCCGCTGTGGAGAATCGGGTCCAGCACCCGTAACGCAGATGGGGATGCTGAGCCATAAGCCAGGCTCCCATAATCCAGACGGGACTGGATTAACGCCTGGTAGAGCCGCAACAGTGTAGAGCGGTCGGCGCCCCAGTGGGTGTTGCTCAAGCATCGCAGAGCGTTTAGATGCCGCCAACACATCTGTTTCAGCTGCCGGATATGAGGCAGCCAAGTCAACCGGGCATCGAAAACCACCCCCAAAAACCTGTGGGTCTCCACCACAGCAAGGAGTTCGTCGGCAAGATAAAGCCGCGGCTCAGGATGGACTGTTCGGCACCGGCAGAAATGCATAACGCAGGTCTTGGCTGCCGAAAACTGAAACCCATGCGCTACAGCCCAAGACTGCGCCCTACGGATAGCGCCCTGTAGCTGACGTTCAACAGCTGCAATGCCAGTAGAGCTGTAATAAAGGCAGAAGTCGTCAGCATACAGGGAAGCGGAGACAGAATTTCCCACGGCCGCAGCAAGCCCGTTAATGGCTATTAAAAACAGACAGACACTTAAAACAGAGCCCTGTGGCACACCGTTCTCCTGGACGTGGGAGGAACTATACGAGGCCGCGACTTGCACGCGGAAGGTACGACACGACAGAAAATTGCGGATAAAAATCGGCAGAGGACCCCGAAGACCCCATCCATGGAGCGTAGAAAGAATGTGATGACGCCACGTCGTATCGTACGCCTTCCGCATGTCGAAAAAGACAGCGACCAGGTGCTGACGGCGGGAAAAGGCAGTACGGATGGCCGACTCCAGGCTCACCAGATTGTCGGTGGCGGAGCGGCCTTTACGGAACCCACCCTGAGACGGAGCCAGAAGGCCCCGAGACTCCAGTAACCAATGCAAGCGCCGGCTCACCATCCGTTCAAGCAACTTGCAAAGAACGTTGGTGAGGCTAATGGGACGGTAGCTGTCCACCTCCAGAGGGTTCTTTCCAGGTTTCAAAACGGGGATGACAATGCCTTCCCGCCATTGCGACGGAAACTCCCCCTCGACCCAAAGACGGTTGTAAAGATCGAGAAGGCGCCGCTGGCAGTCCACTGAAAGGTGTTTCAGCATCTGACAGTGGATGCCATCTGGCCCAGGAGCGGTATCAGGGCAAGCAGCGAGGGCACTGCGAAATTCCCAGTCACTAAATGGAGCATTGTAAGATTCTGTGTGGTTGGTGCGAAACGAAAGGCTCCGACGTTCCATCCGCTCTTTAATGGAGCGGAAGGCCTGGGGGTAATCCGCAGAAGCGGAACTCATAGCAAAATGCTCTGCTAAGCGATTGGCAATGACGTCGGAGTCAGTACAAACTGCTCCATTCAGTGAGAGCGCAGGGACGCTGGCAGGTGGCCGATAGCCGTAGACGCGTCGAATCTTGGCCCAGACCTGCGAGGGAGTGACATGGAGGCCAATGGTGGACACATACCGCTCCCAGCACTCCTTCTTGCCTTGGCGGATAAGGAGGCGGGCCCGCGCACGCAGCCGTTTGAAGGCGATAAGGTGGTCGAGGGAGGGGTGTCGCTTGTGACGCTGGAGCGCCCGCCGGCGATCTTTAATCGCTTCAGCGATCTCAGGCGACCACCAAGGCACAGCCTTCCGCCGAGGGGACCCACAGGAATGGGGAATGGCAGATTCGGCGGCAGTAACGATGCCGGTGGTGACCGATTGAACCACCGCATCAATGTCATCGGTAGAGAGAGGCTCAAAAGCGGCAGTGGAGGAGAACAAGTCCCAGTCAGCCTTATTCATAGCCCATCTGCTAGGGCGCCCAGAAGAGGGGCGCTGTGGTAGTGACAAAAAGACCGGAAAATGGTCACTACCACACAGGTCGTCATGCACACTCCATTGGACAGACGGTAAGAGGCTATGGCTACAGATTGAAAGGTCAATGGCGGAGTAGGTGCCATGCGCCACACTGAAGTGTGTGAAGGCACCATCATTTAACAGCGAGAGATCGAGCTGCGACAATAAATGCTCAACGACGGCGCCTCGACCTGTTGCCACTGACCCACCCCACAGAGGGTTATGAGCGTTGAAGTCGCCCAATAGCAAGAAAGGTGGCGGCAATTGGGCGACCAGTGCAGCCAGGACATGCTGCGAGACATCACCATCCGGTGGAATGTAAAGACTGCAGACGGTAACAGCCTGTGGCGTCCACACGCGTACAGCGACAGCCTCTAAAGGCGTCTGGAGAGGGACAGACTCGCTGTGCAGAGTGTGAAGGACATAAATGCAGACGCCACCAGACACCCTTTCATAAGCTGCTCGGTTCTTGGAATAACCCCGATAGCCACGGAGGGCGGGGGTTCGCATCGCCGGAAACCAAGTTTCCTGGAGAGCAATGCAGAAGAAAGGGCGAAGGCTGAGAAGTTGGCGCAGCTCAGCTAAATGGTGGAAAAAACCGCCGCAGTTCCACTGGAGGATGGTATTGTCCATGGCTGAGAAAGGCGTGAAAGGACTGGGAAGGCAATTTACGCCGCTTGTTCACTCACTGCCACCGATTCAGTACCCGTACGAGAGGCATCCATGGCGTCTGAGGGACCAGCGAGATCAAGGTCCTCAGCGGACGCTAGAATCTCGACTTCATCCTCAGACGCAGAGCGCGAAAGGTGCGGTGGGGTTGGTGCCACCGCAAGTTCTTTAGCCTTAGAGTTCTTTCTCTTGGACTTCTCTCGCTGAACCTTGGGTTTCACCGGCTGGGAAGGCTTCACCGATTCAGTCTCCGGGACAGAGGAGGATCGTGAAGCCCTACGCCCGGCTGCTGGTGAGGACTTATGCCACTGGTGGCCGTCATCCTTCCCGCTGGGGGAACCCTGGGAAGGGAGCGTCCCAAGGGAACTCTGACGGGCGAGAGTAGCCGAAGAAGTCAGGCGCTTCTCCGGCTGAGAAGCGGGGACGGACGTCCCCGACGGGTGGGAGGAGGTTGCTCCTGAGGTAGGTGGTGCAGGAGCAACCGGTTGGGGAGAGCCCCCCACGGGCAAGGGGGCAGAAGGAGTCGTACTGCTTATCGAGCTGGCTGGAAGTCTCGCAACGGATGGAGCTAGCACAGTTGTTGTAGCAGCTGCATACGAAGACGTCATTCTCACAGGATGGAGTCTGTCATATTTCCGTTTGGCCTCAGTATAGGTCAGCCGGTCCAGGGTCTTATATTCCATGATTTTGCGCTCTTTCTGAAAGACTGTGCAGGCAGGCGAGCAAGGTGAATGGTGCTCCCCGCAGTTGACGCAGATGGGAGGCGGGGCACATGGAGTATCGGGATGAGACGGGCGTCCGCAATCTCGACATGTGAGGCTGGAAGTGCAGCGGGAAGACATATGGCCGAACTTCCAGCACTTGAAGCACCGCATCGGGGGAGGGATATAGGGCTTGACGTCACATCGGTAGACCATCACCTTGACCTTTTCCGGTAACGTATCACCCTCGAAGGCCAAGATGAAGGCACCGGTAGCAACCTGATTGTCCCTCGGACCCCGATGAACGCGCCGGACGAAATGAACACCTCTACGTTCTAAGTTGGCGCGCTGCTCGTCATCAGACTGCAAAAGGAGATCCCTATGGAAAATAACACCCTGGACCATATGTAAACTCTTATGTGGCGTAATAGAAACGTTAACATCCCCCAACTTGTCACAAGCAAGTAACCTGCGGGACTGGGCGGAGGATGCCGTTTGTATCAGTACTGATCCAGAGCGCATTTTAGACAAGCCCTCCACCTCCCCAAACTTGTCCTCTAAATGCTCGACAAAGAACTGAGGCTTCACGGACATAAAAGATTCCCCGTCAGCTCTGGTACAGACGAGATACCGGGGCGAGTATCTTTCGCTCTCATCCATAGCCCTTCGTTCCTCCCATGGTGTGGCCAGGGAGGGGAACGATTTGGGGTCATACACATTAGCCTTGAATTGAGCCTTGGAACGCTTAGAGACTGCTGACGGCTGGCCGCCAGCAAGAGATGATGTACCATGCTTCATTGCGGGTCATCCGCCCTGATGCCACCTACTCCGACCAAGGGCCCTCCCCACGGGCGCCACCCAGCCACAGCAAAGGCCACCTGGCAGGATGGCCATTGCCGGGAGTCCCGATGCCCCAGGGAGATGGGCATCTACTCCTTGGCATACGTGGGGAGTGAACGGCGCAGGCATCAGTAGAGCGATCCCTGTGTTGTCAGGGGGCTACAACCAAGAGGGTACATGGCGACCCCACCACAACGGACTGGCTACCGTGCTGGATCTTAGGTGCAAAAATGGCCAAGGTCGTCGTCACAGTAAAAAGAAACACTGCAGAGTGCAGCGTGGTAATCGCCCATGAGATCGAAAACGAGCGGGACACCATCGCAACGACGAGAAAGACGGCAATAGGTCTAATTGCACGAAGGATACAGTGCACCATGTAAGGTGCCCTTCCCCAATTGGCTCGCTCTTCGGAATAATTTGGATAGATGGAGGTCAAACCCGAGAGGGGACCATCACAGAAGGCCGAAACGTTTGAGACTCCTTTTAGTCGCCTCTTACGACAGGCAGGAATACCGCGGGCCTATTCTAACCCCCGAACCCGCAGGGGGACATCAACTTTGAATAGTGCACGCCGCCACAATAGGCAATATACTGTTTGTGAGATGGCTCTGCTGGTTTGTTTCGGTAGCGTAAGGAGTTGTGCTACATACCATGCCCGTGATAGGATGTAAGTATTAATCCGTTGGATTCGTTGATGGAGGTCGAGTCGTTGATCAGTGTGACTCACGCAAAGTCCTCTGATGCGCGTGAGAATCCGCCTGCACGTGAGTGTTAACATGCGCTGTGGACAGGCAGTCACCTCAAGACCCAAGATACGTTGTTCCCCTACAATCCGGTAGCATGGGCGTTCGATGGTCAATGATCGTGGTCCTAGTGGGATTAGCACCATTTTGTTGGATTTTAACATGGCACCGGATGCTCGTTCATAAACGTGGAGGACTCGGCGAACCGAATCGATGTCCCTGGCGTTTGCTACAAACACACCTACACCATCCGCCTACGCCACACTGCGGAAGGTGACGCCTGGGAAAGGAACACCATCGACCATCCGTCCGATGTCACGCAGCATGGGGTACAGCGCCAAAGCGATAAAATACACTGACAAGGGACACCCTTGTCGAACTGATCGTCTGATGGGAATTGGTCGTGATCTGCAACCGTTCACAATGATTGTGGAATTTGCTCCATCCAAGAAGTGCCGGATGACTCTTATGAAGTGCTCCCCGAAACCCATCCGCTACATAACGGCCAGCAGGTAAGGATGGGAGACCCTATCGAAGGCACCGGCGAAATCTAGGGATCAATTGCAGCCGGGGTTCGAGCGTCGGCGGTGGGTGAGTAAGACAGCATCACGGTATATAGAAGCAGCGGTGAAGGTGGTTCGATTCGAAACGCCACATGATTGAGTGGGACAAAGTACCTTATTCATTCCCTGATTAAGACGTGAAGCCACACTTCGTGCTACCAACTTAATATCAGTGTTAAGAACGGTGATGGGACGTACGTCTTTAGCCCATCAGTGACCTGTGACCTTTGGATTAAAGCCAATACGTACAGCTAGAAAATCGGCGGGTAGCTCGCAACCAGCAAAAATCTCCTCGCACATTTTGCAGAAGCGGTCTCCTAACAGGCCGGAAAACCTAGCACTTCGATTAGTGCTGGAATGGCACAATCGAAGGGCGGTATCCTTGCGGAGTACCGCCAGAGATGAAAAACCGCAGTGTCAGGGCCTAAATGCTTGCAGCGTGTGCGTTCCACATGAGGGAGTGACATACGGTGGTGCGGGCTGATATGGCAACAGGCGACCGTCGAAAACATCGCAAAAGCAAGTGCCGGAAGGAACGACAATATACGAGAGCACTCGTCAACAGCCCAGTACTACCCTCCATGTCGAGGAGTAAACTGCGACTCCTATTTGAACGCCGCTAGCTGCCAGGGCAGTGGAGAAGCCGTGAGGCCGCCCCACAGCAGCGTCAGGCCGGTGCGAGCTATACTGGCGCGAGCTACACCTAGCCGAGTGCTTACGTCGTCCACCACCTACTGCATATGTGTGTGTGCGTGTGTACACACGTATT
Organism: Schistocerca piceifrons; assembly: GCF_021461385.2. Taxonomy (NCBI): domain Eukaryota; kingdom Metazoa; phylum Arthropoda; class Insecta; order Orthoptera; family Acrididae; genus Schistocerca; species Schistocerca piceifrons. The sequence goes on along the minus strand of NC_060138.1, from coordinate 396,095,994 downwards.
CTGCGTGCGTGCGGCGGCGACGACGACGACGACGACGTTCGCGAGGAGCTAAGGTTATAACTCCAAACAATTTAATTAAAATTATCTGTGACCAGACCATAAGAGACGCTAACGAGGCATCCGAAGGCACTGTCCTGTGCCCCCATAAATTACCAGCCTAGCGTAATGCGGCTGCAAGTGCGGTCCGGCTAACCGCAAAAAAAAAAAAAAAAAAAAATTACTTAAGATAATCTTAAATTAATTAAAAGAAATCGTGGTGTGTAAGCAACTAACTACTGGGCACATCAACAACTACGACAAGTTTTGCTACCAGCGGAATATCTGATCACTGCAGAATGTTAACCCATTTCAGGCTGTGTTTTAATTAATTTTAGGTGGGCCGATCCCGGCGGTACTGCAATGCCGGGCCAACCCGCTACAGAGGTGGAGCAAGCCCCTAGCACTCCGTCAGAAGCCAAAAATGAGTTTAATATTCTGGTCGTGTGATGCAGGACGTATCAGATATTAAGCTGATAAGAACAGATACTACACTTTTTTTCCCTCCTACCTCCCCTATAGCCCTACCTTTTCCTCTCCAAAAATGCCGCCATCCTCTAGTGTCGACGCAGCACGTAAAGCAGGGTGTTGTTAGTAGCAAGACTTATTGCCATAAACCGAAAATAAAAGCGGAGGCATACTCTGCTATGCCTCAGGGGGCGACGACACACTACTCAGAAACACACCTCCCTCTGCAGGTGTGAGGCAAGTGATGATTTTAAAAACTAAATAGAAAGAAATAAATAAAGACAGAAATGAAGGCAAAATAAAAAAAAACAGCGACGGCAGCACACTCAAACGAACTGGCGAGATAATCCCATCGCCCATAGAATTAACAAAGTAATAATCCTCTAAGATAGATTATGCGTTTTCCAATTTTCCAATAATTTTTCATACAAGGTTCACACAATTCGCATGTTACCAATTTCCATATTATCAGTATCACAGAACAGTCTACTCTAGTGATGCCCAGAAGGCCAATATCAAATCTGGGGTATGGGTAAGTCAAGGGTAGTTTGAAAGTCCGAGTGACAAAGATCCAGGGGTACACTCAGGCAATTCTTATACGAGGTGCCTTAGTTAGCCCGGAACACCTTTTGATAACCATGAACCATTGCAACTTTAAGAAATCTTGCAAAAGTAATGGTATATTTCCGGTCAGATTCCGCCAGGCGATGCTGGCTACAAAGGTAGTACATGAAAGAGACAGCATCTGCGATGCAATGGTCATAGATCGTGAAAATGGTTTGGCCCAAGAGACACACCATTGCGTTACGTCGTGTTCGGGGGTTGGTCTCAATACCAGGGTTAAGGAACCAGTCGACTGACACATAGTCCAGTGTAGTCCCACCGATCAGCGTTAATAGCACACGTGCAAGGTCCCACACTTCTGTGACGTGAGGGCATAGGAGACGATGCTCTCTGGTGTCTACGTCACCACATCGGCCGCAAGCAGCCGAGGGCCATAGGAGGATGGCCGCCAGGCGATGATTAGTGGGTATTAAATTGTTTACAACGCGATACCATAGCGCTGAAACTTCTGTGGGAAGGGCTACGTGGTTGATATTAGCCCAAGCGTGGTGCCAGATGACCGACGGTCGTCTGTCCTCCAATTTGTGTGGTGTGAGCTGGCCTCGAAGCGCCTAGTAAAGGCGCTTCGATGTGCGTGCCTTGTCGGTGGCCACTGCTAGGATGTAACTTTGATTGAGGTGATAGTCCTTGCCTGTCGTCATCCGGAATGGAATATGTGTCAAGCATACTGGTGCACGCGCCGATTGTAGGCGATAACGGTCGAAAAGCACCGCTGTTGTCCCACCTGGGTCAATCTCACGCAAAGTGGTGATACGGTGAATCAGGATTGCCGCACATTTGTGGGGAAAGTCAATGAGTCCAAGGCGACTATCGACTTTTGGCAGTGTACAAGTCTGTGCATCAACTTTGAATAGTGCACGCCGCCACAATAGGCAATATACTGTTTGTGAGATGGCTCTGCTGGTTTGTTTCTGTAGCGTAAGGAGTTGTGCTACATACCATGCCCGTGATAGGATGTAAGTATTAATCAGTTGGATTCGTTGATGGAGGTCGAGTCGTTGATCAGTGTGACTCACGCAAAGTCCTCTGATGCGCGTGAGAATCCGCCTGCACGTGAGTGTTAACATGCGCTGTGGACAGGCAGTCACCTCAAGACCCAAGATACGTTGTTCCCCTACAATCCGGTAGCATGGGCGTTCGATGGTCAATGATCGTGGTCCTAGTGGGATTAGCACCATTTTGTTGGATTTTAACATGCCACCGGATGCTCGTTCATAAACGTGGAGGACTCGGCGAACCGAATCGATGTCCCTGGCGTTTGCTACAAACACACCTACACCATCCGCCTACGCCACACTGCGGAAGGTGACGCCTGGGAAAGGAACAACATCGACCATCCGTCCGATGTCACGCAGCATGGGGTACAGCGCCAAAGCGATAAAATACACTGACAAGGGACACCCTTGTCGAACTGATCGTCTGATGGGAATTGGTCGTGATCTGCAACCGTTCACAATGATTGTGGAATTTGCTCCATCCAAGAAGTGCCGGATGACTCTTATGAAGTGCTCCCCGAAACCCATCCGCTACATAACGGCCAGCAGGTAGGATGGGAGACCCTATGGGAGGCACCGGCGAAATCTAGGGATCAATTGCAGCCGGGGTTCGAGCGTCGGCGGTGGGTGAGTAAGACAGCATCACGGTATATAGAAGCAGCGGTGAAGGTGGTTCGATTCGAAACGCCACATGATTGAGTGGGACAAAGTACCTTATTCATTCCCTGTTTAAGACGTGAAGCCACACTTCGTGCCACCAACTTAAAAGCAGTGTTAAGAACGGTGATGGGACGTACGTCTTTAGCCCATCAGTGACCTGTGACCTTTGGATTAAAGCCAATACGTACAGCTAGAAAATCGGCGGGTAGCTCGCAACCAGCAAAAATCTCCTCGCACATTTTGCAGAAGCGGTCTCCTAACAGGCCGGAAAACCTAGCACTTCGATTAGTGCTGGAATGGCACAATCGAAGGGCGGTATCCTTGCGGAGTACCGCCAGAGATGAAAAACCGCAGTGTCAGGGCCTAAATGCTTGCAGCGTGTGCGTTCCACATGAGGGAGTGACATACGGTGGTGCGGGCTGATATGGCAACAGGCGACCGTCGAAAACATCGCAAAAGCAAGTGCCGGAAGGAACGACAATATACGAGAGCACTCGTCAACAGCCCAGTACTACCCTCCATGTCGAGGAGTAAACTGCGACTCCTATTTGAACGCCGCTAGCTGCCAGGGCAGTGGAGAAGCCGTGAGGCCGCCCCACAGCAGCGTCAGGCCGGTGCGAGCTATACTGGCGCGAGCTACACCTAGCCGAGTGCTTACGTCGTCCACCACCTACTGCATATGTGTGTGTGCGTGTGTACACACGTATTCTGCGTGCGTGCGGCGGCGACGACGACGACGACGTTCGCGAGGAGCTAAGGTTATAACTCCAAACAATTTAATTAAAATTATCTGTGACCAGACCATAAGAGACGCTAACGAGGCATCCGAAGGCACTGTCCTGTGCCCCCATAAATTACCAGCCTAGCGTAATGCGGCTGCAAGTGCGGTCCGGCTAACCGCAAAAAAAAAAAAAAAAATTACTTAAGATAATCTTAAATTAATTAAAAGAAATCGTGGTGTGTAAGCAACTAACTACTGGGCACATCAACAACTACGACAAGTTTTGCTACCAGCGGAATATCTGATCACTGCAGAATGTTAACCCATTTCAGGCTGTGTTTTAATTAATTTTAGGTGGGCCGATCCCGGCGGTACTGCAATGCCGGGCCAACCCGCTACAGAGGTGGAGCAAGCCCCTAGCACTCCGTCAGAAGCCAAAAATGAGTTTAATATTCTGGTCGTGTGATGCAGGACGTATCAGATATTAAGCTGATAAGAACAGATACTACACTTTTTTTCCCTCCTACCTCCCCTATAGCCCTACCTTTTCCTCTCCAAAAATGCCGCCATCCTCTAGTGTCGACGCAGCACGTAAAGCAGGGTGTTGTTAGTAGCAAGACTTATTGCCATAAACCGAAAATAAAAGCGGAGGCATACTCTGCTATGCCTCAGGGGGCGACGACACACTACTCAGAAACACACCTCCCTCTGCAGGTGTGAGGCAAGTGATGATTTTAAAAACTAAATAGAAAGAAATAAATAAAGACAGAAATGAAGGCAAAATAAAAAAAAAACAGCGACGCAGCACACTCAAACGAACTGGCGAGATAATCCCATCGCCCATAGAATTAACAAAGTAATAATCCTCTAAGATAGATTATGCGTTTTCCAATTTTCCAATAATTTTTCATACAAGGTTCACACAATTCGCATGTTACCAATTTCCATATTATCAGTATCACAGAACAGTCTACTCTAGTAATGCCCAGAAGGCCAATATCAAATCTGGGGTATGGGTAAGTCAAGGGTAGTTTGAAAGTCCGAGTGACAAAGATCCAGGGGTACACTCAGGCAATTCTTATTCGAGGTGCCTTAGTTAGCCCGGAACACCTTTTGATAACCATGAACCATTGCAACTTTAAGAAATCTTGCAAAAGTAATGGTATATTTCCGGTCAGATTCCGCCAGGCGATGCTGGCTCCAAAGGTAGTCCATGAAAGAGACAGCATCTGCGAGGCAATGGTCATAGATCGTGAAAATGGTTTGGCCCAAGAGACACACCATTGCGTTACGTCGTGTTCGGGGGTTGGTCTGAATACCAGGGTTAAGGAACCAGTCGACTGACACATAGTCCAGTGTAGTCCCACCGATCAGCGTTAATAGCACACGTGCAAGGTCCCACACTTCTGTGACGTGAGGGCATAGGAGACGATGCTCTCTGGTGTCTACGTCACCACATCGGCCGCAAGCAGCCGAGGGCCATAGGAGGATGGCCGCCAGGCGATGATTAGTGGGTATTAAATTGTTTACAACGCGATACCATAGCGCTGAAACTTCTGTGGGAAGGGCTACGTGGTTGATATTAGCCCAAGCGTGGTGCCAGATGACCGACGGTCGTCTGTCCTCCAATTTGTGTGGTGTGAGCTGGCCTCGAAGCGCCTAGTAAAGGCGCTTCGATGTGCGTGCCTTGTCGGTGGCCACTGCTAGGATGTAACTTTGATTGAGGTGATAGTCCTTGACTGTCGTCATCCGGAATGGAATATGTGTCAAGCATACTGGTGCACGCGCCGATTGTAGGCGATAACGGTCGAAAAGCACCGCTGTTGTCCCACCTGGGTCAATCTCACGCAAAGTGGCGATACGGTGAATCAGGATTGCCGCACATTTGTGGGGAAAGTCAATGAGTCCAAGGCGACTATCGACTTTTGGCAGTGTACAAGACTGTGCATCAACTTTGAATAGTGCACGCCGCCACAATAGGCAATATACTGTTTGTGAGATGGCTCTGCTGGTTTGTTTCGGTAGCGTAAGGAGTTGTGCTACATACCATGCCCGTGATAGGATGTAAGTATTAATCAGTTGGATTCGTTGATGGAGGTCGAGTCGTTGATCAGTGTGACTCACGCAAAGTCCTCTGATGCGCGTGAGAATCCGCCTGCACGTGAGTGTTAACATGCGCTGTGGACAGGCAGTCACCTCAAGACCCAAGATACGTTGTTCCCCTACAATCCGGTAGCATGGGCGTTCGATGGTCAATGATCGTGGTCCTAGTGGGATTAGCACCATTTTGTTGGATTTTAACATGGCACCGGATGCTCGTTCATAAACGTGGAGGACTCGGCGAACCGAATCGATGTCCCTGGCGTTTGCTACAAACACACCTACACCATCCGCCTACGCCACACTGCGGAAGGTGACGCCTGGGAAAGGAACACCATCGACCATCCGTCCGATGTCACGCAGCATGGGGTACAGCGCCAAAGCGATAAAATACACTGACAAGGGACACCCTTGTCGAACTGATCGTCTGATGGGAATTGGTCGTGATCTGCAACCGTTCACAATGATTGTGGAATTTGCTCCATCCAAGAAGTGCCGGATGACTCTTATGAAGTGCTCCCCGAAACCCATCCGCTACATAACGGCCAGCAGGTAGGATGGGAGACCCTATGGGAGGCACCGGCGAAATCTAGGGATCAATTGCAGCCGGGGTTCGAGCGTCGGCGGTGGGTGAGTAAGACAGCATCACGGTATATAGAAGCAGCGGTGAAGGTGGTTCGATTCGAAACGCCACATGATTGAGTGGGACAAAGTACCTTATTCATTCCCTGTTTAAGACGTGAAGCCACACTTCGTGCCACCAACTTAAAAGCAGTGTTAAGAACGGTGATGGGACGTACGTCTTTAGCCCATCAGTGACCTGTGACCTTTGGATTAAAGCCAATACGTACAGCTAGAAAATCGGCGGGTAGCTCGCAACCAGCAAAAATCTCCTCGCACATTTTGCAGAAGCGGTCTCCTAACAGGCCGGAAAACCTAGCACTTCGATTAGTGCTGGAATGGCACAATCGAAGGGCGGTATCCTTGCGGAGTACCGCCAGAGATGAAAAACCGCAGTGTCAGGGCCTAAATGCTTGCAGCGTGTGCGTTCCACATGAGGGAGTGACATACGGTGGTGCGGGCTGATATGGCAACAGGCGACCGTCGAAAACATCGCAAAAGCAAGTGCCGGAAGGAACGACAATATACGAGAGCACTCGTCAACAGCCCAGTACTACCCTCCATGTCGAGGAGTAAACTGCGACTCCTATTTGAACGCCGCTAGCTGCCAGGGCAGTGGAGAAGCCGTGAGGCCGCCCCACAGCAGCGTCAGGCCGGTGCGAGCTATACTGGCGCGAGCTACACCTAGCCGAGTGCTTACGTCGTCCACCACCTACTGCATATGTGTGTGTGCGTGTGTACACACGTATTCTGCGTGCGTGCGGCGGCGACGACGACGACGACGACGTTCGCGAGGAGCTAAGGTTATAACTCCAAACAATTTAATTAAAATTATCTGTGACCAGACCATAAGAGACGCTAACGAGGCATCCGAAGGCACTGTCCTGTGCCCCCATAAATTACCAGCCTAGCGTAATGCGGCTGCAAGTGCGGTCCGGCTAACCGCAAAAAAAAAAAAAAAAATTACTTAAGATAATCTTAAATTAATTAAAAGAAATCGTGGTGTGTAAGCAACTAACTACTGGGCACATCAACAACTACGACAAGTTTTGCTACCAGCGGAATATCTGATCACTGCAGAATGTTAACCCATTTCAGGCTGTGTTTTAATTAATTTTAGGTGGGCCGATCCCGGCGGTACTGCAATGCCGGGCCAACCCGCTACAGAGGTGGAGCAAGCCCCTAGCACTCCGTCAGAAGCCAAAAATGAGTTTAATATTCTGGTCGTGTGATGCAGGACGTATCAGATATTAAGCTGATAAGAACAGATACTACACTTTTTTTCCCTCCTACCTCCCCTATAGCCCTACCTTTTCCTCTCCAAAAATGCCGCCATCCTCTAGTGTCGACGCAGCACGTAAAGCAGGGTGTTGTTAGTAGCAAGACTTATTGCCATAAACCGAAAATAAAAGCGGAGGCATACTCTGCTATGCCTCAGGGGGCGACGACACACTACTCAGAAACACACCTCCCTCTGCAGGTGTGAGGCAAGTGATGATTTTAAAAACTAAATAGAAAGAAATAAATAAAGACAGAAATGAAGGCAAAATAAAAAAAAAAACAGCGACGCAGCACACTCAAACGAACTGGCGAGATAATCCCATCGCCCATAGAATTAACAAAGTAATAATCCTCTAAGATAGATTATGCGTTTTCCAATTTTCCAATAATTTTTCATACAAGGTTCACACAATTCGCATGTTACCAATTTCCATATTATCAGTATCACAGAACAGTCTACTCTAGTGATGCCCAGAAGGCCAATATCAAATCTGGGGTATGGGTAAGTCAAGGGTAGTTTGAAAGTCCGAGTGACAAAGATCCAGGGGTACACTCAGGCAATTCTTATACGAGGTGCCTTAGATAGCCCGGAACACCTTTTGATAACCATGAACCATTGCAACTTTAAGAAATCTTGCAAAAGTAATGGTATATTTCCGGTCAGATTCCGCCAGGCGATGCTGGCTCCAAAGGTAGTCCATGAAAGAGACAGCATCTGCGAGGCAAAGGTCATAGATCGTGAAAATGGTTTGGCCCAAGAGACACACCATTGCGTTACGTCGTGTTCGGGGGTTGGTCTGAATACCAGGGTTAAGGAACCAGTCGACTGACACATAGTCCGGTGTAGTCCCACCGATCAGCGTTAATAGCACACGTGCAAGGTCCCACACTTCTGTGACGTGAGGGCATAGGAGACGATGCTCTCTGGTGTCTACGTCACCACATCGGCCGCAAGCAGCCGAGGGCCATAGGAGGATGGCCGCCAGGCGATGATTAGTGGGTATTAAATTGTTTACAACGCGATACCATAGCGCTGAAACTTCTGTGGGAAGGGCTACGTGGTTGATATTAGCCCAAGCGTGGTGCCAGATGACCGACGGTCGTCTGTCCTCCAATTTGTGTGGTGTGAGCTGGCCTCGAAGCGCCTAGTAAAGGCGCTTCGATGTGCGTGCCTTGTCGGTGGCCACTGCTAGGATGTAACTTTGATTGAGGTGATAGTCCTTGACTGTCGTCATCCGGAATGGAATATGTGTCAAGCATACTGGTGCACGCGCCGATTGTAGGCGATAACGGTCGAAAAGCACCGCTGTTGTCCCACCTGGGTCAATCTCACGCAAAGTGGCGATACGGTGAATCAGGATTGCCGCACATTTGTGGGGAAAGTCAATGAGTCCAAGGCGACTATCGACTTTTGGCAGTGTACAAGACTGTGCATCAACTTTGAATAGTGCACGCCGCCACAATAGGCAATATACTGTTTGTGAGATGGCTCTGCTGGTTTGTTTCGGTAGCGTAAGGAGTTGTGCTACATACCATGCCCGTGATAGGATGTAAGTATTAATCAGTTGGATTCGTTGATGGAGGTCGAGTCGTTGATCAGTGTGACTCACGCAAAGTCCTCTGATGCGCGTGAGAATCCGCCTGCACGTGAGTGTTAACATGCGCTGTGGACAGGCAGTCACCTCAAGACCCAAGATACGTTGTTCCCCTACAATCCGGTAGCATGGGCGTTCGATGGTCAATGATCGTGGTCCTAGTGGGATTAGCACCATTTTGTTGGATTTTAACATGGCACCGGATGCTCGTTCATAAACGTGGAGGACTCGGCGAACCGAATCGATGTCCCTGGCGTTTGCTACAAACACACCTACACCATCCGCCTACGCCACACTGCGGAAGGTGACGCCTGGGAAAGGAACACCATCGACCATCCGTCCGATGTCACGCAGCATGGGGTACAGCGCCAAAGCGATAAAATACACTGACAAGGGACACCCTTGTCGAACTGATCGTCTGATGGGAATTGGTCGTGATCTGCAACCGTTCACAATGATTGTGGAATTTGCTCCATCCAAGAAGTGCCGGATGACTCTTATGAAGTGCTCCCCGAAACCCATCCGCTACATAACGGCCAGCAGGTAGGATGGGAGACCCTATGGGAGGCACCGGCGAAATCTAGGGATCAATTGCAGCCGGGGTTCGAGCGTCGGCGGTGGGTGAGTAAGACAGCATCACGGTATATAGAAGCAGCGGTGAAGGTGGTTCGATTCGAAACGCCACATGATTGAGTGGGACAAAGTACCTTATTCATTCCCTGTTTAAGACGTGAAGCCACACTTCGTGCCACCAACTTAAAAGCAGTGTTAAGAACGGTGATGGGACGTACGTCTTTAGCCCATCAGTGACCTGTGACCTTTGGATTAAAGCCAATACGTACAGCTAGAAAATCGGCGGGTAGCTCGCAACCAGCAAAAATCTCCTCGCACATTTTGCAGAAGCGGTCTCCTAACAGGCCGGAAAACCTAGCACTTCGATTAGTGCTGGAATGGCACAATCGAAGGGCGGTATCCTTGCGGAGTACCGCCAGAGATGAAAAACCGCAGTGTCAGGGCCTAAATGCTTGCAGCGTGTGCGTTCCACATGAGGGAGTGACATACGGTGGTGCGGGCTGATATGGCAACAGGCGACCGTCGAAAACATCGCAAAAGCAAGTGCCGGAAGGAACGACAATATACGAGAGCACTCGTCAACAGCCCAGTACTACCCTCCATGTCGAGGAGTAAACTGCGACTCCTATTTGAACGCCGCTAGCTGCCAGGGCAGTGGAGAAGCCGTGAGGCCGCCCCACAGCAGCGTCAGGCCGGTGCGAGCTATACTGGCGCGAGCTACACCTAGCCGAGTGCTTACGTCGTCCACCACCTACTGCATATGTGTGTGTGCGTGTGTACACACGTATTCTGCGTGCGTGCGGCGGCGACGACGACGACGTTCGCGAGGAGCTAAGGTTATAACTCCAAACAATTTAATTAAAATTATCTGTGACCAGACCATAAGAGACGCTAACGAGGCATCCGAAGGCACTGTCCTGTGCCCCCATAAATTACCAGCCTAGCGTAATGCGGCTGCAAGTGCGGTCCGGCTAACCGCAAAAAAAAAAAAAAAAATTACTTAAGATAATCTTAAATTAATTAAAAGAAATCGTGGTGTGTAAGCAACTAACTACTGGGCACATCAACAACTACGACAAGTTTTGCTACCAGCGGAATATCTGATCACTGCAGAATGTTAACCCATTTCAGGCTGTGTTTTAATTAATTTTAGGTGGGCCGATCCCGGCGGTACTGCAATGCCGGGCCAACCCGCTACAGAGGTGGAGCAAGCCCCTAGCACTCCGTCAGAAGCCAAAAATGAGTTTAATATTCTGGTCGTGTGATGCAGGACGTATCAGATATTAAGCTGATAAGAACAGATACTACACTTTTTTTCCCTCCTACCTCCCCTATAGCCCTACCTTTTCCTCTCCAAAAATGCCGCCATCCTCTAGTGTCGACGCAGCACGTAAAGCAGGGTGTTGTTAGTAGCAAGACTTATTGCCATAAACCGAAAATAAAAGCGGAGGCATACTCTGCTATGCCTCAGGGGGCGACGACACACTACTCAGAAACACACCTCCCTCTGCAGGTGTGAGGCAAGTGATGATTTTAAAAACTAAATAGAAAGAAATAAATAAAGACAGAAATGAAGGCAAAATAAAAAAAAAACAGCGACGCAGCACACTCAAACGAACTGGCGAGATAATCCCATCGCCCATAGAATTAACAAAGTAATAATCCTCTAAGATAGATTATGCGTTTTCCAATTTTCCAATAATTTTTCATACAAGGTTCACACAATTCGCATGTTACCAATTTCCATATTATCAGTATCACAGAACAGTCTACTCTAGTAATGCCCAGAAGGCCAATATCAAATCTGGGGTATGGGTAAGTCAAGGGTAGTTTGAAAGTCCGAGTGACAAAGATCCAGGGGTACACTCAGGCAATTCTTATACGAGGTGCCTTAGTTAGCCCGGAACACCTTTTGATAACCATGAACCATTGCAACTTTAAGAAATCTTGCAAAAGTAATGGTATATTTCCGGTCAGATTCCGCCAGGCGATGCTGGCTCCAAAGGTAGTCCATGAAAGAGACAGCATCTGCGAGGCAATGGTCATAGATCGTGAAAATGGTTTGGCCCAAGAGACACACCATTGCGTTACGTCGTGTTCGGGGGTTGGTCTGAATACCAGGGTTAAGGAACCAGTCGACTGACACATAGTCCAGTGTAGTCCCACCGATCAGCGTTAATAGCACACGTGCAAGGTCCCACACTTCTGTGACGTGAGGGCATAGGAGACGATGCTCTCTGGTGTCTACGTCACCACATCGGCCGCAAGCAGCCGAGGGCCATAGGAGGATGGCCGCCAGGCGATGATTAGTGGGTATTAAATTGTTTACAACGCGATACCATAGCGCTGAAACTTCTGTGGGAAGGGCTAGGTGGTTGATATTAGCCCAAGCGTGGTGCCAGATGACCGACGGTCGTCTGTCCTCCAATTTGTGTGGTGTGAGCTGGCCTCGAAGCGCCTAGTAAAGGCGCTTCGATGTGCGTGCCTTGTCGGTGGCCACTGCTAGGATGTAACTTTGATTGAGGTGATAGTCCTTGACTGTCGTCATCCGGAATGGAATATGTGTCAAGCATACTGGTGCACGCGCCGATTGTAGGCGATAACGGTCGAAAAGCACCGCTGTTGTCCCACCTGGGTCAATCTCACGCAAAGTGGCGATACGGTGAATCAGGATTGCCGCACATTTGTGGGGAAAGTCAATGAGTCCAAGGCGACTATCGACTTTTGGCAGTGTACAAGACTGTGCATCAACTTTGAATAGTGCACGCCGCCACAATAGGCAATATACTGTTTGTGAGATGGCTCTGCTGGTTTGTTTCGGTAGCGTAAGGAGTTGTGCTACATACCATGCCCGTGATAGGATGTAAGTATTAATCAGTTGGATTCGTTGATGGAGGTCGAGTCGTTGATCAGTGTGACTCACGCAAAGTCCTCTGATGCGCGTGAGAATCCGCCTGCACGTGAGTGTTAACATGCGCTGTGGACAGGCAGTCACCTCAAGACCCAAGATACGTTGTTCCCCTACAATCCGGTAGCATGGGCGTTCGATGGTCAATGATCGTGGTCCTAGTGGGATTAGCACCATTTTGTTGGATTTTAACATGGCACCGGATGCTCGTTCATAAACGTGGAGGACTCGGCGAACCGAATCGATGTCCCTGGCGTTTGCTACAAACACACCTACACCATCCGCCTACGCCACACTGCGGAAGGTGACGCCTGGGAAAGGAACACCATCGACCATCCGTCCGATGTCACGCAGCATGGGGTACAGCGCCAAAGCGATAAAATACACTGACAAGGGACACCCTTGTCGAACTGATCGTCTGATGGGAATTGGTCGTGATCTGCAACCGTTCACAATGATTGTGGAATTTGCTCCATCCAAGAAGTGCCGGATGACTCTTATGAAGTGCTCCCCGAAACCCATCCGCTACATAACGGCCAGCAGGTAGGATGGGAGACCCTATGGGAGGCACCGGCGAAATCTAGGGATCAATTGCAGCCGGGGTTCGAGCGTCGGCGGTGGGTGAGTAAGACAGCATCACGGTATATAGAAGCAGCGGTGAAGGTGGTTCGATTCGAAACGCCACATGATTGAGTGGGACAAAGTACCTTATTCATTCCCTGTTTAAGACGTGAAGCCACACTTCGTGCCACCAACTTAAAAGCAGTGTTAAGAACGGTGATGGGACGTACGTCTTTAGCCCATCAGTGACCTGTGACCTTTGGATTAAAGCCAATATGTACAGCTAGAAAATCGGCGGGTAGCTCGCAACCAGCAAAAATCTCCTCGCACATTTTGCAGAAGCGGTCTCCTAACAGGCCGGAAAACCTAGCACTTCGATTAGTGCTGGAATGGCACAATCGAAGGGCGGTATCCTTGCGGAGTACCGCCAGAGATGAAAAACCGCAGTGTCAGGGCCTAAATGCTTGCAGCGTGTGCGTTCCACATGAGGGAGTGACATACGGTGGTGCGGGCTGATATGGCAACAGGCGACCGTCGAAAACATCGCAAAAGCAAGTGCCGGAAGGAACGACAATATACGAGAGCACTCGTCAACAGCCCAGTACTACCCTCCATGTCGAGGAGTAAACTGCGACTCCTATTTGAACGCCGCTAGCTGCCAGGGCAGTGGAGAAGCCGTGAGGCCGCCCCACAGCAGCGTCAGGCCGGTGCGAGCTATACTGGCGCGAGCTACACCTAGCCGAGTGCTTACGTCGTCCACCACCTACTGCATATGTGTGTGTGCGTGTGTACACACGTATTCTGCGTGCGTGCGGCGGCGACGACGACGACGACGTTCGCGAGGAGCTAAGGTTATAACTCCAAACAATTTAATTAAAATTATCTGTGACCAGACCATAAGAGACGCTAACGAGGCATCCGAAGGCACTGTCCTGTGCCCCCATAAATTACCAGCCTAGCGTAATGCGGCTGCAAGTGCGGTCCGGCTAACCGCAAAAAAAAAAAAAAAAATTACTTAAGATAATCTTAAATTAATTAAAAGAAATCGTGGTGTGTAAGCAACTAACTACTGGGCACATCAACAACTACGACAAGTTTTGCTACCAGCGGAATATCTGATCACTGCAGAATGTTAACCCATTTCAGGCTGTGTTTTAATTAATTTTAGGTGGGCCGATCCCGGCGGTACTGCAATGCCGGGCCAACCCGCTACAGAGGTGGAGCAAGCCCCTAGCACTCCGTCAGAAGCCAAAAATGAGTTTAATATTCTGGTCGTGTGATGCAGGACGTATCAGATATTAAGCTGATAAGAACAGATACTACACTTTTTTTCCCTCCTACCTCCCCTATAGCCCTACCTTTTCCTCTCCAAAAATGCCGCCATCCTCTAGTGTCGACGCAGCACGTAAAGCAGGGTGTTGTTAGTAGCAAGACTTATTGCCATAAACCGAAAATAAAAGCGGAGGCATACTCTGCTATGCCTCAGGGGGCGACGACACACTACTCAGAAACACACCTCCCTCTGCAGGTGTGAGGCAAGTGATGATTTTAAAAACTAAATAGAAAGAAATAAATAAAGACAGAAATGAAGGCAAAATAAAAAAAAAAAACAGCGACGCAGCACACTCAAACGAACTGGCGAGATAATCCCATCGCCCATAGAATTAACAAAGTAATAATCCTCTAAGATAGATTATGCGTTTTCCAATTTTCCAATAATTTTTCATACAAGGTTCACACAATTCGCATGTTACCAATTTCCATATTATCAGTATCACAGAACAGTCTACTCTAGTGATGCCCAGAAGGCCAATATCAAATCTGGGGTATGGGTAAGTCAAGGGTAGTTTGAAAGTCCGAGTGACAAAGATCCAGGGGTACACTCAGGCAATTCTTATACGAGGTGCCTTAGTTAGCCCGGAACACCTTTTGATAACCATGAACCATTGCAACTTTAAGAAATCTTGCAAAAGTAATGGTATATTTCCGGTCAGATTCCGCCAGGCGATGCTGGCTCCAAAGGTAGTCCATGAAAGAGACAGCATCTGCGAGGCAATGGTCATAGATCGTGAAAATGGTTTGGCCCAAGAGACACACCATTGCGTTACGTCGTGTTCGGGGGTTGGTCTGAATACCAGGGTTAAGGAACCAGTCGACTGACACATAGTCCAGTGTAGTCCCACCGATCAGCGTTAATAGCACACGTGCAAGGTCCCACACTTCTGTGACGTGAGGGCATAGGAGACGATGCTCTCTGGTGTCTACGTCACCACATCGGCCGCAAGCAGCCGAGGGCCATAGGAGGATGGCCGCCAGGCGATGATTAGTGGGTATTAAATTGTTTACAACGCGATACCATAGCGCTGAAACTTCTGTGGGAAGGGCTAGGTGGTTGATATTAGCCCAAGCGTGGTGCCAGATGACCGACGGTCGTCTGTCCTCCAATTTGTGTGGTGTGAGCTGGCCTCGAAGCGCCTAGTAAAGGCGCTTCGATGTGCGTGCCTTGTCGGTGGCCACTGCTAGGATGTAACTTTGATTGAGGTGATAGTCCTTGACTGTCGTCATCCGGAATGGAATATGTGTCAAGCATACTGGTGCACGCGCCGATTGTAGGCGATAACGGTCGAAAAGCACCGCTGTTGTCCCACCTGGGTCAATCTCACGCAAAGTGGCGATACGGTGAATCAGGATTGCCGCACATTTGTGGGGAAAGTCAATGAGTCCAAGGCGACTATCGACTTTTGGCAGTGTACAAGTCTGTGCATCAACTTTGAATAGTGCACGCCGCCACAATAGGCAATATACTGTTTGTGAGATAACTCTGCTGGTTTGTTTCGGTAGCGTAAGGAGTTGTGCTACATACCATGCCCGTGATAGGATGTAAGTATTAATCAGTTGGATTCGTTGATGGAGGTCGAGTCGTTGATCAGTGTGACTCACGCAAAGTCCTCTGATGCGCGTGAGAATCCGCCTGCACGTGAGTGTTAACATGCGCTGTGGACAGGCAGTCACCTCAAGACCCAAGATACGTTGTTCCCCTACAATCCGGTAGCATGGGCGTTCGATGGTCAATGATCGTGGTCCTAGTGGGATTAGCACCATTTTGTTGGATTTTAACATGCCACCGGATGCTCGTTCATAAACGTGGAGGACTCGGCGAACCGAATCGATGTCCCTGGCGTTTGCTACAAACACACCTACACCATCCGCCTACGCCACACTGCGGAAGGTGACGCCTGGGAAAGGAACACCATCGACCATCCGTCCGATGTCACGCAGCATGGGGTACAGCGCCAAAGCGATAAAATACACTGACAAGGGACACCCTTGTCGAACTGATCGTCTGATGGGAATTGGTCGTGATCTGCAACCGTTCACAATGATTGTGGAATTTGCTCCATCCAAGAAGTGCCGGATGACTCTTATGAAGTGCTCCCCGAAACCCATCCACTACCTAACGGCCAGCAGGTAGGATGGGAGACCCTATCGGAGGCACCGGCGAAATCTAGGGATCAATTGCAGCCGGGGTTCGAGCGTCGGCGGTGGGTGAGTAAGACAGCTTCACGGTATATAGAAGCAGCGGTGAAGGTGGTTCGATTCGAAACGCCACATGATTGAGTGGGACAAAGTACCTTATTCATTCCCTGTTTAAGACGTGAAGCCACACTTCGTGCCACCAACTTAAAATCAGTGTTAAGAACGGTGATGGGACGTACGTCTTTAGCCCATCAGTGACCTGTGACCTTTGGATTAAAGCCAATACGTACAGCTAGAAAATCGGCGGGTAGCTCGCAACCAGCAAAAATCTCCTCGCACATTTTGCAGAAGCGGTCTCCTAACAGGCTGGAAAACCTAGCACTTCGATTAGTGCTGGAATGGCACAATCGAAGGGCGGTATCCTTGCGGAGTACCGCCAGAGATGAAAAACCGCAGTGTCAGGGCCTAAATGCTTGCAGCGTGTGCGTTCCACATGAGGGAGTGACATACGGTGGTGCGGGCTGATATGGCAACAGGCGACCGTCGAAAACATCGCAAAAGCAAGTGCCGGAAGGAACGACAATATACGAGAGCACTCGTCAACAGCCCAGTACTACCCTCCATGTCGAGGAGTAAACTGCGACTCCTATTTGAACGCCGCTAGCTGCCAGGGCAGTGGAGAAGCCGTGAGGCCGCCCCACAGCAGCGTCAGGCCGGTGCGAGCTATACTGGCGCGAGCTACACCTAGCCGAGTGCTTACGTCGTCCACCACCTACTGCATATGTGTGTGTGCGTGTGTACACACGTATTCTGCGTGCGTGCGGCGGCGACGACGACGACGACGTTCGCGAGGAGCTAAGGTTATAACTCCAAACAATTTAATTAAAATTATCTGTGACCAGACCATAAGAGACGCTAACGAGGCATCCGAAGGCACTGTCCTGTGCCCCCATAAATTACCAGCCTAGCGTAATGCGGCTGCAAGTGCGGTCCGGCTAACCGCAAAAAAAAAAAAAATTACTTAAGATAATCTTAAATTAATTAAAAGAAATCGTGATGTGTAAGCAACTAACTACTGGGCACATCAACAACTACGACAAGTTTTGCTACCAGCGGAATATCTGATCACTGCAGAATGTTAACCCATTTCAGGCTGTGTTTTAATTAATTTTAGGTGGGCCGATCCCGGCGGTACTGCAATGCCGGGCCAACCCGCTACAGAGGTGGAGCAAGCCCCTAGCACTCCGTCAGAAGCCAAAAATGAGTTTAATATTCTGGTCGTGTGATGCAGGACGTATCAGATATTAAGCTGATAAGAACAGATACTACACTTTTTTTCCCTCCTACCTCCCCTATAGCCCTACCTTTTCCTCTCCAAAAATGCCGCCATCCTCTAGTGTCGACGCAGCACGTAAAGCAGGGTGTTGTTAGTAGCAAGACTTATTGCCATAAACCGAAAATAAAAGCGGAGGCATACTCTGCTATGCCTCAGGGGGCGACGACACACTACTCAGAAACACACCTCCCTCTGCAGGTGTGAGGCAAGTGATGATTTTAAAAACTAAATAGAAAGAAATAAATAAAGACAGAAATGAAGGCAAAATAAAAAAAAAAAACAGCGACGCAGCACACTCAAACGAACTGGCGAGATAATCCCATCGCCCATAGAATTAACAAAGTAATAATCCTCTAAGATAGATTATGCGTTTTCCAATTTTCCAATAATTTTTCATACAAGGTTCACACAATTCGCATGTTACCAATTTCCATATTATCAGTATCACAGAACAGTCTACTCTAGTGATGCCCAGAAGGCCAATATCAAATCTGGGGTATGGGTAAGTCAAGGGTAGTTTGAAAGTCCGAGTGACAAAGATCCAGGGGTACACTCAGGCAATTCTTATACGAGGTGCCTTAGTTAGCCCGGAACACCTTTTGATAACCATGAACCATTGCAACTTTAAGAAATCTTGCAAAAGTAATGGTATATTTCCGGTCAGATTCCGCCAGGCGATGCTGGCTCCAAAGGTAGTACATGAAAGAGACAGCATCTGCGAGGCAATGGTCATAGATCGTGAAAATGGTTTGGCCCAAGAGACACACCATTGCGTTACGTCGTGTTCGGGGGTTGGTCTCAATACCAGGGTTAAGGAACCAGTCGACTGACACATAGTCCAGTGTAGTCCCACCGATCAGCGTTAATAGCACACGTGCAAGGTCCCACACTTCTGTGACGTGAGGGCATAGGAGACGATGCTCTCTGGTGTCTACGTCACCACATCGGCCGCAAGCAGCCGAGGGCCATAGGAGGATGGCCGCCAGGCGATGATTAGTGGGTATTAAATTGTTTACAACGCGATACCATAGCGCTGAAACTTCTGTGGGAAGGGCTAGGTGGTTGATATTAGCCCAAGCGTGGTGCCAGATGACCGACGGTCGTCTGTCCTCCAATTTGTGTGGTGTGAGCTGGCCTCGAAGCGCCTAGTAAAGGCGCTTCGATGTGCGTGCCTTGTCGGTGGCCACTGCTAGGATGTAACTTTGATTGAGGTGATAGTCCTTGACTGTCGTCATCCGGAATGGAATATGTGTCAAGCATACTGGTGCACGCGCCGATTGTAGGCGATAACGGTCGAAAAGCACCGCTGTTGTCCCACCTGGGTCAATCTCACGCAAAGTGGCGATACGGTGAATCAGGATTGCCGCACATTTGTGGGGAAAGTCAATGAGTCCAAGGCGACTATCGACTTTTGGCAGTGTACAAGTCTGTGCATCAACTTTGAATAGTGCACGCCGCCACAATAGGCAATATACTGTTTGTGAGATGGCTCTGCTGGTTTGTTTCGGTAGCGTAAGGAGTTGTGCTACATACCATGCCCGTGATAGGATGTAAGTATTAATCAGTTGGATTCGTTGATGGAGGTCGAGTCGTTGATCAGTGTGACTCACGCAAAGTCCTCTGATGCGCGTGAGAATCCGCCTGCACGTGAGTGTTAACATGCGCTGTGGACAGGCAGTCACCTCAAGACCCAAGATACGTTGTTCCCCTACAATCCGGTAGCATGGGCGTTCGATGGTCAATGATCGTGGTCCTAGTGGGATTAGCACCATTTTGTTGGATTTTAACATGCCACCGGATGCTCGTTCATAAACGTGGAGGACTCGGCGAACCGAATCGATGTCCCTGGCGTTTGCTACAAACACACCTACACCATCCGCCTACGCCACACTGCGGAAGGTGACGCCTGGGAAAGGAACACCATCGACCATCCGTCCGATGTCACGCAGCATGGGGTACAGCGCCAAAGCGATAAAATACACTGACAAGGGACACCCTTGTCGAACTGATCGTCTGATGGGAATTGGTCGTGATCTGCAACCGTTCACAATGATTGTGGAATTTGCTCCATCCAAGAAGTGCCGGATGACTCTTATGAAGTGCTCCCCGAAACCCATCCGCTACATAACGGCCAGCAGGTAGGATGGGAGACCCTATCGGAGGCACCGGCGAAATCTAGGGATCAATTGCAGCCGGGGTTCGAGCGTCGGCGGTCGGTGAGTAAGACACCATCACAGTATATAGAAGCAGCGGTGAAGGTGGTTCGATTCGAAGCGCCACATGATTGAGTGGGACAAAGTACCTTATTCATTCCCTGTTTAAGACGTGAAGCCACACTTCGTGCCACCAACTTAAAATCAGTGTTAAGAACGGTGATGGGACGTACGTCTTTAGCCCATCAGTGACCTGTGACCTTTGGATTAAAGCCAATACGTACAGCTAGAAAATCGGCGGGTAGCTCGCAACCAGCAAAAATCTCCTCGCACATTTTGCAGAAGCGGTCTCCTAACAGGCCGGAAAACCTAGCACTTCGATTAGTGCTGGAATGGCACAATCGAAGGGCGGTATCCTTGCGGAGTACCGCCAGAGATGAAAAACCGCAGTGTCAGGGCCTAAATGCTTGCAGCGTGTGCGTTCCACATGAGGGAGTGACATACGGTGGTGCGGGCTGATATGGCAACAGGCGACCGTCGAAAACATCGCAAAAGCAAGTGCCGGAAGGAACGACAATATACGAGAGCACTCGTCAACAGCCCAGTACTACCCTCCATGTCGAGGAGTAAACTGCGACTCCTATTTGAACGCCGCTAGCTGCCAGGGCAGTGGAGAAGCCGTGAGGCCGCCCCACAGCAGCGTCAGGCCGGTGCGAGCTATACTGGCGCGAGCTACACCTAGCCGAGTGCTTACGTCGTCCACCACCTACTGCATATGTGTGTGTGCGTGTGTACACACGTATTCTGCGTGCGTGCGGCGGCGACGACGACGACGACGTTCGCGAGGAGCTAAGGTTATAACTCCAAACAATTTAATTAAAATTATCTGTGACCAGACCATAAGAGACGCTAACGAGGCATCCGAAGGCACTGTCCTGTGCCCCCATAAATTACCAGCCAAGCGTAATGCGGCTGCAAGTGCGGTCCGGCTAACCGCAAAAAAAAAAAAAATTACTTAAGATAATCTTAAATTAATTAAAAGAAATCGTGGTGTGTAAGCAACTAACTACTGGGCACATCAACAACTACGACAAGTTTTGCTACCAGCGGAATATCTGATCACTGCAGAATGTTAACCCATTTCAGGCTGTGTTTTAATTAATTTTAGGTGGGCCGATCCCGGCGGTACTGCAATGCCGGGCCAACCCGCTACAGAGGTGGAGCAAGCCCCTAGCACTCCGTCAGAAGCCAAAAATGAGTTTAATATTCTGGTCGTGTGATGCAGGACGTATCAGATATTAAGCTGATAAGAACAGATACTACACTTTTTTTCCCTCCTACCTCCCCTATAGCCCTACCTTTTCCTCTCCAAAAATGCCGCCATCCTCTAGTGTCGACGCAGCACGTAAAGCAGGGTGTTGTTAGTAGCAAGACTTATTGCCATAAACCGAAAATAAAAGCGGAGGCATACTCTGCTATGCCTCAGGGGGCGACGACACACTACTCAGAAACACACCTCCCTCTGCAGGTGTGAGGCAAGTGATGATTTTAAAAACTAAATAGAAAGAAATAAATAAAGACAGAAATGAAGGCAAAATAAAAAAAAAAAACAGCGACGCAGCACACTCAAACGAACTGGCGAGATAATCCCATCGCCCATAGAATTAACAAAGTAATAATCCTCTAAGATAGATTATGCGTTTTCCAATTTTCCAATAATTTTTCATACAAGGTTCACACAATTCGCATGTTACCAATTTCCATATTATCAGTATCACAGAACAGTCTACTCTAGTGATGCCCAGAAGGCCAATATCAAATCTGGGGTATGGGTAAGTCAAGGGTAGTTTGAAAGTCCGAGTGACAAAGATCCAGGGGTACACTCAGGCAATTCTTATACGAGGTGCCTTAGTTAGCCCGGAACACCTTTTGATAACCATGAACCATTGCAACTTTAAGAAATCTTGCAAAAGTAATGGTATATTTCCGGTCAGATTCCGCCAGGCGATGCTGGCTCCAAAGGTAGTACATGAAAGAGACAGCATCTGCGAGGCAATGGTCATAGATCGTGAAAATGGTTTGGCCCAAGAGACACACCATTGCGTTACGTCGTGTTCGGGGGTTGGTCTCAATACCAGGGTTAAGGAACCAGTCGACTGACACATAGTCCAGTGTAGTCCCACCGATCAGCGTTAATAGCACACGTGCAAGGTCCCACACTTCTGTGACGTGAGGGCATAGGAGACGATGCTCTCTGGTGTCTACGTCACCACATCGGCCGCAAGCAGCCGAGGGCCATAGGAGGATGGCCGCCAGGCGATGATTAGTGGGTATTAAATTGTTTACAACGCGATACCATAGCGCTGAAACTTCTGTGGGAAGGGCTAGGTGGTTGATATTAGCCCAAGCGTGGTGCCAGATGACCGACGGTCGTCTGTCCTCCAATTTGTGTGGTGTGAGCTGGCCTCGAAGCGCCTAGTAAAGGCGCTTCGATGTGCGTGCCTTGTCGGTGGCCACTGCTAGGATGTAACTTTGATTGAGGTGATAGTCCTTGACTGTCGTCATCCGGAATGGAATATGTGTCAAGCATACTGGTGCACGCGCCGATTGTAGGCGATAACGGTCGAAAAGCACCGCTGTTGTCCCACCTGGGTCAATCTCACGCAAAGTGGCGATACGGTGAATCAGGATTGCCGCACATTTGTGGGGAAAGTCAATGAGTCCAAGGCGACTATCGACTTTTGGCAGTGTACAAGTCTGTGCATCAACTTTGAATAGTGCACGCCGCCACAATAGGCAATATACTGTTTGTGAGATGGCTCTGCTGGTTTGTTTCGGTAGCGTAAGGAGTTGTGCTACATACCATGCCCGTGATAGGATGTAAGTATTAATCAGTTGGATTCGTTGATGGAGGTCGAGTCGTTGATCAGTGTGACTCACGCAAAGTCCTCTGATGCGCGTGAGAATCCGCCTGCACGTGAGTGTTAACATGCGCTGTGGACAGGCAGTCACCTCAAGACCCAAGATACGTTGTTCCCCTACAATCCGGTAGCATGGGCGTTCGATGGTCAATGATCGTGGTCCTAGTGGGATTAGCACCATTTTGTTGGATTTTAACATGCCACCGGATGCTCGTTCATAAACGTGGAGGACTCGGCGAACCGAATCGATGTCCCTGGCGTTTGCTACAAACACACCTACACCATCCGCCTACGCCACACTGCGGAAGGTGACGCCTGGGAAAGGAACACCATCGACCATCCGTCCGATGTCACGCAGCATGGGGTACAGCGCCAAAGCGATAAAATACACTGACAAGGGACACCCTTGTCGAACTGATCGTCTGATGGGAATTGGTCGTGATCTGCAACCGTTCACAATGATTGTGGAATTTGCTCCATCCAAGAAGTGCCGGATGACTCTTATGAAGTGCTCCCCGAAACCCATCCGCTACATAACGGCCAGCAGGTAGGATGGGAGACCCTATCGGAGGCACCGGCGAAATCTAGGGATCAATTGCAGCCGGGGTTCGAGCGTCGGCGGTCGGTGAGTAAGACACCATCACAGTATATAGAAGCAGCGGTGAAGGTGGTTCGATTCGAAACGCCACATGATTGAGTGGGACAAAGTACCTTATTCATTCCCTGTTTAAGACGTGAAGCCACACTTCGTGCCACCAACTTAAAATCAGTGTTAAGAACGGTGATGGGACGTACGTCTTTAGCCCATCAGTGACCTGTGACCTTTGGATTAAAGCCAATACGTACAGCTAGAAAATCGGCGGGTAGCTCGCAACCAGCAAAAATCTCCTCGCACATTTTGCAGAAGCGGTCTCCTAACAGGCCGGAAAACCTAGCACTCCGATTAGTGCTGGAATGGCACAATCGAAGGGCGGTATCCTTGCGGAGTACCGCCAGAGATGAAAAACCGCAGTGTCAGGGCCTAAATGCTTGCAGCGTGTGCGTTCCACATGAGGGAGTGACATACGGTGGTGCGGGCTGATATGGCAACAGGCGACCGTCGAAAACATCGCAAAAGCAAGTGCCGGAAGGAACGACAATATACGAGAGCACTCGTCAACAGCCCAGTACTACCCTCCATGTCGAGGAGTAAACTGCGACTCCTATTTGAACGCCGCTAGCTGCCAGGGCAGTGGAGAAGCCGTGAGGCCGCCCCACAGCAGCGTCAGGCCGGTGCGAGCTATACTGGCGCGAGCTACACCTAGCCGAGTGCTTACGTCGTCCACCACCTACTGCATATGTGTGTGTGCGTGTGTACACACGTATTCTGCGTGCGTGCGGCGGCGACGACGACGACGACGACGTTCGCGAGGAGCTAAGGTTATAACTCCAAACAATTTAATTAAAATTATCTGTGACCAGACCATAAGAGACGCTAACGAGGCATCCGAAGGCACTGTCCTGTGCCCCCATAAATTACCAGCCTAGCGTAATGCGGCTGCAAGTGCGGTCCGGCTAACCGCAAAAAAAAAAAAAAAAAAAAAAAAATTACTTAAGATAATCTTAAATTAATTAAAAGAAATCGTGGTGTGTAAGCAACTAACTACTGGGCACATCAACAACTACGACAAGTTTTGCTACCAGCGGAATATCTGATCACTGCAGAATGTTAACCCATTTCAGGCTGTGTTTTAATTAATTTTAGGTGGGCCGATCCCGGCGGTACTGCAATGCCGGGCCAACCCGCTACAGAGGTGGAGCAAGCCCCTAGCACTCCGTCAGAAGCCAAAAATGAGTTTAATATTCTGGTCGTGTGATGCAGGACGTATCAGATATTAAGCTGATAAGAACAGATACTACACTTTTTTTCCCTCCTACCTCCCCTATAGCCCTACCTTTTCCTCTCCAAAAATGCCGCCATCCTCTAGTGTCGACGCAGCACGTAAAGCAGGGTGTTGTTAGTAGCAAGACTTATTGCCATAAACCGAAAATAAAAGCGGAGGCATACTCTGCTATGCCTCAGGGGGCGACGACACACTACTCAGAAACACACCTCCCTCTGCAGGTGTGAGGCAAGTGATGATTTTAAAAACTAAATAGAAAGAAATAAATAAAGACAGAAATGAAGGCAAAATAAAAATAAAAAACAGCGACGCAGCACACTCAAACGAACTGGCGAGATAATCCCATCGCCCATAGAATTAACAAAGTAATAATCCTCTAAGATAGATTATGCGTTTTCCAATTTTCCAATAATTTTTCATACAAGGTTCACACAATTCGCATGTTACCAATTTCCATATTATCAGTATCACAGAACAGTCTACTCTAGTGATGCCCAGAAGGCCAATATCAAATCTGGGGTATGGGTAAGTCAAGGGTAGTTTGAAAGTCCGAGTGACAAAGATCCAGGGGTACACTCAGGCAATTCTTATACGAGGTGCCTTAGTTAGCCCGGAACACCTTTTGATAACCATGAACCATTGCAACTTTAAGAAATCTTGCAAAAGTAATGGTATATTTCCGGTCAGATTCCGCCAGGCGATGCTGGCTCCAAAGGTAGTACATGAAAGAGACAGCATCTGCGAGGCAATGGTCATAGATCGTGAAAATGGTTTGGCCCAAGAGACACACCATTGCGTTACGTCGTGTTCGGGGGTTGGTCTCAATACCAGGGTTAAGGAACCAGTCGACTGACACATAGTCCAGTGTAGTCCCACCGATCAGCGTTAATAGCACACGTGCAAGGTCCCACACTTCTGTGACGTGAGGGCATAGGAGACGATGCTCTCTGGTGTCTACGTCACCACATCGGCCGCAAGCAGCCGAGGGCCATAGGAGGATGGCCGCCAGGCGATGATTAGTGGGTATTAAATTGTTTACAACGCGATACCATAGCGCTGAAACTTCTGTGGGAAGGGCTAGGTGGTTGATATTAGCCCAAGCGTGGTGCCAGATGACCGACGGTCGTCTGTCCTCCAATTTGTGTGGTGTGAGCTGGCCTCGAAGCGCCTAGTAAAGGCGCTTCGATGTGCGTGCCTTGTCGGTGGCCACTGCTAGGATGTAACTTTGATTGAGGTGATAGTCCTTGACTGTCGTCATCCGGAATGGAATATGTGTCAAGCATACTGGTGCACGCGCCGATTGTAGGCGATAACGGTCGAAAAGCACCGCTGTTGTCCCACCTGGGTCAATCTCACGCAAAGTGGCGATACGGTGAATCAGGATTGCCGCACATTTGTGGGGAAAGTCAATGAGTCCAAGGCGACTATCGACTTTTGGCAGTGTACAAGTCTGTGCATCAACTTTGAATAGTGCACGCCGCCACAATAGGCAATATACTGTTTGTGAGATGGCTCTGCTGGTTTGTTTCGGTAGCGTAAGGAGTTGTGCTACATACCATGCCCGTGATAGGATGTAAGTATTAATCAGTTGGATTCGTTGATGGAGGTCGAGTCGTTGATCAGTGTGACTCACGCAAAGTCCTCTGATGCGCGTGAGAATCCGCCTGCACGTGAGTGTTAACATGCGCTGTGGACAGGCAGTCACCTCAAGACCCAAGATACGTTGTTCCCCTACAATCCGGTAGCATGGGCGTTCGATGGTCAATGATCGTGGTCCTAGTGGGATTAGCACCATTTTGTTGGATTTTAACATGGCACCGGATGCTCGTTCATAAACGTGGAGGACTCGGCGAACCGAATCGATGTCCCTGGCGTTTGCTACAAACACACCTACACCATCCGCCTACGCCACACTGCGGAAGGTGACGCCTGGGAAAGGAACACCATCGACCATCCGTCCGATGTCACGCAGCATGGGGTACAGCGCCAAAGCGATAAAATACACTGACAAGGGACACCCTTGTCGAACTGATCGTCTGATGGGAATTGGTCGTGATCTGCAACCGTTCACAATGATTGTGGAATTTGCTCCATCCAAGAAGTGCCGGATGACTCTTATGAAGTGCTCCCCGAAACCCATCCGCTACATAACGGCCAGCAGGTAGGATGGGAGACCCTATCGGAGGCACCGGCGAAATCTAGGGATCAATTGCAGCCGGGGTTCGAGCGTCGGCGGTCGGTGAGTAAGACACCATCACAGTATATAGAAGCAGCGGTGAAGGTGGTTCGATTCGAAGCGCCACATGATTGAGTGGGACAAAGTACCTTATTCATTCCCTGTTTAAGACGTGAAGCCACACTTCGTGCCACCAACTTAAAATCAGTGTTAAGAACGGTGATGGGACGTACGTCTTTAGCCCATCAGTGACCTGTGACCTTTGGATTAAAGCCAATACGTACAGCTAGAAAATCGGCGGGTAGCTCGCAACCAGCAAAAATCTCCTCGCACATTTTGCAGAAGCGGTCTCCTAACAGGCCGGAAAACCTAGCACTTCGATTAGTGCTGGAATGGCACAATCGAAGGGCGGTATCCTTGCGGAGTACCGCCAGAGATGAAAAACCGCAGTGTCAGGGCCTAAATGCTTGCAGCGTGTGCGTTCCACATGAGGGAGTGACATACGGTGGTGCGGGCTGATATGGCAACAGGCGACCGTCGAAAACATCGCAAAAGCAAGTGCCGGAAGGAACGACAATATACGAGAGCACTCGTCAACAGCCCAGTACTACCCTCCATGTCGAGGAGTAAACTGCGACTCCTATTTGAACGCCGCTAGCTGCCAGGGCAGTGGAGAAGCCGTGAGGCCGCCCCACAGCAGCGTCAGGCCGGTGCGAGCTATACTGGCGCGAGCTACACCTAGCCGAGTGCTTACGTCGTCCACCACCTACTGCATATGTGTGTGTGCGTGTGTACACACGTATTCTGCGTGCGTGCGGCGGCGACGACGACGACGACGTTCGCGAGGAGCTAAGGTTATAACTCCAAACAATTTAATTAAAATTATCTGTGACCAGACCATAAGAGACGCTAACGAGGCATCCGAAGGCACTGTCCTGTGCCCCCATAAATTACCAGCCAAGCGTAATGCGGCTGCAAGTGCGGTCCGGCTAACCGCAAAAAAAAAAAAAATTACTTAAGATAATCTTAAATTAATTAAAAGAAATCGTGGTGTGTAAGCAACTAACTACTGGGCACATCAACAACTACGACAAGTTTTGCTACCAGCGGAATATCTGATCACTGCAGAATGTTAACCCATTTCAGGCTGTGTTTTAATTAATTTTAGGTGGGCCGATCCCGGCGGTACTGCAATGCCGGGCCAACCCGCTACAGAGGTGGAGCAAGCCCCTAGCACTCCGTCAGAAGCCAAAAATGAGTTTAATATTCTGGTCGTGTGATGCAGGACGTATCAGATATTAAGCTGATAAGAACAGATACTACACTTTTTTTCCCTCCTACCTCCCCTATAGCCCTACCTTTTCCTCTCCAAAAATGCCGCCATCCTCTAGTGTCGACGCAGCACGTAAAGCAGGGTGTTGTTAGTAGCAAGACTTATTGCCATAAACCGAAAATAAAAGCGGAGGCATACTCTGCTATGCCTCAGGGGGCGACGACACACTACTCAGAAACACACCTCCCTCTGCAGGTGTGAGGCAAGTGATGATTTTAAAAACTAAATAGAAAGAAATAAATAAAGACAGAAATGAAGGCAAAATAAAAAAAAAAAAACAGCGACGCAGCACACTCAAACGAACTGGCGAGATAATCCCATCGCCCATAGAATTAACAAAGTAATAATCCTCTAAGATAGATTATGCGTTTTCCAATTTTCCAATAATTTTTCATACAAGGTTCACACAATTCGCATGTTACCAATTTCCATATTATCAGTATCACAGAACAGTCTACTCTAGTGATGCCCAGAAGGCCAATATCAAATCTGGGGTATGGGTAAGTCAAGGGTAGTTTGAAAGTCCGAGTGACAAAGATCCAGGGGTACACTCAGGCAATTCTTATACGAGGTGCCTTAGTTAGCCCGGAACACCTTTTGATAACCATGAACCATTGCAACTTTAAGAAATCTTGCAAAAGTAATGGTATATTTCCGGTCAGATTCCGCCAGGCGATGCTGGCTCCAAAGGTAGTACATGAAAGAGACAGCATCTGCGAGGCAATGGTCATAGATCGTGAAAATGGTTTGGCCCAAGAGACACACCATTGCGTTACGTCGTGTTCGGGGGTTGGTCTGAATACCAGGGTTAAGGAACCAGTCGACTGACACATAGTCCAGTGTAGTCCCACCGATCAGCGTTAATAGCACACGTGCAAGGTCCCACACTTCTGTGACGTGAGGGCATAGGAGACGATGCTCTCTGGTGTCTACGTCACCACATCGGCCGCAAGCAGCCGAGGGCCATAGGAGGATGGCCGCCAGGCGATGATTAGTGGGTATTAAATTGTTTACAACGCGATACCATAGCGCTGAAACTTCTGTGGGAAGGGCTAGGTGGTTGATATTAGCCCAAGCGTGGTGCCAGATGACCGACGGTCGTCTGTCCTCCAATTTGTGTGGTGTGAGCTGGCCTCGAAGCGCCTAGTAAAGGCGCTTCGATGTGCGTGCCTTGTCGGTGGCCACTGCTAGGATGTAACTTTGATTGAGGTGATAGTCCTTGACTGTCGTCATCCGGAATGGAATATGTGTCAAGCATACTGGTGCACGCGCCGATTGTAGGCGATAACGGTCGAAAAGCACCGCTGTTGTCCCACCTGGGTCAATCTCACGCAAAGTGGCGATACGGTGAATCAGGATTGCCGCACATTTGTGGGGAAAGTCAATGAGTCCAAGGCGACTATCGACTTTTGGCAGTGTACAAGTCTGTGCATCAACTTTGAATAGTGCACGCCGCCACAATAGGCAATATACTGTTTGTGAGATGGCTCTGCTGGTTTGTTTCGGTAGCGTAAGGAGTTGTGCTACATACCATGCCCGTGATAGGATGTAAGTATTAATCAGTTGGATTCGTTGATGGAGGTCGAGTCGTTGATCAGTGTGACTCACGCAAAGTCCTCTGATGCGCGTGAGAATCCGCCTGCACGTGAGTGTTAACATGCGCTGTGGACAGGCAGTCACCTCAAGACCCAAGATACGTTGTTCCCCTACAATCCGGTAGCATGGGCGTTCGATGGTCAATGATCGTGGTCCTAGTGGGATTAGCACCATTTTGTTGGATTTTAACATGCCACCGGATGCTCGTTCATAAACGTGGAGGACTCGGCGAACCGAATCGATGTCCCTGGCGTTTGCTACAAACACACCTACACCATCCGCCTACGCCACACTGCGGAAGGTGACGCCTGGGAAAGGAACACCATCGACCATCCGTCCGATGTCACGCAGCATGGGGTACAGCGCCAAAGCGATAAAATACACTGACAAGGGACACCCTTGTCGAACTGATCGTCTGATGGGAATTGGTCGTGATCTGCAACCGTTCACAATGATTGTGGAATTTGCTCCATCCAAGAAGTGCCGGATGACTCTTATGAAGTGCTCCCCGAAACCCATCCGCTACATAACGGCCAGCAGGTAGGATGGGAGACCCTATCGGAGGCACCGGCGAAATCTAGGGATCAATTGCAGCCGGGGTTCGAGCGTCGGCGGTCGGTGAGTAAGACACCATCACAGTATATAGAAGCAGCGGTGAAGGTGGTTCGATTCGAAGCGCCACATGATTGAGTGGGACAAAGTACCTTATTCATTCCCTGTTTAAGACGTGAAGCCACACTTCGTGCCACCAACTTAAAATCAGTGTTAAGAACGGTGATGGGACGTACGTCTTTAGCCCATCAGTGACCTGTGACCTTTGGATTAAAGCC
The DNA here is from genome assembly GCF_021461385.2 of Schistocerca piceifrons. Taxonomy (NCBI): domain Eukaryota; kingdom Metazoa; phylum Arthropoda; class Insecta; order Orthoptera; family Acrididae; genus Schistocerca; species Schistocerca piceifrons. Next base: position 396,065,146 of record NC_060138.1, on the reverse strand, counting down.
AATACGTACAGCTAGAAAATCGGCGGGTAGCTCGCAACCAGCAAAAATCTCCTCGCACATTTTGCAGAAGCGGTCTCCTAACAGGCCGGAAAACCTAGCACTTCGATTAGTGCTGGAATGGCACAATCGAAGGGCGGTATCCTTGCGGAGTACCGCCAGAGATGAAAAACCGCAGTGTCAGGGCCTAAATGCTTGCAGCGTGTGCGTTCTACATGAGGGAGTGACATACGGTGGTGCGGGCTGATATGGCAACAGGCGACCGTCGAAAACATCGCAAAAGCAAGTGCCGGAAGGAACGACAATATACGAGAGCACTCGTCAACAGCCCAGTACTACCCTCCATGTCGAGGAGTAAACTGCGACTCCTATTTGAACGCCGCTAGCTGCCAGGGCAGTGGAGAAGCCGTGAGGCCGCCCCACAGCAGCGTCAGGCCGGTGCGAGCTATACTGGCGCGAGCTACACCTAGCCGAGTGCTTACGTCGTCCACCACCTACTGCATATGTGTGTGTGCGTGTGTACACACGTATTCTGCGTGCGTGCGGCGGCGACGACGACGACGTTCGCGAGGAGCTAAGGTTATAACTCCAAACAATTTAATTAAAATTATCTGTGACCAGACCATAAGAGACGCTAACGAGGCATCCGAAGGCACTGTCCTGTGCCCCCATAAATTACCAGCCTAGCGTAATGCGGCTGCAAGTGCGGTCCGGCTAACCGCAAAAAAAAAAAAAAAAAATTACTTAAGATAATCTTAAATTAATTAAAAGAAATCGTGGTGTGTAAGCAACTAACTACTGGGCACATCAACAACTACGACAAGTTTTGCTACCAGCGGAATATCTGATCACTGCAGAATGTTAACCCATTTCAGGCTGTGTTTTAATTAATTTTAGGTGGGCCGATCGCGGCGGTACTGCAATGCCGGGCCAACCCGCTACAGAGGTGGAGCAAGCCCCTAGCACTCCGTCAGAAGCCAAAAATGAGTTTAATATTCTGGTCGTGTGATGCAGGACGTATCAGATATTAAGCTGATAAGAACAGATACTACACTTTTTTTCCCTCCTACCTCCCCTATAGCCCTACCTTTTCCTCTCCAAAAATGCCGCCATCCTCTAGTGTCGACGCAGCACGTAAAGCAGGGTGTTGTTAGTAGCAAGACTTATTGCCATAAACCGAAAATAAAAGCGGAGGCATACTCTGCTATGCCTCAGGGGGCGACGACACACTACTCAGAAACACACCTCCCTCTGCAGGTGTGAGGCAAGTGATGATTTTAAAAACTAAATAGAAAGAAATAAATAAAGACAGAAATGAAGGCAAAATAAAAAAAAAAAACAGCGACGCAGCACACTCAAACGAACTGGCGAGATAATCCCATCGCCCATAGAATTAACAAAGTAATAATCCTCTAAGATAGATTATGCGTTTTCCAATTTTCCAATAATTTTTCATACAAGGTTCACACAATTCGCATGTTACCAATTTCCATATTATCAGTATCACAGAACAGTCTACTCTAGTGATGCCCAGAAGGCCAATATCAAATCTGGGGTATGGGTAAGTCAAGGGTAGTTTGAAAGTCCGAGTGACAAAGATCCAGGGGTACACTCAGGCAATTCTTATACGAGGTGCCTTAGTTAGCCCGGAACACCTTTTGATAACCATGAACCATTGCAACTTTAAGAAATCTTGCAAAAGTAATGGTATATTTCCGGTCAGATTCCGCCAGGCGATGCTGGCTCCAAAGGTAGTACATGAAAGAGACAGCATCTGCGAGGCAATGGTCATAGATCGTGAAAATGGTTTGGCCCAAGAGACACACCATTGCGTTACGTCGTGTTCGGGGGTTGGTCTCAATACCAGGGTTAAGGAACCAGTCGACTGACACATAGTCCAGTGTAGTCCCACCGATCAGCGTTAATAGCACACGTGCAAGGTCCCACACTTCTGTGACGTGAGGGCATAGGAGACGATGCTCTCTGGTGTCTACGTCACCACATCGGCCGCAAGCAGCCGAGGGCCATAGGAGGATGGCCGCCAGGCGATGATTAGTGGGTATTAAATTGTTTACAACGCGATACCATAGCGCTGAAACTTCTGTGGGAAGGGCTAGGTGGTTGATATTAGCCCAAGCGTGGTGCCAGATGACCGACGGTCGTCTGTCCTCCAATTTGTGTGGTGTGAGCTGGCCTCGAAGCGCCTAGTAAAGGCGCTTCGATGTGCGTGCCTTGTCGGTGGCCACTGCTAGGATGTAACTTTGATTGAGGTGATAGTCCTTGACTGTCGTCATCCGGAATGGAATATGTGTCAAGCATACTGGTGCACGCGCCGATTGTAGGCGATAACGGTCGAAAAGCACCGCTGTTGTCCCACCTGGGTCAATCTCACGCAAAGTGGCGATATGGTGAATCAGGATTGCCGCACATTTGTGGGGAAAGTCAATGAGTCCAAGGCGACTATCGACTTTTGGCAGTGTACAAGTCTGTGCATCAACTTTGAATAGTGCACGCCGCCACAATAGGCAATATACTGTTTGTGAGATGGCTCTGCTGGTTTGTTTCGGTAGCGTAAGGAGTTGTGCTACATACCATGCCCGTGATAGGATGTAAGTATTAATCAGTTGGATTCGTTGATGGAGGTCGAGTCGTTGATCAGTGTGACTCACGCAAAGTCCTCTGATGCGCGTGAGAATCCGCCTGCACGTGAGTGTTAACATGCGCTGTGGACAGGCAGTCACCTCAAGACCCAAGATACGTTGTTCCCCTACAATCCGGTAGCATGGGCGTTCGATGGTCAATGATCGTGGTCCTAGTGGGATTAGCACCATTTTGTTGGATTTTAACATGCCACCGGATGCTCGTTCATAAACGTGGAGGACTCGGCGAACCGAATCGATGTCCCTGGCGTTTGCTACAAACACACCTACACCATCCGCCTACGCCACACTGCGGAAGGTGACGCCTGGGAAAGGAACACCATCGACCATCCGTCCGATGTCACGCAGCATGGGGTACAGCGCCAAAGCGATAAAATACACTGACAAGGGACACCCTTGTCGAACTGATCGTCTGATGGGAATTGGTCGTGATCTGCAACCGTTCACAATGATTGTGGAATTTGCTCCATCCAAGAAGTGCCGGATGACTCTTATGAAGTGCTCCCCGAAACCCATCCGCTACATAACGGCCAGCAGGTAGGATGGGAGACCCTATCGGAGGCACCGGCGAAATCTAGGGATCAATTGCAGCCGGGGTTCGAGCGTCGGCGGTCGGTGAGTAAGACACCATCACAGTATCTAGAAGCAGCGGTGAAGGTGGTTCGATTCGAAACGCCACATGATTGAGTGGGACAAAGTACCTTATTCATTCCCTGTTTAAGACGTGAAGCCACACTTCGTGCCACCAACTTAAAATCAGTGTTAAGAACGGTGATGGGACGTACGTCTTTAGCCCATCAGTGACCTGTGACCTTTGGATTAAAGCCAATACGTACAGCTAGAAAATCGGCGGGTAGCTCGCAACCAGCAAAAATCTCCTCGCACATTTTGCAGAAGCGGTCTCCTAACAGGCCGGAAAACCTAGCACTCCGATTAGTGCTGGAATGGCACAATCGAAGGGCGGTATCCTTGCGGAGTACCGCCAGAGATGAAAAACCGCAGTGTCAGGGCCTAAATGCTTGCAGCGTGTGCGTTCCACATGAGGGAGTGACATACGGTGGTGCGGGCTGATATGGCAACAGGCGACCGTCGAAAACATCGCAAAAGCAAGTGCCGGAAGGAACGACAATATACGAGAGCACTCGTCAACAGCCCAGTACTACCCTCCATGTCGAGGAGTAAACTGCGACTCCTATTTGAACGCCGCTAGCTGCCAGGGCAGTGGAGAAGCCGTGAGGCCGCCCCACAGCAGCGTCAGGCCGGTGCGAGCTATACTGGCGCGAGCTACACCTAGCCGAGTGCTTACGTCGTCCACCACCTACTGCATATGTGTGTGTGCGTGTGTACACACGTATTCTGCGTGCGTGCGGCGGCGACGACGACGACGACGACGTTCGCGAGGAGCTAAGGTTATAACTCCAAACAATTTAATTAAAATTATCTGTGACCAGACCATAAGAGACGCTAACGAGGCATCCGAAGGCACTGTCCTGTGCCCCCATAAATTACCAGCCTAGCGTAATGCGGCTGCAAGTGCGGTCCGGCTAACCGCAAAAAAAAAAAAAAAAAAAAAAAAAAATTACTTAAGATAATCTTAAATTAATTAAAAGAAATCGTGGTGTGTAAGCAACTAACTACTGGGCACATCAACAACTACGACAAGTTTTGCTACCAGCGGAATATCTGATCACTGCAGAATGTTAACCCATTTCAGGCTGTGTTTTAATTAATTTTAGGTGGGCCGATCCCGGCGGTACTGCAATGCCGGGCCAACCCGCTACAGAGGTGGAGCAAGCCCCTAGCACTCCGTCAGAAGCCAAAAATGAGTTTAATATTCTGGTCGTGTGATGCAGGACGTATCAGATATTAAGCTGATAAGAACAGATACTACACTTTTTTTCCCTCCTACCTCCCCTATAGCCCTACCTTTTCCTCTCCAAAAATGCCGCCATCCTCTAGTGTCGACGCAGCACGTAAAGCAGGGTGTTGTTAGTAGCAAGACTTATTGCCATAAACCGAAAATAAAAGCGGAGGCATACTCTGCTATGCCTCAGGGGGCGACGACACACTACTCAGAAACACACCTCCCTCTGCAGGTGTGAGGCAAGTGATGATTTTAAAAACTAAATAGAAAGAAATAAATAAAGACAGAAATGAAGGCAAAATAAAAAAAAAACAGCGACGCAGCACACTCAAACGAACTGGCGAGATAATCCCATCGCCCATAGAATTAACAAAGTAATAATCCTCTAAGATAGATTATGCGTTTTCCAATTTTCCAATAATTTTTCATACAAGGTTCACACAATTCGCATGTTACCAATTTCCATATTATCAGTATCACAGAACAGTCTACTCTAGTGATGCCCAGAAGGCCAATATCAAATCTGGGGTATGGGTAAGTCAAGGGTAGTTTGAAAGTCCGAGTGACAAAGATCCAGGGGTACACTCAGGCAATTCTTATACGAGGTGCCTTAGTTAGCCCGGAACACCTTTTGATAACCATGAACCATTGCAACTTTAAGAAATCTTGCAAAAGTAATGGTATATTTCCGGTCAGATTCCGCCAGGCGATGCTGGCTCCAAAGGTAGTCCATGAAAGAGACAGCATCTGCGAGGCAAAGGTCATAGATCGTGAAAATGGTTTGGCCCAAGAGACACACCATTGCGTTACGTCGTGTTCGGGGGTTGGTCTGAATACCAGGGTTAAGGAACCAGTCGACTGACACATAGTCCAGTGTAGTCCCACCGATCAGCGTTAATAGCACACGTGCAAGGTCCCACACTTCTGTGACGTGAGGGCATAGGAGACGATGCTCTCTGGTGTCTACGTCACCACATCGGCCGCAAGCAGCCGAGGGCCATAGGAGGATGGCCGCCAGGCGATGATTAGTGGGTATTAAATTGTTTACAACGCGATACCATAGCGCTGAAACTTCTGTGGGAAGGGCTAGGTGGTTGATATTAGCCCAAGCGTGGTGCCAGATGACCGATGGTCGTCTGTCCTCCAATTTGTGTGGTGTGAGCTGGCCTCGAAGCGCCTAGTAAAGGCGCTTCGATGTGCGTGCCTTGTCGGTGGCCACTGCTAGGATGTAACTTTGATTGAGGTGATAGTCCTTGACTGTCGTCATCCGGAATGGAATATGTGTCAAGCATACTGGTGCACGCGCCGATTGTAGGCGATAACGGTCGAAAAGCACCGCTGTTGTCCCACCTGGGTCAATCTCACGCAAAGTGGCGATACGGTGAATCAGGATTGCCGCACATTTGTGGGGAAAGTCAATGAGTCCAAGGCGACTATCGACTTTTGGCAGTGTACAAGTCTGTGCATCAACTTTGAATAGTGCACGCCGCCACAATAGGCAATATACTGTTTGTGAGATGGCTCTGCTGGTTTGTTTCGGTAGCGTAAGGAGTTGTGCTACATACCATGCCCGTGATAGGATGTAAGTATTAATCAGTTGGATTCGTTGATGGAGGTCGAGTCGTTGATCAGTGTGACTCACGCAAAGTCCTCTGATGCGCGTGAGAATCCGCCTGCACGTGAGTGTTAACATGCGCTGTGGACAGGCAGTCACCTCAAGACCCAAGATACGTTGTTCCCCTACAATCCGGTAGCATGGGCGTTCGATGGTCAATGATCGTGGTCCTAGTGGGATTAGCACCATTTTGTTGGATTTTAACATGCCACCGGATGCTCGTTCATAAACGTGGAGGACTCGGCGAACCGAATCGATGTCCCTGGCGTTTGCTACAAACACACCTACACCATCCGCCTACGCCACACTGCGGAAGGTGACGCCTGGGAAAGGAACACCATCGACCATCCGTCCGATGTCACGCAGCATGGGGTACAGCGCCAAAGCGATAAAATACACTGACAAGGGACACCCTTGTCGAACTGATCGTCTGATGGGAATTGGTCGTGATCTGCAACCGTTCACAATGATTGTGGAATTTGCTCCATCCAAGAAGTGCCGGATGACTCTTATGAAGTGCTCCCCGAAACCCATCCGCTACATAACGGCCAGCAGGTAGGATGGGAGACCCTATCGGAGGCACCGGCGAAATCTAGGGATCAATTGCAGCCGGGGTTCGAGCGTCGGCGGTCGGTGAGTAAGACACCATCACAGTATATAGAAGCAGCGGTGAAGGTGGTTCGATTCGAAACGCCACATGATTGAGTGGGACAAAGTACCTTATTCATTCCCTGTTTAAGACGTGAAGCCACACTTCGTGCCACCAACTTAAAATCAGTGTTAAGAACGGTGATGGGACGTACGTCTTTAGCCCATCAGTGACCTGTGACCTTTGGGTTAAAGCCAATACGTACAGCTAGAAAATCGGCGGGTAGCTCGCAACCAGCAAAAATCTCCTCGCACATTTTGCAGAAGCGGTCTCCTAACAGGCCGGAAAACCTAGCACTTCGATTAGTGCTGGAATGGCACAATCGAAGGGCGGTATCCTTGCGGAGTACCGCCAGAGATGAAAAACCGCAGTGTCAGGGCCTAAATGCTTGCAGCGTGTGCGTTCCACATGAGGGAGTGACATACGGTGGTGCGGGCTGATATGGCAACAGGCGACCGTCGAAAACATCGCAAAAGCAAGTGCCGGAAGGAACGACAATATACGAGAGCACTCGTCAACAGCCCAGTACTACCCTCCATGTCGAGGAGTAAACTGCGACTCCTATTTGAACGCCGCTAGCTGCCAGGGCAGTGGAGAAGCCGTGAGGCCGCCCCACAGCAGCGTCAGGCCGGTGCGAGCTATACTGGCGCGAGCTACACCTAGCCGAGTGCTTACGTCGTCCACCACCTACTGCATATGTGTGTGTGCGTGTGTACACACGTATTCTGCGTGCGTGCGGCGGCGACGACGACGACGTTCGCGAGGAGCTAAGGTTATAACTCCAAACAATTTAATTAAAATTATCTGTGACCAGACCATAAGAGACGCTAACGAGGCATCCGAAGGCACTGTCCTGTGCCCCCATAAATTACCAGCCTAGCGTAATGCGGCTGCAAGTGCGGTCCGGCTAACCGCAAAAAAAAAAAAAAAAAATTACTTAAGATAATCTTAAATTAATTAAAAGAAATCGTGGTGTGTAAGCAACTAACTACTGGGCACATCAACAACTACGACAAGTTTTGCTACCAGCGGAATATCTGATCACTGCAGAATGTTAACCCATTTCAGGCTGTGTTTTAATTAATTTTAGGTGGGCCGATCGCGGCGGTACTGCAATGCCGGGCCAACCCGCTACAGAGGTGGAGCAAGCCCCTAGCACTCCGTCAGAAGCCAAAAATGAGTTTAATATTCTGGTCGTGTGATGCAGGACGTATCAGATATTAAGCTGATAAGAACAGATACTACACTTTTTTTCCCTCCTACCTCCCCTATAGCCCTACCTTTTCCTCTCCAAAAATGCCGCCATCCTCTAGTGTCGACGCAGCACGTAAAGCAGGGTGTTGTTAGTAGCAAGACTTATTGCCATAAACCGAAAATAAAAGCGGAGGCATACTCTGCTATGCCTCAGGGGGCGACGACACACTACTCAGAAACACACCTCCCTCTGCAGGTGTGAGGCAAGTGATGATTTTAAAAACTAAATAGAAAGAAATAAATAAAGACAGAAATGAAGGCAAAATAAAAAAAAAACAGCGACGCAGCACACTCAAACGAACTGGCGAGATAATCCCATCGCCCATAGAATTAACAAAGTAATAATCCTCTAAGATAGATTATGCGTTTTCCAATTTTCCAATAATTTTTCATACAAGGTTCACACAATTCGCATGTTACCAATTTCCATATTATCAGTATCACAGAACAGTCTACTCTAGTGATGCCCAGAAGGCCAATATCAAATCTGGGGTATGGGTAAGTCAAGGGTAGTTTGAAAGTCCGAGTGACAAAGATCCAGGGGTACACTCAGGCAATTCTTATACGAGGTGCCTTAGTTAGCCCGGAACACCTTTTGATAACCATGAACCATTGCAACTTTAAGAAATCTTGCAAAAGTAATGGTATATTTCCGGTCAGATTCCGCCAGGCGATGCTGGCTCCAAAGGTAGTCCATGAAAGAGACAGCATCTGCGAGGCAAAGGTCATAGATCGTGAAAATGGTTTGGCCCAAGAGACACACCATTGCGTTACGTCGTGTTCGGGGGTTGGTCTGAATACCAGGGTTAAGGAACCAGTCGACTGACACATAGTCCAGTGTAGTCCCACCGATCAGCGTTAATAGCACACGTGCAAGGTCCCACACTTCTGTGACGTGAGGGCATAGGAGACGATGCTCTCTGGTGTCTACGTCACCACATCGGCCGCAAGCAGCCGAGGGCCATAGGAGGATGGCCGCCAGGCGATGATTAGTGGGTATTAAATTGTTTACAACGCGATACCATAGCGCTGAAACTTCTGTGGGAAGGGCTAGGTGGTTGATATTAGCCCAAGCGTGGTGCCAGATGACCGACGGTCGTCTGTCCTCCAATTTGTGTGGTGTGAGCTGGCCTCGAAGCGCCTAGTAAAGGCGCTTCGATGTGCGTGCCTTGTCGGTGGCCACTGCTAGGATGTAACTTTGATTGAGGTGATAGTCCTTGACTGTCGTCATCCGGAATGGAATATGTGTCAAGCATACTGGTGCACGCGCCGATTGTAGGCGATAACGGTCGAAAAGCACCGCTGTTGTCCCACCTGGGTCAATCTCACGCAAAGTGGCGATACGGTGAATCAGGATTGCCGCACATTTGTGGGGAAAGTCAATGAGTCCAAGGCGACTATCGACTTTTGGCAGTGTACAAGTCTGTGCATCAACTTTGAATAGTGCACGCCGCCACAATAGGCAATATACTGTTTGTGAGATGGCTCTGCTGGTTTGTTTCGGTAGCGTAAGGAGTTGTGCTACATACCATGCCCGTGATAGGATGTAAGTATTAATCAGTTGGATTCGTTGATGGAGGTCGAGTCGTTGATCAGTGTGACTCACGCAAAGTCCTCTGATGCGCGTGAGAATCCGCCTGCACGTGAGTGTTAACATGCGCTGTGGACAGGCAGTCACCTCAAGACCCAAGATACGTTGTTCCCCTACAATCCGGTAGCATGGGCGTTCGATGGTCAATGATCGTGGTCCTAGTGGGATTAGCACCATTTTGTTGGATTTTAACATGGCACCGGATGCTCGTTCATAAACGTGGAGGACTCGGCGAACCGAATCGATGTCCCTGGCGTTTGCTACAAACACACCTACACCATCCGCCTACGCCACACTGCGGAAGGTGACGCCTGGGAAAGGAACACCATCGACCATCCGTCCGATGTCACGCAGCATGGGGTACAGCGCCAAAGCGATAAAATACACTGACAAGGGACACCCTTGTCGAACTGATCGTCTGATGGGAATTGGTCGTGATCTGCAACCGTTCACAATGATTGTGGAATTTGCTCCATCCAAGAAGTGCCGGATGACTCTTATGAAGTGCTCCCCGAAACCCATCCGCTACATAACGGCCAGCAGGTAGGATGGGAGACCCTATCGGAGGCACCGGCGAAATCTAGGGATCAATTGCAGCCGGGGTTCGAGCGTCGGCGGTGGGTGAGTAAGACAGCATCACGGTATATAGAAGCAGCGGTGAAGGTGGTTCGATTCGAAACGCCACATGATTGAGTGGGACAAAGTACCTTATTCATTCCCTGTTTAAGACGTGAAGCCACACTTCGTGCCACCAACTTAAAATCAGTGTTAAGAACGGTGATGGGACGTACGTCTTTAGCCCATCAGTGACCTGTGACCTTTGGATTAAAGCCAATACGTACAGCTAGAAAATCGGCGGGTAGCTCGCAACCAGCAAAAATCTCCTCGCACATTTTGCAGAAGCGGTCTCCTAACAGGCCGGAAAACCTAGCACTTCGATTAGTGCTGGAATGGCACAATCGAAGGGCGGTATCCTTGCGGAGTACCGCCAGAGATGAAAAACCGCAGTGTCAGGGCCTAAATGCTTGCAGCGTGTGCGTTCCACATGAGGGAGTGACATACGGTGGTGCGGGCTGATATGGCAACAGGCGACCGTCGAAAACATCGCAAAAGCAAGTGCCGGAAGGAACGACAATATACGAGAGCACTCGTCAACAGCCCAGTACTACCCTCCATGTCGAGGAGTAAACTGCGACTCCTATTTGAACGCCGCTAGCTGCCAGGGCAGTGGAGAAGCCGTGAGGCCGCCCCACAGCAGCGTCAGGCCGGTGCGAGCTATACTGGCGCGAGCTACACCTAGCCGAGTGCTTACGTCGTCCACCACCTACTGCATATGTGTGTGTGCGTGTGTACACACGTATTCTGCGTGCGTGCGGCGGCGACGACGACGACGTTCGCGAGGAGCTAAGGTTATAACTCCAAACAATTTAATTAAAATTATCTGTGACCAGACCATAAGAGACGCTAACGAGGCATCCGAAGGCACTGTCCTGTGCCCCCATAAATTACCAGCCTAGCGTAATGCGGCTGCAAGTGCGGTCCGGCTAACCGCAAAAAAAAAAAAAAAAAAAAAAAATTACTTAAGATAATCTTAAATTAATTAAAAGAAATCGTGGTGTGTAAGCAACTAACTACTGGGCACATCAACAACTACGACAAGTTTTGCTACCAGCGGAATATCTGATCACTGCAGAATGTTAACCCATTTCAGGCTGTGTTTTAATTAATTTTAGGTGGGCCGATCCCGGCGGTACTGCAATGCCGGGCCAACCCGCTACAGAGGTGGAGCAAGCCCCTAGCACTCCGTCAGAAGCCAAAAATGAGTTTAATATTCTGGTCGTGTGATGCAGGACGTATCAGATATTAAGCTGATAAGAACAGATACTACACTTTTTTTCCCTCCTACCTCCCCTATAGCCCTACCTTTTCCTCTCCAAAAATGCCGCCATCCTCTAGTGTCGACGCAGCACGTAAAGCAGGGTGTTGTTAGTAGCAAGACTTATTGCCATAAACCGAAAATAAAAGCGGAGGCATACTCTGCTATGCCTCAGGGGGCGACGACACACTACTCAGAAACACACCTCCCTCTGCAGGTGTGAGGCAAGTGATGATTTTAAAAACTAAATAGAAAGAAATAAATAAAGACAGAAATGAAGGCAAAATAAAAAAAAAACAGCGACGCAGCACACTCAAACGAACTGGCGAGATAATCCCATCGCCCATAGAATTAACAAAGTAATAATCCTCTAAGATAGATTATGCGTTTTCCAATTTTCCAATAATTTTTCATACAAGGTTCACACAATTCGCATGTTACCAATTTCCATATTATCAGTATCACAGAACAGTCTACTCTAGTGATGCCCAGAAGGCCAATATCAAATCTGGGGTATGGGTAAGTCAAGGGTAGTTTGAAAGTCCGAGTGACAAAGATCCAGGGGTACACTCAGGCAATTCTTATACGAGGTGCCTTAGTTAGCCCGGAACACCTTTTGATAACCATGAACCATTGCAACTTTAAGAAATCTTGCAAAAGTAATGGTATATTTCCGGTCAGATTCCGCCAGGCGATGCTGGCTCCAAAGGTAGTCCATGAAAGAGACAGCATCTGCGAGGCAAAGGTCATAGATCGTGAAAATGGTTTGGCCCAAGAGACACACCATTGCGTTACGTCGTGTTCGGGGGTTGGTCTGAATACCAGGGTTAAGGAACCAGTCGACTGACACATAGTCCGGTGTAGTCCCACCATCAGCGTTAATAGCACACGTGCAAGGTCCCACACTTCTGTGACGTGAGGGCATAGGAGACGATGCTCTCTGGTGTCTACGTCACCACATCGGCCGCAAGCAGCCGAGGGCCATAGGAGGATGGCCGCCAGGCGATGATTAGTGGGTATTAAATTGTTTACAACGCGATACCATAGCGCTGAAACTTCTGTGGGAAGGGCTAGGTGGTTGATATTAGCCCAAGCGTGGTGCCAGATGACCGACGGTCGTCTGTCCTCCAATTTGTGTGGTGTGAGCTGGCCTCGAAGCGCCTAGTAAAGGCGCTTCGATGTGCGTGCCTTGTCGGTGGCCACTGCTAGGATGTAACTTTGATTGAGGTGATAGTCCTTGACTGTCGTCATCCGGAATGGAATATGTGTCAAGCATACTGGTGCACGCGCCGATTGTAGGCGATAACGGTCGATGATGATGATGATGATTAGTGTTTTAGGGCGCACAACAGCGAGGTTATCAGCGCCCGTTCCCAAAAGTTCAATTCAGAGCCGAATCGTGAGAGAAGTGGTATTGTTCAAATTGCAAGATTGGACACAGCACATCAAAACAGGGAGAGAAAACTAAAAATAAAATAGCAGTACAAACAGGGAAAAATAAGTAACGGTGGCTGAGTGACCACTTACAAATAATGGGTGACCAAACCACTGGACAGCACATTAAGACTTCAATCCCAATATTTTGGGAAGAAGGCCAGACAACACACAAAAACGTAAAACCCTAGTGACACTCGCCTCATTATTAGTTAAAAGAGAGGGTAGGTCCGGTGGGAAACTGAAATCTTCCCTCAAACCTGCATATAAAACACACTCAGTTAAAATATGCCGTATCGACAGCTGTGCCCCACATGTCTGACACGTTGGTGGCTCCTCACGACGTAACAGAAAACCATGAGTCAAAGGACAATGTCCTATTCTAAGCCGTGTAAGGGCGACTTCCTCAGCGCGTCGTTGTCGGAAGGAGGTGAGCCACGGTCGGACAGAATCCTTCACCGCTCGCAACTTATTATCCCTCACGTCCAGCCACTGAGCCTCCCACCAACGCATGACCTTCCGAGTCACGAAAGACATAATGGCCTGCAGGGGGACGGAACAGCGAGCAGGAGGTGGGATGGAGCAAGCCTCCTTGGCAGCCGCATCTGCAAGTTCATTTCCAGGAATCCCTATGTGCCCTGGAACCCAGCAGAAAATCACATCCTTACCCTGCTGTTGCAAGAGCAGGAGTGCGTCCTGCACCTCTTGCACCATCCGATCTGCAGGGTACATTTGTTGAAGAGCGTGTAGAGCACTTTGGGAATCGGAGCAGATAATGAATTTCGTGCCACGATGTCGGCGCATATGCTCTAATGCGTGCAGAATGGCAAACAGTTCTGCGTAGTAAACTGAGAACTGCTCTGGGAGCCCTATCCGATGGACAGTATGGGGAAACACAGCAGAGCAGCCCATAAAATCCCCCTGTTTAGAACCATCCGTGTAAACAGGAGTAAAATCGGAATGGCGTTCTAAAATCTCAGTAAGTTTAATTTTAAAAAGGTGGTCCGGGGTACAATACTTCCTGTAAGCAGCCAGATCAAGAAGTAATCTTGGCCTTTGTAGTCGCCAGGGAGATCCCCTACTCCATCCCTGGTGGAGGACCTTAATGCCCTCCAGGTGTACCGACTCGAGACTCTCCTTTGCACGGATGCCAAACGGCTTTGTCGCTGCCGGACGGTGGCGGAAGAGACGTGCCAGTGCCGGCTGGGAAAAAGTGTCGGACGCCAATGAAAGAGGAGTGGACCTGGTCCTGTACGCGTGCCGTACCACGAGGAGAAGACGCCGAATGGACAGCGGAGGCTCTCCCGCCTCGACACACAGACTAGCAACCGGACTCGTGCGATAAGCCCCTGTTGAAAGCCTAATACCCTCATGGTGAATCACATCCAACATTTTGAGGTAGGAAGGTCTTGCAGAGCCATAAGCTTGACATCCGTATTCCAGTCGAGGTCGCACAAAGGCCTTATAAAGTTGGAGCAGACGTGCCCTGTCAGCGCCCCAGGATCTATGACTGACGCATCTAAGGACGTTTAAAGCCTTGAAACAGCGGACCTTTAGATCCTTTAAGTGTGGCAACCATGTGAGCTTCTCATCAAAAATAAGCCCGAGATATTTCACGTTTTCCATAAAGGGGAGAACAGTGTCTCCTAGTTTTAAAACAGGGAGGTTAAAAAGAGAACGGGAACGGTTAAAATCTACACAAATGGTCTTCTCCAAAGAGAATTTAAAGCCCGTGGTCTTAGACCACTTCTCCAATCGCACGAGTGTCAGCTGTAATTGGCGTGTAGCAGCGGTGACGGAGGAAGACGCACAGAAAATGGAGAAATCGTCCACAAACAAGGAGCACTGCACGGGCCGGCGCACCGTGGACGCAATACTATTGATGGCAATTGCGAAAGCTGTCACACTGAGGACACTTCCTTGAGGGACACCGTTCTCCTGCTTAAAACGGTCAGACAGGACATTCCCAACCTTATACATAAAATACCTGTCTGACAGAAAGGATCGGATGAGTGTGGGTAAACGCCCACGGAAACCCCACTCATAAAGCTGCCGCAAAATGGTATGCCTCCAGGTAGTATCGTACGCCTTCTCCAGGTCGAAGAAAACCCCGATAAGGTGTTGCTTACGGAGGAAAGCATCTTGTATTGCTGTTTCGAGTAGGATCAGGTTATCTAGGGTGGAATGATACCTCCTGAATCCACACTGGCAGCGGGTAAGTAAGGATCTAGATTCGAGAACCCACACCAGGCGCCTATTGACCATACGCTCAAATGTCTTTCCGACGCAGCTCGTGAGACTAATGCTACGGTAGCTGCTGGGTTCGGTCCGATCCTTCCCTGGTTTTAAAAGCGGAATTAAAATCGATTCTTTCCACGAACTAGGAAAGTCGCCGGTCTTCCAGATTTCATTAAAAAGTTGAAGGAGGACTTCCTTTGACCGCAGATCCAACTGCTGCAGCATGCTATACGATATCAGGTCTGGACCAGGTGCGGTATCCCGAGATATGGACAGTGCAGAGTCCAACTCCCACAAAGAGAAAGGCTGGTTGTATTCCTCAGTGTTCTGTGAACGGAAATCAAAACCAGCCCTCTCCTGTGTACCCCGATAGCGCAGAAATTCGGGGTCCTGGCTAGAATCGGCCGTAATAGTTTGAAAAGATTCTGCCAACGCCCGGGCGATGTCTCTCGGAGATGTTAGGAGACACCCCCGCTCACGTATAGCGGCTAGTGGCGGTCGAGAGTATCGCCTTGAGATCCTCCTAATGGCTTCCCATACTTTGCTTGAAGATGTGGACCTATTGATGGAGTGCAGGAACTCACGCCAAGACCTCCGTTTACTCTCCTGAACGATTTTCCTCGCCCGCGCCCGTGCTATCCGGAAAGTTGTCAGATGCGCAGCAGTGGGGCACCGACGGAATCTCCTCAAAGCCGCCCGCCTGTCTCTGATGGCGGTACGACAGTCGTCATTCCACCAAGGGACAGGCTGCCTCGCAGGTGTTCCCTTTGACTTTGGTATGGATACATCAGCGGCATGGTGCATCACAGCCGTAATGCGATCCACCCAATCCTGGACGCCTTCACACCGTTCAAAAACAGCCAACTGCCGGTAGAGCGTCCAGTTTCCCTTCCGGAACAACCATTTCGGCGGCTGTGCGACACGACCCATTTCAACTGGCAGATGGAGCCAGATAGGGTAATGGTCGCTGCCATGAAGGTCGTCGTCGACGACCCACTGAGCAATGTCCGCAAGCACAGGCGAACAAATAGAGAGGTCTATGGCAGAAGACGAACCTGAAGCGGTGCTAAAATGCGTGGCCTGACCTGTGTTCAGCAGTATGACGTCGGAAGTACTGAGCAACTGCTCAATCATCTGGCCTCTGGGGCAGGTTTTGTTGGAACCCCATAATGCATTATGAGCATTAAAGTCTCCTAAAAGGAGAAAGGGACGGGGTAGCTGAGCAATGAGCCGTGCGAGGGCTTCACTGTCAATGAGCTCAGCGGGTGGTAAATAGACGGAGCACACTGTAACATGAACCTGGGCCAGGATCCGAGCTGCAACCGCTTGTAGCGTCGTGGTTAAGGGCACAGGTGAGGAGTGGAATGTGTCCTTAATGAACACTGCCACCCCACCCTGAGCCCTATTACCAGTCAGGTCGTCTTGCCTGTACATGCGATATCCCGTAAGCACAGGCGTGTCAGTCTCTTTAAAATGGGTCTCTTGCAAAGAGATGCAAATGGGGTTTGCCTGTACTAACAGCCGCAATTCTGCAAGGCGAGGTCTGACTCCATTCAGATTCCACTGAAGTATGGGAGCCATATCAACGTTTCGGTTTAGATTTCCCCCTGTCTTTGTGCCGCGCTGGTGAGGCACTTGTAGAGCGAGTGGCAGCAGAGGGGCTGCCAGGTTCTGGGGAAGAGGTATCAAAATCCATGACGATGTCCTCCTCATCAGTCAGGGATGCCATGACGACATCCGATGGTGCCTTTGGCAGGCGTGACGTCAAACGCCGTGCCCCTTTCCCTGGTCCCGTTTTCTTTGTGGAAGCTGGGGATGCGGGAAGTGGAGAGGCACTCTGTTTCTGGAGGGCCTTCGAAGGTTTCACTGGAGCCGTCTCTGCAATAGCGGTGGGTGCAGGCGGAGCAGCCTGAATAGCGATATCGTTAGTGGGAGTGCTCTGGCAGGTACAAACACAGGTACAGGTATTGGAGGAGGATACTGCGACGCTGGACATGGTCTGCGTCGAAGCGTCGACTCGCGACGCACGGTTGTGCACCAAGGAGGCATAGGACGTGGCGAAGACAGTGGGTTTTGTAGCCCTGTACTCTTTTTTGGCTTCCACATAAGGTAGCCTCTTTGTCACCTTGATCTCCTGAATTTTTCGTTCTTCCGCAAAGACGGGGCAGTCTCTGCTCCAGACGGGATGGCTCCCAGAGCAGTTTATACACAGCGCTGGAGATGTGCAGTTGGTCCCAGCTTCATGAGCTGCCTTGCCACAGATACCGCAGGTTGGTTCACCCCCACAACTCATTGTCGTATGGCCAAATCGCTGACATTTGAAACAGCGCATAGGGTTAGGTATATAAGGCCGAACCCTAAGTCTGAGGAAACCAGCCAGAACGTATTCAGGTAAGACAGGCGAATTGAAAGTCACAATGAAAGTGGCAGATTTCTCCGTGACGCCATTATTTCTACGTGTCCTTTGTTCCACGTCTACAATCCCCTGTGTTGCCCATTCTTGCTTCAGCTCGTCGACATCGATATCCATTAAATCACGGCAGGTGACAACGCCTTTACTGGAGTTGAGGGAATTGTGCAACTCGACAGTGATATCATACTCGCCTAACTTGGGTGACTTCCGAAGCAGCTCCACTTGCGATGCCCTAGTAGTCTCAACTAACAGGGTACCATTCCGCAGGCGTTTGATAGATTTCAGTGTACCTGCGAGTCCTTCTAAACCTTTATGTATGTAGAAAGGAGACACTTTTTCAAATGAGCCCTCCTTCCTCTTAATCACGATGAAAACATTGTCATTTACGACTCCATGAGCCCTGTTACTCTTTTCCATATGCATATCTGGAGGACTAGCCTCCCTCATGCGCTTGACTGATTGCGAAGTTGGTGAAGGGAAATACGTGGTTGCCATGTGCGTCCCACGAGCAGCTAGGGAACGAAACGTCAGCCCAGACAGAGCCCCGCATGCCTGGGTAAGCCTTATACAACTGAGGTGCGGCAGGTTCCCCAGAGGTTGCCCGCTATCGACTGTTCCACCTCAACAGCCATGCATCTCATCAGCGCGCAGCACACCTTGAGATTGAGGGGTTTTTTATAGAGGTTTATTCCATCCTCACGATCCGGGCGGTCAAGCCAAGATCCCCATTCCCTGAGACACACAACGTTCCACCGCCGCGCCGCACGGTGGTCGCTGAAGCATGCTCAGAGGTTACGGTGACAGGGGACGGGCGGCGCTTACCAGTCCCCAGCTCAGGAACCCCGGGGTCGCCAAGCCCGTACCCAGCACATAAATGCTGAGTCCCCTGAGGGGATAACGGTCGAAAAGCACCGCTGTTGTCCCACCTGGGTCAATCTCACGCAAAGTGGCGATACGGTGAATCAGGATTGCCGCACATTTGTGGGGAAAGTCAATGAGTCCAAGGCGACTATCGACTTTTGGCAGTGTACAAGTCTGTGCATCAACTTTGAATAGTGCACGCCGCCACAATAGGCAATATACTGTTTGTGAGATGGCTCTGCTGGTTTGTTTCGGTAGCGTAAGGAGTTGTGCTACATACCATGCCCGTGATAGGATGTAAGTATTAATCAGTTGGATTCGTTGATGGAGGTCGAGTCGTTGATCAGTGTGACTCACGCAAAGTCCTCTGATGCGCGTGAGAATCCGCCTGCACGTGAGTGTTAACATGCGCTGTGGACAGGCAGTCACCTCAAGACCCAAGATACGTTGTTCCCCTACAATCCGGTAGCATGCGCGTTCGATGGTCAATGATCGTGGTCCTAGTGGGATTAGCACCATTTTGTTGGATTTTAACATGGCACCGGATGCTCGTTCATAAACGTGGAGGACTCGGCGAACCGAATCGATGTCCCTGGCGTTTGCTACAAACACACCTACACCATCCGCCTACGCCGCACTGCGGAAGGTGACGCCTGGGAAAGGAACACCATCGACCATCCGTCCGATGTCACGCAGCATGGGGTACAGCGCCAAAGCGATAAAATACACTGACAAGGGACACCCTTGTCGAACTGATCGTCTGATGGGAATTGGTCGTGATCTGCAACCGTTCACAATGATTGTGGAATTTGCTCCATCCAAGAAGTGCCGGATGACTCTTATGAAGTGCTCCCCGAAACCCATCCGCTACATAACGGCCAGCAGGTAGGATGGGAGACCCTATCGGAGGCACCGGCGAAATCTAGGGATCAATTGCAGCCGGGGTTCGAGCGTCGGCGGTGGGTGAGTAAGACAGCATCACGGTATATAGAAGCAGCGGTGAAGGTGGTTCGATTCGAAACGCCACATGATTGAGTGGGACAAAGTACCTTATTCATTCCCTGTTTAAGACGTGAAGCCACACTTCGTGCCACCAACTTAAAATCAGTGTTAAGAACGGTGATGGGACGTACGTCTTTAGCCCATCAGTGACCTGTGACCTTTGGATTAAAGCCAATACGTACAGCTAGAAAATCGGCGGGTAGCTCGCAACCAGCAAAAATCTCCTCGCACATTATGCAGAAGCGGTCTCCTAACAGGCCGGAAAACCTAGCACTTCGATTAGTGCTGGAATGGCACAATCGAAGGGCGGTATCCTTGCGGAGTACCGCCAGAGATGAAAAACCGCAGTGTCAGGGCCTAAATGCTTGCAGCGTGTGCGTTCCACATGAGGGAGTGACATACGATGGTGCGGGCTGATATGGCAACAGGCGACCGTCGAAAACATCGCAAAAGCAAGTGCCGGAAGGAACGACAATATACGAGAGCACTCGTCAACAGCCCAGTACTACCCTCCATGTCGAGGAGTAAACTGCGACTCCTATTTGAACGCCGCTAGCTGCCAGGGCAGTGGAGAAGCCGTGAGGCCGCCCCACAGCAGCGTCAGGCCGGTGCGAGCTATACTGGCGCGAGCTACACCTAGCCGAGTGCTTACGTCGTCCACCACCTACTGCATATGTGTGTGTGCGTGTGTACACACGTATTCTGCGTGCGTGCGGCGGCGACGACGACGACGACGACGTTCGCGAGGAGCTAAGGTTATAACTCCAAACAATTTAATTAAAATTATCTGTGACCAGACCATAAGAGACGCTAACGAGGCATCCGAAGGCACTGTCCTGTGCCCCCATAAATTACCAGCCTAGCGTAATGCGGCTGCAAGTGCGGTCCGGCTAACCGCAAAAAAAAAAAAAAAAAAAAATTACTTAAGATAATCTTAAATTAATTAAAAGAAATCGTGGTGTGTAAGCAACTAACTACTGGGCACATCAACAACTACGACAAGTTTTGCTACCAGCGGAATATCTGATCACTGCAGAATGTTAACCCATTTCAGGCTGTGTTTTAATTAATTTTAGGTGGGCCGATCCCGGCGGTACTGCAATGCCGGGCCAACCCGCTACAGAGGTGGAGCAAGCCCCTAGCACTCCGTCAGAAGCCAAAAATGAGTTTAATATTCTGGTCGTGTGATGCAGGACGTATCAGATATTAAGCTGATAAGAACAGATACTACACTTTTTTTCCCTCCTACCTCCCCTATAGCCCTACCTTTTCCTCTCCAAAAATGCCGCCATCCTCTAGTGTCGACGCAGCACGTAAAGCAGGGTGTTGTTAGTAGCAAGACTTATTGCCATAAACCGAAAATAAAAGCGGAGGCATACTCTGCTATGCCTCAGGGGGCGACGACACACTACTCAGAAACACACCTCCCTCTGCAGGTGTGAGGCAAGTGATGATTTTAAAAACTAAATAGAAAGAAATAAATAAAGACAGAAATGAAGGCAAAATAAAAAAAAAAACAGCGACGCAGCACACTCAAACGAACTGGCGAGATAATCCCATCGCCCATAGAATTAACAAAGTAATAATCCTCTAAGATAGATTATGCGTTTTCCAATTTTCCAATAATTTTTCATACAAGGTTCACACAATTCGCATGTTACCAATTTCCATATTATCAGTATCACAGAACAGTCTACTCTAGTGATGCCCAGAAGGCCAATATCAAATCTGGGGTATGGGTAAGTCAAGGGTAGTTTGAAAGTCCGAGTGACAAAGATCCAGGGGTACACTCAGGCAATTCTTATACGAGGTGCCTTAGATAGCCCGGAACACCTTTTGATAACCATGAACCATTGCAACTTTAAGAAATCTTGCAAAAGTAATGGTATATTTCCGGTCAGATTCCGCCAGGCGATGCTGGCTCCAAAGGTAGTCCATGAAAGAGACAGCATCTGCGAGGCAAAGGTCATAGATCGTGAAAATGGTTTGGCCCAAGAGACACACCATTGCGTTACGTCGTGTTCGGGGGTTGGTCTGAATACCAGGGTTAAGGAACCAGTCGACTGACACATAGTCCGGTGTAGTCCCACCGATCAGCGTTAATAGCACACGTGCAAGGTCCCACACTTCTGTGACGTGAGGGCATAGGAGACGATGCTCTCTGGTGTCTACGTCACCACATCGGCCGCAAGCAGCCGAGGGCCATAGGAGGATGGCCGCCAGGCGATGATTAGTGGGTATTAAATTGTTTACAACGCGATACCATAGCGCTGAAACTTCTGTGGGAAGGGCTACGTGGTTGATATTAGCCCAAGCGTGGTGCCAGATGACCGACGGTCGTCTGTCCTCCAATTTGTGTGGTGTGAGCTGGCCTCGAAGCGCCTAGTAAAGGCGCTTCGATGTGCGTGCCTTGTCGGTGGCCACTGCTAGGATGTAACTTTGATTGAGGTGATAGTCCTTGACTGTCGTCATCCGGAATGGAATATGTGTCAAGCATACTGGTGCACGCGCCGATTGTAGGCGATAACGGTCGAAAAGCACCGCTGTTGTCCCACCTGGGTCAATCTCACGCAAAGTGGCGATACGGTGAATCAGGATTGCCGCACATTTGTGGGGAAAGTCAATGAGTCCAAGGCGACTATCGACTTTTGGCAGTGTACAAGTCTGTGCATCAACTTTGAATAGTGCACGCCGCCACAATAGGCAATATACTGTTTGTGAGATGGCTCTGCTGGTTTGTTTCGGTAGCGTAAGGAGTTGTGCTACATACCATGCCCGTGATAGGATGTAAGTATTAATCAGTTGGATTCGTTGATGGAGGTCGAGTCGTTGATCAGTGTGACTCACGCAAAGTCCTCTGATGCGCGTGAGAATCCGCCTGCACGTGAGTGTTAACATGCGCTGTGGACAGGCAGTCACCTCAAGACCCAAGATACGTTGTTCCCCTACAATCCGGTAGCATGGGCGTTCGATGGTCAATGATCGTGGTCCTAGTGGGATTAGCACCATTTTGTTGGATTTTAACATGGCACCGGATGCTCGTTCATAAACGTGGAGGACTCGGCGAACCGAATCGATGTCCCTGGCGTTTGCTACAAACACACCTACACCATCCGCCTACGCCACACTGCGGAAGGTGACGCCTGGGAAAGGAACACCATCGACCATCCGTCCGATGTCACGCAGCATGGGGTACAGCGCCAAAGCGATAAAATACACTGACAAGGGACACCCTTGTCGAACTGATCGTCTGATGGGAATTGGTCGTGATCTGCAACCGTTCACAATGATTGTGGAATTTGCTCCATCCAAGAAGTGCCGGATGACTCTTATGAAGTGCTCCCCGAAACCCATCCACTACCTAACGGCCAGCAGGTAGGATGGGAGACCCTATCGGAGGCACCGGCGAAATCTAGGGATCAATTGCAGCCGGGGTTCGAGCGTCGGCGGTGGGTGAGTAAGACAGCTTCACGGTATATAGAAGCAGCGGTGAAGGTGGTTCGATTCGAAACGCCACATGATTGAGTGGGACAAAGTACCTTATTCATTCCCTGTTTAAGACGTGAAGCCACACTTCGTGCCACCAACTTAAAATCAGTGTTAAGAACGGTGATGGGACGTACGTCTTTAGCCCATCAGTGACCTGTGACCTTTGGATTAAAGCCAATACGTACAGCTAGAAAATCGGCGGGTAGCTCGCAACCAGCAAAAATCTCCTCGCACATTTTGCAGAAGCAGTCTCCTAACAGGCCGGAAAACCTAGCACTTCGATTAGTGCTGGAATGGCACAATCGAAGGGCGGTATCCTTGCGGAGTACCGCCAGAGATGAAAAACCGCAGTGTCAGGGCCTAAATGCTTGCAGCGTGTGCGTTCCACATGAGGGAGTGACATACGGTGGTGCGGGCTGATATGGCAACAGGCGACCGTCGAAAACATCGCAAAAGCAAGTGCCGGAAGGAACGACAATATACGAGAGCACTCGTCAACAGCCCAGTACTACCCTCCATGTCGAGGAGTAAACTGCGACTTCTATTTGAACGCCGCTAGCTGCCAGGGCAGTGGAGAAGCCGTGAGGCCGCCCCACAGCAGCGTCAGGCCGGTGCGAGCTATACTGGCGCGAGCTACACCTAGCCGAGTGCTTACGTCGTCCACCACCTACTGCATATGTGTGTGTGCGTGTGTACACACGTATTCTGCGTGCGTGCGGCGGCGACGACGACGACGTTCGCGAGGAGCTAAGGTTATAACTCCAAACAATTTAATTAAAATTATCTGTGACCAGACCATAAGAGACGCTAACGAGGCATCCGAAGGCACTGTCCTGTGCCCCCATAAATTACCAGCCTAGCGTAATGCGGCTGCAAGTGCGGTCCGGCTAACCGCAAAAAAAAAAAAAAAATTACTTAAGATAATCTTAAATTAATTAAAAGAAATCGTGGTGTGTAAGCAACTAACTACTGGGCACATCAACAACTACGACAAGTTTTGCTACCAGCGGAATATCTGATCACTGCAGAATGTTAACCCATTTCAGGCTGTGTTTTAATTAATTTTAGGTGGGCCGATCCCGGCGGTACTGCAATGCCGGGCCAACCCGCTACAGAGGTGGAGCAAGCCCCTAGCACTCCGTCAGAAGCCAAAAATGAGTTTAATATTCTGGTCGTGTGATGCAGGACGTATCAGATATTAAGCTGATAAGAACAGATACTACACTTTTTTTCCCTCCTACCTCCCCTATAGCCCTACCTTTTCCTCTCCAAAAATGCCGCCATCCTCTAGTGTCGACGCAGCACGTAAAGCAGGGTGTTGTTAGTAGCAAGACTTATTGCCATAAACCGAAAATAAAAGCGGAGGCATACTCTGCTATGCCTCAGGGGGCGACGACACACTACTCAGAAACACACCTCCCTCTGCAGGTGTGAGGCAAGTGATGATTTTAAAAACTAAATAGAAGGAAATAAATAAAGACAGAAATGAAGGCAAAATAAAAAAAAAACAGCGACGCAGCACACTCAAACGAACTGGCGAGATAATCCCATCGCCCATAGAATTAACAAAGTAATAATCCTCTAAGATAGATTATGCGTTTTCCAATTTTCCAATAATTTTTCATACAAGGTTCACACAATTCGCATGTTACCAATTTCCATATTATCAGTATCACAGAACAGTCTACTCTAGTGATGCCCAGAAGGCCAATATCAAATCTGGGGTATGGGTAAGTCAAGGGTAGTTTGAAAGTCCGAGTGACAAAGATCCAGGGGTACACTCAGGCAATTCTTATACGAGGTGCCTTAGTTAGCCCGGAACACCTTTTGATAACCATGAACCATTGCAACTTTAAGAAATCTTGCAAAAGTAATGGTATATTTCCGGTCAGATTCCGCCAGGCGATGCTGGCTCCAAAGGTAGTCCATGAAAGAGACAGCATCTGCGAGGCAAAGGTCATAGATCGTGAAAATGGTTTGGCCCAAGAGACACACCATTGCGTTACGTCGTGTTCGGGGGTTGGTCTGAATACCAGGGTTAAGGAACCAGTCGACTGACACATAGTCCAGTGTAGTCCCACCGATCAGCGTTAATAGCACACGTGCAAGGTCCCACACTTCTGTGACGTGAGGGCATAGGAGACGATGCTCTCTGTTGTCTACGTCACCACATCGGCCGCAAGCAGCCGAGGGCCATAGGAGGATGGCCGCCAGGCGATGATTAGTGGGTATTAAATTGTTTACAACGCGATACCATAGCGCTGAAACTTCTGTGGGAAGGGCTAGGTGGTTGATATTAGCCCAAGCGTGGTGCCAGATGACCGACGGTCGTCTGTCCTCCAATTTGTGTGGTGTGAGCTGGCCTCGAAGCGCCTAGTAAAGGCGCTTCGATGTGCGTGCCTTGTCGGTGGCCACTGCTAGGATGTAACTTTGATTGAGGTGATAGTCCTTGACTGTCGTCATCCGGAATGGAATATGTGTCAAGCATACTGGTGCACGCGCCGATTGTAGGCGATAACGGTCGAAAAGCACCGCTGTTGTCCCAACTGGGTCAATCTCACGCAAAGTGGCGATACAGTGAATCAGGATTGCCGCACATTTGTGGGGAAAGTCAATGAGTCCAAGGCGACTATCGACTTTTGGCAGTGTACAAGTCTGTGCATCAACTTTGAATAGTGCACGCCGCCACAATAGGCAATATACTGTTTGTGAGATGGCTCTGCTGGTTTGTTTCGGTAGCGTAAGGAGTTGTGCTACATACCATGCCCGTGATAGGATGTAAGTATTAATCAGTTGGATTCGTTGATGGAGGTCGAGTCGTTGATCAGTGTGACTCACGCAAAGTCCTCTGATGCGCGTGAGAATCCGCCTGCACGTGAGTGTTAACATGCGCTGTGGACAGGCAGTCACCTCAAGACCCAAGATAGTTGGTTGGTTTGGGGGATTAAAGGGACCAGACTGCCATGGTCTTCGGTCCCTTTTTCCAAAGACAAAGAACACCCACAGAGAATAAAAACAAGGAACAGAAGATACCACAGACAATACAGAACAAGGGATACTGAGACAAAGACAAGACAAAACAAACTAAAAGCCACACAGAGTGTGACGGTGGTTGGCCGACCATAGAAATAAATAAGGAAAAGACAACCACTTAGAAACACATTAAAAAATCAGTGGAAAATCGTAGGCCAAAGGCCAGAGTCAACACAAAACAAAAAAAAAACAGAAACACTCAGAGTAAATGATAAAATCCCCCTGCCCGAATAAAACGTAAAACTAAGTCAGCCGTAGTGGAGTCGTCTGTTAAAAGGGCAGGGAGCGTAGCAGGCAGCGCAAATGTCTGCCTGACCACTGCTAAAAGGGGGCAGGCCAGCAAAATGTGGGCCACTGTCACGGCTGCCCCACAGCGACATAGAGGAGGGTCCTCCCGGCGCAGTAAATAACTGTGTGTCGGCCGGGTGTGGCCAATGCGGAGCCGGCAAAGAACTACCGAGTCCCTGCGAGTGGCTCGCAGGGATGACCGCCACACAGCCGTCGTCTCCTTGACAGCACGGAGTTTATTGGACATTGTCAGTTCGCGCCATTCCTCGTCCCATAGCGCCAGGATTTTGCGGCGGAAGACAGCCCGCAAATCAGTCTCAGGGAGGCCAAGGTCCAGAGATGGCTTACTGGTGGCCTCTTTCGCCAGGCGGTCAACATGTTCGTTACCCGGGATACCGACATGACCGGGGGTCCACACAAAGACCACAGAGCGGCCGCAACAGGCGAGAGTATGCAGAGACTCGTGGATAGCCATCACCAAACTAGAACGAGGGAAACACTGGTCGAGAGCTCGTAAACCGCTCAGGGAATCACTACAGATAACGAAGGACTCACCTGAGCAGGAGCGGATATACTCTAGGGCACGAAAGATGGCGACCAGTTCAGCAGTGTAAACGCTGCAGCCATCCGGCAAGGAACGTTGTTCGGAACGGTCCCCTAGAGTGAGCGCATACCCGACACGACCAGCAACCATCGAACCGTCAGTGTAGACAATACCAGAGCCCTGATACGTGGCCAGGATAGAATAAAAGCGGCGGCGGAAGGCCTCTGGAGGGACTGAGTCCTTCGGGCCCTGTGCCAGGTCCAGCCGAAGGCAAGGGCGACGAACACACCATGGGGGTGTATGCAAAGTAGCCCGGAAAGTAGGTGGAACAGTAAAAACCTGAAGCCCAGAGAGAAGCTCTTTGACGCGGACCGCTATTGTACAACCAGACCGGGGCCGACGATCTGGCAGATGGACGACCGATCGCGGGAACAGGAGACGATAATTTGGATGCCCGGGCGAGCTTAGAACATGGGCAGCATAAGCGGCCAGCAAACGTTGGCGTCGGAACCGCAGGGGAGGTACACCTGCCTCCACTAGTACGCTGTCCACGGGGCTGGTGCGGAAAGCACCAGTGGCAAGGCGTATCCCGCTGTGGAGAATTGGGTCCAGCACCTGTAACGCAGATGGGGATGCTGAGCCATAAGCCAGGCTCCCATAATCCAGACGGGACTGGATTAACGCCTGGTAGAGCCGCAACAGGGTAAAGCGGTCGGCGCCCCAGCGGGTGTGGCTCAAGCATCTCAGAGCGTTTAGATGCCGCCAACACGTCTGTTTAAGCTGCCGGATATGAGGCAGCCAAGTCAACCGGGCATCGAAAACCACCCCCAAAAACCTGTGGGTCTCCACCACAGCAAGGAGTTCGTCGGCAAGATAAAGCCGCGGCTCAGGATGGACTGTTCGGCGCCGGCAGAAATGCATAACGCGGGTCTTGGCTGCCGAAAACTGAAACCCATGGGCTACAGCCCAAGACTGCGCCTTACGGATAGCGCCCTGTAGCTGACGTTCAACAGCTGCAATGCTGGGAGAGCTGTAATAAAGGCAGAAGTCGTCAGCATACAGGGAAGCGGAGACAGAGTTTCCCACGGCCGCAGCAAGACCGTTAATGGCTATTAAAAACAGACAGACACTTAAAACGGAACCCTGTGGCACACCGTTCTCCTGGACGTGGGAGGAACTATACGAGGCCGCGACTTGCACGCGGAAGGTACGACACGACAGAAAATTGCGGATAAAAATCGGCAGAGGACCCCGAAGACCCCATCCATGGAGCGTAGAAAGAATGTGATGACGCCACGTCGTATCGTACGCCTTCCGCATGTCGCAAAAGACAGCGACCAGGTGCTGACGGCGGGAAAAGGCAGTACGGATGGCCGACTCCAGGCTCACCAGATTGTCGGCGGCGGAGCGGCCTTTACGGAACCCACCCTGAGATGGAGCCAGAAGGCCCCTAGACTCCAGTACCCAATTCAAGCGCCGGCTCACCATCCGTTCAAGCAACTTGCAAAGAACGTTGGTGAGGCTAATGGGACGGTAGCTGTCCACCTCCAGAGGGTTCTTTCCAGGCTTCAAAACGGGGATGACAATGCCTTCCCGCCATTGCGACGGAAACTCCCCCTCGACCCAAAGACGGTTGTAAAGATCGAGAAGGCGCCGCTGGCAGTCCACGGAAAGGTGTTTCAGCATCTGACAGTGGATGCCATCTGGCCCAGGAGCGGTATCAGGGCAAGCAGCGAGGGCACTGCGAAATTCCCACTCACTAAATGGAGCATTGTAAGATTCTGTGTGGTTGGTGCGAAACGAAAGGCTCCGACGTTCCATCCGCTCTTTAATGGAGCGGAAGGCCTGGGGGTAATTCGCAGAAGCGGAACTCATAGCAAAATGCTCTGCTAAGCGATTTGCAATGACGTCGGAGTCGGTACAAACTGCTCCATTCAGTGAGAGCGCAGGGACGCTGACAGGTGGCCGATAGCCGTAGACGCGTCGAATCCTGGCCCAGACCTGCGATGGAGTG
Organism: Schistocerca piceifrons; assembly: GCF_021461385.2. NCBI lineage: Eukaryota > Metazoa > Arthropoda > Insecta > Orthoptera > Acrididae > Schistocerca > Schistocerca piceifrons. Next base: position 396,036,324 of record NC_060138.1, on the reverse strand, counting down.
ACATGGAGGCCAATGGTGGACACATACCGCTCCCAGCACTCCTTCTTGCCTTGGCGGATAAGGAGGCGGGCCCGCGCACGCAGCCGTTTGAAGGCGATAAGGTGGTCGAGGGAGGGATGTCGCTTGTGACGCTGGAGCGCCCGCCGGCGGTCTTTAATCGCTTCAGCGATCTCAGGCGACCCAAGGCACAGCCTTCCGCCGAGGGGACCCACAGGAATGGGGAATGGCAGATTCGGCGGCAGTAACGATGCCGGTGGTGACCGATTGAACCACCGCATCAATGTCAGCGGTAGAGAGAGGCTCAAAAGCGGCAGTGGAGGAGAACAAGTCCCAGTCAGCCTTATTCATAGCCCATCTGCTAGGGCGCCCAGAAGAGTGGCGCTGTGGTAGTGACAAAATGATCGGAAAATGGTCACTACCACACAGGTCGTCATGCACACTCCATTGGACAGACGGTAAGAGGCTAGGGCTACAGATGGAAAGGTCAATGGCGGAGTAGGTGCCATGCGCCACACTGAAGTGTGTGAAGGCGCCATCATTTAACAGCGAGAGATCGAGCTGCGACAACAAATGTTCAACGATGGCGCCTCGACCTGTGGCCACTGACCCACCCCACAGAGGGCTATGGGCGTTGAAGTCGCCCAATAGCAAGAAAGGCGGCGGCAATTGGGCGACCAGTGCAGCCAGGACATGCTGCGAGACATCACCATCCGGTGGAATGTAAAGACTGCAGACGGTAATAGCCTGTGGCGTCCATACGCGTACAGCGACAGCCTCTAAAGGCGTCTGGAGAGGGACAGACTCGCTGTGCAGAGTGTGAAGGACATATATGCAGACGCCACCAGACACCCTTTCATAAGCTGCTCGGTTCTTGTAATAACCCCGATAGCCACGGAGGGCGGGGGTTCGCATCGCTGGAAACCAAGTTTCCTGGAGAGCAATGCAGAAGAAAGGGCGAAGGCTGATAAGTTGGCGGAGCTCAGCTAAATGGTGGAAGAAACCGCTGCAGTTCCACTGGAGGATGGTACTGGCCATTGCTGGGAAAGGCGTGACGGGACGGGGAAGGCAAATTACGCCGCCGGGTCACCTGCTGCCTCCAAGTGTGCACCTGCGCCAGTGCTTTCCATGGCGTCGGAGGGACTGGCGAGATCGAGGTCCTCAGCGGACGCCAGGATCTCCACCTCGTCCTCAGACGCAGAGTTTGAAGGTTGCGGTGGGACAGGTGCCACCACCGCAATGTCAGGTTGCTTGGGAGCCTGTTTCTTCAACGGCTTTGCACGCTGTGCCTTGGGAGGGTCTGGCTGGGAGGGCCCCACTGGGTCAGTCTCGGGGACGGACGACGACCGTGAAGCCCGATGACCAGCGACCGGTTGTTGTTTCAAAACTTTGCGTGGGTCCGCTTTGACACTGGGCAAAGCCTGGGAAGGGAGGGCCCCAAGGGACCCCTTCCTGGCTGGAGTGGCCAAAGAAGCCCTACGCTTCTCCGGCTGGGAAGGGGGGACGAATGTCCCTGATGGTTGGGGTGGTGTTGCTCCTGGAGTAGATGGAGCAACAGTGGGCGAAGTGCCCCCCACAACCAAGGGGGCCGGTGCATTGAGACATAGCTGAGAGGCAGCAGTACGTGATGACACGGGAGAGGATCGGACTGCTTGTGCAGCAGCGGCATAGGTGGATGTCATGGGCACGGGATGTAGCCGCTCATATTTCCGCCTTGCCTCGGTGTAGGTCAGGCGGTCCAGGGTCTTATATTCCATTATCTTCCTTTCCTTCTGGAAGATGCGACAGTCCGGTGAGCAGGGGGAATGGTGTTCGCCACAGTTAACACAAATGGGAGGCGGAGCACATGGAGTATCAGGATGCGAAGGACGTCCGCAATCCCGACACGTGATGCTGGAAGTACAGCGAGATGACATGTGCCCGAACTTCCAGCATTTAAAACACCGCATCGGAGGAGGGATATATGGTTTCACATCACAACGGTAAACCATCACCTTAACCTTTTCGGGTAAGACATCACCCTCAAAGGCCAAGATGAAGGCACCGGTGGCTACCTGATTATCCCTCGGACCCCGATGGACGCGCCGGACGAAGTGAACACCTCGTCGTTCGAGGTTGGCGCGTAATTCATCGTCGGACTGCAGAAGAAGATCCCTGTGGAATATAATACCCTGGACCATGTTGAGACTCTTATGCGGCGTGATGCTAACGGAAACATCCCCCAACTTGTCACAATTGAGCAACCTCCGTGACTGGGCAGAGGATGCCGTTTTGATGAGCACAGAACCAGAGCGCATCTTGGACAGGCCCTCCACCTCCCCGAACTTGTCCTCTAAATGCTCCACAAAAAACTGGGGCTTGGTCGACATGAAAGATTCTCCATCAACCCGCGTACACACGAGGTACCGGGGTGAATATTCTCCACTGCCTTCTTTAGCAAGTCGTTCCTCCCATGGAGTAGCTGGGGATGGAAACGATCTCTGATCCAATTTCTTCACGTTGAGGTTAGACCTCGATCGCTTAGAGACTGCTGGTGGAGGCCCACCAGCGATAGATGATGTACCACGCTTCATTGCGGGTCATCCGCCCTGATGCCACCTACTCCGACCAAGGGCCCTCCCCACGGGCGCCACCCAGCCACAGCAAAGGCCACCTGGCAGGATGGCCATTGCCGGGAGTCCTGATGCCCCAGGGAGATGGGCATCTACTCCTTGGCATACGTGGGGAGTGAACGGCGCAGGCATCAGTAGAGCGATCACTGTGTTGTCAGGGGGCTACAACCAAGAGGGTACATGGCGACCCCACCACAACGGACTGGCTACCGTGCTGGATCTTAGGTGCAAAAATGGCCAAGGTCGTCGTCACAGTTAAAAGAAACACTGCAGAGTGCAGCGTGGTAATCGCCCAGGAGATCGAAAACGAGCGGGACACCACGGCAACGACGAGAAAGACGGCTATAGGTCTAATTGCACGAAGGATACAGTGCACCATGTAAGGTGCCCTTCCCCAATTGGCTCGCTCTTCGGAATAATTTAGATAGATGGAGGTCAAACCCGAGAGGGGACCATCACAGAAGGCCGAAACGTTTGAGACTCCTTTTAGTCGCCTCTTACGACAGGCAGGAATACCGCGGGCCTATTCTAACCCCCAAACCCGCAGGGGGTGACAATATACGAGAGCACTCGTCAACAGCCCAGTACTACCCTCCATGTCGAGGAGTAAACTGCGACTCCTAATTGAACGCCGCTAGCTGCCAGGGCAGTGGAGAAGCCGTGAGGCCGCCCCACAGCAGCGTCAGGCCGGTGCGAGCTATACTGGCGCGAGCTACACCTTGCCGAGTGCTTACGTCGTCCACCGCCTACTGCATATGTGTGTGTGTGCGTGTGTACACACGTATTCTGCGTGCGTGCGGCGGCGACGACGACGACGTTCGCGAGGAGCTAAGGTTATAACTCCAAACAATTTAATTAAAATTATCTGTGACCAGACCATAAGAGACGCTAACGAGGCATCCGAAGGCACTGTCCTGTGCCCCCATAAATTACCAGCCTAGCGTAATGCGGCTGCAAGTGCGGTCCGGCTAACCGCAAAAAAAAAAAAAAAAAAAAAAAAAATTACTTAAGATAATCTTAAATTAATTAAAAGAAATCGTGGTGTGTAAGCAACTAACTACTGGGCACATCAACAACTACGACAAGTTTTGCTACCAGCGGAATATCTGATCACTGCAGGATGTTAACCCATTTCAGGCTGTGTTTTAATTAATTTTAGGTGGGCCGATCCCGGCGGTACTGCAATGCCGGGCCAACCCGCGACAGAGGTGGAGCAAGCCCCTAGCACTCCGTCAGAAGCCAAAAATGAGTTTAATATTCTGGTCGTGTGATGCAGGACGTATCAGATATTAAGCTGATAAGAACAGATACTACACTTTTTTTCCCTCCTACCTCCCCTATAGCCCTACCTTTTCCTCTCCAAAAATGCCGCCATCCTCTAGTGTCGACGCAGCACGTAAAGCAGGGTGTTGTTAGTAGCAAGACTTATTGCCATAAACCGAAAATAAAAGCGGAGGCATACTCTGCTATGCCTCAGGGGGCAACGACACACTACTCAGAAACACACCTCCTTCTGCAGGTGTGAGGCAAGTGATGATTTTAAAAACTAAATAGAAAGAAATAAATAAAGACAGAAATGAAGGCAAAATAAAAAAAAACAGCGACGGCAGCACACTCAAACGAACTGGCGAGATAATCCCATCGCCCATAGAATTAACAAAGTAATAATCCTCTAAGATAGATTATGCGTTTTCCAATTTTCCAATAATTTTTCATACAAGGTTCACACAATTCGCACGTTACCAATTTCCATATTATCAGTATCACAGAACAGTCTACTCTAGTGATGCCCAGAAGGCCAATATCAAATCTGGGGTATGGGTAAGTCAAGGGTAGTTTGAAAGTCCGAGTGACAAAGATCCAGGGGTACACTCAGGCAATTCTTATACGAGGTGCCTTAGTTAGCCCGGAACACCTTTTGATAACCATGAACCATTGCAACTTTAAGAAATCTTGCAAAAGTAATGGTATATTTCCGGTCAGATTCCGCCAGGCGATGCTGGCTCCAAAGGTAGTCCATGAAAGAGACAGCTTCTGCGAGGCAAAGGTCATAGATCGTGAAAATGGTTTGGCCCAAGAGACACACCATTGCGTTACGTCGTGTTCGGGGGTTGGTCTGAATATCAGGGGTAAGGAACCAGTCGACTGACACATAGTCCAGTGTAGTCCCGCCGATCAGCGTTAATAGCATACGTGCAAGGTCCCACACTTCTGAGACGTGAGGGCATAGGAGACGATGCTCTCTGGTGTCTACGTCACCACATCGGCCGCAAGCAGCCGAGGGCCATAGGAGGATGGCCGCCAGGCGATGATTAGTGGGTATTAAATTTAAGCGTAGGCTTCCGCGGCCGTTGTCTTCTTCAATAAAATTCTTCAGGGTATCAGACCGCATCGTCATGGTTTAAAATGCGCCAACGTTTCGGCCAGCGTTGCAGCTAGCCTTCATCAGGGCCCTGATGAAGGCTAGCTGCAACGCTGGCCGAAACGTTGGCGCATTTTAAACCATGACGATGCGGTCTGATACCCTGAAGAATTTTATTGAAGAAGGTATTAAATTGTTTACAACGCGATACCATAGCGCTGAAACTTCTGTGGGAAGGGCTAGGTGGTTGATATTAGCCCAAGCGTGGTGCCAGATGACCGACGGTCGTCTGTCTTCCAATTTGTGCGGTGTGAGCTGGCCTCGAAGCGCCTAGTAAAGGCGCTTCGATGTGCGTGCCTTGTCGGTGGCCACTGCTAGGATGTAACTTTGATTGAGGTGATAGTCCTTGACTGTCGTCATCCGGAATGGAATATGTGTCAAGCATACTGGTGCACGCGCCGATTGTAGGCGATAACGGTCGAAAAGCACCGCTGTTGTCCCAACTGGGTCAATCTCACGCAAAGTGGCGATACGGTGAATCAGGATTGCCGCACATTTGTGGGGAAAGTCAATGAGTCCAAGGCGACTATCGACTTTTGGCAGTGTACAAGTCTGTGCATCAACTTTGAATAGTGCACGCCGCCACAATAGGCAATATACTGTTTGTGAGATGGCTCTGCTGGTTTGTTTCGGTAGCGTAAGGAGTTGTGCTACATACCATGCCCGTGATAGGATGTAAGTATTAATCAGTTGGATTCGTTGATGGAGGTCGAGTCGTTGATCAGTGTGACTCACGCAAAGTCCTCTGATGCGCGTGAGAATCCGCCTGCACGTGAGTGTTAACATGCGCTGTGGACAGGCAGTCACCTCAAGACCCAAGATAGTTGGTTGGTTTGGGGGATTAAAGGGACCAGACTGCCATGGTCTTCGGTCCCTTTTTCCAAAGACAAAGAACACCCACAGAGAATAAAAACAAGGAACAGAAGATACCACAGACAATACAGAACAAGGGATACTGAGACAAAGACAAGACAAAACAAACTAAAAGCCACACAGAGTGTGACGGTGGTTGGCCGACCATAGAAATAAATAAGGAAAAGACAACCACTTAGAAACACATTAAAAAATCAGTGGAAAATCGTAGGCCAAAGGCCAGAGTCAACACAAAACAAAAAAAAAACAGAAACACTCAGAGTAAATGATAAAATCCCCCTGCCCGAATAAAACGTAAAACTAAGTCAGCCGTAGTGGAGTCGTCTGTTAAAAGGGCAGGGAGCGTAGCAGGCAGCGCAAATGTCTGCCTGACCACTGCTAAAAGGGGGCAGGCCAGCAAAATGTGGGCCACTGTCACGGCTGCCCCACAGCGACATAGAGGAGGGTCCTCCCGGCGCAGTAAATAACTGTGTGTCGGCCGGGTGTGGCCAATGCGGAGCCGGCAAAGAACTACCGAGTCCCTGCGAGTGGCTCGCAGGGATGACCGCCACACAGCCGTCGTCTCCTTGACAGCACGGAGTTTATTGGACATTGTCAGTTCGCGCCATTCCTCGTCCCATAGCGCCAAGATTTTGCGGCGGAAGACAGCCCGCAAATCAGTCTCAGGGAGGCCAAGGTCCAGAGATGGCTTACTGGTGGCCTCTTTCGCCAGGCGGTCAACATGTTCGTTACCCGGGATACCGACATGACCGGGGGTCCACACAAAGACCACAGAGCGGCCGCAACAGGCGAGAGTATGCAGAGACTCGTGGATAGCCATCACCAAACGAGAACGAGGGAAACACTGGTCGAGAGCTCGTAAACCGCTCAGGGAATCGCTACAGATAACGAAGGACTCACCTGAGCAGGAGCGGATATACTCTAGGGCACGAAAGATGGCGACCAGTTCAGCAGTGTAAACGCTGCAGCCATCCGGCAAGGAACGTTGTTCGGAACGGTCCCCTAGAGTGAGCGCATACCCGACACGACCAGCAACCATCGAACCGTCAGTGTAGACAATACCAGAGCCCTGATACGTGGCCAGGATAGAATAAAAGCGGCGGCGGAAGGCCTCTGGAGGGACTGAGTCCTTCGGGCCCTGTGCCAGGTCCAGCCGAAGGCAAGGGCGACGAACACACCATGGGGGTGTATGCAAAGTAGCCCGGAAAGTAGGTGGAACAGTAAAAACCTGAAGCCCAGAGAGAAGCTCTTTGACGCGGACCGCTATTGTACAACCAGACCGGGGCCGACGATCTGGCAGATGGACGACCGATCGCGGGAACAGGAGACGATAATTTGGATGCCCGGGCGAGCTTAGAACATGGGCAGCATAAGCGGCCAGCAAACGTTGGCGTCGGAACCGCAGGGGAGGTACACCTGCCTCCACTAGTACGCTGTCCACGGGGCTGGTGCGGAAAGCACCAGTGGCAAGGCGTATCCCGCTGTGGAGAATTGGGTCCAGCACCTGTAACGCAGATGGGGATGCTGAGCCATAAGCCAGGCTCCCATAATCCAGACGGGACTGGATTAACGCCTGGTAGAGCCGCAACAGGGTAAAGCGGTCGGCGCCCCAGCGGGTGTGGCTCAAGCATCTCAGAGCGTTTAGATGCCGCCAACACGTCTGTTTAAGCTGCCGGATATGAGGCAGCCAAGTCAACCGGGCATCGAAAACCACCCCCAAAAACCTGTGGGTCTCCACCACAGCAAGGAGTTCGTCGGCAAGATAAAGCCGCGGCTCAGGATGGACTGTTCGGCGCCGGCAGAAATGCATAACGCGGGTCTTGGCTGCCGAAAACTGAAACCCATGGGCTACAGCCCAAGACTGCGCCTTACGGATAGCGCCCTGTAGCTGACGTTCAACAGCTGCAATGCTGGGAGAGCTGTAATAAAGGCAGAAGTCGTCAGCATACAGGGAAGCGGAGACAGAGTTTCCCACGGCCGCAGCAAGACCGTTAATGGCTATTAAAAACAGACAGACACTTAAAACGGAACCCTGTGGCACACCGTTCTCCTGGACGTGGGAGGAACTATACGAGGCCGCGACTTGCACGCGGAAGGTACGACACGACAGAAAATTGCGGATAAAAATCGGCAGAGGACCCCGAAGACCCCATCCATGGAGCGTAGAAAGAATGTGATGACGCCACGTCGTATCGTACGCCTTCCGCATGTCGCAAAAGACAGCGACCAGGTGCTGACGGCGGGAAAAGGCAGTACGGATGGCCGACTCCAGGCTCACCAGATTGTCGGCGGCGGAGCGGCCTTTACGGAACCCACCCTGAGATGGAGCCAGAAGGCCCCTAGACTCCAGTACCCAATTCAAGCGCCGGCTCACCATCCGTTCAAGCAACTTGCAAAGAACGTTGGTGAGGCTAATGGGACGGTAGCTGTCCACCTCCAGAGGGTTCTTTCCAGGCTTCAAAACGGGGATGACAATGCCTTCCCGCCATTGCGACGGAAACTCCCCCTCGACCCAAAGACGGTTGTAAAGATCGAGAAGGCGCCGCTGGCAGTCCACGGAAAGGTGTTTCAGCATCTGACAGTGGATGCCATCTGGCCCAGGAGCGGTATCAGGGCAAGCAGCGAGGGCACTGCGAAATTCCCACTCACTAAATGGAGCATTGTAAGATTCTGTGTGGTTGGTGCGAAACGAAAGGCTCCGACGTTCCATCCGCTCTTTAATGGAGCGGAAGGCCTGGGGGTAATTCGCAGAAGCGGAACTCATAGCAAAATGCTCTGCTAAGCGATTTGCAATGACGTCGGAGTCGGTACAAACTGCTCCATTCAGTGAGAGCGCAGGGACGCTGACAGGTGGCCGATAGCCGTAGACGCGTCGAATCCTGGCCCAGACCTGCGATGGAGTGACATGGAGGCCAATGGTGGACACATACCGCTCCCAGCACTCCTTCTTGCCTTGGCGGATAAGGAGGCGGGCCCGCGCACGCAGCCGTTTGAAGGCGATAAGGTGGTCGAGGGAGGGATGTCGCTTGTGACGCTGGAGCGCCCGCCGGCGGTCTTTAATCGCTTCAGCGATCTCAGGCGACCACCAAGGCACAGCCTTCCGCCGAGGGGACCCACAGGAATGGGGAATGGCAGATTCGGCGGCAGTAACGATGCCGGTGGTGACCGATTGAACCACCGCATCAATGTCAGCGGTAGAGAGAGGCTCAAAAGCGGCAGTGGAGGAGAACAAGTCCCAGTCAGCCTTATTCATAGCCCATCTGCTAGGGCGCCCAGAAGAGTGGCGCTGTGGTAGTGACAAAATGATCGTAAAATGGTCACTACCACACAGGTCGTCATGCACACTCCATTGGACAGACGGTAAGAGGCTAGGGCTACAGATGGAAAGGTCAATGGCGGAGTAGGTGCCATGCGCCACACTGAAGTGTGTGAAGGCGCCATCATTTAACAGCGAGAGATCGAGCTGCGACAACAAATGTTCAACGATGGCGCCTCGACCTGTGGCCACTGACCCACCCCACAGAGGGCTATGGGCGTTGAAGTCGCCCAATAGCAAGAAAGGCGGCGGCAATTGGGCGACCAGTGCAGCCAGGACATGCTGCGAGACATCACCATCCGGTGGAATGTAAAGACTGCAGACGGTAATAGCCTGTGGCGTCCATACGCGTACAGCGACAGCCTCTAAAGGCGTCTGGAGAGGGACAGACTCGCTGTGCAGAGTGTGAAGGACATATATGCAGACGCCACCAGACACCCTTTCATAAGCTGCTCGGTTCTTGTAATAACCCCGATAGCCACGGAGGGCGGGGGTTCGCATCGCTGGAAACCAAGTTTCCTGGAGAGCAATGCAGAAGAAAGGGCGAAGGCTGATAAGTTGGCGGAGCTCAGCTAAATGGTGGAAGAAACCGCTGCAGTTCCACTGGAGGATGGTACTGGCCATTGCTGGGAAAGGCGTGACGGGACGGGGAAGGCAAATTACGCCGCCGGGTCACCTGCTGCCTCCAAGTGTGCACCTGCGCCAGTGCTTTCCATGGCGTCGGAGGGACTGGCGAGATCGAGGTCCTCAGCGGACGCCAGGATCTCCACCTCGTCCTCAGACGCAGAGTTTGAAGGTTGCGGTGGGACAGGTGCCACCACCGCAATGTCAGGTTGCTTGGGAGCCTGTTTCTTCAACGGCTTTGCACGCTGTGCCTTGGGAGGGTCTGGCTGGGAGGGCCCCACTGGGTCAGTCTCGGGGACGGACGACGACCGTGAAGCCCGATGACCAGCGACCGGTTGTTGTTTCAAAACTTTGCGTGGGTCCGCTTTGACACTGGGCAAAGCCTGGGAAGGGAGGGCCCCAAGGGACCCCTTCCTGGCTGGAGTGGCCAAAGAAGCCCTACGCTTCTCCGGCTGGGAAGGGGGGACGAATGTCCCTGATGGTTGGGGTGGTGTTGCTCCTGGAGTAGATGGAGCAACAGTGGGCGAAGTGCCCCCCACAACCAAGGGGGCCGGTGCATTGAGACATAGCTGAGAGGCAGCAGTACGTGATGACACGGGAGAGGATCGGACTGCTTGTGCAGCAGCGGCATAGGTGGATGTCATGGGCACGGGATGTAGCCGCTCATATTTCCGCCTTGCCTCGGTGTAGGTCAGGCGGTCCAGGGTCTTATATTCCATTATCTTCCTTTCCTTCTGGAAGATGCGACAGTCCGGTGAGCAGGGGGAATGGTGTTCGCCACAGTTAACACAAATGGGAGGCGGAGCACATGGAGTATCAGGATGCGAAGGACGTCCGCAATCCCGACACGTGATGCTGGAAGTACAGCGAGATGACATGTGCCCGAACTTCCAGCATTTAAAACACCGCATCGGAGGAGGGATATATGGTTTCACATCACAACGGTAAACCATCACCTTAACCTTTTCGGGTAAGACATCACCCTCAAAGGCCAAGATGAAGGCACCGGTGGCTACCTGATTATCCCTCGGACCCCGATGGACGCGCCGGACGAAGTGAACACCTCGTCGTTCGAGGTTGGCGCGTAATTCATCGTCGGACTGCAGAAGAAGATCCCTGTGGAATATAATACCCTGGACCATGTTGAGACTCTTATGCGGCGTGATGCTAACGGAAACATCCCCCAACTTGTCACAATTGAGCAACCTCCGTGACTGGGCAGAGGATGCCGTTTTGATGAGCACAGAACCAGAGCGCATCTTGGACAGGCCCTCCACCTCCCCGAACTTGTCCTCTAAATGCTCCACAAAAAACTGGGGCTTGGTCGACATGAAAGATTCTCCATCAACCCGCGTACACACGAGGTACCGGGGTGAATATTCTCCACTGCCTTCTTTAGCAAGTCGTTCCTCCCATGGAGTAGCTGGGGATGGAAACGATCTCTGATCCAATTTCTTCACGTTGAGGTTAGACCTCGATCGCTTAGAGACTGCTGGTGGAGGCCCACCAGCGATAGATGATGTACCACGCTTCATTGCGGGTCATCCGCCCTGATGCCACCTACTCCGACCAAGGGCCCTCCCCACGGGCGCCACCCAGCCACAGCAAAGGCCACCTGGCAGGATGGCCATTGCCGGGAGTCCTGATGCCCCAGGGAGATGGGCATCTACTCCTTGGCATACGTGGGGAGTGAACGGCGCAGGCATCAGTAGAGCGATCACTGTGTTGTCAGGGGGCTACAACCAAGAGGGTACATGGCGACCCCACCACAACGGACTGGCTACCGTGCTGGATCTTAGGTGCAAAAATGGCCAAGGTCGTCGTCACAGTTAAAAGAAACACTGCAGAGTGCAGCGTGGTAATCGCCCAGGAGATCGAAAACGAGCGGGACACCACGGCAACGACGAGAAAGACGGCTATAGGTCTAATTGCACGAAGGATACAGTGCACCATGTAAGGTGCCCTTCCCCAATTGGCTCGCTCTTCGGAATAATTTAGATAGATGGAGGTCAAACCCGAGAGGGGACCATCACAGAAGGCCGAAACGTTTGAGACTCCTTTTAGTCGCCTCTTACGACAGGCAGGAATACCGCGGGCCTATTCTAACCCCCAAACCCGCAGGGGGTGACAATATACGAGAGCACTCGTCAACAGCCCAGTACTACCCTCCATGTCGAGGAGTAAACTGCGACTCCTAATTGAACGCCGCTAGCTGCCAGGGCAGTGGAGAAGCCGTGAGGCCGCCCCACAGCAGCGTCAGGCCGGTGCGAGCTATACTGGCGCGAGCTACACCTTGCCGAGTGCTTACGTCGTCCACCGCCTACTGCATATGTGTGTGTGTGCGTGTGTACACACGTATTCTGCGTGCGTGCGGCGGCGACGACGACGACGTTCGCGAGGAGCTAAGGTTATAACTCCAAACAATTTAATTAAAATTATCTGTGACCAGACCATAAGAGACGCTAACGAGGCATCCGAAGGCACTGTCCTGTGCCCCCATAAATTACCAGCCTAGCGTAATGCGGCTGCAAGTGCGGTCCGGCTAACCGCAAAAAAAAAAAAAAAAAAAAAAAAAATTACTTAAGATAATCTTAAATTAATTAAAAGAAATCGTGGTGTGTAAGCAACTAACTACTGGGCACATCAACAACTACGACAAGTTTTGCTACCAGCGGAATATCTGATCACTGCAGGATGTTAACCCATTTCAGGCTGTGTTTTAATTAATTTTAGGTGGGCCGATCCCGGCGGTACTGCAATGCCGGGCCAACCCGCGACAGAGGTGGAGCAAGCCCCTAGCACTCCGTCAGAAGCCAAAAATGAGTTTAATATTCTGGTCGTGTGATGCAGGACGTATCAGATATTAAGCTGATAAGAACAGATACTACACTTTTTTTCCCTCCTACCTCCCCTATAGCCCTACCTTTTCCTCTCCAAAAATGCCGCCATCCTCTAGTGTCGACGCAGCACGTAAAGCAGGGTGTTGTTAGTAGCAAGACTTATTGCCATAAACCGAAAATAAAAGCGGAGGCATACTCTGCTATGCCTCAGGGGGCAACGACACACTACTCAGAAACACACCTCCTTCTGCAGGTGTGAGGCAAGTGATGATTTTAAAAACTAAATAGAAAGAAATAAATAAAGACAGAAATGAAGGCAAAATAAAAAAAAACAGCGACGGCAGCACACTCAAACGAACTGGCGAGATAATCCCATCGCCCATAGAATTAACAAAGTAATAATCCTCTAAGATAGATTATGCGTTTTCCAATTTTCCAATAATTTTTCATACAAGGTTCACACAATTCGCACGTTACCAATTTCCATATTATCAGTATCACAGAACAGTCTACTCTAGTGATGCCCAGAAGGCCAATATCAAATCTGGGGTATGGGTAAGTCAAGGGTAGTTTGAAAGTCCGAGTGACAAAGATCCAGGGGTACACTCAGGCAATTCTTATACGAGGTGCCTTAGTTAGCCCGGAACACCTTTTGATAACCATGAACCATTGCAACTTTAAGAAATCTTGCAAAAGTAATGGTATATTTCCGGTCAGATTCCGCCAGGCGATGCTGGCTCCAAAGGTAGTCCATGAAAGAGACAGCTTCTGCGAGGCAAAGGTCATAGATCGTGAAAATGGTTTGGCCCAAGAGACACACCATTGCGTTACGTCGTGTTCGGGGGTTGGTCTGAATATCAGGGGTAAGGAACCAGTCGACTGACACATAGTCCAGTGTAGTCCCACCGATCAGCGTTAATAGCATACGTGCAAGGTCCCACACTTCTGTGACGTGAGGGCATAGGAGACGATGCTCTCTGGTGTCTACGTCACCACATCGGCCGCAAGCAGCCGAGGGCCATAGGAGGATGGCCGCCAGGCGATGATTAGTGGGTATTAAATTTAAGCGTAGGCTTCCGCGGCCGTTGTCTTCTTCAATAAAATTCTTCAGGGTATCAGACCGCATCGTCATGGTTTAAAATGCGCCAACGTTTCGGCCAGCGTTGCAGCTAGCCTTCATCAGGGCCTTACGTTAACGTAAGGCCCTGATGAAGCCCTGCTGCAACGCTGGCCGAAACGTTGGCGCATTTTAAATCATGACGATGCGGTCTGATACCCTGAAGAATTTTATTGAAGAAGGTATTAAATTGTTTACAACGCGATACCATAGCGCTGAAACTTCTGTAGGAAGGGCTAGGTGGTTGATATTAGCCCAAGCGTGGTGCCAGATGACCGACGGTCGTCTGTCTTCCAATTTGTGTGGTGTGAGCTGGCCTCGAAGCGCCTAGTAAAGGCGCTTCGATGTGCGTGCCTTGTCGGTGGCCACTGCTAGGATGTAACTTTGATTGAGGAAATAGTCCTTTACTGTCGTCATCCGGAATGGAATATGTGTCAAGCATACTGGTGCACGCGCCGATTGTGGGCGATAACGGTCGAAAAGCACAGCTGTTGTCCCACTTGTGTCAATCTCACGCAAAGTGGCGATACGGTGAATCAGGATTGCCGCACATTTGCGGGGAAAGTCAATGAGTCCAAGGCGACTATCGACTTTTGGCAGTGTACAAGTCTGTGCATCAACTTTGAATAGTGCACGCCGCCACAATAGGCAATATACTGTTTGTGAGATGGCTCTGCTGGTTTGTTTCGGTAGCGTAAGGAGTTGTGCTACATACCATGCCCGTGATAGGATGTAAGTATCGATCAGTCGGATTCGTTGATGGAGGTCGAGTCGTTGATCAGTGTGACTCACGCAAAGTCCTCTGAGGCGCGTGAGAATCCGCCTGCACGTGAGTGTTAACATGCGCTGCGGACAGGCCGTCACCTCAAGACCCAAGATACGTTGTTCCCCTACAATCCGGTACCATGGGCGTTCGATGGTCAATGATTGTGGTCCTAGTGGGATTAGCACCATTTTGTTGGATTTTAACATGGCACCGGATGCTCGTTCATAAACGTGGAGGACTCGGCGAACCGAATCGATGTCCCTGGCGTTTGCTACAAGCACACCTACACCATCCGCCTACGCCGCACTGCGGAAGGTGACGCCTGGGAAAGGAACACCATCGACCATCCGTCCGATGTCACGCAGCATGGGGTCCAGCGCCAAAGCGATAAAATACACTGACAAGGGACACCCTTGTCGAACTGATCGTCTGATGGGAATTGGTCGTGATCTGCAGCTGTTCACAATGATTGTGGAATTTGCTCCATCCAAGAAGTCCCGGATGACTCTTATGAAGTGCTCCCCGAAACCCATCCGCTTCATAACGGCCAGCAGGTAAGGATGGGAGACCCTATCGAAGGCACCGGCGAAATCTAGGGATCAATTGCAGCCGGGGTTCGAGCGTCGGCGGTCGGTGAGTAAGACACCATCACAGTATATAGAAGCAGCGGTGAAGGTGGTTCGATTCGAAACGCCACATGATTGAGTGGGACAAAGTACCTTATTCATTACCTGTTCAAGACGTGAAGCCACACTTCGTGCCACCAACTTATAATCAGTGTTAAGAACGGTGATGGGACGTACGTCTTTAGCCCATCAGTGACCTGTGACCTTTGGATTAAAGCCAATACGTACAGCTAGAAAATCGGCGGGTAGCTCGCAACCAGCAAAAATCTCCTCGCACAGTTTGCAGAAGCGGTCTCCTAACAGGCCGGAAAACCTAGCACTTCGATTAGTGCTGGAATGGCACAATCGAAGGGCGGTATCCTTGCGGAGTACCGCCACAGATGAAAAACCGCAGTGTCAGGGCCTAAATGCTTGCAGCGTGTGCGTTCCACAAGAGGGAGTGACATACGGTGGTGCGGGCTGATATGGCAACAGGCGACCGTCGAAAACATCGCAAAAGCAAGTGCCGGAAGGAACGACAATATACGAGAGCACTCGTCAACAGCCCAGTACTACCCTCCATGTCGAGGAGTAAACTGCGACTCCTATTTCAACGCCGCTAGCTGCCAGGGCAGTGGAGAAGCCGTGAGGCCGCATCACAGCAGCGTCAGGCCGGTGCGAGCTATACTGGCGCGAGCTACACCTAGCCGAGTGCTTACGTCGTCCACCACCTACTGCATATGTGTGTGTGCGTGTGTACACACGTATTCTGCGTGCGTGCGGCGGCGACGACGACGACGTTCGCGAGGAGCTAAGGTTATAACTCTAAAAAATTTAATTAAAATTATCTGTGACCAGACCATAAGAGACGCTAACGAGGCATCCGAAGGCACTGTCCTGTGCCCCCATAAATTACCAGCCTAGCGTAATGCGGCTGCAAGTGCGGTCCGGCTAACCGCAAAAAAAAAAAAAAATTACTTAAGATAATCTTAAATTAATTAAAAGAAATCGTGGTGTGTAAGCAACTAACTACTGGGCACATCAACAACTACGACAAGTTTTGCTACCAGCGGAATATCTGATCACTGCAGAATGTTAACCCGTTTCAGGCTGTGTTTTAATTAATTTTAGGTGGGCCGATCCCGGCGGTACTGCAATGCCGGGCCAACCCGCGACAGAGGTGGAGCAAGCCCCTAGCACTCCGTCAGAAGCCAAAAATGAGTTTAATATTCTGGTCGTGTGATGCAGGACGTATCAGATATTAAGCTGATAAGAACAGATACTACACTTTTTTTCCCTCCTACCTCCCCTATAGCCCTACCTTTTCCTCTCCAAAAATGCCGCCATCCTCTAGTGTCGACGCAGCACGTAAAGCAGGGTGTTGTTAGTAGCAAGACTTATTGCCATAAACCGAAAATAAAAGTGGAGGTATACTCTGCTATGCCTGAGGGGGCGACGACACACTACTCAGAAACACACCTCCCTCTGCAGGTGTGAGGCAAGTGATGATTTTAAAAACTAAATAGAAAGAAATAAATAAAGACAGAAATGAAGGCAAAACAAAAAAAAACAGCGACGGCAGCACACTCAAACGAACTGGCGAGATAATCCCATCGCCCATAGAATTAACAAAGTAATAATCCTCTAAGATAGATTATGCGTTTTCCAATTTTCCAATAATTTTTCATACAAGGTTCACACAATTCGCATGTTACCAATTTCCATATTATCAGTATCACAGAACAGTCTACTCTAGTGATGCCCAGAAGGCCAATATCAAATCTGGGGTATGGGTAAGTCAAGGGTAGTTTGAAAGTCCGAGTGACAAAGATCCAGGGGTACACTCAGGCAATTCTTATATGAGGTGCCTTAGTTAGCCCGGAACACCTTTTGATAACCATGAACCATTGCAACTTTAAGAAACCTTGCAAAAGTAATGGTATATTTCCGGTCAGATTCCGCCAGGCGATGCTGGCTCCAAAGGTAGTCCATGAAAGAGACAGCATCTGCGAGACAAAGGTCATAGATCGTGAAAATGGTTTGGCCCAAGAGACACACCATTGCGTTACGTCGTGTTCGGGGGTTTGTCTGAATATCAGGGGTAAGGAACCAGTCGACTGACACATAGTCCAGTGTAGTCCCACCGATCACCGTTAATAGCACACGTGCAAGGTCCCACACTTCTGTGACGTGAGGGCATAGGAGACGATGCTCTCTGGTGTCTACGTCACCACATCGGCCGCAAGCAGCCGAGGGCCATAGGAGGATGGCCGCCAGGCGATGATTAGTGGGTATTAAATTGTTTATATCGCGATACCATAGCGCTGAAACTTCTGTGGTAAGGGCTAGGTGGTTGATATTAGCCCAAGCGTGGTGCCAGATGACCGACGGTCGTCTGTCCTCCAATTTGTGTGGTGTGAGCTGGCCTCGAAGCGCCTAGTAAAGGCGCTTCGATGTGCGTGCCTTGTCGGTGGCCGCTGCTAGGATGTAACTTTGATTGAGGTAATAGTCCTTGACTGTCGTCATCCGGAATGGAATATGTGTCAAGCATACTGGTGCACGCACCGATTGTGGGCGATAACGGTCGAAAAGCACCGCTGTTGTCCCACCTGGGTCAATCTCACTCAAAGTGGCGATACGGTGAATCAGGATTGGCGCACATTTGCGGGGAAAGTCAATGAGTCCAAGGCGACTATCGACTTTTGGCAGTGTACAAGTCTGTGCATCAACTTTGAATAGTGCACGCCGCCACAATAGGCAATATACTGTTTGTGAGATGGCTCTGCTGGTTTGTTTCGGTAGCGTAAGGAGTTGTACTACATACCATGCCCGTGATAGGATGTAAGTATTAATCAGTTGGATTCGTTGATGGAGGTCGAGTCGTTGATCAGTGTGACCCACGCAAAGTCCTCTGAGGCGCGTGAGAATCCGCCTGCACGTGAGTGTTGACATGCGCTGCGGACAGGCAGTCACCTCAAGACCCAAGATACGTTGTTCCCCTACAATCCGGTAGCATGGGCGTTCGATGGCCAATGATCGTGGTCCTATTGGGATTAGCACCATTTTGTTGGATTTTAACATGGCACCGGATGCTCGTTCATAAACGTGGAGGACTCGGCGAACCGAATCGATGTCCCTGGCGTTGCTACAAACACACCTACACCATCCGCCTACGCCGCACTGCGGAAGGTGACGCCTGGGAAAGGAACACCATCGACCATCCGTCCGATGTCACGCAGCATGGGGTCCAGCGCCAAAGCGATAAAATACACTGACAAGGGACACCCTTGTCGAACTGATCGTCTGATGTGAATTGGCCGTGATCTGCAGCCGTTCACAATGATTGTGGAATTTGCTCCATCCAAGAAGTGCCGGATGACTCTTACGAAGTGCTCCCCGAAACCCATCCGCTACATAACGGCCAGCAGGTAACGATGGGAGACCCTATCGAAGGCACCGGCGAAATCTAGGGATCAATTGCAGCCGGGGTTCGAGCGTCGGCGGTCGGTGAGTAAGACACCATCACAGTATATAGAAGCAGCGGTGAAGGTGGTTCGATTCGAAACGCCACATGATTGAGTGGGACAAAGTACCTTATTCATTACCTGTTCAAGACGTGAAGCCACACTTCGTGCCACCAACTAATAATCAGTGTTAAGAACGGTGATGGGACGTACGTCTTTAGCCCATCAGTGACCTGTGACCTTTGGATTAAAGCCAATACGTACAGCTAGAAAATCGGCGGGTAGCTCGCAACCAGCAAAAATCTCCTCCCACAGTTTGCAGAAGCGGTCTCCTAACAGGCCGGAAAACCTAGCACTTCGATTAGTGCTGGAATGGCACAATCGAAGGGCGGTATCCTTGCGGAGTACCGCCACAGATGAAAAACCGCAGTGTCAGGGCCTAAATGCTTGTAGCGTGTGCGTTCCACAAGAGGGAGTGACATACGGTGGTGCGGGCTGATATGGCAACAGGCGACCGTCGAAAACATCGCAAAAGCAAGTGCCGGAAAGAACGACAATATACGAGAGCACTCGTCAACAGCCCAGTACTACCCTCCATGTCGAGGAGTAAACTGCGACTCCTATTTCAACGCCGCTAGCTGCCAGGGCAGTGGAGAAGCCGTGAGGCCGCCCCACAGCAGCGTCAGGCCGGTGCGAGCTATACTGGCGCGAGCTACACCTAGCCGAGTGCTTACGTCGTCCACCACCTACTGCATATGTGTGTGTGCGTGTGTACACACGTATTCTGCGTGCGTGCGGCGGCGACGACGACGACGTTCGCGAGGAGCTAAGGTTATAACTCCAAACTATTTAATTAAAATTATCTGTGACCAGACCATAAGAGACGCTAACGAGGCATCCGAAGGCACTGTCCTGTGCCCCCATAAATTACCAGCCTAGCGTAATGCGGCTGCAAGTGCGGTCCGGCTAACCGCAAAAAAAAAAAAAAAAAATTACTTAAGATAATCTTAAATTAATTAAAAGAAATCGTGGTGTGTAAGCAACTAACTACTGGGCACATCAACAACTACGACAAGTTTTGCTACCAGCGGAATATCTGATCACTGCAGAATGTTAACCCATTTCAGGCTGTGTTTTAATTAATTTTAGGTGGGCCGATCCCGGCGGTACTGCAATGCCGGGCCAACCCGCGACAGAGGTGGAGCAAGCCCCTAGCACTCCGTCAGAAGCCAAAAATGAGTTTAATATTCTGCTCGTGTGATGCAGGACGTATCAGATATTTTGCTGATAAGAACAGATACTACACTTTTTTTCCCTCCTACCTCCCCTATAGCCCTACATTTTCCTCTCCAAAAATGCCGCCATCCTCTAGTGTCGACGCTGCACGTAAAGCAGGGTGTTGTTAGTAGCAAGACTTATTGCCATAAACCGAAAATAAAAGTGGAGGCATACTCTGCTATGCCTGAGGGGGCGACGACACACTACTCAGAAACACACCTCCCTCTGCAGGTGTGAGGCAAGTGATGATTTTAAAAACTAAATAGAAAGAAATAAATAAAGACAGAAATGAAGGCAAAATAAAAAAAAAACAGCGACGGCAGCACACTCAAACGAACTGGCGAGATAATCCCATCGCCCATAGAATTAACAAAGTAATAATCCTCTAAGATAGATTATGCGTTTTCCAATTTTCCAATAATTTTTCATACAAGGTTCACACAATTCGCATGTTACCAATTTCCATATTATCAGTATCACAGAACAGTCTACTCTAGTGATGCCCAGAAGGCCAATATCAAATCTGGGGTATGGGTAAGTCAAGGGTAGTTTGAAAGTCCGAGTGACAAAGATCCAGGGGTACACTCAGGCAATTCTTATACGAGGTGCCTTAGTTAGCCTGGATAACCTTTTGATAACCATGAACCATTGCAACTTTAAGAAATCTTGCAAAAGTAATGGTATATTTCCGGTCAGATTCCGCCAGGCGATGCTGGCTCCAAAGGTAGTCCATGAAAGAGACAGCATCTGCGAGGCAAAGGTCATAGATCGTGAAAATGGTTTGGCCCAAGAGACACACCATTGCGTTACGTCGTGTTCGGGGGTTGGTCTGAATATCAGGGGTAAGGAACCAGTCGACTGACACATAGTCCAGTGTAGTCCCACCGATCAGCGTTAATAGCACACGTGCAAGGTCCCACACTTCTGTGTCTACGTCACCACATCGGCTGCAAGCAGCCGAGGGCCATAGGAGGATGGCCGCCAGGCGATGATTAGTGGGTATTAAATTGTTTACATCGCGATACCATAGCGCTGAAACTTCTGTGGGAAGGGCTAGGTGGTTGATATTAGCCCAAGCGTGGTGCCAGATGACCGACGGTCGTCTGTCCTCCAATTTGTGTGGTGTGAGCTGGCCTCGAAGCGCCTAGTAAAGGTACTTTGATGTGCGTGCCTTGTCGGTGGCCACTGCTAGGATGTAACTTTGATTGAGGTAATAGTCCTTGACTGTCGTCATCCGGAATGGAATATGTGTCAAGCATACTGGTGCACGCGCCGATTGTGGGCGATAACGGTCGAAAAGCACCGCTGTTGTCCCACCTGGGTCAATCTCACGCAAAGTGGCGATACGGTGAATCAGGATTGCCGCACATTTGCGGGGAAAGTCAATGAGTCCAAGGCGACTATCGACTTTTGGCAGTGTACAAGTCTGTGCATCAACTTTGAATAGTGCACGCCGCCACAATAGGCAATATACTGTTTGTGAGATGGCTCTGCTGGTTTGTTTCGGTAGCGTAAGGAGTTGTGCTAAATACCATGCCCGTGATAGGATGTAAGTATTAATCAGTTGGATTCGTTGATGGAGGTCGAGTCGTTGATCAGTGTGACTCACGCAAAGTCCTCTGAGGCGCGTGGGAATCCGCCTGCACGTGAGTGTTAACATGCGCTGCGGACAGGCAGTCACCTCAAGACCCAAGATACGTTGTTCCCCTACAATCCGGTAGCATGGGCGTTCGATGGTCAATGATCGTGGTCCTATTGGGATTAGCACCATTTTGTTGGATTTTAACATGGCACCGGATGCTCGTTCATAAACGTGGAGGACTCGGCGAACCGAATCGATGTCCCTGGCGTTTGCTACAAACACACCTACACCATCCGCCTACGCCGCACTGCGGAAGGTGACGCCTGGGAAAGGAACACCATCGACCATCCGTCCGATGTCACGCAGCATGGGGTCCAGCGCCAAAGCGATAAAATACACTGACAAGGGACACCCTTGTCGAACTGATCGTCTGATGGGAATTGGTCGTGATCTGCAACCGTTCACAATGATTGTGGAATTTGCTCCATCCAAGAAGTGCCGGATGACTCTTATGAAGTGCTCCCCGAAACCCATCCGCTACATAACGGCCAGCAGGTAACGATGGGAGACCCTATCGAAGGCACCGGCGAAATCTAGGGATCAATTGCAGCCGGGGTTCGAGCGTCGGCGGTCGGTGAGTAAGACACCATCACAGTATATAGAAGCAGCGGTGAAGGTGGTTCGATTCGAAACGCCACATGATTGAGTGGGACAAAGTACCTTATTCATTACCTGTTCAAGACGTGAAGCCACACTTCGTGCCACCAACTTATAATCAGTGTTAAGAACGGTGATGGGACGTACGTCTTTAGCCCATCAGTGACCTGTGACCTTTGGATTAAAGCCAATACGTACAGCTAGAAAATCGGCGGGTAGCTCGCAACCAGCAAAAATCTCCTCGCACAGTTTGCAGAAGCGGTCTCCTAACAGGCCGGAAAACCTAGCACTTCGATTAGTGCTGGAATGGCACAATCGAAGGGCGGTATCCTTGCGGAGTACCGCCACAGATGAAAAACCGCAGTGTCAGGGCCTAAATGCTTGCAGCGTGTGCGTTCCACAAGAGGGAGTGACATACGGTGGTGCGGGCTGATATGGCAACAGGCGACAGACGAAAACATCGCAAAAGCAAGTGCCGGAAGGAACGACAATATACGAGAGCACTCGTCAACAGCCCAGTACTACCCTCCATGTCGAGGATTAAACTGCGACTCCTATTTGAACGCCGCTAGCTGCCAGGGCAGTGGAGAAGCCGTGAGGCCGCCCCACAGCAGCGTCAGGCCGGTGCGAGCTATACTGGCGCGAGCTACACCTAGCCGAGTGCTTACGTCGTCCACCGCCTACTGCATATGTGTGTGTGCGTGTGTACACACGTATTCTGCGTGCGTGCGGCGGCGATGACGACCCACGTTCGCGAGGAGCTAAGGTTATAACTCCAAACAATTTAATTAAAATTATCTGTGACCAGACCATAAGAGACGCTAACGAGGCATCCGAAGGCACTGTCCTGTGCCCCCATAAATTACCAGCCTAGCGTAATGCGGCTGCAAGTGCGGTCCGGCTAACCGCAAAAAAAAAAAAAAAAAAAAAAAAAAAATTACTTAAGATAATCTTAAATTAATTAAAAGAAATCGTGGTAGGTAAGCAACTAACTACTGGGCACATCAACAACTACGACAAGTTTTGCTACCAGCGGAATATCTGATCACTGCAGAATGTTAACCCATTTCAGGCTGTGTTTTAATTAATTTTAGGTGGGCCGATCCCGGCGGTACTGCAATGCCGGGCCAACCCGCGACAGAGGTGGAGCAAGCCGGTAGCACTCCGTCAGCAGCCAAAATGAGTTTAATATTCTGGTCGTGTGATGCAGGACGTATCAGATATTAAGCTGATAAGAACAGATATTACACTTTTTTTCCCTCCTACCTCCCCTATAGCCCTACCTTTTCCTCTCCAAAAATGCCGCCATCCTCT
This sequence comes from Schistocerca piceifrons, assembly GCF_021461385.2. Classification (NCBI taxonomy): domain Eukaryota; kingdom Metazoa; phylum Arthropoda; class Insecta; order Orthoptera; family Acrididae; genus Schistocerca; species Schistocerca piceifrons. The sequence goes on along the minus strand of NC_060138.1, from coordinate 396,012,857 downwards.
AGTGTCGACGCAGCACGTAAAGCAGGGTGTTGTTAGTAGCAAGACTTATTGCCATAAACCGAAAATAAAAGCGGAGGCATGCTCTGCTATGCTTCAGGGGGCGACGACACACTACTCAGAAACACACCTCCCTCTGCAGGTGTGAGGCAAGTGATGATTTTAAAAACTAAATAGAAAGAAATAAATAAAGACAGAAATGAAGGCAAAATAAAAAAAAAAACAGCGACGGCAGCACACTCAAACGAACTGGCGAGATAATCCCATCGCCCATTGAATTAACAAAGTAATAATCCTCTAAGATAGATTATGTGTTTTCCAATTTTCCAATAATTTTTCATACAAGGTTCACACAATTCGCATGTTACCAATTTCCATATTATCAGTATCACAGAACAGTCTACTCTAGTGATGCCCAGAAGGCCAATATCAAATCTGGGGTATGGGTAAGTCAAGGGTAGTTTAGAAGTCCGAGTGACAAAGATCCAGGGGTACACTCAGGCAATTCTGATACGAGGTGCCTTAGTTAGCCCGGAACACCTTTTGATAACCATGAACCATTGCAACTTTAAGAAATCTTGCAAAAGTAATGGTATATTTCCGGTCAGATTCCGCCAGGCGATGCTGGCTCCAAATGTAGTCCATGAAAGAGACAGCTTCTGCGAGGCAAAGGTCATAGATCGTGAAAATGGTTTGGCCCAAGAGACACACCATTGCGTTACGTCGTGTTCGGGGGTTGGTCTGAATATCAGGGGTAAGGAACCAGTCGACTGACACATAGTCCAGTGTAGTCCCACCGATCAGCGTTAATAGCACACGTGCAAGGTCCCACACTTCTGTGACGTGAGGGCATACGAGACGATGCTCTCTGGTGTCTACGTCACCACATCGGCCGCAAGCAGCCGAGGGCCATAGGAGGATGGCCGCCAGGCGATGATTAGTGGGTATTAAATTGTTTACATCGCGATACCATAGTGCTGAAACTTCTGTGGGAAGGGCTAGGTGGTTGATATTAGCCCAAGCGTGGTGCCAGATGACCGACAGTCGTCTGTCCTCCAATTTGTGTGGTGTGAGCTGGCCTCGAAGCGCCTAGTAAAGGCGCTTCGATGTGCGTGCCTTGCCAGTGGCCACTGCTAGGATGTAACTTTGATTGAGGTAATAGTCCTTGACTGTCGTCATCCGGAATGGAATATGTGTCAAGCATACTGGTGCACGCGCCGATTGTGGGCGATAACGGTCGAAAAGCACCGCTGTTGTCCCACCTGGGTCAATCTCACGCAAAGTGGCGATACGGTGAATCAGGATTGCCGCACATTTGCGGGGAAAGTCAATGAGTCCAAGGCGACTATCGACTTTTGGCAGTGTGCAAGTCTGTGCATCAACTTTGAATAGTGCACGCCGCCACAATAGGCAATATACTGTTTGTGAGATGGCTCTGCTGGTTTGTTTCGGTAGCGTAAGGAGTTGTGCTACATACCATGCCCGTGATAGGATGCAAGTATTAATCAGTTGGATTCGTTGATAGAGGTCGAGTTGTTGATCAGTGTGACTCACGCAAAGTCCTCTGAGGCGCGTGAGAATCCGCCTGCACGTGAGTGTTAACATGCGCTGTGGACAGGCAGTCACCTCAAGACCCAAGATACGTTGTTCCCCTACAATCCGGTAGCATGGGCGTTCGATGGTCAATGATCGTGGTCCTATTGGGATTAGCACCATTTTGTTGGATTTTAACATGGCACCGGATGCTCGTTCATAAACGTGGAGGACTCGGCGAACCGAATCGATGTCCCTGGCGTTTGCTACAAACACACCTACACCATCCGCCTACGCCGCACTGCGGAAGGTGACGCCTGGGAAAGGAACACCATCGACCATCCGTCCGATGTCACGCAGCATGGGGTCCAGCGCCAAAGTGATAAAATACACTGACAAGGGACACCCTTGTCGAACTGATCGTCTGATGGGAATTGGTCGTGATCTGCAGCCGTTCACAATGATTGTGGAATTTGCTCCATCCAAGAAGTGCCGGATGACTCTTATGAAGTGCTCCCCGAAACCCATCCGCTACATAACGGCCAGCAGGTAAGGATGGGAGACCCTATCGAAGGCACCGGCGAAATCTAGGGATCAATTGCAGCCGGGGTTCGAGCGTCGGCGGTCGGTGAGTAAGACACCATCACAGTATATAGAAGCAGCGGTGAAGGTGGTTCGATTCGAAACGCCACATGATTGAGTGGGACAAAGTGCCTTATTCATTACCTGTTCAAGACGTGAAGCCACACTTCGTGCCACCAACTTATAATCAGTGTTAAGAACGGTGATGGGACGTACGTCTTTAGCCCATCAGTGACCTGTGACCTTTGGATTAAAGCCAATACGTACAGCTAGAAAATCGGCGGGTAGCTCGCAACCAGCAAAAATCTCCTCGCACAGTTTGCAGAAGCGGTCTCCTAACAGGCCGGAAAACCTAGCACTTCGATTAGTGCTGGAATGGCACAATCGAAGGGCGGTATCCTTGCGGAGTACCGCCACAGATGAAAAACCGCAGTGTCAGGGCCTAAATGCTTGCAGCGTGTGCGTTCCACATGAAAGGAGTGACATACGGTGGTGCGGGCTGATATGGCAACAGGCGACCGTCGAAAACATCGCAAAAGCAAGTGCCGGAAGGAACGACAATATACGAGAGCACTCGTCAACAGCCCAGTACTACCCTCCATGTCGAGGAGTAAACTGCGACTCCTATTTGAACGCCGCTAGCTGCCAGGGCAGTGGAGAAGCCGTGAGGCCGCCCCACAGCAGCGTCAGGCCGGTGCGAGCTATACTGGCGCGAGCTACACCTAGCCGAGTGCTTACGTCGTCCACCACCTGCTGCATATGTGTGTGTGCGTGTGTACACACGTATTCTGCGTGCGTGCGCCGGCGACGACGACGACGTTCGCGAGGAGCTAAGGTTATAACTCCAAACAATTTAATTAAAATTATCTGTGACCAGACCATAAGAGACGCTAACGAGGCATCCGAAGGCACTGTCCTGTGCCCCCATAAATTACCAGCCTAGCGTAATGCGGCTGCAAGTGCGGTCCGGCTAACCGCAAAAAAAAAAAAAAAATTACTTAAGATAATCTTAAATTAATTAAAAGAAATCGTGGTGTGTAAGCAACTAACTACTGGGCACATCAACAACTACGACAAGTTTTGCTACCAGCGGAATATCTGATCACTGCAGAATGTTAACCCATTTCAGGCTGTGTTTTAATTAATTTTAGGTGGGCCGATCCCGGCGGTACTGCAATGCCGGGCCAACCCGCGACAGAGGTGGAGCAAGCCCCTAGCACTCCGTCAGAAGCCAAAAATGATTTTAATATTCTGGTCGTGTGATGCAGGACGTATCAGATATTAAGCTGATAAGAACAGATACTACACTTTTTTTCCCTCCTACCTCCCCTATAGCCCTACCTTTTCCTCTCCAAAAATGCCGCCATCCTCTAGTGTCGACGCAGCACGTAAAGCAGGGTGTTGTTAGTAGCAAGACTTATTGCCATAAACCGAAAATAAAAGCGGAGGCATACTCTGCTATGCCTCAGGGGGCGACGACACACTACTCAGAAACACACCTACCTCTGCAGGTGTGAGGCAAGTGATGATTTTAAAAACTAAATAGAAAGAAATAAATAAAGACAGAAATGAAGGCAAAATAAAAAAAACATCGACGGCAGCACACTCAAACGAACTGGCGAGATAATCCCATCGCCCATAGAATTAACAAAGTAATAATCCTCTAAGATAGATTATGCGTTTTCCAATTTTCCAATAATTTTTCATACAAGGTTCACACAATTCGCATGTTACCAATTTCCATATTATCAGTATCACAGAACAGTCTACTCTAGTGATGCCCAGAAGGCCAATATCAAATCTGGGGTATGGGTAAGTCAAGGGTAGTTTGAAACTCCGAGTGACAAAGATACAGGGGTACACTCAGGCAATTCTTATACGAGATGCCTTAGTTAGCCTGGAACACCTTTTGATAACCATGAACCATTGCAACTTTAAGAAATCTTGCAAAAGTAATGGTATATTTCCGGTCAGATTCCGCCAGGCGATGCTGGCTCGAAAGGTAGTCCATGAAAGAGACAGCATCTGCGAGGCAAAGGTCATAGATCGTGAAAATGGTTTGGCCCAAGAGACACACCATTGCGTTACGTCGTGTTCGGGGGTTGGTCTGAATATCAGGGGTAAGGAACCAGTCGACTGACACATAGTCCAGTGTAGTCCCACCGATCAGCGTTAATAGCACACGTGCAAGGTCCCACACTTCTGTGACGTGAGGGCATAGGAGACGATGCTCTCTGGTGTCTACGTCACCACATCGGCCGCAAGCAGCCGAGGGCCATAGGAGGATGGCCGCCAGGCGATGATTAGTGGGTATTAAATTGTTTACAACGCGATACCATAGCGCTGAAACTTCTGTGGGAAGGGCTAGGTGGTTGATATTAGCCCAAGCGTGGTGCCAGATGACCGACGGTCGTCTGTCCTCCAATTTGTGTGGTGTGAGCTGGCCTCGAAGCGCCTAGTAAAGGCGCTTCGATGTGCGTGCCTTGTCGGTGGCCACTGCTAGGATGTAACTTTGATTGAGGTAATAGTCCTTGACTGTCGTCATCCGGAATGGAATATGTGTCAAGCATACTGGTGCACGCGCCGATTGTGGGCGATAACGGTCGAAAAGCACCGCTGTTGTCCCACTTCGGTCAATCTCACGCAAAGTGACGATACGGTGAATCAGGATTGGCGCACATTTGCGGGGAAAGTCAATGAGTCCAAGGCGACTATCGACTTTTGGCAGTGTACAAGTCTGTGCATCAACTTTGAATAGTGCACGCCGCCACAATAGGCAATATACTGTTTGTGAGATGGCTCTGCTGGTTTGTTTCGGTAGCGTAAGGAGTTGTGCTACATACCATGCCCGTGATAGGATGTAAGTATTAATCAGTTGGATTCGTTGATGGAGGTCGAGTCGTTGATCAGTGTGACTCACGCAAAGTCCTCTGATGCGCGTGAGAATCCGCCTGCACGTGAGTGTTAACATGCGCTGTGGACAGGCAGTCACCTCAAGACCCAAGATACGTTGTTCCCCTACAATCCGGTAGCATGGGCGTTCGATGGTCAATGATCGTGGTCCTAGTGGGATTAGCACCATTTTGTTGGATTTTAACATGGCATCGGATGCTCGTTCATAAACGTGGAGGACTCGGCGAACCGAATCGATGTCCCTGGCGTTTGCTACAAACACACCTTTACCATCCGCCTACGCCGCACTGCGGAAGGTGACGCCTGGGAAAGGAACACCATCGACCATCCGTCCGATGTCACGCAGCATGGGGTCCAGCGCCAAAGCGATAAAATACACTGACAAGGGACACCCTTGTCGAACTGATCGTCTGATGGGAATTGGTCGTGATCTGCAGCCGTTCACAATGATTGTGGAATTTGCTCCATCCAAGAAGTGCCGGATGACTCTTATGAAGTGCTCCCCGAAACCCATCCGCTACATAACGGCCAGCAGGTAAGGATGGGAGACCCTATCGGAGGCACCGGCGAAATCTAGGGATCAATTGCAGCCGGGGTTCGAGCGTCGGCGGTGGGTGAGTAAGACAGCATCACGGTATATAGAAGCAGCGGTGAGGGTGGTTCGATTCGAAACGCCACATGATTGAGTGGGACAAAGTACCTTATTCATTACCTGTTTAAGATGTGAAGCCACACTTCGTGCCACCAACTTATAATCAGTGTTAGGAACGGTGATGGGACGTACGTCTTTACCCCATCAGTGACCTGTGACCTTTGGATTAAAGCCAATACGTACAGCTAGAAAATCGGCGGGTAGCTCGCAACCAGCAAAAATCTCCTCGCACATTTTGCAGAAGCGGTCTCCTAACAGGCCTGAAAACCTAGCACTTCGATTAGTGCTGGAATGGCACAATCGAAGGGCGGTATCCTTGCGGAGTACCGCCAGAGATGAAAAACCGCAGTGTCAGGGCCTAAATGCTTGCAGCGTGTGCGTTCCACATGAGGGAGTGACATACGGTGGTGCGGGCTGATATGGCAACAGGCGACCGTCGAAAACATCGCAAAAGCAAGTGCCGGAAGGAACGACAATATACGAGAGCACTCGTCAACAGCCCAGTACTACCCTCCATGTCGAGGAGTAAACTGCGACTCCTATTTGAACGCCGCTAGCTGCCAGGGCAGTGGAGAAGCCGTGAGGACGCCCCACAGCAGCGTCAGGCCGGTGCGAGCTATACTGGCGCGAGCTACACCTAGCCGAGTGCTTACATGGTCCACCGCCTACTGCATATGTGTGTGTGCGTGTGTACACACGTATTCTGCGTGCGTGCGGCGGCGACGACGACGACGTTCGCGAGGAGCTAAGGTTATAACTCCAAACAATTTAATTAAAATTATCTGTGACCAGACCATAAGAGACGCTAACGAGGCATCCGAAGGCACTGTCCTGTGCCCCCATAAATTAACAGCCTAGCGTAATGCGGCTGCAAGTGCGGTCCGGCTAACCGCAAAAAAAAAAAAAAAAAAAAAAAAAAAATTTCTTAAGATAATCTTAAATTAATTAAAAGAAATCGTGGTGTGTAAGCAACTAACTACTGGGCACATCAACAACTACGACAAGTTTTGCTACCAGCGGAATATCTGATCACTGCAGAATGTTAACCCATTTCAGGCTGTGTTTTAATTAATTTTAGGTGGGCCGATCCCGGCGGTACTGCAATGCCGGGCCAACCCACGACAGAGGTGGAGCAAGCCCCTAGCGCTCCGTCAGAAGCCAAAAATGAGTTTAATATTCTGGTCGTGTGATGCAGGACGTATCAGATATTAAGCTGATAAGAACAGATACTACACTTTTTTCCCTCCTACCTCCCCTATAGCCCTACCTTTTCCTCTCCAAAAATGCCGCCATCCTCTAGTGTCGACGCAGCACGTAAAGCAGGGTGTTGTTAGTAGCAAGACTTATTGCCATAAACCGAAAATAAAAGCGGAGGCATACTCTGCTATGCCTCAGGGGGCGACGACACACTACTCAGAAACACACCTCCCTCTGCAGGTGTGAGGCAAGTGATGATTTTAAAAACTAAATAGAAAGAAATAAATAAAGACAGAAATGAAGGCAAAATAAAAAAAAACAGCGACGGCAGCACACTCAAACGAACTGGCGAGATAATCCCATCGCCCATAGAATTAACAAAGTAATAATCCTCTAAAATAGATTATGCGTTTTCCAATTTTCCAATAATTTTTCATACAAGGTTCACACAATTCGCATGTTACCAATTTCCATATTATCAGTATCACAGAACAGTCTACTCTAGTGATGCCCAGAAGGCCAATATCAAATCTGGGATATGGGTAAGTCAAGGGTAGTTTGAAAGTCCGAGTGACAAAGATCCAGGGGTACACTCAGGCAATTCTTATACGAGGTGCCTTAGTTAGCCCGAAACACCTTTTGATAACCATGAACCATTGCAACTTTAAGAAATCTTGCAAAAGTAATGGTATATTTCCGGTCAGATTCCGCAAGGCGATGCTGGCTCCAAAGGTAGTCCATGAAAGAGACAGCTTCTGCGAGGCAAAGGTCATAGATCGTGAAAATGGTTTGGCCCAAGAGACACACCATTGCGTTACGTCGTGTTCGGGGGTTGGTCTGAATATCAGGGGTAAGGAACCAGTCGACTGACACATAGTCCAGTGTAGTCCCACCGATCAGCGTTAATAGCACACGTGCAAGGTCCCACACTTCTGTGACGTGAGGGCATACGAGACGATGCTCTCTGGTGTCTACGTCACCACATCGGCCGCAAGCAGCCGAGGGCCATAGGAGGATGGCCGCCAGGCGATGATTAGTGGGTATTAAATTGTTTACAACGCGATACCATAGCGCTGAAACTTCTGTGGGAAGGGCTAGGTGGTTGATATTAGCCCAAGCGTGGTGCCAGATGACCGACGGTCTTCTGTCCTCCAATTTGTGTGGTGTGAGCTGGCCTCGAAGCGCCTAGTAAGGGCGCTTCGATGTGCGTGCCTTGTCGGTGGCCACTGCTAGGATGTAACTTTGATTGAGGTAATAGTCCTTGACTGTCGTCATCCGGAATGGAATATGTGTCAAGCATACTGGTGCACGCGCCGATTGTGGGCGATAACGGTCGAAAAGCACCGCTGTTGTCCCACCTGGGTCAATCTCACGCAAAGTGGCGATACGGTGAATCAGGATTGCCGCACATTTGCGGGGAAAGTCAATGAGTCCAAGGCGACTATCGACTTTTGGCAGTGTACAAGTCTGTGCATCAACTTTGAATAGTGCACGCCGCCACAATAGGCAATATACTGTTTGTGAGATGGCTCTGCTGGTTTGTTTCGGTAGCGTAAGGAGTTGTGCTACATACCATGCCCGTGATAGGATGTAAGTATCAATCAGTTGGATTCGTTGATGGAGGTCGAGTCGTTGATCAGTGTGACTCACGCAAAGTCCTCTGAGGCGTGTGAGAATCCGCCTGCATGTGAGTGTTAACATGCGCTGCGGACAGGCAGTCACCTCAAGACCCAAGATACGTTGTTCCCCTACAATCCGGTAGCATGGGCGTTCGATGGTCAATGATCGTGGTCCTAGTGGGATTAGCACCACTTTGTTGGATTTTAACATTGCACCGGATGCTCGTTCATAAACGTGGAGGACTCGGCGAACCGAATCGATGTCCCTGGCGTTTGCTACAAACACACCTACACTATCCGCCTACGCCGCACTGCGGAAGGTGACGCCTGGGAAAGGAACACCATCGACCATCCGTCCGATGTCACGCAGCATGGGGTCCAGCGCCAAAGCGATAAAATACACTGACAAGGGACACCCTTGTCGAACTGATCGTCTGATGGGAATTGGTCGTGATCTGCAGCCGTTCACAATGATTGTGGAATTTGCTCCATCCAAGAAGTGCCGGATGACTCTTATGAAGTGCTCCCCGAAACCCATCCGCTACATAACGGCCAGCAGGTAAGGATGGGAGACCCTATCGGAGGCACCGGCGAAATCTAGGGATCAATTGCAGCCGGGGTTCGAGCGTCGGCGGTGGGTGAGTAACACAGCATCACGGTATATAGAAGCAGCGGTGAAGGTGGTTCGATTCGAAACGCCACATGATTGAGTGGGACAAAGTACCTTATTCATTACCTGTTTAAGATGTGAAGCCACACTTCGTGCCACCAACTTATAATCAGTGTTAGGAACGGTGATGGGACGTACGTCTTTACCCCATCAGTGACCTGTGACCTTTGGGTTAAAGCCAATACGTACAGCTAGAAAATCGGCGGGTAGCTCGCAACCAGCAAAAATCTCCTCGCACATTTTGCAGAAGCGGTCTCCTAACAGGCCGGAAAACCTAGCACTTCGATTAGTGCTGGAATGGCACAATCGAAGGGCGGTATCCTTGCGGAGTACCGCCAGAGATGAAAAACCGCAGTGTCAGGGCCTAAATGCTTGCAGCGTGTGCGTTCCACATGAGGGAGTGACATACGGTGGTGCGGGCTGATATGGCAACAGGCGACCGTCGAAAACATCGCAAAAGCAAGTGCCGGAAGGAACGACAATATACGAGAGCACTCGTCAACAGCCCAGTACTACCCTCCATGTCGAGGAGTAAACTGCGACTCCTATTTGAACGCCGCTAGCTGCCAGGGCAGTGGAGAAGCCGTGAGGCCGCCCCACAGCAGCGTCAGGCCGGTGCGAGCTATACTGGCGCGAGCTACACCTAGCCGAGTGCTTACATGGTCCACCGCCTACTGCATATGTGTGTGTGCGTGTGTACACACGTATTCTGCGTGCGTGCGGCGGCGACGACGACGACGTTCGCGAGGAGCTAAGGTTATAACTCCAAACAATTTAATTAAAATTATCTGTGACCAGACCATAAGAGACGCTAACGAGGCATCCGAAGGCACTGTCCTGTGCCCCCATAAATTACCAGCCTAGCGTAATGCGGCTGCAAGTGCGGTCCGGCTAACCGCAAAAAAAAAAAAAAAAAAAAAAAAAATTCTTAAGATAATCTTAAATTAATTAAAAGAAATCGTGGTGTGTAAGCAACTAACTACTGGGCACATCAACATTTACGACAAGTTTTGCTACCAGCGGAATATCTGATCACTGCAGAATGTTAACCCATTTCAGGCTGTGTTTTAATTAATTTTAGGTGGGCCGATCCCGGCGGTACTGCAATGCCGGGCCAACCCACGACAGAGGTGGAGCAAGCCCCTAGCGCTCCGTCAGAAGCCAAAAATGAGTTTAATATTCTGGTCGTGTGATGCAGGACGTATCAGATATTAAGCTGATAAGAACAGATACTACACTTTTTTCCCTCCTACCTCCCCTATAGCCCTACCTTTTCCTCTCCAAAAATGCCGCCATCCTCTAGTGTCGACGCAGCACGTAAAGCAGGGTGCTGTTAGTAGCAAGACTTATTGCCATAAACCGAAAATAAAAGCGGAGGCATACTCTGCTAAGCCTCAGGGGGCGACGACACACTACTCAGAAACACACCTCCCTCTGCAGGTGTGAGGCAAGTGATGATTTTAAAAACTAAATAGAAAGAAATAAATAAAGACAGAAATGAAGGCAAAATAAAAAAAAAACAGCGACGGCAGCACACTCAAACGAACTGGCGAGATAATCCCATCGCCCATAGAATTAACAAAGTAATAATCCTCTAAGATAGATTATGCGTTTTCCAATTTTCCAATAATTTTTCATACAAGGTTCACACAATTCGCATGTTACCAATTTCCATATTATCAGTATCACAGAACAGTCTACTCTAGTGATGCCCAGAAGGCCAATATCAAATCTGGGATATGGGTAAGTCAAGGGTAGTTTGAAAGTCCGAGTGACAAAGATCCAGGGGTACACTCAGGCAATTCTCATACGAGGTGCCTTAGTTAGCCCGGAACACCTTTTGATAACCATGAACCATTGCAACTTTAAGAAATCTTGCAAAAGTAATGGTATATTTCCGGTCAGATTCCGCAAGGCGATGCTGGCTCCAAAGGTAGTCCATGAAAGAGACAGCTTCTGCGAGGCAAAGGTCATAGATCATGAAAATCGTTTGGCCCAAGAGACACACCATTGCGTTACGTCGTGTTCGGGGGTTGGTCTGAATATCAGGGGTAAGGAACCAGTCGACTGACACATAGTCCAGTGTAGTCCCACCGATCAGCGTTAATAGCACACGTGCAAGGTCCCACACTTCTGTGACGTGAGGGCATACGAGACGATGCTCTCTGGTGTCTACGTCACCACATCGGCCGCAAGCAGCCGAGGGCCATAGGAGGATGGCCGCCAGGCGATGATTAGTGGGTATTAAATTGTTTACAACGCGATACCATAGCGCTGAAACTTCTGTGGGAAGGGCTAGGTGGTTGATATTAGCCCAAGCGTGGTGCCAGATGACCGACGGTCTTCTGTCCTCCAATTTGTGTGGTGTGAGCTGGCCTCGAAGCGCCTAGTAAAGGCGCTTCGATGTGCGTGCCTTGTCGGTGGCCACTGCTAGGATGTAACTTTGATTGAGGTAATAGTCCTTGACTGTCGTCATCCGGAATGGAATATGTGTCAAGCATACTGGTGCACGCGCCGATTGTGGGCGATAACGGTCGAAAAGCACCGCTGTTGTCCCACCTGGGTCAATCTCACGCAAAGTGGCGATACGGTGAATCAGGATTGCCGCACATTTGCGGGGAAAGTCAATGAGTCCAAGGCGACTATCGACTTTTGGCAGTGTACAAGTCTGTGCATCAACTTTGAATAGTGCACGCCGCCACAATAGGCAATATACTGTTTGTGAGATGGCTCTGCTGGTTTGTTTCGGTAGCGTAAGGAGTTGTGCTACATACCATGCCCGTGATAGGATGTAAGTATCAATCAGTTGGATTCGTTGATGGAGGTCGAGTCGTTGATCAGTGTGACTCACGCAAAGTCCTCTGAGGCGTGTGAGAATCCGCCTGCACGTGAGTGTTAACATGCGCTGCGGACAGGCAGTCACCTCAAGACCCAAGATACGTTGTTCCCCTACAATCCGGTAGCATGGGCGTTCGATGGTCAATGATCGTGGTCCTAGTGGGATTAGCACCATTTTGTTGGATTTTACCATTGCACCGGATGCTCGTTCATAAACGTGGAGGACTCGGCGAACCGAATCGATGTCCCTGGCGTTTGCTACAAACACACCTACACCATCCGCCTACGCCGCACTGCGGAAGGTGACGCCTGGGAAAGGAACACCATCGACCATCCGTCCGATGTCACGCAGCATGGGGTCCAGCGCCAAAGCGATAAAATACACTGACAAGGGACACCCTTGTCGAACTGATCGTCTGATGGGAATTGGTCGTGATCTGCAGCCGTTCACAATGATTGTGGAATTTGCTCCATCCAAGAAGTGCCGGATGACTCTTATGAAGTGCTCCCCGAAACCCATCCGCTACATAACGGCCAGCAGGTAAGGATGGGAGACCCTATCGAAGGCACCGGCGAAATCTAAGGATCAATTGCAGCCGGGGTTCGAGCGTCGGCGGTGGGTGAGTAAGACAGCATCACAGTATATAGAAGCAGCAGTGAAGGTGGTTTGATTCGAAACGGCACATGATTGAGTGGGACAAAGTACTTTATTCATTACCTGTTCAAGACGTGATGCCACACTTCGTGCCACCAACTTATAATCAGTGTTAAGAACGGTGATGGGACGTACGTCTTTAGCCCATCAGTGACCTGTGACCTTTGGATTAAAGCCAATACGTACAGCTAGAAAATCGGCGGGTAGCTCGCAACCAGCAAAAATCTCCTCGCACATTTTGCAGAAGCGGTCTCCTAACAGGCCGGAAAACCTAGCACTTCGATTAGTACTGGAATGGCACAATCGAAGGGCGGTATCCTTGCGGAGTACCGCCAGAGATGAAAAACCGCAGTGTCAGGGCCTAAATGCTTGCAGCGTGTGCGTTCCACATGAGGGAGTGACATACGGTGGTGCGGGCTGATATGGCAACAGGCGACCGTCGAAAACATCGCAAAAGCAAGTGCCGGAAGGAACGACAATATACGAGAGCACTCGTCAACAGCCCAGTACTACCCTCCATGTCGAGGAGTAAACTGCGACTCCTATTTGAACGTCGCTAGCTGCCAGGGCAGTGGAGATGCCGTGAGGCCGCCCCACAGCAGCGTCAGGCCGGTGCGAGCTATACTGGCGCGAGCTACACCTAGCCGAGTGCTTACGTCGTCCACCGCCTACTGCATATGTGTGTGTGCGTGTGTACACACGTATTCTGCGTGCGTGCAGCGGCGACGACGACGACGTTCGCGAGGAGCTAAGGTTATAACTCCAAACAATTTAATTAAAATTATCTGTGACCAGACCATAAGAGACGCTAACGAGGCATCCGAAGGCACTGTCTTGTGCCCCCATAAATTACTGGCCTAGCGTAATGCGGCTGCAAGTGCGGTCCGGCTAACCGCAAAAAAAAAAAAATTACTTAAGATAATCTTAAATTAATTAAAAGAAATCGTGGTGTGTAAGCAACTAACTACTGGGCACATCAACAACTACGACAAGTTTTGCTACCAGCGGAATATCTGATCACTGCAGAATGTTAACCCATTTCAGGCTGTGTTTTAATTAATTTTAGGTGGGCCGATCCCGGCGGTACTGCAATGCCGGGCCAACCCGCGACAGAGGTGGATCAAGCCCCTAGCACTCCGTCAGAAGCCAAAAATGAGTTTAATATTCTGGTCGTGTGATGCAGGACGTATCAGATATTAAGCTGATAAGAACAGATACTACACTTTTTTTCCCTCCTACCTCCCCTATAGCCCTACCTTTTCCTCTCCAAAAATGCCGCCATCCTCTAGTGTCGACGCAGCACGTAAAGCAGGGTGTTGTTAGTAGCAAGACTTATTGCCATAAACCGAAAATAAAAGCGGAGGCATACTCTGCTATGCCTCAGGGGGCGACGACACACTACTCAGAAACACACCTCCCTCTGCAGGTGTGAGGCAAGTGATGATTTTAAAAACTAAATAGAAAGAAATAAATAAAGACAGAAATGAAGGCAAAATAAAAAAAACAGCGACGGCAGCACACTCAAACGAACTGGCGAGATAATCCCATCGCCCATAGAATTAACAAAGTAATAATCCTCTAAGATAGATTATGCGTTTTCCAATTTTCCAATAATTTTTCATACAAGGTTCACACAATTCGCATGTTACCAATTTCCATATTATCAGTATCACAGAACAGTCTACTCTAGTGATGCCCAGAAGGCCAATATAAAATCTGGGGTATGGGTAAGTCAAGGGTAGTATGAAAGTCCGAGTGACAAAGATCCAGGGGTACACTCAGGCAATTCTTATACGAGGTGCCTTAGTTAGCCCGGAACATCTTTTGATAACCATGAACCATTGCAACTTTAAGAAATCTTGCAAAAGTAATGGTATAGTTCCGGTCAGATTCCGCCAGGCGATGCTGGCTCCAAAGGTAGTCCATGAAAGAGACAGCATCTCCGAGGTAAAGGTCATAGATCGTGAAAATGGTTTGGCCCAAGAGACACACCATTGCGTTACGTCGTGTTCGGGGGTTGGTCTGAATATCAGGGGTAAGGAACCAGTCGACTGACACATAGTCCAGTGTAGTCCCACCGATCAGCGTTAATAGCACACGTGCAAGGTCCCACACTTCTGTGACGTGAGGGCATAGGAGACGATGCTCTCTGGTGCCTACGTCACCACATCGGCCGCAAGCAACCGACGGCCATAGGAGGATGGCCGCCAGGCGATGATTAGTGGGTATTAAATTGTTTACAACGCGATACCATAGCGCTGAAACTTCTGTTTGAAGGGCTAGGTGGTTGATATTAGCCCAAGCGTGGTGCCAGATGACCGACGGTCGTCTGTCCTCCAATTTGTGTGGTGTGAGCTGGCCTCGAAGCGCCTAGTAAAGGCGCTTCGATGTGCGTGCCTTGTCGGTGGCCACTGCTAGGATGTAACTTTGATTGAGGTAATAGTCCTTGACTGTCGTCATCCGGAATGGAATATGTGTCAAGCATACTGGTACACGCGCCGATTGTGGGCGATAACGGTCGGAAAGCACCGCTGTTGTCCCACCTGGGTCAATCTCACGCAAAGTGGCGATACGGTGAATCAGGATTGCCGAACATTTGCGGGGAAAGTCAATGAGTCCAAGGCGACTATCGACTTTTGGCAGTGTACAAGTCTGTGCATCAACTTTGAATAGTGCACGCCGCCAGAATAGGCAATATACTGTTTGTGAGATGGCTCTGCTGGTTTGTTTCGGTAGCGTAAGGAGTTGTGCTACATACCATGCCCGTGATAGGATGTAAGTATTAATCAGTTGGATTCGTTGATGGAGGTCGAGTCGTTGATCAGTGTGACTCACGCAAAGTCCTCTGATGCGCGTGAGAATCCGCCTGCACGTGAGTGTTAACATGAACTGCGGACAGGCAGTCACCTCAAGACCCAAGATACGTTGTTCCCCTACAATCCGGTAGCATGGGCGTTCGATGGTCAATGATCGTGGTCCTAGTGGGATTAGCACCATTTTGTTGGATTTTAACATGGCACCAGATGCTCGTTCATAAACGTAGAGGACTCGGCGACCCGAATCGATGTCCCTGGCGTTTGCTACAAACACACCTACACCATCCGCGTATGCCGCACTGCGGAAGGGGACGCCTGGGAAAGGAACACCATCGACCATCTGTTCGATGTCACGCAGCATGGGGTCCAGCGCCAAAGCGATAAAATACACTGACAAGGGACACCCTTGTCGAACTGATCGTCTGATGGGAATTGGTCGTGATCTGCAGCCGTTCACAATGATTGTGGAATTTGCTCCCTTCCAAGAAGTGCCGGATGACTCTTATGAAGTGCTCCCCGAAACCCATCCGCTACATAACGGCCAGCAGGTAAGGATGGGAGACCCTATCGAAGGCACCGGCGAAATCTAGGGATCAATTGCAGCCGGGGTTCGAGCGTCGGCGGTGGGTGAGTAAGACAGCATCATGGTATATAGAAGCAGCGGTGAAGGTGGTTCGATTCGAAACGCCACATGATTGAGTGGGACAAAATACCTTATTCATTACCTGTTTAAGACGTGAAGCCACACTTCGTGCCACCAACTTATAATCAGTGTTAAGAATGGTGATGGGACGTACGTCTTTAGTCCATCAGTGACCTGTGACCTTTGGATTAAAGCCAATACGTACAGCTAGAAAATCGGCGGGTAGCTCGCAACCAGCAAAAATCTCCTCGCACATTTTGCAGAAGCGGTCTCCTAACAGGCCGGAAAACCTAGCACTTCGATTAGTGCTGGAATGGCACAATCGAAGGCGGTATCCTTGCGGAGTACCACCAGATATGAAAAACCGCAGTGTCAGGGCCTAAATGCTTGCAGCGTGTGCGTTCCACATGAGGGAGTGACATACGGTGGTGCGGGCTGATATGGCAACAGGCGACCGTCGAAAACATCGCAAAAGCAAGTGCCGGAAGGAACGACAATATACGAGAGCACTCGTCAACAGCCCAGTACTACCCTCCATGTCGAGGAGTAAACTGCGACTCCTATTTGAGCGCCGCTAGCTGCCAGGGCAGTGGAGAAGCCGTGAGGCCGCCCCACCGCAGCGTCCGGCCGGTGCGAGCTATACTGGCGCGAGCTACACCTAGCCGAGTGCTTAAATCGTCCACCGCCTACTGCATATGTGTGTGTGCGTGTGTACACACATATTCTGCGTGCGTGCGTGCGGCGGCGACGACGACGACGTTCGCGAGGACCTAAGGTTATTACTCCAAACAATTTAACTAAAATTATCTGTGACCAGACCATAAGAGACGCTAACGAGGCATCCGAAGGCACTGTCCTGTGCCCCCATAAATTACCAGCCTAGCGTAATGCGGCTGCAAGTGCGGTCCGGCTAACCGCAAAAAAAAAAAAAAAAATTACTTAAGATAATCTTAAATTAATTAAAAGAAATCGTGGTGTGTAAGCAACTAACTACTGGGCACATCAACAACTACGACAAGTTTTGCTACCAGCGGAATATCTGATCACTGCAGAATGTTAACCCATTTCAGGCTGTGTTTTAATTAATTGTAGGTGGGCCGATCCCGGCGGTACTGCAATGCCGGGCCAACCCGCGACAGAGGTGGAGCAAGCCCCTAGCACTCCGTCAGAAGCCAAAAATGAGTTTAATATTCTGGTCGTGTGATGCAGGACGTATCAGATATTAAGCTGATAAGAACAGATACTACACTTTTTTTCCCTCCTACCTCCCCTATAGCCCTACCTTTTCCTCTCCAAAAATGCCGCCATCCTCTAGTGTCGACGCAGCACGTAAAGCAGGGTGTTGTTAGTAGCAAGACTTATTGCCATAAACCGAAAATAAAAGCGGAGGCATACTCTGCTATGCCTCAGGGGGCGACGACACACTACTCAGAAACACACCTCCCTCTGCAGGTGTGAGGCAAGTGATGATTTTAAAAACTAAATAGAAAGAAATAAATAAAGACAGAAATGAAGGCAAAATAAAAAAAAACAGCGACGGCAGCACACTCAAACGAACTGGCGAGATAATCCCATCGCCCATAGAATTAACAAAGTAATAATCCTCTAAGATAGATTATGCGTTTTCCAATTTTCCAATAATTTTTCATACAAGGTTCACACAATTCGCATGTTACCAATTTCCATATTATCAGTATCACAGAACAGTCTACTCTAGTGATGCCCAGAAGGCCAATATCAAATCTGGGGTATGGGTAAGTCGAGGGTAGTTTGAAAGTCCGAGTGACAAAGATCCAGGGGTACACTCAGGCAATTCTTATACGAGGTGCCTTAGTTAGCCCGGAACACCTTTTGATAACCATGAACCATTGCAACTTTAAGAAATCTTGCAAAAGTAATGGTATATTTCCGGTCAGATTCCGCCAGGCGATGCTGGCTCCAAAGGTAGTCCATGAAAGAGACAGCTTCTCCGAGGTAAAGGTCATAGATCGTGAAAATGGTTTGGCCCAAGAGACACACCATTGCGTTACGTCGTGATCGGGGGTTGGTCTGAATATCAGGGGTAAGGAACCAGTCGACTGACACATAGTCGAGTGTAGTCCCACCGATCAGCGTTAATAGCACATGTGCAAGGTCCCACACTTCTGTGACGTGAGGGCATAGGAGACGATGCTCTCTGGTGTCTACGTCACCACATCGGCCGCAAGCAGCCGACGGCCATAGGAGGATGGCCGCCAGGCGATGATTAGTGGGTATTAAATTGTTTACAACGCGATACCATAGCGCTGAAACTTCTGTTTGAAGGGCTAGGTGGTTGATATTAGCCCAAGCGTGGTGCCAGATGACCGACGGTCGTCTGTCCTCCAATTTGTGTGGTGTGAGCTGGCCTCGAAGCGCCTAGTAAAGGCGCTTCGATGTGCGTGCCTTGTCGGTGGCCACTGCTAGGATGTAACTTTGATTGAGGTAATAGTCCTTGACTGTCGTCATCCGGAATGGAATATGTGTCAAGCATACTGGTACACGCGCCGATTGTGGGCGATAACGGTCGGAAAGCACCGCTGTTGTCCCACCTGGGTCAATCTCACGCAAAGTGGCGATACGGTGAATCAGGATTGCCGAACATTTGCGGGGAAAGTCAATGAGTCCAAGGCGACTATCGACTTTTGGCAGTGTACAAGTCTGTGCATCAACTTTGAATAGTGCACGCCGCCACAATAAGCAATATACTGTTTGTGAGATGGCTCTGCTGGTTTGTTTCGGTAGCGTAAGGAGTTGTGCTACATACCATGCCCGTGATAGGATGTAAGTATTAATCAGTTGGATTCGTTGATGGAGGTCGAGTCGTTGATCAGTGTGACTCACGCAAAGTCCTCTGATGCTCGTGAGAATCCGCCTGCACGTGAGTGTTAACATGAACTGCGGACAGGCAGTCACCTCAAGACCCAAGATACGTTGTTCCCCTACAATCCGGTAGCATGGGCGTTCGATGGTCAATGATCGTGGTCCTAGTGGGATTAGCACCATTTTGTTGGATTTTAACATGGCACCGGATGCTCGTTCATAAACGTAGAGGACTCGGCGAACCGAATCGATGTCCCTGGCGTTTGCTACAAACACACCTACACCATCCGCGTATGCCGCACTGCGGAAGGGGACGCCTGGGAAAGGAACACCATCGACCATCTGTCCGATGTCACGCAGCATGGGGTCCAGCGCCAAAGCGATAAAATACACTGACAAGGGACACCCTTGTCGAACTGATCGTCTGATGGGAATTGGTCGTGATCTGCAGCCGTTCACAATGATTGTGGAATTTGCTCCCTTCCAAGAAGTGCCGGATGACTCTTATGAAGTGCTCCCCGAAACCCATCCGCTACATAACGGCCAGCAGGTAAGGATGGGAGACCCTATCGAAGGCACCGGCGAAATCTAGGGATCAATTGCAGCCGGGGTTCGAGCGTCGGCGGTGGGTGAGTAAGACAGCATCATGGTATATAGAAGCAGCGGTGAAGGTGGTTCGATTCGAAACGCCACATGATTGAGTGGGACAAAATACCTTATTCATTACCTGTTTAAGACGTGAAGCCACACTTCGTGCCACCAACTTATAATCAGTGTTAAGAATGGTGATGGGACGTACGTCTTTAGTCCATCAGTGACCTGTGACCTTTGGATTAAAGCCAATACGTACAGCTAGAAAATCGGCGGGTAGCTCGCAACCAGCAAAAATCTCCTCGCACATTTTGCAGAAGCGGTCTCCTAACAGGCCGGAAAACCTAGCACTTCGATTAGTGCTGGAATGGCACAATCGAAGGCGGTATCCTTGCGGAGTACCACCAGATATGAAAAACCGCAGTGTCAGGGCCTAAATGCTTGCAGCGTGTGCGTTCCACATGAGGGAGTGACATACGGTGGTGCGGGCTGATATGGCAACAGGCGACCGTCGAAAACATCGCAAAAGCAAGTGCCGGAAGGAACGACAATATACGAGAGCACTCGTCAACAGCCCAGTACTACCCTCCATGTCGAGGAGTAAACTGCGACTCCTATTTGAGCGCCGCTAGCTGCCAGGGCAGTGGAGAAGCCGTGAGGCCGCCCCACCGCAGCGTCCGGCCGGTGCGAGCTATACTGGCGCGAGCTACACCTAGCCGAGTGCTTAAATCGTCCACCGCCTACTGCATATGTGTGTGTGCGTGTGTACACACATATTCTGCGTGCGTGCGTGCGGCGGCGACGACGACGACGACGTTCGCGAGGACCTAAGGTTATAACTCCAAACAATTTAATTAAAATTATCTGTGACCAGACCATAAGAGATGCTAACGAGGCATCCGAAGGCACTGTCCTGTGCCCCCATAAATTACCAGCCTAGCGTAATGCGGCTGCAAGTGCGGTCCGGCTAACCGCAAAAAAAAAAAAAAAAAAATTGCTTAAGATAATCTTAAATTAATTAAAAGAAATCGTGGTGTGTAAGCAACTAACTACTGGGCACATCAACAACTACGACAAGTTTTGCTACCAGCGGAATATCTGATCACTGCAGAATGTTAACCCATTTCAGGCTGTGTTTTAATTAATTGTAGGTGGGCCGATCCCGGCGGTACTGCAATGCCGGGCCAACCCGCGACAGAGGTGGAGCAAGCCCCTAGCACTCCGTCAGAAGCCAAAAATGAGTTTAATATTCTGGTCGTGTGATGCAGGACGTATCAGATATTAAGCTGATAAGAACAGATACTACACTTTTTTTCCCTCCTACCTCCCCTATAGCCCTACCTTTTCCTCTCCAAAAATGCCGCCATCCTCTAGTGTCGACGCAGCACGTAAAGCAGGGTGTTGTTAGTAGCAAGACTTATTGCCATAAACCGAAAATAAAAGCGGAGGCATACTCTGCTATGCCTCAGGGGGCGACGACACACTACTCAGAAACACACCTCCCTCTGCAGGTGTGAGGCAAGTGATGATTTTAAAAACTAAATAGAAAGAAATAAATAAAGACAGAAATGAAGGCAAAATAAAAAAAAAACAGCGACGGCAGCACACTCAAACGAACTGGCGAGATAATCCCATCGCCCATAGAATTAACAAAGTAATAATCCTCTAAGATAGATTATGCGTTTTCCAATTTTCCAATAATTTTTCATACAAGGTTCACACAATTCGCATGTTACCAATTTCCATATTATCAGTATCACAGAACAGTCTGCTCTAGTGATGCCCAGAAGGCCAATATCAAATCTGGGGTATGGGTAAGTCAAGGGTAGTTTGAAAGTCCGAGTGACAAAGATCCAGGGGTACACTCAGGCAATTCTTATACGAGGTGCCTTAGTTAGCCCGGAACACCTTTTGATAACCATGAACCATTGCAACTTTAAGAAATCTTGCAAAAGTAATGGTATATTTCCGGTCAGATTCCGCCAGGCGATGCTGGCTCCAAAGGTAGTCCATGAAAGAGACAGCATCTCCAAGGTAAAGGTCATAGATCGTGAAAATGGTTTGGCCCAAGAGACACACCATTGCGTTACGTCGTGTTCGGGGGTTGGTCTGAATATCACGGGTAAGGAACCAGTCGACTGACACATAGTCGAGTGTAGTCCCACCGATCAGCGTTAATAGCACATGTGCAAGGTCCCACACTTCTGTGACGTGAGGGCATAGGAGACGATGCTCTCTGGTGTCTACGTCACCACATCGGCCGCAAGCGGCCGAGGGCCATAGGAGGATGGCCGCCAGGCGAAGATTACTGGGTATTAAATTGTTTACAACGCGATACCATAGCGCTGAAACTTCTGTTTGAAGGGCTAGGTGGTTGATATTAGCCCAAGCGTGGTGCCAGATGACCGACGGTCGTCTGTCCTCCAATTTGTGTGGTGTGAGCTGGCCTCGAAGCGCCTAGTAAAGGCGCTTCGATGTGCGTGCCTTGTCGGTGGCCACTGCTAGGATGTAACTTTGATTGAGGTAATAGTCCTTGACTGTCGTCATCCGGAATGGAATATGTGTCAAGCATACTGGTACACGCGCCGATTGTGGGCGATAACGGTCGAAAAGCACCGCTGTTGTCCCACCTGGGTCAATCTCACGCAAAGTGGCGATACGGTGAATCAGGATTGCCGAACATTTGCGGGGAAAGTCAATGAGTCCAAGGCGACTATCGACTTTTGGCAGTGTACAAGTCTGTGCATCAACTTTGAATAGTGCACGCCGCCACAATAGGCAATATACTGTTTGTGAGATGGCTCTGCTGGTTTGTTTCGGTAGCGTAAGGAGTTGTGCTACATACCATGCCCGTGATAGGATGTAAGTATTAATCAGTTGGATTCGTTGATGGAGGTCGAGTCGTTGATCAGTGTGACTCACGCAAAGTCCTCTGATGCGCGTGAGAATCCGCCTGCACGTGAGTGTTAACATGAACTGCGGACAGGCAGTCACCTCAAGACCCAAGATACGTTGTTCCCCTACAATCCGGTAGCATGGGCGTTCGATGGTCAATGATCGTGGTCCTAGTGGGATTAGCACCATTTTGTTGGATTTTAACATGGCACCGGATGCTCGTTCATAAACGTAGAGGACTCGGCGACCCGAATCGATGTCCCTGGCGTTTGCTACAAACACACCTACACCATCCGCGTATGCCGCACTGCGGAAGGGGACGCCTGGGAAAGGAACACCATCGACCATCTGTTCGATGTCACGCAGCATGGGGTCCAGCGCCAAAGCGATAAAATACACTGACAAGGGACACCCTTGTCGAACTGATCGTCTGATGGGAATTGGTCGTGATCTGCAGCCGTTCACAATGATTGTGGAATTTGCTCCCTTCCAAGAAGTGCCGGATGACTCTTATGAAGTGCTCCCCGAAACCCATCCGCTACATAACGGCCAGCAGGTAAGGATGGGAGACCCTATCGAAGGCACCGGCGAAATCTAGGGATCAATTGCAGCCGGGGTTCGAGCGTCGGCGGTGGGTGAGTAAGACAGCATCATGGTATATAGAAGCAGCGGTGAAGGTGGTTCGATTCGAAACGCCACATGATTGAGTGGGACAAAATACCTTATTCATTACCTGTTTAAGACGTGAAGCCACACTTCGTGCCACCAACTTATAATCAGTGTTAAGAATGGTGATGGGACGTACGTCTTTAGTCCATCAGTGACCTGTGACCTTTGGATTAAAGCCAATACGTACAGCTAGAAAATCGGCGGGTAGCTCGCAACCAGCAAAAATCTCCTCGCACATTTTGCAGAAGCGGTCTCCTAACAGGCCGGAAAACCTAGCACTTCGATTAGTGCTGGAATGGCACAATTGAAGGCGGTATCCTTGCGGAGTACCACCAGATATGAAAAACCGCAGTGTCAGGGCCTAAATGCTTGCAGCGTGTGCGTTCCACATGAGGGAGTGACATACGGTGGTGCGGGCTGATATGGCAACAGGCGACCGTCGAAAACATCGCAAAAGCAAGTGCCGGAAGGAACGACAATATACGAGAGCACTCGTCAACAGCCCAGTACTACCCTCCATGTCGAGGAGTAAACTGCGACTCCTATTTGAGCGCCGCTAGCTGCCAGGGCAGTGGAGAAGCCGTGAGGCCGCCCCACAGCAGCGTCAGGCCGGTGCGAGCTATACTGGCGCGAGCTACACCTAGCCGAGTGCTTACATCGTCCACCGCCTACTGCATATGTGTGTGTGCGTGTGTACACACGTATTCTGCGTGCGTGCGGCGGCGACGACGACGTTCGCGAGGAGCTGAGGTTATAACTCCAAACAATTTAATTAAAATTATCTGTGACCAGACCATAGGAGACGGTAACGAGGCATCCGAAGGCACTGTCCTGTGCCCCCATAAATTACCAGCCTAGCGTAATGCGGCTGCAAGTGCGGTCCGGCTAACCGCAAAAAAAAAAAAAATTCTTAAGATAATCTTAAATTAATTAAAAGAAATCGTGGTGTGTAAACAACTAACTACTGGGCACATCAACAACTACGACAAGTTTTGCTACCAGCGGAATATCTGATCACTGCAGAATGTTAACCCATTTCAGGCTGTGTTTTAATTAATTTTAGGTGGGCCGATCCCGGCGGTACTGCAATGCCGGGCCAACCCGCGACAGAGGTGGAGCAAGCCCCTAGCACTCCGTCAGAAGCCAAAAATGAGTTTAATATTCTGGTCGTGTGATGCAGGACGTATCAGATATTAAGCTGATAAGAACAGATACTACACTTTTTTTCCCTCCTACCTCCCCTATAGCCCTACCTTTTCCTCTCCAAAAATGCCGCCATCCTCTAGTGTCGACGCAGCACGTAAAGCAGGGTGTTGTTAGTAGCAAGACTTATTGCCATAAACCGAAAATAAAAGCGGAGGCATACTCTGCTATGCCTCAGGGGGCGACGACACACTACTCAGAAACACACCTCCCTCTGCAGGTGTGAGGCAAGTGATGATTTTAAAAACTAAATAGAAAGAAATAAATAAAGACAGAAATGAAGGCAAAATAAAAAAAAAACAGCGACGGCAGCACACTCAAACGAACTGGCGAGATAATCCCATCGCCCATAGAATTAACAAAGTAATAATCCTCTAAGATAGATTATGCGTTTTCCAATTTTCCAATAATTTTTCATACAAGGTTCACACAATTCGCATGTTACCAATTTCCATATTATCAGTATCACAGAACAGTCTACTCTAGTGATGCCCAGAAGGCCAATATCAAATCTGGGGTATGGGTAAGTCAAGGGTAGTTTGAAAGTCCGAGTGACAAAGATCCAGGGGTACACTCAGGCAATTCTTATACGAGGTGCCTTAGTTAGCCCGGAACACCTTTTGATAACCATGAACCATTGCAACTTTAAGAAATCTTGCAAAAGTAATGGTATATTTCCGGTCAAATTCCGCCAGGCGATGCTGGCTCCAAAGGTAGTCCATGAAAGAGACAGCATCTCCGAGGTAAAGGTCATAGATCGTGAAAATGGTTTGGCCCAAGAGACACACCATTGCGTTACGTCGTGTTCGGGGGTTGGTCTGAATATCAGGGGTAAGGAACCAGTCGACTGACACATAGTCGAGTGTAGTCCCACCGATCAGCGTTAATAGCACACGTGCAAGGTCCCACACTTCTGTGACGTGAGGGCATAGGAGACGATGCTCTCTGGTGTCTACGTCACCACATCGGCCACAAGCAGCCGACGGCCATAGGAGGATGGCCGCCAGGCGATGATTAGTGGGTATTAAATTGTTTACAACGCGATACCATAGCGCTGAAACTTCTGTTTGAAGGGCTAGGTGGTTGATATTAGCCCAAGCGTGGTGCCAGATGACCGACGGTCGTCTGTCCTCCAATTTGTGTGGTGTGAGCTGGCCTCGAAGCGCCTAGTAAAGGCGCTTCGATGTGCGTGCCTTGTCGGTGGCCACTGCTAGGATGTAACTTTGATTGAGGTAATAGTCCTTGACTGTCGTCATCCGGAATGGAATATGTGTCAAGCATACTGGTACACGCGCCGATTGTGGGCGATAACGGTCGGAAAGCACCGCTGTTGTCCCACCTGGGTCAATCTCACGCAAAGTGGCGATACGGTGAATCAGGATTGCCGAACATTTGCGGGGAAAGTCAATGAGTCCAAGGCGACTATCGACTTTTGGCAGTGTACAAGTCTGTGCATCAACTTTGAATAGTGCACGCCGCCACAATAGGCAATATACTGTTTGTGAGATGGCTCTGCTGGTTTGTTTCGGTAGCGTAAGGAGTTGTGCTACATACCATGCCCGTGATAGGATGTAAGTATTAATCAGTTGGATTCGTTGATGGAGGTCGAGTCGTTGATCAGTGTGACTCACGCAAAGTCCTCTGATGCGCGTGAGAATCCGCCTGCACGTGAGTGTTAACATGAACTGCGGACAGGCAGTCACCTCAAGACCCAAGATACGTTGTTCCCCTACAATCCGGTAGCATGGGCGTTCGATGGTCAATGATCGTGGTCCTAGTGGGATTAGCACCATTTTGTTGGATTTTAACATGGCACCGGATGCTCGTTCATAAACGTAGAGGACTCGGCGAACCGAATCGATGTCCCTGGCGTTTGCTACAAACACACCTACACCATCCGCGTATGCCGCACTGCGGAAGGGGACGCCTGGGAAAGGAACACCATCGACCATCTGTCCGATGTCACGCAGCATGGGGTCCAGCGCCAAAGCGATAAAATACACTGACAAGGGACACCCTTGTCGAACTGATCGTCTGATGGGAATTGGTCGTGATCTGCAGCCGTTCACAATGATTGTGGAATTTGCTCCCTTCCAAGAAGTGCCGGATGACTCTTATGAAGTGCTCCCCGAAACCCATCCGCTACATAACGGCCAGCAGGTAAGGATGGGAGACCCTATCGAAGGCACCGGCGAAATCTAGGGATCAATTGCAGCCGGGGTTCGATCGTCGGCGGTGGGTGAGTAAGACAGCATCATGGTATATAGAAGCAGCGGTGAAGGTGGTTCGATTCGAAACGCCACATGATTGAGTGGGACAAAATACCTTATTCATTACCTGTTTAAGACGTGAAGCCACACTTCGTGCCACCAACTTATAATCAGTGTTAAGAATGGTGATGGGACGTACGTCTTTAGTCCATCAGTGACCTGTGACCTTTGGATTAAAGCCAATACGTACAGCTAGAAAATCGGCGGGTAGCTCGCAACCAGCAAAAATCTCCTCGCACATTTTGCTGAAGCGGTCTCCTAACAGGCCGGAAAACCTAGCACTTCGATTAGTGCTGGAATGGCACAATCGAAGGCGGTATCCTTGCGGAGTACCACCAGATATGAAAAACCGCAGTGTCAGGGCCTAAATGCTTGCAGCGTGTGCGTTCCACATGAGGGAGTGACATACGGTGGTGCGGGCTGATATGGCAACAGGCGACCGTCGAAAACATCGCAAAAGCAAGTGCCGGAAGGAACGACAATATACGAGAGCACTCGTCAACAGCCCAGTACTACCCTCCATGTCGAGGAGTAAACTGCGACTCCTATTTGAGCGCCGCTAGCTGCCAGGGCAGTGGAGAAGCCGTGAGGCCGCCCCACCGCAGCGTCCGGCCGGTGCGAGCTATACTGGCGCGAGCTACACCTAGCCGAGTGCTTAAATCGTCCACCGCCTACTGCATATGTGTGTGTGCGTGTGTACACACATATTCTGCGTGCGTGCGTGCGGCGGCGACGACGACGACGTTCGCGAGGACCTAAGGTTATAACTCCAAACAATTTAATTAAAATTATCTGTGACCAGACCATAAGAGACGCTAACGAGGCATCCGAAGGCACTGTCCTGTGCCCCCATAAATTACCAGCCTAGCGTAATGCGGCTGCAAGTGCGGTCCGGCTAACCGCAAAAAAAAAAAAAAAAAAAAAAATTCTTAAGATAATCTTAAATTAATTAAAAGAAATCGTGGTGTGTAAGCAACTAACTACTGGGCACATCAACAACTACGACAAGTTTTGCTACCAGCGGAATATCTGATCACTGCAGAATGTTAACCCATTTCAGGCTGTGTTTTAATTAATTTTAGGTGGGCCGATCCCGGCGGTACTGCAATGCCGGGCCAACCCGCGACAGAGGTGGAGCAAGCCCCTAGCACTCCGTCAGAAGCCAAAAATGAGTTTAATATTCTGGTCGTGTGATGCAGGACGTATCAGATATTAAGCTGATAAGAACAGATACTACACTTTTTTTCCCTCCTACCTCCCCTATAGCCCTACCTTTTCCTCTCCAAAAATGCCGCCATCCTCTAGTGTCGACGCAGCACGTAAAGCAGGGTGTTGTTAGTAGCAAGACTTATTGCCATAAACCGAAAATAAAAGCGGAGGCATACTCTGCTATGCCTCAGGGGGCGACGACACACTACTCAGAAACACACCTCCCTCTGCAGGTGTGAGGCAAGTGATGATTTTAAAAACTAAATAGAAAGAAATAAATAAAGACACAAATGAAGGCAAAATAAAAAAAACAGCGACGGCAGCACACTCAAACGAACTGGCGAGATAATCCCATCGCCCATAGAATTAACAAAGTAATAATCCTCTAAGATAGATTATGCGTTTTCCAATTTTCCAATAATTTTTCATACAAGGTTCACAAAATTCGCATGTTACCAATTTCCATATTATCACTATCACAGAACAGTCTACTCTAGTGATGTCCAGAAGGCCAATATCAAATCTGGGGTATGGGTAAGTCAAGGGTAGTTTGAAAGTCCGAGTGACAAAGATCCAGGGGTACACTCAGGCAATTCTTATACGAGGTGCCTTAGTTAGCCCGGAACACCTTTTGATAACCATGAACCATTGCAACTTTAAGAAATCTTGCAAAAGTAATGGTATATTTCCGGTCAGATTCCGCCAGGCGATGCTGGCTCCAAAGGTAGTCCATGAAAGAGACAGCATCTCCGAGGTAAAGGTCATAGATCATGAAAATGGTTTGGCCCAAGAGACACACCATTGCGTTACGTCGTGTTCGGGGGTTGGTCTGAATATCACGGGTAAGGAACCAGTCGACTGACACATAGTCGAGTGTAGTCCCACCGATCAGCGTTAATAGCACACGTGCAAGGTCCCACACTTCTGTGACGTGAGGGCATAGGAGACGATGCTCTCTGGTGTCTACGTCACCACATCGGCCGCAAGCAGCCGACGGCCATAGGAGGATGGCCGCCAGGCGATGATTAGTGGGTATTAAATTGTTTACAACGCGATACCATAGCGCTGAAACTTCTGTTTGAAGGGCTAGGTGGTTGATATTAGCCCAAGCGTGGTGCCAGATGACCGACGGTCGTCTGTCCTCCAATTTGTGTGGTGTGAGCTGGCCTCGAAGCGCCTAGTAAAGGCGCTTCGATGTGCGTGCCTTGTCGGTGGCCACTGCTAGGATGTAACTTTGATTGAGGTAATAGTCCTTGACTGTCGTCATCCGGAATGGAATATGTGTCAAGCATACTGGTACACGCGCCGATTGTGGGCGATAACGGTCGGAAAGCACCGCTGTTGTCCCACCTGGGTCAATCTCACGCAAAGTGGCGATACGGTGAATCAGGATTGCCGAACATTTGCGGGGAAAGTCAATGAGTCCAAGGCGACTATCGACTTTTGGCATTGTACAAGTCTGTGCATCAACTTTGAATAGTGCACGCCGCCACAATAGGCAATATACTGTTTGTGAGATGGCTCTGCTGGTTTGTTTCGGTAGCGTAAGGAGTTGTGCTACATACCATGCCCGTGATAGGATGTAAGTATTAATCAGTTGGATTCGTTGATGGAGGTCGAGTCGTTGATCAGTGTGACTCACGCAAAGTCCTCTGATGCGCGTGAGAATCCGCCTGCACGTGAGTGTTAACATGAACTGCGGACAGGCAGTCACCTCAAGACCCAAGATACGTTGTTCCCCTACAATCCGGTAGCATGGGCGTTCGATGGTCAATGATCGTGGTCCTAGTGGGATTAGCACCATTTTGTTGGATTTTAACATGGCACCGGATGCTCGTTCATAAACGTAGAGGACTCGGCGAACCGAATCGATGTCCCTGGCGTTTGCTACAAACACACCTACACCATCCGCGTATGCCGCACTGCGGAAGGGGACGCCTGGGAAAGGAACACCATCGACCATCTGTCCGATGTCACGCAGCATGGGGTCCAGCGCCAAAGCGATAAAATACACTGACAAGGGACACCCTTGTCGAACTGATCGTCTGATGGGAATTGGTCGTGATCTGCAGCCGTTCACAATGATTGTGGAATTTGCTCCCTTCCAAGAAGTGCCGGATGACTCTTATGAAGTGCTCCCCGAAACCCATCCGCTACATAACGGCCAGCAGGTAAGGATGGGAGACCCTATCGAAGGCACCGGCGAAATCTAGGGATCAATTGCAGCCGGGGTTCGAGCGTCGGCGGTGGGTGAGTAAGACAGCATCATGGTATATAGAAGCAGCGGTGAAGGTGGTTCGATTCGAAACGCCACATGATTGAGTGGGACAAAATACCTTATTCATTACCTGTTTAAGACGTGAAGCCACACTTCGTGCCACCAACTTATAATCAGTGTTAAGAATGGTGATGGGACGTACGTCTTTAGTCCATCAGTGACCTGTGACCTTTGGATTAAAGCCAATACGTACAGCTAGAAAATCGGCGGGTAGCTCGCAACCAGCAAAAATCTCCTCGCACATTTTGCAGAAGCGGTCTCCTAACAGGCCGGAAAACCTAGCACTTCGATTAGTGCTGGAATGGCACAATCGAAGGCGGTATCCTTGCGGAGTACCACCAGATATGAAAAACCGCAGTGTCAGGGCCTAAATGCTTGCAGCGTGTGCGTTCCACATGAGGGAGTGACATACGGTGGTGCGGGCTGATATGGCAACAGGCGACCGTCGAAAACATCGCAAAAGCAAGTGCCGGAAGGAACGACAATATACGAGAGCACTCGTCAACAGCCCAGTACTACCCTCCATGTCGAGGAGTAAACTGCGACTCCTATTTGAGCGCCGCTAGCTGCCAGGGCAGTGGAGAAGCCGTGAGGCCGCCCCACCGCAGCGTCCGGCCGGTGCGAGCTATACTGGCGCGAGCTACACCTAGCCGAGTGCTTAAATCGTCCACCGCCTACTGCATATGTGTGTGTGCGTGTGTACACACATATTCTGCGTGCGTGCGTGCGGCGGCGACGACGACGACGTTCGCGAGGACCTAAGGTTATAACTCCAAACAATTTAATTAAAATTATCTGTGACCAGACCATAAGAGACGGTAACGAGGCATCCGAAGGCACTGTCCTGTGCCCCCATAAATTACCAGCCTAGCGTAATGCGGCTGCAAGTGCGGTCCGGCTAACCGCAAAAAAAAAAAAAAAATTTCTTAAGATAATCTTAAATTAATTAAAAGAAATCGTGGTGTGTAAGCAACTAACTACTGGGCACATCAACAACTACGA
Organism: Schistocerca piceifrons; assembly: GCF_021461385.2. Taxonomy (NCBI): domain Eukaryota; kingdom Metazoa; phylum Arthropoda; class Insecta; order Orthoptera; family Acrididae; genus Schistocerca; species Schistocerca piceifrons. Next base: position 395,981,784 of record NC_060138.1, on the reverse strand, counting down.
CAAGTTTTGCTACCAGCGGAATATCTGATCACTGCAGAATGTTAACCCATTTCAGGCTGTGTTTTAATTAATTTTAGGTGGGCCGATCCCGGCGGTACTGCAATGCCGGGCCAACCCGCGACAGAGGTGGAGCAAGCCCCTAGCACTCCGTCAGAAGCCAAAAATGAGTTTAATATTCTGGTCGTGTGATGCAGGACGTATCAGATATTAAGCTGATAAGAACAGATACTACACTTTTTTTCCCTCCTACCTCCCCTATAGCCCTACCTTTTCCTCTCCAAAAATGCCGCCATCCTCTAGTGTCGACGCAGCACGTAAAGCAGGGTGTTGTTAGTAGCAAGACTTATTGCCATAAACCGAAAATAAAAGCGGAGGCATACTCTGCTATGCCTCAGGGGGCGACGACACACTACTCAGAAACACACCTCCCTCTGCAGGTGTGAGGCAAGTGATGATTTTAAAAACTAAATAGAAAGAAATAAATAAAGACAGAAATGAAGGCAAAATAAAAAAAACAGCGACGGCAGCACACTCAAACGAACTGGCGAGATAATCCCATCGCCCATAGAATTAACAAAGTAATAATCCTCTAAGATAGATTATGCGTTTTCCAATTTTCCAATAATTTTTCATACAAGGTTCACACAATTCGCATGTTACCAATTTCCATATTATCAGTATCACAGAACAGTCTACTCTAGTGATGCCCAGAAGGCCAATATCAAATCTGGGGTATGGGTAAGTCAAGGGTAGTTTGAAAGTCCGAGTGACAAAGATCCAGGGGTACACTCAGGCAATTCTTATACGAGGTGCCTTAGTTAGCCCGGAACACCTTTTGATAACCATGAACCATTGCAACTTTAAGAAATCTTGCAAAAGTAATGGTATAGTTCCGGTCAGATTCCGCCAGGCGATGCTGGCTCCAAAGGTAGTCCATGAAAGAGACAGCATCTCCGAGGTAAAGGTCATAGATCGTGAAAATGGTTTGGCCCAAGAGACACACCATTGCGTTACGTCGTGTTCGGGGGTTGGTCTGAATATCACGGGTAAGGAACCAGTCGACTGACACATAGTCGAGTGTAGTCCCACCGATCAGCGTTAATAGCACACGTGCAAGGTCCCACACTTCTGTGACGTGAGGGCATAGGAGACGATGCTCTCTGGTGTCTACGTCACCACATCGGCCGCAAGCAGCCGACGGCCATAGGAGGATGGCCGCCAGGCGATAATTAGTGGGTATTAAATTGTTTACAACGCGATACCATAGCGCTGAAACTTCTGTTTGAAGGGCTAGGTGGTTGATATTAGCCCAAGCGTGGTGCCAGATGACCGACGGTCGTCTGTCCTCCAATTTGTGTGGTGTGAGCTGGCCTCGAAGCGCCTAGTAAAGGCGCTTCGATGTGCGTGCCTTGTCGGTGGCCACTGCTAGGATGTAACTTTGATTGAGGTAATAGTCCTTGACTGTCGTCATCCGGAATGGAATATGTGTCAAGCATACTGGTACACGCGCCGATTGTGGGCGATAACGGTCGGAAAGCACCGCTGTTGTCCCACCTGGGTCAATCTCACGCAAAGTGGCGATACGGTGAATCAGGATTGCCGCACATTTGCGGGGAAAGTCAATGAGTCCAAGGCGACTATCGACTTTTGGCAGTGTACAAGTCTGTGCATCAACTTTGAATAGTGCACGCCGCCACAATAGGCAATATACTGTTTGTGAGATGGCTCTGCTGGTTTGTTTCGGTAGCGTAAGGAGTTGTGCTACATACCATGCCCGTGATAGGATGTAAGTATTAATCAGTTGGATTCGTTGATGGAGGTCGAGTCGTTGATCAGTGTGACTCACGCAAAGTCCTCTGATGCGCGTGAGAATCCGCCTGCACGTGAGTGTTAACATGAACTGCGGACAGGCAGTCACCTCAAGACCCAAGATACGTTGTTCCCCTACAATCCGGTAGCATGGGCGTTCGATGGTCAATGATCGTGGTCCTAGTGGGATTAGCACCATTTTGTTGGATTTTAACATGGCACCGGATGCTCGTTCATAAACGTAGAGGACTCGGCGAACCGAATCGATGTCCCTGGCGTTTGCTACAAACACACCTACACCATCCGCATATGCCGCACTGCGGAAGGGGACGCCTGGGAAAGGAACACCATCGACCATCTGTCCGATGTCACGCAGCATGGGGTCCAGCGCCAAAGCGATAAAATACACTGACAAGGGACACCCTTGTCGAACTGATCGTCTGATGGGAATTGGTCGTGATCTGCAGCCGTTCACAATGATTGTGGAATTTGCTCCCTTCCAAGAAGTGCCGGATGACTCTTATGAAGTGCTCCCCGAAACCCATCCGCTACATAACGGCCAGCAGGTAAGGATGGGAGACCCTATCGAAGGCACCGGCGAAATCTAGGGATCAATTGCAGCCGGGGTTCGAGCGTCGGCGGTGGGTGAGTAAGACAGCATCATGGTATATAGAAGCAGCGGTGAAGGTGGTTCGATTCGAAACGCCACATGATTGAGTGGGACAAAATACCTTATTCATTACCTGTTTAAGACGTGAAGCCACACTTCGTGCCACCAACTTATAATCAGTGTTAAGAATGGTGATGGGACGTACGTCTTTAGTCCATCAGTGACCTGTGACCTTTGGATTAAAGCCAATACGTACAGCTAGAAAATCGGCGGGTAGCTCGCAACCAGCAAAAATCTCCTCGCACATTTTGCTGAAGCGGTCTCCTAACAGGCCGGAAAACCTAGCACTTCGATTAGTGCTGGAATGGCACAATCGAAGGCGGTATCCTTGCGGAGTACCACCAGATATGAAAAACCGCAGTGTCAGGGCCTAAATGCTCGCAGCGTGTGCGTTCCACATGAGGGAGTGACATACGGTGGTGCGGGCTGATATGGCAACAGGCGACCGTCGAAAACATCGCAAAAGCAAGTGCCGGAAGGAACGACAATATACGAGAGCACTCGTCAACAGCCCAGTACTACCCTCCATGTCGAGGAGTAAACTGCGACTCCTATTTGAGCGCCGCTAGCTGCCAGGGCAGTGGAGAAGCCGTGAGGCCGCCCCACCGCAGCGTCCGGCCGGTGCGAGCTATACTGGCGCGAGCTACACCTAGCCGAGTGCTTAAATCGTCCACCGCCTACTGCATATGTGTGTGTGCGTGTGTACACACATATTCTGCGTGCGTGCGTGCGGCGGCGACGACGACGACGTTCGCGAGGACCTAAGGTTATAACTCCAAACAATTTAATTAAAATTATCTGTGACCAGACCATAAGAGACGCTAACGAGGCATCCGAAGGCACTGTCCTGTGCCCCCATAAATTACCAGCCTAGCGTAATGCGGCTGCAAGTGCGGTCCGGCTAACCGCAAAAAAAAAAAAAAAATTTCTTAAGATAATCTTAAATTAATTAAAAGAAATCGTGGTGTGTAAGCAACTAACTACTGGGCACATCAACAACTACGACAAGTTTTGCTACCAGCGGAATATCTGATCACTGCAGAATGTTAACCCATTTCAGGCTGTGTTTTAATTAATTTTAGGTGGGCCGATCCCGGCGGTACTGCAATGCCGGGCCAACCCGCGACAGAGGTGGAGCAAGCCCCTAGCACTCCGTCAGAAGCCAAAAATGAGTTTAATATTCTGGTCGTGTGATGCAGGACGTATCAGATATTAAGCTGATAAGAACAGATACTACACTTTTTTTCCCTCCTACCTCCCCTATAGCCCTACCTTTTCCTCTCCAAAAATGCCGCCATCCTCTAGTGTCGACGCAGCACGTAAAGCAGGGTGTTGTTAGTAGCAAGACTTATTGCCATAAACCGAAAATAAAAGCGGAGGCATACTCTGCTATGCCTCAGGGGGCGACGACACACTACTCAGAAACACACCTCCCTCTGCAGGTGTGAGGCAAGTGATGATTTTAAAAACTAAATAGAAAGAAATAAATAAAGACACAAATGAAGGCAAAATAAAAAAAACAGCGACGGCAGCACACTCAAACGAACTGGCGAGATAATCCCATCGCCCATAGAATTAACAAAGTAATAATCCTCTAAGATAGATTATGCGTTTTCCAATTTTCCAATAATTTTTCATACAAGGTTCACAAAATTCGCATGTTACCAATTTCCATATTATCACTATCACAGAACAGTCTACTCTAGTGATGTCCAGAAGGCCAATATCAAATCTGGGGTATGGGTAAGTCAAGGGTAGTTTGAAAGTCCGAGTGACAAAGATCCAGGGGTACACTCAGGCAATTCTTATACGAGGTGCCTTAGTTAGCCCGGAACACCTTTTGATAACCATGAACCATTGCAACTTTAAGAAATCTTGCAAAAGTAATGGTATATTTCCGGTCAGATTCCGCCAGGCGATGCTGGCTCCAAAGGTAGTCCATGAAAGAGACAGCATCTCCGAGGTAATGGTCATAGATCGTGAAAATGGTTTGGCCCAAGAGACACACCATTGCGTTACGTCGTGTTCGGGGGTTGGTCTGAATATCAGGGGTAAGGAACCAGTCGACTGACACATAGTCGAGTGTAGTCCCACCGATCAGCGTTAATAGCACACGTGCAAGGTCCCACACTTCTGTGACGTGAGGGCATAGGAGACGATGCTCTCTGGTGTCTACGTCACCACATCGGCCGCAAGCAGCCGACGGCCATAGGAGGATGGCCGCCAGGCGATGATTAGTGGGTATTAAATTGTTTACAACGCGATACCATAGCGCTGAAACTTCTGTTTGAAGGGCTAGGTGGTTGATATTAGCCCAAGCGTGGTGCCAGATGACCGACGGTCGTCTGTCCTCCAATTTGTGTGGTGTGAGCTGGCCTCGAAGCGCCTAGTAAAGGCGCTTCGATGTGCGTGCCTTGTCGGTGGCCACTGCTAGGATGTAACTTTGATTGAGGTAATAGTCCTTGACTGTCGTCATCCGGAATGGAATATGTGTCAAGCATACTGGTACACGCGCCGATTGTGGGCGATAACGGTCGGAAAGCACCGCTGTTGTCCCACCTGGGTCAATCTCACGCAAAGTGGCGATACGGTGAATCAGGATTGCCGAACATTTGCGGGGAAAGTCAATGAGTCCAAGGCGACTATCGACTTTTGGCAGTGTACAAGTCTGTGCATCAACTTTGAATAGTGCACGCCGCCACAATAGGCAATATACTGTTTGTGAGATGGCTCTGCTGGTTTGTTTCGGTAGCGTAAGGAGTTGTGCTACATACCATGCCCGTGATAGGATGTAAGTATTAATCAGTTGGATTCGTTGATGGAGGTCGAGTCGTTGATCAGTGTGACTCACGCAAAGTCCTCTGATGCGCGTGAGAATCCGCCTGCACGTGAGTGTTAACATGAACTGCGGACAGGCAGTCACCTCAAGACCCAAGATACGTTGTTCCCCTACAATCCGGTAGCATGGGCGTTCGATGGTCAATGATCGTGGTCCTAGTGGGATTAGCACCATTTTGTTGGATTTTAACATGGCACCGGATGCTCGTTCATAAACGTAGAGGACTCGGCGAACCGAATCGATGTCCCTGGCGTTTGCTACAAACACACCTACACCATCCGCGTATGCCGCACTGCGGAAGGGGACGCCTGGGAAAGGAACACCATCGACCATCTGTCCGATGTCACGCAGCATGGGGTCCAGCGCCAAAGCGATAAAATACACTGACAAGGGACACCCTTGTCGAATTGATCGTCTGATGGGAATTGGTCGTGATCTGCAGCCGTTCACAATGATTGTGGAATTTGCTCCCTTCCAAGAAGTGCCGGATGACTCTTATGAAGTGCTCCCCGAAACCCATCCGCTACATAACGGCCAGCAGGTAAGGATGGGAGACCCTATCGAAGGCACCGGCGAAATCTAGGGATCAATTGCAGCCGGGGTTCGAGCGTCGGCGGTGGGTGAGTAAGACAGCATCATGGTATATAGAAGCAGCGGTGAAGGTGGTTCGATTCGAAACGCCACATGATTGAGTGGGACAAAATACCTTATTCATTACCTGTTTAAGACGTGAAGCCACACTTCGTGCCACCAACTTATAATCAGTGTTAAGAATGGTGATGGGACGTACGTCTTTAGTCCATCAGTGACCTGTGACCTTTGGATTAAAGCCAATACGTACAGCTAGAAAATCGGCGGGTAGCTCGCAACCAGCAAAAATCTCCTCGCACATTTTGCAGAAGCGGTCTCCTAACAGGCCGGAAAACCTAGCACTTCGATTAGTGCTGGAATGGCACAATCGAAGGCGGTATCCTTGCGGAGTACCACCAGATATGAAAAACCGCAGTGTCAGGGCCTAAATGCTTGCAGCGTGTGCGTTCCACATGAGGGAGTGACATACGGTGGTGCGGGCTGATATGGCAACAGGCGACCGTCGAAAACATCGCAAAAGCAAGTGCCGGAAGGAACGACAATATACGAGAGCACTCGTCAACAGCCCAGTACTACCCTCCATGTCGAGGAGTAAACTGCGACTCCTATTTGAGCGCCGCTAGCTGCCAGGGCAGTGGAGAAGCCGTGAGGCCGCCCCACCGCAGCGTCCGGCCGGTGCGAGCTATACTGGCGCGAGCTACACCTAGCCGAGTGCTTAAATCGTCCACCGCCTACTGCATATGTGTGTGTGCGTGTGTACACACATATTCTGCGTGCGTGCGTGCGGCGGCGACGACGACGACGTTCGCGAGGACCTAAGGTTATAACTCCAAACAATTTAATTAAAATTATCTGTGACCAGACCATAAGAGACGGTAACGAGGCATCCGAAGGCACTGTCCTGTGCCCCCATAAATTACCAGCCTAGCGTAATGCGGCTGCAAGTGCGGTCCGGCTAACCGCAAAAAAAAAAAAAAAATTTCTTAAGATAATCTTAAATTAATTAAAAGAAATCGTGGTGTGTAAGCAACTAACTACTGGGCACATCAACAACTACGACAAGTTTTGCTACCAGCGGAATATCTGATCACTGCAGAATGTTAACCCATTTCAGGCTGTGTTTTAATTAATTTTAGGTGGGCCGATCCCGGCGGTACTGCAATGCCGGGCCAACCCGCGACAGAGGTGGAGCAAGCCCCTAGCACTCCGTCAGAAGCCAAAAATGAGTTTAATATTCTGGTCGTGTGATGCAGGACGTATCAGATATTAAGCTGATAAGAACAGATACTACACTTTTTTTCCCTCCTACCTCCCCTATAGCCCTACCTTTTCCTCTCCAAAAATGCCGCCATCCTCTAGTGTCGACGCAGCACGTAAAGCAGGGTGTTGTTAGTAGCAAGACTTATTGCCATAAACCGAAAATAAAAGCGGAGGCATACTCTGCTATGCCTCAGGGGGCGACGACACACTACTCAGAAACACACCTCCCTCTGCAGGTGTGAGGCAAGTGATGATTTTAAAAACTAAATAGAAAGAAATAGATAAAGACAGAAATGAAGGCAAAATAAAAAAAAACAGCGACGGCAGCACACTCAAACGAACTGGCGAGATAATCCCATCGCCCATAGAATTAACAAAGTAATAATCCTCTAAGATAGATTATGCGTTTTCCAATTTTCCAATAATTTTTCATACAAGGTTCACACAATTCGCATGTTACCAATTTCCATATTATCAGTATCACAGAACAGTCTACTCTAGTGATGCCCAGAAGGCCAATATCAAATCTGGGGTATGGGTAAGTCAAGGGTAGTTTGAAAGTCCGAGTGACAAAGATCCAGGGGTACACTCAGGCAATTCTTATACGAGGTGCCTTAGTTAGCCCGGAACACCTTTTGATAACCATGAACCATTGCAACTTTAAGAAATCTTGCAAAAGTAATGGTATAGTTCCGGTCAGATTCCGCCAGGCGATGCTGGCTCCAAAGGTAGTCCATGAAAGAGACAGCATCTCCGAGGTAAAGGTCATAGATCGTGAAAATGGTTTGGCCCAAGAGACACACCATTGCGTTACGTCGTGTTCGGGGGTTGGTCTGAATATCACGGGTAAGGAACCAGTCGACTGACACATAGTCGAGTGTAGTCCCACCGATCAGCGTTAATAGCACACGTGCAAGGTCCCACACTTCTGTGACGTGAGGGCATAGGAGACGATGCTCTCTGGTGTCTACGTCACCACATCGGCCGCAAGCAGCCGACGGCCATAGGAGGATGGCCGCCAGGCGATGATTAGTGGGTATTAAATTGTTTACAACGCGATACCATAGCGCTGAAACTTCTGTTTGAAGGGCTAGGTGGTTGATATTAGCCCAAGCGTGGTGCCAGATGACCGACGGTCGTCTGTCCTCCAATTTGTGTGGTGTGAGCTGGCCTCGAAGCGCCTAGTAAAGGCGCTTCGATGTGCGTGCCTTGTCGGTGGCCACTGCTAGGATGTAACTTTGATTGAGGTAATAGTCCTTGACTGTCGTCATCCGGAATGGAATATGTGTCAAGCATACTGGTACACGCGCCGATTGTGGGCGATAACGGTCGGAAAGCACCGCTGTTGTCCCACCTGGGTCAATCTCACGCAAAGTGGCGATACGGTGAATCAGGATTGCCGCACATTTGCGGGGAAAGTCAATGAGTCCAAGGCGACTATCGACTTTTGGCAGTGTACAAGTCTGTGCATCAACTTTGAATAGTGCACGCCGCCACAATAGGCAATATACTGTTTGTGAGATGGCTCTGCTGGTTTGTTTCGGTAGCGTAAGGAGTTGTGCTACATACCATGCCCGTGATAGGATGTAAGTATTAATCAGTTGGATTCGTTGATGGAGGTCGAGTCGTTGATCAGTGTGACTCACGCAAAGTCCTCTGATGCGCGTGAGAATCCGCCTGCACGTGAGTGTTAACATGAACTGCGGACAGGCAGTCACCTCAAGACCCAAGATACGTTGTTCCCCTACAATCCGGTAGCATGGGCGTTCGATGGTCAATGATCGTGGTCCTAGTGGGATTAGCACCATTTTGTTGGATTTTAACATGGCACCGGATGCTCGTTCATAAACGTAGAGGACTCGGCGAACCGAATCGATGTCCCTGGCGTTTGCTACAAACACACCTACACCATCCGCGTATGCCGCACTGCGGAAGGGGACGCCTGGGAAAGGAACACCATCGACCATCTGTCCGATGTCACGCAGCATGGGGTCCAGCGCCAAAGCGATAAAATACACTGACAAGGGACACCCTTGTCGAACTGATCGTCTGATGGGAATTGGTCGTGATCTGCAACCGTTCACAATGATTGTGGAATTTGCTCCATCCAAGAAGTGCCGGATGACTCTTATGAAGTGCTCCCCGAAACCCATCCGCTACATTACGGCCTGCAGGTAAGGATGGGAGACCCTATCGAAGGCACCGGCGAAATCTAGGGATCAATTGCAGCCGGGGTTCGAGCGTCGGCGGTGGGTGAGTAAGACAGCATCATGGTATATAGAAGCTGCGGTGAAGGTGGTTCGATTCGAAACGCCACATGATTGAGTGGGACAAAATACCTTATTCATTACCTGTTTAAGACGTGAAGCCACACTTCGTGCCACCAACTTATAATCAGTGTTAAGAATGGTGATGGGACGTACGTCTTTAGTCCATCAGTGACCTGTGACCTTTGGATTAAAGCCAATACGTACAGCTAGAAAATCGGCGGGTAGCTCGCAACCAGCAAAAATCTCCTCGCACATTTTGCAGAAGCGGTCTCCTAACAGGCCGGAAAACCTAGCACTTCGATTAGTGCTGGAATGGCACAATCGAAGGCGGTATCCTTGCGGAGTACCACCAGATATGAAAAACCGCAGTGTCAGGGCCTAAATGCTTGCAGCGTGTGCGTTCCACATGAGGGAGTGACATACGGTGGTGCGGGCTGATATGGCAACAGGCGACCGTCGAAAACATCGCAAAAGCAAGTGCCGGAAGGAACGACAATATACGAGAGCACTCGTCAACAGCCCAGTACTACCCTCCATGTCGAGGAGTAAACTGCGACTCCTATTTGAGCGCCGCTAGCTGCCAGGGCAGTGGAGAAGCCGTGAGGCCGCCCCACCGCAGCGTCCGGCCGGTGCGAGCTATACTGGCGCGAGCTACACCTAGCCGAGTGCTTAAATCGTCCACCGCCTACTGCATATGTGTGTGTGCGTGTGTACACACATATTCTGCGTGCGTGCGTGCGTGCGGCGGCGACGACGACGACGTTCGCGAGGACCTAAGGTTATAACTCCAAACAATTTAATTAAAATTATCTGTGACCAGACCATAAGAGACGGTAACGAGGCATCCGAAGGCACTGTCCTGTGCCCCCATAAATTACCAGCCTAGCGTAATGCGGCTGCAAGTGCGGTCCGGCTAACCGCAAAAAAAAAAAAAAATTTCTTAAGATAATCTTAAATTAATTAAAAGAAATCGTGGTGTGTAAGCAACTAACTACTGGGCACATCAACAACTACGACAAGTTTTGCTACCAGCGGAATATCTGATCACTGCAGAATGTTAACCCATTTCAGGCTGTGTTTTAATTAATTTTAGGTGGGCCGATCCCGGCGGTACTGCAATGCCGGGCCAACCCGCGACAGAGGTGGAGCAAGCCCCTAGCACTCCGTCAGAAGCCAAAAATGAGTTTAATATTCTGGTCGTGTGATGCAGGACGTATCAGATATTAAGCTGATAAGAACAGATACTACACTTTTTTTCCCTCCTACCTCCCCTATAGCCCTACCTTTTCCTCTCCAAAAATGCCGCCATCCTCTAGTGTCGACGCAGCACGTAAAGCAGGGTGTTGTTAGTAGCAAGACTTATTGCCATAAACCGAAAATAAAAGCGGAGGCATACTCTGCTATGCCTCAGGGGGCGACGACACACTACTCAGAAACACACCTCCCTCTGCAGGTGTGAGGCAAGTGATGATTTTAAAAACTAAATAGAAAGAAATAGATAAAGACAGAAATGAAGGCAAAATAAAAAAAAACAGCGACGGCAGCACACTCAAACGAACTGGCGAGATAATCCCATCGCCCATAGAATTAACAAAGTAATAATCCTCTAAGATAGATTATGCGTTTTCCAATTTTCCAATAATTTTTCATACAAGGTTCACACAATTCGCATGTTACCAATTTCCATATTATCAGTATCACAGAACAGTCTACTCTAGTGATGCCCAGAAGGCCAATATCAAATCTGGGGTATGGGTAAGTCAAGGGTAGTTTGAAAGTCCGAGTGACAAAGATCCAGGGGTACACTCAGGCAATTCTTATACGAGGTGCCTTAGTTAGCCCGGAACACCTTTTGATAACCATGAACCATTGCAACTTTAAGAAATCTTGCAAAAGTAATGGTATAGTTCCGGTCAGATTCCGCCAGGCGATGCTGGCTCCAAAGGTAGTCCATGAAAGAGACAGCATCTCCGAGGTAAAGGTCATAGATCGTGAAAATGGTTTGGCCCAAGAGACACACCATTGCGTTACGTCGTGTTCGGGGGTTGGTCTGAATATCACGGGTAAGGAACCAGTCGACTGACACATAGTCGAGTGTAGTCCCACCGATCAGCGTTAATAGCACACATGCAAGGTCCCACACTTCTGTGACGTGAGGGCATAGGAGACGATGCTCTCTGGTGTCTACGTCACCACATCGGCCGCAAGCAGCCGACGGCCATAGGAGGATGGCCGCCAGGCGATGATTAGTGGGTATTAAATTGTTTACAACGCGATACCATAGCGCTGAAACTTCTGTTTGAAGGGCTAGGTGGTTGATATTAGCCCAAGCGTGGTGCCAGATGACCGACGGTCGTCTGTCCTCCAATTTGTGTGGTGTGAGCTGGCCTCGAAGCGCCTAGTAAAGGCGCTTCGATGTGCGTGCCTTGTCGGTGGCCACTGCTAGGATGTAACTTTGATTGAGGTAATAGTCCTTGACTGTCGTCATCCGGAATGGAATCTGTGTCAAGCATACTGGTACACGCGCCGATTGTGGGCGATAACGGTCGGAAAGCACCGCTGTTGTCCCACCTGGGTCAATCTCACGCAAAGTGGCGATACGGTGAATCAGGATTGCCGCACATTTGCGGGGAAAGTCAATGAGTCCAAGGCGACTATCGACTTTTGGCAGTGTACAAGTCTGTGCATCAACTTTGAATAGTGCACGCCGCCACAATAGGCAATATACTGTTTGTGAGATGGCTCTGCTGGTTTGTTTCGGTAGCGTAAGGAGTTGTGCTACATACCATGCCCGTGATAGGATGTAAGTATTAATCAGTTGGATTCGTTGATGGAGGTCGAGTCGTTGATCAGTGTGACTCACGCAAAGTCCTCTGATGCGCGTGAGAATCCGCCTGCACGTGAGTGTTAACATGAACTGCGGACAGGCAGTCACCTCAAGACCCAAGATACGTTGTTCCCCTACAATCCGGTAGCATGGGCGTTCGATGGTCAATGATCGTGGTCCTAGTGGGATTAGCACCATTTTGTTGGATTTTAACATGGCACCGGATGCTCGTTCATAAACGTAGAGGACTCGGCGAACCGAATCGATGTCCCTGGCGTTTGCTACAAACACACCTACACCATCCGCGTATGCCGCACTGCGGAAGGGGACGCCTGGGAAAGGAACACCATCGACCATCTGTCCGATGTCACGCAGCATGGGGTCCAGCGCCAAAGCGATAAAATACACTGACAAGGGACACCCTTGTCGAACTGATCGTCTGATGGGAATTGGTCGTGATCTGCAGCCGTTCACAATGATTGTGGAATTTGCTCCCTTCCAAGAAGTGCCGGATGACTCTTATGAAGTGCTCCCCGAAACCCATCCGCTACATAACGGCCAGCAGGTAAGGATGGGAGACCCTATCGAAGGCACCGGCGAAATCTAGGGATCAATTGCAGCCGGGGTTCGAGCGTCGGCGGTGGGTGAGTAAGACAGCATCATGGTATATAGAAGCAGCGGTGAAGATGGTTCAATTCGAAACGCCACATGATTGAGTGGGACAAAATACCTTATTCATTACCTGTTTAAGACGTGAAGCCACACTTCGTGCCACCAACTTACAATCAGTGTTAAGAATGGTGATGGGACGTACGTCTTTAGTCCATCAGTGACCTGTGACCTTTGGATTAAAGCCAATACGTACAGCTAGAAAATCGGCGGGTAGCTCGCAACCAGCAAAAATCTCCTCGCACATTTTGCAGAAGCGGTCTCCTAACAGGCCGGAAAACCTAGCACTTCGATTAGTGCTGGAATGGCACAATCGAAGGCGGTATCCTTGCGGAGTACCACCAGATATGAAAAACCGCAGTGTCAGGGCCTAAATGCTTGCAGCGTGTGCTTTCCACATGAGGGAGTGACATACGGTGGTGCGGGCTGATATGGCAACAGGCGACCGTCGAAAACATCGCAAAAGCAAGTGCCGGAAGGAACGACAATATACGAGAGCACTCGTCAACAGCCCAGTACTACCCTCCATGTCGAGGAGTAAACTGCGACTCCTATTTGAGCGCCGCTAGCTGCCAGGGCAGTGGAGAAGCCGTGAGGCCGCCCCACCGCAGCGTCCGGTCGGTGCGAGCTATACTGGCGCGAGCTACACCTAGCCGAGTGCTTAAATCGTCCACCGCCTACTGCATATGTGTGTGTGCGTGTGTACACACATATTCTGCGTGCGTGCGTGCGGCGGCGACGACGACGACGTTCGCGAGGACCTAAGGTTATAACTCCAAACAATTTAATTAAAATTATCTGTGACCAGACAATAAGAGACGGTAACGAGGCATCCGAAGGCACTGTCCTGTGCCCCCATAAATTACCAGCCTAGCGTAATGCGGCTGCAAGTGCGGTCCGGCTAACCGCAAAAAAAAAAAAAAAATTTCTTAAGATAATCTTAAATTAATTAAAAGAAATCGTGGTGTGTAAGCAACTAACTACTGGGCACATCAACAACTACGACAAGTTTTGCTACCAGCGGAATATCTGATCACTGCAGAATGTTAACCCATTTCAGGCTGTGTTTTAATTAATTTTAGGTGGGCCGATCCCGGCGGTACTGCAATGCCGGGCCAACCCACGACACAGGTGGAGCAAGCCCCTAGCACTCCGTCAGAAGCCAAAAATGAGTTTAATATTCTGGTCGTGTGATGCAGGACGTATCAGATATTAAGCTGATAAGAACAGATACTACACTTTTTTCCCTCCTACCTCCCCTATAGCCCTACCTTTTCCTCTCCAAAAATGCCGCCATCCTCTAGTGTCGACGCAGCACGTAAAGCAGGGTGTTGTTAGTAGCAAGACTTATTGCCATAAACCGAAAATAAAAGCGGAGGCATACTCTGCTATGCCTCAGGGGGCGACGACACACTACTCAGAAACACACCTCCCTCTGCAGGTGTGAGGCAAGTGATGATTTTAAAAACTAAATAGAAAGAAATAAATAAAGACAGAAATGAAGGCAAAATAAAAAAAAACAGCGACGGCAGCACACTCAAACGAACTGGCGAGATAATCCCATCGCCCATAGAATTAACAAAGTAATAATCCTCTAAGATAGATTATGCGTTTTCCAATTTTCCAATAATTTTTCATACAAGGTTCACACAATTCGCATGTTACCAATTTCCATATTATCAGTATCACAGAACAGTCTACTCTAGTGATGCCCAGAAGGCCAATATCAAATCTGGGGTATGGGTAAGTCAAGGGTAGTTTGAAAGTCCGAGTGACAAAGATCCAGGGGTACACTCAGGCAATTCTTATACGAGGTGCCTTAGTTAGCCCGGAACACCTTTTGATAACCATGAACCATTGCAACTTTAAGAAATCTTGCAAAAGTAATGGTATAGTTCCGGTCAGATTCCGCCAGGCGATGCTGGCTCCAAAGGTAGTCCATGAAAGAGACAGCATCTCCGAGGTAAAGGTCATAGATCGTGAAAATGGTTTGGCCCAAGAGACACACCATTGCGTTACGTCGTGTTCGGGGGTTGGTCTGAATATCACGGGTAAGGAACCAGTCGACTGACACATAGTCGAGTGTAGTCCCACCGATCAGCGTTAATAGCACACGTGCAAGGTCCCACACTTCTGTGACGTGAGGGCATAGGAGACGATGCTCTCTGGTGTCTACGTCACCACATCGGCCGCAAGCAGCCGACGGCCATAGGAGGATGGCCGCCAGGCGATAATTAGTGGGTATTAAATTGTTTACAACGCGATACCATAGCGCTGAAACTTCTGTTTGAAGGGCTAGGTGGTTGATATTAGCCCAAGCGTGGTGCCAGATGACCGACGGTCGTCTGTCCTCCAATTTGTGTGGTGTGAGCTGGCCTCGAAGCGCCTAGTAAAGGCGCTTCGATGTGCGTGCCTTGTCGGTGGCCACTGCTAGGATGTAACTTTGATTGAGGTAATAGTCCTTGACTGTCGTCATCCGGAATGGAATATGTGTCAAGCATACTGGTACACGCGCCGATTGTGGGCGATAACGGTCGGAAAGCACCGCTGTTGTCCCACCTGGGTCAATCTCACGCAAAGTGGCGATACGGTGAATCAGGATTGCCGCACATTTGCGGGGAAAGTCAATGAGTCCAAGGCGACTATCGACTTTTGGCAGTGTACAAGTCTGTGCATCAACTTTGAATAGTGCACGCCGCCACAATAGGCAATATACTGTTTGTGAGATGGCTCTGCTGGTTTGTTTCGGTAGCGTAAGGAGTTGTGCTACATACCATGCCCGTGATAGGATGTAAGTATTAATCAGTTGGATTCGTTGATGGAGGTCGAGTCGTTGATCAGTGTGACTCACGCAAAGTCCTCTGATGCGCGTGAGAATCCGCCTGCACGTGAGTGTTAACATGAACTGCGGACAGGCAGTCACCTCAAGACCCAAGATACGTTGTTCCCCTACAATCCGGTAGCATGGGCGTTCGATGGTCAATGATCGTGGTCCTAGTGGGATTAGCACCATTTTGTTGGATTTTAACATGGCACCGGATGCTCGTTCATAAACGTAGAGGACTCGGCGAACCGAATCGATGTCCCTGGCGTTTGCTACAAACACACCTACACCATCCGCGTATGCCGCACTGCGGAAGGGGATGCCTGGGAAAGGAACACCATCGACCATCTGTCCGATGTCACGCAGCATGGGGTCCAGCGCCAAAGCGATAAAATACACTGACAAGGGACACCCTTGTCGAACTGATCGTCTGATGGGAATTGGTCGTGATCTGCAGCCGTTCACAATGATTGTGGAATTTGCTCCCTTCCAAGAAGTGCCGGATGACTCTTATGAAGTGCTCCCCGAAACCCATCCGCTACATAACGGCCAGCAGGTAAGGATGGGAGACCCTATCGAAGGCACCGGCGAAATCTAGGGATCAATTGCAGCCGGGGTTCGAGCGTCGGCGGTGGGTGAGTAAGACAGCATCATGGTATATAGAAGCAGCGGTGAAGGTGGTTCGATTCGAAACGCCACATGATTGAGTGGGACAAAATACCTTATTCATTACCTGTTTAAGACGTGAAGCCACACTTCGTGCCACCAACTTATAATCAGTGTTAAGAATGGTGATGGGACGTATGTCTTTAGTCCATCAGTGACCTGTGACCTTTGGATTAAAGCCAATACGTACAGCTAGAAAATCGGCGGGTAGCTCGCAACCAGCAAAAATCTCCTCGCACATTTTGCTGAAGCGGTCTCCTAACAGGCCGGAAAACCTAGCACTTCGATTAGTGCTGGAATGGCACAATCGAAGGCGGTATCCTTGCGGAGTACCACCAGATATGAAAAACCGCAGTGTCAGGGCCTAAATGCTTGCAGCGTGTGCGTTCCACATGAGGGAGTGACATACGGTGGTGCGGGCTGATATGGCAACAGGCGACCGTCGAAAACATCGCTAAAGCAAGTGCCGGAAGGAACGACAATATACGAGAGCACTCGTCAACAGCCCAGTACTACCCTCCATGTCGAGGAGTAAACTGCGACTCCTATTTGAGCGCCGCTAGCTGCCAGGGCAGTGGAGAAGCCGTGAGGCCGCCCCACAGCAGCGTCAGGCCGGTGCGAGCTATACTGGCGCGAGCTACACCTAGCCGAGTGCTTACATCGTCCACCGCCTACTGCATATGTGTGTGTGCGTGTGTACACACGTATTCTGCGTGCGTGCGGCGGCGACGACGACGACGTTCGCGAGGAGCTAAGGTTATAACTCCAAACAATTAAATTAAAATTATCTGTGACCAGACCATAGGAGACGGTAACGAGGCATCCGAAGGCACTGTCCTGTGCCCCCATAAATTACCAGCCTAGCGTAATGCGGCTGCAAGTGCGGTCCGGCTAACCGCAAAAAAAAAAAAATTCTTAAGATAATCTTAAATTAATTAAAAGAAATCGTGGTGTGTAAACAACTAACTACTGGGCACATCAACAACTACGACAAGTTTTGCTACCAGCGGAATATCTGATCACTGCAGAATGTTAACCCATTTCAGGCTGTGTTTTAATTAATTTTAGGTGGGCCGATCCCGGCGGTACTGCAATGCCGGGCCAACCCGCGACAGAGGTGGAGCAAGCCCCTAGCACTCCGTCAGAAGCCAAAAATGAGTTTAATATTCTGGTCGTGTGATGCAGGACGTATCAGATATTAAGCTGATAAGAACAGATACTACACTTTTTTTCCCTCCTACCTCCCCTATAGCCCTACCTTTTCCTCTCCAAAAATGCCGCCATCCTCTAGTGTCGACGCAGCACGTAAAGCAGGGTGTTGTTAGTAGCAAGACTTATTGCCATAAACCGAAAATAAAAGCGGAGGCATACTCTGCTATGCCTCAGGGGGCGACGACACACTACTCAGAAACACACCTCCCTCTGCAGGTGTGAGGCAAGTGATGATTTTAAAAACTAAATAGAAAGAAATAAATAAGGACAGAAATGAAGGCAAAATAAAAAAAAAACAGCGACGGCAGCACACTCAAACGAACTGGCGAGATAATCCCATCGCCCATAGAATTAACAAAGTAATAATCCTCTAAGATAGATTATGCGTTATCCAATTTTCCAATAATTTTTCATACAAGGTTCACACAATTCGCATGTTACCAATTTCCATATTATCAGTATCACAGAACAGTCTACTCTAGTGATGCCCAGAAGGCCAATATCAAATCTGGGGTATGGGTAAGTCAAGGGTAGTTTGAAAGTCCGAGTGACAAAGATCCAGGGGTACACTCAGGCAATTCTTATACGAGGTGCCTTAGTTAGCCCGGAACACCTTTTGATAACCATGAACCATTGCAACTTTAAGAAATCTTGCAAAAGTAATGGTATATTTCCGGTCAGATTCCGCCAGGCGATGCTGGCTCCAAAGGTAGTCCATGAAAGAGACAGCATCTCCGAGGTAAAGGTCATAGATCGTGAAAATGGTTTGGCCCAAGAGACACACCATTGCGTTACGTCGTGTTCGGGGGTTGGTCTGAATATCACGGGTAAGGAACCAGTCGACTGACACATAGTCGAGTGTAGTCCCACCGATCAGCGTTAATAGCACACGTGCAAGGTCCCACACTTCTGTGACGTGAGGGCATAGGAGACGATGCTCTCTGGTGTCTACGTCACCACATCGGCCGCAAGCGGCCGAGGGCCATAGGAGGATGGCCGCCAGGCGAAGATTACTGGGTATTAAATTGTTTACAACGCGATACCATAGCGCTGAAACTTCTGTTTGAAGGGCTAGGTGGTTGATATTAGCCCAAGCGTGGTGCCAGATGACCGACGGTCGTCTGTCCTCCAATTTGTGTGGTGTGAGCTGGCCTCGAAGCGCCTAGTAAAGGCACTTCGATGTGCGTGCCTTGTCGGTGGCCACTGCTAGGATGTAACTTTGATTGAGGTAATAGTCCTTGACTGTCGTCATCCGGAATGGAATATGTGTCAAGCATACTGGTACACGCGCCGATTGTGGGCGATAACGGTCGAAAAGCACCGCTGTTGTCCCACCTGGGTCAATCTCACGCAAAGTGGCGATACGGTGAATCAGGATTGCCGAACATTTGCGGGGAAAGTCAATGAGTCCAAGGCGACTATCGACTTTTGGCAGTGTACAAGTCTGTGCATCAACTTTGAATAGTGCACGCCGCCACAATAGGCAATATACTGTTTGTGAGATGGCTCTGCTGGTTTGTTTCGGTAGCGTAAGGAGTTGTGCTACATACCATGCCCGTGATAGGATGTAAGTATTAATCAGTTGGATTCGTTGATGGAGGTCGAGTCGTTGATCAGTGTGACTCACGCAAAGTCCTCTGATGCGCGTGAGAATCCGCCTGCACGTGAGTGTTAACATGAACTGCGGACAGGCAGTCACCTCAAGACCCAAGATACGTTGTTCCCCTACAATCCGGTAGCATGGGCGTTCGATGGTCAATGATCGTGGTCCTAGTGGGATTAGCACCATTTTGTTGGATTTTAACATGGCACCGGATGCTCGTTCATAAACGTAGAGGACTCGGCGAACCGAATCGATGTCCCTGGCGTTTGCTACAAACACACCTACACCATCCGCGTATGCCGCACTGCGGAAGGGGACGCCTGGGAAAGGAACACCATCGACCATCTGTCCGATGTCACGCAGCATGGGGTCCAGCGCCAAAGCGATAAAATATACTGACAAGGGACACCCTTGTCGAACTGATCGTCTGATGGGAATTGGTCGTGATCTGCAGCCGTTCACAATGATTGTGGAATTTGCTCCCTTCCAAGAAGTGCCGGATGACTCTTATGAAGTGCTCCCCGAAACCCATCCGCTACATAACGGCCAGCAGGTAAGGATGGGAGACCCTATCGAAGGCACCGGCGAAATCTAGGGATCAATTGCAGCCGGGGTTCGAGCGTCGGCGGTGGGTGAGTAAGACAGCATCATGGTATATAGAAGCAGCGGTGAAGGTGGTTCGATTCGAAACGCCACATGATTGAGTGGGACAAAATACCTTATTCATTACCTGTTTAAGACGTGAAGCCACACTTCGTGCCACCAACTTATAATCAGTGTTAAGAATGGTGATGGGACGTACGTCTTTAGTCCATCAGTGACCTGTGACCTTTGGATTAAAGCCAATACGTACAGCTAGAAAATCGGCGGGTAGCTCGCAACCAGCAAAAATCTCCTCGCACATTTTGCAGAAGCGGTCTCCTAACAGGCCGGAAAACCTAGCACTTCGATTAGTGCTGGAATGGCACAATCGAAGGCGGTATCCTTGCGGAGTACCACCAGATATGAAAAACCGCAGTGTCAGGGCCTAAATGCTTGCAGCGTGTGCGTTCCACATGAGGGAGTGACATACGGTGGTGCGGGCTGATATGGTAACAGGCGACCGTCGAAAACATCGCAAAAGCAAGTGCCGGAAGGAACGACAATATACGAGAGCACTCGTCAACAGCCCAGTACTACCCTCCATGTCGAGGAGTAAACTGCGACTCCTATTTGAGCGCCGCTAGCTGCCAGGGCAGTGGAGAAGCCGTGAGGCCGCCCCACAGCAGCGTCAGGCCGGTGCGAGCTATACTGGCGCGAGCTACACCTAGCCGAGTGCTTACATCGTCCACCGCCTACTGCATATGTGTGTGTGCGTGTGTACACACGTATTCTGCGTGCGTGCGGCGGCGACGACGACGACGACGACGACGACGACGACGTTCGCGAGGAGCTAAGGTTATAACTCCAAACAATTTAATTAAAATTATCTGTGACCAGACCATAAGAGACGCTAACGAGGCATCTGAAGGCACTGTCCTGTGCCCCCATAAATTACCAGCCTAGCGTAATGCGGCTGCAAGTGCGGTCCGGCTAACCGCAAAAAAAAAAAAAAAAAAAATTCTTAAGATAATCTTAAATTAATTAAAAGAAATCGTGGTGTGTAAGCAACTAACTACTGGGCACATCAACAACTACGACAAGTTTTGCTACCAGCGGAATATCTGATCACTGCAGAATGTTAACCCATTTCAGGCTGTGTTTTAATTAATTTTAGGTGGGCCGATCCCGGCGGTACTGCAATGCCGGGCCAACCCGCGACAGAGGTGGAGCAAGCCCCTAGCACTCCGTCAGAAGCCAAAAATGAGTTTAATATTCTGGTCGTGTGATGCAGGACGTATCAGATATTAAGCTGATAAGAACAGATACTACACTTTTTTTCCCTCCTACCTCCCCTATAGCCCTACCTTTTCCTCTCCAAAAATGCCGCCATCCTCTAGTGTCGACGCAGCACGTAAAGCAGGGTGTTGTTAGTAGCAAGACTTATTGCCATAAACCGAAAATAAAAGCGGAGGCATACTCTGCTATGCCTCAGGGGGCGACGACACACTACTCAGAAACACACCTCCCTCTGCAGGTGTGAGGCAAGTGATGATTTTAAAAACTAAATAGAAAGAAATAAATAAAGACAGAAATGAAGGCAAAATAAAAAAAACAGCGACGGCAGCACACTCAAACGAACTGGCGAGATAATCCCATCGGCCATAGAATTAACAAAGTAATAATCCTCTAAGATAGATTATGCGTTTTCCAATTTTCCAATAATTTTTCATACAAGGTTCACACAATTCGCATGTTACCAATTTCCATATTATCAGTATCACAGAACAGTCTACTCTAGTGATGCCCAGAAGGCCAATATCAAATCTGGGGTATGGGTAAGTCAAGGGTAGTTTGAAAGTCCGAGTGACAAAGATCCAGGGGTACACTCAGGCAATTCTTATACGAGGTGCCTTAGTTAGCCCGGAACACCTTTTGATAACCATGAACCATTGCAACTTTAAGAAATCTTGCAAAAGTAATGGTATATTTCCGGTCAGATTCCGCCAGGCGATGCTGGCTCCAAAGGTAGTCCATGAAAGAGACAGCATCTCCGAGGTAAAGGTCATAGATCGTGAAAATGGTTTGGCCCAAGAGACACACCATTGCGTTACGTCGTGTTCGGGGGTTGGTCTGAATATCACGGGTAAGGAACCAGTCGACTGACACATAGTCGAGTGTAGTCCCACCGATCAGCGTTAATAGCACACGTGCAAGGTCCCACACTTCTGTGACGTGAGGGCATAGGAGACGATGCTCTCTGGTGTCTACGTCACCACTTCGGCCGCAAGCAGCAGGTGGTGGTGGTGGTGGTTGTTGGGATGTTTAAGGGGGACTAAACAGCGAAGGTCATCAGTCCCCCATTCCAAAATCAGGCAAGCCGAATGTCGACGGAGCAGGTAAAAACCAAAGGGGGAGGAGACGTCCCCCCAGGCGCTAAAAGAACACAAATGCAGCAACAAACACTACAAACAAGAAAAGGGCAGAGGCACACCAGACAGAAAGAAACAGAAGAAAGGAAGATGGCCGGAGACTGGTTGACTGACCACGAGAACAAAAATGGGAAAGAGTCAACCATCTCACGGCACACCAGAACAGCAACAGACACAAGGACAAAAGACACAGAAAGGGAAAGGGGCAGGACCTCCCTAAATCGAACTATAAAACGGACTACCACGGATAAAACTTAAAACGTCATCAGCCATGGAGTCATCATCGGATAAAATCAGAGCCAAAGTGCCCGGTAGATTAAAAGAATGCCGGAGTGTGCGCAGTCGAGGACACTCCAGCAAAATGTGGCCGACCGTCAGCCGGGACCCACACTGACACAGGAGGGGATCCTCCTGACGCAACAGATGGCCGTGCGTCAGGTATGTATGGCCGATGCGCAGCCGACACAGGACCACTGTGTCCCTGCGAGAAGCCCGCAGGGAAGAACGCCACACAGCGGTCGTCTCCTTGACAGCCCGCAGTTTATTCGGGGCTGTCATGCCACGCCACTCAGCTGCCCACATCCCAAGCACCTTACGGCGCAACACCAACTGCTGGTCGCGAGCCGTAAGGCCGACCTCCAAAGCCGGGGCGTCGATCGCCCCTTTGGCCAGCCTGTGTACACGTTCGTTCCCTGGGATGCCAACATGACCGGGCGTCCAAACCAAGACCACCGAACGACCAGAACGGGCAATGGCGGAAACAGTCTCCTGAATGGAGGACACCAGAGGAGAGGAGGGATAGCAGCGGTCGATGGCCTGGAGGCTGCTCAAGGAGTCACTGCAGATGACGATGGACGCACCTGAGCAGGAACGCATATGCTCAAGAGCGCGCAAGATGGCCACCAGCTCTGCAGTAAAAACACTACAGCCAGCTGGCAAGGAGCGCTGTTCAACATGGTCAGCGTGAGCAAAAGCGTAGGCAGTGCGACCATCAACCAGGGAACCATCAGTGTAGACAGGCTCACAGCCCGGAAATGAGGCGAGGAGCGCAAGAAAACGGCGACGGAGGGCCACAGGCGGAACCGAGTCCTTAGGTCCCTGTGCCAAATCCAGACGGACGGACGGCCGGGACAAACACCAGGGAGGCGTAGGTGTACGGACGCGGAAGGGAGGCAGAAGAGGGAATGACCCCAGTTCTGACAGCAGGGACTGGACACGGACAGCTACGGAAAGCCCAGACCTAGGTCGCCGTTTGGGCAGATGGAGGACCATAGCAGGGAAAAGCAGGCGACGATTGGGATGGTCTGGCGAGCCACGAACGTGGACAGCATAGTCGGCGAGCAGACGATGGCGGCGAATCCGCAGCGGGGGAACCCCGGCCTCCACCAGTAGACTATCCACGGGGCTGGTGCGAAAAGCGCCAGTTGCAAGCCGGACCCCACAGTGGTGTATGGGGTCTAACAACTTCAACACTGAGGGTGATGCAGACCCATAGGCCAGGCTCCCATAATCAAGCCGAGACTGCACAAGGGCTCTGTACAATCGCAGCAGCGTGCAGCGATCCGCACCCCAAGACGTGTGGCTAAGGGAGCGGAGGGCGTTGAGGTGCCGCCAGCATTGTTGCTTCAGCTGAGTAATATGAGGAACCCATGTGAGCCGGGCATCAAACACGAGTCCCAAGAAGCGGCAAGTGTCCACCACTTCAAGCAGGTGGCCGTCGAGGTAAAGTGCAGGATGAGGGTGGACCGTCCGACGCCTGCAGAAGTGCATAACTCGAGTCTTGGCTGCAGAGAACTGGAAACCGTGAGTCAGAGCCCATGATGCTGCCTTCCGAACGGCTACCTGCAACCTGCGTTCTGCGACTCCCGTAGTCGTGGAGCTAAATGAGATGCAGAAGTCGTCGGCATACAAAGAAGGAGACACCGACGACCCCACTGCTGCAGCCAGACCATTAATGGCCACTAGAAATAAGGACACACTCAACACCGAGCCCTGTGGGACCCCATTTTCCTGTGCATAAGAAGAACTAGAGACGGCACCGACTTGCACCCGGAAAGAGCGGTGCAATAGAAAGGTTTGAATAAAAGCCGGGAGCCGACCACGAAGACCCCACTCATACAACGTGGCGAGGATGTGATGCCTCCATGTGGTGTCATACGCCTTCCGCAGATCGAAAAATACAGCAACAAGATGCTGACGTCGGGCAAAAGCTGTACGGACAGCAGATTCCAGCCGCACCAAATTGTCCACTGCAGACCGGCCCCGACGGAAGCCACCCTGGGATGGAGCGAGGAGACCGCGCGACTCAAGGACCCAACACAAACGCCGCCCCACCATACGTTCGAGCAATTTGCACAAAACGTTTGTGAGAGTAATGGGACGATAGCTGTCCACCGCCAGTGGGTCCGCACCGGGCTTCAAGATGGGGACAATAACACCCTCTCGCCATTGCGACGGGAACACGCCTTCGCTCCAAATGCGATTAAATATCGCGAGAATGTGTCTCTGGCAGTCCCTGGAGAGATGCTTCAGCATCTGTGCGTGGATGCGGTCCGGTCCTGGTGCTGTATAAGGGCAATCGGAGAGGGCAGCGAGGAATTCCCTCTCGCTGAAAGGAGCATTGTAAGTTTCAGAACGACGCGTGTGGAACGATAATGGCGTCTGCTCGGCCCGCTCCTGGAGAGAGCGAAAGGCGGGGGGATAAGTTGCAGTCGCAGAGCTCTTAGCGAAGTGCGCAGCAAGGTGTTCAGCAATGGCGGCAGCGTCCGTGCACACAGCGCCGTCCAAAGAGATCCCAGGGACACCCGCAGGGGTCTGGTGTCCATAAATCCGCCGTATCCGGGACCACACGAGCGACGGGGAGACACGGGAGCCCAAGGAGGAAACATACCGCTCCCAGCACTCCTGCTTACGCCGTGCAATAAGACGACGGGCGAAGGCACGGAGCCTCTTAAAGGCGATGAGGGTCTCCAGAGACGGGTGCCGCCTATGACGCTGGAGAGCCCGCCTACGGTCGCGAATAGCCTCAGCGATCTCCAGCGACCACCAGGGGACAGCCTTCCGCCGAGGGAGGCCAGAGGAACGGGGGATGGCAGCCTCGGCCGCTGAAATGATGGACGTGGTGAAAACACGGACCACCTCGTCTATGTCACCCTGTGGGGGAGACGCAATGGTTACAGCGGAAGTAAAAGCTGGCCAGTCAGCCATGTGGAGAGCCCAGCGGGGCAAGCGCCCAGAAGAATGACACTGTGGCAGTGACAAATAGATTGTAAAATGGTCACTACCACACAGGTCAGGATGCACCCTCCAGTGGAGGGATGGGACAAGTCCAGGGCTGCAAATAGAGAGATCGATGGCCGAGAACGAGCCATGGGCCATACTGAAATGCGTGGGAGCACCGGTGTTCAAGAGGCTAAGGTCGAGCTGAGCCAACACATGCTCCACGGCCCGACCACGATCATCGGAGACAGTCCCACCCCATAGAGGGTTGTGGGCATTGAAATCGCCCAGCAGCAAAAAAGGTGGCGACAGTTGTGCTATCAGAACAGCCAGGACATGCTGCGCGACAGCACCATCAGGTGGAAGGTAGATACTGCAGACGGTGATAGCCTGTGGCGTCCACACCCGAACAGCGACAGCCTCTAAGGCTGTTTGTAGAGGTACAAACTCGCTGTGAAGAGAGTTAAGGACATATATGCAGACGCCACCAGACACCCTTGCATAAGCTGCCCGGTTCTTAAAATAACCCCGATAGCCACGGAGGGCGGGGGTTCGCATTGCTGGAAACCAAGTTTCCTGCAGAGCAATGCAAGGTGGCGGAGCTCAGCTAGATGGTGGAAGAAACCGCTGCAGTTCCACTGGAGGATGGTATTAGCCATGGATGGGAAAGGTGGTGGTGGTGGTTGTTGGATGTTTAAGGGGGACTAAACAGCGAAGGTCATCAGTCCCCCATTCCAAAATCAGGCGAGCCGAAAATCTACGAAGCAGATAAAATCCAAAGGGGGAGGAGACGTCCCCCCAGGCGCTAAAAGCACACAAATTCAGCAACAAACACTACAGACAAGAACAGGACAGAGGAACACCAGACAGAAAGAAACAGAAGAAAGGAAGATGGCCGGAGACTGGTTGACTGACCACGAGATCAAAAATGGGAAAGAGTCAACCATCTCACGGCACACCAGAACAGCAACAGACACAAGGACAAAAGACACAGAAAGGGAAAGGCGCAGGACCCCCCTAAATCGAACCATAAAACGGACTACCACGGATAAAAGTTAAAACGGTATCAGCCATGGAGGCATCGTCGGATAAAACCAAAGCCAAAGTGCCCGGGAGATTAAAAGATTGCCGGAGTGTGCGCAGCCGAGGACACTCCAGCAAAATGTGGCCGACCGTCAGCCGGGACCCACACTGACACAAGGGGGGATCCTCCTGACGTAACAGATGGCCGTGCGTCAGGTAGGTATGGCCGATGCGCAGCCGACACAGGACTACCGAGTCCCTGCGAGAAGCCCGCAGGGAGGAACGCCACACATCGGTCGTCCCCTTGACAGCCCGTAGTTTATTCGGGGCTGTCATGCCACGCCACTCAGCAGCCCACATCCCAAGTACCTTACGGCGCAACACCATCTGCTGGTCGCGAGCCGTAAGGCCGACCTCCAAAGCCGGGGCGTCGATCGCCCCTTTGGCCAGCCTGTCTACACGTTCGTTCCCTGGGATGCCAACATGACCGGGCGTCCAAACGAAGACCACCGAACGACCAGAACGGGCAATGGCGGAAACAGACTCCTGAATGGAGGACACCAGAGGAGAGGAGGGATAGCAGCGGTCGATGGCCTGAAGGCTGCTCAGGGAGTCACTGCAGATGACGATGGACCCATCTGAGCAGAAACGCAGATGCTCAAGAGCGCGCATTATTGCCACCAGCTCTGCAGTAAAAATACTGCAGCCAGCCGGCAAGGAGCGTTGCTCAACATGGGCAGCGTGAGCAAAAGCGTAGGCAGTGCGACCAACAACCAGGGAACCATCCGTGTAGACAGGCTCACAGCCCGGAAATGATTCGAGGAGCGCAAGAAAACGACGACGGAGGGCCACAGGTGGAACTGAGTCCTTGGGTCCCTGTGCCAAGTCCAGACGGACGGACGGCCGGGACAAACACCAGGGAGGCGTAGGTGTACGGACCCGGAAGGGAGGCAGAAGAGGGAATGACCCCAGTTCTGACAGCAGGGACTGGACACGGACAGCTATGGAAAGCCCAGACCTAGGGCGCCGTTCGGACAGATGGAGGACCATAGCAGGGAAAAGCAGGCGACGATTGGGATGATCTGGCGAGCAATGAACGTGGACAGCATAGTCGACAAGCAGACGATGGCGGCGAATCCGCAGTGGGGGAACCCCGGCCTCCACCAGTAGACTATCCACGGGGCTGGTGCGAAAAGCGCCAGTGGCAAGCCTAACCCCACAGTGGTGTATGGGGTCTAACAACTTTAACACTGAGGGGGACGCAGACCCATAGGCCAGGCTCCCATAATCAAGCCGGGACTGCACAAGGGCTCTGTGCAACCGCAGCAGCGTGCAGCGATCTGCACCCCAAGACGTGTGGCTAAGGCAGCGGAGGGCGTTGAGGTGCCGCCAGCATTTTGGCTTCAGCTGAGTAACATGAGGAACCCATGTGAGCCGGTCATCAAACACGAGTCCCAAGAAGCGGCAAGTGTCCACCACTTCAAGCAGGTGGCCGTCGAGGTAAAGTGCAGGATGAGGGTGGACCGTCCGACGCCTGCAGAAGTGGATTACTCGAGTCTTGGCAGCAGAGAACTGAAAGCCATGAGTCAGTGCCCAAGATGCTGCCTTGCGAACGGCGACTTGCAGCCTGCGTTCGGCGACTCCCGTAGTCGTGGAGCTAAATGAGATGCAGAAGTCGTCGGCATACAAAGAAGGAGACACCGACGACCCCACTGCTGCTGCCAGACCATTAATGGCCACTAAAAATAAGGAGACGCTCAACACCGAGCCCTGTGGGACCCCATTTTCCTGTATATAAGAGGAACTAGAGGTGGCACCGACTTGCACCCGGAAAGAGCGGCGCAATAAAAAGGTTTGAAGGAAAGCCGGGAGCCGATCACGAAGACCCCACCCATGCAACGTGGCGAGGATGTGATGCCTCCATGTGGTGTCATACGCCTTCCGCAGATCGAAAAATACAGCAACGAGATGCTGACGTCGGGCAAAAGCCGTACGGACAGCAGATTCCAGCCGCACCAAATTGTCCACTGCAGACCGGCCCCGACAGAAGCCACCCTGGGATGGAGCGAGGAGACCGCGCGACTCAAGGACCCAACACAAACGCCGCCCCACCATACGTTCGAGCAATTTGCACAAAACGTTGGTGAGGGTAATGGGACGATAGCTGTCCACCGCCAGTGGGTCCGCACCGGGTTTCAAGATGGGGACAATAACGCCCTCCCGCCATTGCGACGGGAACACGCCTTCGCTCCAAATGCGATTAAATATCGCGAGAATGTGTCTCTGGCAGTCCCTGGAGAGATGCTTTAGCATCTGCGCGTGGATGCAGTCTGGGCCTGGTGCTGTATCAGGGCAATCGGCGAGGGCGGCGAGGAATTCCCTCTCGCTGAAAGGAGCATTGTATGTTTCAGAACGACGCGGGTGGAATGAGAACGGCGTCCGCTCGGCTCGCTCCTTTAGAGAGCGAAAGGCGGGGGGATAGGATGCAGTCGCAGAGCTCTGAGCAAAGTGCGCGGCTAGCCGTTCAGCAATGGCGGCAGCGTCCGTGCAGACAGCGCCGTCCAAGGAGAGCCCAGGGACACCCATAGGGGTCTGGGAGCCATAAATCCGCCAGATCCGGGACCACACGTGCGAGGACGAGACACGGGAGCCCAGGGAGGAGACGTACCTCTCCCAGCACTCCTGCTTACGCCGTGCAATAAGACGACGGGCGAAGGCACGGAGCCTCTTAAAGGCGATGAGGGTCTCCAGAGACGGGTGCCGCCTATGACGCTGGAGAGCCCGCCTACGGTCGCGAATAGCCTCAGCAATCTCCGGCGACCACCAGGGGACAGCCTTCCGCCGAGGGAGGCCAGAGGAACGGGGGATGGCAGCCTCGGCCGCCGAAATGATGGACGTGGTGAAAACACGGACCACCTCGTCAATGTCACCCTGTGGGGGAGACGCAATGGTTACAGCGGAAGTAAAAGCTGGCCAGTCAGCCCTGTGGAGAGCCCAGCGGGGCAAGCGCCCAGAAGAATGACACTGTGGCAGTGACAAATAGATGGGAAAATGGTCATTGCCACACAGGTCAGGATGCACCCTCCAGTGGAGGGATGGGACAAGTCCAGGGCTGCAAATAGAGAGATCGATGGCCGAGAACGAGCCATGGGCCACACTGAAATGCGTGGGAGCTCCAGTGTTTAAGAGGCTAAGGTCGAGCTGAGCCAACACATGCTCCACGGCCCGACCACGATCATCGGAGACAGTCCCACCCCATAGAGGGTTGTGGGCATTGAAATCGCCCAGCAGCAAAAAAGGTGGCGGCAGTTGTGCTATCAGAGCAGCCAGGACATGCTGCGTGACAGTACCATCAGGTGGAAGGTAAATGCTGCAGACGGTAATGGCCTGTGGCGTCCACACCCGAACAGCGACAGCCTCTAAAGCTGTTTGTAGAGGCACAAACTCGCTGTGAAGAGAGTTCAGGACATATATGCAGACGCCACCAGACACCTGTGCATAAGCTGCCCGGTTCTTAAAATAACCCCGATAGCCACGGAGGGCGGGGGTTCGCATTGCTGGAAACCAAGTTTCCTGCAGAGCAATGCAAAGGAAAGGATGACGGCTGATAAGGTGGCGGAGCTCAGCGAGATGGTGGAAGAAACCGCTGCAGTTCCACTGCAGGATGTTATTAGCCATGGATGGGAAAGGCGTGAAGGGACTGGGGAGGCAGATTACGCCTCCGGGGCCCCTGCTGCTACTGAGTCACCACCTGGACAACAGCCATCTACTGCATCTGAGGGACTGGCGAGATCCATGTCCTCAGCGGACGCCAGAATCTCCACCTCATCCTCAGACGCAGAGCTTGTAGGAAGCGGTGGAATGGGTGCCACCGCAATGTCGGTAGCCTTGGGGAGTTTCTTCTTCTTCTGCTTCTCGCGCTGTGCCTTTGGTGGCGCAGGCTGGGAGGACGCAACTGGGTCGGTCTCAGGGACAGACGACGACCGTGTGTCCCTACGACCAGGGACTGGCGGTTGTTTAAGCCACTTGCGGCTGTCGGCCTTTGTACCGGACGGAACTTGGGAAGGGAGGTCCCCAAGGGACCCCTTCCTTACGAGAGTAGCCGAAGAAGTCTTACGCTTCTCCGGCTGGGAAGGGGGGACTGATGTCCCCGATGGTTGGGGGGGTGTTGCTCCTGAAGTAGATGGAGCAGGAGCAACAGGAGGTTTAGTGCCCCCCACCATCAAGGGGGCAGGTGTGGGACTTCGACTCTGAGAGCTGACCGGAGCGGATGGAAGTGGAGAAGGAGTGACAGTGGCGGCATAAGAAACTGGCATGCGCACCGGATGAAGCCGATCATATTTCCGCTTCGCCTCAGTGTACGTCAGGCGGTCGATAGTCTTTATTTCCATGATCTTCCGCTCCTTCTGCAGGATCGGACAGTCTGGCGAGCAAGGCGGATGGTGCGCACCACAGTTCACACAGATTGGAGGCGGCGCACAGGGATGATCAGGATGGGAAGGTCGACCGCAATCGCGACAGGCGAGGTCGGAAGCACAGCGTGAAGACATGTGGCCGAACTTCCAACACTTGAAGCACCGCATCGGGGGAGGGATATACGGCTTGACATCACATCGGTACACCATCACCTTGACCTTCTCAGGTAACGTGTCACCCTCGAAGGCCAAGATGAAGGCACCGGTGGCAACTTGACGATCCCTCGGACCCCGGTGGACGCGGCGGACGAAATGGACACCTCGGCGCTCCAAGTTGGCGCGCAGCTCGTCGTCGGACTGTAAAAGCAGATCCCTGTGAAAGATAATGCCCTGGACCAAGTTCAGACTTTTATGGGGCGTGATAGTTACGGAGACATCCCCCAGCGTAGTACAAGCGAGCAAGGCCCGCGACTGGGCGGAGGATGCCGTTTTTATCAACACCGATCCGGACCGCATCTTGGACAAGCCCTCCACCTCCCCAAACTTGTCCTCTAAATGCTCTACAAAGAACTGAGGCTTCACGGATATAAAGGACTCCCCATCAGCTCTGGTACAGACATCTGGACGAATACGTCTCAGTGTCACGCAATGCCTGTCGTTCCTCCCATGGTGTGGCGAGGGAGGGGAACGATTTGGGGTCATAAACGTTACCCTTAAAATGGGCTCTCGAACGCTTAGAGACTGCTGACGGCTGGCCGCCAGCGACAGATGATGTACCACGCTTCATTGCGGGTCATCCGCCCTGATGCCACCTACTCCGACCAAGGGCCCTCCCCACGGGCGCCACCCAGCCACAGCAAAGGCCACCTGGCAGGATGGCCATTGCCGGGAGTCCTGATGCCCCAGGGAGATGGGCATCTACTCCTTGGCATACGTGGGGAGTTAACGGCGCAGGCATCAGTAGAGCGATCCCTGTGTTGTCAGGGGGCTACAACCAAGAGGGTACATGGCGACCCCACCACAACGGACTGGCTACCGTGCTGGATCTTAGGTGCAAAAATGGCCAAGGTCGTCGTCACAGTTAAAAGAAACACTGCAGAGTGCAGCGTGGTAATCGCCCAAGAGATCGAAAACGAGCGGGACACCATGGCAACGACGAGAAAGACGGCTATAGGTCTAATTGCACGAAGGATACAGTGCACCATGTAAGGTGCCCTTCCCCAATTGGCTCGCTGTTCGGAATAATTTAGATAGATGGAGGTCAAACCCGAGAGGGGACCATCACATAAGGCCGAAACGTTTGAGACTCCTTTTAGTCGCCTCATACGACAGGCAGGAATACCGCGGGCCTATTCTAACCCCCGAACCCGCAGGGGGAGGATGGGAAAGGCGTGAAGGGACTGGGGAGGCAGATTACGCCTCCGGGGCCCCTGCTGCTACTGAGTCACCACCTGGACAACAGCTAGCTATTGCATCCGAGGGACTGGCGAGATCCATATCCTCAGCGGACGCCAGAATCTCCACCTCATCCTCAGATGCAGAGCTTGTAGGAAGCGGTGGAATGGGTGCCACCGCAATGTCGGTAGCCTTGGGGAATTTCTTCTTCTTCTGCTTCTCGCGCTGCGCCTTGGGCGGTTCAGGCTGGGAGGGCGTCACCGGGTCAGTCTCAGGGACAGACGACGACCGTGTGTCCCGACGACCAGGGACTGGCGGTTGTTTGAGCCACTTGCGGCCGTCGGCGTTGGAACCGGTCGGAGCGTGCGAAGGAAGGTCCCCAAGGGACCCCTTCCTTACGAGAGTAGCCGAAGAAGTCTTACGCTTCTCCGGCTGGGAAGGGGGGACTGATGTCCCCGATGGTTGGGGGGGTGTTGCTCCGGAAGTAGATGGAGCAGGAGCAACAGGACGTTTAGTGCCCCCCACCATCAAGGGGGCAGGTGTGGGACTTCGACTCTGAGAGCTGACTGGAGTGGATGGAATTGTAGATGGAGTGACAGTGGCGGCATAAGAAGCTGTCATGCGCACCGGATGAAGCCGATCATATTTCCGCTTCGCCTCAGTGTACGTCAGGCGGTCGAGAGTCTTGATTTCCATGATCTTCCGCTCCTTCTGCAGAATCGGACAGTCTGGCGAGCAAGGCGGATGGTGCGCACCACAGTTCACACAGATTGGAGGCGGCGCACAGGGATGATCAGGATGGGAAGGTCGACCGCAATCGCGACAGACGAGGTCGGACGCACAGCGTGAAGACATGTGGCCGAACTTCCAACACTTGAAGCACCGCATCGGGGGAGGGATATACGGCTTGACATCACAACGGTACACCATCACCTTGACCTTCTCAGGTAACGTGTCACCCTCGAAGGCCAAGATGAAGGCACCGGTGGCAACTTGACGATCCCTCAGACCCCGGTGGACGCGAAGGACGAAATGGACACCTCGGCGCTCCAAGTTGGCGCGCAGCTCGTCGTCAGACTGTAAAAGGAGATCCCTGTGAAAGATAATGCCCTGGACCATGTTCAGACTCTTATGGGGCGCGATAGTGACAGAGACATCCCCCAGCTTAGTACAAGCGAGCAAGGCCCACGACTGGGCGGAGGATGCCGTTTTGATCAACACAGATCCGGACCGCATCTTGGACAAGCCCTCCATCTCCCCAAACTTGTCCTCTAAATGCTCTACAAAGAACTGAGGCTTCACGGACATAAAAGATTCCCCGTCAGCTCGGGTACAGACGAGATACCGGGGCGAGTATCTTTCGCTCTCAGTCATAGCCCTTCGTTCCTCCCATGGTGTGGCCAGGGAGGGGAACGATTTGGGGTCATACACATTAGCCTTGAAGTGAGCCTTGGAACGCTTAGAGACTGCTGACGGCTGGCCGCCAGCGAGGGATGATGTACCACGCTTCATTGCGGGTCATCCGCCCTGATGCCACCTACTCCGACCAAGGGCCCTCCCCACGGGCGCCACCCAGCCACAGCAAAGGCCACCTGGCAGGATGGCCATTGCCGGGAGTCCCGATGCCCCACGGAGATGGGCATCTACTCCTTGGCATACGTGGGGGGTGAACGGCGCAGGCATCAGTAGAGCGATCCCTGTGTTGTCAGGGGCCTACAACCAAGAGGGTACATGGCGACCCCACCACAACGGACTGGCTACCGTGCTCGATCTTAGGTGCAAAAATGGCCAAGGTCGTCGTCACAGTTAAAAGAAACACTGCAGAGTGCAGCGTGGTAATCGCACAAGAGATCGAAAACGAGCGGGACACCATTGCAACGACGAGAAAGACGGCTATAGGTCTAATTGCACGATGGATGCAGTGCACCATGTAAGGTGCCCTTCCCCAATTGGCTCGCTCTTCGGAATAATTTAGATAGATGGAGGTCAAACCCGAGAGGGGACCACCACGTAAGGCCGAAACGTTTGAGACTCCTTTTAGTCGCTTCTTACGACAGGCAGGAATACCGCGGGCCTATTCGAACCCCCGAACCCGCAGGGGGGGCAAGCAGCAGAGGGCCATAGGAGGATGGCCGCCAGGCGATGATTAGTGGGTATTAAAATGTTTACAACGCGATACCATAGCGCTGAAACTTCTGTGGGAAGGGCTAGGTGGTTGATATTAGCCCAAGCGTGGTGCCAGATGACCGACGGTCGTCTGTCCTCCAATTTGTGTGGTGTGGGCTGGCCTCGAAGCGCCTAGTAAAGGCGCTTCGATGTGCGTGCCTTGTCGGTGGCCACTGCTAGGATGTAACTTTGATTGAGGTAATAGTCCTTGACTGTCGTCATCCGGAATGGAATATGTGTCAAGCATACTGGTGCACGCGCCGATTGTGGGCGATAACGGTCGAAAAGCACCGCTGTTGTCCCACCTGGGTCAATCTCACGCAAAGTGGCGATACGGTGAATCAGGATTGCCGCACATTTGCGGGGAAAGTCAATGAGTCCAAGGCGACCATCGACTTTTGGCAGTGTACAAGTCTGTGCATCAACTTTAAATAGTGCACGCCGCCACAATAAGCAATATACTGTTTGTGAGATGGCTCTGCTGGTTTGTTTCGGTAGCGTAAGGAGTTGTGCTACATACCATGCCCGTGATAGGATGTAAGTATTAATCAGTTGGATTCGTTGATGGAGGTCGAGTCGTTGATCAGTGTGACTCACGCAAAGTCCTCTGATGCGCGTGGGAATCCGCCTGCACGTGAGTGTTAACATGCGCTGCGGACAGGCAGTCACCTCAAGACCCAAGATACGTTGTTCCCCTACAATCCGGTAGCATGGGCGTTCGATGGTCAATGATCGTGGTCCTAGTGGGATTAGCACCATTTTGTTGGATTTTAACATGGCACCGGATGCTCGTTCATAAACGTGGAGGACTCGGCGAACCGAATCGATGTCCCTGGCGTTTGCTACAAACACACCTACACCATCCGCGTATGCCGCACTGCGGAAGGTGACGCCTGGGAAAGGAACACCATCGAACATCCGTCCGATGTCACGCAGCATGGGGTCCAGCGCCAAAGCGATAAAATACACTGACAAGGGACACCCTTGTCCAACTGATCGTCTGATGGGAATTGGTCGTGATCTGCAGCCGTTCACAATGATTGTGGAATTTGCTCCATCCAAGAAGTGCTGGATGACTCTTATGAAGTGCTCCCCGAAACCCATCCGCTACATAACGGCCAGCAGGTAAGGATGGGAGACCCTATCGAAGGCACCGGCGAAATCTATGGATCAATTGCAGCCGGGGTTCGAGCGTCGGCGGTGGGTGAGTAAGACAGCATCATGGTATATAGAAGCAGCGGTGAAGGTGGTTCGATTCGAAACGCCACATGATTGAGTGGGACAAAGTACCTTATTCATTACCTGTTTAAGACGTGAAGCCACACTTCGTGCCACCAACTTATAATCAGTGTTAAGAACGGTGATGGGACGTACGTCTTTAGCCCATCACTGACCTGTGACCTTTGGATTAAAGCCAATACGTACAGCTAGAAAATCGGCGGGTAGCTCGCAACCAGCAAAAATCTCCTCGCACATTTTGCAGAAGCGGTCTCCTAACAGGCCGGAAAACCTAGCACTTCGATTAGTGCTGGAATGGCACAATCGAAGGCGGTATCCTTGCGGAGTACCACCAGAGATGAAAAACCGCAGTGTCAGGGCCTAAATGCTTGCAGCGTTGCGTTCCACATGAGGGAGTGACATACGGTGGTGCGGGCTGATATGGCAACAGGCGACCGTCGAAAACATCGCAAAAGCAAGTGCCGGAAGGAACGACAATATACGAGAGCACTCGTCAACAGCCCAGTACTACCCTCCATGTCGAGGAGTAAACTGCGACTCCTATTTGAACGCCGCTAGCTGCCAGGGCAGTGGAGAAGCCGTGAGGCCGCCCCACAGCAGCGTCAGGCCGGTGCGAGCTATACTGGCGCGAGCTACACATAGCCGAGTGCTTACATCGTCCACCGCCTACTGCATATGTGTGTGTGCGTGTGTACACACGTATTCTGCGTGCGTGCGGCGGCGACGACGACGACGACGACGTTCGCGAGGAGGTAAGGTTATAACTCCAAACAATTTAATTAAAATTATCTGTGACCAGACCATAAGAGACGCTAACGAGGCATCCTAAGGCACTGTCCTGTGCCCCCATAAATTACCAGCCTAGCGTAATGCGGCTGCAAGTGCGGTCCGGCTAACCGCAAAAAAAAAAAAAAAAAAAAAAAATTTCTTAAGATAATCTTAAATTAATTAAAAGAAATCGTGGTGTGTAAGCAACTAACTACTGGGCACATCAACAACTACGACAAGTTTTGCTACCAGCGGAATATCTGATCACTGCAGAATGTTAACCCATTTCAGGCTGTGTTTTAATTAATTTTAGGTGGGCCGATCCCGGCGGTACTGCAATGCCGGGCCAACCCGCGACATACGTGGAGCAAGCCCCTAGCACTCCGTCAGAAGCCAAAAATGAGTTTAATATTCTGCTCGTGTGATGCAGGACGTATCAGATATTAAGCTGAT
This sequence comes from Schistocerca piceifrons, assembly GCF_021461385.2. Classification (NCBI taxonomy): domain Eukaryota; kingdom Metazoa; phylum Arthropoda; class Insecta; order Orthoptera; family Acrididae; genus Schistocerca; species Schistocerca piceifrons. The sequence continues at coordinate 395,944,855 of NC_060138.1, read as the reverse complement.
AAGAACAGATACTACACTTTTTTTCCCTCCTACCTCCCCTATAGCCCTACCTTTTTCCTCTCCAAAAATGCCGCCATCCTCTAGTGTCGACGCAGCACGTAAAGCAGGGTGTTGTTAGTAGCAAGACTTATTGCCATAAACCGAAAATAAAAGCGGAGGCATACTCTGCTATGCCTCAGGGGGCGACGACACACTACTCAGAAACACACCTCCCTCTGCAGGTGTGAGGCAAGTGATGATTTTAAAAACTAAATAGAAAGAAATAAATAAAGACAGAAATGAAGGCAAAATAAAAAAAACAGCGACGGCAGCACACTCAAACGAACTGGCGAGACAATCCCATCGCCCACAGAATTAACAAAGTAATAATCCTCTAAGATAGATTATGCGTTTTCCAATTTTCCAATAATTTTTCATACAAGGTTCACACAATTCGCATGTTACCAATTTCCATATTATCAGTATCATAGAACAGTCTACTCTAGTGATGCCCAGAAGGCCAATATCAAATCTGGGGTATGGGTAAGTCAAGGGTAGTTTGAAAGTCCGAGTGACAAAGATCCAGGGGTACACTCAGGCAATTCCTATACGAGGTGCAACCATTGCAACTTTAAGAAATCTTGCAAAAGTAATGGTATATTTCCGGTCAGATTCCGCCAGGCGATGCTGGCTCCAAAGGTAGTCCATGAAAGAGACAGCATCTGCGAGGCAAAGGTCATAGATTGTGAAAATTGTGTGGCCCAAGAGACACACCATTGCGTTACATCGTGTTCGGGGGTTGGTCTGAATATCAGGGGTAAGGAACCAGTCGACTGACACATAGTCCAGTGTAGTCCCACCGATCAGCGTTAATAGCACACGTGCAAGGTCCCACACTTCTGTGACGTGAGGGCATAGGAGACGATGCTCTCTGGTGTCTACGTCACCACATCGGCCGCAAGCAGCCGAGGGCCATAGGAGGATGGCCGCCAGGCGATGATTAGTGGGTATTAAATTATTTACAACGCGATACCATAGCGCTGAAACTTCTGTGGGAAGGGCTAGGTGGTTGATATTAGCCCAAGCGTGGTGCCAGATGACCGACGGTCGTCTGTCCTCCAATTTGTGTGGTGTGGGCTGGCCTCGAAGCGCCTAGTATAGGCGCTTCGATGTGCGTGCCTTGTCGGTTGCCACTACTAGGATGTAACTTTGATTGAGGCAATAGTCCTTGACTGTCGTCATCCGGAATGGAATATGTGTCAAGCATACTGGTGCACGCGCCGATTGTGGGCGATAACGGTCGAAAAGCACCGCTGTTGTCCCACCTGGGTCAATCTCACGCAAAGTGGCGAGAGGGTAAATCAGGATTGCCGCACATTTGCGGGGAAAGTCAATGAGTCCAAGGCGACTATCGACTTTTGGCAGTGTACAAGTCTGTGCATCAACTTTGAATAGTGCACGCCGCCACAATAGGCAATATACTGTTTGTGAGATGGCTCTGCTGGTTTGTTTTGGTAGCGTAAGGAGTTGTGCTACATACCATGCCCGTGATAGGATGTAAGTATTAATCAGTTGGATTCGTTGATGGAGGTCGAGTCGTTGATCAGTGTGACTCACGCAAAGTCCTCTGATGCACGTGAGAATCCGCCTGCACGTGAGTGTTAACATGCGCTGCGGACAGGCAGTCACCTCAAGACCCAAGATACGTTGATCCCCTACAATCCGTTAGCATGGGCGTACGATGGTCAATGATCGTGGTCCTAGTGGGATTAGCACCATTTTGTTGGATTTTAACATGGCACCGGATGCTCGTTCATAAACGTGGAGGACTCGGCGAACCGAATCGATGTCCCTGGCGTTTGCTACAAACACACCTACACCATCCGCCTATGCCGCACTGCGGAGGGTGACGCCTGGGAAAGGAACACCATCGACCATCCGTCCAATGTCACGCAGCATGGGGTCCAGCGCCAAAGCGATAAAATACACTGACAAGGGACACCCTTGTCGAACTGATCGTCTGATGGGAATTGGTCGTGATCTGCAACCGTTCACAATGATTGTGGAATTTGCTCCATCCAAGAAGTGCCGGATGACTCTTATGAAGTGCTCCCCGAAACCCATCCGCTACATAACGGCCAGCAGGTAAGGATGGGAGACCCTATCGAAGGCACCGGCGAAATCTAGGGATCAATTGCAGCCGGGGTTCGAGCGTCGGCGGTGGGTGAGTAAGACAGCATCACGGTATATAGAAGCAGCGGTGAAGGTGGTTCGATTCGAAACGCCACATGATTGAGTGGGACAAAGTACCTTATTCATTACCTGTTTAAGACGTGAAGCCACACTTCGTGCCACCAACTTATAATCAGTGTTAAGAACGGTGATGGGACGTACGTCTTTAGCCCATCAGTGACCTGTGACCTTTGGATTAAAGCCAATACATACAGCTAGAAAATCGGCGGGTAGCTCGCAACCAGCAAAAATCTCCTCGCACATTTTGCAGAAGCGGTCTCCTAACAGGCCGGAAAACCTAGCACTTCGATTAGTGCTGGAATGGCACAATCGAAGGCGGTATCCTTGCGGAGTACCACCAGAGATGAAAAACCGCAGTGTCAGGGCCTAAATGCTAGCAGCGTGTGCGTTCCACATGAGGGAGTGACATACAGTGGTGCGGGCTGATATGGCAACAGGCGACCGTCGAAAACATCGCAAAAGCAAGTGCCGGAAGGAACGACAATATACGAGAGCACTCGTCAACAGCCCAGTACTACCCTCCATGTCGAGGAGTAAACTGCGACTCCTATTTGAACGCCGCTAGCTGCCAGGGCAGTGGAGAAGCCGTGAGGCCGCCCCACAGCAGCGTCAGGCCGGTGCGAGCTATACTGGCGCGAGCTACACCTAGCCGAGTGCTTACATCGTCCACCGCCTACTGCATATGTGTGTGTGCGTGTGTACACACGTATTCTGCGTGCGTGCGGCGGCGACGACGACGACGACGACGACGTTCGCGAGGAGCTAAGGTTATAACTCCAAACAATTTAATTAAAATTATCTGTGACCAGACCATAAGAGACGCTAACGAGGCATCTGAAGGCACTGTCCTGTGCCCCCATAAATTACCAGCCTAGCGTAATGCGGCTGCAAGTGCGGTCCGGCTAACCGCAAAAAAAAAAAAAAAAAAAAAAAAATTCTTAAGATAATCTTAAATTAATTAAAAGAAATCGTGGTGTGTAAGCAACTAACTACTGGGCACATCAACAACTACGACAAGTTTTGCTACCAGCGGAATATCTGATCACTGCAGAATGTTAATCCATTTCAGGCTGTGTTTTAATTAATTTTAGGTGGGCCGATCCCGGCGGTACTGCAATGCCGGGCCAACCCGCGACATACGTGGAGCACGCCCCTAGCACTCCGTCAGAAGCCAAAAATGAGTTTAATATTCTGGTCGTGTGATGCAGGACGTAGCAGATATTAAGCTGATAAGAACAGATACTACACTTTTTTTCCCTCCTACCTCCCCTATAGCCCTACCTTTTTCCTCTCCAAAAATGCCGCCATCCTCTAGTGTCGACGCAGCACGTAAAGCAGGGTGTTGTTAGTAGCAAGACTTATTGCCATAAACCGAAAATAAAAGCGGAGGCATACTCTGCTATGCCTCAGGGGGCGACGACACACTACTCAGAAACACACCTCCCTCTGCAGGTGTGAGGCAAGTGATGATTTTAAAAACTAAATAGAAAGAAATAAATAAAGACAGAAATGAAGGCAAAATAAAAAAAAACAGCGACGGAAGCACACTCAAGCGACCTGGCGAGATAATCCCATCGCCCATAGAATTAACAAAGTAATAATCCTCTAAGATAGATTATGCGTTTTCCAATTTTCCAATAATTTTTCATACAAGGTTCACACAATTTGCATGTTACCAATTTCCATATTATCAGTATCATAGAACAGTCTACTCTAGTGATGCCGTGAAAGCCAATATCAATTCTGAGATATGGGTAAGTCAAGGGTAGTTTGAAAGTCCGAGTGACAAAGATACAGGGGTACACTCAGGCAATTCTTATACGAGGTGCCTTAGTTAGCCCGGAACACCTTTTGATAACCATGAACCATTGCAACTTTAAGAAATCTTGCAAAAGTAATGGTATATTTCCGGTCAGATTCCGCCAGGCGATGCTGGATCCAAAGGTAGTCCATGAAAGAGACAGTATCTGCGAGGCAAAGGTCATAGATCGTGAAAATTGTGTGGCCCAAGAGACACACCATTGCGATACATCGTGTTCGGGGGTTGGTCTGAATATCAGGGGTAAGGAACCAGTCGACTGACACATAGTCCAGTGTAGTCCCACCGATCAGCGTTAATAGCACACGTGCAAGGTCCCACACTTCTGTGATGTGAGGGCATAGGAGACGATGCTCTCTGGTGTCTACGTCACCACATCGGCCGCAAGCAGCCGAGGGCCATAGGAGGATGGCCGCCAGGCGATGATTAGTGGGTATTAAATTGCTTACAACGCGATACCATAGCGCTGAAACTTCTGTGGGAAGGGCTAGGTGGTTGATATTAGCCCAAGCGTGGTGCCAGATGACCGACAGTCGTCTGTCCTCCAATTTGTGTGGTGTGGGCTGGCCTCGAAGCACCTAGTAAAGGCGCTTCGATGTGCGTGCCTTGTCGGTGGCCACTGCTAGGATGTAACTTTGATTGAGGTAATAGTCCTTGACTGTCGTCATCCGGAATGGAATATGTGTCAAGCATACTGGTGCACGCGCCGATTGTGGGCGATAACGGTCGAAAAGCACCGCTGTTGTCCCACCTGGGTCAATCTCACGCAAAGTGGCGATAGGGTAAATCAGGATTGCCGCACATTTGCGGGGAAAGTCAATGAGTCCAAGGCGACTATCGACTTTTGGCAGTGTACAAGTCTGTGCATCAACTTTGAATAGTGCACGCCGCCACAATAGGCAATATACTGTTTGTGAGATGGCTCTGCTGGTTTGTTTCGGTAGCGTAAGGAGTTGTGCTACATACCATGCCCGTGATAGGATGTAAGTATTAATCAGTTGGATTCGTTGATGGAGGTCGAGTCGTTGATCAGTGTGACTCACGCAAAGTCCTCTGATGCGCGTAAGAATCCGCCTGCACGTGAGTGTTAACATGCGCTGCGGACAGGCAGTCACCTCAAGACCCAAGATACGTTGTTCCCCTACAATCCGGTAGCATGGGCGTTCGATGGTCAATGATCGTGGTCCTAGTGGGATTAGCACCATTTTGTTGGATTTTAACATGGCACCGGATGCTCGTTCATAAACGTGGAGGACTCGGCGAACCGAATCGATGTCCCTGGCGTTTGCTACAAACAAACCTACACCATCCGCGTATGCCGCACTGCGGAAGGTGACGCCTGGGAAAGGAACACCATCGACCATCCGTCCGATGTCACGCAGCATGGGGTCCACCGCCAAAGCGATAAAATACACTGACAAGGGACACCCTTGTCGAACTGATCGTCTGATGGGAATTGGTCGTGATCTGCAGCCGTTCACAATGATTGTGGAATTTGCTCCATCCAAGAAGTGCCGGATGACTCTTATGAAGTGCTCCCCGAAACCCATCCGCTACATAACGGCCAGCAGGTAAGGATGGGAAACCCTATCGAAGGCACCGGCGAAATCTAGGGATCAATTGCAGCCGAGGTTCGAGCGTCGGCGGTGGGTGAGTAAGACAGCATCACAGTATATAGAAGCAGCGGTGAAGGTGGTTCGATTCGAAACGCCACATGATTGAGTGGGACAAAGTACCTTATTCATTACCTGTTTAAGACGTGAAGCCACACTTCGTGCCACCAACTTATAATCAGTGTTAAGAACGGTGATGGGACGTACGTCTTTAGCCCATCAGTGACCTGTGACCTTTGGATTAAAGCCAATACGTACAGCTAGAAAATCGGCGGGTAGCTCGCAACCAGCAAAAATCTCCTCACACATTTTGCAGAAGCGGTCTCCTAACAGGCCGGAAAACCTAGCACTTCGATTAGTGCTCGAATGGCACAATCAAAGGGCGGTATCCTTGCGGAGTACCGCCAGAGATGAAAAACCGCAGTGTCAGGGCCTAAATGCTTGCAGCGTGTGCGTTCCACATGAGGGAGTGACATATGGTGGTGCGGGCTGATATGGCAACAGGCGACCGTCGAAAACATCGCAAAAGCAAGTGCCGGAAGGAACGACAATATACGAGAGCACTCGTCAACAGCCCAGTACTACCCTCCATGTCGAGGAGTAAACTGCGACTCCTATTTGAACGCCGCTAGCTGCCAGGGCAGTGGAGAAGCCGTGAGGCCGCCCCACAGCAGCGTCAGGCCGGTGCGAGGTATACTGGCGCGAGCTACACCTAGCCGAGTGCTTACATCGTCCACCGCCTACTGCATATGTGTGTGTGCGTGTGTACACACGTATTCTGCGCGCTTGCGGCGGCGACGACGACGAAGTTCGCGAGGAGCTAAGGTTATAACTCCAGCAATTTAATTAAAATTATCTGTGACCAGACCATAAGAGACGCTAACGAGGCATCCGAAGGCACTGTCCTGTGCCCCCATAAATTACCAGCCTGGCGTAATGCGGCTGCAAGTGCGGTCACGCTAACCGCAAAAAAAAAAAAAATTCTTAAGATAATCTTAAATTAATCAAAAGAAATCGTGGTGTGTAAGCAACTAACTACTGGGCACATCAACAACTACGACAAGTTTTGCTACTAGCGGAATATCTGATCACTGCAGAATGTTAACCCATTTCAGGCTGTGTTTTAATTAATTTTAGGTGGGCCGATCCCGGCGGTACTGCAATGCCGGGCCAACCCGTAACAGAGGTGGAGCAAGTACCTAGCTCTCCGTCAGAAGCCAAAAATGAGTTTAATATTCTGGTCGTGTGATGCAGGACGTATCAGATATTAAGCTGATAAGAACAGATACTACACTTTTCTTCCCTCCTACCTCCCCTATAGCCCTACCTTTTCCTCTCCAAAAATGCCGCCATCCTCTAGTGTCGACGCAGCACGTAAAGCAGGGTGTTGTTAGTAGCAAGACTTATTGCCATAAACCGAAAATAAAAGCGGAGGCATACCCTGCCATGCCTCAGGGGGCGACGACACACTACTGAGAAACACACCTCCCTCTGCAAGTGTGAGGCAAGTGATGTTTTTAAAAACTAAATAGAAAGAAATAAATAAAGACAGAAATGAAGGCAAAATAAAAAAAAACAGCGACGGCAGCACACTCAAACGAGCTGGCGAGATAATCCCATCGCCCATAGAATTAACGAAGTAATAATCCTCTAAGATAGATTATGCGTTTTCCAATTTTCCAATAATTTTTCATACAAGGTTCACACAATTCGCATGTTACCAGTTTCCATATTATCAGTATCATAGAACAGTCTACTCTAGTGATGCCCAGAAGGCCAATATCAAATCTGGGGTATGGGTAAGTCAAGGGTAGTTTGAAAGTCCGAGTGACAAAGATCCAGGGGTACACTCAGGCAATTCTTATACGAGGTGCCTTAGTTAGCCCGGAACACCTTTTGATAACCATGAACCATTGCAACTTTAAGAAATCTTCCAAAGTAATGGTATATTTCCGGTCAGATTCAGCCAGGTGATGCTGGATCCAAAGGTAGTCCATGAAAGAGACAGCATCTGCGAGGCAAAGGTCATAGATCGTGAAAATTGTGTGGCCCAAGAGACACACCATTGCGTTACGTCGTGTTCGGGGGTTGGTCTGAATATCAGGGGTAAGGAACCAGTCGACTGACACATAGTCCAGTGTAATCCCACCGATCAGCGTTAATAGCACACGTGCAAGGTCCCACACTTCTGTGACGTGAGGGCATAGGAGACGATGCTCTCTGGTGTCTACGTCACCACATCGGCCGCAAGCAGCCGAGGGCCATAGGAGGATGGCCGCCAGGCGATGATTAGTGGGTATTAAATTGTTTACAACGCGATACCATAGCGCTGAAACTTCTGTGGGAAGGGCTAGGTGGTTGATATTAGCCCAAGCGTGGTGCCAGATGACCGACGGTCGTCTGTCCTCCAATTTGTGTGGTGTGGGCTGGCCTCGAAGCGCCTAGTAAAGGCGCTTTGATGTGCGTGCCTTGTCGGTGGCCACTGCTAGGATGTAACTTTGATTGAGGTAATAGTCCTTGACTGTCGTCATCCGGAATGGAATATGTGTCAAGCATACTGGTGCACGCGCCGATTGTGGGCGATAACGGTCGAAAAGCACCGCTGTTGTCCCACCTGGGTCAATCTCACGCAAAGTGGCGATACGGTGAATCAGGATTGCCGCACATTTGCGGGGAAAGTCAATGAGTCCAGGGCGACTATCGACTTTTGGCAGTGTACAAGTCTGTGCATCAACTTTGAATAGTGCACGCCGCCACAATAGGCAATATACTGTTTGTGAGATGGCTCTGCTGGTTTGTTTCGGTAGCGTAAGGAGTTGTGCTACATACCATGCCCGTGATAGGATGTAAGTATTAATCAGTTGGATTCGTTGATGGAGGTCGAGTCGTTGATCAGTGTGACTCACGCAAAGTCCTCTGATGCGCGTGAGCATCCGCCTGCACGTGAGTGTTAACATGCGCTGCGGAGAGGCAGTCACCTCAAGACCCAAGATACGTTGTTCCCCTACAATCCGGTAGCATGGGCGTTCGATGGTCAATGATCGTGGTCCTAGTGGGATTAGCACCATTTTGTTGGATTTTAACATGGCACCGGATGCTCGTTCATAAACGTGGAGGACTCGGCGAACCGAATCGATGTCCCTGGCGTTTGCTACAAACACACCTACACCATCTGCCTATGCCGCACTGCGGAAGGTGACGCCTGGGAAAGGAACACCATCGACCATCCATCCGATGTCACGCAGCATGGGGTCCAGCGCCAAAGCGATAAAATACACTGACAAGGGACACCCTTGTCGAACTGATCGTCTGATGGGAATTGGTCGTGATCTGCAGCCGTTCACAATGATTGTGGAATGTGCTCCATCCAAGAAGTGCCGGATGACTCTTATGAAGTGCTCCCCGAAACCCATCCGCTACATAACGGCCAGCAGGTAAGGATGTAAGACCCTATCGAAGGCACCGGCGAAATCTAGGGATCAATTGCAGCCGGGGTTTGAGCGTTGGCGGTGGGTGAGTAAGACAGCATCACGGTATATAGAAGCAGCGGTGAAGGTGGTTCGATTCGAAACGCCACATGATTGAGTGGGACAAAGTACCTTATTCATTACCTGTTTAAGGGGATATGGAATCACCTATCCCCGCAATGTTAATATATGCCTACTATAGGGAACATTTTCTCACAAACTACTGGAGACAGAGAGGTAAAAATTTTACTGTATGTGCATTCATATGTTACAACAATACTGAAACAACAGTTTATTGTCAAAGTATTTTCTTACAGAGATATTGTACATTTATTTTTAAGTAAATTTTTTCCATCGCTTTTTACTAGACTATCACCCCTAAGTCTTTTGTAAATCAAGTAATTAAAAAATCGTTGTTTCAGTATGTAATAGGGACCTATGTCACTACGTCATAAAAATTTCAGACTTCTAGGTTGACCAGTACCTGAGATAATGTTCCTAGATGAAGTAAAAAGTAAACTTACGGGAAACGGAGAAAGAAGATTAAAACATTCCTGATCCGTAGCTAATACCCCCTTCACAGTCTTCATAATCATCTTCAAGTCTTCTTTTGGCACCCCTCTGCACCTGTCTTGCTTTTTTCACTAATGTCTTGATTATATTATCAGCATGCCTTAGTCTGTGCTGATCTAAAAAGAACATAGCACGTACCATACGGGAACCAACACACATACCCAACTTTTGAAGGACCTGGCATTTAGTTATATTTCCAAGATTGAAGGTTGCCACAGCATCATACACACCAAAATGTAGTGTATTAATTCCGACAAACACTGTTTTTGGGAGACGATGCCATATCACACTATTCAAGCACTCGTTGGGGTTCTGCGTTTTTCCGTGAAGACATTTCATCAGAAGACTTCTGTCAGCCAGATCTCTGAAAATGGGCTTTATTTCTGCCATGATGGCTGATGGTAGACTGTGGTGGTGAATGTATTTCTCTCCTGTTGTTAGTCCCCTATTGTATTTACACCAGCTGTTTTCACCTTTGGGGCACAAACCATGTTGTGGATGCTCATCCGTGGATGCGGTGTGGAAATATAAAGCCCATATAGCTCTCCTCATTTCTTCAAGATTGCCTGTATTTTGCCTGATTGCAAGGCCATAGCAGTTCTGAATGTGGTCTATTATGGAATCAGTCAATCTTCCTCTGCCATCCAAGGTTTTCCCATCATCTAGTTTTTTCCCTTTCATAACTGATTTTAACCTTCTCAGCCTGGCACCCATTCTCTTCTGCACATGTCCTATACATTCAAGTTTGCTTATATTTACACTGTTCCCATATGGTTTGCTTTCCAAAACTTCTTTGAATGCTTTAGAGTCACCATCTCCCAGATATTTGACATAGCGAACATTATACCACTGTGAAGAGCGATGAAAAATTTTCTTCACCCCAGCAACCTCCATGCCACCACTACTACCATAATAATTAGCAATACAGTCATCACTGTGTTCATTTTTCAGCCTGCCTGTGCACCTACAGTATTTAGACATTATTGCAACATCAATAACCTTGCCAGTATCAACACTAGTTGCTGTTACAACACCATTGTTGGAGGTGTGGCCCCTTTTCTGCCACGTGCCATCAAACGCCACTGTGAGGTCACGACTGCCGTCATTTTCTTCCACTGCTTCTTCCACAGCAACCTGCATTGACTTCTGTGCTACATCTTCAACTGCAGATCCTAGTACATAATTGTAAGCTTCAAACTTTGAAGGTGCACTTGGAAGATTTAGAACACCACATAGCATATCACCAGCTGCTTTGCCCTTAGCAATTGCTCGCAATCCATAAACTAACCTAATATTTACACTATAAAGTTCAGTTTTCTTGTATCCATTATTTACAGTTACTGAAACCGAACTTGGAAACTTACAGCTGTATTTACAAACACTGCATATTAAATTAAACTCTGCAGCCAGGCCAACATGGGATTCTACTTTCAGAGAAACGTTTCCATGACATTTTTTGCAGCACAAACTGTTTTCAAGAGCTTCACACAATATATTCGTATCAATGAGTTCAAAAACTTCATTCCCTCTATCAAGTAAATTATATTTCTCTTCCAAATCTCTTAGTTTTTTATGAGAAGCACTGTTTTCATTTGGTGTAAGTTCGTTCGGCAAATCAGTAATAAGTGGATTCACATTTTCCAACAGTGATGATGATGAACTGCTTTGCTTTGCTAATGAATCATTATTTCTTTTCTTTTGCCAGTTCACACGCTTTTTAAATACTTTTGCTTTAGCTCTAGGCATTTTCACTGCGAAAAATGAAGCACTAAATACGAAATAACTCAACAACAACTACTTTCTTATATCACACTGTTTACAAAACAGTCCCGCCACAAAGTCAAAGAGTAACTTGAGGAAACCAGAGAGAAACATTTTCGGGCAACTAGTGTATAAATAGTCGCTGGAAACCGGGATATTTGAATTCATGTCACTTTAAAGGTACTGCCAAAAAGTTCATGGTCAGCCACGAGAGACGTGTATAACTAAAGCGCAATACCCGATCTCACAAATATATAAAAATAAAATAGTTATAATTGTAGTAGAGCTATGTATGATACGTCATTTTAAAGAGGAAACATGGCAGAATATAATACGCCAATAAAAAAAAATTCGATTTTTTAACCCAAAATCCGATTCCGTATCCCCTTAAGACGTGAAGCCACACTTCGTGCCACCAACTTATAATCAGTGTTAAGAATGGTGATGGAACGTACGTCTTTAGCCCATCAGTGACCTGTGACCTTTGGATTAAAGCCAATACGTACAGCTATAAAATCGGCGGGTAGCTCGCAACCAGCAAAAATCTCCTCGCACATTTTGCAGAAGCGGTCTCCTAACAGGTCCCATACTTGTTGGTAGAATTCATAAGGGAGACCGTTGGGGCCAGGTGATTTTTGTCTCAGACAGGCACGGAGGACAGATGTGAGGTCAGCGAGTGTGAGTGGCTCGGTGAAACAGTCGTGGTCTCGAGTATCCAATGAAGTCGGGACCCCACGGATAAGTGCTCGTTGGGCGGCGACGTCTACCTCAACATCCTGGAAGTGGTGCGTATAATGGTCTGTTAGGTATTTGAGTACTTCACATTTATCTGTGAGGCGCATACCATCGTCTGTTTTAAGGTGTAGAATGGTGTTCTTCTTTGCATGATTCCTTTCAGAGGCTGGGTGATAGATGGATGGCCTCTCGCCCTCAATCAGGGATGCAGAACAGCATCTCACCACCATCCCCTCGGACTTCTCCCGAGAGAAGCGAAGGATTGTCGCTTTAATTTTGTTGAGGCGCATGCGTAGCTTGTCATACCTGTCAGCAGGAATGGTTACTACATCATTTAGAAATTGTTGATAAAAGTCTAATGTGCTATGCTTCCAGTGTGCGACTTCGCGTCTATGTTGCTGGATAACACGTCGCAGCCGCGGCTTCGCACACCGGAGCCACCAAACCACAGTGGTGTTGTACCTCGATGCAGTCACGATGCAATCCCGCCATGTTTTCGTGACAAGAGTGCGAAGTTCGGGTGTTGGGAGATGAAGTGTATTCATCTTCCAATAGGTGGCCCGAGGAACCGGGGTTGGACCTGTGATATGCAAGGAGCGAGGGTATGCACAGTGGTCACTAAAGGCCACGGGAATGACTTGGACGGCACAAAGGGCAGGAATCAAATCAGCAGAGACATAAACACGGTCAATACAGCTTGCCCCAATGGGGTATATGTGAGTAAATTGTGTGTAGGCGGGATGAAAGTGGCGCCACATATCATTAAGGTCAGCCGCCTGAAGGAATGAAGCGAGTGCTTCACACCTCATAGGCGTTGGGACCTGATCAGCATCGGCTACCACACAGTTGAAATCTCTGCCAAACACGATAAGACGACGAGCTGTCAAGAATGGGGTGATATCTGACGTAAAAAGTGTTGTTCTGTCATGCCTGTAGGAGCATAGACTTTAATAATAAGTACATCCCGAATGATACATGCAAGAACGCGACCATTGGGTAGTTTTGTAACATCGGATGGAGTTAACTCTGATCTGTATAGCAAAGCAGTGCCCCGCCTGGCGTCAGGGTCGATGTTATATAGTGCCTCATAACCAACCAGGTCAGAGAGAAAGGGGGCACAAACCTCCTGGAGAAAAACCACATCAAATGCACCAAGGTGCAGAAAGTCCTTCAGAGAGCGTAATTTTACTGGGTTGGAGATGGAGTTGATATTTACTGTTAAAAGGGAGAGGGCTCCCAGCTGACAGTCAATTGCAGGCACAGAGAAAGTAACGTCAGATGAGGTCATGGTCGTATGTAAGCAGGTGTGTAAATATCGAAACTGTAACCCTACTACATCACCCTGGATGCTAAAGACAAATACCAGACAGCTCATGTGGGAACAAGACCACTCAATCACGCATTTCGTCGTCTTCGTCGTCAGCCCAGTTCAGTCCTCCCACATTGGCGGGATAGTCCGAACCGGGCGGCGCAGACGGCTCAGTCGCAGCGGTATGTGAGAGGGTGCGAGTGCGCTGCAGTGGCTGTTCACTACCCTGTTCATTTTTACGCTTTGCGGGGACTGCTCCTCGATCTCGTGATGAACTAATGAGCACCTCTAATTGGCGAGCAGTTTTCCGCATACCGTCCGAGCGGTCAGCTGAAACAGACCGTGTAACTGATGAGGCCTGAAATTCAGCCTCACTGCTGCTCTCAGGCAGGGGATGTATTACGCCCTCCTCCAACACTTGCTGTTATTGGCTCGCCTTCTTGCGCCTGTGACGACGCCGGGGGGACTTAGCGACCACATGGTCATCTGCCGTTGGGGGTGGGGTAGGAAGAGCTACCTCCATCTGTTCTACAGTGACAACATCACTGGCCACAGCAGGCGCACTAGTCGCCGCCGGCGGTACTGCCACTACGGGCGTCTGGTCCGGGACAATCTCAATAGGGCTGTCAACAGATGCACTAGGTACCGTTTTCACCTCTCCTGACAGACCTGGGGTCGATTCGTCAGTTCTCTCAGCGGTTCGGTGGGCAGCACCCGCCACTATCTCGCTGAGAAGAGGCACAAGGTTGTCACCTTCAGTGGGTTCCCGCGGCAGCTGCACAGGGCGCCTGCCCGGGCATTCCACGCGTAGATGCTCCGTAGATTGACAGAGGGAGCATGTCTGTGGTTGCCCTATATAGGTAACCTGTGCCCTTGTACTGGCAATATTTATGTACGACTGTATGTGCTGGCGGAGGTCCATACAAACACTACAGACTCTGCTGTTGCCCTGGAAATGGTAGGCACTGCCACATTTTTCATTCGTGATGCTAAGCGCCTTGCCATACCGCGACAGGACACGGCCGATTACTTCATTGGGACACTCAGGGGGTACGTTAAATACCCACACAGTCCGTGTCCCAAAGCCAGATGGCACTTTATGCACTGTTCCGACTGTTCCATCGAAGTAGCGGAACGGATGTTTGCCCGCGAGTGCCAGGCCATACTTTTCGTATTTCTCTTGATCGAGAAATTTCACGAATAACGAGAATAGTACAAAATCCAGTTGAAAGGTGTCGACGTCATTTTCCGGTACTTTCAGATCACCAAATATCCATTCCTGTATTTCAAAGGCCGTTGGCCGTCTCGCTGCTCTGTCGAATACGCATTGAATACTGTTCGTCCGGTTCGACATATTCACCGCCAAAATATCAACACTGGAAAAACCAAGAACAAACGAAAACGACCACAACCACGGCCACGAAACGCGACTCAAGACCCGCTACAGAGCACTACGGACCGCTCCGACCGCGGGGTGCTTCTTAGCCAAAAAGCCGAGAAGCGATAAGGAAAAACCTTTTTTTTTTCTTTATTGTGATTTTAAACACCTTATACAAAGGTCTGCAGCATAGTACGCCGCTCTTCAGCCTTGAGTCTGACAATAAGTATTACATAGAGGTGGCACAGAAAATACAGTCAAAACAGTGGGCAAAAAACGTAGACACTAAAAAACAAAAAAACATGGAGCCGTTCACGCTGGACGAGAAACATCACTAACACTAGTTGACACGGCGCACATAACATGGATGATGGCGACGGCACACGTGAACGGTGGTGGCGAGACGGCGAACAAACACTAAACACAAACGAGGGCACACACACGAGACACTGATGGCGATGATCTCCGGCGCGCGAATGTTCACTGAGCGTGTGCAAATCCGGGGACCTGCCAAGAGAGGAGGAGGAAGAGGAGGAAGGGGAATGGGAGAGGGAGAGGGGAGAGCAGAGATGTCATGGGCAAGGGAGACAGGGGAAGGGAGGAAGGGGGAGGGGAAGCCTGGGGGAAGAGGAGAGGAGGGAGGGGACGAGGGAAAAGGAAAGAGAAGGTAAGGGAAGAGAAGAGAGGGAGGGTGCCTAAAGGAAAGGACACAGGAAGTATGGTGGGAGGATCAAAATTTATAGGAGGGGTAGATGGAGGGGAGGAGGTCATCATCAGGGAGGGGGAGCTGGCGGAAGCCACCTTGGGAGAGGGTAAGGAGGGTGGAGAGATGGAGACCGGGTGGGACGTGGGAATACAGGCATGGCAGCGGGCGGGGGTGGGAGAGGATGGGTGAGACAAGTGGATGAGGAGGATCGAGTTTGCGGGAGGTGTACAGGATCCGTATCCTTTCAAGGAAAAGGAGGAATTGGGGGAAGGGGATGAGATCATACAGGATCCGCATGGGGGAGGGGAGACAGATGTGATAGGTGACGTGGAGAGCATGGCGTTCCAGGATTTGTAGGGATTTATAAAAGGTAGGGGGGGCGGAGATCCAGGCCGGATGGGCGTAACAAAGGATAGGGCGGATGAGGGATTTATAGGTGTGGAGGATGGTGGAGGGGTCCAGACCCCATGTACGGCCAGAAAGGAGCTTGAGGAGACAGAGTCGGGAGCGTGCCTTGGCTTGGATTGTCCAGAGATGGGGAGTCTAGGAGAGGCGACGGTCAAGGGTGACGCCAAGGTACTTAAGGGTGGGAGTGAGAGCGATAGGACGGCTATAGATGGTGAGATAGAAATCAAGGAGGCGGAAGGAAGGGGTGGTTTTGCCTACAATAATCGCCTGGGTTTTGGAGGGACTGACCTTGAGCAACCACTGGTTGCACCAAGCGGTGAACTGGTCAAGATGGGATTGGAGAAGGTGTTGGGAGCACTGCAGGGAGGGGGCAAGGGCAAGGAAGGCGGTGTCATTGGCAAACTGGAGAAGGTGGGCGGGGGGTGTCGGCGGTGGCATGTCCGCCGTATACAAAAGGTACAGAAGGGGGGAGAGGACGGAGTCTTGAGGCACACCGGCGGAGGGGAAAAAGGTGTATGAGTCGGTGTTATGGATGGTGACGTAGGAAGGATGGTGGGAGAGAAAGGAGCCGATCAGATGGACATAGTTAATGGGAAGGGCGAAGGTTTGGAGCTTGAAGAGGAGACCGGAATGCCATACGCGGTCATAAGCTCGTTCGAGGCCCTGGGAGAGGAAGATTGCGGAGTGACGGGAATTAAGCTGGTCAGAAAGGAGATGAGTGAGGTGAAAGAGAAGATCGTCAGAAGAGAAGGACAGCCGAAAGCCACACTGGGTAACGGGAAGGAGGCAGTGCTGGCAGAGATGCTGGTGGATGCGGCGGGTGAGGATAGATTCCAGGACTTTGCTGAAGACTGAGGTAAGGCTGATGGGATGGTAGGAGGAGACAGCAGACGGCAGTTTGCCAGGTTTAAGGAACATCAGGATATGGGAGGTTTTCCGCATTTCTACATTGTAGAGCCTGGCCAGGGTGGAGAGGAAAGAGACAGGAGCTTCACGAAGGTGACGGTAGGTGACACGATCGTGACCAGGAGCGGTGTTGCGTTTTGTGCGGAGTGTAGCAATGAGATCCTGTTTAGTGATAGGGGCATTGAGTTCCGTGTGTGCAATGTTGTCCAAGTACTGGAAACCAGGTGTGAGGGGAGGGACAGAGGTGTCAGTTCGATCGCAGACATCCGGGAAGAGGGAGTAATCTAACTGGGGATCATCGGGGATGGAGAAAACATCGGAGAGGTAGGAGGCAAAGTGATTGGCCTTACTAAGGGAGTCAGGGAAGGGGTGATCATCATGGAGAAGAGGATAGTAGGGGGAGGGTTTAGTTCCAGTAATGCGATGGAAGGCTGACCAGAACTTGGACGAGTTGATAGGTAGAGTAGCATTTAAACGGGTGCATGTCTGTCGCCAGTCCCGGCGTTTCTTAGCCATGAGCAAATTACGAATGTGTCGCTGGAGTTGCCTGTGGCGTCGTAGTGTGTACAGGTCACGCGCGTGGAGGAAGGCACGGTAGAGACGGAGGGATTCATGGAGGAGGAGGACGGCCTGTGGGGGTAAGGTAGGACGGTGGGGGTGGACGGCGACAGTAGGGATGTGGGCCTCCACGGCCTCAGACAAGGTCTGCTGGAGAAAGGAGGCCACATGGGTTACATCGTCAGGGTGGTGGTAGGTGAAGGGGTGGCTATCGACCTGGGTGGAAAAGGTATCCCGGTAGGCATGGGAATAGTCATGAACATACTTAGGGGGAGGGTCATTGCGAGGGTCGGGGTGGGGGCGACGACCGTCTGAAATGGCGAGGAGGACAGGGAGATGGTCGCTACCAATAGGCTCCAGGACATCCACCATTATGTGGCCAAGGAGGTTGGGGGAGGAAAGGATAACATCGGGAGTGGAGTTGGATTCGGGACAGGTGTGCTGGGGGATGGGGATGAGGTCACCTTGAAGGGAGGAGAGGAACCGATGCCACTGCCGTAACTGGGCGGCGGAACGACTATGGATGTTGAGGTCGGCGGCGATCACGTAGGAGGAGAAGGTACGGTCAATGTGGGAGAGGAAGTCGAAGGGAATAGGGGCGTTAGGGCGGACATAGATGGTGGCGCAGGTAACGGTAAGGCCGGGCAAGAAGAGACTAAGGATCAGGTGTTCGGTGGGGTCGGGAAGGAGAGGTTGGAGCTGAACGGGGATCTGGCGGTGGTGACCAATGGCAACTACGCCATGCGCAATCGGGAGGGGATTATCGGTGCAGTGGAGCAGGTAGGGCGAAGTGTGGACGGTGTGGTGGGGTTGGAGGAAGGTTTCATTGAGGAGGAAGGCATCCACGCGGTGGGTGGCAAGGGTGTGCAGGAAGAGGTTCTTGTTGGCAGGAAGGGAGCGGATGTTGTGGAAAAGGATACGGTGCTGTCGCGCAGTTACAGGGATTTAAACGAGGGTGTCAAGACGGGAGAAGGTGAAATGGGACTGGTTGTTGGAGTAGGTGGCGTACATTTTTAGTTGGAAAACGGAACGGGCAGCGAGGGATATCTCTTGGAGGGTGTGCAGGCACTGAAAAGGATGAACATTCTGAAGGACAATGGTGAGGAATCTGATGATGTCCTCAGCAGTAGGGGGCAGGTGAAGGGAATTGCTGGGAGGGGTGGGGGCGTCCAGAGGGCGGACAGGAACGGTGAGTTCAGGAGTGGTAGGAGGGGGTCAGGCCTTACATTTCTGGGAGTATGTAGGATGCGGGAGGTTACAGGTGTTACAGGAGGGGGGGGGGGGGGGGGACTGGAGATTGGGGCACTGCCGTAAAAAGTGGGCTTGCCTACAGTGCAGGCAGGTGGGGGCCTCGTGGCACTCAGATGTCAGGTGTGCATTATACCGCAAGCACCTTTGGCAGCGGAGGGATTGAGGAGGGGAACGGAAGGGGTCAACTTTATAACGTTGGTTAAAAAGAAGGGCACCCTCCTTCAGGAGACAGTCTACGGAGGGGGCATACTCGGAAAAGACCCGCATAAGGCGGGTGGGGCCGGCAGCATTGTGGATGCGACGAACCGCACACACCTCCAGATGGGGATGTGCCTGAAGCTCCGCCAACACCTCCTCCTCCATGATCGTCGGACTAAGCCAAGTGATCACGGCGGTGAGGTTCGGCGGGCGACGCGGGGCTTGGGGTTGGCGGGATAGAGGCGGGGAAGGAGCAGGGTTGAGGGAGGCATTAGGGCCAAAACGGGTGACAGGGATGCGGGAAAGGAGGTCTGTGTGGAGGGTAGGGCTGGGGGAGGAGATGAGCACCGAATCATGGCGAGGAGTGAGGAGGGAGATGGGGCACCAGGAAAATTCTGGCGAAGGAAGAGGGTGAGGTTCTGGGCTTCAAGAAGGGAGGGATCAGGACGGGAGAGGAGGTAGCGGTAGGAGGAGGGGGTAGAGGAGGAGGAGGAGGGGGCAGAGACAGGCGGGTAGACATCCATAGCACCATGGACGGGGGAAGGGGGACGAGGCGGAGCCTTTTTGGGAGTATAGGAGGCAGGGGTGCCACTGGGGCGCTTGACAGCGGTGGAGAAGGTGTGGGGGATGGGAGCGACTGGAATGTGGCAGGGAGTGGCAGGTCCCGGTGCTGGAGGTGGCGCCGGAGATGTGTGAGGGCGATGGCGAAGCCGACGGTGAAGACGATGACGATGAAAGCGAAGGGGAGAGTGGAGCCTGGGCCGTAGCCCTCCGGGCAACCACCCGAGCAGGGGCCGCAGAAACGGAAGGAGCAGATGGAGGGAGTGGAGGGAAGGGATCAGAGGAGGTGCAGGAGGGAGGAGCTGGGGATGGGGCGACAAATATGGAGGGAGACGGGAGAGTGAGGAGGGGGGATGGACTGAGGGGGGAGTGATGCGGCACACCATGTGGTAGTGGTGGCAGCGGCAGAGGGGGAGGTGTATATGATGGCAGTGGTGGTGGCTGTAGAAGAGGTGGTGGGGGTTGACATTATGAGAAGGGGGAAAAAACACAGGACAAGACAAAGAAGCTAACGAGAGACGGGCAGGGCGACAAGAGACACAGAGTAGAAAGGGACGGAGAATGACAAAGGAGACTGGGGCCGAAGCCCCACTCTGCTGCCGCTGGCGGGGAGAGGGGGTGACCCGGCTCGCTGGCTGGTGGGGACACCTCCGCTGCTGGTGGTGGTGGTGGTGGTGGTGGTGGTGGTGCCGCTGGCGGTGGCAGCTAGGAACACTGCTGGCTGCGACCGGTGGTGGCAAACCACTGGTGGCTACTGGCGGGGAACACTGCTAGCTGCTGGCTGCTGGCGGGGGCCGGTGCTGGCGAGGACCGCTGCGGGCTGCTGGCGGGAACCGCTGCTGGCTGCTGGCAGGGACTGCTGCCGACTGGACTGCTGCACGCCGACGGGCTGGCTGGCTGGCTGGTTGGCTGGCTGGAACCTGCAACACCTATCACTTCAATTGGTACCGGAATAGCACAATTCAAACGAATAACCGCCGTAGATGAAGGAAAAACTGCAGTGGAAGGGCCTAAATGCTTGCAGCGTGTGCGTTCCACATGTGGGAGTGACACACAGTGGTACAGGCCGATATGGCAACAGGTGACCGTCAAAAACATCGCAAAAGTAAGTGCCGGAAGGAACGACAATTCACGAGAGCACTCGTCAACAGCCTAGTACTACCCTCCATGTTGAAGAGTAAACTGCGACACCCATTTGAACGCCGCTAGCTGCCAGGGCAGTGGAGAAGCCGTGAGGCTGCCCCACAGCAGTGCCAGGCCGGCGCGAGCTACACCGGCGCGTGGCCGGCGCGAGCTACACCTAGCCGAGTGCTTACATCGTCAACCGCCCACTGCATATGGGTGTGGACACACGTATTCTGCATGCGTGTGACGTAGATCAACATCTTCAACCCATTACATGCAGTCTCCCATCATTCATCAAAGACACCAACCACTTTCTCGAACGCCTGGAATCCTTAGCCAATCTGTTACCCCCAGAAACCATCCTTGTAACCATTGATCCCACTTCCTTATACACAAATATTCCACACGTCCAGGGCCTCGCTGCGATGGAGCACTTCCTTTGACGCCTATCACCTGCCACCCTACCTAAAACCTCTTTCCTCATTACCTTAGCCAGCTTCATCCTGACTCACAACTTCTTCACTTTCGAAGGCCAGACATACCAACAATTAATGGGAACAGCCATGGGTACCAGGATGGCCCCCTCCTACGCCAACCTATTCATGGGTCGCTTAGAGGAAGCCTTCTTGGTTACCCAAGTCTGCCCACCCAAAGTTTGGTACAGATTTATTGATGACATCTTCATGATCTGGACTCACAGTGAAGAACAACTCCAAAATTTCCTCTCCAACCTCAACTCCTTTGGTTCCATCAGATTTACCTGGTCCTACTCCAAATCCCATGCCACTTTCCTTGACGTTGACCTCCATCTATCCAATGTCCTGCGTCACACATCCGTACACATCAAACCCACCAACAAGCAACAGTACCTCCATTATGACAGCTGCCACCCATTCCATATCAAACGGTCCCTTCCCTACAGCCTAGGTCTTCGTGGCAAACAAATCTGCTCCGGTCCGGAATCCCTGAACCATTACACCAACAACCTGAAAACAGCTTTCGCATCCCGCAACTACCCTCCCAACCTGGTACAGAAGCAAATAACCAGAGCCACTTCCTCATCCCCTTAAACCCAGAACCTCTCACAGAAGAACCCCAAAAGTGCCCCACTTGTGACAGGGTACTTTCTGGGACTGGATCAGACTCTGAATGTGTCTCTCCAGCAGGGATACGACTTCCTCAAATCCTGCCCTGAAATGAGATCCATCCTTCATGAAATCCTCCCCACTCCACCAAGAGTGTCTTTCCGCCATCCACCTAACCTTCGTAACCTCTTAGTTCATCCCTATGAAATCCCCAAACCACCATCCCTACCCTCTGGCTCCTACCCTTGTAACTACCCCCGGTGTAAGACCTGTCCCATGCACCCTCCCACCACCACCTACTCCAGTCCTGTAATCCGGAAGGTGTACACGATCAAAGGCCGAGCCACGTGTGAAAGCACCCATGTGATTTACCAACTGACCTGCCTACACTGTGAAGCTTTCTATGTGGGAATGACCAGCAACAAACTGTCCATTCGCATGAATGGACACAGGCAGACAGTGTTTGTTGGTAATGAGGATCACCCTGTGGCTAAACATGCCTTGGTGCACGGCCAGCACATCTTGGCACAGTGTTACAACGTCCGGGTTATCTGGATACTTCCCACTAACACCAACCTCTCAGAACTCCGGAGATGGGAACTTACCCTTCAGTATATCCTCTCATCTCGTTACCCGCCAGGCCTCAACCTCCGCCAATTTCAAGTTGCCACCGCTCATACCTCACCTGTCATTCAACAACATCTTTGCCTCTGTAGTTCCACCTCAACTGACATCTCTGCCCAAACTCTTTGCCTTTACAAATGTCTGCTTGTGTCTGTATATGTCTGGATGGATATGTGTGTGTGTGCGCGTGTGTATACCTGTCCTTTTTCCCCCCTAAGGTTAGTCTTTCTGCTCCCGGGATTGGAATGACTCCTTACCCTTTCCCTTAAAACCCACATCCTTTCGTCTTTCCCTCTCCTTCCCTCTTTCCTGATGAAGAGACCGTGGGTTGCGAAAGCTTGAATTTTGTGTGTGAGCTTGTGTTTATTTGTGTGTCTATTAACATACCAATGCTTTCATTTGGTAAGTTACATCATCTTTGTTTATATATATATATATATATATATATATATATATATATATATATATATATATATATATATATAATGGAAGGAAACATTCCACGTGGGAAAAATTATATATAAAACCAAAGATGAGGTGACTTACCGAACAAAAGGGCTGGCAGGTCGATAGACACACAAACAAACACAAACATACACACAAAATTCAAGCTTTCGCAACAAACTGTTGCCTCATCAGGAAACAGGGAAGGAGAGGGGAAGACGAAAGGAAGTGGGTTTTAAGGGAGAGGGTAAGGAGTCATTCCAATCCCGGGAGCGGAAAGACTTACCTTAGGGGGAAAAAAGGACAGGTATACACTCGCACACACGCACATATCCATCCACACATACAGACACAAGCAGACATATTTCTGCTGTCTGCTTGTCTGCTTGTGTCTGTATGTGTGGATGGATATGTGCGTGTGTGCGAGTGTATACCTGTCCTTTTTTCCCCCTAAGGTAAGTCTTTCCGCTCCCGGGATTGGAATGACTCCTTACCCTCTCCCTTAAAACCCACTTCCTTTCGTCTTCCCCTCTCCTTCCCTGTTTCCTGATGAGGCAACAGTTTGTTGCGAAAGCTTGAATTTTGTGTGTATGTTTGTGTTTGTTTGTGTGTCTATCGACCTGCCAGCGCTTTTGTTCGGTAAGTCACCTCATCTTTGGTTTTTTATATATTCTTGAAAAAAATCATGACTATTGATTCCAAAATTGAATGTCACCCTGGTCTACTCCCTTAACAAAGAGTATGAGCTGGTGCATTGTCTTGATGCAGAACCCACGACTTGTTCTTCTGCAGTTCAGGGTGTTTTTTTATTATATTCTCATTGATTTCAGCAAGGTACCAATGTTGATTAATAGTTTGACCTTCAGACATCCAGTGGAGATACCAAATTCCATAAACATTGCGTTGCAACTTGATTTGTTCACTCGAGGTTTTTTGTTCTCAATGAAGTTGGGCCTTTGCAACGCACGGATTGGCGCTGTTCTGTGTCATAAGTGAAAAACCGAGATTTGTCACATGTTATCATTCCTTTCAAGAAATTAGGATCATTTTCAGTGGTTTTCAAAGTGCCATTATAAACATTTTCAAGAGTTTCTTTTTGTTCAATCGTGAGAATTTTTGGCTCCAGTTTCTCATGTTAAGTTGTTTATGTAAAATTTGCCTTATGCATTCTCTGTCGGTTCCTACAGTTTCAGCAATCAATCAAATGTCACATTGAATATGATTACCTACTTTTTTGATACTTTCATCCATTTGAGTTGAAGGGTGTTCCGGGTGTGATTCATCTTCAACGTCTACTTGGCTATCTTGGAAACACTTGAAACACTCGTGTATGTGATAAACAGTCTTCACCATACATATCTTTTAGTAAACAATAAGTTTCAATAGCAGTTTCTCCAAGTTCCATGTGCAACTTCAAGACAATTCATTTCTCTGGAATTACACTTACAATTTTTCTGAAAAAGCAAAATAACAGTTATTACACATACAAATGCCACAGCCAAGCTGCTCTGTCTATAGACACCAGAGTTGCTGCATTTGACCGAAAAGACTTCACACTTCACAGCTGTTAGTTGTTCATCTTTGGCACATGCAAACTTCCTTTGTGACAGCATCAGTCCTGTGATTTTATACCCACAGCTCATATTGCTTGCTTCAGTATATGAGAATATCTCACAAAAGTACCTGGCAAGCAAGATTAGAGATCTTTGAGCTCACACGGAGGCTTACCAACAATTGCTGTTTCCACACACTATTCACAAATGGAACAGGAAAATTTGGGGGGGGGGGGGGGGGGAGGGAGTGACAGTGGTACACAAATTGATACACCATAAGGAGGGTTATGAAGCATAGATGTGCATACACACAAAATGTTGTCAGTGATCATGTGGCAATCGTTCCAACAATTACCATCAAAGTACAAAGCGCAACTAAAACAGAAAGAAAGACCTATAGGTTCCAAGAATGAAAACAATCTGCCAAGCTGTGTCTACGCTACGTCCCCGCAATATCATTATTTCCAGGAGTGCTAGTGCAGCAAGGTATGCAGGAGAACATATGTGAAGTTTGGAAGGTGGGAGACAAGATACTGACTGAAGTACACCTGTGAGTGTGGGTCATGTGTTGTGCCTGGATAGTTCAGCCTGTACAGCACTTGCCTGAGAAAGCAAAGATCTCAGTTTCGAATCCTCGTCCAGCACTCTGCTTTAATCTGCCAGAAAGTTTAAGATTTACATGTTCAGTAAACTAGATAAAGAGACTGTAGAGTCATTTCACAAACAGGGACTTGAAACAGTTTGCTATGGAGAATTACAAGTCTATAAAAACAATTGAACAAGCATTGGATAAACACAGGGATTGGACAAAAATATGGAAACAACATAAGAAATGTATCCTTGAACATAAATGCAGATGCTAGCCAAGCCTGCAGGTTACACTGTTGTGTTTGACCACAAATGATAACTGTGCAGTGCCTTAACATGTTCCAAGTGTCAGTCGAGGTACATTATGTCGGAGGTAAGTGAATTCAAATGTGGGCAAATTGTTGGTGCTCATATGGTGGGTGTTTCCATAACAGGGTTAGCTTAAGTTTTTGGTGTTTCAAGAGGCACAGTATGGAAGATTTATACTGCAAACATGGAAAACAGAAAACCATCATCTGCTAAGTCACAATGGAGACAAATGTGTGCGTTAAGTGATTGTGATAGATGATTATTGAAAAGGATTGTGATGAACAATGAGAGAACAAGAGCTGCAAAAGTCACTGCACAACTGAATGTTGCACTCATGAACACCGTCGGAACCGAAACAACATGAAGGAAGCATGGTGTTCCATGAGACCCATGGTTACTCTGCAAGGTCACATTACTGCCACGTATTATTTGATCATTTTGACTGATCAGGTACATCCCATGGTAAAATGTTTGTTTCCCAATAGTGATGCCGTGTTCAAAGACAATATGGCCCCTGTTCACACAGCTCACATCATCCAGGACTGATCTCGAGAGCACAAGGTTGAACTGTAACATCTCCCCTGGCCATCACAGTACCCAGCTCTCAGTATTATTGAGCATACTTTGGAGAGAAGAGCAAGTGATAAGATTCCCTTGGTAACTGTTCAGTGACCTGTATTTATCCATTGTGAGGTGACTGGAAGCTATTTTGAAAGGTAACAGTTTTTCTACACCATATTAGGTGTGGTAATGTGTTGTATTTTTGGTGTTTCCATATTTTTGTCCACCCCCTGTATGTGCATAGCAGAAAAGTTCATGAATGGAGGGACTCTCCCAGTCACTGTAAAGAAGGAAGGAAGATTAGAGTTTAATGTCCCATCAACAGGGTTGTTAGAGACAGAGTACATGATTGGACTGTTTTCGTTAAGAATGAAAAAAAAGCTCGGCCAGCGGTTTCAAAGGAAAGCACCACAGTATTTGCTGGAGCGTATTTGGTGGTGGTGGTGGTTAGTGTTTAACGTCCCGTCGACAACGAGGTCATTAGAGCTCGGGTTAGGGAAGGATTGGGAAGGAAATCGGCCATGCCCTTTCAAAGGAACCATCCCGGCATTTGCCTGAAAAGATTTAGGGAAATCACGGAAAACCTAAATCAGGATGGCCGGAGACGGGATTGAACCGTCGTCGTCCTGAATGCGAGTCCAGTGTGCTAACCACTGCGCCACCTCGCTCGGTGGAGCGTATTTGGGAAATCGTAGAAAATGATGAATGAAACATAGTTGTCTGTCAAAAGGGCAATGAGTGCTACCTTTAAAAAACTTCTAAAAAAAATCTAGTTATATGTTAAGGCTGTTAGTGGTGCTAAAGTAAGTGTCCAGAAACTCATGCATGACATGAACTGAAACTGAGGATAGCAAAAATAAGCAGAAGTGCTGAATTCTATTTTCAACTGTTACTTTACAAAGGAAGATCCAGAAGTACTGTCTCAGTTAAATTCTCGCACTCTTGATAAGATGAGTAATGTGGATATTAGTGTCAGTGGTATTTAAAAGCAACTGAAACACGTAGGCCCTAGGATTAGATGGAATCCATATCAGGTTCTATACAGATTTTTGCAGCTGAGTTAGCTCCCATTTCAACCATAATGTACCATTAACCACGGACCTTGGACCAAGCGAAGGAGGGATGGCTTGCATGCTTCAACAATACAGATAGCTGTATCATAAGTGCTATTTAGGCAGTAAAATAACTGATGAGGCCGAAGTAGAGAGGATATAAAATGCAGACTGGCTAGAGCAATAGAAGTGTTTCGGAAAAAAGAGTAATTGGTTAATGTTGAATATTAATGGATGTATAGGAAGTCATTTCTCAAGGTATTTGGAGTATAGCCTTGTATGGAAGTGAAACATAAACAATAAGAAATTCAGACAAGAAGAGAAAACTTCTCATTGTCGGGTTCATAGTCATGTAGAATTTTTTAAAGAACATCATATTCACTGTTGATTGTAGAAATTATTTATTTCTATACTGCATTTTCAAGCAATACTGCAAAAGATTTTGCTTCAGCACACACGCATACATCTCATTGTCAAAAATAAGGGAACAGGAGCTTCTGAATGTTAAATGAGTAGATTGAGTAATTAATGAACTAATGGGGGAGGGGGTGGGGGATAAAAATTGTAGGAAGAGACCAAGGGATGGGTACAGTTAGCAGGGTCAAATGGGTGTAGGTTGCACAGACACTGAGATTTGTACAGGATATACTAGCATGGAGACATGTATCAGACCAGTATTTGAACTGAAGACAACAGCAGCAAATCACTTGAATAAAAAACTGGGCTTAATATCTGGTAGAAAGCACAGGACACACTCCTCTACAAAAAGGGTATCAGAAGTGATCTATAAACTTACTGTCCCATATCACTGACATCCATCCATTGTAGAATCTTAGAACATATTCTGAGCTCTAAGGTAATGGCTTATCTCAAATGGAAAGACCTTTTTCACACCAACTAGCATGGTTTTCAAAAACATTGTTCATGCAAAATATCACCTTTGCTTGTCTCGCATGATGTCCTGACATCTATGGCTCAAGGCTCAAGTAGATGCAGTATTTCTTGACTTCTAAAAAGCATAGACTCAATAATGAAGTACTATCTGAAGACAATTGCACCAATATCTGGCCAAATGTTAAGATTTCAAAATGGTGCAAATAATTGCAACTTGCCTCAAATGTTTAAAAAAACTGTGTAGTTCATAAATTGCAAAAATTTAGTATTCCTATTCCTGCAATATCTAACAGTCACAACTGGAGTCAGCCATTTTATATAAATATCTGGGTATAACAATCTGTGGTGGTATAAAATGAAATAATAATTTAGGCTCAGTAATAGATAAAACAGGTGACAGACTTCAGTTCATTGGTAACTTATTGGAAAATGCAGTAATTCTACAAAGGACATTACTTATAAGACACCCATGTGACATATTCTAAAATACTGCTGAAGTGCATGGGTGTCATACCAAGTAGGACAATTTTCGGTTACAAAACATATGGAAAGAACAACAGCACAAGTACTCACAGGTTAGGTTCATTCATAGAAGAACACAATGGAAATCCTGATAAATCTAGACTGGCAGATGCTTCGAGGAAAACACCAATGATCCTGCAATAAATTGCTTACAAAGTTGCAGGAACTAGCATTAAGAGAGAAATGTATGAATATACTACAATCCTGTAAAGGCCATGAAGAAAAGATTAGACTAATCATGAGAAGCATTTATGCAGTCATTCTTTCCAGGCTCTATATACAAATGGAACATGGGAAGAAATATCATATGTGATACAATGGGCAGAACAATCTTCTATTCATTTTATAGTGGGTAGGTGGCAGATGTAGAATGATATCCATTGGAAATAGATGACACTTTTTTTCTTCCATCAGTTACTCTTTTTTAAATAATGGAAAATCCAAGATGGAATAATGACAATATTATGAAAAAGATAGCTTGCTACTCACCATGTCGAGGAGATGTTGAGTCACAGGTAGGTACAATGAAAAGTCTGTCAGGCAAGTAAGCTTTTGGCCGAAAGCTTACTTGTTTGACAGTGCTACTTGCCATGTAGTGGAGATGTTGAGTCACAGAAAGGCACAATGAAAAGACTGCCAAACAAGTAAGCTTTTGTCCAAAAGCTTACTTGTTTGACAGTCTTTTTGTTGTGCCTATCTGCAGCTCAACATCTCTGCTATATGGTGAGTAGCAGTCTATCCTTCTCATAATATAGTTACTGTTTTTTCCCTTTCATTCTTAAATCGCTAGTATGGCAATATACAACTTAAAGCTAAATTAAAGGCAACACAAATAATATCAACAAATTAACAATATTAATTGTAATATAAATAAAAAAACATTTACATTAAAGTAACAAAACTCACGGGACAGTGCTAGGCACATATACAGGTGGCAGTAGTATCGTGTACACAAGGTTTAAAAGGGCAATGCATTGATATCTCTGTCATTTGTACTCAGGTGATTCATGTGAAAAGGTTTCTGATGTGATTATGGCTGTATGATGGGAATTAACAGACTTTCAATGCAGAATGGTAGTTGGAGCTAGATGCGTGGGACATTCCATTTTGGAAATCATTAGGGAATTCAATATTTCGAGATCCACAGTCATGAGTGTGCAGGGAACACACATTTGAGGCATTACCCCTCATCATGGACAATGCAGTGGCCAGTAGCCTTCACTTAAGAACCAAGAACAGCAGCATTTGCATAGAGCTGTCAGTGCAAACAGACAAGCAACACTGTGTGTGGCACATACACTGAACATATCCTTTAGGACAGTGTGGCAAAATTTGGCATTAATGAACTGTGGCTGCAGACGACCAATGCGAATGCCTTTGCCAACAGCATGAGATAGTCTGGAGCACATCTTGGGCTCGTGACCATGTATATGTTGCACCCTACACGACAGGAAAACTGCAGCTGGTCACGAGTCCCAATTTCATTTCATTAGAGCTGATGGTGGGGTTTGAATGTGGTGCAGACTCCACGAAGCCATGGACTCAAGTCACTGTGGAAGCTAGTGGTGGTTCCATAATGATGTGGGGGCTGTATTTACATGGAATAGACTGGGTCCTCTGGTCCAAGTGAACTGATCACTGACTGGTAATTACTTGGAGAGCATTTACAGCCATTCATGGACTTCATGTTCACAAACAATGATGGAATTTTTGTGACTGACAATGCGCTATGTCATTGGGCCACAATTGTTTGCTATTAGTTTGAAGAACATTCTGGACAATTTGAGTGCCCGACATGGATCCCATTGAACATTTATGGGACATACTTGAGATGTCAGTTCATGCACAAAGTCCTGCACCAACTCACTTACACAATTACAGTCAGCTATATACGCAGCATAGCTCAGTGTTTCTGCAGGGAGTTCCAACGACTTTCGAGTCCATGCCACATCTAGTTGCTGTACTACACTGAAGAAAAGGAGGTCCAACACGGTATTAGGAGGTATTCTATGACATGTCACTTCAGCATTTAATGAGAACATTTGGAAGAAAGATGATTTTGTTTTTATGAAACCTTTTCAAGTAAATTTAGGGACCTGTACTCAAGAATTCTGTGCAAGAATTCTTCTGTCTCCATCATATATCTAGTATAAAGGGACCATACCAAGGCACGAAGATGGTAATTTTTTCCTTTGCTCCACATGCCAATGGATTAGGGCAGAAAGTTGCTAATATTGGTACAAAGTACCTTCTGCTGTACACTGAACAGTTTCTTAGGGATCATATGTGTAGATGGACAATAATTCTGTTTGCTTAGGCAGTAATATTTGGCTTTTCATCTATGTTATTTTCCAGTATCTAACTCCTCTGACCCTTACAATTTCAATCAATTTGTCACCTTATTAACATGCCACCTTAAGCCTGCTTTAAAACAGCATTAGTAAAGTGCGCCTTCACAAAAACCCATACAGCTGAGAAATGTAATGCTTCTCTGCATCCCTAGTGTGCCAGTTCGATTCTGGTTGTGGTTGTTCTTACTTAGAATAGTCAGTGTGTGTTCATCGCTGACTCCGTGTGATGATGTTATGACCAACACACTGTAATTCTGCAAGTGTGGTGGTGTTAATTTCTCTAGTAACATTAAATTTAAAATTGTCTATTGTATGGGGATTGTCAGTACATACTTTGCTTTTTAGTGTGCCTCACAAATAAAAATCATATGATGTTAAGTCCGTGGATCTTGAGAGCCAGAGGCCTCTACTGACAAGTCTGTCTTCACGGAACATGTTAGTGGTGTGGGCCATACTTTGGTTGGATGTGTGAGTGGTTGCTCCATCTTGTTGGAATACTGCATACAGCTTCTTTGCATCTAGTAAAAAGAGTCAGAGATTTCTAGATATCCAGCACTGTTTAAGGTGTAACTGAAAAATGTGGAGCTAATAATGTGCACACTGTGTGCAATCTACACCTAACACCTATCTTCTCTGGTTCGAGAGGTTATTCATGCAGAATATGTGGGTTGTCCTACAACCAGTATCTGCAATTCTGGGAGTTTACATAACCTGACAAATGAAACCATGCCTCATTTGACATGAAGTAAAGCAAGGTATCAAAACAATCGTTAGCATCTGATGTTAACAGCCAGTTACAATAAAGAACTTTTTCCCCTCGATCTTAAAATTTCAACTCTTGCACCACACTAACATGATAGGCTTTTAATTCCATATCTTTCAGTATGATGTACAAGATACACCATTTCCAGTGGTGAACTCCCATCGAACTTGCGGGGACTTCTCATAATGACCATGCCAATTCTATCTATAGTTTCAGGGGTCCCCCAGCGTCAGTTGCAATTTCTCTGCACATTCTGAACGGACCCAACAGCCTTTCATTCTTGTGCAGATCCTGAATACTGCTTGTCATGGGGAGTTTCCTACCAGGATACTTCACTTGGAGCATTTATTTACATTCCATGATGTAGCCTGTCTTCATGTAACACTCTACAATATCAATTTGCTGTGCTAAGGCAAACTGCCCCATTTCTGTAACAATTCAACAATATGAGCTTCTCACAACAGTGACCCACGAACACACAGCTGCACTCAGCTTTCCAAAACTCTGCAGTGTAGCCTGCTTTTGAGACAATATTGCCACTTCACAAGTAACTATTAGAGGTGATTAACTGGCAGGCTACTTGAGGCATACTGGTTTTATGTGGGACACCCTGTACATTGATAAGGATTTTGAAACAAGATTTTAAGCTGTAAGATACTTTCAACGGGCAGATATGAACTCTGATCATAATTTACTGGTTATGACGGGGTATTAGATTAGGAAATGAGACAATAAAAATGGAAGATGAGTCTTGTTATTTTGGTAGCAAAATAAGTGACAATGACCCAAGTAGAGAGGGAAAAATTTCAAACAGGCAGTAGCATGAAAAGTATTTCTAAAAAAGATAAACTTGTTAGCACTGAATATAAATTTAAATGTTATGAAGTTTTTTATGAAAGGATCTGTCTGGAGTGTAGCCTTGTATGGTTGATGATAAACAGTTCAGGCAAGAGAATAACAGCTTTGGAAATGTGATGTTACTGGACAATGCGCATAACAAGCAAAATGCTTTCATTGAATTTGCTTTGTAGAATTCATTTGTTCAGTTTAACAGAAATTGTGAAAATAACCTTTTTCGAATTGCTTACTCTCTCTCACCTATTTGATTTACAGTATAGAAACAAAAGCCAACAAAGACTTGTGCAGCCAAGTCCATGCCGTGAAGCAATAAGACTATCAAGTTATTGTTGAGAAGACTGTTTCTTGATTTTACATATATTGTAAAGGCTGCTAATATTGAAAACCATCCAACATATGTAGGAAATATTTTAGTAATTTTCATGGTTTTAAATATAATGATTTTGAAAGTCTCTGATCTTACTAAAGTTAACTTTATGTCATTCCTTTTAATTTCCATCCAGCTCATATTAAATATTATTTTATAGCAAAAATAAGTGAGGCAACATAAGAGAAATGCTTTTATATAAACCAAAGTATATGTTATATGAGGAAAAGTTTGATAAAAACTCCCAGCAGAATAACAGAAACATGTATGAACTGTAGGAGTTTCTTCAGAAGCTATTTCCATCACCATTCAACTGTAGAATTCTTGGGTGTCCACCCAGGCCACGTCCCAAGTTCTTCATGATATTTCAGTAAACAGACTCGCAATCTTCAGCTGGCTCTTGGTGACTGCTGCTTTGATATCACTGGTGTCCTGTAGACATGGTCCATTATCCCCTCCATCATTCTGCTCTTGTTGCTATCTGTGTAGGAGGAGGAGGAGGAGGTGGTGGTGGTGGTGGTGGTGGTGGTGGTGGTGGTGGTGTGGGTGGTGACATCCAACTGCGAACTGTGGTCTCTAGGGCCCATGCTACCATCGTTAGATGTGGACCTCACTGTAAGGGAATAGTTTTCTTTTTCAAACAGTGCAGGATTGTATTTCTCTGTTAAGCAAATCATCTTGGAATTAAATTTCAGTGGCCTCCTTAATCATGCAATCCCAGAACAAAGAAGATTGTCCAAATATGTTGGTTTTGTTATGACCTATAATACAGCCAGTTTTTACATTATGGTTGGCTAGTACTTGAAACGTCCCCTTAGAACAATTATACATGACTGTCCTTAAACTGACACACAATATTTTTAGCGCAACGCAATCTGACTTTCAAAACTCCCTACTAAAGAATGGCCCTGACAAACATTAAACTATACCTTTCACAAATCACTTACCTCACAAAAATCTTCGCTGCTCAAGCTACTGCAATACAGCGAGCGCCACTACTGCCAGCTAAATAAAAGATTCAAACTACTGAAGGCACTAACTACTGATAGGGGTAGTTAGCAAATGAAAGATATTAATAGAGAGCAAACAATGTATTTACCTTAATATCATCACAAATCATAATATATATATATCAGTTCATGACAAACTGCAAACCTCCGCCATCTCTCTCCCCACATCCACCACTGCTGGCGGCTCACCTCCAACTGCGCAACGCTACGCGCTGTTCACATCCAGCTGCCGCTGCCCAACACTACGATGGCAGACAACAATGCAAACTAGCCACAGTCTGCACACAGCACAGCCAGTGATTTTCATATTGAGCGCTACGTAACGTTGCCAATAAGAAAACATAAACAGCCTACTTACATAGAGAAAACATAAACAGCCTGAGAAAACATAAACAGCCTACTTACATAGAGAAAACATAAACAGCCTGAGAAAACATAAACAGCCTACTTACATAGCCCCCATGCTCCCCACAAAAAATTTTTACAAATGGTGTTGGGCACTGGCCAATACATATTTGTTAAAATTTTTCACCATCGTAATTACAATAACAAAGAAATCAAATGCACACACTTATTGATATTATGTTGGTCAAAAGCTCAAATTTTCTCACAGTCTATAAAGACAGTCTTGATCATTCATCACAGTGAAACTGCCGTTTCTTTTCTCAAAGTCTGAGCAGTAAAAGACAATGCACACAGAAGTAGTGGATTTCCATGCAGTCTTGAAGAAGTAGTGTTGTCCTTCCAACGGAAAGACAGTGCTGACTCTTGACATGCTGACAGGTAATGGGCCACAACAGAGCAAACCCACAGCAGAGTTCATTCGACGTTTTGAAGAATATTGTAGGTAGGTCATCACAGAGCAGACCCACTGTAGTCCTGGTAGAGATTGTGGTATTGGTGGGCCACCAGAGGTGCAGACCCACTGCAGTCCTTGTAGAAATGGCCAGCAGCCATCTGTTGCGATTGTGCAGGTGCACATTCACCATCGAAGAGTCTTGCGGAGAATATAGCAAGTCCATAAACCACCACTTGTGCACTCACAAAGTTTCTGGAATTGTCCTTAGATCCAGCAATGCTGTTATCCAGTCCCTTGCTGAGTTATTAACACACGTGCAAACACTCACAGTCCCAACTTCTCACATATTATCCATATACTATGACCAACAGAAACGTGTGCAGTGAAATGTAACTAACAAGTTAATAATGTCATGAACTGGTGACAATTACAATTTTGTAACATAAGAATACAATTACAAAGGTACAAAATACATCATTAAAAACATAATAATACAGATAACATTTGTAGTACAGGCTTTACAAAAGAATAGAAATAAACATATACATGAGTGTTACAAAAATAGTGACATAAGTACATACATAAAATAATGAGAATAGTTTTCGAAACATTAATTTCACACATGAACATTGAAACAGAACAGAATTGTAAACAACTTTACAAAGAAAATAACATATTATTAATGCAACTTATATTTGAGGATAACAGTATTCCTCCTCATAGTGAATATAGCTTAGTATTAGAAGAGAAAAAAATTCTATGAAACAGTACACAGAGACAGGAAGAAAACAAATACTCAAGGGTACACAAACACATAGTGGGATAACACCAATAGGAAAGGACAGGGTTCGTTTTCAGTGTAACATTTGGTACTGCAGTCCAACCCAAAACTTCATATATCTTTCCTCTTATTTCATCCTTTGTTTCCACCAAAAAAATTCTATCTAAGCATGCTTTCTGTATTTATATGTTCACACATTTCTTACCTCAACATTTATTTCCAAGAAAATCCTACCTAAACCTGTTTTCTCAATGCATTTCTTCCAATTCATCGCAACTCATTCTCTTAGAGGCTACCCCCTCTTAAGCTAACTTAAATCTACTGAGCTCAGATGCTAAACTAAGGGACGAGGCAATGCAGCATCACATAACAATTAATATAAACAGCAATTACCAAAAAATTGGAAAATTGCAAAGCAAGCTACCGTAAATCTAAATTAACAGATAAAATGCAAAATTACAACTAATATGAGCCAATGTGCAGCAACATGAAAAATCAATGAGTAGTAAAATTGGCTTAGCAGAGTAACACAAATTAAAGTTCAGTAGCACTATGCCTGGCAAACAGCAGCTTATATCTAAACATGACATAGCTCAAGAAGAAAAAATATTACAGTAAAAACAACAATGCAGATAAGGGAAATGTATATTCACATCTTAATGTCTATGTAATTAAAGTGGTGCACCACAACAACTTATTGTAAAAGAAATATTACCATGTACTTGAAAAGAATATTATGTATGCAGTTACTAGTTCCTTCTTATTGTTCTTTCCTTTCCAAGTGCTCCTTTTTTAAAGAATGTGGATCATAAAATAATTATTTAATAGATCTGTTGACAGAAAGTGTTCACATTAGCAAATGCATTTTATTTTATAAAAGCAATGCTGCAACACAGCTGGAAACCAGATATCAAGTGAAATAAGCAATTACGCAAACCAAAGCATAAAAACATCATTCAATAGTCATGTGGCATTTCGTAAGTCAGTAGCTCTCAACTCTGATAGAAAGACACTTGTCATAATCAGGTGTGCAGATGTACGAATATTTCCCATCAATTCATAAGCATTTCAGCAATTAGCACAAAGTGCGAGTAATCATATGTTTTCAAGTAACGAGGGTGTCGCATTAGCGATGAAAGGCACACCCTAATGGCTTGTTCTCCAGGTGTTTTCCTGTGCTCTGAAAGGCACGCGCTAATGGCTTTTTCTCCAGGCGTCTGACACAGCTGGGTGCCCACGACGCATTATGTGTAGGTGGTCCGTTAACTTTCTTACGGAAATATTTACGACAGCAGTTTCCGCTACAGAGACAGTCGCACATAAAAATATTTCACAGGTCAAGAATTAGCGTTGCAAATCTGTAGAAACAAAATCCTATAAATATAAGTGTCCAAAAAAAATATTGGTCAGCATTGTGATACAGTCACACATTTCATAACTCTTAAAGTACGTTTCTTGGTTTCC
This sequence comes from Schistocerca piceifrons, assembly GCF_021461385.2. NCBI lineage: Eukaryota > Metazoa > Arthropoda > Insecta > Orthoptera > Acrididae > Schistocerca > Schistocerca piceifrons. The sequence goes on along the minus strand of NC_060138.1, from coordinate 395,908,230 downwards.
AACATCCTTTTCATAAATCAGAGTCCCTAAACACTACTCATTATTCCTTACCTCATTATACATATACATATTCGTCGACACTTCTTCAATGTTTCATCATGAGAAATACGTAGCATAATAAACATTCCTCAACAACATAATACACATCGTCGTCGTAATAATAACATCATAACACTTCAGTCAAATCTCAAAATCGTCGTAACTTCCTCCAATAATTTCTAAGCCTAAAATAATTCTCTGCTCATGTCAAAAGTGTCAGCTGCCTCAAACGTACTTTAAAAATCATGATCTCATACCAAATACATCATTCAAAGCTCTCATAGTATCACAATGATTCCGAAAAAATATGAACAGTTTACAAAGTACAGACAAAATACAGTTTCATAAGTGTGAAGTTATCCACGGTGTAATTGCGTAAACATCTGTCACTGATGTAGTAAAAAACATGTTTATCTCTCAGTTAAATGATCAGATAGCTGTGTAATTTGTGTGTTAGAGAAATATGGTACCGATGTGTAAAGTTGTATAAGCAAATACCATATTAGCTAGGGCTCCTTGTGCTTGCCAAACACATGGTACACAAACCTTAGAACAATTATACATGACTGTCCTTAAACTGACACACAATATTTTTAGCGCAACGCAATCTGACTTTCAAAACTCCCTACTAAAGAATGGCCCTGACAAACATTAAACTATACCTTTCACAAATCACTTACCTCACAAAAATCTTCGCTGCTCAAGCTACTGCAATACAGCGAGCGCCACTACTGCCAGCTAAATAAAAGATTCAAACTACTGAAGGCACTAACTACTGATAGGGGTAGTTAGCAAATGAAAGATATTAATAGAGAGCAAACAATGTATTTACCTTAATATCATCACAAATCATAATATATATATATCAGTTCATGACAAACTGCAAACCTCCGCCATCTCTCTCCCCACATCCACCACTGCTGGCGGCTCACCTCCAACTGCGCAACGCTACGCGCTGTTCACATCCAGCTGCCGCTGCCCAACACTACGATGGCAGACAACAATGCAAACTAGCCACAGTCTGCACACAGCACAGCCAGTGATTTTCATATTGAGCGCTACGTAACGTTGCCAATAAGAAAACATAAACAGCCTACTTACATAGAGAAAACATAAACAGCCTGAGAAAACATAAACAGCCTACTTACATAGAGAAAACATAAACAGCCTGAGAAAACATAAACAGCCTACTTACATACTGATTTGGTGGTCCAGCAAATTTCAGTGTGGCATCTATGTTCAGGGACCTCTCTTCTATTGTGCATACAGTTTTTCCAATACTGTACTGTTTCTCCAATGTATGCTTTGTGTGGGATTTTAGAATCCATGCCTCCCTGGTGTGTGAATATCTTGTTTGTTGCTATGGGCAACTACGGATGCTATGATTTATTTTATTCCACGTATTGAGCTTTGTGTGTGTAATTCATGTATCTTGCTTAATGTATTAATAAATTGTTCCAATCGGAAACCGCTCGTAAATTACTCTGCTAACAGGTTATCGGCCCAGAATTATAAATCAGCTTAATATTCTAAAAAAAGTATGAGATCACCGGCTCGGGAAAATTAGCAGCAGCACACGGTAATTTGAAATGACATAATCGCTAAAATCATGGTGCCAGTAAATACCAATTCGCTGCCTACAATCGAGAAACTGATGGGAAAGATAACTACAGTACCTGGCAGTTTGCTATGTAAACATATTTATAATACACACAATTGTGAGGATGCGTCAGTGGTGAAGAACAGGATGCAACTAAAGTTTGTACAGCAAGAGCCAAAATTATACTCTCCGTCCACCCATCGATATATGTTCACTTGCAACATACATCTACAACAAAAGAAGCATGGGACAAGCTAAAACAAGTCTACAAAGATTTTAGTTTCTTAAGAAGGATATGGTTATTAAAAACGTTACTGACAACCAGACTGGAGAATTGTTCGTCAGTCAAAGAGTGTGTGTCAAAGATAATTTCTGCATCACAAAAATTAAATGGCTTGAATTTTGAAGTTAAAGAAGAATGGATTGGGTGTATTCTGCTTGCAGGATTACCAGACGAATGTAAGCCTATGATTATGAACTTAGAAAATTCAAACGTGTTGATCACAGGAGACTCCATAAAAAATAAACAACTGCAAGAAATAAATGATGAAGATTGTAATAAACAACTGATTAGCGATACTGCTCTGTGAGTCAACAAGAAAAAGAGCAATGTGATATTCAAAAAGGTTCCCAGGTGCTATAACTGCAACAAGTACGGGCATCTGGCCAGAAACTGTTGCAGCAAGAAGAAAAATGACGAAAAAACTTCGGCCAAGACAGCCAGCTACCAGACATTTCTCACAACAGCAGCTGCAGCAGGTACAGATACATGGACAAAATGGTACCTAGACTCAGGCACATCAGCGCACTTGTCTAAATATCCTTGTAATGAAAGAAGTGTTGAAGCATTGACAGGCTCGCAAGTTTTAATAGCAAATAATGAAAACTTACCCGTAAAAGGTATAGGATCTTCATTTGTATATGTTCTCACTGGTAACAAGAAAGCTAGAATAAAAGTAGAGGATATTCTGTATGTGCCTCAGCTAAACACATATCTACTGTCTGTTAGTAAAATAGTAGAAAAAGGTCATTTGATTTCATTTGACAAACAAGGTTGTCGTATTTAGGACGCATGCAAAAATGTGGTTGCTACTGTGTCATTAGCAAATAGAATGTACCAACTAGACCAAACATACGATCAAAATTTTGAAGCAAAATCCGTATTGCAGGCAAATAGTGCAGACTTGTGGCATAAAAGACTACGACATCTACATTCTGAAGCTATGGATGCACTTTGTAATGGCCTGGCTAGTGGAATTTCATATAAGGGAACAATAAATACTCCCTGTGCAATTTGCTTACAGGGAAAACAAACAACACTTCCTTTTCCATGGTCTAGCTCAAGAACCACAGAAATTCTCGAGCTAGTTCATTCAGATTTGTGTGGGCCGATGAAAATTAGATCAATTGGAGGAGCCAAATACTTTCTTACTCTAATTGATGATTATTCCAGCAAAAAGTATTTGTATATTTCTTCAGAAATAAACGTCAGTTAGCACAACTGATACAAGAATTAATAAATCTAGTAGAAAGGCAAACCGGAAAAAGGATCTGCACTCTACACACCGATAATGGCGCAGAATATGTGAATGATAATCTGATAACATTTTACAGAAACGAAGGAATCCAACATCAGACTACAGCACCATATACAACAGAACAAAACGGAGTGGCTGAGCTTTACAACTGTACAATAGTAGAAAAAGCAAGATGACTGCTCTTTGAAGCAAATTTGCCAAATAAATTCTGGGCAGAAGCAGTCTCCACTGTTGTTTATTTAATTAACAGGTCCCTGAGTAATGCACTAAAGAACAAGACCCCAGAGGAAGCTTGGACAAACAAGAAGCCGAATCTTAAGCATCTTAAAATATTTGGAAGTAAGGCTCACATTCCAAGAGCCAACACACGAAAATGGGACAAAAAAAGTGTTGATTGTATTTTCAAAGGATACTGTGAAGATTCAAAAGCATACAGACTTTCTGAACCTAACTGTCAGAGAATCATATAAACAAGAGACGTGATTTTTGATGAAGATACTTCGAAACAGTGTAAAGAGGGAACTGAATCAAAGGAACCCAGTCGACTGTTTCTCCCACTGACAGAGAAGAAGCAAGATGAAGTAACTACAACTGAATTAGAAGACATTGAACATAAACCTGAGAGTGTAACATCAAGTAGTAGTTCAATGATTACTAGCAGCAATGACGAAACAAGTTCAGACAACCCAGTTAATGATAATGAGCAACTGCAGCTTAAATATGAAGGATGCGCCAGTCATAAGATATAACTCATAAAGGTATTTATTTGCTATGGTTGCTAAATATGATCTTGACATTGATCACTTATAAGATGTTGTCACAGCTTTCTTACAAGGTGACTTACATGAAGAGATTTATGTGAAAGTTCGAGAAGTAGATCCAGTTACAAAGACAGTGAAAGATGATGATGTAAAAAGACTGAAAAAGGCAGTATATAGATTGAAGCAAGGTGGCAGCTGGCTGGAACTTGAAATTAGATGGTACACTATCGAATCTAAACTTCAAAAAGGTCAACAGCTGATTCGTGTGTCTATTATAAAAATCAAGGTTCAGACATGTTAATAACTGTTGTTTATGTGGACTATATGCTCATTTTTACTAACAATTCACAAGACAGAGATGCTTTTAAAAACAAACGCAGAGAAAAATTTAAGTGAAAGATCTGGGTGAAGTTACAAACTGTTTAGGCATCCTAATTACTAGGAACTGCAAAGAAGGTTATTTGTGGGTGGATCAGACACGCTATGTGGAACAAATTCTCAACAGATTTAATATGAAAGAGTGTAACCCAATATGTACACCACTGGACAGTAATCAGATGTTCACTCATGATATGTGTCTGAAAACAGACAGAACAAGAGCAAGAAGCAATGAAGAACATACCCTAACATGAAGCAATGGGTAGTTTAATGTATGTTCAATTGGGAACAACGCCGGACCTAGCATTTGCGATAGGAATTGTTAGTCGTTTTTGCAATAATCCAGGCATACTGCACTGGCAAGCAGTCAAAAGAATCTTCAGATATCTAAAAGGTACTAAGGATATGAAACTTTTGTTTTCTAAATCAGAGGACTGCCACATAGTAAATTACTGTGATGCAGATTGGGCTGGAGATTCTGTAGACAGAAAGTCAACAACTGGATATCTCATTAAATCTCAAGGAGCAGTGATATCTTGACAGTGCAAGAAACAGCCAACAGTGGCCTTATCTACAACTGAGGCAGAATATGGCTCTGACCTCAGCATGTCACGAGACACTATGGCCTCAAAGGCTATGAAATGAAATATCACCAAACCCCAAAAAAGACACTGTCAAACTATTATGTGACAACAAGGCAGCAACTGATATGTCTAAGACTAGCGGCTATAAAAGTCAAACCAGACATATAGATACAAGACACCACTTCACAAGGGGAAAAATTGAGTCAGCACAAATTACTGTGGAGCACATACCTTCAGACCAAATGCTGGCAGATACGATGACAAAATCTCTGACGAAGGCACGCTATCATCTGCTACTGCAAGACTTTGGACTGAGAAAGTAGTTTTTTGTTGTGTGTGCGTATCTTTTTTGCTGGCATAATTCTAGTGGGGGTGTGGGATTTTAGAATGTATGCCTCTCTGGTGTGTGAATATCTTTTGTGTTGTTATGGGCAACTACGGATGCTATGATTTATTTTATTCTGTGTATTGAGCTTTATGTGTGTAAATCATGTAACTTGCTTAATGTATTGATAAATTGTTCCAATCTGAAACCACCCATAAATTACACTGCTAACACTTTGCCACATAGGCAAGGGATTTGATAGACTCCTAGTTTGCAAAGGCCTGGGTCATCCTTTACCGAATCGACAGTTGAGTTGGCATAAAATGACTCCTTACAGTTGCAATGGGTAGGCACTGCAGCTTTGCACATCTACCTCAACCAATCACATAACATGATTTTGTAAACATAACATCTCTATGGCAACACCTCACTGTTGTTGCAGTTGTATAGACAACTGTTGCTTTCATCTGCAGCTGTAAGTGCTATGCCACTGAAAACTGACAACAATGCTTATAACTGTCAGGGATCTGCTTACTCCAACTAGACTATTGTGGTGTCAAGATCTTCAAGGATGGCGAAAAAGAATTTTAACATTTTATCATTCCAAAATTCTGCTGACTTTTCTGAAGACATTGCTGACAAACGGGATCTAGGGATCTGAGCTCCTCTTTTTTCCCTGCTGTTGTCTAGGTACAACCTGTTTGAAGGCACATCTTATTTGCTTGCTGCCATACCCATTTCTTTGGAATGTTGTCTCCAGGTCCTTTTGCTCAGTTGGAAGGCTGTCTAGTTGGAGATGGATCACACCCCGTGAGCCAGTGTGTGGAAATACCTTCACAAGGGGAGTTGTGATTACTGTAGGAAGTAAATACAAATCAATGTATGTAGGCTTTCTGTGTATGCTGTCACCCAGCTTGCCATCCTCTTTTCATTTCACTGGTGGTACCGTGGTGCAGGTGGCAGTGGTGGTGGGGAGGAGGGGGGAGGGATGGGGGGTGGAGAGGGGGGGAGAGGAAGAGAGGGGGGGGAGAGAGAGAGGGGGGAGGAAGAGGGGGGAGAGAGAGAGAGGGGGGAGGAAGAGGGGGGAGAGAGAGAGGGGGGGAGGAAGAGGGGGGAGAGAGAGAGGGGGGGAGGAAGAGGGGGGAGAGAGGGGGGGAGGAAGAGGGGGGAGAGAGAGGGGGGGGAGGAAGAGGGGGGAGAGAGAGGGGGGGAGAGAGAGGGGGGAGAGAGAGGGGGGAGAGAGAGGGGGGAGGAAGAGGGGGGAGAGAGAGGGGGGAGGAAGAGGGGGAGAGAGGGGGGGAGGAAGAGGGGGGAAGAAGAGGGGGGAAGAGGGGGGAAGAGGGGGGGAAGAGGGGGGGAAGAGGGGGGGAGAGAGAGGGGGGAGGAAGAGGGGGGGGGAAGAGGGGGCGGGGAAGGGACCTCGAATCGCTAGTGTGCATCGTCAGTAGAGTTCTGGAGTTACACAATGACAAATGCATGTTTTGCCCAGCCCCCAAATCTTTGACACTACTGGATTCAGTAAAGAAGGATTCTGGTCTTTGCAAACCGGGGGTCTATCAAGATGCCACAATGAATCACATCATACGACCAAATCAAACAATCCTGTCAGAGGAATATCCAGAACTGAGCATTATACCAGAGGTTCAAAATACTACTACAGCTTTAAGGTTCTTTTATTTAACACACAACCAGTTTTGGGCTCTTATATGCCCATCTTCAGGTGTTGTACTGAAAATAGCAAGAGACAGAAGATAACTTTTATTTTTACACACAGCAATACACACAAAAAACAAAAACCCAGAAAAAATTTTAAAACATTTAAAAAACTGCCAGTTGGGCTAGGTGCTGTGAAACCTGTATCCACACTAAATTTAAAACTTGCAGGCCACTTGTGTAGAGAGAACAGTTTCACTGCATTTTACTGTTTCTACATAAATTTTATGTTGCAGTTTCCACTCAGTTTTGTACTGCACTGTTCAACATATTCCTTTACCACACATAATGCTCTTTTAACGTTTTTCATGTAACTTTCTATGTAATGTTTCTTTTTTTTTTTCATTCTTCATTTTAAATGTAAATCACTAATTCAAATTGTGAACAGAATGGCTAGTAGCCCCACATTCTTCTTCCCATCAACAGATGGCAGTACTTTTGCCACACTTGTTTATCAGTTTGCTTCCTCCTTCGCGTCCACTACTCCATGCTCTGCACTTGTTGGTAGCACAAGGCATCTTGTACTTGTCCATTGTGGCGCTCGGAGTCACAGCACCAAGTGTAAGTGTCCTGGTATTCTTTGCATATTTCTTTACCCAGGCAGTCACCCATAGTACTGTCTGTTGTCATTTTAGCTTTGACTTAGGTTTCAAAGCACCTAGCTCGAATGGCAGTTTTTTTTTTAAATGTTTTTAAATTTTTTATGGATTTTTTTTGTTTTGTGTTTACTGTAACATCAGATCACATATCAGAATTCAGTTGGATAGTTGGCTAAAAGAAGCAGCATTTAAGCACAAATATTTCCAAATTGTATGCAATTTTCCAATACTTCACAAAATGACTTTTCAGTGGTTGAAAAAAAAAAGGCAAAGAGTTATAAGAAAATTAAAAAAGCCTGTAAGGTTAGCATCACTTTGTATATGGACACTTTGATGAAATCAGCCATCATGTAATTGGGGGAGATGTGCTCTGAGGAAGAAACACATACCATTTCAATGGACTGGAGAAAGTGTTTTCAGTTTTTGGAAAACAGAAGGAAGCTTAGCTTAGCTAGAATGTTTGATGATGAGATAAAACACTACAAAAATCAAAATGTCCCTCTCTTCTGTCTGTTGACATGATATACTCCTTCGCTGTGTAGAAATATTTGAAGAGTGATTGTAGACACTGTATTGTTTCACACACACACAATATCTGTTTTAATTTTCTAGACATGTGAGTGAAGTAGCTCACTATTCAGGAGTAGTTATCCATAGCATTCTGTAATGTAAGTAGACAGCACAGTGAAACATTGTCATACATTCACCAACTATAAAGCAAAATTAATGACTAACTTGGTTAATAAATAATTCATTTATGGAGCAGTTTCATAGAGAAATAATATATTTGTACAAAGAATTGAATATTTTTACTTAATTTACATGCAGATTGTATAAAATTAACTGAAAGAATTCACCGATTTACTCAGTGACTGAATACAAAGCACATTTTCAATACATGATGTCATCCACTACCTATGTCACATTTCCACTACCTATATTGAAAACTAGTTTTCATTCCTCAGCTATTTTCCATTTCTTCAATTGAAACTGTACTTTTCCTTAGATTCTTGCTAGGCAGCTCTGAAATGAGAGGAAAAATGTGTGTATAAAATAGCATCCAAAAAATAAAGCAGACAGTGAATGCCACAACTTCCACTAATTCAAGGTTTTTAAAAAAAAAAAAAAAAAAAAAAAAAAAAAAAAAAAAAAAAAAAAAAAAAAAAAAAAAAAACACGCAACAACCACTGATTGCGGTCAAAAATGCCTCGCACACTGAAATACACGATTATGTTACTTTCTGAGTAAAACAGTACAACCAATTAATTGTTTCAAAAAAGATTTTAGTTGACTTCTGAAGATGAATTTTTCTGACGCTTATTTAGTTGAGAAGGGGGATGCGGGGAAGGATTCCCCTTACATTTTAATTTTTCATTCCGTACTATCTACAAAATAAAAAAAATAATACTCAACAACATGATGGATGCACCTACGCTCACTTAAACAAGGTGTAAGTTCAGAAGAAACTTAAAAATATACATGCTACTGTCTGATTTTTAGATTTGTTGTCTATTGTTCCCTCTCAGGTCCTTGTTCCCAATAACTCTTGTGTCTATCCGTATCAAATCAACAAAACTCTGCTTAGTTTTGAACCATAATGTACTATTTTACAGCACCCATGCAGTTAACAAATACTGCAGATTCTTTTAGCTGTAGCTTCCAAAAGATGAAAAACTGCCTGATTTTTCTGGGCATTTTGAGAAATGAATTTGAGTGTATCTTCAAAATTATTCAAATTATAGAGATGCCTCTGATGCCATTTTAAAGTTTTTGAACTGTGCATTAATTTGATATTCAACAAAACACTGCTGTGAGATTAAATTATTGTTGCAAAAATTAAAAAACTCTGGCTTTTCAGAATCTCAAAAACACCCTTCCTACTTTTTATCAAAAATATGTATGTTTCTTAACATTGCTATTTATCTTTGATAAAATTTGAAGATGAAGGTAAGGTGGGTTGGAAAGGAAACTGACTTTTAAACAGAATACTGATTTTTCTTAAAAGTTCAATTGGCAAGTAATGGTCAACAACTATAGAGTGTGTAATTTTTGGTTGTAGTTTTTACTCTGCTGTTAAGATTGTATATAGTTTTTACTTTGCAGCATTTGCAGATATTAACGCGTATTTCATTATGGGAGAGACTCTTAACCTCTCAGGAGTGAATTAATTCAATTACGTACTTAACTGGTGACATTTAATAGTCATCACTGAAGCTCCTTTTAAAAAAAAGTGATCTCAGATTTTGTTATTATAATCCGTTCAGCATAAGAATAAACCTGATGTATACAATGCACTATGTGTTCTTCCACGTTCGCTGGAACCTCATTGGATTTCCGTTTCATGTGGGACTACAGCCAAGCTGTCTCGAGTTCTGTCAAGTACGATAATAAGGGTACGTTTTGTGCTGTGCATTATGCGCTCATTGACACAGCGATAATATAGGATAACAGCTTTACCAGCATGTCTAACTTCGACAGCACTGGCTGGTCAGTTGGTACAGCTAGCCTGCAATGACGTGGCCAGCTGCAGTTCACACGTAAAAGAGACGAGCAGAGGAGCATACAGCTCTGGACGTCATTTAATTTTTAAGCAGAATGAAATTGTTGTTGTTGTGGTCTTCAGTCCTGAGACTGGTTTGATGCAGCTCTCCATGCTACTCTATCCTGTGCAAGCTTCTTCATCTCCCAATACGTACTGCAGCCTACATCCTTCTGAATCTGTTTAGTGTATTGATCTCTTGATCTCCTTCTATGATTTTTACCCTCCACGCTGCCCTCCAATACTAAATTGGTGATCCCTTGATGCCTCAGAACATGTCCTACCAACCGATCCCTTCTTCTTGTCAAGTTGTGCCACAAACTCCTCTTCTCCCCAATCCTATTCAATACCTCCTCATTAGTTACGTGATCTACCCATCGAATCTTCAGCATTCTTCTGTAGCACCACATTTCAAAGGCTTCTATTCTCTTCTTGTCCAAACTATTTATCATCCATGTTTCACTTCCATACATGGCAGAAACGACTTCCTGCCATTTAAATCTATACTCGATGTTAAGAAATTTCTCTTCTTCAGAAATGCTTTCCTTGCCATTGCCAGTCTACATTTTATATCCTCTCTACTTCTACCATCATCAGTTATTTTGCTCCCCAAATAGCAAAACTCCTTTACTACTTTAAGTGTCTCATTTCCTAATCTAATTCCCTCAGCATCACCCAACTTAATTCGACTACATTCCATTACCATCGTTTTGCTTTTGTTGATGTTCATCTTATATCCTCCCTTCAAGACACTGTACATTCCGTTCCACTGCTCTTCCAAGTCCTTTGCTGTCTCTGACAGAATTACAATGTCATCGGCGAACCTTAAAGTTTTTATTTCTTCTCCATGGATTTTAATACCTATTCCGAATTTTTCTTTTGTTTCCTTTACTGCTTGCTCAATATACAGATTGAATAACATTGGGGAGAGGCTACAACCCTGTCTCACTCCCTTCCCAACCACTGCTTCCCTTTCACACCCCTCGACTCTTATAACTGCCATCTGGTTTCTGTACAAATTGTAAATAGCCTTTCGCTCCCTGTATTTTACCCCTGCCACCTTCAGAATTTGAAAGAGATTATTCCAGTCAACATTGTCAAAAGCTTTCTCCAAGTCTACAAATGCTAGAAACGTAGGTTTGCCTTTTCTTAATCTAGCTTCTAAGATAAGTCGTAGGGTCAGTATTGCCCATATTTCTACGGAATCCAAACTGATCTTCCCCAAGGTCGGCTTCTACCAGTTTTTCCATTCGTCTGTACAGAATTCGCATTCGTATTTTGCAGCCGTGACTTATTAAACTGACAGTTTGGTAATTTTCACATCTGTCAACGCCTGCTTTCTTTGGGATTTGAATTATTATATTCTTCTTGAAGTCTGAAGGAATTTCACCTGTCTCATACATTTTGCTAACCAGATGGTAGAGTTTTGTCAGGACTGCCTCTCCCAAGGCTGTTAGTAGTTCTAATGGAATGTTGTCTACTCCCGGGGCTTTGTTTCGACTTAGGTCTTTCAGTGCTCTATCAAATTCTTCACGCAGTATCATATCTCCCATTTCCTCTTCATCTACATCCTCTTCCATTTCCATAATACTGTCTTCAAGAACATCGCCCTTGTATAGTCCCTCTATATACTCCTTCAACCTTTCTGCTTTGCCTTCTTTGCTTAGAACTGGGTTTCCATCTGAGCCCTTGATATTCATACAAGTGGTTCTCTTTTCTCCAAAGGTCTCTTTACATCCTTACATTTGCCCTCTAGCCATGCCTGCTTAGCCGTTTTGCACTTCCTGTCGATCTCATTTTTGAGACGTTTGTATTCCTTTTTGCCTGCTTCATTTACTGCATTTTCATATTTTCTCCTTTCATCAATTATATTCAGTATTTCTTCTGTCACCCAAGGATTTCTACTAGCCCTCGTCTTTTTACCTACTTGATCCTCTGCTGTCTTCACCACTTCATCCCTCAAAGCTATCAATTCTTCTTCTACTGAATTTCTTTCCCCCATTCTTGTCAATTGTTCCTTTATGCTCTTCCTGAAACTCTCTACAACCTCTGGTTCTTTCAGTTTATCCAGGTCCCATCTCCTCAGATTCCCACCTTTTTGTAGTTTCTTCAGTTTTAATCTACAGTTCATAACCAATAGATTGTGGTCAGAGTCCACATCTGCCCCTGGAAATGTCTTACAATTTAAAACCTGGTTCCTAAATCTCTGTCTTACCATTATATAATCTATCTGATATCTTCTAGTATCTCCAGGGTTCTTCCATGTATACAACCTTCTTTCATGATTCTTGAACCAAGTGTTAGCTACGATTAAGTTATGCTCTGCGCAAAATTCTACCAGGCGGCTTCCTCTTTCATTTCTTAGCCCCAATCCATATTCACCTACTATGTTTCCTTCTCTCCCTTTTCCTACTCTCGAATTCCAATCACCCATGACTATTAAATTTTCGTCTCCCTTCACTACCTGAATAATTTCTTTTATCTCATCATACATTTCATCAATTTCTTCGTCATCTGCAGAGCTAGTTGGCATATAAACTTGTACTACTGTTGTAGGCGTGGGCTTCGTGTCTATCTTGGCCACAATAATGCGTTCACTATGTTGTTTGTAGTAGCTTATCCGAACTCCTATTTTTTTATTCATTATTAAACCTACTCCTGCATTACCCCTATTTGATTTTGTATTTATAACCCTGTATTCACCTGACCAAAAGTCTTGTTCCTCCTGCCACCGAACTTCACTAATTCCCACTATATCTAACTTTAACCTATCCATTTCCCTTTTTAAATTTTCTAATCTACCTGCCCGATTAAGGGATCTGACATTCCATGCTCCGATCCGTAGAATGCCAGTTTTCTTTCACCTGGTAACGACATCCTCCTGAGTAGACCCTGCCCAAAGATCCGAATGGGAGACTATTTTACCTCCGGAATATTTTACCCAAGAGGACACCATCATCATTTATCCATACAGTAAAGCTGCATGCCCTCGGGAAAGGTTGTTTGGTTTGAGGATTAAAGGGACCAAACTGCAGAGGTCATCGGTCCCTTGTTTCATAAACACACAGAGCACAGGGAAACCATCCATTAGTCATTCGAAGCACAAGATAAAAATTCCAGGGGAAGAAAATCCCCAAGGTCAATAATAAAGAAACATGGAAAACGGAGCACAGCAACAAAAACAACACAGAGAAGAAAGGCAGAAGGAAGTAAAACTGTACACCAGAGGACTGAGGCTGGCTGATCACGAAAATAATAGGATGAGCCAGCCACCCTGCAACACGTTAAAACCTCCAACCTGAAAGTTTAGGGTGGAGTCGGATGACAGCACAAAACTAAGTAAAATATACAGCACAAAAGAGGGTGATGCAATAAAATTAGAGGGACCTATAAAACCCACTTGCTCGAATAAAACTTACAACACGATCTGCCATAAAGACATTGTCACCTAAAAGAGATGATAAATCACCATGGAGATTAAAAGTTCGCCTGAGGGCAGTTAAAAGAGGACAGTCCAACAATATATGGGCCACCGTCATATTCGCACCACAGCGACAATGAGGGGGGTCCTCTCGACGCAGCAGATGACCATGCGTCAGCCAAGAGTGGCCAATGCGGAGCCTACACAGAACAACATAATCCCTGCGAGAGGCCCGCATGGAAGAACCCCACACAGTCGTGGTCTCCTTTACCTACCGCAGCTTGTTGGGTGCAGACAGAGTGCGCCATTCGTCTCCCCACAACCCAAAGACCTGACAGTGCAAAACCGTTCGGAGATCAGTTGCCGGGAGGCCGATCTCCAACAGCAGTTTGCAGGTAGCCTCTTTGGCTAACTTGTCGGCGAGTTCGTCTCCCGCGATCCCAACATGTCCCGGGGTCCATATGAACACCACCGAACGACCACGCTGTTCAAGAGCGTGAATGGACCCCTGGATGGCACCAACAATGGGATGGTGTGGGTAGCACTGGTCAAGAGCCTGCAGACTACTGAGCGAGTCACTGCAAATGACAAAGGACTCTCCAGTGCTGGTACAAATATGCTCAAGGGCACGAAAAATGGCTGTCAGTTCTGCGGTGTAAACACTGCAGCCTTCCGGCAAGGAGTGCTGGTCGACATAGTCCGCATGAGCATAAGCGTACCCCACACGGCCATCAACCATCGAGCCATTGGTATAGATAACCTCTGAGGCATGGTATGTGCCTAGGAGAGCAAGGAATTGGCGGCGCAAGACTGCAGGAGGAACTGAATCTTTGGGCCATCGGGAAAGTTCCAGCCGAAGCTGCGGCCGACGAATACACCAAGGTGGTGTATGTGGGCGGACCTGGAAAGCAGATGGGAGAGGCAAACACTCGAGTTCATTAAGGAGCGACCAAACACGGATCCCAATTGTATGGCCTGATCGCGGCCGCCGGTGTGGGAGATGGACTGCCGCATTAGCGAAAAGGAGACGATAGTTAGGGTGATGGGGCGAACAATGGACGTGGGCAGCATAGTTGGCTAACAGCTGTTGACGACGAATATGAAGTGGAGGAACCCCAGCCTCAGCAAGGAGGCTTAAAAGGGCTGGTGCGGAGTGCTCCTGTCGCCTGTCGAATCCCACAGTGGTGAACGGGGTCCAGTAGTTGCAACACCATACGCCACACTCCCATAATCCAGTCGGGACAGCACGAGGGCATTGTAGAGCTGCAGCAGCGTATTACGATCTGCACCCCACGTTGTGATGCTGAGGCAGCGGAGGGCATTCAGATGCCGCCAGCACTGACGCTTGAGCTGACGAATATGTGGAAGCCAAGTAAGCCGGGCATCGAACAGCAATCCCAGAAAATGGTAAGTGTCAACAACCCTGAGCATGGCATCCTGAAGATAGAGCTCAGGGTGGGGATGGACAGTACGACGCCGACAAAAGTGCATAACACAAGTCTTCGCACGAGAAAATTGAAACCCATGGGCTAGGGCCCACGCCTGCACCTTGCGTATGGCTCCCTGCAACCTACGTTCTGCAACACTAATGGTGGAGGAGCTGAAAAAGATGCAGAAATCGTCAGCATATAATGTGGGTGAGACAGACGACCCTACTGCTGCTGCAAGGCCATTAATGGCCACAAGGAAAAGGGGCACACTCAATACAGAGCCCTGTGGAACGCCGTTCTCCTGGATATGAAGTGAACTATGGGATGTGCCAATTAAAACGCGGAATGTCCGAATAGATAAAAAATTCTGAATAAAAATGGGGAGAGAGCCCCAGAGACCCCACCCGTGCAACGTGGCGAGAATATGGTGCCGCCACGTCATGTCATATGCTCTGGAGAGATCGAAAAAGACGGAAACGAGGTGTTGGCGCCTGGAAAAAGCAGTGCGGATTGCAGACTCAAGGAAGACCAAAGTATCGGCAGTGGAACGGCCGTGACGGAAGCCGCTCTGGCACGGAGCCAGAAGACCCCGTGACTCGAGCAGCCAACACAGCCGTCGACTCACCATGTGTTCCAATAGCTTGCACAGAGTATTTGTCAAGCTGATGGGCCGATAGCTATCCACATTAAGCGGGTCCTTACCAGGCTTCAGCACCGGAATGACGGTACTCTCCCGCCACTGCGACGGAAAGACACCATCGCCCCATATGCGGTTGAAGATGGCAAGAACACACAGCTGACAGTTCGGGGACAGGTGTTTGAGCATCTGATTGTGGATGCCATCTGGCCCAGAGGCTGTATCAGGGCACTGTGCCAGGGCGCTCTGGAGTTCCCACAAACTAAATGGGGCGTTATACGCCTCAGGGTGGCAAGAAGCAAAAGAAAGCCGTTTGCCTTCCTCCCGGCGTTTGAGCGTGCGAAACGCAGGCGGGTAATTCCCCGACGCAGAGGCCCGAACATAGTGCTGTGCGAAATGCTCGGCGATTGCATCGGCATCGGTGGATACCGTCCCGTTGAGGGTAAGCCCTGCGACACCTATAGAGTGCTGCAATCCAAAGATGCGCCGAATCTTCATCCACACCTGGGAGGGTGAAGTACGGGAGCCAATAGTGGAAACATACCTCTCCCAGCACTCCCGTATCCGCCTTTTGATGAGCCGCCGTGCCTGAGCACGGAGACGTTTGAAAAAAATGAGGTTCTCCAAAGACGGGTGCTGCTTATGTCACTGAAGAGACCACCAAGGCACTGACTTTCACCGGGGGTGCACCCTAACGAACGAGGAATGGTACGTTCCGCAGCGGAAGCAATCGCTGCAGTCAGTGTCTCAACCACCACATCGATGGTACCGTGGGGGAGAGAGTCAACAGTGGCAGCAGAGGAGAACGTTTCCCAGTTTGCCTTGCTAAATGCCCATCTAGGCAAGCGTTCATGGGAGCGATGCTGGGGTAGTGAAAGGAAGATTGGAAAATGGTCAATACCACACAAGTCGTCATGGACACTCCAGTGGACCGATGGTACAAGCCCTGGGCTGCAAAACGACAGATCTATGGCCGAGAACGTGCCATGCGCCACACTGAAATGTGTGGCGGCGCCAGTGTTTAAGAGGCAGAGGTCGAGTTGGGAGATGAGATTCTCGACATCTCTGCCTCGGCCAGTAATCTTCGTTCCACCCCACAGGGGATTGTGGGCGTTAAAATCCCCCAGGAGAAGAAAAGGCGTGGGAAGTTGGGTGACAAGTGCAGCCAATTCGGTCAGGGAGACTGTACCACCTGGAGGGAGATAGACACTGCAGTTGGTTATGTCCTGGGTAGTCCTTACGCGGACAGTCACAGCTTCCAATGATGTTTGAAGGGGCACAGGAGCACTATATACAGAGGTAAGGACATACACACAGGCTCCACCTGACACACAATTGTAAGTGCTACGGTTGCCGTAATAACCCCTGTATCCACGAAGGACAGGGGGAACCAGGTTTCCTGGAGGGCAATGCAGAAAGCAGGTGTCATGCTTAGAAGCTGACGTAACTCAGGTAGATGGCTAAAATAATCGCCACAATTCCACTGGAGGATTGTACAAAGCGTGTCCTGCAGGGGCATGAAGGCACTGAAAAATCAAATTACTTCGCAGGGTCACATGCTGCCATCGACTGAGAGACGGACGTCGCTACGTCCATTGTTTCTGAGGAGACGGCGAGATCTAGGTCATCAGGGGACGCAAAGAGCTCGACTTCATCCTCAGAGGCTGAGCTGACAGGAAGCGGTGGCGCGGGAACCACTGGGTCCTTAGGCTTCTTAGAGAGCTTCCTCTTCTCTCTCTTGTCTTTTGGAGGAGGGTTTACATGCTGGGAGGGCTTTCCTGATGCATTATCAGGAACAGACGAAGAGCGTGAAGCCCTTCGACCAGCAGCTGGTGGCTTCTTCAGCCACTGGCTAGTGTCTTGTGAGACATTGGGAAATTCCTTGGAAGGAACTCCCCCAAGGGATCCCTTCAGAACAAGTGAGGTCGGAGGAGGTCCGTGCGTCCCCGGCCGAGAAGCCGGAGAGGGCTGCCGCCCCTCCGGCCGAGAAGCCGGAGAGGGCTGCCGCCCCTCCGGCCGAGAAGCCGGAGAGGGCTGCCGCCCCTCCGGCCGAGAAGCCGGAGAGGGCTGCCGCCCCTCCGGCCGAGAAGCCGGAGAGGGCTGCCGCCCCTCCGGCCGAGAAGCCGGAGAGGGCTGCCGCCCCTCCGGCCGAGAAGCCGGAGAGGGCTGCCGCCCCTCCGGCCGAGAAGCCGGAGAGGGCTGCCGCCCCTCCGGCCGAGAAGCCGGAGAGGGCTGCCGCCCCTCCGGCCGAGAAGCCGGAGAGGGCTGCCGCCCCTCCGGCCGAGAAGCCGGAGAGGGCTGCCGCCCCTCCGGCCGAGAAGCCGGAGAGGGCTGCCGCCCCTCCGGCCGAGAAGCCGGAGAGGGCTGTCGCCCCTCCGGCCGAGAAGCCGGGAATGACGTCCCCAGTTGTTTGGGGCGCACTGCTCCCAAACTGGGTGTTTTGGGAGCAGTGGAAGAGAGAGTGGCCCCCACCTGTGGTGGGGCAGGCGTAACGTGACTGTTCGGTGGGCCAACTGTGAGAGGAATCTTTGCAGAAATTGGTGGCGGCAGTGTTACAGCAGCATAACTCCTCAACATAGGTGTGGGGTTGAGCCGTTCTAGTTTCTTCCTCGCCTCTTGGTAAGTTAAACGGTCCAGGGTCTTAATTTCTTGTATCTTCCGCTCTCGTTGGTAGACTGCACAGTCTGGCGAGCAGGGAGAATGATGCTCCCCACAGTTAACGCAGGTGGGAGGCGGAGCACACGGATGCATCTGGAGGATATGTGTCTGAATTTCCAGCACTGGAAGCATCACATAGGGGGCGGGACATAGGGCTTGACATCGCACCGGTAGATCATGACCTTGACCTTCTCAGGCAAGCAGTCGCCCTCAAAGGCCAGGATGAAAGCATCGGTAGCGATCCTATTATCCTTGGGTCCCCTAAAGACACAACGAACGAAGTGTACACCTCGTCGTGCCAAGTTCTCCCATAGCTCGTCATCAGAATGTAGCAGAAGATCTTTACGAAAGATAATCCCCTGGACCAAATTTAGTGTCTTATGGGGAGTGACTGTGACGGGTATGTCACCAAGCTTCTCACAGGCGAGTAACGCCCTTGACTGTGCAGAGGAAGCTGCTTGTATGGCCCCGCTCCGCATTTTGGAAAGAGATGCGACTTCCCCGAACTTATCTTCAAGATGGGTCACAAAGAACAGAGGCTTCGTCCCCAAAAATGAATCCCCATCAGTTCTGCTGCACACAAGGTATCGCGGTGAATATGGCTCCTGTCTGTCCGCAGCCCTGTGTCCCTCCCAGGGCGTGGCTAGGGAAGGGAACGATTTGGGGTCATATGCCACAGCGTTAAAGTCGACTTTACCGCGCTTAGAGACGTTCGTGGTCATGGAACCACCGGATTGAGACTTTACCCGCTTCACTGCGGGGTATCCGCCCCGATGCCACCCACTCCGACCAGGGGCTCTCCCCACAGGCGCCACCCAGCCACAGCAAAGGCCACCTGGCAGGATGGCCGTTGCCGGGAGTCCTGATGCCCCAGACAGACGGGCATCTACTCCTTGGCTTACGTGGGGAGGTGTCAGCGCAGGCATCGGCAGTACGATCCCTGTGTTGTCAGGGGGCTACAACCTAGAGGGTACATGACGACCCCACCACAACGGGCTGCCTACCGTGCTGGATGTTGGGTGCCATTGGTAGTCCATAGTGATCGTGGGTGCAGATGGTGACGCACTAAGGGCGTAACTGACACAATCCATCAGGTGTGTATGCCCAAAATGAGGGATGGAGGGTGCAGTTACAACGCCAAGACGATAACGTGTGCCAAGGTCTTAGGGCACAGAGGACTCATGGTGCACCACATAAGGTGTCCTTCCCCAAAAGGCTCATACTTCTGTTGAATTTGGAAAAATGGAGGTCAAACCCCAATGAGGACCATCACATTAAAGGCCGAAACAGTTGAGACTCCTTTTAGTCGCCTCTTACGACAGGCAGGAATACCATGGGCCTATTCTTACCCCCAAACCCGCAGGGGCGATGCCCTCGGGAAAAATTATGGCCATAGTTTCCCCTTGCTTTCAGCCGTTCGCAGTACCAGCACAGCAAGGCCGTTTTGGTTAATGTTACAAGGCCAGATCAGTCAATCATCCAGACTGTTGCCCCTGCAACTACTGGAAAGGCTGCTGCCCCTCTTCAGGAACCATATGTTCGTCTGGCCTCTCAACAGATACCCCTCCGTTGTGGTTGCATCAACGGTACGGCTATCTGTGTCGCTGAGGCACGCAAGCTTCCCCGCCAACGGCAAGGTCTATGGTTCAGAATGAAATAATACACTGTAAATCTCCCACAATATGCCCCTTAGACGACTAGACCAAAACTGCAACACATTGTTTTTAGCTAACGTACTATTGTAATTAAAAACAAGACTGATGAAAACTACTGACTTAACCACAGGGTATTTTTTCTGCACAAGCTGTGTGTAACGTAAGTGAGTATTGAAGGATTTCCTGTATAGTTAAATATTGAAGCCGCTGAAGGTATTACCTACAGCAGGCCAGTCTGGTAATCTCTTAGTTCCTTCCTTATCTGAATCAGAGAAATACATTTCAGTTCTCAAAGTGTCACCTGCTACTTTGATAATGAGCCTATCAACAACAGAATACGCGAAACCAACCAGGTGCAGCATTTTCTCTTTTTTTATGATGAGCCATTCTATATCCCGCCAGCATTCAGCAGAGACATGTGAAAAAGCTGCGTGCGTCAATTCCAGGATGTCTGGCAGCTCAACAGTCTTGTTACTTCTCGGGCCAAATCCCGCAGCTTGCCTCCATATCAGTTCTGGTGGGTTCATATTGTAATGGTACAGTAGCAAATGTAAAAATGCAGCATTTGTACAATGTGCTTGGTGCTCTGAAGATGATTGTTTTTCATATTTCTATGGTACTTATCTACCTCTGGGGTATAAAACGATGGACATAGTCAAAATAAAGAGATTTTGATTTTACGTTTTTGCCTTAAAAGATTAAATTGTTATGTTTTCTTAATTTGATCAACTTTTATGAACAGTCTTTCATAAAACATCAATAATTAAGAATTTGTAATTGAAATGGAAACAGGAATTTCGTGTTCAATAAGTAATTAGCAACAAGAAGACCACATTATTCATAAAAAATGATGACGAGTTCAATAATTACGAGATGTAGGTATTTCAAATAAAAATAAAAAAAGGCACAGGGGTAATTTGAAACAACGCACTAATAACCTCATGTGATTCACATTCTACTACGCTATCGAATGTACTATACATTCAATGTTAAGATTATTGTCAACTGCAGTATATACAGCCCTGGGAAAACTTGAAAGCTGATTATCTCTGTAAATTCATGAAAAACATTAAGAACAGCCTACTTCTCAACACTTTTTAACCGTGTTCCACGTGCGTGTTTCACTAAGGAACAGGAAGCAGCCTCAGCCATTTTTGTACTGCGCATTAACAGTGCGACAATCAGACCAAAACACTGCAGAGGCTGTGGCTGTACACAATTTTTGAAATAAAAACTATGTAACTGAAGCTTGATTAAGAAAAAAGTTGATAGCCGTTAACACATTTGAATGTCTTAAAGCTTCATTTAATGTAACTTAATAACAAGATATCTAATACATAAGTAGGACCTACTTCCAAGAGCATAACAACACCAGTGTACATGTGCTACGGCTTCTGACCAAACATCATATTTGTGTTTGTTTATATCAGGTTTAACCTTATGTTGAACGGATTATAGTTCATTTGATGAACAAAGTACTGCAAACCAGTTTTTGGTTGTATAAAATCACTTACAAGAGACAAATTTCTTTTAAGCTTTAGTGCTTGAAGATAAAAGTTGTCCTGCCCCTGGACCACCAACTAAACCACATTGTGTCCTTGTGTTGGACCTACAATGAGGATAACTCTGAACTCAAACACTTGGATCAGGTTTTCATTTTTGGCAGGTTCAATGAAGGCACAGGGACACAGAAAGTTTTCCAGTCAAAGTTGATATCAATAACAAAGAAAAACCTGCTTAGCATAAAATGACATTCTGCTCTTTTGGTGGCAGTGTTGCACAATAGAAGAGCATAAAAAATTTCTCAACATGTGCCTTCACAAAACTCATTATAATACTGTCGCAAAATGGCCTTGTTTTGTCACATTATAGGGTAAAAGTCCTTGCAATGAATGTAAGGGCACTGTCACAAGGCATGCTGCTAAAGTAAGTTTATGAAGACTATTTGAAAATCAAATCATGACACCCAAGAAGCTGTATAGTTTTGCTCAAGAAATCATTCCTTGCATCCATTTTAAATTATATGTGACAGAGGAATACTAGCAATATAAATTACATTATTCCCCTAATTTAGTAATACAAAAACCATCCAAGAGACTGATAAACTAATTATTGAGTTCTAGATGCCAATCATTGATTTATTAAAATATTGATGAAATGCAAGGCAACTTTTGTGTATAGGGAATAGAAAATGTTTATTCATTTTCTGGAGAGAATGGTATGGTGAAAAATATTTGCTCCAGTAGAAGTCACACCTGCAGTAAATATTACTAAGTATATTTACTTACCATCTAGGAAATGCTCAGCAGTTCTCTTCCTTAGTTCATCAACATTCTCCTCAGTTTCTGCCCACTCCAGCACAAGTCGTCGGCCATATAAATGTGTGCTCTGACAAAGTGTCTTAAATGCTCTCTGAAACATCATATAATAATGAAAATGATGGCAACAGAATAAGGCATAGCATGACAAATGTATCTCAAAAAACTTTTAATCTATGTTATAACTACTTTTTCCTAGAACTTCTTAACATACATATAGTTTGTCTCATCAAACATACATACATCATGGTTTCATCATGAAACCTAAAAGTTTTAAAATTTGTGAATGATGCTACAAATGCCAACAGTTACAAACAACTACTGCAACAACAGTTTCACACAGTGAAAGCTCTTATCATCTTACCTTTGCATCATGCTTTGTGTGATAGTCAATAAATGCAAAACCTCTGTGTTGTCCAGTGCCTACCATCTTTTTAGGAAGACGGACAGCCTTAAGTTCACCAAAAGTCCTGTGAATAAAGCCAATAATTACTATTCTTGGGCATTAAGGCATATCATAACATAAGACAAAAAGGAAAGGATATTTGACAGTGCACAATTCTCACTTGATAGTTTCTTTATATATTTTTCTAGTAGCAAAAAAAGGTTGACAATGTTTTTTATAGTAGGCATTGCATGAAGTCTTCCAATTGCCTCATTAATTGAGATGTTCTCCTTACAGCACATTTAAGCAGGTTAAGCACGTGTAAATCCTGCTACTGACCATATAGACATTAAGTTGCAGACAGGCTCAACGAAAAGACTGCTATACATATAAGCTTTGGATCAAAAGACCTTCTTCTGGCCATTGTAGTTGGACTGTGGATTGTAACTGCACCTGATGGGTACAGCAGTCTGGAGTGGGTGAGGGGTAAGTAGGAGGAGGATGGGGAGAGGGAGATATAGTAGGGTAGGTGTGGGGGAAGGAGTAGTGCTGCTTGTGGGAGCATGCACGGACGTGGTGCCGACAGGCTAGGGCTGCCAATTGCAGTCAGGAGGTTTGGGGTGGAAGAAGAGGGGATGAGGAGAAGGGCAGCAGAAAAGTATTGAAGAGGATAAAGACTAGTGGGTTTGTTGGTGGAGTAGTAGACTGTGTAGTGCTGAAGTGGGAGCAGTGTAGGGGATAGGTGGGTGGAAGATACAGGAGAGGAAATGCTGAGTCTATGGGGGTTACAGGAACATAGGACATTTTGCAGGAAATGCAATTCAGAAAAGATGGTGGAGGAGGAGGGGGAGGGGATTACTGTTTAATGTCCCATCAACATAAAGGTCGTTAGAGATGGAGCACAAGCTCAGATTGGGGAAGGATGGAGAAAGAAACTGGCCATGTCTTTCAAAGGAAAGATACAAACATTTGCCTGAAGTGATTCAGGGAAATCACAAAAAACCTACATCAGGATGGCTGCCAGGTTCAGAAAAAATGGTGTTGGTAGGAAGGATCCAGGAGGCACAGGCTGTGAAGCAACAGGAGATACAGGCTGTGAAGCAATCATTGAAGTGAAGCACTGTGCTGGGCTGCATGTTCAGCAAATGGCTGGTCCAGTTGCCTCTTGGCCACAGTTTGTTGGTGACCATTCATGTGGCACGTAGAAAGTAGCACAATGCTTGCAGCTTAGTTTGTCAATTACATGGCTGCTTTCACAAGTAGCTCTGTCTTTGATAAGATAGGAGATGCTTGTGACTAAACTAGAGAATATGCTGGTGGAAGGATATATGGGGCATACGTTGAATCTAGGTCTGTTGCAGGGATATAATCCATGAGGCAATGAGGAATGGACTAGGATATTGTGTAGGTTCAGTGGGCAGCAGAATGCCTCTGTGGGAGGGGTGGGAGGGATAATGGGTAGGATATTCCTCTTTTCAGGACATGAAGAGAGATAGTTGAATCTGAACCACATTCTCTGCCAGAGTTTCAACTACACCTCATTGTGTCCTGAAACAAGGAATAACCTACCAATTACCCTTCCCACCCCTCCCTCAGTGGCATTCCACTGCCACTGAATCTAGGCCTGGATTCGAATCCTGAACTGGCACAAACGTCCTATCGCACCAAAGGTAGGGCTACCTGTCAAAAAAGCCATGTGATCTAGGAACTAAGCTGTAACTACTGTGCTGCTTTCAACAAGGGCACGACAACTAACAACCTGTCTGTCTGTGTCTGCCTGTCTGAATGGCCACTGGCAAACTGTTGCAAAGAACAGCTAGACCACCCAGTTACTAAACATGCTGCCCAACATGGGGTGCTCCACTTCCATGACTGTTTCACAGCCTATGCCACCTGGATCATTCTTCCCAACAGTAGCTTCTCTGAACTGCACAGGTGGGAATTCTCCTTGCAGTATATCCTAAGCTCTAGTAACCTCATTGGCATCAACCATTGCTATTTCTGTGCTCCTGTTAATTAATTCATTTTTTGTATCTTTTACAGTTGATAAAATTTTCACCTACTTAATGATATGTCAGATGACTAATATTAAGTCACCTTCAACAAAAAGGATTTGTTTGAACATCATAGTGCTTTACCAGGTATATATGGAGGGGTATGCCTTTGTCTTTTGCAAATGTGGGAATTCACTCATCCAGTTAGTTAACAATTTAACATAGACCCCAAATTACAAGGGAGCATGTCTGCATTCCCCCCCCCACCCCTACCCCCACCCCCCAATATGAAAAGTAACTTCTAGAGGTATTACATAAAAGGCAAATAAACACAACAAAGGACTTACATGGAAAAATCATGCACACCCTGGATTTTTTACATAAAAGATTATTCATTCAGGGTACAACAGTACACTTGATAACAATGTTACAAATCTTTCTCAGTAATAAGGGCCTAAAGGAAACCAAATCCTGGACTTTTACATTTTCCCCATGCAGCCAGGAGACTGTATGCAATCAAAGAATTAATTCTTTTAGAAGACAAATACTGAAATAGATGACAGAAGTTTGGAAGACCCGACTTATTCCAGCATAATGTATTTCCTCTCTCTCTTTTGTTTGTTTCACACAAAGTCAAATTCCATCATCTCAGTTAGACTGGGAAGAGTTATTTCTTCATTTCTTCTAGTCGCAATGGGACAGTGGAAACAATAACCGCAATCATCAATAAAGTGAGCAATACATACTTGAAGAGATCAAAGATTTCCTTCTTCGTAGCTTGAAAAGGAACATTGCGAACCAAGATTTTTGTTCCAGTTTGCTTTCCTATTTTTGTTTTCTTCCTGGCTGTAACAACTTCATTTCTGAAATTAAAATAACCACTGAAATTACCTACTGAAAGAGATCAAAATATACAACATTTAAGAAATAAGATGATAATGTTGCATAGTCTACAGAAAGTATACAAATGTGTCTAAACAACAGCATCTACAAAACTAAGTTTCCTTGTGGCCATTAACACCAATATTTTTACAAATTTCAGAGCTTACTTCAGCAAAATGATCACTTACAGAGGATTTTACATGGCAGACTAAGCAATTATATAAATTTGAACTTTAATGCACATTTTTTTGGCTTTTTGAAACCAATTATAAATAACATAATTTATTCTTTTAAGGTCATGATTGCATTTAATAACAACACAGCATGTTATTGCTGCAAAGTAATATCAGTGTTGTTAACTGTCACAAGGTTAGTTATTTACAGCCTTGAAGAAAATGGTCATGGGATGGGGAAAGGACGGTGGGAGTGGGAGTGAGAGAGGGAGAGGGAGAGGGAGAGAGATTTTTTAAAATCAGGTTTCTTTAAGGTGTGCTGTATAATGTGAACTTACAATACAACTGTTTCGGAAGAAGGTGGAATCTAATATAAGAGTATGCAAAATGAAGGAAAGAATTACATGTAATACAGGGATGACTATGCAGCACAAGGAAAAGTTGTAAAATAAACCGTTTTACTGTTTCTGCAATAAGGAGCAAATAAATTTCAATGACGAAAAACTCATGAACAGATGCTGTAAATTGACTAAAGAAGGATGACAACTGTGTAAAGCATTTTCAATCATGTCCATTCTGGCTAACAACTATATATATTTGTCTCATGTGTGTCAAAAATTAAAATTTCTACAGACAGACACACACACACACACACACACACACACACACACACACACAAATATGCACTTTTTATTAGAATAAACTCCACAAGCCACAGTGCAGCATTGTTCCACTTCACTCTTCGAAGCTAACAGCTGTTACTTACTTTAGTGTCCTGTTTGAACGCTTCAGTTCAATGCTATGGCCATCAATAACAGAATGCTGGAGTGTCTTTAAGGCTTTATCGGCACTTTCCTTATGCTTAAACTGAATAAAGCCATACCCCATTGATAGCATCTTCCCTGGGCTTTTTGGATCTTTTTTCATTGCAATTGTCACATAATGTACTGGACCACAATGTCTGAAATGCTAGAAGTTGGGAAACAGTTATAGCAACTCCTTTTAGACTATCAAAATTAAAAGTATATTCATCTACACCTACATTCAGACTCTGCAGAAGGCATTTTAAGTGTCATTATCACTCCCTCTTCCCCCCCTTCCTCTTCCAGCTATGAATGGTGCACAGGAAGAATGGCTGTCGGCATGCAACATGCACAACACTTATTTGTAGCATCTGCCACAGCTTTAATGAGCATCTCTCTGTGGCACTCACACACTGACTAAATAAACACACAAAAAATAAGAGCTCTACTTTTGCTCTTTTCTATAGCCTCTTATATTTCTTTAGGCTTCTTCCAACAAATCCCAGCCTGGCATTTGATTCTCCTACAACTAGCTTTATGTCATCATTATAATTTAGGTCACTCCAGACACATACTCCTAGATATTTAGCATAGTTAGCACATTCTCACTTCCTAGTTAGGCTCAAAATGTTATCCAGCTACAAATTTCCTTGAAGGTAATAGCAGGAGAAGATATTGCTACACAGTACGGACATTTCACAGGTTTTCAGAATCCCTCTTTTAGAGACTGAATGTGTGCATCTAAAAGACAACAATCTTTCACCTTTCCCACACATGATGCAAAAGACAACACAATGTTGTGTAACATCACTAAACAAATGAAAAGATTCAATTTATTACACACAGTTAGCTCCCTTCCCTATGAAACTAACTCCCCATTATATACTATTATTCATGACTAAAGGTTGAAAATAATGGTATAATAACAAATGTCAAAACTTCTAAGCAATAACAGCAGTTACACAATGAATCTTTCAATTTGCAGTGGAGTGTGCATTGTTTTCCAGCATATTAAAACTGTGTGCCAAATTGGTACTAGAGCCCAGGACCTTTCGCAGACAATTTTCTTACAGGCTGATTTATCCAGGCTTGGCCTGCAATCAAAGCATCACTTCTTACTTTCCAAAATTCACAGAAGTCTCCTGCATACCTTGCAGGACTAGCACTTGTGGAAGAAAGGATGCTGTGGAGAAGTGGCTTAGCCATAATCACTCCTTTCACACAAGAGTCCTAGTCCAGCAAGGTATGCAAGAGACCTCTGTGAAGTTTGGACAGTACGAGAAGTTCTGGCAGAAGTGAAGCTGTGAGGGGAGGTCATGAGTTGGGCCTGGATAAATCAATTGACAAGGACACTGCCCACAAAAGCAAGGCTATGCTTCGAGTCCTGGTCCTGCAACAGTTTCAATGTGCCAGTAACTTTAAATAATAGCACTGTTAAGATGATTACACTGATTTGATAACCCATTGGTTTGGACAAGTGTTTTCCGGGCTAAAACTTAATTGCACCTTTACAACTTACCAGTGAATGTCAATAAAAACAAAATGAATGGAAAGCTGCTAAGTGGGGAACAAATGACAAAAACCTATTATACAGCAAACACATAACCGGCACAAAAACATAGTGTATCATCCAAAAAGCATTTTCCATCATTTTACATAGGCAGGCAACACAAAACATGCTCTCAAGTTCACCATTAAGTAATAAAATGCAAGCAGCAATGGTACGAAGTAATTTTATCTGATGGGAATAAATCGAAATGAAATGAACTGTTGTAATGCAGTGCTAAATTTCTCATTAAAGTATCAAATCAGCTGATGATTATTTCATATTAAAGCTTCTCACATCATCAGCTGTTTAATGAAAATGAAATTGTCGTTTCTTATGACTGAAGAGCTACCATAAATTTAAATAAAATTCGATCACAGTGCCTTTAAACAGATTAAGTATTAACTTCAATACAAAAATATGTATGAAATAGGCATAACACAGCAAAACATACAATTAACCAGAACTATATGACATACCTCTATCACATCTTTTTCCCTTGAGTTGAAATTAAGACCTTTAATAAACAAGACTGTATCCTGTTCAGGAGGTTCATCATCCTCCTCACACTCATCAGTTTCCTTTGCAAAATCAGACTTTTTAGTCAGTTTATCACTCTCTTTCACAGTTTTGGTTGCAGCACAAATGCTGTTTTCCCCCTTATTCTCTCCTAAAAATAAAAAAGTAAATAAATTAACACTCTACAATACAACAGCATATAAAAATAACACACACACACACACACACAAGACTTAAATAGAACGTCATAAATAATGCCATTGTTTGCAGATGAAAAATGTACAGCTCTGTTGCAGATGACAGCTATTATTTGCTGAACTGTGTTAGTAATGAAGCATACATTGTGAAGTGTATACTTGGAGTTTCCTCATACAAAATTGAACCAGAATAGCTGAGAAGAGAGATGTGAACATTGAAGTAGCTCAAGCTTGGTTGATACATAAAGGGGGAGTAGTAGCCAATCAAAACGAACTTTCCTTATATTTTTTTGCCATCACTGAATGCACTGCTGTCTCTGGCACAGACCCCCCCCCCCCCCCCCCCCCCCCACTTATCAACTGAACAAATAATTATGGTTGGGTAAGCTCAGTTACACGAAAGAGGCCAAGGCATGATACCTTGACTGTAGAAACACCTAATAAAATCGGACTAGTTTTGAATTTACTATAAGTAATTCTATCAAAATATCCACAAGCATGAACAAAATGAGAGTCCTATTTGATTCTCAGGTTCAATAGATGAAAAAATTGTTGTCTCTGTAACAGCATTTATCCACTGATCTGAATAACAAACTAAATTATGTAAGCAAAAAAGCTATCAATACTTAAGAGAACTGAATCTTATTTTAAATCAAAATGTAATTCAAAGGCAAGATTTGGCATTGCATATGAGATCCAACAGAAAAGTAGTATTGTACAGCACCGAGAACAATGAAATAATGGAACTTGCAGAATGAATTTAAGCAGTTGCGACAATTTTCCTATTATTATACCGATTCTAAACCTTAAAAATTTAAAAGTAAATTTTGTACACAGGTTTTTAATAAAGTATTTTTATTCATGACAGTGAATCATTTCATAGAAAATTGTCACAAAAATTGTCACAAGACACAAATATACCAAAACAACAGAAACATCTATCACCGCAGTGGGTGAGATGTAGCATGAGCTATGATGTCAGCATGAGCAGTCTCTACCCACTGGTTTTTCGTGGTGGGGGGAAGAGCTGGCTTGCAACTACCTCTGTGCACATATCACTTATTATAACTGCCTCTGTGCACACATTATGCACTTGACTTTGATCAAAACAATTTTACATAGCTGTGTATGCAAGTTCATGAGTTGCGAGGTTGATGTAAACCACCTTACTCCTTTCAGAATTGTTGATGCTGTGGGTGTACTTGTGTATACTTTGATGAAATGGAATGTGCAGATGGGTCATATAGTTGACACAGAAGCTGGATCATTCATAAATACAAAACATCCCAAGAAGAAGTTGTAATGGAAATTGATGATTTCAATAGATGTGTCATTTACTGGACAATAAAATGTTACTTCCAAATATGAATGGAGAATGCACTGTTGAGAATAATGCTTTTATTTGGATTCTACAAAAGATTAGTAATGATTTAATATATAGATGGAGGAAAATGGTAGGAAAGAGGAATAGAAGACATAACAAAAACTGGCTGCAATTTTTCCAAGGCCTTGGGAAATGTGATAATTGTGCAAGATCTGTTACGTATGTTATTGAGACTAGAGTGCACTTTTTATACAGTAATCATTATTTTTGGAGTTGTGATGGGGACAAAGGCTTCTTGCACTTGTTTCTAAGAGAAAGTGAGCTAGTACTGTGATTTTTGGTGATGAGAATGGGTTTGCACTAAATCTGGGATGAAATACTGTGATTATGCTTATTGTAACATTAAAGTTAATCCACCATCTACCTTTCTTTTCAGAAAGCATACCTTCCATGAAAATGTACTTTATTTCACAAAGCTACGGAAAAAGTTGTTGTGTGTTTCTATTTTAACAACAACACAGAAAGATTTGAAACATTTAAAACTGATGATATCAATGTATATGAGCACTCAGTTCTTGGTTTGGTTGGTTGATTTGGGGAGGGCGACCAACTAGCGAGATTATCAGCCCTATTTTCTAAGATGGCAGAAATACGAGAAGGGTCAACACTAACAACACAATCCAGTCAAGAAGAAGGGTTAACGTGCAAACAAGGAAAGGAAAAGGGACATCAGGGCAGCAGGAAAAGGACAGAACAGGAGACTAATAGGTGGAAACAGGTAGAGCCCCAGACATGCCGTGTATGATGGGGCACCAGCACTGCCACCAACAGGTCCTGACACCCCACCATACCATATCATGATACAATAAGGACAACACCAGGGGAAGAAGGCACAGGAAAAGGAGAAACAAAACAATACAACAGACCAGACAAAATGTAGGGAAAAGGCAGTTGGAGTCTTGCCGGTGTGGAGGCAACATCAATTGTGGGACTCAAATTCCAGAGATAAATTCAAGGACTTCTACCCGAGATGAAAAACCACTTCTACAAAGAAAACTGATGACAGATGTAAGCATAAGAGAGTCGTCCACTAACACCTGAAACAAGGACGGTGGTAGGGCACATTAAATGAGAATGGCCAAAAGATGGGGGCAGTGCAGCAAAATATGGATCACCATGAGAGGAGTCTTGCAACTACAAAGAGAGAGAGAGAGGTGGAGGGGGGGGGGGGGGGGGGGGGCGATGGCCACTCAATGCAGAGTAAAAAAGTAAAAAATCATGGGTCAACCTAGTACGGCCAATACAAAGATGGCAGAGGATAGTGGATTCCTGCCAGGAGAGGCAGAGGGAAGAATGCCACATGGTGGTGGGAGTCTCATTGATGGCATGAAGTTTATTCAAGAGTTAGCTCATGATCAATCAAAAAGGGATTTGATGTAAAACTGCAAATCCGGTCCCAGAAGGGTTATGGACAAAGGGGAGGATAGGTTGCTGCCTCCCCCCACCCCCAGTCAGATGATCAGCAAATTCATTACCCACAATACCTACATGGCTAAGAACCCAAAGGAAATTAACCGAACAAGCACCATCACCAAGATCAGCGAGTAGGTCGTGGACGGCAGAGACCACGCAACGCCAGGAAATATAATGAGCGATAGCCTTAAGGCTACACGTTGAGTTTCTAGATAACAAAATTCAAGTGAGTGGGAACTATTTAATAAAGCAGAGGGCCGACAGCCATCTGTTCCACAGAAACACCCCACACGTGGCAGGCAAGAGATGGTGTTCTGTGCCAACAGAAGATGTGAAGGCATATGCCTCATGATCAGTGGTTTTGGAGCCATAGGTGTAAAAAACAATGTCATCCTGAAACTCCCTTAAGAAGATTCGGAGCAAACAATGGAACACCACTGGAGCAATGGAAGCTTTTGGTTCCCAGATAAGACCTGTCCAAATCAGGGGCCGAGAAACTAACCAAGTGGGGATGGTCGGGAGAGAATGTGGGGAAGAGGACAAGGAGGGGAGATGGAAGTCATGGTGAAGAGAAGTGAGGCGGAGCCCAACCGGTAAACCCACTAAGGACGCGCAGTGGGCAGGCGATGGCCCAAAGTCACTTAAAGATAGAATAGGAAGGGTGAGCAAGGGAAGAGCAGATAGTTATACCATAGGAAATCAGGAGCTGGGACCACCGAATCAGAAGGGGAGGGATCCCAGCGTCAAACAGAAGACTATCGGCAGGGCTAGTGCGAAAGGTACCAGTGCGTAAATGGACACTACGATGGTAAAACAAGTCCAAGAGGAGCAGCGTGGAAGGGGCTGCTGATCCATAAACTCAACAACCATAGTCCAGACGAGATAGAACTAATGCTCAGTATAGATGGAGAAGGGTCAAATGACCTGTGCCCCAAGAGGTGCAAGCAAGGGAACAAAGAATACTGAGTTAACAAAAATCGCCAATCTTCAGATGATGAATACGGGGCAACAAAGTTAGCTTTTTGTCAAAAAGAAGACCCAAGAAACAGAACTGGGGGACCACGGTCATGTACCGAGATAGAGCTCTGAAACAGGATGGACTGTGGTATGGTGACAGAAATGCACCACCCTCAACTTAAGGGGAGACAACTGAAAACGGTGCAAAATGTGCATGTGGAAGCACATTGGATGGCACCCCAGATCTGTCATTCTGCAGATGCAAACGAGTGGGAGTCAGACCAACTACAGAAATCATTCACATAGAGAGCACGGGTGACCAAATGTCTGGCAGAGGCCACAAGTCGGAGTCCTGAGGAATGCCATTCTCCTGGACCAGAGGAGAGCTGATAACAGTGTCAACCCGGACTCTGAAAGACTGGTGGGAGGGGAAGTGATGAATAAAAATCAGGAGGGATCCCTGAAAACCCCACACATGCAGTGTAAGGAGGATGTGATGGCGCCAAGCTGTCACAGGCTTTACGAAGATCGAAGAAGACCGCGACAAGATGGCGGCGCTGAGAAAAGGCCTGCTGAACTGCAGTTTCCAATCAAAGAAGATGATCGTTCGTAGACCCACCACCTGTTCTAGTAACTTACAGGGGACATTGATCAGGCTGATTGGCTGGTAACAGTCAAGAGACAACAGATCATTGCCAAGCTGATGGACAAGAATCACACAATACTGCCTCTCCAATGAGAAGGGAAAATGCCTTGGAGCCAAATACTGTTAAACACATTGAGGAGATCTGTAATTGTGGAGGATTGAGGTGTTGAAGCAATTGGTTTTGGATGGAGCCGGGGCCAGGAGCTGAACTGTGGGGAGAAGAGAGGGTCAGAAGATGCTCCCAAATTTAGTAAAAGGTTTATTGTAGGATTCTGCCCCTCACAAAGGGTAAAATAAGAGGAAAGCTTCAGCCCATTATTTCTGGAGGAGGAAGGCAGCTGGATGAGGGGGCTGATTCTGAAACCGTCACAAAATGGGTCATGAGGTATACCGCAAGAACAGGAGGATCTGTACAATGGCCACCTGGAAGAGCAAGGCCTGGAAAGGAAGACTGCCGCTGACAACCTTGGAAGGTGCGGAGTGTAACCCACACCAGTGACGGAGGGTCAGAAGAACCTAGAGAGGAAACAAAGTATTCTCAAGATGCCCATTTGATTTGTTTGATTAAGTAATGGGTTTTGGCATGAAGATGTTTAAAGGTAATAAGACCAGTGGAGAACAGATGCCACTTAAGACATTGCAAGGTGCGACGAAGATAATGGACAGTGGTGGAAATGGTTGTACTCCACCACAGAACTGGTCAACAGCAAATGGGGTATGTCAAGGGGGGAACAGCAGCGCCAGTAGTGTGGATTATCTTATCAGACATATCACAGACGACTTCATCAAAAGAACCCAACAAAGAAGGGGTAAAAACGAACTGGGAGGTATATAGAGGGCAGTCCACGTGGTGCAAAGCCCAGTGGGGTAACCTGGTGATTGGGAGGTAGGAAGGCAACAACAGAATCAAGAGGAAGTGGTCACTATCACATACATCACTGTGTGACGACCCGTGTAAGGAAGGAAGAAGGGGATGGGAAAAGAGCGAAGATCAATGGCAGAGAAAATGCCACTTGTGGCACTGAAATGAGAACCATTACCATAGGGGAACCATAATTAAGAAGGCACAGTTCATGGTTCACGAGAAACTGGTCAATGAGGAGCCCCCAACTAGATGAAGAAGCGCTGTTCCACAAAGGGTGATGGGCCTTAAAATCCACGAGGAGTAGGAAGGGAGGGGGGAGCTGCTGAAGGAGAACAGTTAGGGCAGCAAATGAAGGTGGCCTGTCAGGAGGATGATACAGATTGCAAGCCATGACCCCAAAGCCCAAGTGGACCAGGACAGCAGCTGCTTCCAATGGGGTTTGAATTGGGATCCATGTACTAAAAATATCTGTACGGACCAACATGCAGGCGCCACCAGAAGCTCTCAAAGGGCCAACCCGGTCCCCAACAGCAAGTACAGAATCCAAAAAGAGTCAGTGAATGATTATCAGTGACATGAGATTTTGGCAGAACAACAAAACTGCTGAGTAAAAGGCAATTGCAACTCTGGGGGATGATGGTAGTAACCACTACAGTTCTATTGAATAAACACTGAGTGGGTATCAAAACAGGAGGCAAAAGCACTGGATGCAATCACATTGCCAGGTCACCATCTGTCACCAATGAGGACGGGGTGACACCCATAAATACGTGATCAGACTCTAGTTGCGCAGGGGAAGATGGCACCTCTGGGCAGGAGTGAAGGCTTGTCCTGCGACTTTTATTTCTTCTCCTTCTTCTCCTCTTTCATAGGTTGATGGGGGCAGGGCACAGGGGGAGAGCAGGCTTCAGCATGATCCAGGACCAAAAAACAGTGGGTGGCCTTAGAGAACTTATGACTGTGCATAAGGTGGCCGAGATGTGACAGTAGGCCTCCGACCTGAGAGACGCCAGCCATGATGAGGGCTCCCACGAGGGAGGCTCATCACTGGCAGGTACTGAAGAATGGGGCACTTCTTCGGCCAGGGAGAGGGAGTGACACCTGGAGGAGAGGGCGTGGAAACTGCAGAGAGGGGGAGACGAGAGGGAGGAGATGGGACTGAGGTATGGAAGAGGGATGAGGGGAAAGGACATAACAGAGGTAAAAGTAGAAGTCATTGACACAGGATGAAGTCGGTCAAATTTCTGGCCCGCCTCAGTGTAAGATAAATGATCGTTAGACTTTTACTCTTGCATCTACTTTTCCTTGTTATAAGCCGGGCATCTGGTGAGTAAGGAAAGTGACAGTCATGACAATTAACACACACGGGTGATGAACACAGGGGCCCCCTCATGGAGTGGGGCCCACAATCACCACAGAGAGTCTGCCCTACATTGGGAAGACACGTACCAAAATGCAAACACCGAAAGCACCTCATGGGTGGCAGGATGTATGGCTTGACACCAAACTGATAACACATGACCTTGATTTTCTCTGGGAGGATATACCCCTTAAATGCCAGACTAAAGACACCATATCAGTGTGATTGTCCTTACGAACAAAATGAACGCCCCATCATTCCAGATTGACCTGGAGTTCCTCATCAGTTTGAAGGATGAGGTCCCTATGAAAAATTACTCTGGACCATATTCAAAGCATGGTGAGATGTAATGGACACCAGGACATCACCAAGATGATCACAAGCACAAAGAGCTGCAGATTGTGTGTTAAAAAAGTTTGATCAACAGGGAACCCGACCACACCTTATTCTGACACTCCACTTTGCCAAACTTCTCTTTCATATTTTCTGTAAAAAATAATGGCTTTCTGGTGGCGAATGTGTGCCCGACTGCCCTAGTACAGACCAGGTAGCAGGGAAAGTGTTTCACACCAAGTCAGCGAGTCTGGCTCTCCTCCCAGGATGTAGCCACGGGAAGGAAGGCCACATGGTCAAAAGAAGCAGCATTCAATGATCCGTCACCATTCAAAGAGACAGCTGTAGAACAGCAACCAGATTTTTGGAGCTTAATATATTTCGTATGCAAAGTATCCAACCTGATACTCCAATCAAGAGGGTCCACTCACGAGTGCCACCCAACCACACCAAGGTCCATCTGGCACAGCGGCCACTGCCAGGAATTTTGATGCTCCAGAATGACAAGCAACCACTCATAAGCATACATGGGGAGGCAACAGCTCAGATATCAGAAGTGTGACACTTGTGGTGTCTGGGGACTAAGCCAGAAGGGTACATGATGACAGCTGCACCACACAATTTGGCTACACATACTGGTGGCCAAGCAGAGCAGAGAGGGGGGGGGCTAAGGAGGGGGGGGGGGGAGATGAATCCACACCATGGACACTAAGGAGGGAGCTCTCCCCAAATGGCTTACACTAGGGATAGAAAATTTGGAAGTGGAGGTCAGACCCCAAAGGAAGGCCAAAAAAGAAGGATGAAATAGAAAAGGCAAGGAGAACAAAACTGCATGGAATGCAGCAAAACCAGATGGGTAGCCAGGTCAACATAAGTAAGAACACTGAGAGATAGGAAGGAGGGGACAGTGGAGAAGGAGCAAGGATGGGGAGGGAGAGGCACACGGAAGAAAATGCAGCCTGGAAAGAAGAATGGGCTGCAATAGCTCGGGGACCCACGGGTGCCACACACGAACTCACAGAAGAATCCCCCCTTGAGGGATTCAGTTCTTGGATTACCTCTTTGCTTAAATCATATTTAAATGCAATCAATCTAATTTGCATAATAATGAAACAATATTTACAAAAGGAGAAAGTTACTACTTTCACATTGGATGGTGCACTTGAAAAGTGAAAGATCAATTTCATATTGTAAAGTTAAATTAGGCTTCTCGTTAGTCATTTTCAAATTTTTTTTAGAGTAATATCTATTGACACAATGGCAGAACAATTTATTTCAACGTACAGGGCTATTGGGAGTGAGAGTACTAATGTAAACAGCAGTGATCCCTTGTAGGATACCAATAACGGCAACCAACAGCAGTGTCATTTATATGAGTGGTGTTAGTGTCACTTTACAGGTAGTATGTGTGCTATTTGACTCCTTAATATTTTTACGGTGGGTTATAGCAGGAGTGCACAGCATCCTCCAGCTTGTTGTCACCACGTGTGGCTGCTCTCTTCCCCTAACATACAGTACATGCTAAACTTAACACACTATAGCACTGGCAATGGCTGCATGCAAGAATAAACTTTTGAGGGTATGAAAATCATTTTGGTTGATGTCAAACTTGGCTCTTTCTTAGATCAAATTCAACGTGGCTTTATTGTGGAGTAAACAATCCTAAATGACTCACAAAGAGTGCAGTTCATTCAAATTTATAAAAACAGTACTAAATAGGTAGGGAGGAGTGAGGGAACAGAAAATCAAGTGGAATGGTAAATGTAGCCAAACAGAAATTACCTTCATTCACTGCTTGATGTACTGAATCATCATCTTTTTTCATTTGTGCTTCCTTCAGAGCATCTGAGGGAGCCCACTCTAAATAAAGAGGGAGATGCTTAAATTTTGTGTATGCTAACTTCATGAAAGCTGTTCGTGCTTCTGAAGGCTCCAAGAATTCAATAATTGCTGTAAAAATGAAGAAAAGTTAAAACCCAGTGTAACATACTATTAAATACTAATTAGGAGTAAAGGAGATCACTCACCAAACAGTAAAGGCAATGAGTTGCTGACAGGTTCACAAAAATGAGTGAAATCTCTACTAGCTTTCAGATGAATCCCTTAATGAGCTAGAGTACACATACAGACATTCTCTCTCTCTCTCTCTCTCTCTCTCTCTCTCTCTCTCTCTCTCTCTCTCTCACACACACACACACACACACACACACCTACATTGTGCTGACTGATCACAAAATGCTGGGACAGCAGCTCGGCAGGCAGACTGGAGTGAACGGTTGTGTTGATAGGGGTGGGTAGAGGAAGAAAGAGGAGGAAAACAGGAGGAGGCATTGTGGAGGGGTGGCTGACAGCTCAGAGGGAGGCAGTGGGTGTGCAGGATAAGAATGTGAGAGGAAGACGCAGTAAGTGCACGGGATAAGATCGTGATGACATACGGACACTGGAGCGAGTGAGTTCATGATGTGCACAAGACAATTCTGTGGAGTGAGCGAGCTCATGTTGTGTACAAGACAATGATGTGAAGACATGGTGACAGGACAGAGGAAGAGGATATTGTTGTTTGTGGAGACTGAAGCCATGAATATTGTGGGAGTGAAGGATGTTGGAAGATGGAAGCAATGAACGGAGCAGGGAGTGGTAAGGTACTGGGTCCCAGAAAGTATAGTTCTTACAGAACAAAATATATATATATATATACAAAGATGATGTAACTTACCAAATGAAAGCGTTGGTATGTTGATAGACACACAAATAAACACAAACACACACAAAATTCAAGCTTTCACAACCCACGGTTGCTTCATCATGAAAGAGGGAAGGAGAGGGAAAGACGAAAGGATGTGGGTTTTAAGGCAAGGGTAAGGAGTCATTCCAATCCCAGGAGCGGAAAGACTTACCTTAGGGGGAGAAAAGGACAGATATACACTCGCACACATACACATATCCATCCGCACATATACAGACACAAGCAGACATTTGGCCTTTACAAATGTCTGCTTGTGTCTGTATATGTGTGGATGGATATGTGTGTGTGTGCGCGAGTGTATACCATCAAATAGAAGTTGATGTCACCACATGAAAAACCCCATACAAAACATATTCATAACCTCTCACCCTTACTCTTACTTTAGTTTGCCAAAGGGCAGTCAAGGACATTACACCAGAATGAGTCTCCAATGAATCAAAACCAATGGTACAGGTTTAACAAATTTAGGTTGACCAGACTCAACATAAACAAGTTACTTGGATGAAATTCCAGCAAATCAACAGCGAAATCCATCCCAGTAACCAGCAGCCAAGAGTTTAGGACCCATTCACTGGTAATCTTCTGACCACTGCGGTGCCCTACTCACAAGGCCAATAACTGCTAAATTTGTTACACTTTCTCTTGGTCTGTCACACAAAGAGTATATAACTGGGTATGATCCACCTGTCATGTAACAAACTACTCCAGTCCTCAAGCACCATCAACACCAGACTGTGTACCAAGCAAGGCAGATCTTGTGCACTTGCATCTGCACTACATTTTCTTACGCTCCTCTTCAA
This sequence comes from Schistocerca piceifrons, assembly GCF_021461385.2. NCBI lineage: Eukaryota > Metazoa > Arthropoda > Insecta > Orthoptera > Acrididae > Schistocerca > Schistocerca piceifrons. The sequence goes on along the minus strand of NC_060138.1, from coordinate 395,869,032 downwards.
GTGCTCCCTAACAGGATGCCATGAAATCCACCACTCAACAATGAGGTACAAAGGTCTGGCCACAGACTTAACTCATCAATATGAACTGGCGCATGGCTCAGATTGTTACAAGGGTAACTCCCACCTGCATAGTTCAGAAAATCTGCTACTGGTGGGAAGAACTGAGATGATGCAGGATGCAAAGCAGTCACTGAACTCTATCGAGTTGTGCTCAGTAGCATGTTCTGCTACTGGGTGGTCTAGTCTTGGCCACAGTTTGGCAGTGGCCTCTCATTCTGATCGACAGCTGATTGATGGCCATTCCCAAATACCACACTACGCAAAACGTGCAGTAGAGCTGGTATGCTGGTATATGATATGGCTGCTTTCACAGGTGGCCCTGTCTCTGGTGGGATAGTATGAGCCTGTGACAGGACTAGAATAAGATGTGCTGGGTGAAAAAAATGGGCATGTCTTGCACCAGAGTCTTTCACAGGGATATTTCCCCTGTGGCATGGGGATGGGAGAGTGAGTGGTGGCATAGGGATGGAACAGGATGATTTGTAGTTTGGATGGATGCAGGATACCAGTTCAAGAGGGGTAGGAAGGATTGTGGGAAGGATGTTCTTCATTCCTGGGCATGATGATAGATATTTAAAGCCCTGGCACAGAACATGCCCGGTTGCTCCAGTCTGAGATGATGTCGGGTGATAAGGTGCTCTTTAATGCCCCATCCTTGGGGGTGGTGGGGGATTATGAGTGTCTGAGGATAAGGTAAGGGGTTTCTGTTTGTAGATTAGATTTAGGAGATAGCACCTGTCTGTCTGTGAAGACCTTTGAGGGATATTCATCACACTAAACAAGAGAATTCTGTCACTGCAGATGGGTGGCCATGCTAAATGGAAGTGACTTTTTTGTGTGGAATAGGTGACAGCTGTCAAAATTCAGGTACTGTTGGTGGTTAATACATTAAATGTTAACAGAGGTAAAGATGGAGCCATCAGAGAGGTAGAGGTGAATCTCGAGGAAGATGGAAGGTTGGGATAAGGAGGACCAAGTGAAGCAAACTGGAGAGGTGTTGAGGATGTGGAAGAATGGGGATAAGGTGTCTTGGCCCTTGCTCCAGATCATGAGGATATTATCAGTGAATCTGAACAAAACAAGGGTTTGTGGTTTTTGGAGGCTAGGAATATTTCCTCTAGACGGTCCGTAAACAGACTCGCATAGGAGGGTGCCCATAGCCATGCTTCCAATTTGTTTACATATCTTCCCCTCAAAGGAGAGGTAGTTGTGTATGAAGACGTAACTGTTTACATGTATAAGAAGTGAAGTAAAGGATTTGGAGTAAGAAAGACATTGGGAGAGGTCGTGTCTGATAGCAGCAAGGCCACCAATATGATGACTGTTAGTATATGGGGAGGTGGAATCAACAGTGATGAGTACAGATCCAGGTGATAATGGAGTGGGGATGGTCAGGAAGTGGTTTCCACCACTGATATGAGAGGCTAGGCAATGAGCATCTGGTTGGAGGCACTGGACAACAAGAGTGGAGTTCCTTTAAGTGGGAGCACATTAACCAGCTGTCATAGGCTTATTCTATTCAATCAGAGGCTGGTATAGACCAGTTCTGCTGCAATTTCTGCACAGCATTTTATGTGAGCATTAGATGTCTGCAAACTGGGCATTTTGCTTGCCCCTACTCATTTGAGACCATGCTTGGGAATGGCATGCACTAGTATGAATGCTCAAATAGGTAGATTGTGGTCAAACAAGACACCTTGCGTAGGGCAGAGAGTGCACGGTTTGGGGTGCTTGCCGCATTACTTTTGTGACCATTATAATAGTAGCTCTGTGTGCATACAGGCTGGTGTTGTTTCTGAAATACTTCCACCAGCTGACAGAACTACACTCAGATCAATTTAGTTATGTTGTGGCATATATTCCTGGATGGTAATGTCTATTCACAATTTCATTATCATACATAAGAAAAAAGAGACTGCCTTGTACAATAACAAAAATTTAAATAGTTTAATGTTTCACAGGAAAACTACTTAAAGACCAATTTTTGTACTGATGGTTGGTCTCAGAATGAGAAATCACATCGTCGTTTTTTATAACATCATCTGATTATTGATTCAGATTTATATATGCAAATTTTACCACCTAAGAAATTAGAAGTCTAACTGAAACAAAACTGACTCCCAATTATGCTCTATTGACACTGCAATTAAAATCTTCTGTCAGGAAATCATCATCTTGTCTCATTGTGGGCCAAGTCTGCTTACTCTGTCTGAGGTTAGGATTTCTGATGACTTTTGCTAACCACATTTAAGGCTGTAACACACAACATTCTTCTTGTTACAGCAGACAGACTGAGAAAGATACTACAGTTATGCTTCCACGTCTCATTATGTGGATTGTGGATCGTTATCATCACTATCCACTTGGGTTACATACAAGTGAAACGCATTTTTAGATTGGAGACTACTCTCACCAAATGGTAAGACTGTTGAATTGCTTATACATATAACTTTGTGTGTGTGTGTGTGTGTGTGTGTGTGTGTGTGTGTGTGTGTGTGTGTGTAAAATTCTTCTCTCTTGTGTGTGCCCAGTCGGTGACTTAACACTTCTGCTACTCAGTGAGTGGCCTCCCTTGCTCATAAATTATATACATTCTTCAAGAACTGTACTTATTATATTTTCATTTGATTGAATATGAAGTGGCCGCAGTCTATAGTCCATTCCACAAACGACGGCAATTCGTGTATGTCTAGGCATAGACAGGGATTGCATTGTTGACGATTCCAAGCAACAATTGCAATACATGCATGCACGTGCTTTCCGTTTGAAATCTTGCAAATCGTGTATCTTGCTTGCTTGTGCAAGATTTGTCACTTACTGCTGCAGTTAGCGATGAAAACTCGCAACAAATGGAATCGAAATTCATTAAACAACTCACTACAATCACGTTTAATGCTCAATTAGCTACAGCATTTGCAGCAAAGTGTGCAAAACACTACTGGCTGTCAAAAGAATACGTAATGCAGGTGTGCAGAACAAGCCTAAGCTCTACCGCCATTGTTCGTGACTCCAACTATAGTCATTCTGCAAACAGTGACTACATTTTCTGACTGATGAGCCCTAAGCAAATGTTTAAAGATATCACAAAAACAGAGTAAGACATTATTTTCATATTATAATTTTGCTGTAGCTTACCCGGAACAGAGATTCCATCACAAATTTGAGGTACAGTATTCAACATCTCATCTCTATCACAGACATCAGTTTTAATAATTGGAATCACTAGGGTCCTGTGCAATGTCCAAATTTTGACCTTCTCCTCTATGAGATGAAGACGGCTTTTAATAGCTACAGTTAATACGACAGCTGTAATGAACTGCCAAATTCCAGTGACACTGTAACTAGCATTTTGGAGCATACAGTTTTCATTAGCTGCATATGTAGCACGTGTTGAACAAGAAAACTGGTTCTAAAGTAATATAAATGTACCTCTGTTTCTTCAAGCACTGCGTTACAATAAATCTTGCTGTTTATGCACCCATAACAAAACAAACTGAACTGTACATTACCTCTGCTTTGGAGCACCTCCTTAGCATCTTTGAAAAGCTCTAAAAATGTCACAAACTCTTTCACAGTGTTGGTGTCGTAACCAGTAAGTTTTCCAGAGATGTCCTTCTCCACTAGCATTTCCACGATTTCATCATACTGCCTAACTACAGTCTGTATTAAAAAACCATGCTGTTCCATCTAGTCTTTGTTCCTTGCTTCAAGTTCTTCTGTATGAATTCTCTTTACCAGAGTTTGTCATGAAACAGAAAATTTAAATATAATTGGATAGATAAACAACCTACTCGCCAAGCAGTGGCATGAGAAAACACACATAAAAGTTAAGGAAATGTGCAAGCTTTCGGAGCTAGTGGCTGCTTCTTCTTCTGGTAAAAGGATTGAAGGCGAAAGAAGAGGCATGAAGGAAATGGACTGGCAAGAGCTATGGGGAGAGTTATGGAAAAGTCGCCCAGGAAGTTACCGGGCATGATGAGAAGGAAACGCTGATTGTTGGGAACTGTACTAGATAAGATATGAAAACCTAAGAGTTTGAGGGTGGAAAGTACGATAATAAGCGAGACAGATATTGCTGACAAAACACAGTGCAAGAATTAATAAGAACAGAAAGCTAAGTGCATTATATGTGGTAGATACATGATGTGGGCAATAGACAGGTCAGAAGATAAAAGAAACAGAAAACTAAAATGGAGCAAAGTTCTTTTCAGTAACTATTCCTTCCTTCACTCACTTTTAGTTTTCTGTATCTTTTATTTTCTGACTTGTTTATTTCCCCACCTAAAATGACTACACTTAGCTTTCTGCTCTTATTAACTCTTGTACAGTGTTTCGTCAGTAATCTCTGTCTTGCTTATTACTGTATCTCCCACATTTGAGCTCTCAGATGTTCGAATCTTGTTCAGTGCAGTCTCCAACAATCAGTCTTTCCTTCTCATCTCATCTGGTAAGTATCCCCAAGATCAGGTGTTCTGGGCAAGTTTTCTGTAACTCTCACCATTTTCTCAATACTGCTATTACTATTCCTTTTCCTTCATCCTTCTATCATTCTGCCAGAAGAAGGAGCTACTGGCTCCAAAAGCTTGCACATTTCCTTAACGCTTATATGTGATTTCTCCTGCCATCACTTGGTGAGTAGATTTTTTTATCTGCTCAGTACCTTTGGTAGCGTAAGTTGCGAAATCAACTACTGCAACCTTATTTTTCAAACAACTGTTATCAAAAATGTGTTGCAGGACAGTGCTTAAAACATGTGGAAAGCATGAAAAATGTTGAAAGGATTGGCAATGGTTAGCATATGGTGTTATAAAAAACGACAATCTAATTAAGAATCTGGGGAATATACCTAAGTTAAATATTGTTTCCTAAATATAGTTCATAATAGATTCCTTAGATTTTTGCTTCTCAGGAAAGTGAGTTGTCAACAATACCGTACTTACACTATGAGATCAAAAGTATCCAGACACCTGGCAGAAAATGCACCCTCCATCGGTAATGCTGGAATTCAATATGGTATTGGCCCACTCTTAGCCTTGATGACAGCTTCCACTCTTGCAGGCATACATTCAATCAGGAGCTGGAAGGTTTCTGGGGGAATGGCAGCCCATTCTTCTAGAACAGCGTAGCATTCCAAAGGATTGGAAAAGGGCACAGGTCATCCCCGTTTTCAAGAAGGGACGTCGAACAGATGTGCAGAACTATAGACCTATATCTCTAACGCCTATCAGTTGTAGAATTTTGGAACACGTATTATGTTCAAGTATAATGACTTTTCTGGAGACTATAAATCTACTCTGTAGGAATCAGCATGGGTTTCAAAAAAGACGATCGTGTGAAACCCAGCTCACGCTATTCGTCCATGAGACTCAGAGGGCCATAGACACGGGTTCACGGGTAGATGCCGTGTTTCTTGACTTCCGCAAGGCGTTCGATACAGTTCCCCACAGTCGTTTAATGGACAAAGTAAGAGCATATGGACTATCACACCAATTGTGTGACTGGATTGAACAGTTCCTAGATAACAGAACGCAGCATGTCATTCTCAATGGAGAGAAGTCTTCCGAAGTAAGAGTGATTTCAGGTGTGCCGCAGGGGAGTGTCGTAGGACCGTTGCTATTCGCAATAAACATAAATGACCTCGTGGATGACATCGGAAGTTCACTGAGGCTTTTTGCGGATGATGCTGTGGTATATCGAAAGGTTGTAACAATGGAAAATTGTACTGAAATGCAGGAGGATCAGCAGCGAATTGATGCATGGTGCAGGGAATGGCAACTGAATCTCAATGTAGACAAGTGTAATGTGCTGCGAATACAAAGAAATAAAGATCTCTTATCATTCAGCTACAATATAGCAGGTCAGCAACTGGTGGTGGTGATGGTGGTGGTTGGGATGTTTAAGGGGGACTAAACAGCGAAGGTCATCAGTCCCCCATTCCAAAATCAGGCGAGCCGAAAATCTACGGAGCAGGTAAAAACCAAAGGGGGAGGAGACGTCCCCCCAGGCGCTAACAGAACACAAATGCAGCAACAAACACTACAGACAAGAACAGGACAGAGGAACACCAGACAGAAAGAAACAGAAGAAAGGAAGATGGCCGGAGACTGGATGACTGACCACGAGAACAAAAAAGGGAAAGAGTCAACCATCTCACGGCACACCAGAACAGCAACAGACACAAGGACAAAAGACACAGAAAGGGAAAGGTGCAGGACCTCCCTAAATCGAACCATAAAACGGACTACCACGGATAAAATGTAAAACGTCATCAGCCATGGAGGCATCGTCGGATAAAACCAAAGCCAAAGTGCCCGGGAGATTAAAAGATTGCCCGAGCGTGCGCAATCGAGGACACTCCAGCAAAATGTGGCCGACTGTCAGCCGGGACCCACACCGACACAGGGGGGGATCCTCCTGACGCAACAGATGGCCGTGCGTCAGGTACGTATGGCCGATGCGCAGCCGACACAGGACCACTGAGTCCCTGCGAGAAGCCCGCAGGGAGGAACGTCACACAGCGGTCGTCTCCTTGACAGCCCGCAGTTTATTCGGGGCTGTCATGCCACGCCACTCAGCAGCCCACATCCCAAGCACCTTACGGCGCAACACCAGCTGCTGGTCGCGAGCCGTAAGGCCGATCTCCAAAGCTGGGGCGTCTATCGCCCCTTTGGCCAGCCTGTCAACACGTTCGTTCCCCGGGATGCCAACGTGACCTGGCGTCCAAACAAAAACCACCGAACGACCAGAGTGGGTAATGGTAGAAACAGACTCCCAAATAGAGGACACCAGAGGAGAAGAGGGATAGCAGCGGTCGATGGCCTGGAGGCTGCTCAGGGAGTCACTGCAGATGACGATGGACGCACCTGAGCAGGAACGCATATGCTCAAGAGCGCGCAAGATGGCCACCAGCTCTGCAGTAAAAACACTACAGCCAGCTGGCAAGGAGCGCTGTTCAACATGGGCAGCGTGAGCAAAAGCGTAGGCAGTGCGACCATCAACCAGGGAACCATCAGTGTAGACAGGCTCACAGCCCGGAAATGAGGCGAGGAGCGCAAGAAAACGGCGACGGAGGGCCACAGGCGGAACCGAGTCCTTGGGTCCCTGTGCCAAGTCCAGACGGACGGCCGGCCGGGGCAAACACCAAGGAGGCGTAGGTGCACGGACCCGGAAGGGAGGCAGAAGAGGGAATGACCCCAGTTCGGACAGCAGGGACTGGATGCAGAGAGCTATGGAAAGCCCAGACCGAGGTCGCCGTTCGGGCAGATGGAGGACCGTGACAGGGAAAAGCAGGCGACGATTGGGATGGCCTGGCGAGCAATGAACGTGGACAGCATAGTCGGCGAGCAGTCGACGGCGGTGAATCCGCAGCGGGGGAACCCCGGCCTCGACCAGTAGACTATCCACGGGGCTCGTACGAAATGCGCCAGTTGCAAGCCGAACCCCACAGTGATGGATGGGGTCTAACAACTTAAACACTGAGGGTGATGCAGACCCATAGGCCAGGCTCCCATAATCAAGCCTGGACTGCACAAGGGCTCTGTACAATCGCAACAGCGTGCAGCGATCCGCACCCCAAGATGTGTGGCTGAGGCAGCGGAGGGCGTTGAGGTGCCGCCAGCACTTTTGCTTCAGCTGAGTAATATGAGGAACCCATGTGAGCCGGGCATCAAACATGAGACCTAAGAAGCGGCAAGTGTCCACCACTTCAAGTAGGTGGCCGTCGAGGTAAAGTTCAGGATGAGGGTGGACCTTCCGACGCCTGCAGAAGTGCATAACTCGAGTCTTGGCTGCAGAGAACTGAAAACCGTGAGTCAGAGCCCATGATGCTGCCTTGCGAACGGCTACTTGCAGCCTGCGTTCGGCGACTCCCGTAGTCGTGGAGCTAAAGGAGATGCAGAAGTCGTCGGCATACAAGGCAGGAGACACCGACGAACCCACAGCTGCAGCCAGACCATTAATGGCCACTAGAAATAAGGAGACGCTCAACACTGAGCCCTGCGGGACCCCATTTTCCTGTAAATAAGATGAACTAGAGGCGGCACCGACTTGCACCCGGAAAGAGCGGCGCAATAAAAAGCTTTGAAGAAAAGCCGGGAGCCGACCACGAAGACCCCACTCATACAACGTGGCGAGGATGTGATGCCTCCATGTGGTGTCATACGCCTTCCGCAGATCGAAAAATACAGCAACGAGATGCTGACGTCGCGCAAAGGCCGTACGAATAGCAAATTCCAGCCGCACCAAATTGTCCGTGGCAGACCGGCCCCGACGGAAGCCACCCTGGGATGGAGCGAGGAGACCGCGCGACTCAAGCACCCAACACAAACGCCGCCCCACTGTACGTTCGAGCAATTTGCACAAAACGTTGGTGAGGGTAATGGGACGATAGCTGTCCACCGCCAGTGGGTCTGCACCGGGCTTCAAGATGGGGACAATAACACCCTCCCGCCATTGCGACGGGAACACGCCTTCGCTCCAAATGCGGTTGAATACCGCGAGAATGTGTGTCTGGCAGTCCCGGGAGAGATGCTTCAGCATCTGCGCGTGGATGCAGTCCGGTCCTGGTGCTGTATGAGGGCAATCGGCGAGGGCAGCGAGGAATTCCCTCTCGCTGAAAGGAGCATTGTATTTTTCAGAACGACGCGTGTGAAATGAGAACTGGGTCCGCACGGCTCGCTCCTTTAGAGCGCGAAAGGCGGGGGGATAAGATGCAGTCACCGAGCTCTTCGCAAAGTGCGCGGCAAGCTGTTCAGCAATGGCGGCAGCGTCCATGCAGACAGCGCTGTCCAAGGAGAGTCCAGGTACACCCATAGGGGTCTGGTATCCATAAATCCGCCGGATCCGGGACCACACGAGCGAGGGGGAGACACGGGAGCCCAAGGAGGAGACATACCGCTCCCAGCACTCCTGCTTACGCCGTGCAATAAGACGGCAGGCCAAGGCACGGAGCCTCTTAAAGGCGATGAGAGTCTCCAGAGACGGGTGCCGCCTATGACACTGGAGAGCCCGCCGACAGTCGCGAATAGCCTCAGCGATCTCCGGCGACCACCAGGGTACAGCCTTCCTCTGAGGGAGTCCAGAAGAGCGGGGGATGGCAGCCTCGGCCGCCGAAATGATGGATGTGGTTAAGACACGGACCACCCCGTCAATGTCACCTTGGGGGGGAGACTCAATGGTTGCAGCAGAAGTAAAAGCCGGACAGTCAGCCCTGTGGAGAGCCCAGCGGGGCAGGCGCCCAGAAGAATGACACTGGGGCAGTGACAAATAGATGGGAAAATGGTCACTACCACAGAGGTCAGGATGCACCCTCCAGTGGAGGGATGGGACAAGTCCGGGGCTGCAAAGAGAGAGATCGATGGCCGAGAACGAGCCATGGGCCACACTGAAATGCTTGGGAGCACCGGTGTTCAAGAGGCTAAGGTCGAGCTGAGCCAGCAAATGCTCCAGGGCACAACCGCGGTCATCGGAGACAGTCCCACCCCATAGAGGGTTGTGGGCATTGAAATCGCCCAGAAGCAGCAATGGTGGCGGGAGTTGAGCCAGCAGCGCAGCCAAGACATGTCGGGGGAGCACCCCATTTGGAGGAATGTAAAGAGAGCAAACAGTAATAGCCGGCGAGAGCTCAACCCTGACAGCGACTGCCTCTAAAGGCGTCTGAAGGGGTACTGGCGAGCTACAGACAGAGTGGTGAACAAAAAGACAAACCCCACCTGACGCTCGTTGACAGGCAGCGCGGTTCTTATAGTATCCCCGATAACCGCGAAGGGCGGGGGTCCGCAGTGCTGGAAACCAAGTTTCCTGCAGAGCAATGCAGAGAACAGGGGAATCACTCAGAAGCATCCGGAGCTCAGGCAGGTGGCGGTAATAACCACCGCAGTTCCATTGGAGAATGGAAGCAGGAAGGGACTGGGAGGGCGTGAATGCGACTAAGAGGCAGACAGCGCCTCAGAGCCAACTGCCGCCACCGGGGGAGAGGCAGCTGAGTCCATAGGAGAGGCCCCCAAGGGTTCCGTGAGGGCGAGATCCGCGGCAGAGGCGAGGATCTCCACCTCATCCCCGGAGCCAGGACTATGTACAGCAGGCGGTGCTGAAACCGCCGGAACGTCCTTCTTCTTGGACACATTCCGTTCCTTCTTCTCACGTCGGCCCTTAGGATGAGAGGGCTGGGAGAGCTTCTCTGAAGGAGCGTCGGAGGCTGACGACGACGCAGAAGCCCTACGACCAGCAGGTGGCGGAACCTTCAGCCACTGGCTGACATCTGGCTGGGAAGGAGAAGAAACGGAGGAAGGGACAGCCCCGAGGGACCCCTTCTGCGAGAGAGGAACCAGCGGAGGCAACGCCGGCGGAGAAGGAGGGGGAGGGATCGAGCCTCCCGGTTGTGGAGCAGATGTCACTCCCGAAGTAAGCGTGGGGGGAGCGACAGAAGAGGGTTTGTCCCCAACTGCTAAGGGGGCAACAGAGGAAGGCTTGCCCCCAGGCACGAGGGGGGCAGACAGAGATACATGGCCCCGAGGGCCCACTGAATACGGCACAGATGAAGCGACAACCGTCGCTCGCGTGGGCGATGATAACGTGGCTGCAGCATAAGATGTTCGAATGGAAGCAGGATACAACCTTTCATATTTTTGTTTAGCCTCTCGATAAGTAAGCCGGTCCAGGGTCTTAAATTCCATTATCTTCCGCTCCTTATGAAGAACGGGGCAATCCGGCGAGCATGGAGAGTGGTGCTCCTCACAGTTGACACATACAGGCGGAGGCGCACATGGAGAATCAGGATGAGAGGGGCGTCCGCAATCTCGACATGTAGCGCTGGATGGGCAACGGGAGGACATATGCCCAAACTTCCAGCACTGGAAGCACCGCATCGGGGGAGGCACGTATGGCTTGACGTCGCAACGGTAAACCATCACCTTGACCTTCTCGGGCAAGACATCACCCTCGAAGGCCAAGATAAAGGCACCGGTGGCCACCCTGTTTGTCTTGGGTCCTCGATGGACACGACGGACAAAATGCACACCACGTCGTTCCAAGTCGGCTCTCAGCTCGTCATCGGATTGCAACAAGAGGTCACGATGGTAAATAATCCCCTGGACCATATTTAAGCTACTGTGGGGAGTGACGGTAACAGGGACGTCACCCAGCTTATCAAACAAGAGCAACGCTCGTGACTGGGCTGGGGAGGACGTCTTGAGGAGGATGGACCCATTCCTCATTTTTGACAACCCCGCCACTTCCCCAAACTTATCCTCCAGGTGTTCCACAAAAAACATAGGCTTCGTCGGAAGAAAGGAGTCACCATCAGTCCTGCTGCAGACAAGGTATTGCGGTACGTAAGGCTCCCGCTTGGCACTAGATCGGCGTCCCTCCCATGGCGCAGCCAACGAGGGGAACGTCTGAGGGTCATATTGCGCAGCATCGAAGTTGACTCTACCTCGCTTAGAGACGCTGGTGGCCGTGCGACCACCAGCTTGGTGTGATTTACTGCGCTTCATTGCGCCACATCCGCCCAGATGCCACCTACTCCGAACGAGGGCTCTCCCCAAGGGCGCCACCCAGCCAAAGCAACGGGTACCTGGCCGATATCCCGTTGCCCGGAGTCCCCGTGCCCCAGACAAGATGGGCACATACTCCTTGGCATGCATGGGGAGGAAACAGCTCTGGCATCTGTAGTGCGATCCCTGCGTGGTCAGGGGGCTACCACCAAGAGGGTACATGACGACCCCACCACAACGGACTGGCTACCGTGCTGGATTTTAGGTGTTGAAAGGGTCCACAGTTGTCGTGGGCACTAAGAAGAAGAGTGCGCAGAAGGCGAGAAGGAGACAACCCAGAAGATGTTGGGCGTAGTCCCCCCCCCACACGACAATAGGTAACATGCAAGATGGTGGAGCAAGATGGTGGAGCAAGATGGACCAATAGAAAAACACCACGTAAGGTGTCCTTCCCCAAATGGCACGCACTAACAACGGAAATTTGGAAAAAAAATAGGTCAAACCCAAGAGGGGACCATCACAGAAGGCCGAAACGTTTGAGACTCCTTTTAGTCGCCTCTTATGACAGGCAGGAATACCGCAGGCCTATTCTTACCCCCGAACCCGCAGGGGGCAGCAACTGGAGCAGTAATTTCCATAAATTATCTGGGAGTACGCATTAGGAGTGATTTAAAATGGAATGATAATATAAAGTTGATCGTCAGTAAAGCAGATGCCAGACTGAGATTCATTGGAAGAATCCTAAGGAAATGCAATCCAAAAACAAAGAAAGTAGGTTACAGTACACTTGTTCACCCACTGCTTGAATACTGCTCAGCAGTGTGGGATCCGTACCAGATAGGGTTGATAGAAGAGATAGAGAAGATCCAACGGAGAGCAGCGCGCTTCGTTACAGGATCATTTAGTAATTGTGAAAGTGTTATGCAGATGATAGATAAACTCCAGTGGAAGATTCTGCAGGAGAGACGCTCAGTAGCTCGGTACAGGCTTTTGTTGAAGTTTCGAGAAAATATCTTCACCGAGGAGTCGAGCAGTATATTGCTCCCTCCTACGTGTATCTCACGAAGAGACCATGAGGATAAAATCAGAGAGATTAGAGCCCACACAGAGGCATACCGACAATCCTTCTTTCTGCGAACAATACGAGACTGGAATAGAAGGGAGATCCGATAGAGGTACTCAAGGTACCCTCCGCCACACACCGTCAGGTGGCTTGCGGAGTATGGATGTGGATGTAGATGTAGATGTAGAGTGCTGCACTGAGGAGAGGTATCAGTGTCGGTCGGAGAGGCCTGGCACAAAGTCGGTGTTCCAAAACATCCCAAAGGTGTTCTACAGGGTGTATCAAAAAGGATGGTGAAAACTTACATGGCTGAAAGTATACGATAATAGAGGCACAAATGTCAAGTAAACATGGGCTCTAAAACTCATACCTTAAGGGCTGTGAGATATTCTTGATTTTCAATATTGTGAAACAAATCTCTTCTCCTGTGAGCTCTTTGCTTTCCATATTTCGGGAAGTGGACCAAAACAAGAAAAGGTATGCATTTTAGCAGATATTTACTGGACTTTTTTTCTTGTTTTGGTCCACACTAACACTTCCCAAAATATGGAAAGCAAAGAGCTTGCAGTAGAAGAGATCTGTTTCACAATATTGAAAATCAAGAATATCTCACAGCCCTTAAGGTACGAGTTTTAGAGCCCATGTTTACTTGACATCTGTGCTTCTATTATTGTGTACTTTCAGCCGTGTAAGCTTGTGCCATCCTTCTTGATACACCTTGTATAGGATTCAGGTCAGGACTGCAGGCCAGTCGATTACAGGGATGTTACTGTCATGTAACCACTCCAACACAGGCCGTGCATTATGAACAAGTGCTCGACCTTGTTGAAAGATGCAGTCATAATCCCCCCATTGCTCTTCAATAGTGGGAAGCAAGAAGGTGCTTAAAACATCAATGCAGGCCTGAGCTATGGTAGTGGCATGCAAAGCAACAGGGGGTGCAAGCCCCCCTCCATGAAAAACTGGTAAGTGTCCCCAAGACCAGGGGAATTTTACTGTTGGCACTACACATGCTGGCAGAGGACGTTCACCGGGCATTTGACATACCCATACATCAGAAACAGTGGACCTAGGGATGTTTAGGAGTGTGGAAATCTCGCACACAGACGTATGACACAAGTGACACCCAGTCACCTGACCATGTTCGAAGTCCGTGAGTTCCACAGAGTGTCCCATTTTGCTCTCTCACGATGCCTAAAGACTACTGAGGTTGCTGATATGGGGTACATGGCAGTAGGTGGCAGCACAATGCACTTAACATGAAAAGCGTATGTTTTTGGGGTTGTCCGGATTAATGCCTAACTTTGATAAAGTGCATTATAATAAATAGGCAACAACTTTTCTGACATGTATCGGTCCAAATATTTGCTGTACATGCACCTGCAGTTAGGTCTGCGGTCTGGACAATGGTGAGTATCACACTCGCCTTTCATCTGCTTGCCTTTCAATTTTTTATGCTCCTGTCATAGGATGAGACAAAATGTTGGAGACATCAACATGTCCCAATTTTGAAATAATGGCATAAAATGATGAAAACTCCACCCAATTTTAATATAAATGGACATAGATTTCTACTACACAATTTGACGCACTTTTTAGTTACAGGAACTTTCACTGAAACTGGTTGTGTTTCAGAACTTACAATCCATTGTGTTCTAGAGACATGTGCCTTCAGATATGTGGGGGTAGATTTGTAAGATAGCAGAGCACCTGACCACAATAAACATAGCCAACAAGATTTCCATTCTTATCAGTCACTAATAAAAATCTCTCCCAAACACAGCTCTGACCATCATCTTTTTCACTCATAAGATATTCCTTCACCTCATGTTCACAATCTATGGTCCTGCAGCAGGCAAAAGAGTGGTGATCAGGTAACTAGATGGTTGAGGCACTTGAGCATGGGATGCTCAAATTAGTGGAGAGGAAGTTGAGTGAAGTTGCTTCCTGCATTCACAGTGGCTGTATTGACATCTGCCAGACATTCAAGAAATTACATGCACTGAACAATTAAGTGAGCACAAATGCTGGATGTATGACAACCTACCAGCTGTCCTCTGGAATAAATAGCCACTATCAAACTGTGGCCAAGATCAGAGCTACCATCTGGTGACAGAACACACTGTCAAGCACAACATATCTGAGTTCAATGGCTGCTCCAAAAACAGTTCCATCTGACCCCCACCACTAACTTTTCTGAATTGTGTAAATGGGAGTTATCCTTACAATGCATTCCTACACTGTGCAACTATTGCTTCTCCCTCCCGCATTCCTATCCTGCACATTTGCTGCCTCCCTCTGAGCCACTAGCTATCCGTCCCAACCCTCCTTCCACTTTCCACTTCTTTCTGCATCTACTGATTCCACCCGAAACAACCACTCACCCCAGTCTACCAGCAGAACTGCAGTCCCAGCATTGTATGTTCATCTGGGACAATGTAGCTACACACATATAAACATGAGTGACTGTGTGTGCATATCATAATATATGTATTCAATACTGATTACACTATGACTTGTCTGTGGAACAGATGTTTTTAATTATTCTGGATGGAGTTGTATTGAAGAGTAGAATCACTTTACTAAAATGTAGTTATTACTTAACTGACTGTCTTGAATTTGGCTTTGCTGTCTTCTTATAGAGGTCTGATAATGCTGTAGGTGTGCTACATCACAAACATGACATGTCTCCATTACTCTTCAACTTCTTGTCAAATGTTCACACACAAGAAGTACAATGATAACATTTAAAGGAATGAGATTTACATTGTTGTCAAAGACATTAACTGATTGGTAGATTTAAATCAACAGAGTTTTAACTTAAATATTAAGAAATTATCCAAACATCTCAGATATACAGTAAGTGGTACTGTATGAAATAATGAATGTTAGTGGTTCTAGTTTTATATGTACATAAAAATTTATAAAATTAAATTATCGATACTCAGCGGTACCGAAGAATTGTGAATATGTCTCAGGCTTGATTACACCACAGTATGTATATATACTCAGCTCATTAAAGGATTCGTACAAAAGCTAGAAAAGTCTTCATTGTTTTTTGTGTGCTTGTTGACAACTCAGTACTTCTACTATCTGGTGAGTGGTCTTCTTTACTCCTAACTTATTTACATTTTGCCAGAACTTGCTTATCATATTAATATTGTTACTTAAAATGACAAACAACTGTTCTGTAACCACCAAAAATATATGTTAATTCAAAGTGTAGAGAAAGTCATGTCCACAAATTGAAATTTACCTGTAACTCCACTTGGTGGTAAAATCACTCTTCCCAGCTCTCCATATTTACCAAATAGATTTTTGATTTCTTGTAAGCTTGTCTTTGCAGGCAAATTCTTAGCTAAAATTACAGTCTTGGATCTCGCTTTCGGGGTCTAAAGCAAATGGTACCATTACAATCACTTAAGTGGTGCGCAAAAATGCCATGTAAAATCAGTGATTTCCTTATTAGCACAAATGTACAACTGTTTTGTAGTATGTATGACCAGCCATATCAAATTAGATCACAATAATACCATCACATCCACAACAGTGTCAAAGTGCATCAATGGCATACATACAAAAAAAACTGTGAACATCTACATCTGCAAATATACTCCAAATGTGAATGGAAAGTGTATGGCACAGGGTTATTGCTATAAATACAAAACTCTTTTGAATAATAATATAAATCAGGTTTTGAGTATTTTGATTTTTTTTTTTTAAATGTTATACTGAAGACAATCATTTTCTTCAAATTCAATATTTGTCACAAACCATTTTATACAGACCTGATTTGTTTGTTTTAGAAAACATGCACAATTTTATACCATAACAAGAAGTGCCTTACCTGGTTAAAAGCATCAAGATGAACACCATTTTCAATTAGGAAATCTCTTGTTTCTGTCACTATCTGTGTTTCTCCCAAAGCAAGACGGACAGCTAAACTTTCAGGTCCTCTTGGATCCAAGACCTTGAATAAACCAAAACAAGCATTGCAGCTAACATCAAATGTAGGCATTTAAGACAAAGTATTTTAATTTCAGATTGAACTTCCAGTCAATGATTTTGGACCTTCCACGAATCTTTATAAATAACACATTTTTAAGTATCTACAACTGGCATATATGTAAGTTGCACTCAAAACTATAAAGTACAACAGAAAGTCTTGGAATTACAGGTACACTTAACATGGTAATGATTTAATAACCAAGCAATGAGCTAAGTGGTTTGAGTAAGGCACTAGGAGTACATACGTGAGCTCCCTGCCAGACAAAGCACTGAATCGAAGCAAAAGATGCTTAGTAAACAATCACTACTGTGCTGTACATGCAGCACGACTCGACACTTAGCTTGGAGATGTTGGGAGGAGATATAAGTAATCTATGCTGGACACATACAGTGCTTTTGCAGGGCAATCAGCACATAAAAAAATGCACCTGTGTTTTTACGAAAGCAGAGGGGACAAATGGAAGTAATAATCGCTTAAATGATTTTATAAAATAGTCGAAACTGAAATATTGTTGCTACAAATTACAAAACACTATTATACAATGCTCCTGAGAACAGTATTGTCTGCTAATGTTGACATCGAATGGAACATTCTATATACCATTCGAATTTTATTGTTTCCCAGTCTCCTATGTGAAAGGGGCATCTTCTACAGCACATATAGTAATTTTGCTAGGATGTCTTTATAAATCTGGTAGAAAGTTAGTTACCAGTACAAAAATTGAACATTTCTTGGAATATGAGACAGACAAGGCAGAGGACAGAAATAAAGAACTGAAAAATAAGGATCCCCCCCCCCCCCTCTCTCTCTCTCTCTCTCTCTCTCTCTCTCTCTCTCTCTCTCTCTCTCTCACACACACACACACACACACACACACACACACACACACACACACACAGTTATTCTTTACCTCATGTCTAAATTTTTTCAAATGCCTCGACAGGATTTATTAGCTCCTAATTTGACTACCTTAAGTTGAAGCACTTGCATTGATATCGTATGCACAAAGCCACTGCTATTATCTTGTGTTTTCTATATATGTTTCGACCTAAAACTGATTTACAAATGTCTATTTTTGCAAATTAAGCACAGCTCTGACCAGTATTTGGATACTGACAAGTTACATTTGGTAACAATGTTCTGGTGGTTAACACTGTAGTTAGGTGTATATTACTGTGTTATTATTTTCAATGTTAAATATGTTTTTAAAATTTGTTATGACGCTTTTATACTAACTGAAAGGCAATTTTTCTTTTTGTTTCTGTATATTTGAGGACAGTTGCTAGTCAACTGAAATCATTTATCCTTTATTGTGATAAAGATTATTAAAATTTACAATAAGCAGTTCAAAGAATTGAGGACAGTTTTTTCAAAACTTGCTTTCTGTAAAATTGGTCAAAATGAGTTTTTGGTGGCATACACTATTTGAGACAGCCATCTTTCTTATGCAGAAAACAATTTTTTCAAAACCCAAAAAACAACTACCGCGGTTAAAAGCTAAGCTACCAAGCATTCTCCATTATTCCAAAACTCACTTTCTGCCACAAAACTGATATAGCAAAACTCGCTTTCTGCAGCTAATTTTTGTGGGGTGAATAGTCTTTTGATTTTAATACCAACACTTCCAATGGAAGTTCTAAGACTTTTCTCGGATTCATGAATGTCACAAAGCAAGAACAGTATTTTAAGGGAAACTTTATCAAGACTCCTGGAAATACCCGAAGTCTTCACAAGTACTGACATTACTTTCAAATTTGGGAGCACAGCTGTATGCCTCCTGATTGGATGTTTGGTAATGTGCGAAAAAAGTACAGAGAGGAGGAGGAAATAACATCTTCCATTTTAAATTAGCCCTTTCACATTAAAGTGATCAAGATTCATACCCCTAGATATTCTACAATGGTGACTATTACCATGGAATGATTGCCAATACAGCAAGTACACAGTGATGAATCCTTCCATCTGTTTGTGACCAAAAAGTCTCATTCAGCTATGTTGAGAGTAACTGGCCGACCATGCACACATCTATCCTCTGAAGGTCTTCTTCACTTCTCTAGTATTTTGCAGGATTACATCTGCCATAAACACAATAGTGCTGCCCATGAACTGTGCCATGATGCTTTTAGCGTTACACAACAAACCATTTCAATATTTGGGAAAGTCAATACATATCTGTACTCAATTTATGTAAATTATTGTAACAATGGTACAAGATATTTTCAAAATATTCACCCAGGGTTTCAAGCAGATGGACTGTAGTGGTTTGCAATACAGTATTAGATATTACTAAAACAATTTTTAATTATATTGTGAATGTAGCTGGAGGAAAATAACATACTAGATTTTTTACAAACAGATATACCATTTGTCAGGAATTACAGACATAATCATTATGTGTTAAAACAACATGCAGAGATACCAGTATCAATACTAACTTTTACATCACTGAAATACATATTGCCATTATTTTCTTTAAAAACTGTTTTTTACTAGCAGCAAAATACATATGGAGCACCTCCTCCACCTCTTGATCAAAAATACATGAACAGATAGATCTCTGACACATCTTTAAAAGGGATCCAGCAAATGATATTCTAATGAGATGAAATCAGAACAATATGCAGTATGCACCAAACCCTCAAAATGCACATTTTTGGCTACTGCCACAATAACATATCTGCTATTAAGATTGAAGGAACATAGAGAGTGACAGGCATTCACTATACAACATCAAGCCACAAAAAATTAAAAAAATACTTTGAAAAGTTCACTCATCAAAAAACTTGAACTTGCAAAACAAGGGTCAGTGTCAATACTAAAACCTATGCCTAAACAGCATGTCAACTACAACTGGGTCAAAAATTATACAAAGATGTAAGTTGTACCTGACAGGTGGCATCAATGTGGGGGACTTCGCCACCAAATTTTAATTTTAATTTATTATTATTCAATTTTTTTCATCTTCCACTTACCTCTTCATTCACTGGACCTAAAAGCTGAGGCCCATTTTTCACCAGGAGATCTAAAACAATATGCTCTTCAAGTATGCCTTCTCAGACCGAAATTACCTTCCCCACTTTGCCAACAAACACATCTCCCACACTTTGTCTCCCCACCTATCATCCCCACAGACCAGCCACAAAGGAATGCACAGCTTGTTACTCAATACCACTCAGGATTTGAGCAACTGAATCACATTCTCTCTCACAGTTTTGACAACCTTTCATTGTGCCTTGAAATGAGAGGTATCTGCCCCAGCCCACCCACAGTGGTATTCTGCAAGGCCCCCAACCTTTGTAATATCCTTGTCTGTCCCTGTTCCACCCTTGTTCCCAACTTGCCCTGCAGCTCATATCCGAGTGAAGCAAGACCTTCCCAGTTCGTTCCTTCCACTACCACCTTTTCCAGCCCAGTCACATGTACACTGCTGGCCACCGTAAATGCAACAACAAGAAAGACAAGAGGTAGCACAACAAAATTTATTTTGTACATAACATGTTGACCAAGTATCAAATGATTACGTTTACAGACGTCTCTGACATGTGGTTCCTGCCAGAATCAGTAGCCAGAGTAGCCGCCATTGTTGGAGATTACCGCTGCCACACGTCTCGGCATTGAGTCAAAGAGACGTTGGGTGTGTTCCTGGGGTACAGCAGCCCAAGCAGCTTCCACACGTTGCCAAAGATCATCTGGTGTGGCAGCTGGGGATGTAATCTGGGTCACTCGTTGAGCAACCATGGACCACATGTTTTCTATCAGCGAAAGATCCAGAGAGCGAGCCGGCCAGGGAAGCAATTCAATCTGGTTATTGACGAAGAACCTTTGGACAATGTGTGCCACGTGTGGTCGCGCATTATCCTGTTGAAATATGGCTGTGGCCGAGCCCTGAAGGTAAGGAAGGACAACTGGCTCCAGCACCTCGGATATGTAGCGCCGGCTATTTAAAGTACCGGCAATGCGTACTAGAGGCGTGCGAGAGTAATATCCAATACCGCCTCATACCATAATACCCAGTGCAAGACCAGTGTGGCGGTGCATAATGCAGCTGTCCAGCATCCTCTCTCCACGGTGTCTCCACACTCGAATCCGACCATCGTGGTGCTGTAGACAGCAGCGTGCCTCGTCAGTAAAGACAATGTCATTCCATTCTGCCGTCCACATCCGTCTGTCATCACACCATTGGCGACGGAGACGTCTGTGGTTCTGCGTCAGTGGTAGATGAAGCAATGGACGTCTTGCGGACAGACCACTCTGCTGTAAACGGCGTCGAATGGTACGTGCAGACACTGGATGATGCGTTACAGACGCAATGTGCTGTGGTATGGTTCGGGATGTCACTGAGCGATCCGTCACTGCCATGCGCACAATTTGCCTATCAGCACGTGCAGTGGTGCACCGAGGTGAATGCGATCGACCACGTCGGTCCGTCGTACCCTCCTGCATCCAACGGTCACATATCCGCATTACAGTTGTTTAGTTTCGCCCAACACGACTAGTGATTTCTCTGTATGATAATCCACAATCTCGGTAAGCCACTATCCTTCCTCTGTCGAACTCGGATACTTGATCAAACGATGTTCGCTGTTGTCTACGAGGCATAACTGATCGTCTTGTGAAACAACCACAAGGTAAACACACGTGCCGAACGTACACTCGTCGAAATCGCCAAGCCTTAAATGGCGCTATGAGGTGGAGCCACAGGCGTGCGTGATGTGCGTCTGCGCTGAAATTCTAATCAGTTGCATATCTCATCGCTGCAAACCCATGGTGTAAATCTCACTTGATTCGGATGCTTCCTTCAGGGTGTTGCATTTACGGTGGCCAGCAGTGTATTTCCGGCATTATCAAATGAAAGAGCAGCCATGTGGTCTACTAATTTATCTGCAGCTACTGTGCAGCGTTCTATGTGGGCATGACCACTAACGAACTGTCTGTTCACATGAATGACCACAGTCAAACTGTGGCCAAGAGACAGTTGGACACCTAGTTGCAGGTAATGCTGCATAATACAGTTCATTTGAATATGACTGCTACTTCATAGCCTGTGGAATCAGGATTCTTCCCAATAACACTGGCTTTTCTGAACTGCACAAGTGGTGACTCTCCCTCCAACATATCCTTTGTTCCCATTACCCCTTGGCCTCAACCTACGCTAGTCCCTATCCTCTACCTGACTCTACCCCCTTCCCTGTTCCCATTCCAGTTTCAAGCAAGCCTTCTATCATTCAGTGCACCTGCACAGTCTTGCCTTCTTCTGTGCTTCTCTCTCATTTTTTCTCTCATCACAGTCTCCCAATGCTGAAATCTGGCAGTCACTGCCACGTCCCAGACATGTCCTTGCACACACCCACAGCCAGCTGACAAAGGACTTTGTTCAGTAGCTTAACAACACCCAAAAAATACCCCTGACTGTCACTCATTGCCTCCTCTATGTGGCAAGCACCATTCTAGCCTAATTTATATTGTTGATTAGAACAAATAAAACATTCTACTGCTTGAACCTGCAATATATTTGCAAACCATATCAACTATCACAGAGTTCTCCCTAGCTACTAAAAGGAGGTAATTAAAGATGGTTATTTGATTAACTGTACTATTTGCCATGCTGCCATTCATATTATCATTGGTGCCTAGTTCACTTCCATAGAAGGCCAAGTTATTACTCCGTGTCTGCTACACCTGCTTCAATTTTGCAATGGATGCATCTCATGACATACTCAGTTGCAGGTCAATATCCTTTCGGAGGAGTTAGTTGGTATATTAATTCCTGTGGCTTCTTTTGTGTCGCTATGTCATAAGCCATTTGTTTGACTAATGAATGTGCTATTATCAAATATATTTTGATCTCCATTTTCCACAGCATGTTACGCTATATTTGAGTTCTTGGAGTAGTATAAGTGGCAGGTTAGCTCATTCCTGTAGACAGGCAATACGAAGTCAATCATCAAGCCTCCACCAAAAACTGAGCAACTCTTGAAACTTGTGAAGGGTGACAAGAGATTTACAGTTGCCAATGGACATTTATTAACCCAAGTGTAAACCTAATCAGACCAAGCGGAGCAGAAGCAAAGGGATGTGTGAGGTGAAGAAATCTATAAGAAATTACACCATACAAGATGGACATATACTGTACTTAATACTATCAAACAAGTAACATCTGGGACACTCTTAACAAAATTCTGGAAATTGTAACAGCAATAGGACTGATGGCTCACAGTTATGTATAACATGTGACCCTGCATAACAGAGTCGAAGTAGGCACAGAGTCTATGAAGTGAAAACTTTGTCCAATATCGTGATGGACAACTCACAACCAACAGTAGCAATGAGACTACTGTCAATACTGGGGAGTAATCAACCAAGGGACTGTGGTGTGTGAACCACTTGGCACAGCTGGAAGCTCGTATTGGCACAACGATATGCTTTCCTAAGTGCAATACAAACTAGAAGGAAAAAGAAATGGAAGAGAAAAAGAAAAAATAACAATGAGAAAAGGGAGAGGAGAACAAAGATGAAACACTGAAAGCAATAATAAAAAAAAAAAACAGTCAAAAAAGACATAATAAATAAGTACACAAATAAAAAAATAACAAAAAAATGAAGGGGGGTAACATTTTAATGAATCTTAAGTCCAGGAGGATGTTGGGATGCCAGAATATGCTAGAGGGCAAGTTCTGTCTCCAGAGGTCACGAAAACCAGTACTGGGTAGGAGGATCTGTGGTGTAGCACACACACAGGTCCCATGAATCACCCTGCAGAGCATGTGCAGCAGCTGGATACTAGGTTTCACCAAGGCGGACAGTTCTTGTGTGCCCATTCATGTGTTCAACCAGTTTGGTGGTTATCATTCCTCTACAAAACACTGTACACAAATTAGTTGATAACCAATATTTGCAAATTGCTCTGCAAGTTGTGAGGCTGGAGTAGGTGGTTGGTTGGTTTAAAAGAGGGGAGGGGGTGAATAAACTCTAGGTCATCGGTCCCTTGTTCTGATTAAAATAATTCCACAAGGGTGGGAGTAAAATAATCAAGACATACAAAACACAGGTGGAAGAAGGAGAAAACCACAAGAATGACAGAAGGGCAACAAACACCAAAATGGACAAAAATGGACAAGAAAACCACAGAGAGACACAAGAAACATGTATAAGAGATCAAAACAAGAGGGCTGGCTGATCATGAGAATAAAAAGGAGAAGCCAGCCACTGTGCAATTAGATCAAATGATAAAACCTACCCTCACGAATAAAACGTAAAACTAAAGCTGCTGTTGAGGCACTGTCGCCCAACACCAAAGGTAGGGTGCTGGGAAAGTTAAAAGTCCGCCGCAGAGTGGCTAAAAGTGGGTAGTCCAGCAAGAGGTGGACAACTGTCATTTGTGAGCCACAGCAACACTGAGGTGGGCCCTCACAACAGAGGAGGTAACCATGCATTAGCCACGTATGGCCAATGTGGAGCCGGCAGAGAACAACTGATTCCCTGCGAGAGGACTGCATGGAAGACGTGACTCCAGGACCCAACCCAACCTCTGACAAACCATAAGTACAGCAGCTTATAAAGAAAGTTGGTGAGGCTGATGGGCTGGTAGCTATCCACATCAAGCGGGTTTTGACCAGGTTTGAGCACCGGAATGAGGGTGCTCTCCTGCCATTGCGATGGAAGGATACCATCGCACCAGATCTGGTTGAAGATGATGAGGTGGTGTCGGTTGTAGTCAGACGAGAGATGTTTAATCATCTGACTGTGGATCTGTACCGGCCCAGGAGCTGTGTCGGGGCAATGTAGAAGGGCGTTGAGGAGCTCCCACTCTGTAAATGGGGCGTTATAGGGTTCACTGTGGCCTGTAGTGAACGAGAGGACTTTTCTTTCCATCCGCCATTTGAGGGTGTGAAAGGCTGGGAGTTAGTTCTCTGACACAGAGGCTTGAGCACAGTGCTCAGCAAAGTGCTTGCCAATCACGTCTGTGCCGGTAGATAAAACGCCATTGATGTTAATGCCAGGGACAAATGATGGGGTCTGGTAGCCAAAAAGACATCTGATCTTTGTCCAGACTTGGGAAGATGACGTATGGCACCCAATGGTCAATACATACCTCTCCCAACACTCCTGTTTCCGTTGTTTTATAAGTTGACGAATGCAGGCACGGAGCCGCTTAAAGGCTATTAGGCACTCTAGGGAAATGATCGTTGCAATGACCTGCTCAATGACAACATCGATGGCACTATGTGGGGGAGATTCAGTGGTGTCAGCAGAGGTGAAGCCTTCCCAGTCTGACTTGTTTAAAGCCCATCCGTGTAGGCATCCATGGGTATGACACCGGGGGAATGATAGGAAGATGGGAAAGTGGTCACTATCACACGGGTCATCATGTGCTCTCCAGTGGATAGATGGGGGAAGGCCAGGACTGCAAACCGAGAGATAAATGGCAGAATATGTGCCATGTGCCACATTGACATGTCTGGGGGCACCTGTGTTTAACAGGCAGGGGTCGAGTTGTGACAGTAAATTTTTGAAGTCGCTACCTCGGCCAGTAAGCATGGCGCCATCCCATAAGGGGTTATGGGCATTAAAATCTCTCAAAAATAGGAAAAGTTTAGGGAGTTGATCAACCAGTGCAGCCAATACGTTCACGCGTACTGCACCATCTGGAGCAAGATATACATTGCAGACAGTTATTTCCTGTGTTGTCGTTATCCTGACTGCCACAGCTTCAAGAGGTGTTAGAAGGGGCCCAGGTTCACTACATAATGAATTCAGGACATAGACGCAAACTCCACCTAACACTCTATTACAGTCGCTATGGATCCTGTAATACCCTTTATAGCTGTGGAGGGCAGGGGTCCGCATTGCCAGGAACCAGGTTTCCTGGAGGGCAATGCAGAAAGCAGGTGTAAAGTTTAACAGTTGCTGTAGCTCAGACAGATGGTGGGAAAAACTGCCACAATTCCACTGGAGCATTACATGACTGAGAGATTGGGAAGGCATGAAACACTCAATGAGGCAGTCTACACCTCAGTGTCACCTGCTGCCACCTGTGCGATCAACATCTATTGTGTCTGAGGGCCCAGCAAGATTTATGTCCTCAGTAGATGCCAGAATCTCCACCTCATCCTCAGATCCACCTCATCCTCAGACACAGAGTTTATTGTAGGTAGTGGTGGTGTGGGTGCCACTACAGTGCCTTGGTTCTTGGGGGTCTTTTTCTTTTTAGGTCTCTCTCGCTGCTCCTTAGGTTTGTTCGGCTGGGAGGTCTTCACTGATTCAGCCTCAGGGACTGAGGAGGACCGTGAAGCCCTACGACCAGCTACCTGTGGTTGCTTCAGCCACTGGTGGGTGTCAGCTTTGTCACTGGTAGGAACCTGGGAAGGGAGTGACCTAAGGAATCCCTTCCTGGCGAGAGGAGCCAAAGATAACTTACGCTTCTATGGCTGAGAAGTGGGGACTGATGTCCCCGATGGTTGGGGGGGATTGCTCCTGAAGTAGGTTGTACAGGAGCAAATGGAAGGGAAGTGCCCCCCACCATCAAGGGGGCAGGTGGAGTCTGAGGGCTCTGAGAGTCAACTGTATGCGGCAGAACAGCAGATGGTAGAACCGTTGTAGCAGTGGCATAGGCTGACTTCATATGTACAGGATGTAGCCTCTCATATTTTCTCTTAGCCTCAGTGTAGGTCAGTCGGTCCATGGTCTTGTATTCCATTATTTTTCTTTCTTTCTGGAAAATCCTGCAGTCTGGCGTGCAAGGCGAATGGTGCTCTCCGCAGTTGACACAGATGAGAGGTGGGGCAGAGGGAGTATTGGGTATTGGGATGTGAAGGACATAAGGACATCCAGGATCCTGACAGGTGACGCTGGAAGTACAGCGGGAAGACATATGGCCGAACTTCCAACACTTAAAGCACCACATCGGGGGAAGAACATATGGCTTTAGGTCACAGTGGTAGACTTCCTTGTGTAATGTGTCACCTTCGAAGGCCAAGATTAAGGCACCGGTGGCAACCTGATTATCCCTCGGATCCCGGTGGACATGCCAGACAAAATGGATTGAAGTTCATCATCAGACTGCAAAAGAAGGTCCCTGTGAAATATGATACCCTGGACCATATTTAAGCTCTTATGGGTCGTGATGGAAACAGAAACATCCAAGAGCTTGTCACAGGTGAGTAGTGCCTGTGACTGGGCAGAGGAATGGAAATATTTTAGATCTGGTAGCCACATACAGACCAGACCTCATCGACAATGTCAGTGTTGAGACAGGGATTAGTGATCATGATGTTGTCATTACGACTATGGTTACAAAAGTTAAAAAGTCAGTCAAGAAGGCTAGGAGAGTATTCTTGCTAGAAAGAGCAGATAAGCAGTTGTTAGCATCCCACTTAGTAAACGTATCGACTTAATTTACTTCCGGTACGATGGACGCTGAAGAATTATGGGCAAAATTTAAACACATTGTAAATCACGCATTGGACAAGTATGTGCCGAAAAAGTGGGTTACGGACTGAAAAGACCCACCGTAGTTTAACAGTGCAATTCGGAGAATGCCCAGGAAGCAGAGGCAGTTGCACTCGCGGTACAAGAAAGATCGGGAGAATGAGGGCAGGCAAAAGTTAGTAGAGATTCGTGCTGCTGTAAAAAGAGCGATGCGCAAAGCATTCAACCACTACCACCGTCATACCTTAGCAAAAGATCTTGCTGAAAACCCAAGGAAATTCTGGCCTTATGTAAAATCGGTAAGTAGGTCGAAGGCTTCCATCCAGTTACTCACTGATCAGTTTGGCATGGCAACGGAAGACAGCAAAATGAAAGCTGAAATTTTAAATTTAGCATTTGAGAAATCTTTCATGCAGGAGGATTGTACAAACATACCACCATTTGGGTCTCGTACAGATTCCCGTATGGAGGACATAGTGATAGACATCCCTGGGGTTGTGAAGCAGCTGAATGGGTTGAAAATAAATAAATCGCCAGGTCCTGATGGGATTCCAATTCGGTTTTACAGAGAGTACTCTACTGCATTGACTCCTTACTTAGCTTGCATTTATCGGGAATCTCTTGTCCAACGTAAAGTCCCGAGCGACTGGAAAAAAAGCGCAGGTGACGCCTGTATATAAGAAGAGTAGAAGGATGGATCCTCAAAATTACAGACCAATATCCTTAACATCGGTTTGTTGCAGGATTCTCGAACATATTCTCAATTCGAATATAATGAATTTCCTCGAGACAGACAAGTTGCTGTCCATGCATCAGCACGGCTTTAGAAAGCATCGCTCCTGTGAAACGCAACTCGACCTTTTTTCACGATATCTTGCAAACCATGGATGAAGGGTATCAGACGGATGCCATATTCCTTGACTTCCGGAAAGCATTTGACTCGGTGCCCCACTGCAGACTCCTAACTAAGGTATGAGCATATGGGATTGGTTCCCAAGTATGTGAGTGGCTCGAAGACTTCTTAAGTAATAAAACCTCGATGGTGAGTGTTCATCAGAGGTAAGGGTATCATCTGAGTGCCCCAGGGAAGTGTGGTAGGTCCGCTGTTTTTTTCTATATACATAAATGATCTTTTGGATAGGGTGGATAGCAATGTGCGGCTGTTTGCTGATGATGCTGTGGTGTACGGGAAGGTGTCGTCGTTGAGTGACTGTAGGAGGATACAAGATGACTTGGACAGGATTTGTGATTGGTGTAAAGAATGGCAGCTAACTCTAAATATAGATAAATGTAAATTAATGCAGATGAATAGGAAAAAGAATCCTGTAATGTTTGAATACTCCATTAGTAGTGTAGCGCTTGACACAGTCACGTTGATTAAATATTTGGGCATAACATTGCAGAGTGATATGAAGTGGGACAATCATGTAATCGCAGTTTTGTGGAAGGCGGATAGTCGTCTTTGGTTCATTGGTAGAGTTTTGGGAAGATGTGGTTCATCTGTAAAGGAGACCGCTTATAAAACACTAATACGACCTATTCTTGAGTACTGCTCGAGCGTTTGGTATCCCTATCACGTCGGATTGAGGGAGGACATAGGAGCAATTCAGAGGCGGGCTGCTAGATTTGTTACTGGTAGGTTTGATCATCACGCGAGTGTTACAGAAATGCTTCAGGAACTCAGATGGGAGTCCCTAGAGGAAAGGAGGTGTTCTTTTCGTAAATCGCTACTGAGGAAATTTAGAGAACCAGCATTTGAGGCTGACTGCAGTACAATTTTACTGCCGCAAACTTACATTTCACGGAAAGACCACAAAGATAAGATAAGAGATATTAGGGCTCGTACCGAGGCATATAGGCAGTCATTTTTCCCTCGTTCTGTTTGGGAGTGGAACAGGGAGAGAAGATACTAGCTGTGGTATGAGGTACCCTCCACCACGCACTGTATGGTGCATTGCGGAGTATGTATGTAGATGTAGATGTAGGATACTGTTTTGATCAAGACCGACCCTGATCGCATTTTGGACAAGCCCTCCACCTCCCCAAACTTGTCCTCTAAATGCTCCACAAAAAACTGAGGTTTCACTGACACAAAAGAGTCCCCATCAACTCTCATACATACGAGGTACTGGGGTGAGAGTTTCGCTGCCATCCTTAGCCTGGCATTCCTCCCATGGTGCGGGCTTAGAGACTGCTGGTGTTTGACTACTAGCAAGAGAAGACATACTACGCTTCATGGCGTGTGATCTGCCCAGGGGCCCTCCTCACAGGTGCCACCCCAGCCTCAGCAAAGGCCAGCTGGCAGGATGGCCGTTGCGGGGAGTCCCGATGCCCCAGGGTCCCAGGGTGAGGGGCATCTTCTCCTTGGCATATGCAAGAAGTTAACGGCACAAGCATCAGCAGAGCAATCCCAGTGTGGTCAAGGGGCTACAACCAACAGGGTACATGGTGGCCCCACCACAACGGACTGGCTACCGCGCTGGATATCAGGTGCTAAAAAGTCCATCATCGTCGAAAGCGCAGAAAGTGATACTGCACAGAGGATGGAGGAAAATGCACCCAAAAGGGTGACCTTGCCCAGCAGCTGGAGAATGAGCGGAAGTGCAGATCCATGTTGACGAAGGATGTGAGAGGTCTCAACGCATGATGGACACTATGCACCATGTAAAGCGTCCTTCCCCAGTTGGCTCGCTCTTCAGGAAAATTTTGAAAAATGGAGGGCAAACCCTACAGGGGACCATCACATAGCCAAAACGTGCGAGACTCCTTTTAGTGGTCTCTTACGAAAGGCAGGAATACCTTGGGCCTATTCGAACCCTTGGATCCGCAGGGCGGGGGGGGGGGGGGGGGGGGGGGGCGGTTGTGGCTGGATGCATATGGCAGGTTTCTGTTGGAAATGATTACAAGCGAAGGAACCTTAGGATAGGATTAATGGATTGGCAATGTCATATTTGGTGACTAGGATCTTACAGAGATTATGAGGGTAGCAGAAGGTGACAGTGGGTGGTGTGGGGAGGATATCAGGGAGAGAGAATTTCATTTCAGAGGCTGATATGAGAAAGTCATAGCTTTGGCAGAGCAACGTATTGAGGAATTCACAGTCTGGGTGGTAGTGGGTAACAAGTGGGGTGCTTCCAAGATTTTTGGAAGTGGGAGCTGTATTAGTCAGTGGGTGAGAGGAGGACACCACCTAGGAGATTTATTAGTGAATAAGATCTTTATGACAGCTGCGAGGCTGCAAACCCTGGGAGAGGTGATCAGTGTAGATGTTCAGGAATTCAGTGCTGTAGTAGATACATTTGCCATGGCTGCCTAGGCTATAGGGAATGGAATGTTTGGTGGAAAGTGTGGCAACTGTCAAAGAGAAGGTATTGGTTGCTTTTTTGTTGGTGTCATATGGACTGAGGTTTGGATGCAGGGTTCAGTCTGATGGAGGCCAAAATCAAGGAAGGTAGCACTGGATTTAGAAAAGGATGAAGTGAAAATGAGTTGGGAAAAGCTATTACAGGAAATGGAGTAACACATCTTCAACATGAGTTCAGACCACAAAGATGCTGTCCATAAGTCTGTACCAAGCCAGGGACTCCAGCTTCTGGCTCTTCAGGAAACCCTCTCCCACACAGCCCATGAATAGGCTCAACATATCTGTGATTTGATTGCACACCTGGTGTCAAGTACTTTTACTCATATGTGTCTCTATTGGCAATATTAAAAATTTTGTATCCTGAAGCACTGGCGAGCAGCTCTATCTTATAATTTTAAAAGTTTTCTCGAGTGCATTTTCCTTTTGATACATTATCTTTCAAATGTACACAAACAGCACAGAAAATATTATTCTAAAAAGTATTTTAAGTTATAATACTGGTCTATACATTTAATTTTTTCAGTTGGTGGGCTTTTTATCCGAACCTTTCATTACTCTTGCATCTTGTTCAGATAACAACGACAATTCTACCACGGAAGATAATAATACAACAGAACCAAAGAGTTGTTGGGCTTGGAACCTCATGCAAGATAGAACTTCCAGTGGCTCACTAGTCCTGTCATCTGGAGGGCATATTGCCTTCATAAGCAGTGGCCAGAAGTGATACACAGAAAAGTCACTGAATGAAGAATGCTTACGTCATCCTCATGGCACACTTCAGGAACCTTGCTTTCCTCCGACGGATATCGAATTTGGATCACTCTGCAAACTGTTACAGTTACGCCACTAGGACTTTTACAAAGACATACAGACTTTCTGGTTTCATTCTTCTACAATCTAGTTTGCTAGCTTGTGACAATTCAGCATGTTCAGATTTTGCGAATTTTTACTTTGTTCTGAGGTTACTTTAATTCAGAGTTAATAAAGATTGTGCACTTTGGTACACATGAGCCTTATAAGTGCGTATAAAAATTACCTTGTCTTTTGTAGTGTTGTATGTGTCTGCTATAACATCAGCTACAGCATTCTGACCCAAAAATAAAGTATTCCAGTTGTGTGAAGATGCTGCTTCTGCCTTCATTTTCAACATCTTTTTCTGCTTGAAGGTAAGGCCCTCTGAAACAAACAACTCAGAACCATCACAAGAGGCACAAAAGAAGAATATCAATAAGAACAATAAAGGACTAAAAAGTGAACAGCTAAAATATAAATGTGTCAAAGAGATACGATGACACGGTCAAGAAATATGGTGTTATTGTCACAATTCCTTAACAGATGAAAAGGAGTCCATGTGAACATTTCTGTGAACTGTCAATGCAATAAAAATATGTTTTGGTTACTAACAACATCAATCTACAGGATATTCAAATTGTCTCAGAAAACATATTACTTTCTCCCATGTTTTGGTGACATGTCAGTACATCATAGTCTGTGTGTCAGTCATTGAATACTAACAGATGATTATTGTTTTTCAAGGTATGGCTCTTTATCTTTGGATGACTCAGCAGTGGTGAGACTTTTATCAGGTCTATTTCTATGTCTGTTCTGTTAGCTGCAGCTAGTGTAACAGCTGTGTGAGCAAAGATGAAGACAACCCAGTTGGGAAACCAATATACTCTACCAAATCTAACACAGTGCATCACCCAAGAAGAGGGTGTTAATTCCTAAAGTTTGAACAAGTGCATAGCTGGAGTTTCCAAAGGGTTGAAATCGAATCCCTATTTTGAAGCTCCCTGCCAAAAGCAGCTTCAGCTGTACTCCTCTATCTTCCTGGTAATGACCGTACATGCATGTGGCATATGGAAAATGGCAGCAAACCTGGCACACAAGCTATATGTTTTTCACCAATCGTGCTTGAGTAAAATTTTGAATATCAGCTATTGCAACTACATTTCAAATGATAAAGTGCTGGGAAGAAATGGTCTACACAGCCTGTACAAAATCTTTGCTGAAAGGACACTGAAGCCTGTAGAGTATGTCCTACACATGACAAATAGAAGGAACCCCAAATAAGCACTGTTGTGGAAACCAATGGATGGATACAAAATTAGAAGAAGATTTTATACCATCTGAAAATGAATTTTTGCAAAGGATCTTTAATGCATGGACATAAACTGAGAGGAAGCTGAAAACTTGACAGCTGATGAAGTTCACCAGAGGAAACTTATTGCCCAATGTGCTACGTAGTATTGGAAAACTAAGTCCAAGTCTAAGTCTAAGTCAAGTGCCATATGTGTATGAAAGCAGCTTTAGTTGCAGTTTCCAAAACCACCAGATGGATAGTGGAGAATCGCAACATGCAGAAACCAAATTAAAGCTGAGAGAAGAGGCCTTGGGATCTGAGATACCACAGCAGGCACTTTTATTCAAGGAGCATGCATAATCTGTTGGTCAGAGCAGCAGTGTGGCCCTTTCTCTGGCCTCAACAGAAACAACGATTCCTTCTCATCACTGGAACGGGACTTCCCCTTTACATCAGATGCGGCTGAATATCTTAAGAGTAACCCCCACCCCCATTAACAATGGACCTTGCCATTGGTGAGGAGGCATGCTTGCCTCAGCGATACAGATAGCTGTACTGTAGGTGCAACCACAATGGAGAGGTATCTGTTGAGAGGTCAGACAAACGTGTGGCTCCTGAAGAGGGGCAGCAGCGTTTTCAGTATTTTCAGGGGCAACAATCTAGATGACTGACTGATCTGGCCTTGTAACATTAACCACAACAGCCTTGCTGTGCCAGTACTGCAAACAGCTGAAGGCAAGGGGAAACTACAGCCATAATTTTTCCCCAAGGCATGCAGCTTCACTGTATGGTTAAATGATGATGGCGTCCTCTTGGGTAAAAGATTCCGGAGGTAAAATAGTCCCCCATTCGGATCTCCGGGCAGGGACTATGCAGGAGGACATCATTATCAGGAGAAAAAGAACTGACGCTCTACGGATCAGACTGTGGAATGTCAGATCCCTTAATCGGGCAGGGAGATTAGAAAATTTAAAAAGGGAAATGGATAGGTTAAAGTTAGATATAGTGGGAATTAGTGAAGTTCGGTGGCAGGAGGAACAAGACTTCTCCTGCTCAGGTGAATAAAGGGATATAAATACAAAATCAAATAGGGGTAATGCAGGAGTAGGTTTAATAATGAATAAAAAATAGGAGTGCAGATAAGCTACTACGAACAGCCCAGTGAACACATTATTGTTGACAAGATACACACACAGCCCACACCTACCACAGTAGTACAACTTTATATGCCAACTAGCTCCACAGATGATGAAGAGATTGACAAAATGTATTATGTGATAAAAGAAATTATTCAAACAGTTAAGGGAGATGAAAATTTGATAGTCATGGGGGATTGGAATTCAACTGTAGGGAAAGGAAGAGAAGGAAAAGTAGTAGGTGAATATGGACTGGAAGATTTCAGACAGATTGTATAATGGTAAGACAGAGATTTAGGAACCAGGTTTTAAATTTTAAGACATTTCTTGGGGTAGATGTGGACCGTGACCACTATTTATTGGTTATGAACTGTAGACTAAAACTGAAGAAACTGCAAGAAGGGAGGAATTTAAGGAGACGGGATTTGGATAAACTGAAAGAACCAGAGGCTGTAGTGAGTTTCAGAGAGAGCATTAGGGAACGATTGACAAATACAGGGGAAAGAAGTACAGTACAAGAAAACTGGGTAGCTTTGAGGTATGTAATAGTGAAGGCAGCACAGGATCAAGTAGGTAAAAAGATGAGGCCTAGTAGAAATCCTTGGGTAACAGAAGAGATATTGAATCTAATTGATGAAAGAAGAACATATAAAAATGCAGCAAATGAAGCAGATGAAAAAGAATACAAATGTCTAAAAAATGAGATCAACAGGAATTGCACAATGGCTAAGCAAGGATGGCTAGAGGACAAATGTAAGCTTGTAGAGTCATATATCACTAGGGGTAAGATAGATACTGCCTACAGGAAAATTAAAGAGAATTTTGTAAAAAAGAGAACCACCTGTACGAATATCAAGAGCACAGATGGAAAACCAGTCCTAAGCAAAGAAGAGAAAGCAGAAAGGTGAAAGAAGTATGTAGAGGGTCTACACAAGGAAATATTTAGGAAGTGGATGAGAATGTAAATGAAGATGAAATTGGAGATACGATAATTTGTAAAGAAAGCAGATGGCAGTAATAAGAGTCGAGGTGCATGAAAGGGAAGCAGTGATTGAAGAGGGAGTGAGACAGGGTTGTAGCCTATCCCCGGTGTTATTCAATCTGTATATTGAGCAAGCAGAAAAGGAAACGAAAGAAAAATTCATAGTAGGAATTAAAATCCATGGAGAAGAAATCAAAACTTTGAGGTTTGCCGATGACATTGTAATTATGCCAGACACACCAAAGGACCTGGAAGAACACCTCAACGGAATGGACAGTGTCTTGAAAGGAGGATATAATATGAACATCAACAAAAGTAATTAATAGGAGGTTATTGGAATGTAGTTGAATTAATTCAGGTGATGCTGAGGGAACTGGATTAGGAAATGAGGTAATTAATGTAGTAGATGACTTTTGCTATTTGGGAGGCAAAATAAATCTTGATGGTCAAAGTAGAGAGGATATAAAATGAAGACTGGCTCTGGCGTGGAAAGCGTTTCGGAAGAAGAGAAATTTGTTAACATCAAGCATAGATTTAATGTCAAGAAATCTTTTTTGAAAGTATTTGTGTGGAGTGCAGTCATGTATGGAAGAAAAAAATGGACAATAAATAGTTTAGACAAGAAGAGAATACAAGCTTTTGAAATGTGGTGCTACAGAAGAGTGCTGAAGATTAGATGGGTAGGTCATGTAACTGAGGAGGTGCTGAATAGAACTGGGGAGAAGAGGAATTTGAAACACAACCTGACTAAAAGAAGGGATCGGTTGGTAGGATATGTTCTGAGGCATCAAGGTATCACCAGTTTAGTATTGGAGGGCATTATGGAGGGTAAAAATTGTAGAGGGAGACCAAGATATGAATACGCTAAGCAGATTCAGAAGGATATAGGCTATGGTAATTACTCATAGATGATGAAGCTTGCACAGGATAGAGTAGCATGGAGAGCTGCAGCAAACCAGTCTCTGGACTGAACACCACCACCACCACCACCACCACCACCACCACCACAACAACAACAACAACAACAACATCTGTAAAACTTTCATTGATTGGGTTCTTTAGCATCTGGTTGCATACAACTGGGTCATAGAGATATGCAGTGCTAAAGTGGTAGTACACTGTGAAGCTCCCACTTACTGAATGAGTCATTTTAAGGTTCCACATGTTGTAAAGTAAAAGGCAGATACACAGAATCTGCCATGTGTTTCTGAGGTATGAGTGTTTGTTAGCAGTTACTATTTGTGAATACTCTGATAGAGATGTAAGGGTGGCTGCTATAGACAAAAGATAAGTGGCAACACTGCAGGTACCATAGTGGAGGATTGGTGAACACGGAACATCTTTGTTTCACGCACAAATGTGACGATGGGGGGTGTGTCCACACTGTGCGGATGTAAATTAAAAATGAAACCATTTGTCAGATCAGTAAAACCCATGCAAAACCTGCCAGAAGTCAAGAGCAAATAAGTTCAAAAAATATATAGATAACAATGAACATACCTAAAATCAGTACAAAGTGTGCATGTCCAAGTTAAAAGGCAGTATGACTCATCACCACCTTTCAAATGTGCATGACATAAGTGAACGATGTAATGAGAGTACCGGCATGGGACTAGAATCAAAATAAGCCCAAACAGAGCCAATTAGACACTGTACAAAAGACAAGGCACTACAAAGTAAGACTTGAGACAAAAATAGCTACACTTATGGTAAATCACTTGATGCCAAGTTTGCACAGCGCTATTGTTGATAGGCAACATGCAAATTGCCATAACTGCAACAAACAAAAACACTATTCTAGTATCTGTACTATATAACTAAATGTTTGAGAAATGACATGACTGCAATGTCTGCTACATACCAATTTCTCGTAGAAAGTGGCAATGTGAGCATTGGAACAGAGACTGAGTAATGTGTCTTCAATGTGGACCAAGTCCATCGTAACCGAAAAATATATCACCAGGTCATAATTAAAACATAAAAAATAATGAATAGCAGTAAGAAAACTTCTAAGTCGGCATCAAAAAAAGTACTAATGACGTCATTTAAAAGCATGTGGCACCAGGACAAAAAACATAGAAATTGCGATGAGTAATCAAATCAGTACCGATGCAACCAGATATTAAATGGCAAACAATCATAAAAACAGATAAAGAACACTACGAACAGGGGCTAAAGGAGGACTACGGAATAGCATCAACAAGAGTAAATCAGGTAAAAAATAATGGACTACTTCAGCCATTGCAAAAAATTGCTCAGACTGTTTTCATATTTAAGCTCTGCCTCAAAAACTAGTGGCCTTCTCATTTATGATTAACAGGTTGCATGAGGTACTGCATAATAAATAGGACACTAACACAGAATGGGGCACTGTAAACTTGCTAACATATGTGAATGTTACCCAATTAAGGAGATCAAGAATACTCATAGGCAAATGATGGTAAAGATCAGGAACCAGGGGCTGAAGGCAGTACACTCATTGTACAAAATGCAGATGAGAAGAAAAAGTTCATTAGGATTCCATACCACACGAATATTTCGGATTAGGTGGGTAACTGGCTGAGGTGTCTAAATATTATTCCTGTACTCTTTATACCTAATAATAATAGACAGCAGCTGATTCTGCATGAATATAGAGCTTCCCAGCCATTTAATAAAACAGATTTATCGTATTAAGTGCCCACAGTGTGACTGTAAGTGTGTGGGGGCAAACTGGTACAAGTTTTTACTCCAGGCTCAAGGTGCATTCAAATGCAAGTAAATCCAAACCTGCATTATCTATGCGTCTTGTGCTTAATGATCACAGGTTGGATAATACCATGGAAGATCTGTCGATATTACATATCTATCCTAAGGGCTTGACTCTGAACATCCTAAAAGAGAGAGAAATTTTCAACGGTACAACTAACACTCCTCAAGTTGCCGCGAATAAAAAGGCACAACTTAAAACATACAAATATTTTGAGTAATTTTATGCAATAGCAGCAACAGTCAATTATTTTTTACCTCATTTGCTCCTGTTGGTGCTGTTCCACAGTCTTGCCATAGTCCCTGTTCTTACCGTTCTTTTTTATT
Organism: Schistocerca piceifrons; assembly: GCF_021461385.2. Classification (NCBI taxonomy): domain Eukaryota; kingdom Metazoa; phylum Arthropoda; class Insecta; order Orthoptera; family Acrididae; genus Schistocerca; species Schistocerca piceifrons. Next base: position 395,831,340 of record NC_060138.1, on the reverse strand, counting down.
TTTTTGTCTGTTGGCCATTTAATGTCTGGTCGCATGAATACCGATTTGGGTACTCATTGCAATTTCTACACTTTCCGTCCTGCTGCCAAGGAGTTTTAGACTATGTCATTAGCATTTTTTATGGTCCCATCTTGGAAGTTTTCTTACTGGAATTTATTCTTTATATGTTTCAATTATTTGCCCAAGTGGCTTATTCAGATTATATGCAGTTTTATCAAAGCTTCTAGCCTGGGTTTCATTGTCACAACTGCTTCTGTGCTGTTATTATAGCAGTCATTTACTCGACTTCCACATGCATCTCATGTAGTGCACTAGTTTGACATTATATATGGTCTCTCTAAGTTTTTGAGTTTATTAATTTTACTGGTTTTACCTCAAGTTTTTTTATATTTTTTCTGGTTACTTTTGTCTTTGCCCTGTATGTTTTTTATGGGACAGGCACCTTTCACACTTGTGCCATTATCTTCACCTGCCCATTACTATTTTCACCGCTCTGAGCTTTACCTTGTTTCTCTTTTGTCGAATGGGGCAATTCTCACATAGTGTTTACTTTAGTGCAGCTTGTAGGCACATTACTCAGTCCCTGTTCCAACAATAGATGGATCACACTGCCACTTTATGGGAGACAATGGTAGTGGCAGACATTGTGGATGCACTGTTTTTCAGACTTTTAGTTGCTTAGTTACGGATACCCGGTTAGTGTTTTCATTTGTTGTCAGTTTCCATGTTGTCTATCAATGTCGGCACTGTGCAAACTTTGCATAGGTTGGCCTTCCATATGTGTACCTATTTACTGTTCAGTTTTAACCTTACTTTGTAGTTCCTAGATTTTCGCATAGTCTCTAATCCAGCGCTATTTGGGTTTATTTTGACTCTAGGCTCTCACCGGCACTTGCAACATATGGCTCACTTATGTCAGACACATCTGAAAGGTGGATTTGGTAGTCACTTTTCCATACTCCCTTAGATGAGCCATGCATGGCAGAGGTACTGCCTTTTAACTTGGACATGTACACTTCATACTGATTTTTGGTATTTTCTTTGTTCTCTATATATCGTTTTACCTTATTTATTCTTGACTACTGGCCGGTTTTTTGTGAGTCTTACTGTTCTGACATATGGTTTCACTTTTAATCTACAATTGTGGCTGAAGATGGGGATGAAAGTCCGAAACCGGGTTGTGTAAGACTTTGGTATTAATTTTGTACAACTGTAATGGAAGTTTCAGTTAAAACAATTTATAAAACAGTTGTGGATGTACCACTAACAGATATCTATGCTCATATAGTGTTGCTGGCCACTAATAGACAGATCCAAGATTCAGTTGTCAATGACCATTTCACTTTTTCTGGCATGGGAAGGTCTGTAACCAAATGCGAAGCAGCTGGAATAAACAGCAGTGAAGCTGATGAGCTAGCTGTCAAAGAGGTGGTATTAAAAACAAGAAAATTCACAACACAGATGAAAAATCATGTTAAATGTCAAAGGTTAATCTTAGGACCAGTTTTAGTCTGCATTATAAAGTAATATATGAACACAGCCACAACACTTAAAAGAGTTTCCTTGACGTTACAAAATTCACATCCATTAAACTTACCCATTTGTAACATCTCTTCCAAAGTCTTTTTTGCTTTTCCTGGTAGTAAGTGTAGCATTCTGCCGTGAAAAACAGATCCATCCAGTTCTGTATACGCTTTAGCTGCATGTTCAGGCATCAAGAAAGTCACTACTCCAAACCCTTTTGTTTTTCTGGTAAGCCTGTCAACAGGCATAACAACTTCCGTAAGAGGTCCTGAAAAACAGTGTAAGCTAAGAAAAAAAGATTCTGCATTTAAAGAGAGAGATTAAATGATTCAGTCATACCAGAAATTTGCATGAAACAGATTAGTAGCTTTGCTGCATACATACAACAAAGTCTTTACTGCTGCAATACACAACAGACTTTATCTTTTTACTTAAATCATTGCTAATGCTCTTTTGAAGTAAAAACCTTCATATTTTCTCCCAATATTTCATACCCCTAAAACTGCAATCACAGTGACACAAAAGGTAAAGTGATGATTCAATAAGACATAAATTGTCAGAGGAACTAATTTCAGATAACTTTATCAAGTTTCTTCAATTTATTAACAATTAAGGGTGAGTTTGAAGACACCAGAAGGAATTTCTCAGTTCGCCACCATGAGTTGCTATAGGACAGAGGAAAAGTCATTAACATTTCTCATCTCTCCCAGTGGACTGTTTCTTGCATTAAATGCACATATGTAATTGAATCACATGTAAAGCATAATTCTTAATACTCCTATGAAAAAGTTATTCTGCTGAAGCTTTCTGGCATACTAAACTGGGTGACAGATCAGGACTCGAACCTATGGCGTTTTGCAGACAAGTGCTCTACCAAATGAGCTAGCCAAGCATGACACACAAGCGCCCTCACATCTTTACTTCCGCCAGTACCTGCAGGACTAGCATCACTGCAAGAAAGAATATTGCGGAGACATGGCTTATCCACAGCCTTGGAGATTGTTTGCAACAAATTTGGCCACAGAGTGAAAATTCATCCTGGAATTTCTTCTTTTTCTCAACTTCTTCAACAAAAACTTTTCTGTTTGGGTATCAGTAAAAACCTGCTTGCTAACTGTCATTATGCACAGCATTCCCAACAAAAAATTCATGAGAAAACATTTTTTCTGTAAAATTCTTGACTTTATAATAAAATATGTTCTTAAAGAAATGGGAAAAATCTGGGAAACAACTATTCACCTGTAGCGGATTGATGCATAGAGCAGCCTAATTATCTAAATGTTTATGCACTGGGAAACTAGAAAAACTAAGGTTGTTATCATTCCATTTGATAAAATTGTCATCTTTGAACTGTTACAAGTCTTTGGCTATGGTTTTGCTTGTTGCTTCGACCCAGGTGTCAGATTACGGAGACAAATTTCATTCATGGTCGCAAATTGTGCATAGTCCAAAAATGTGCTTAGATTCTGATGGACTGTCATTAATTCAGCTTCCCCTTTAACTATAAAATCAATTACCACAGCAGTAACAGTCACTGTGTCCGCAGTTACTGCTGCCTGCTGCTCGTTACGCGAGCACCAGCTCTACACCAGAGCTAAAATCTCATTACTTTTCTTTTTCACCTGCATTTCAGAATCTTCTAAAATGATAATCTGAAGATTGTCTGTTTTTACAGTAATCTTGCAGGATCAAACAAAGGCACCCAAGATCTCTCAACTCCCTAAGTCTGATGAAAAGGGAGGGCCGTCAAAATGATGAAAATTTTCCAGGATTTTAACGAAGTTCTTATAACCAATTTATTGCATCCTCAATACATTTCCCATTCCAGCAACATGCTGATTAAATCTAGGACTGTCAACTTATTATAGGTAAGCTGTAGCATACAAATATGGATGTACTGCTTGCCAATCTTCCCCCTGTGCAAATGGTAGGGCTATTGGCGACACATTGTGTGGCATATTTACCAGTCTCATAAGCCACTGCCATTGATCATTGTCTTCTTCTGCATAGTCCACTGGTAGTAGAATGTTTAGCAGCTGTTCAGTAGAGTCCTTTCACACTTGTCTCATTGCACCATACTCCTTTTTTATCATGAGCATTAACAGTGGCAATTAAGTTTTTTTTCTGCTGCTATTGTGGAAGGGGCTGACCTGAGATTTGTTCTCAACATTTCCCACTGCTTTGCATTTGTGTTTTGAACTTTATCTCAGTACATCTTCTTGGGTAAATATGGTAAAGTAATAATTGCCTTGTTCTTTCTGTTTCTTGAGTGTACTTTGGTGTCTTTGTTGTATCTGTACTGGAGGTGGCAAATAAACATAAGCACACATCTACAAAAAGATAACACAGTACGCTGGTGGGAGAGTCGAAAGTGCTGTCTCTTGTGTAGCCACGAGCTGCACTCAGCGCACAGGGTGCATTCAACAGAGATACTGTCGATACTGCACTTTTGGTCTTTAGATTGTGTTTAAGAGACACTGGTTTGCACTTATGAGGCAGACACTTGGTTCTGTAACAGTTCAAATGCTGACCAACTGCTGAAAACCTCACAGTGCTTTGGGCTGTGGCAGCAAAAGATTGAAGAACTCCCCAAGAGAACAAAAAGAGGGCATGGCTAGTGTTTCCTCACATGATAAATTACTCCACTAGCTTCACAAAAGTATGAGAGGCCATTAGGAGAAATTCTGGCCAGCATAGGTGGTTACCAATCACTGTCATACTCAAATAGGAATGTCTTCAAACAAATCCCAAAGACATTGTCGAAACAACAATGATGTGATAGGTTGCAGCCTCTGATGTGGAAGTGCAGGGTACTGATGGATGAAGGCAGTTGGAACATCTACTATAAGAACATTCATGAATATGTATGTCCTTTTTCTTTAAAGGAGCTGAATTTGGCAGTGTCCGAGTCTCGTAGAATGTTTCTCAATGTAATCAAACACAGTGCAACATGCTGCAACACCTAAGAAATGAAATAAAGTTAACCACCAAGAAGTTTTCATAATACATGGCTGGATGGAAACTTTTCTGACTCATAAAAATAAGCTTTCTTGATGCCCCTCCTCAAACCAAGGAAGGCCATACATAGTCCAGCAGTTATTACAGAGTTGCACTCACTAAGTGTCTAGGAAAGGATCTTGTGCACATGGTCAGCTGACACCTCACTTGGGTCCTGAAGTCATGTAAATTATTCAGGTTGCTTCCAGTATGAGTTCATGAGATACCTCTCAACCTTTAACAACTTAACACCACTGTAGGTGGCTTTCTTACACAGACAATATCTGTCCACCAAGATGGGATTAGGTTCATCACAGATACCCGCATGCCCACAGTCTGGGCTTTGGCAGGTGAGTTGTCACTAATAACCTGGAGGAAACTTCTCATTATGCAACAAGCATATAGGTTCTTACCTGATAAACAATCCTTCATATTCCAACTAATCAAACATTTACCCATGGACATGGCTTTTCATAATCAACCTTGCAATACAAAGCAAACGTGACCCTAATGGCACCTGCTGTCTTTCACAAACTGAGCTTTTCCTGAGGGTAGAGACAACTGCCACTTTGGTTAGTTATGAGGTCCAGTATTACTGTAATCCACATTCTATGAGGGCGCACTGAAAAGTAATGCCTTCAAATTTTATATGTGGAAACTCTTAAAGCTTTTTAAATAAAACAATCATCATTAACATTCTGCATCTTTATTCTTCATGTCTACATATTTGTAGCCCCCTGCCACTAGAGTGCTATGAATTGTAACATGTAACATGGCAATGTGTAATGTAACTTTGTTGGTGAGTGAGAAACAGCTTGCTGTAATCAAGTGTCAAATTCAAAGAGTTCGTCCACACATTAAGCACGGTCTCCTTCAGCATGTCAATGCCAGAAAGGTACACAAGTGCTGCGACATCTGCAACGATCCAACACTTTGGACTCGCTGTCATCCATCATCCTCTAGACAGTCCTGACTTGGCTCCATCTGATTTTCTTCTGCTACCAAATCTTAGGGTGGTTGGTTTGTGTGGTTGAAGGGACCAGACTGCCAGTTCATCGGTCCCTACCAAACCTTAAAGAACATCTTCGACAACATCACTTTGATGGTGATGAAGCCTTGCAAGCGGAGGTGAGGTTGTGACACCATCAACAAAGTCAAACATTCTACAATGACGATATCAACAAACTGATCTCTTGGCATAAATGTGTTCATTGTCAAGGTGATTAAGTTGAGAAATAAGTATCCAGACATGAAGAATAAAGATGTAAAATTTTAATAACGTTTGTTTTATGTAAAAAACTTCAAGAGTTTTCATATAAAAAATTTGAAGGAATTACTTTTCAGCACACATTCATAATTCCAGGCCGATATTTTATACCAGCACCACAACTGTATATTAGTCAACAATGTATGGTCCAAGTGGGGGACAGTCTTGTCTGTTCTACAGTTTTCCCTGGTGATTTGCTCAAGATCCATTTACTATCTACAGAGGAAATATACAAGGAATTTCAAAGGCAATGTGACATTTAAAATGAATTTATGATACAAAATATCTCATTTCCCCCAACTCCGTGAGTACACTACAAGTCATCCATGATATTTAGCAGAAGAAGCAGACATGCACTACATTTATGACAGCACAGTACACCATCCACTGGGTTGCCATGTCCTCACTCTTGAGGCACAAGGTCTAACATGAAAGAGAGTGAAAAATGATTACAAGTGAGTCACTGAAACCTACAACCAGGCTTCTCACCACAGTTTATTTCTCCAGTGATATGGCCAACCCAATTTGGTGCTTGTTGAGTACAACCACTTGTAACTACATTTTAGAAGAAAGCAACCAACTCACACATGAAAATACAATCCATAATTTGACTGAGGACTATTTTAGGTGATGAAACACAAAAGTGTTAGATGTTTGCCAAACTTCTGTTCAGATTCCATGTTCCCAGCTTTTGCACAGAGTACTGGGAAAAAAATACTGTTTTCAGGTTGGTTCAGTTAAACATCCTTTTCTGCTTTTAACATTTTAAGATTTATTTTGGCACTTTTTATACCCTTTCACATTTTTATTCTACCACTCTTTTTCATTAAGTTTCACTCTCTGATCGTAAGTAACACATTAGTGAAGTGTGGTCAGTGTTGTTTGGCATCCCTTAATCAATAAAACAGCAGCAACAGTAACACCCTGAGCTCATTTATGTTCAGCCTTTTTTTTTTTTTTTTTTTTTTTTTTTCCAAAGAATGTTATGTACTCATTAGGTGATAAGTGCATACAGTATCAGCTCTCATAAACAGACTCATTTAGTAAGCTCTGATTGCCATATAATGAGCAGTTCCCACAGTTTCCTGTATGATTACCTGATTTTGATCCTTACAGCACTCATACAATGCAAATGAAAATCTTTGGTAACTGAAAAAACTCATTTTTCTCCACATCCAATTAACTACTTTAGGTGACTAACAAAAGTAGGTACCAACACTCATGCTGCTTAACAAAATGCTCAATTTTATAACTAACAGTTTAACATTGTGAGGAAGGGGCAGAAAACTGTAGCAGCAAAAATCAAATCTGAGCTGGTGAGCTATCAGACAATGCACTTATCACTGTGCCACACAACTAACATGAAAATCACTGAAAAACAGTCCCTCACATTTTACTCAAAAGTCTTCACAGAGTGTTTTACCTTTTCATACAGCCCATTCAAGCAAGATATTCTAGGAACTTGAAAGGGACGTCTATCTCCTCCTACTTGCACAGTCTTGGCCAAATTGATAAGGCCCAGACCATAGCATTACTCTGTCAGTACAAGAATACACATGATATCCAAGAGCTCTACATGTAACATATCCAGATTCTTAAATAACAATGCTGGGAAATTGGCATTTTTCACATTGACAAATCATTGCCACTGGTGGGAGGATGAATTGGGGATCAAACACTGGACCTTAGGAGTTGTATTCTGGCACTTACCCATTGAATCAAACTTCAGGTTAAAAATTGGAAAAAGAAACTTTATTTAGAAATGAAAACAATTTTCATTCAAAACTCTTGTACGAAAAGCACAGGGTATAAACACTGTAGGAAGTTCTGGCAGAATGCAAATTAAAGGATTAAAGGAGACCATTCACTGAATAGCAGAAGTGTTGAGTAATTGATACCCACACACAAAGAAAGAAAACTTGCTTTATTTTCCTTTTTTGAGCTGTAGTAAAACACACACACACACACACACACACACACACACACACACACACCTATGCCCCTACAACGTGCTGGCTGGATGAACAGTACCAGTGCTGCATTTCAGTAGGTGGGGCGTAGGACAGGTTATGGTGGGCATTGTATTGGGTAGGGTGCTTAGAGGCAGAGAGAAAGAGGCAAGAGGCAGGGAAAAGGATTGGGGGGTGGGTGGTTAGTGGCTTAGAAGGAGGCAGCTGGTTTGCAGGCAATGAATGAAAGAGGCAGGACAAAGGATTGGGGTTGGTTAACTAGTGGCTCACAGCGAGGCAGCTGGCTTGCTGGCTATGAATGTGGGAGGAAGAGGTGGCAGATACACAGGCTAGGCATGAGATACACAACTGTCAAAGTTGTTGGGGAGCAGCGTACTCTGAAGGTGATGTGGGGATGTGAATATATGGAAGTGATGACACGATGGAGGAAGAGGAAACTATTTGGTAGAGTTTTTTTTTTTATGATGCTGCTGCCATTTGACTGTAATAAATTTTTATTTTATTGTTATATGATCCAGATTTTAGCCTTAGGCCATTTTCAAGTATAAAAAGTTATTTATATATACTTGAAAATGGTGAAGCCCATAATCTGGATCATGTAACAATAAAATAAAAATTGTGACAGCCAAATGGCAGCAGCATAATTCAAAAAATTTACGATCACTATGCCTCCAGCCAAAATAAAAATTATCTATTGAGTCATCCCAGTGTACAGCAGGTTGGTAGTCATACTGACACACCCACAAGAATCAGCTATAAACAAGTGTCCCCCTCACCACCCTTGACTGGAAAAACTCAACTACACCCTTTGTCAGGCTTTTCATTACCTGTCACCATGCCCTGAAATGAAGGACAGCCTACCCAAGATCATTCCCATTCCTCCTAAAATTGTGTTCCATCACTCACCCAACCTACACAACACCCTAGTTCATCCCTATGCCATCCTCAACCCCTTGGTACAGGGATCATATCCCTATGGTAGCCCAAGCTGCAAGACCTGCCCAACCCACCCATGCAGCACTTCCTACTCCTTCAGTTCACAAGCTTATCTTACCCTTTAGGCTTATCTTATCAGAGGACGTGAATGCAGTCATTTCATATACCAACTTTGCTGCAAACACTGAAGAGCTTTTTATGTTGGTAAGATTACCAACCAGCTGTCCACCAGGATAAATGGCCACCGCCAAACTGTTGGCAAGAACAAAGTAGACCACCTGGTGGCACAACAAGCAGTTGGGCACAAAATGCTCAATTTCAATGACTGCTTCAAATGTGGACCGTGTAGAATCTTCCCTCCAACAACAGTTTCTCTGAACTACACAGGTAAGAGTTTTGCTCCCACAATTGTCCTGGCCTCAATCTCCAGTAATCCACTGCCCCAACACCCTCCACCCAACAGTATCCCCTTCCTTCGTCCTGTCACCCCCATACTATTCAAGCCTCATATCACCTTCAGTTTGTCAGCGTGTGCCTCCCTAACCCCCCCCCCCTCCCTCAAACAACCGTGCATCTCATGCCCAGCTGGCATACCTGCCACCTCTCCCTCCCACATTCTTGGCTAGCAAACCAACTGCCTCCCTCCAAGCCACTAATGCAGCACTGGCACTGTTTGTCCAGATGGCACTATGTAGGGGTGTAGGCAGGTGTGCGTGTGCTTTTGTGTGTGTGTGTGTGTGCGTGTGTGTGTGTGTGTGTGTGTGTGTGTGTGTGTGTGTGTGCGTGCATGATAGTTTGTTTGTGTCTTGAAAAAGTATTACTCCGAAAACTACATAGTTTTCTTTTTTTGTGTATGCTTATTGTAGCCCAACACTTCTGCGTTTTGGTGAGTGATCTCCTTTAATCCTAAAGTATTTACAAAAGTATAAGGTATTTAGCATCCTGAAAAGTACTGTATTTTATCAACACAAACTTGAGCCCATAAGCAAACCATAAAGCATGGCAAACACAATACAGTTATTATCCATACAGAGCCAGGAAACAGTAATTAAATATGTTCCATCAATAATATACATGGAATCCCAAGTGTTAAATCCCAAAGTAGTGTGACAGCACTGCATGTAGAAATACTAGTCTTAGTTAATTGTTTGGAGTAACCCGTTTGTTGTAACATCACTTAAAATTTATTGGTAATGTTAATATATGACATTTTTAACAACTCACCGTATTTACTGAATAATTTTTCAATATCATCTTCTCTGACAGTGTATGAAAGATTTCTGATAAATATTCTCCCTGATTCAGCAATTGTTTCTTCATTTTTCAAGGTATTTTCTTGCTCCTTCCATTTATTCTCATGCAGATATTCTTCAGCTGTTTCTTCAGATTTTGAAATGTATTTCAGAACCCATATTCTTCGACCAGCTACAAAATAATGAAAGAGGAAGAACTTCTGAAAAATGGCAATTATGATGCTTTTATTCTAATTATCACTCAATGTTACAGCAACAAACAAGTTCATAAGTGAAATTTTTTAAGAGGGAAGTTTATAATGGCTTATTCCAAGGTGCTATATTCAGTAAAATACGAATTTAAATTTGAGAATCTCAAAAACGGATAATAAAACATAGCATTTCAACATATTCCTTATGTATAATTTTCACAATACAATGGGAGAAGCGAGTGTTAATCGAATCTTGCACAGAAAAGTTACATCAAAATGATGTCACTTGGTGCAACTATGAAAGTCAATAGCAGCTGATGAAAAAACAACTTAAGACACCCCATATTGGATTTCACTGCATTTCGTTGTTTTTGTATTATAACTTATGCGCTCTGAAAGAATACTGTTTCAAGGTAATGACACATCAAAGATTTATCACAAACACATAAGTGCTATAATTGAATGTCAGTTAATGGCTCATCGGCAGTAAAAGCCTTTGGGAGTTGTTAACAGGAATGATAATTTCACTGACAGTTGTAAGCATCCACTGTGGTATTGTGACATAAGAAGTGGAATAATGAAGTTGAAGGAATTAGTTTTGCATCCTTCTATAAGCTTTTTCGAGTTTGTAACAGATTCTGGGACTTTCTTTGTTATGTCATAGAAGTATGTTTTGCAATATTTGATATCGTTTACATATAAGACCGCACTCTCTCAGGAATGAATTTAATCCATTTTCTGATTCAATCTGATTAAAAAATGAAAGATTCAATTGCAGAGAGTGAAAAGATCAGCAATGACATGTGCATTCTTGCTTGTCAGAAATGCTTGACCGCTTTTTCCAAATACTGCATGATTTCTGAGGGTGTGGTTAGGCAGGAACCTAAGAGTGCAGCTTATTTGCTGCGAGTGATACCAAGACAAAACTACTGAACTTGGTATGCTGGACACATGAGATAGGTGAAACACCCTCAGACTTCACGAAGAATAATTCGAATTACAAAGGCACAGGTGCTGTCAGGTCATGTATTGCCAAACCATCAGTTATAGTAACAAAATATCAACAATATTATGAAAAGTATAGATTGAAACTCACTGTGAATATGACCGGTTGCGGTGCAGACAGGCACAATGAAACGACACATGCAAGCACATCTCATATACATGACCACTACCATCAGCAGCTCAGACCAACAGTCAGTACTCTTCCTCCCCCTCCCACTTGTACCCTGCTATCCCTTCCATTATCATGCCCCTCCACAATGCTGCTTCTGTGCTATGTGACAGCCTCAATCCGGTCCAAGCCGCTGGACATGGCACTCATGTGTGCGTGAGGTGTGCTTGCTTGTGTGTGTTTTCTTTGCTGAAGAAGGCTTTGGCCGAAAGCTAAAATGTGTAACAGTCTTTTCGTTGTGCCTGTCCGCAACTCAACAGGTGTTCTTCACAGGGGGTTGCCATTTATCCTTTTCCAAATACTGTTGATATTCAAACCAGGAGTTCCCTTTTTTTGATAGTTACAAAATTCTAAAAATTTTGTGGTCTGACTGGTAGGCACACACACAGTGACTGACAGTTCCCAGGTTGTGTATGTGTAATACTTTATTAACAGAACACATAATAACGAAGGTAGATTCGGGTAGATCCTCACGATCTGGTAGGGAATAAGACAAAGTCAGGGTCTATTGTGACACTGGTCATGACAGTCACTATTAGGCATAGATTCACAAGGTAAGTTCACAGAAGAAATATCAATCCAGGGACACTGGGAGCAAGAAAAGCCAGCGTTGGAGAAGGTGATGGCTCTGAGAATGATGGCTGGCAGCTCGGTATTGATCCAGAGGCAGGGCTCAGTTAGACGGGCCTGTGGAGCTTGGAGAGACAAAAGTCGCTGCGGGCTCCCAGAGGGAGCTCCGTTGGAGGGGCCACCGGGTGTGGCCAGCATAAAGCCCAGAGCACGAGTGAGAGATGCCTGTCAACAATTGAGCAGTGTTTTAAACAGTCAGCAGCTGGTCGGATACCTGCTTGATACTTGGTGAGAAAATGACCTGCAAATGTAACCTAATTCCACAATTGCAGTACTGCTGTTGTCGGTGCGTGCGCTGCTTATAGGTGAGTCTGGCACCTCTACTGGCACTTGCTACAGACTAGCATGTCAAGAGGGGTACTTATGTCTGTTGGCTGTAATGTTGCCAAACATTACAATGCAATGTACTTGCACTGTTTGATGCATGTACTGTCTCCAGTGAATTGCCTGTGGCACCGGAGCAAGACTACTCATTCTGTTCATAGGTGTTGTGCTGGAAGAGCAGAAGTGGTTGGCAGTGGCTGGATATAATACAGAAGAATGGAAAAACTTATACAAGGCAACCTCTTGGGAGATCAGTTTTGGTTCTAGAGAAATGAAAGAATCCGTGAGTTATAACAGATCCTACAACTTGTCTTAGAAGATAGGCCAAAGGAAGGCAAATCTGTGTTCATAACATTTGCGGGTCTACTGAGGGCCACACCGCACAATAACCCTGGGTTTGGTGTGGGGCAGCAGTGGGGTGGGCGGACTGCTGTGGCCTGTTGTGGGGTTGTGGACCACTGAGGGCTATGGCGGGACGAAGCCTCTCTGTCATTTTTAAGTCCCCGGTTTAATACATAACACACAACGGAGTGGATGACACAATGACAGGATGCCTGAACAAATAATGAAAGGCACATTGTATTCCTCCAGAAGAAGGGCCGACTAAGAGCTAGATGGCTGGACAATGTGTTGGCTGACTTTACCAAGATGGAGATCTGAGGACTGAAGAGAAAAATTGAGAACAGATGTCTGTAGGAAGATTATTGAAGAGGTCAATACCCTTCAAAGGTTTTAGTGCTGAAGAAGAAGAAGAAGAAGAAGAAGATAGTGGTGAACCTTAAGAAAAGCAGACAGCCAATCTGGTTTCATACCATCCCAAAATGTCACTAACATGGAACTATCAATGCTCAGTCACCTAGATACATAAAGAGAATCCTGCAAAGAAAGCGTCAACAGTCTTGCCATTAATAAGAAGTCTCTCTTCTTTGATCATTTTACTTTTAAATACCAACAACTTGACTGTCTTCTACCAAACAAGAACATTACTATAATAAAGAGAGAATTACCGCAACACCATTCATTACCACCTTACCCAAAAAGCTCTTATTTTTTACTAAAGCCTGCTTCATTTCCTTTTCTGTTTTGAAACAGACATATGCTATTCCTTTTATTTTGACAGGAATTCTGATTGATTTTGGCTTCAATGGATGAAAGAACTGTTTTATGTCTTTCTTTTTAGCACTGATGGCCAACCCACGGACTTTGACAGTAAAGAATTTTTGAAGTGGTTTGTCATTCTGCTTCTTTTGTGGAATATCTCCAGATGGTGGAGCATCTGTATGGTCATCATTTTTCACTGTCTTCAGCTTCAGGTACTGTAAATGCAAGAATTCATTGTTAAGAAACAATATTTAACCTTGAATGTCTTCATTGGAAATCAAAGGGAAAAGCTCTTAACTACAAATTACCTCAAGATCAGATATATTCTTCTTTGCCACACTGTCATTGTTACTCAAAGTTTTCACATCCTCTGATTGCTGTTCTTCACCTTCACTTTCATTGCCGGAATCATCTGAATGTTTGCTGTCATGGATAGCAAGTGTTCTTTCATTCTCAGGTTTAGAAATGAGAATATCATTATTCCATGGTATCTTAGATGTTTTTGCACGTACTTCCATAAATTCAGCAAATAGTGGATCATCTTTATGCTGTCCAGAACAAAGTAATGAAAATAAATATTGTACATTACTTGCTGAATTAGTTTATAACTAAATTAAGTAAGGACTTAGGCAAACATAAAGTATCTATGCAGTGTCTATCCTAAACACTTAGTTATATATTGTAGATGGATAGATAAAAATCTGCTCACCAAGCAGCAGCAGGAGAAAACACACACACACACACACACACACACACACACACACACACACACACACACACAAAGGTTTAACTTCTGCAAACTTTCGGAGCCAGTGGTTCCTCGTTCGGGCAGAAGAGTTGAAGGGGAAGGGAGAGGGATGAAGGAAAAGGACTGAGTGACAGATAAAATTTGCAATTCACACACTTTAAGGTGCAATATTAAATGGAGTGAAATACTTTTTATGCACTTGCCATTATAAGAGGCTGGTACTGCTTAAGAGGTACCTAAACAGCAAGACTGCAAATAAGAACAGTCCAAAATGCAAAAGTATCCTACCTAACTCAACAGTGTAGGATGTATATATTACTTCTTAATATGCTTGTCTGGCAAATCCATATGATGTGCATGCACATACAAAAGGTGAATAAGGTGGAGCAGATGATTTCCATGCAAATACAATTTCAAATATTAAGTTTATTAAAGGATTAAGTCAGCATTCAACCGTGCCTGTCATCAATTATTATCCAGAAAGTTTGCCTAATGATGAAAATTAAGACCAGTGTTCCTTGCTGTGGAAAAATTAAAAACAAACTGCTAATTATAAATTGCTTTTTGTTGTTGTGTGGTTAGAAGAAGAGCACAAAACAAAAAATAGTCTATAAACAGAGCACATTAAGCTGGAGTCTGTACAAAGTATGTTACACAATCAATCACTACCCCGAAGACTATTGCTTAAAGACTGCCTAAGGAGGATAACATGCCCCATTTCAAAGTCATCTTTCAATATATCAGAAGTGGTATGAAAAACGGTAGTGAAAGAAAGAAGAGATGGAAGGGCGTACCCAAAATCCCCACTTGGAAGCTATCCAACAGCTTCGAACAGCACCAATCACCTTCTACACATTGAGAAAAAAGCAACTGTCAGATGCTCTTTCCATAAAGAGACATCATGTATTACTGCCTCTAACAAGGTTACAACATTGACAACCAAGCTACATCACTGAAACTATATTCAGGGCAACTAACCAGTTTCATAAAACAAGGCTCTGGTTCAGCTCACCATCTACAACAGGTCTCTGATATATGACCAGTAAGAGCAACACTATATTACTTGTTTGGATAGGGATGTTCTTCCAGGCTTTTCAGGATGGAAAATTAATGAATCTTGTTTCTACGAGTCAGGGAATTGTCCTGTTTTCTGTATTGAGTTATAATCTTATGGAGAATATTGTCACACCAAAACCACAATAAATGGTCATGTCACTTGGATTTCCTGAATTTGGTGGCTGTGCAAGTGGCTGGGTGTAAGTGATGGCAGCACCGTGATACTTCTGAAGAACTGGAGGAACAGACGCTGAGAGACCATGTGAGCATGCGAGCCCTAATTCATGGTCTGGGAACTAAACAATGAGGATTGTGTTAATATACAGGGGTAGGAGGAGATCGCGGCAAGATGTCTCGAGGTGCATTGCAAATGGTAATACCACCCGAGAATGAATGTCTGGGGGTCAACGTCCATTACATGAAAAAAGAATATGGTAAATTAGATGATCAGGAAATTGTCATATGATGATTTCAAAAGTGAGCAAGAGTTGGTAACATTGGAACTGAAGAGGTAAAATCCCCACTTCAGTGAAGAGACTATCTACATAACTAGTCCGGAAGGAGCAAGTGTCCGGTCTTACTCCACAATGATGTACTGGGGTGAACCTTATCAAAGCACCAAAGATGCCACGAGGTCAGATTAAAGGGAAACAATGAACACAGGTGTGTTGCTAGATTTGTCACTGGTAGGTCCAATCAGCACATGAGTATTACAGAGATGCTCAGTGAACTTCAATGGAAATCCTCGGATGGAGGAAGACATTCTTTTTGCCAAGTGACTGGCAACCATAGTTCATTCAGGACAGGAACAGGACACGATAAATATGGAGTAGAGTAGCGTGACCCACAAGAGATATGGACAAGAAAGTAGAGAGCATTAAGCTTTCATATGCAGATAGTCTTTAGTTGATGAATGGTGGCCACGTCACATTTTCATCGAACAGGAGTCCCACAAATCAGGGCTGTGTAACGACAAGTGTTGGGTACCCAGATAGTGTTCTTGGTCTGGATAAACTGTGATATAACAACAGAACTAGAGGAATTGTGTTTTTGTGTGAGAAACTGGAAGCTATGGTAAAGTGTCCAAGAGGAGGCTCTTTGGACGGCTCCTTATAACTAGCATTCAGCCAAAGTTACAGATTGGGAGTGACACCAAATTCAAAAGTCGTCGACATTCGACAACTATCCAGAACCCATTGATGGTGATGAGCAGGAATATAACACTCAGCACGGAGAACCCATGCAGAGCTGGGTGATGTACCAGCTATAATCCAATGCAACTAGATGAAAAGTGATGAACACAAATTGTAGGGAGCCAACCACGGAAGGTAAGAGTAAAATGTGAAGCTGCCAAGCAGTGTTGTATGCCTAAGTGGGTCAAGACTACAATGAGAAGTTGGCATTTAGAAAAACGGTGTTGGATTGCTCTTCCAAAACCTAACCAGATGGTCAGCTGTACATCATACCTCCCACAAATGACACTGCTTGCGGGACAAAAATCCCCACAATTCGAGAACCCAGCATGATGGCCCATCATGCTATCATCCTTTCAAGAACCTTGCAGAGCACACTGGTGAGGCTAATCAGTCATAGCTGTCAATAGATGTTGGGTTTTGGTCTGGTTTAAGGATCAAGGTGATGATACTATCTCTCCACTATGAAGGGAAAACACCTTCTAGCCAAATACAGCTGAGGACTCAGAGTAGATCAAACTGAGTCACATTCAAATATTGTATTATCTGTATATCAATAGAATCAGTGCCTGGACAAGATGATTCAAGAGCTTGAAGCAGTTCACAGTAGTAGTAGTAGTAGTAGTAGTAGTAGTAGCAGCAGCAGCAGCACAACCACAACCACCACCACCAGCACAACCATTTATTTTCTTCAGTAAGAAGATTGGTTTGATGAGATCTACACAGTAATCCGCAATGATCAAGCCTCTTCATTTCTACACAACTATCTCAAGAAAACCAGGAGAGCTCCACATTCTGGCACTGACGGGCCAACTGGGACTGTTTGACTGCCACGTCGCCCTCTGCTTATGGTGTAACTGGACCAGCACACCACTCTCCCAGCTGTTGTCGGCTCTCTTGACCTTGGAGCTGCCACTTCTCATTCAATTTGCTCCTTGAGTGGTCTCAAGGATGAGTGCGCCCTGATCCAGTCATCTCACCTAGGAAAAATCCCCGGCAATACTGGGAACCGAACTTGTGGTCCTTTGCACTATAGCCAGGCACTCACCACTGAGTTACAGAGGCGGATAAAACTATCACAAGACGTCTCAGGATGTGTCCTATCAATTGACCCATTATTTTAGTCAAGTTGTGCAGCACATTTATTTTTTCCACGATTCAATTCAGTACTTCATTACTTTTTCAATCTACCCATCAAACTTCCAACATTCATCTGCAGCACCACATTTCAAAAGCTTCCATTCTCTTCTTGTCTGAACTGCTTATCGTCCATGTTTCACTTTCGCAAAATGCTAAATTCCATACAAATAACTTCAGAGAAAGACTTTCTAACACTTAAATTTATATTCACTGTGAACAAATTTCTCTTTTTAAGAAACATTTTTCTTGCTACTGCCAGTCTGCATTTCATATGCTCTCTACTTTGGACATCACTAGTTATTTAGCTGCCCAAATAGCAAAATTCACCAAACTAGTTTAAGCGTGTGTTTTTCTAATCTAGGTCTATCAATAATAAGTCACAGCTGCAAAATACTAACGCGAATTCTTTACAGACGAATGGAAAAACTGGTAGAAGCCGACCTCGAGGAAGATCAGTTTGGATTCCGTAGAAATGTTGGAACACGTGAGGCAATACTAACCTTACGACTTATCTTAGAAGAAAGATTAAGAAAAGGCAAACCTACGTTTCTACCATTTGTAGACTTAGAGAAAGCTTTTGACAACGTTAACTGGAATACTCTCTTTCAAATTCTGAAGGTGGCAGGGGTAAAATACAGGGAGCGAAAAGCTATTTACAATTTGTACAGAAACCAGATGGCAGTTATAAGAGTTGAGGGGCATGAAAGGGAAGCAGTGGTTGGGAAAGGAGTGAGACAGGGTTGTAGCCTCTCCCCGATGTTATTCAATCTGTATATTGAGCAAGCAGTAAAGGAAACAAAAGAAAAATTCGGAGTAGGTATTAAAATCCATGGAGAAGAGATAAAAACTTTGAGGTTCGCCGATGACATTGTAATTCTGTCGGAGACAGCAAAGGACTTGGAAGAGCAGTTGAACGGAATGGACAGTGTCTTGAAAGGAGGATATAAGATGAACATCAACAAAAGCAAAACGAGGATAATGGAATGTAGTCAAATTAAATCGGGTGATGCTGAGGGGATTAGATTAGGAAATGAGTCACTTAAAGTAGTAAAGGAGTTTTGCTATTTAGGGAGTAAAATAACTGATGATGGTCGAAGTAGAGAGGATATAAAATGTAGACTGGCAATGGCAAGGAAATCGTTTCTGAAGAAGAGAAATTTGTTAACATCGAGTATAGATTTAAGTGTCAGGAAGTCGTTTCTGAAAGTATTTGTATGGAGTGTAGCCATGTATGGAAGTGAAACATGGACGATAACCAGTTTGGACAAGAAGATAATAGAAGCTTTCGAAATGTGGTGCTACAGAAGAATGCTGAAGATAAGGTGGGTAGATCACGTAACTAATGAGGAGGTATTGAATAGGATTGGGGAGAAGAGAAGTTTGTGGCACAACTTGACTAGAAGAAGGGATCGGTTGGTAGGACATGTTTTGAGGCATCAAGGGATCACAAATTTAGCATTGGAGGGCAGCGTGGAGGGTAAAAATCGTTGAGGGAGACCAAGAGATCAATACACTAAGCAGATTCAGAAGGATGTAGGTTGCAGTAGGTACTGGGAGACGAAGAAGCTTGCACAGGATAGAGCATCATGGAGAGCTGCATCAAACCAGTCTCAGGACTGAAGACCACAACAACAACAGGTCTATCAATATAATATGATTTAATTCGACTGCTTTCCGTGATCTTTGGCGGCCCACTAGATAGGAACTCAGCCCATATCTGGAATGAAGAGGCTACATTCCCAAGAAGGAGTCGTAGTGCTCCCACCATTCCTTCTTGCTGCATTTAATCGGATACTTTACTGAGACTTGGTCAACATGGTGATGACAAGGAAGTGACAGGATCACCAAAAATAGGTCATTGTCACAAGATTATCAATAGTAACCATTTTAAAAAGGCCACAAGATTGGGGGAAGGGACTGTAAGGTCAATACTTGAAAATGTGCTATGAGTGGTGCTACAGTAGTAGGAATATCATTATTGAAGAGACACAGATTAAGACTGGAAAGAAAGTGATCAACCAGAAGGCGCTTATTAGATGACGTGGTACTCTCTCACATGGTGTGGTGTCCACTGAAACCCCAAGCAGGAGATAAGGGATGGGAGAGTTGCAGAATCAAGGAGGGCATCTCAGGGTAGTAAATGCCCTGTCCATTGGTAAATGAATGATCAATGGGGTCATTTGGGCTCACACTGCTATTGTTTCCAATGTGGTACAGAGGGGAGTCCACTCACTGACAATATCTGTGGGGACCAATGTACAAATCCCTCCAAATGCTCCCTAAAGGTCAGTATTGATTTTGACAGGGCAATTACAGTTACGACAAAAGCATGGTAACCTCAAAAAGTTGGAGAATGGTCCCTAGTGAAATGCAATTCTCGGAGATCAACACAGACCCAGAATAGAGCATTTGTTGCTGTACTTCTGGCAGGTGACAATAATATCCATTGCAGTTCCACAGAATTATCATTTTGGGGGCATCTTGGTTAGGCATGAAGGAGCAAGAAGACAGGTCACACCCCAGGTACAATCCCTGTTACCCAGCAGCAATGGAACAATAGTGATGAACGAAGGTACCAAGCTAACAGCATGTTGGGATCCAGCTGCTCTGAGGTCACTGGGTTAGCCTTCATGTGAAATTCTCAGGCTGAGGATACAGAATCAAAGTCCCCAAAGATGGTGCTGCAGGTCAAGGTACTGCAAATGAATGGGCCATAATAGTGGCAAAAGTCAGTATCACTGGAATGGGACATAGCTTATTGTACTTCGTCCTAGCTTCATAATATGAGAGGGTATCAACAGACATAAGTTTTCTGGATTTTGGGTTCCTTGATTAGGGTAGCACAATTTGAGGATCACAAAGTGTTGTCACCTCTGCAATTGATACATAAAGGAGGTAGCCCACGCAGAGTGTTTTCAGGAAGTTGTCAGTTATAGTCTCCACAAATTGGGTTGTTTGCCTACCAGGAAGACACATGCCCAATGCATTGGCATTTGAAGGACTGCATTGGGGAATGAGAGATATGGCTTTACAACACAATACTAGGTCATGACTGACTTTCTCAGGGAAGCAAATATTCCTCAAAAGGGGGGATGAATGCTCTGGTGTCATCCTTGTTGTCTATGAGCCTGGACATACAAACTGCACTACTCATTTCGCCAAGTTTTCGCACAGTTCTTCATCTGCCAGCAGCGGCAAGTCTCAGTGAAAAATTAAACACTCTACCCTGTTCAGGCTGTAATGGTGTGTTACGGTAATAGATACATCAAAATTTTTACATGAGAGTAATGCTCAGGACTTGTTGGGGTTTTGCTGCTTTAAGACGAAACCATTTCATAATTTACTAAGGGAAGAGTTTTCTCCAAATACATTTTCAATCTTCTCCCTAAAATACATTGGTTTGGTAGACAGCAAAGGCCCTCCATCAGTTTGGCTGCAAATCAAGAACCGAGGATGCTAACTTTCTGCAGTTCGTTTAATCTAGCTATCCTGCCATGATGTTGCCAAAGACGGAAAATTAATAGGGTCATAATGGTCTGCACTGAGGAATTCAGATTTGTCTGAGGAGACCGATCCAGCCAGAGCAAGGAGTACCTGGCTTGATGGCTATCGCAACGAGTCCCAGTGCTCGTAAATGGACAGGCACCTTGGCATTTGTAGAGAGGTAGCACCTCTGGTGTCAATAGTGCATTCCAACATAGTCAGGGGACTAGCACACGTCTATCGCACTTCTGTAACTTTTTTTTTTTTTTTTTTAATAAGTGGAGGGCAAATACAAATGTGGGGAAAGCACCTGGATTAAGCAAAATAGGTGGTGTAAAACACAGCAGGAAGAGCCATAATTAATGTCCTGCAAGACAGCTCAGTTGTAAGCAGGGAATCTGTCTGTCTTTGAGACCAAATCTGAGAAACAATACAGTCAGAGAGTAAGATTGCAGGACAGGAAAAGAAGAAGTACTGCAACAGTCTGCAGCTCCGTGCTCACCGTGCAAATACTCATAAAGAGTTCTGAGCCCCCTAGGTATAGATTCAACATGTACTCCACGAATTCTACCGAGCGAGGTGGTGCAGCAGTTAACACACTGCACTCATGTTCGGGAGGACGACGGTTCAAACCTGCTTCCAGCCATCCTGATTTAGGTTTTCTGTGATTTCCCTAAATTGTTCCAGGTAAATGCTGGGATGGTTCCTTTGAAAGGGCATGACCAACTTCCTTCCCTAATCCTATGGGACTGATGACCTTGCTGTTTGGTCCCGTCCCCCAAATCAACCAACCAATCCACAAATTCATCATCTGTCGTCTTGAGTGGTTTTCGTTATTACTTTTTCACATTTCATTGTCCTTAAGGCCTGATCTTGTGCAATCACTATTTGAGTTTCTGACTTTGCTCTCAGGTGTGTCTGATTTCTGGTAATGTTCCAGCTCTCCAAGCAGTTTAGATAATGTCCATGCCAATATTGCTGTCTCCAGGATTGTTTTAGCTTATTCTGAGTTTCAATTTCACTGTCACACTGCAGAAGTAAGTAAGTATCAACTCCTGCAAACAGTCAACACTTTCTTGCTTCTTCTTCACCTTGGCAAAATTGAGTTTGCCTCTCAGAATGAATTATTTGATGGTTAGATGATGTGCTAGGTCACGAACCTTCCAAATCTATGGTATTTTCGGCTCTGACCTTATCCTCCATCTTCACTTATCACATACGGTTTTTCGATGTCAACTGTGGAGTGCAAAGCAGCGTACATGTTAAGCAATTTTCATGTCTTGTGGTCTGCCGATAAAGTTACTTCTTGTCTCTAAGCAACCGGACCAAAGCAGTATTTGATTACATGAACAGCCACTGATCTTATAACCATAATTTTGTTCCTGGAATGATATTGAATTCTCAGCACATGCTTTAGCCTCCTGAAGAACTCTTTTCTTAAAGGTTTCTTTCGTAATTTCATAATTTTTCTCTACACCATGGTAACAGTAAGTCTACATTATTTTAAGAAGCTGATGATTTATTAAAAAATTATGATCTGTACAATAGCTCGTGTAGCTTTAAGAAGAACAATCAATTTCGGTCAGATAACAGGTCATCTTGAAGTATAAAATGACATGTCATTACCCAACGGATTTCACCGCTTCTCATCTAAACCACAGCACTGAATTACCATTCCATTTTTTTTCCCTCACTTTTCACATTCCTGAGGCAGAAGAGGTGTCTTTACAATTGTTAACATGCAGACTTTTGAAGTAGTTCATTTATGACAGGAAAACAACAATGTGAAATATATAAAATGTACAGGAGCTAGATAGGGTATGAAATTATTGTAAACAATCATATCTACTGACCCGGCCTCCGAAAGGTGCCTGTGACGAGACTGGAATGGAAAGTGCTGGGTGTGTGGATAAGATAGGTCTTGCACTTACCCCGTCTGTGTAATAGCTTGTTCCAAACTCTTGCCACATGGGTCTTAACACTCTAGAAGACAAAACAAATCACAAGTTGCAATGACTTAAAAGCCACTGTCTTCCCCATTTTGTGGGCATTTCACTTCCTCAGTTATCTACTGTCCCTCCCCCTCTTGTATATTGCATATTTCTCTTCTCACTTATGTGAATCCTGACAAACTGGAAGACAAGACATACTCCACTGTTCTTTACTAAGTTGTAATAATTCCAGTTGAAGGTGACTGTTCTCAAGAAATGGCTTTCTGATCACGGTTAAGAACAAATATATCTTAAATAGCAGAATGCTACTCACCAATTCCTTCTACATCTTCAGTCAAAAATGTGAGGCAGAGAAAAATGAGCTGGGGGACAAAAGATGGAAAGGGAACAAGAGAAAGATGACAAAAACAAAGATAGAGAAAGGTATGTTGATAGACAGAGAAAAATAACTGCATTGTATTACACATGAGTAATCTTCATTGTTCTACTTCTTTTGGTTATATAAGGTTACACCAAGTTACCCATAGAAAAGACTGGTGTGGTTTCAAAAGTTAATAAATATGTTACTATTTGAGATACATAAAACAGCATAAGCACCGGTAATTGCTTATGTTTTTGAGAAACTACTAACAGTTTGCCTTTTATAGTAACTGTGGGAAAGTATACCACATTTTCAAAGCAGCATCAGGCAGTACAAAGTTTTTGGAGTCACTGCACTTGATGTGTCAAAACTTGTGCTTATAGCACAGTGAGAGTTTCATGAACAGTTCAATAAAAAATTGCCACACAAACATTTCAAATGGATGCTGTCAATGTTTTGTGGCAACTGGACACCTGTATAAGAAAAAAAAGGTAATATAGACCTTGTATGCTACAAATAAAGTAGAAAAAAATGTATTACGTGTTCTTTACATAGTTCCTGCAAGTCTGTCACATATGTGGGCATGGCCAGAATGACAATATAGTAATAAATGCATAAGAAATTGCACCTTAGCCTCTACAATCTTTTCTGGCGTACACTCTCAGACAATTAAATTTTATAGTCAATTTTTTGTTTGTTTACTGTTACATGTCTGCAATCCTGGAACACACTGAAATCCTTACATACTGGTACAATAGCACACATCCTGAAGGGCCTAAACAAAATTATGTAGCCCACTGATGCAGTGGAGTATCGTGGTGTAATTCATTTTTGGCACTTAAGGGGAACAATACTGCAATAATCTTTACCGAGTTAGTGGAAATGTACAATAATAATCCACCAGCATACAACCCTGGTTACATGGCACAGACACTTCCACTGTGGTCAAACAAGACCAGATGACAAAGGACGAAGTGGTAGATCATCTCAGTGTAAAGAAGTGGAAATAACATCAGAAGCAGAGGCACAAACGCTCCAAGACTGACATATCCCAGTCAAGGCAACAGTGGGAAAAGTGGAAAACCGGTGCAATTCAAATTACTTCTTTAATTGTTTGGATTATCTTGATACTGTTGCAAAATTTTTATTAAAATCTAAAAGTTTTTTGAATGTCAGATGTACTCTTATAGTTTATGAAAATCCGACATAATTCTTCAAATCAATAATTTATAATATACAAGCTGTACCAGTCATAAGTATATATATATATATATATATATATATATATAACAAGTAACAAATGTGGTTAATATCATAATAATGTACAATTTAAGTACCTTATCAAGCACTTCCTTGATTATGTTGTCTCTTGCTTTTTTGCCCAAGTTACTTTTTTCCTTGCCATCTTCATTCACAGCATCTGTTGTCTCATGACTTTTCTTATATGCAGAGCTATCAAATGAATACTTGCTCCATGCTTTTGGCTTTGTTGGATCACCTGAAGGAGAAAAATGTACTACAAACAAGTTTTACGGACAAATTCAAGACCTTCTTTGAAAAAATCTGTATCTATCTCCTAATGTCAGCTATACAAATATTTTCTTTGCAAGCTCTTTTCCCCCACTCTCTTTACATGCACTCTCTCTCTTATCAGAACTTCAGTTTGGAAATACCTTTACGCGCACGCACGCACACACACACACACACACACACACACACACACACACACACACACACACACACACACACCTATGTCCCTACATTATGCTGACATTATGTAGGGGTGTGTAAGAGTGAGGGGGTGTGTGTGTTACTCTAGCTCATCAAAGTTAATTCCAAAAGATAGCAAGTTTTCTATCTTTTGTGTGGGCCTATTGACAACTTAAAACTCCTACTTTCTAGTAAGTGATTTCCTTTAATCCAAAAGTATTAAAATTCCCTCTTGGTTACAACTGGTTCACTGTGAAAGTTTTGTGTTCAGTTACCCCAAAGATAATGTTGGAGCATGGCACATGTCACTGCTTGTGGTGACATGTCACTCATTTCACTGCCTTTCAGACATGTAGGACATTTAATTATTGTTTCTGATGTGTGACTTACAAATTTACGTTTTAATTTGTAATTCCTGTGCAACACATACCCACACGGTACTCAAGAATCATCCTGATTTTTTTTTTAAAGTGAAGCACCCAGAAGACATGGTTACAGGTTAGTGTAACTTCATACACGTACATGCCATCAGTGAATATGTAAATGATTAGAGTTGCAATTCTTTATGATGGGTAGAATGATCACGAAAGTGCATTAGTGTTTTGTGTTGTTACCGGGCCTGGCAGGGTATATAAGAGGCATGAACAGTGTCAGATATTGAGTGATTACTGCGAAGGACACAGAAATGCCACAAACTCATGCGAGACAGCACTTTCGGTACCTAACTGAACTGTAAAGGTCCTTCGTTATGGGTCTCTCTTTGGCAGGCTGGTTGAATCTTGCAATATCCAGATTTGTGGGGCATTTGGAACTGACAACAGTCCATGGGAAGATGTGGGCAGGCATAAATGCCATCAAGGTTCTGGTCCACAAAGTCTAACCACACAATGGAACCATACTGTGCACCAAGCATGTTGTAATCCATTCACATCTGTCTCTGCCATCAGAGAAAAAGAAATGGACTTCCTCCAATATATTGAGTCATCCTGCACCATTGGTCAGAGACTGTCAGCAGTCGGACTAGGAAATTACTATTTCATATGTACCCCTTAACATTACTGAGACACATGGACTGTTGATGAATGGGATCACATGGTTCTGCACTACACTAGATGACCATCATCTGTGAGTAAAGTGGCAGTGTGGGAAGAGGTCCCATTCTCCCATTGTTTTGGAGAGGCATATTAGTGTTACTTCTGCCTTCAAGGTGTGGGGAGCCACTGGGTATGATTTCAGGTCTTGATTGGTAGCGAATTAAGGAACTCTGGCAGCACAACAATATGCCATAGACATCCTGCATACTCTTGAGTTACCACTCATATGACAGTATAACAATGTCATTTTTCAGCAGGACAATGTTCATCCACAAGGTGCGCATCTCTCTATGCAATGTCTGCATGATGATGTGGTACTCCAGTGGCCAACAAGATCCCCAGATTTATCCACAATAGAAAACATGTGGGACCAGCTTAGATGTCAACTCCATTGCAGTGCCAGTGTCTAGGATATAAATGACCAATTACAACAGTTATGCGTTAGCTTGCGTCAAGAGAGGATACAAGGGCTTTGTGACATCTTTTCCAACCAAATTAATCCATGCATCAAGCCCAGAAGGTGTCTAATAAGTGTCGTATTGGTAAGAGGGCTTTTACTGCTAAGTTCTCAGTAAATTTGACTTGATAATGCAATTACTGATGTAACATCACATACCTGCTCAAGACATGTGGTTTCATTTCATTTCCTCTTGCCCTCCTGCATGACATTTGTTGACAGACAATTATTTGTCTGCAGACATACTTCCAAGGGCAAGATGGGTGTGTGTGTGTGTGTGTGTGTGTGTGTGTGTGTGTGTGTGTGTGTGTGTAAGGAATCTTTGGAAAAGTACCAATACATTTCACGCATATAAATCAAATAAATTGTAAATTTATCCAAACCATTATAAACATTGAACTTGCAGCTGTGGTTAAAATTGCAGATGGTTTGTATTAAAAAGAACATGTTTTACAAAGCATTATGAAGTGAGTGGTAGCAGTATTAGCTTAGATTCCTCAATAAATTGCCCCAATGAAATTCAAAAGGGTGAATACTTTTAGCTCATACTTAAACAATAGTTGTGCATTAGAAACGGAATTGTTGTTGTTGTTGTTGTTGTTGTTGTGGTCTTCAGTCCTGAGACTGGTTTGATGCAGCTCTCCATGCTACTCTATCCTGTGCAAGCTTCTTCATCTCCCAGTACCTACTGCAACCTACATCCTTCTGAATCTGCTTAGTGTAGTCATCTCTTGGTCTCCCTCTACGATTCTTACCCTCCACGCTGCCCTCCAATACTAAATTGGTGATCCCTTGATGCCTTAGAACATGTCCTACCAACCGATCCCTTCTTCTGGTCAAGTTGTGCCACAAACTTCTCTTCTCCCCAATACTTCCTCAATACTTCCTCATTAGTTATGTGACCTACCCATCTAATCTTCAGCATTCTTCTGTAGCACCACATTTCGAAAGCTTCTATTCTCTTCTTGTCTAAACTATTTATCGTCCATGTTTCACTTCCATACATGGCCACATTCCATACAAATACTTTCAGAAATGACTTCCTGACACTTAAATCTATACTCGATGTTAACAAATTTCTCTTCTTCAGAAACGATTTCCTTGCCATTGCCAGTCTACATTTTATATCCTCTCTACTTCGACCATCATCAGTTTTTTGCTCCCCAAATAGCAAAACTCCTTTACTACTTTAAGTGCCTCATTTCCTAATCTAATTCCCTCAGCATCACCCGACTTAATTCGACTACATTCCATTATCCTCATTTTGCTTTTGTTGATGTTCATCTTATATCCTCCTTTCAAGGCACTATCCATTCCGTTCAACTGCTCTTCCGAGCCCTTTGCTGCCTCTGATAGAATTACGATGTAATCAGCGAACCTCAAAGTTTTTATTTCTTCTCCCTGGATTTTAATACCTACTCCGAATTTTTCTTTTGTTTCCCTCACTGCTTGTTCAATATACAGATTGAATAACATCGGGGAGAGACTACAACCCTGTCTCACTCCCTTCCCAACCACTGCTTCCCTTTCATGTCCCTTGACTCTTAGAACTGCCATCCGGTTTCTGTACAAATTGTAAATAGCCTTTCGCTCCCTGTATTTTATCCCTGCCACCTTCAGAATTTGAAAGAGAGTATTCCAGTCAACATTGTCAAAAGCTTTCTCTAAGTCTACAAATCCTAGAAACGTAGGTTTGCCCTTCCTTAATCTAGCTTCTAAGATAAGTCGTAGGGTCAGTATTGCCTCATGTGTTCCAACATTTCTACGGAATCCAAACTGATCTTCCCCGAGGTCGGCTTCTACTAGTTTTTCCATTCGTCTGTAAAGAATTCGCGTTAGTATTTTCAGCTGTGACTTATTAAACTGATAGTTTGGTAATTTTCACATCTGTCAACACCTGCTTTCTTTGGGATTGGAATTATTATATTCTTCTTGAAGTCTGAGGGTATTTCGCCTGTCTCATACATCTTGCTCACCAGATGGTAGAGTTTTGTCAGGACTGGCTCTCCCAAGGCCGTCAGTAGTTCCAATGGAATGTTGTCTACTCCGGGGGCCTTGTTTCGACTCAGGTCTTTCAGTGCTCTGTCAAACTCTTCACGCAGTATCGTATCTCCCATTTCATCTTCATCTACATCCTCTTCCATTTCCATAATATTGTCCTCAAGTACATCACCCTTGTATAGACCCTCTATACACTCCTTCCACCTTTCTGCTTTCCCTTCTTTGCTTAGAACTGGGTTTCCATCTGAGCCCTTGATATTCATACAAGTGGTTCTCTTATCTCCAAAGGTCTCTTTAATTTTCCTGTAGGCAGTATCTATCTTACCCCTAGTGAGATAAGCCTCTACATCCTTACATTTGTCCTCTAGCCATCCCTGCTTAGCCATTTTGCACTTCCTGTCGATCTCATTTTTGAGACGTCTGTATTCCTTTTTGCCTGCTTCATTTACTGCATTTTTATATTTTCTCCTTTCATCAATTAAATTCAATATTTCTTCTGTTACCCAAGGATTTCTACTAGCCCTCGTCTTTTTACCTACTTGATCCTCTGCTGCCTTCACTACTTCATCCCTCAAAGCTACCCATTCTTCTTCTACTGTATTTCTTTCCCCCATTACTGTCAATTGCTTCCTTATGCTCTCCCTGAAACTCTGTACAACCTCTGGTTCTTTTAGTTTATCCAGGTCCCATCTCCTTAGATTCCCACCTTTTTGCAGTTTCTTCAGTTTTAATCTACAGGTCATAACCAATAGATTGTGGTCAGAGTCCACATCTGCCCCTGGAAATGTCTTACAATTTAAAACCTGGTTCCTAAATCTCTGTCTTACCATTATATAATCTATCTGAAACCTGTCAGTATCTCCAGGCTTCTTCCATGTATACAGCCTTCTTTTATGATTCTTGAACCAAGTGTTAGCTATGATTAAGTTGTACTCTGTGCAAAATTCTACCAGGCGGCTTCCTCTTTCATTTCTTTGCCCCAGTCCATATTCACCTACTACGTTTCCTTCTCTCCCTTTTCCTACTGCCGAATTCCAGTCACCCATGACTATTAAATTTTCGTCACCCTTTAGTATCTGAATAATTTCTTTTATTTGCTCACACATTTCTTCAATTTCTTCGTCATCTGCAGAGCTAGTTGGCATATAAACTTTTACTACTGTAGTAGGTGTGGGCTTCGTATCTATCTTGGTCACAATAATGCCTTCATTATGCTGTTTGTAGTAGCTTACCCGCATTCCTATTTTCCTATTCATTATTAAACCTACTCCTGCATTACCCCTATTTGATTTTGTGTTTATAACCCTGTAGTCACCTGACCAAAAGTCTTGTTCCTCCCGCCACCGAACTTCACTAATTCCCACTATATCTAACTTTAACCTATCCATTTCCCTTTTTAAATTTTCTAACCTACCTGCCCGATTAAGGGATCTGACACTCCACGCTCGGATCCGTAGAACACCAGTTTTCTTTCTCCTGATAACGACATCCTCTTGAGTAGTCCCCGCCCGGAGATCCGAATGGGGGTCTATTTTACCTCCGGAATTTTTTACCCAAGAGGACGCCATCATCGTTTAACCATACAGTAAAGCTGCATGTCCTCGGGAAAAATTACGGCCGTAGTTTCCCCTTGCTTTCAGCCATTCACAGTACCAGCACAGCAAGGCCGTTTTGGTTATTGTTACAAGGCTAGATCAGTCAATCATCCAGACTGTTGCCCCTGCAACTACTGAAAAGACTGCTGCCCCTCTTCAGGAACCACACGTTTGTCTGGCCTCTCAACAGATACCCCTCCGTTGTGGTTGCTATCTGTATCGCTGAGGCACGCAAGCCTCCCCACCAACGGCAAGGTCCATGGTTCATGGGGGGAGGAGAAACAGAATTATTTATAGTATTTGTCCTATTAACATGACATATGGCAGATTTAATTTTTTGGTCTTCATGTACAACAGATACATCATATGGAAATTCCAGTTGATGTGTCAAGTCATTTATGTGGAGGGGAGTATCAGTCAGAAACTATTAGTTCCCTCCACTATCGGAAGAACAGAACCATTTGTGATTTTCCCGACAAATTGCTAAGTTGCTGTTTTGTGTAAATAGTTAAATTATTTTTTCTCTTCGTGAGGTGACTAATATTTTTGACTTGTCAGCTAAATGTACATAATGTAACAAAAAGATAAGGAGAAAATATTTTATGGGTATGGGAACAGAAAAACTTTATTTTCATGTTAGAACCCATTTCCATAATCAGGAATAGAACACACTACCAGACCACATGAAACTCTTCCTAACACGACATTTTCAAAATGCTATTTCCATTATGTCTGGTTAATTTGTAGTACTTAGACCCACAGCCAGTGCTGTGTGTTCCATTTAGTAAAAGCCAGTGCTGTGTGTTCCATTTAGTAAAAGCCAGTGCTGTGCGTTCCATTTAGTGAAAGTAACGTTAACATGCAACACTTAAGGATTGTCTTGCCCATTAACCAAATGTAGTGTTCACATGCAACCAACCACAACATCTTATTTAAACCATTTAATTGTGTACATCATGGACATGGTTTTCTGCATAGTACAAAGAAAGTGTGAGCAAATGTGAAGCTGGCAGATGCCTGTTTGTAACAGGAATTAGCAAATGGTAACGGCTGTGCCACTCAGTGTTATGAAGAGAAATCACCTGAATGAAGGTGTCCAGAAAGGAAGATACATGATGCAACTCACCATCATCACATTGAGCATAGGGTGTGTAAGGTCTGCTACTTGTGACAGAGAGGCCTAGAAGGATGAGACGAACTAGATGAGACAATTCTTCATGAAGCTGACAACCCTACTGACAATTTAAGACAAGCAGCTGAAAGAAGAAATGTTGACCAGATGATTCTCTGGTGACTGCTACATGATAACTTGAAGTAGCCATGTCATTTACAGTGCCTATGAATAGTTTATTCAATGTGTCAGCTCTTATAGTGCGATGGTGCTATTCATGGGTGCGGAATCTATTCTATGCTATCACATAGTAAATTTTCGTAACTGGCAACAGGACTAATGTGAATCTTCAAGCAACTGTTGCAATGCATCTGCAAAGATTTTTTGTGAATGTCTGGAACAACATTGTTGTCGACTGTGCTTCATGCCAGGCACAATAGGCAAGTTTACAATGCTTCCTTAGAGAATATGCTGTCTAATCCATTAGCTGTGTATTTATTAGTATGAAAAACATGTATTCATGCGTAATGGAGCTCCTCCATATTTCAATATTATACTCATTTACCTACTACATTACACATCCCATGACAGAGGGATTGCAAGGGCTGGACTAAGTCCCTGGCCTACATATTCTCTGTAACTAAACCCACTAAAATATTTAGCAGCAGGGGCATCGGTAGATAGAGTGTGTCGAACCCTCACGTGGTGGAGGTCTGTGAAAACAGGGACATATCAGTGCATCCAGGATGCAATGTGACTAAGTTGACGGATGTATCAATTGTGTGGGGGTGCATTTTGAACATTTCACACAAGAAATTGTTTTATGTGGCAAGTTAGTAAATTTTATTCTTGTGTGTTCCCCATGAAGAAAGTACTACAAAGAGTTGCAGATAATATCAACTAAAATGGACATAAAATGTTTCTGGTATATTAGTGTTATAGTATAATAAAATAATGAAATAGATGATAATAAAATGCGTGGCTTCTTAAAATGTATTGAATTAATGAGATTAATTTTTCGGCGTGAATGACAAGCACAATAAGCTGAGCTGTGCCTGGAAATAAGTCCGTATTAGTTCATATTATTTTGCAGGGCGGAGTAGTTTCTTTCTCCGCTGTAGATTTGTGCTTACCATTCTTTATAATACTATGTTTGGTCGCCGCGTTCACCTTTGAAGTCTTGACCGTGTTCCTATTAAGCTTATCAGATCTTCGTAATTTTCCAAAGTACACAGGTGGGCTTCAGTGATTGTAATTATTGTACTATTTGAAATAACAACTCACACGACCTTTCTGTTAATAAAACAATACTGTATTTTTCTAAACGGTGCACATATGAAATCCACACTCCTCACTTATTCATAGCGACCCCAAAATGGCGGTCTACAATTACTCGCTAAAAAATTGACGTGCTTCTCACTCTTTCACTAGCTGAGCGCGAATCCCTCCTCCCTCCTACCGGTACCAGAAAAAATCCTCTGTTTATTAACAACTGAAAGTCAAAAAATACATGACGGTAGGCATAGGCTCTATGATGGGCTACCGCTTCATCTTGTCTCTTTGCCTTTAAGGAAGACGAAAACATAAAGGAAATGCAAAAGGTTTATCACAGTGTGCACCACAGATTTTACAACATACATCCGGAAAGTGAGGCTTAATTTATGGTTCTCATAGTTTGTACTCCCAACACAATAAAAATTTAGTGCTGAAAATAAGAACTTATTCATCAACTCAATTTCCTTTCACCTTGTTTCTAACTTTCCATTCTTGTTGCCATTATATTAATGTACTCTTCCCACTAGTTTTAATTAAACAATTTTGTAATTTTTCCCCCACTGAATGCTGTGAGATACCAGTCTTCACAATCTTTAGGACAAAAAGGGATAATAAATTTTCTGTAGTTCCAATCTATCTACAAAGTTAAAGTGTAAATACAGAATACACCAGTGCATATAACTGTGACAAAATAACCATACAGATAGAATAAAAAAATTAGTTTGTCTTCCATCTTAATATTTGTTAATAATTTCAACTTTTGAACTAATACCATACCTAAGCCAGCACAGATCTCCACTTTTATCCTTGAAGCATTGATACAAGTATTATTGAAATATTCTAATGCTCTCAGAGCTTCCTCTTCTGTTTTATAGCCAATAAACCCAAAACGGCGAAATTTTCCATCTTTTGTATATTTCAGTTGCACATCAGTAATTACACCCTTTTCACTAAATATTTTCCTTATCTTCTCTTCTGTGACCTGAAAACAAATCTTTTTCATTAATGAGTGACAAAAATGTGCATCCTGATTATATTTCATTACAGTCTTAGATTCAAAGTTAAAACCAAAGTTTCAAAAACTTTGAATCTTGTATGTTTGTCTCTTGGAGAATGGCTGCAGACATATCAGTTTGCTTGGAAAAGATTTCTGTTGCATGCTACAATAATCTCTGATTTTATAGAGTTAGGCAAATTCCATTACTGTAAAAAATTAAAACAGTATTTTAGAATCCTATATAATTTGGGTATGCAGGAACTGAAGAAAGTTTAGAAAGAATAATTCATAAATAATGTTAATAAACAATTGTGACTGACAGCATTCCGGTCATAGAGCAGAGATGAGCTAAGCAGTAGTAGTACTTAAACCCTTATTCAGTAGTTTTCTTATGTGCTTCCCATTATAACTGAATGGTAGCTATTATTCATCTGTTTTCAGTTGTTTTATTTATTTTAATATACGAGTTAGCATATTTTGCAATCATTAGTGTAGAGCGAGATAATTTTATAGAGGAGATTTTACTGCTACTTTTTATTTTTCTTGGTTTATTTTGTATGTCTCACTATTATAGCAGGGCCACATGTAGGTAACTTAATCTCTTGTTGTGCCCTGTTTGTTCTTCCTTAAACAGTCTCCAACTACTTTAGTTAGTAAATTTTTTTGTGGTTTTATATGCCTTTTATGTAGCAGGAAATGGATATGGACTGTGCTTCCTGTGTGTAGACACAAGCTAAACGGGCCACTGTCCAGAAACATCTGTAAGCTCTGATGGCCATGGTTGACAGGCTTCAGGCTGCTGTTCTCACTTAGCAGCTACCCTGGGACACCAATGGCAAAAGCTACGATACCTCTAGTGCCATTTGAATCCCCTGGAAATCTCGATGTCACTAAATGTTCTAATGTACAACATTATCATCCTCACTTGAGGGTTGGTCGATTTGCGGGAGGGGAGCAAACAGCGAGGTCAGCGGTCCAGTCATATCAGGAAGGGATAGGGAAGGAAGTCAACCGTTCCTTTTAAAAGGAACCATCCTGGCATTTGCCTGAGGCAATTTAGGGACATCATAGAAAACCTACTTTAGGACAGCCAGATGTGGGTTTGAATCGTCATCCTCCCAAACGTGGGTCCCGTGCGCTAATGACTGCGCCACGTCGCTCAGTGACTTGAGGGTGAGTGGCAGACAGTGATGGGTTTGTTTATCGCTGGGTACAGGAAATACATAGAAACTGGCGTCAGAGTTCAGGAGGTCTCGTTTAAAACATGGAGAAGGCTCAGGCAGTGACTGCCAAATACACAAAGTGCAACAAGTTGCAAATGACGGCTCATGTGGTCATGAATAAGGCAATCCCCAGTTCTGATAGCTAGTTGGCAGGACTGGTGATGGCAGTTATCACTGTTCATGCAAGCGCAGCTCACTATTTGCAAAATCAAACTCATAATTGATCACAATGCTCTGGTTTGAAGCTGAGCGGCAGGTCTAAACTAGAAGCACAGATCAGAAGAGCTTTTTGGATTACAGAGTACATGTGGTATGCATTCTTTCAAGACTAGAGAAACCCCTTGTGAGTGTCAATGATGAGCTGCCTCCCGAAATCAAAAATAGTACAGCCACTTTACTCTCAGAAAAGAATTTTGAGCTTGCATATCAGAAAGAGAAAAATGTTGAAGTGCTGTTAGTAAAGTGCTGAAGCATTACTAATTCTGTGACTTTAACCATGGATATTCATACGTGAATCGGTAGACTGACTGCCACGAGTAATGTGTATAATGGGCAGGGGCATTACAAATGTAGCGTGTGGACAGTAAGTTGTAAGTGAGGGTCTTACAGAGATTGTGCCAGAGATAAGTCCCTGCAGTTGCACTATTCTCGTCCTTGGTGGCTCAGTCAGATAGAGCATGTGCCAAGTAAGCAGGAGATCCCGGGTTTGAGTCCCAGTCGGGGCACACTTTTCAACTGTCCCTGTTGATATTTATCAACACCTGTAAGCAGCTAATGGTCTGGATTTCATTGTAATTTCATTCTTCGAGATCTGCAAGATCACTAATGGTATCTGTTCTTTTGGACATGCCTGAAAGAAAAGATGCCATCTTCATATACTTTTAATATTGTCCGTCAGTTCATTAAAATACAACATGAACAGCAAGGGTCCCAATATACTTCCCTGGGGAACATCTGCTGATGACTCTCCAATGAAGATAACATGCTCCATCCTCCATACCAAAAAATCCTCGTCTTGTCACTAACTTCCCATGATACTCTATACAACCATATTTTTAATAATAAGTGTAGATGTGGTACTCAGTCAAATGCTTTTTAGAAGTTGAGAAATACTGTATCGACCTGACTACCTTGGTCCACAGCTTTCAACATGTCATGTAAGAAAAGTGCGAGTTGGATTTCACATGAGTGATGTTTTCAGAATCCATTGTGGTTGGTAGGGGGAAGGTCATTCTGTTCCAGATACGACATTACATTTGAGCTTTGAATATGATCTACAATTCTACAACAAATGGATATAATGGTAGGTTTGAAGCTCACTTCTGCTGCCATTCTTGTAGACAGATGTGTTTTCTCCTACCCAATGGGAACAGTTTGAGTGATCTATTGTATTTTATACTGATAAAGTGGCTGAGTCAGGCATGAATTTGGTATAAAATCTGATACAGATTCCACTGGGCCCTGGAGGTTTGTTCAATTTTAACGATTTCAGCTGTTTCCCAATGTCACAGCTCTAACATCTATTTCACTCACCTTTGCAGAGGTACAAGAAATAAGTTGGTGCAAAACTCCTGGATTTTCTTTGTTAAAGGAACATTTGAAAAACTGAGTTCAGCATTTCTGCTTTTGCTTAGCTACGATCAGTCCATCAGTATCTCGACATTTAATTTGACTATACTAACAGCCTTTACATTTTCTTTTAGGTTTTGTGAGAGAATTTCTGGTAATATTCTGCTACAGTAATCATTGCAGGCTTCATGCATTACGCTACAGAGAGCCAAATGTGTTTCATTCAACATCTCTCTCCCATGCTTTTTTTTACATTTGAATCACATCACTGGTCGCACTATGCACAAACACAAACTATACCACTTGTGCACACGTGCGATCATTCAACCACGGGCACACACACACACACACACACACACACACACACACAATAAATGTTAATTTTTTACTCTTCCCTAATCTGTATTATTAGAATAATCCTTTACTTTGTAGTATGGGTTATTTAAGAGGGATGCTTTAATTCACTTTTTAATTATTTGGATTGTATTCATCTCTAATCTTCTAGGCAATTTATTGTTCAGTTTTTTGTCTTCTGTTTGTTTACTGATTCTTGTGCCATGATCATAAATGCTGCTCTTTGAGGGATAATTGCTGATGCTCTTCTTGAAAAACATAACCAATGGTCAGGTGTACTAACATGGTGCAATTCGAATCCCCACGTTTAAACAGATATTTACAGGAAGCTCCATTATTGATTTTAGTTATTATTCTAATGACCCTTTTCTATAGGCTGAAGACTGTGTCCACATTTTGTGTATCGAACTCTCAAAACTTATTCCACAGCTGGGGATGGAATGCATGCAGGAATAGTTTGTCACTATGAGACATTGTCTATTACACACTAAAGAAAGGAATCTAAGGACATGGCATGCTGATGACATGTTCTTTGCTAGTGTAGTTATGTGTTTATTCCACTTCAGGTGAAAGTCAATATTAATTCTCAAAAATGTTGTGTTTACTTTGCAATCCATGAAATTTTCATCAGCATTCAACTTTACAGCTAATTCTTTTCCTTTATTATGCAGAAATTCATGCCATTTGTTTTCTCTATATTCGGTGTAAGTTTATTGCATGATTCATTGTTAAGTTTTCATTTGCTTTCTCTACTACAAGTTCTTGCATTCTATCTGTGATTACAATGTTGTTATCATCAGCAAAACAAATTTTTCTCCGTGCGTAACATTTTTATATTAACCCCAACATGGTGCCCTGACGAACTCTTATGTTAGTATACTTGGAGATTTACTGGCCAAACACACAATGCTGGGATTGCAGTTTGCAGAGATTGGAGTGAGGGGTAGTGTTCAACAGGATGGGTAGAGGCAGAAGAGGGGTGGAAAGCAGATGGAAGGTTTGGGGAAGAGTGGCTGAAGGTCCAGAGGGAGGCAGCAGGTGTGCGGAACAGGAATGCTAGAGGGAGAGGTAGCAGAGATACAACATAAGAATTGTGACACACGGGTACCAGAGCTGGTATTTTTGTGTAGCACATGATGACGATGGCACAGTGAAGTGTACTGGGAGCAAAGGTATATGAGACTTTTGAATACAGGGTGTGGATCAGCTAGTTAGCAGAGATTGAAGCTAGGAGGATCATTAGAAAGAAGGATGTGTTGCAAGGATAATTCATATTTACGTAGTTCTCAACATAGAATCCAATCCCTGCTCAAATCCTTATGTCCATCTCAGACTCGCAGAATATTTCCTCCGAATCCATTTCCCTTTTCACCTCCTCCCTCCCCCCACATACACACCCAACTTCTTACTACATGATTGCCAAAATCCATAAACCCAATGATTCTGGGCACCCCATTGTATCTGGTTACTGTGCTCTCACTGAAAGAATCTTATTCTTGTCAACTATCACCTTAAACCAACTGCTGACTGCCTAGTTTCTCATATAAAAGACACAAACCACTTCCTCAACTGACTTGAGCAGCCCCACCCCATTACCACCTTGGCCCCTATTCGTCACTATTAACAACACTTACCTACACACCAACGTCTCCGATGCCCATGGCTTATCTACTATTCAACACTACCTCTCTCAATGTCCTAACTTCAAACACTTTATCTCATTCCTTACACATATAACGAATCAAATCCTCACAAGTAACTACTTTTCCTCTGAGGGGGATATATGTACACAAATCTGCAGTGCGGCCATGGGCACCCTCTTATGTCCATCTGTTTACGGACCATTTAGAGGAATCTTCCTAGCTCCCCAAAACCCCAAACCCCTTGTCTTCAGGCTCATTGACAATATCCTCATGGTCTGGACCAGCACACGCTATCCTTATTCCTCCACAACCTCAACACCTCCCCCATTCACTCAACTGATCCTACTCTATCCCAATGTAACACCTTTCTACACATTATCACTCAGACTTCTGTTGTTATCAAGCCCATTAGCCATCAACAGTACCTGCATTTTGGCAACTGTCATCCCTTCACACCAAAAACTCACTGCCATACAGTCTGGCCACCCATGGATGGCACATATACAGTGATGAGAATTCCCTTACTCAATATGCTGAACATCTCACAAAGGACTTAACAGACAGCACTATCCCCCAAACCTACTTTGGAAACAGATTTCCTGTGCCATATCCTCACACAGCCTAATCCTCTCACTACCCCACACCAAACTGCGAAGCAGCACTCCTGTACCAGCCATCATCCCAGACTAGAGTTACTTAACCACATCTTTCACCAGAACTTCGACTATCTATCATTGTGCCTGGAAATGAGGGATACCCTACCTACAATTCTTAATACCCCTCTTAGTAGTATTCTGCTGCTCATCATACCTACTACCTGTCCAATTCACCCACCTAGCACATCCTATTCCACTTCTGACACAAGCTTATTCTATCCCGTCAGACGCTACGCACTTGTGAAAGCAACCATTTCACATACCAGCTCTGACGCAATTTTGGGACAGCATTTCATGGGGAAAGACTACCAACCAGGTGTCCACTAGAATGAGTGACCACTGCCTAACACTGTGCCAGTAGAAGAATTGACAACCCAGTGGCAGAATATGCTGCCGAGAACAAAATGCTCATGTTCAATGGCTGATGTACAGCCTACACCATCTGGATCTCACTCTCATCCCCCCCCCCCCCTTCCCCAACACCTACATAGATGGGAGTTATTCTTGCAACACAATCTTCATTTCCATAATCCTCCTGGCTTCAGTCTCCACTGCATCCACATCCTCTACTCAACATTTTCTCCTTCCTCTAACTTATCATACCTTCCCAATCAACTCCTCCACATCATCATCAAGTGTTGCATGACCTCACCAAAAGCAGTGTCTGTCTGCCACTTTTTTACCTGGTGCACCTGCTGCCTCCGTACAAGCCATCAGCCACCTTTCGTGTGTGTGTGTGTGTGTGTGTGTGTGTGTTACCTCCTCACCTCAGTTGTTACTCAGTGGTGACATTGCGTTACTGATAGTGTCATCTGTCGGAGCTGGTAGAGTGTAACACATTCTTTACTACTTCCAAGGAGTAAATGCATCCCAAGTATCAATAGTTTTTTATATATTCGATTTCTTGATTTTGGAAACAGTGAGGGAAGATAGTAAATAACAACAGCTTGGACGGAAGAACAAGAACTGCCATGAAAGCCAAGATGTTCAAAAGTTACCCCATCTAATCTACATCTACATTTATACACCGCATGCCACCCAACGGTGTGTGGCGGAGGGTACTTTACGTGCCACTGTCATTACCTCCCTTTCCTGTTCCAGTCGCGTATGGTTCGCGGGAAGAACGACCGCCGGAAAACCTCCGTGCCCGCGAATCTCTCTAATTTAACATTCGTGATCTCCTTGGGAGGTATAAGTAGCGGGAAACAATATATTTGATACCTCATCCAGAAACGCAGCCTTTCGAAACCTGGACAGCAAGCTACACCGCAATGCACAGTGCCTCTCTTGCAGAGTCTGCCACTTGAGTTTGCTAAACATCTCCGTAATGCTATCGTGCTTACCAAATAACCCTGTGATGAAACATGCCGCTCTTCTTTGGATCTTCTCTATCTCCTCTGTCAACCCGACCTAGTATGGATCCCACACTGATGAGCAATACTCAAGTATAGGTCGAACAAGTGTTTTGTAAGCCACCTCCTTTGTTGATGGACTACATTTTCTAAGG
The DNA here is from genome assembly GCF_021461385.2 of Schistocerca piceifrons. Taxonomy (NCBI): domain Eukaryota; kingdom Metazoa; phylum Arthropoda; class Insecta; order Orthoptera; family Acrididae; genus Schistocerca; species Schistocerca piceifrons. The sequence continues at coordinate 395,790,848 of NC_060138.1, read as the reverse complement.
ACTCTCCCAATGAATCTCACCCTGGCACCTGCCTTACCAGCAATTAATTTTATATGATCATTCCACTTCAAATCGTTCCGCACGCATACTCCCAGATATTTTACAGAAGTAACTGCTACCAGTGTTTGTTCCACTATCATATAATCATACAATAAAGGATCCTCCTTTCTATGTATTCACAATACATTACATTTGTCTACATTAAGAGTCAGTTGCCCCTCCCTGCACCAAGTGCCTATCCGCTGCAGATCTTCCTGCATTTCGCTGCAATTTTCTAATGCTGCAACTTCTCTGTATACTACAGCGTCAACCACGAAAAGCCGCATGGAACTTCTGACACTAATGAAATAACAATCTCTTTGTGTTATCTGTACATAGCAGACAACTTAAAGTCTGAGAACAAGATGACAGTGCAAAGAAAAGAGGGTGAATTTACAGAACAAACTGCAATAAAGTGCCACTGGTGTTTGGATCCAGGTGAATGAAACTTAAGACATAGTGGCTAAGTAGGTAAATGTTTGACCTAATGTAGCTAACATACCTCAGTACCATCTTCAAGTCACACATGTGTGTGTGTGTGTGTGTGTGTGTGTGTGTGTGTGTGTTTTCATTGCCCCTGTCTACAACTCAATGTGGCATCTTTAAGATGAGTAGCAATCCATCCTCATCCTTCTATTGTATATTTAAGTATGGTGCCCAGAGACAAATGTACTGTTCACTCCTTTCCACTGGAAGGGCAGTTCATTGTGAGTATGCCAACAAGTACACAGGTGTAGATCAAAGTAGATGAGATTTGTACAATGTTTTTATCTGGTAAGGTTGCTGAAACTGTAATCATCCATCACATATCTATGAAAGGGATTCCTTCAGATAAAGCAGCATGGTCAGCAAACAACACAGTACTGCATCCACTGAGTGACAACGTCATCAATGTGGCCAAGAACAAGCCCCCAGGAAATAAACAACACAGCAGAAAAAAATTACCAAAACAGATACTGACAAACGAATGGGACAAAAACAGAAATAGTGAAACTGTGGATGAAGGTGTTACTGTTATTGATGCCTTTAAATATATTTACAAAACTTAAAAATAGGGGTAAAGTAAAGTTATATGGCATGGTTGGCTGTATGGCATGGGTAGTTTCAACTGCCTAATTGGAAAGGTTTTTCTTCCTTTCTGCACACTAGCATATTTACCTCGTGAAGTGTGAGAGATCTGTGGTGACTAGTGGGTGTGCATATAGCGTGGTGTCACAGTTGTGTGTACGATGACGATAGAAGGAATAGAATGAAACCCAGAGTTAGTACATAGCCCACCCTTGAGTAGCACCAAAGGGTTTATCGATGGACTTAATGTCCCATACCAACAGACTGATCATCATCATATTTACCTCGTGAAGTGTGAGAGATATGTGGTGACTGTAGTGGGTGTGTGTGTATAGCACGGTGTCACAATTGTGTGTACGATGATGATAGAAGGAAGAGAATGAAACCGAGTGTTAGAACATAGCCCATCCCTCTCGAGTAGCACCAAAGGGATTATCGATGGACTTAATGTCCCATTCCAACAGACTAATCATCATCAACAGCGCCACGTGCCCTCGCTCCATAAAACACAGAATAGCAGTTTGGAATTTAATCCAGGCACATTGATCAGGAACTTAACCACTAGCTCTCTTCAGCTTGCAGCCAAGTACTACAGCTTGAATATAATAACTTTGTGGCTGAAAGTTGCAGTGGCAGGGAACAGTGTTGCTGATGTGCAGTCAGCCACTCTAGACAAGGCTCTGCATGCACCTACAAAACAGGCAACACAGCAAGCAAATGACTTATGAGGGAAAACTACGACAGACTGGCAGTTGGCCCCTACCACTCAACTATCTGACATGTCAATCACAAAGTTGTTTGAATACAGGGACAGAATAATAAAAAAGCCTCAGGAATTGGAAAATTTTGTAAATTACTATTTCTCTGGTATGGCACAGAAGTTTCAACAAAATCGTCTTAAACAAATGTAGCACACTCAATAACGTACACAGGAAACACAATGTTAATGACTTTTCCTTTACAGGCATGTAGAACTTTACCGTTCATTTATTTCACACACTCATGATTTCAACTTTATAGGCATTCTCAAGTGCATGTTGAAATGTTGCAAAATATCTGACACTCCGTGTCACTGAAACTTCCTGGCAGATTAAAACTGCGTGCCCGACCGAGACTCGAACTCGGTCCCGAGTTCGAGTCTCGGTCGGGCACGCAGTTTTAATCTGCCAGGAAGTTTCATATCAGCGCACACTCCGCTGCAGAGTGAAAATCTCATTCTGGACTCCGTGTCACTGTTGATGTTTGTTTCTCTCAAAGACAATGTTGTTGTTTCTCACAACTGAGCTTGAAAGCAGGAAGACAACACAGAAATTAAAAAATAACAAGTCAGTAGACATAGATGAGGTTTCAGTCTCTGTTTTGAAGGCATGCACAGAGAGCACAAAAGCCCCATTAACCAAAATAAACAAGTCTTTCAGTTCAGGCATTTTCCCAAAGTACCTAAGATGATGTGAAGAGTACTGGAAACTACAGGCCAGTTTCACTACTGTCTGCATTCTCAAAAAGAATTGAAACACTCATGAAAGATATCAGACTAATGAGTTATATGAGTAAATACAACCTTCTAAACAAGGCCAAATTTGGTTTCCAAAGTGGGAGAGGTACAAAATCAGAGTCCATGAAAGTCATTATTGAATATCTCGACAAGGATAATTGTGTTACAGGTGCATTTTAGATTTGTCGATGACTTTTTGCACCTTTGGTTATAAAATACTACTAAACAAGCTAGAAGCACTAGATGCACAAAGACCTAGCAAAAGAATGGATCTAGTCTTACTTGGAAAACATGGTGCAAAAAGTAGAGATAATTCACATATCTGCTGACGTTAAATTTGTAACCTTAGTGGCAGTGTATTGAGTCCAGGTCTGTTCATAATAAATATCAACGACTTAACAGACAGTGTAAGACATGAAGAAAATGTTCTCTTTGCTAATGACAGCAACATCAGAGTTGCCGATAAAACACCAGAACTCCAATTAGAGAATGCTAACGAAACACTCAATGGGCAGTATATACTACACTAACAATGAACATAAAGAAAACAAATAGTATGCACTTTAGCTTAAACAAGGAACACAACTGCTGAAGGAGTCTTTAAGGAGACCAAACAGTTAAGGTCATCAGTCTCCTATTCACCTCTCCTCCTCCAGACAGAAGCAGCGCAAACAATGTGCCTGCATGTAGAGTAACTACTGTGTGCAAGCTTGAAAAAGTGTTGTCAATGCTTGTATAGTGTGTATCTGAGGCGGTACATGGGAACTTGCCCAGTGTTCACCTAGTCGAATGTGAGAAACCACCTTAGAACCACACCCATGCTAGCCAGCACACCAACCCCTTGTCATTGAAGTGCCAGGTAGATTCGATACAGGACTAGCCCATCTCCCTGAACTGGAAGCGGTCATATTAACATGCGTGGCCACCTGGGTGGATGGGGAACACAATTCTGTCACATTAAACACAGATGATAAATTTATGTATTGTGTAACATACACAGAGATTTTAGGCATGAATACTGATAGTCAATTAAGATGGAATGAACACAAAAAGATGCTGCAAAAAGTTCGCTCTTAGTGTTCTTTTATCATTCTGTAACAGCCAATATCTTGCAGTAACATACTATTCCTAAATACACGCAGTTCTTAGGTGTGGGATCCTTTGCTGGGGATCGAAGGCACAAAACATTGGTGTTACAGCTAAGCATCTGATTTCACCCTTCTGCTTTGACCCATGGTGTCATCAATATGGCAGAAATGGTTACTTCCAGCATATATAAAACAACATCACTACATACACATGCCAACAAACATGAAGAAAAACAGGGAACCACCGGAACTCTCATCAATTTCATGTTGTTGCCATAAACATGACACCTTAACATATACAGCAACAAGACCAAAAATCTGCAGAAACTGCATGACAAACATTATATCACCCACCTCAAAGCATAATGATAAACTTCACTGTCATGGACATATGCAACAAAAAAGCAGTTTCACACAACAAACATCAAACTAATCAGACCTAACAAAACTGCCAAACACCTAAACAAAAAATCTTAATAACTCAGTGAAAAACTCAAATGAACCCAATACCACATATTAAACTCAGTACATCCACATCCACCACCATAGGCCACCATCAAATACAACACGATATCTGCAGGGACAACCAACACAACAACTCCATACCGTAGTGATGTCACACACCACAACACTATTATGTCACGGGTCAAAGCAGATGGATGGAACTGTAGAAAAGGGCCATACAAATAACAATTGGAGTTAACCGTCAGGCTCTGTGTAAAGAACTGTTTAAAAAATTGGGTATTCTTACTGCACCAGGAGAGTATATCTACTAATTTATTGTATATATCGTGGAAAACATCACTAACAATTTCACTAATAGGTCTATACATATTCATGCAACAAGAGCCAGTTTGGACTCACATTTAGCAAGGAAAAACAAACAAACAAAAAAAATTGAAATTACATTTTCTATCAGGGAATAGTAAGGTACAATAAAGTGACCAAGGAGATGAAAAAGATTACTAAAATGGATCTGTTTGAAAATATAGATAAATATTCCTCATCGGTAATGCAAAGTGCACAATCCAAGATTACTTTGAGGACTCTTCAGTAGTGATTAATAATGAAAGGGGGGTAACAACATCTCATCACATGCCCAGTGATGTGTCAAGCTCTGTAGAGCATATAATAATGTCTTGTGATTCTCCTGAGTTCAACATCGCACTCATCGTAGAGGGATGTTGACTCAGTTCTTCAGATAGACTGAGGGTATTACATGAAGACATGCATGGGGAACAGAGACGTGTTTACACGCCTGGAGTCACTTTTGTGAACGGACTAGAGTTAGTGCAAGGAGCAGGGTAGCAAGTTCATAGTTCCGAAGTCCCCAGGGCGTGTCCTTGATGTGTGCAGCGATGAAGAGTGAAATTGTACAATAGGGTGCAACTGAAGGAGGCAGTGCTGTTGTTAAGATACTAAACTCATATTTGGGGGAGTAGAGTTTGTTCTGTCTGGATATTCTCATGTAGGTTCTCCTAAACAATTTCAGGCAAATGATGAGACAGTTCCTTCATCAAGGCTTGGTCCAACAGCCTGTTCTATTCTCATAAGGCATTCTTAGACAGCCTGATCAGAGTGTAGTGTTGAAAATTTCTTTCACAATCAGGATTCAAACCCACTTATCTATGAGTCAAGGCGACTGCACAAGTGCTTTCATAGATTCATATATGTGAGCTCACTCATCAAGGCACGACTGCTGTATCGCAACGTTCAGTACTCACACTGACTTCACAGTGCTTAGATAGGTCTAGTACAATTGATCCAAGCCATTATTTCCCTCAAAGGGTTTACTAGACATAAAAATTTTAGTGAACAGCACAATCCAAGCTACTGTCCACAATAAGTGAATGACATATTGTTAATACAAAACATCAAAAGCTGAGCACAACACCATGACAGATGCCATCTCTATAACACTTGACATCAAACTTCTAAGATTATATGGATAATTTAAGTACGTTTACACGTTTTGACAGACCAATAATAAATGAAATACAATACGAGCATATCTGTGCAACAGTGCTTTGTATCCAAGTTTACATTTATATGATTCTTATTACATCTGTTTACTAAAGAACGGAAATTAAGTATTCATTGAAAAATTTGGACGATAAAGAATTTACGGACGTCAACAGTTTGTACTTTACAATTTAAGAAAAACATACAAATCTTGACAAATATATTTGTTTTGTTATCTGCATTGAAACCAGAATGTACTATGGTTTTAGATGCAAAATAAATTGCCTATAGAATTGGTAGCAGTTCCCTCCGACTTATTTAAACAGAGAATGTATAGTTGTTTATCCATTAATACTTTTCACTCAGTAATGAAACTTATGAACGCGAAAATGTGACAGCATAGTAGTAATTCTTTAGGGAGTGTACCACAATTTCTTTACTGCTGTCGATGTAAAACGCTTTCTTCAAATTGTTTCACCTTCAATATTGTTCTTTATAGGAAATTTATTGTGATTTTAGCTTTTAAGAACAAGTTTTTTTATGTATATGCTGTATATTTATATACAGCTGTAACCCGAAGACTATTTCTAGAGCAGTTGAACGGAAATAACACTTTATTTATTCTATACCGTTCGCGACCAGTGTCGTGTCGTTTCTACCAAGCTGTGACAAAAAGAGATATAGCGTACCACTTCGTAAATTTGCAGTCACAAAATGCACAAAGTTAGTAATTACTCACACTCTGTGGAAGATTCTTTACTACTAAACGCGACATTCTTGAACACCGTCAGTCACATCCCACAATAACAAAAATCGCCAGTTCTCTTTCTATCACGCTCCGCCCTCCTACGACGTTGACAAACATAAACATTCTACACGACGCACGTGTAGATAACACCAAAGACAGTCTCTTTCAAAGATGGTAACGTAGACGTTCAGGTTAAAAAATTCTCACACGCAAAATTGAAGTGTAAAATTTAATTAAACCATTTCATCGACTAAATCATTCATCAAGAAACTTACAAATACAGATACACATTAGCCACAGCAGTTGTCAAGATGTTTACCTCGCCCCCAATCCACTTTATGAAAATGACAGATTAGTAATGGCAAATTCTAAATAGCCGTCACATCATATCACGTCGCGTCACATCGTGATACCTCAAAACATTTCGCAATGCGTTTCAAATAGTGACATTCTCGCAGGTCGACAACGGAATGTCACGTCACGTCACGTTCCGATACGTCAAGATTCCTAGGTAAGGACGTTTTGGGGGTGTCGCTGTCAGGTAATATCGAAAGTTAACCTATTACCAAAGCGCCCATACAAGTAATAGTAGTGAATATTGTGCTTTTGTGTCTTTGTAATCTCTCTCTCTCTCTCTCTCTCTCTCTCTCTCTCTCTCTCTCTCTCTCTCTCTCTCTCTCTCACACACACACACACACACACACACACACACACACACACACACAGATGTATTAATTTACTTATTTCGTGATCCAAAGATCCATTCCCGAACAGTGCAAGCGGGTCAAGTTTTGCAAATTATTGTTTATACATAATTACATTGAATTTACGATATGAAATGTATAAATAATATATGAGTAACTTAAAATATGAGCAACTACTCAGTCTTATTTAGAAATACACACACACACACACACACACACACACACACACACAGAAGCTATGCTGTACACAAATGACACTATACATTGTGACTAAGAAATTCAACTTTGCTACAATAACATCCATCCAGAAGTAACTGTCTCAGTTTTTCTTCAAACTTTGGTAGTTTTCAACCAAATCTTGAATTTGTGATGGAAGGGTATTAAAAATCTTTCTACAACTGTACAGAACTTCTCTCTATGCTGTACATTTAATTTTAGATCACATTTCCTCCAGGTGTTATAATTATGGTATGAACTATGGTTTTGAGTCAGTTGCTGTTTTTAGTAACAAAGGGAAAACATATTTCACAGTTGTTGTAAATATTTTAAGATTTTTAAACAGATTTCTCGATGAGTGCCTAAGATGGATTCCACATATAATTCTTACAGTTCGCTTCTGTCCACAGAATGCTTCTTTTGCTAATGGTCGATTTCACCAGAATATTATACCATAGGTAATATGTGGATGAAAATAGCCAAAGTATGCTGTTTCTATTGTGCTCATTTCCCTATTGCCAGATATAATTCTTAAAGTAAATATTACAGTGCTTGATCTTTTGGACAGGTACTGAATATGGTAGTGCCACTTAAGACTGCTGTCCATATGCAGATCCAAAAAATTGGATAGTTTTTTATTGTTTCCCTTTGTTTTTGTGGCAAATTATAAATTTCTCAGAATGACTTGGATATTTTTTCGACTGAGTGGTCTTCCCTCAGCAATTTCAGATATCAGAGAGCAAAAAAAAAAAATTAGGTTTTACAGTTCCAGAGGAGAGCTGACACTGATATTATATATATAAATTAGAACATAATCAGGTGAAACTGTTTTCAATCAATTGCGTGTTAAATGATACATTCAGCTCTAATTAAGGAGAAAAAGACAGGTGTTTATAACATTGTTACCTATGTAAGAAATAATGACAAGGATAAGGTAAACGGATCTCTATTTGTTCCCTTATAAATATGTGTTCATATTTATAGATTTTTGTTAGCAAATAAATGTCGATGTTCTGAAATTCTTTTTCAATTCTCAGCACTTTACCACACAAAATTGATAAGAGCAAACGTTATGAAGTTTGCTTTGGCCAGTCATCTACTATAGTGTTGTTAGTTCGTCACTTCTGATACTGTACTCCGACATGTTGTATCTCGAATGGTAACTCATAACCTCACTTTTATTATTCACTAGTGGGCTAAGTGAACCGACAAGAAGTAACATGACAGACAGTATGAAACCATCCTGCTATGATGTTGCTGTGATATGATATGACCAGCTGGCCAGTGTGAATTGGCCTTAACTTTGCGACAGTATATTGTTACTGTTGTAAATACCACACTGTGTACAAAGTTGGGACCTTGTATGGGCGCTCAGTTGAGTGGCCCACAGACCAAACATCATCATCACTACGCATCAATATGAGAAAACTACGATACAGTCAATCAGAGCTCGTTTTTACGAGTCAGAGTGTCTCTGTACAACTTAATATTTCTGTTTTAAATGGCTGATGCCCTTCTTACTGGGCTATTTTGTTCTAAAAGTTACAGAACTGTTCCTTTTAGAACAAACTCATGCCAGTATGTAGGACACCAGTGATTTGAAACAAAAATTGTGGTGGTTCAGTGGTTAAATACTAGACTACCCTCTCAGTCAGTTTCTTCAAGCCGATGTGCTCAGGCACAAGTGCAAGTGACTATACAGTGAATTGAAACAAAGCAGTGTGTTAATGTCTAGAGCACTGTCGTTTGCTCTATGCACCTATGATATTCAATACAAATAAAAACGACAATGTACATAAGATACATTATTCTGAAATGAAAGTTAGTAGAATATGTTGTGAACATGTTGATGTCCACAATTGGATGTACTAACATTAGCGTTTTTCAGATGATGATGTTTCTGGAATTCATTTCAATTATGAGATGGGAATGTTGCATCTTGAATGGAAAGCCAAAGCTACATGTCCAGAAATTGTGAATTGATTTAGTGGTTGACTTACAGTGTAACATCAAACTCAAAGCAGTAGTAATCATTTGTTTAGAAGGACTTTAGATAGAAATGTCAGAAATTTTAACACTTTGAAAGAACTAATTAATTTATTGGGAATATGATCCAAATACGAGTATATCGTACACTGATAGAGACTAAAAGCAAGAAATGGCTTTATCACCTTTCAAACCATGTAACCAGTGTACCAAGCATTGTGAAACTGTTTTTAGACAAGCTTATATCACTCTATATAAGTGTTGAAGGGCTTATGGGTGTCGTAAAACTTGATAGAAAATTTTGAGAAACAAATACTGCAATTTTCAAAACCATATCATAGAGGACTGCAGTACTGTAAAAACTCCACAACTATGACTGCAAATTGATACTTAAAGAACAAAAAATGAGATTACAAAATACTTGGTATAGCTCTAGTGATCTAGAATGATCATCGTAAACAGAAACTGATCGCAAAACTGTTATTCAGTTTGAAAACGTGTCCAAAAATATACTCATGGAAGAAAAAATCATAACGAATAAACAACACAGACAAGTGAATGCAAGGAGTAGTACATACAGAACAGACCAAATATGAAATAACAAATATTGCAAGACGAAAATGAAGTAAGAATCAAAGACAAACAAACTTAATGTGTATCATATAGGAGGGTAGAAGACAACAAAGAGAATTAACACTTATAAGAAGAGGTCAACACAGACATTGTGTTAGAGGAAGGTTAAGAAATAGTGACTGTTCATTACAAAAAGACTCCTAGATGGAAATGAATATCGAAAACTGGATTAATGAATCAACATTTGATAACAAAAGATGCAAAATCTGATTTAAAAAATAAAACATATTTGTAAAGAAAGTACAAGAAAAACAAAAGTGGTGGAAAATATACGAAAAGTTATTCTAAAAAAACTTAAAAAGACCTTACACTTAGTGAGTTCGAAAAATAGCTGCCACATCCCATGTTCAAATAATAAAATTAAATCAGAGAGAACCTAATACAGTTTCTTAGTGGGTATAATATTACATCTACCAGAAAGTTTTAGAATTTCTGTGTGTTTTAGGTTTCTTTATAAATAACTCATCTGCTACCAGTTACGATTTTCTTTATTTTATTTTCACATGACGCGTTTAGAGAAATGATTCCAATTTTCAAGTGCGTTTTTTGTGTTTGTTATGTCATTCCTATGTGATGTTGTCAGTGTATGAGATTCTGCTTCATTTTGTTGACTTTATGGGTCTAGTGAGGCAGAGGATACAACACGTCGGCTTTGACCAATGACATCATACATTAGTCATAGATAATAATGTCTGCACTTTCAGCCATAGGTAATAAAACAGTTTTGTGTCCTGGATACACGCTATCATTGTATATTAAAATAATTGAACGTGATTTTAAAAAAGATCACATCATATTGCTCAAAATATTCTTCGTGTGCATTTATTTAAAGAATTGGTTGTTTGTAATTCATTATGTGCTTAATTTAATTCTTTGTGGTACTGAGGAAATTTGGACTATTAGTTTCTAATTTTAGGACAATTTTTAGTGTCTCATTTTCGTTTGTAGGTATGGATTTATCTGTTCCGAAGAACCTGGCTGATTTGAGAGGCTATGGGCGTAGACATTCTGGCCACGATTTGTTTTTTACAAATGTGTGGTCTCGTTGCCGAGTATGTTCGATGTCGTGAGTGCAGCGAAGATATGCACGTCACAAATGTATCTCGTCGCCGTACTCACGACTTACTCGTATGGCGCTTCAGCAAAGATCGTTTGTGGCGCTCCGTTAGACGAGGGATGTGTTTCGAAAACTCTAAGCTCGCCTCGGGACACATTATGAAGATCATGTATTGTTGGTGTTTGAAACATCCTGTGTGGTTTTGTGTCCATGAATGTCGTGTGAGTAAGCGTACAGTTGTGGATTGGTACTCTTTTTGTAGGGAAGTTAATGGGGAATAAATTAAATATAGGGGGCCGTTGGGGAGGCCGGGTGTTATGGTCGAAATTGACAAGTCGCATTTTGGCATAAGGAAGTACAACAGGGGGGAACCTCCAGTGAGATTATGGGTTTGGAGGGATGTAGTTTCAGGTCAAGAGTGTGACGATGAAGTGTTTAAAGTAGTACCCAATCGAAGGAAGGAAGTTTTGGTCAGCTTAATTGAAGATCACTTTGCAGAGGGTTCCATTGTAATATCAGATGGTTTTTCTTCGTATAGGGATTTAGGGGAAAGGGGTTATCAGCATCTAGTAGTTAATCACAATGCTGAGTTCAGATTATTTTCCACAGGGGCTTGCACAAATAGCACAGAGGGGTACTGGACAACTGTGGAATCTGTTGTAGGGAAGGGGAAAAGCCGGATTTCCACACTTCAAAGTCACTTAGACGAATATTCATGGAGGCGTAGTACACCCCAAACGCCGGCCGGAGTGGCCGAGCGGTTCTAGGCGCTACAGTCTGGAACCACGTGACCGCTATGGTCGCAGGTTCGAATCCTGCCTCGGGCATGGATGTGTGTGATGTCCTTAGGTTAGTTAGGTTTAAGTAGTTCTAAGTTCTTGGGGACTGATGACCTCAGAAGTTAAGTCCCATAGTGCTCAGAGCCATTTGAACCATTTTGAACACCCCAAACATATTGCCCATTTAAATGTTTTGTTAAATGTGTTGGTCAGATGCACCGTCTGAAGTATGTTAGCTAATTTCACATTAGGATTGGGGGGGGCGGGGTAAATGTGTGCATCTGTGCGTGTATGTGTGTGTTTCTCTCTCTCTCTCTCTCTCTCTCTCTGTGTGTGTGTGTGTGTGTGTGTGTGTGTGTGTGTGTGTGTGTGTGTGTGTGTGTGTTGTGTGTGTGGGTGGGTGGGTGTATGTGTGTGTGTGTGTGTGTGTGAGAGAGAGAGAGAGAGAGAGAGTGTGTATGTTTTCGTAATGTTTATGTGGATATGTGACTTACCGTGTGGTAAATTCAGTTTTCAATTTCTTCCTTTCACTGCATTTGACTATTTTTAAGCATTTCATTGTTGTATTACACCATTACGTATGTTTTCGTGTACTCCAGTACGTAATACAAATTTCGCAGCTGTCGTTCTTCTTTCGTTTCCCAACACTAGTATCAGTACGATTTTTTCGAATTTGTACTAGCAATATTAAAGGCGAAGCGCGTGACACAACTAAAATTTGTATCCCGTACTTCAGTTGACCTTTACACTGACATTACCTATTCGAGAAAAACGACATATGTAACATTGATGAGATTTACCTTATATGCCAACTGGAAAGCAGGATACAAATGTTGTGTATAGATATATATCTCGACTACAGAATGGGATACTATTCTCACTGCTATGAACAAAACTATAACTTTTGGTCGATACTATTATCATCGCACAGTTGAACTGAGGTACAGGTTGCAAATGTAATATACTTCTATTTCCACGTTTTCGTTAGCAGTGTTCATATATATAGGTCAACGGAAGTATGGGAAACAAATATTATGTACGTAGCTCCTTCTGCCGTCGGTAGTACTACTATCTACATAAGAACTGGCTATTAGTGGTAGTGGAGGCGAAAGAAACAACACATGTAAAATTTGTATCCCGTGCTTCAGTTGACCTATATAGTTGAACTGAACAACAGGATATTAATGATAACGAAAATGAAGAAATCGACTTGTGCTAAACTTATATCCCAAATCATATATATATATATATATATATATATATATATATATATATATATATATATGTATATGTATATATATATGATTTCGGATATAAGTTTAGCACAAGTCGATAGATATATATATATATAATATATATATATATATATATATATGTGTGTGTGTGTGTGTGTGTGTGTCTGTGTGTGTGTGTGTGTGTGTGTGTGTGTGTGTGTGTGTGTGTGCGCGATTTGAAGTATTCCATGCTACCAATATTTTCATCCCCCTTCATTTTCCGCAGAAATAATACAATACAAGCACGCAATATCCTTAACGTGAAGTTACTACTTGTCTTTATATATGTCAACTGTATTTTTCGTATCTCGTATTTCTTTGTTTCTGAACAGTCTTGTCAGCTCTTTCATCCGTGAAATAAATGCTCTTTGGACAAATCTGACGTCATTAGTCAAAGTGGACGAGTTGTACCCGTGCTTCACTGGACCCGACTTTACTGCAATATATAAGAAAACACTCGATTTTTAGTTGGTTGTCGATCTTTTTGTGAAGTTAGTGACGAAATTTAGAAGAATTTGTACTTACAGTTTCCTTATGGTCCATTTGTGCAGAATCTCACACACACTAAACATCGCACACAACTTGTGGTACACTTTGAGGGTCTAGTGCAGCAGGGGATACAACCCGTCGGCTTTGAACAATGACGTCATTCCTTAGTCATAGATCGTAATGTCTTCACTTCGAGGCATAGATAATAAAGCAGTTCTGTGTTCTAATAAGCTTTTGCTGTTAAGTTTCAATTTCGTTTTTTTACTGATTGCTTAATAAAGTAGGATCAGTTTATTCTATCTCGTGAGATTTTTTTTTTAAAGCCAAAAAAACACTATTGCTTAATAAAGTAGGATCAGTTTATTCTATCTCGTGAATTTTTTTTTTAAAAGCCAAAAAACACTTATCAGCTACTGAAGGCAGCTACAACACTACGAAGAATCGCTTCTCGGCTTTTGACAAGATATTGCTTAATAAAGTAGGATCAGTTTATTCTATCTCGTGAGATTTTTTTTTAAAAAAGCCAAAAAAACACTATTGCTTAATAAAGTAGGATCAGTTTATTCTATCTCGTGAGATTTTTGTTTTAAAAAGCCAAAAAACACTTATCAGCTACTGAAGGCAGCTACAACACTACGAAGAATCGCTTCTCGGCTTTTGACAAGATATTGCTTAATAAAGTAGGATCAGTTTATTCTATCTCGTGAGATTTTTTTTTAAAAAGCCAAAAAACACTATTGCTTAATAAAGTAGGATCAGTTTATTCTATCTCGTGAGTTTTTTTTTTAAAGCCAAAAAACACTTATTAGCTACTGAAGGGAGCTACAACACTAAGAAGAATCGCTTCTCGGTTTTTGACAAGATATTGCTTAATAAAGTAGGATCAGTTTATTCTATCTCGCGAGATTTTTTTTTAAAAAAGGCAAAAAACACTTATTAGGTACTGAAGGGAGCTGCTTAATAAAGTAGGATCAGTTTATTCTATCTCGTGAGATTTTTTTTAAGTCAAAAAACACTTATTACGTACTGAAGGGAGCTAGAACATTAAGAACAATCGCTTCTCGGCTTTTGACAGGATATTGCTTAATAAAGTAGGATCAGTTTATTCTATCTCGTGAGATTTATTTTTTAAAAAAGTCAAAAAACACTTATGCTTTTGACAAGATCAATGTTTATCTCTCTCGCATTCCTTTGTTTCTCAACATTCTCCTCAGCTCTTTCATCTCTGTAATACATGCTCTCTGGCGACTTGTGACGTCATTGTTCAAAGCCGACGGGTTGTATCCCCTGCTGCACTAGTCCCCACTTTGAAACATCGAAAACATTTTACATAAACAAAATAGTGACAAAGGCTTTCTTACAAGTAGTCAGCAGTGATGACATTATAGGTCTTCCACAGAGTATGATATGCTTTGTACAGAGATTATTTACCTTAACAATTTTAGATCATAATTCACTTATGTCTATTTTACAATTGTGCTTATTTCTATGTGTTAGTATTTTTATTTAAGTATACTATCGAAACATCTGATGAAATTCACTGATTCACTTTCAAGTTTTTCGTTTAATATTTTCTGAAATATCTCCAGTTTTTATAGCAAATCCATTTTATGTCCTTTATTTAGTTGGTGGGTTACTTTGACATTTTCCAAATGGGTGTCCTGTACTATGTACATGTGTTGCTATGGCTGATGTGGCGTGTCTGTTGTGTGTGTAGGCTTTCATGTGCTCTGTGTAGCTGATGTTGAAATTCTGGCCTGTTTCTCCTATGTAGAACTTGGAGCATTCCTGGCATGTGACCTTGTATACTCCAGAGTTTGAGTATGGAACATGCTTACACTTTATATTATGTATTAGTTTTTGTTGTAGTCTATTAGATGTAGAAAACCCTATTTTTACTTTGTGATTCTTGAAAATGTTTGGAATCTTCTGTGATAGGTTGCCAATGTATGGAATACTAGATATACGTCTGTTTTCCTCTTTTTCTTCTGTGCTACAGTTTGTATGTGTCCCTTTCTTTACTTTGTCTAGGATTGTGTCAACCATGGAAGCATTGTATCCATTGGCAACTACAATCTTTCTCACTGTGTTTATTTCTTGTTGCATGTTGTCTTGGTTCAGTGGTATTTTAGTTGCCCTATGTAGCATTGTCCTGTATGCTGCCTGTTTATGAATATTTGGGTGACATGACGCTGCAGGGATTGTGGTGTAAGTCATTGTGTTTCTCCTATGAATTTTGAATGTGCATGTGTTGTTGTGTCTTGTAATATTTACGTACAGAAAATTTGATGCTTTTATTTTGCTCATGTTCCACTGTAAATTTAATTTTCTCATGTAGATTATTTAAGTAATTTAGAATATCTGTGATGTCTTTGATATCCCGTTTCACTAACAGTAGTGTGTCATCTACATATCTCCTATAAAATTCACTTTTCGTTAGGCAAGGTTCTTGGCTGTTAAATAATTTTTGTTCTAAGTGATTTATATACAATGGTACCAGATATTCATTATCCTATTGTTAGGCCATCTGGTATTTTATATATGTTGCCATTAAAGGTGAAGTAGTTGTAACTTAGGGTTAGCTAAAGGAGTTCCATAAATTCAACAATTTCTGTGTATGAAAGTTTCTTGTGTTTCATAAGGTTCTTTTGTACTACTGTTACAGCTTATTATATGGGTATGTTGAGTAAAGGTTGGTGATGTCAAGTGATATAAACTGAACATCTCGTGGGAGCTTTCTGGTTTTTAGTTCCTTAGCTAGTATTGTGCTGTTTTTTATGGAATATGTTGCTTCATATGTATAATTTTTCATCAGTATGTTATTCAGTTTTTGTGGTAGTTTGTATGCTGGGCTACTTATAGAGGTGACCACAGGATGTATCGGATTTTCATCCTAGTGTATTTTTGGCTGTGCTCTTAGGTGTGGTGCCTTTGGATTCATGCAATGTAAGGTATTTATTTTCAGTTTCTGTCAGTAGAAAATGTGTGTTCTTTAGTTGTTCCTTAATTTTATTTTCAAATTGTTTGGTTGGGTCTTTTTCAATGTGCTGAATATTACTAGCATAAAAAATTATGTGTTTTGTCTATGTATTCCTTTTCTTTCATCACAACTGGTGTATTGCTTTCATCTGATTTTGCACCTTCAGATTGGTTGTTTTTCAATTTATTTTTAATGAATATGTAGATCTTAATTAATCTTTATTCATTTCATTCCCAGGAAGTTTGCTTACTTTGTGACTTATTGCTTCTTTTGTATTAGAATTTAATTTAGCATCATCTGCTGCATTTTTAGTTGCAGCTATAATCTGTTTCAGTGTATGGTTGTTGAGGTTAGGTATTACATTGTATTTTAGTCCTTTTTGGAGCAGATCACTTTCTCCTTGTTCAAATTGTAAGACTGTGTTGTTCACCACTCTACTGTTAATGGGTGTGTGTTATTGTCAGTTATCTTAAATAAAGGAAATCGTGACTAGTAGCACATGAGTTATTTATAAACAAACCTATTGTTTTCACAGTTGCAGGCTGTCAGAACCATTTATAATGGATCAAATCAGATTTCTGTGTTTTCTGTGCTGAATCCAAGAGCCGTGATATAAGATGTTCCTGTAGAATTTATTTAAGATAGTTTTGTTATGTGATGTTTAAGAACCCATTCCCCTATCCCCCATTTTCCCAGATATTTCGTCTTTCAAAGGATGTGCAATGTTATTTCTCTCTGCCAGCTGTACAGCCATTCTGAGTAAGCATGAAGAAAGAAGCTTACATAGCAAGACATCAGTAAACCAGCTCTTCTTCAAGATATTTACCCAAAAATGTAGGTCAATCTCGTTTTGTTTTCACTGCTTCTTCAGGTGTACCTGTGCTTCATGTTGGACACCCTCATAAGAGGTTTATTTATTTATTTTTTTAACATTAAACTGTTCATTGGCCTTTATTGGCCTGTTTTTTAACTACATCAATAGCTTTAGTCATGTTAGACAGACTCCACTTCCACTGATAAACACTCCTTATTACCCTTTTGGAATCAGCAGGAGAATTTCGAGGGGATAAGAGTGTGCACTAAAATGAGAAGATTTTAAACATGAAAAAGTAAGGGGCTCAGTTCAAGGAACTGAAGCCGACATTTCATAACAGAATAATTTTTTAACCAAACATCTCAATCAAAATGCAAGAAAGTTTGATACAACAAATGCACCAAAGTACAACAGATATGCTTTGCAGAAATACTGTATCAAACATTACTATGAAACACACCAATTTTCCGTATAAGCATTTACACTCTGTAAAAATCTCGCACTTTGTATAATTTATTTGGCGCCCAATTGATAGCATTTATGATGTAGGGTTTGTTTTTACCACTGCACTAACGTTCAGCTATGAAGTGCGCAAAACATTCCCAGTAGAAACTATTCCAGAAACTTCACATTTCACTTCATAGTCATACACACATACACACAGTTCATCTGATTTCACTATTTAAAACAGCAATACGAGAAAAATACTAAACATGATTTTCTCAAACAAGTACAATTATTGGAAATAAATATAATTTTTGCAGGAAACATTTTTCACACATTAATAGGCAAATTTTCATGGAAGCAGTAGTGCTAAAGACGATAACAAAAATCAGCTGTTTTTACTTGCACGTGGGTGAAACATAGCGTTTTCAGTTTGGCATTCCAGTTTTGATGTTTCATTGGTTGCTTGGTTGGAACTGTGACGATGTGGTGGGGTTAGTTCAAAACTCTCTGTCGTGTCCATTCTCGCTTTTTAGCGCCATGTCAAAGATTTTTGTCAAAGAAATTTGACGAATATTTGATTATATTTCTTTGTCAAAGAAATATGATAGTGTAATATCAGCGTGGGATAGGACTATTTTATGCACAAGAGGTAACATGGCGGTAACCCAGGCAATGGTAATCGATGCTATAAAACAATAAAAGGAGGGAAGTTAATTTTCGCAAACATCAGACCTACTTACGAGCAAACGCATTTTATAAACGCAGTTATTTTGTGTATAAATAACTCAACTTGTAAACAGTGTGAATGTAAACTGCACTATGCAAGCTGTACAGAAAGTTCAATGTGATCCAGGGGACACACAAACTTGGGTTGGCATAAAAGGACATTACTAATGTTTAGAAGCGACATGAACTGGCAGACATTTGTCGCAGGTGACACAAGTGGAAGGTCAAATGAATGATATTGTAGAACTACAATGTGCAAGATGACTAAGTGTACCACATAAATTGAACAGCTTTCGGTTGTTGAACTCACTGTAGTTGGACTGGATTCCAGAAGAGGTAGTTCCATGGATATGACTAGTCTTCTGTGTGGATTCGCACGCTGACACATATACATGCAGACATATGTAACATGACGAACTCAAATGAAAAAACTCAATATCTGCCTTGTCAGTAAGCAAATATTGTGTAAATACACTGTCGCTTGTCGCCGCAAATAAACTCTATACCTGTGCACCAAGTGTATTTTCTAAAGTAAAAACAATAACCAGTGACCCCACAGAGACATTATTTAAATGACTGTGGTGAACACTGAAGCTGTTAACGAGTACTGTTTGCTGACAAATACAGTGAACAGAAACTCGACTCACTCGGTTTGAAAATCTGACATGTTCTTCAAAAGTGATACCACCACAGAACTAGTGAGAAACAAAATTACCAATTGACCTGATCGCAAAGACACCTGACACGAAAAACAGAGATTAATATGAATCGTAATGTATTAATTACATTTTTCCCTGAGGTAGCGATGTTAAAATACTTTTGTAGCGCTGATACTGCCTTTTGAATTTTCGTGTGATACGAGGTCTGGGGCGACAGGATGGATTTCCCTAGACTGCAGCCGATCGTCACATGTTTGAAACATGAAAGAAGATGAGGAAACAACCTTCTTCAGAGCATGTGAGGTGAGAGTGTGACCGACAGCCAACGCCGCCATGGGACAAGCCCCCCAAGCCCCCACCAACGCGCTGGCTTCTTAATTTGTTCGAAGAGTTGCCGCCAGAGACCGCCAAACGATGCGGAATAGTTAGCTCCTTTCACAACAGATAGCACCAAGTGGGCCTTGAGTGGGAAATGTCAGTTCTACATGTTTCGTGTGTCTCGTATTTGCGCTTAAAAAACAGTAAAAGGTTAAAACAAAAACAATAGGCTACTCAATAAAAGAGCTCATGTTCGTAATGTTGTACTGATGCATGTTTTCTAAAGATTTATGAATACTTTATAAAAACAATTGTATTTTGTATGGCCTTCATGGAAAGATGCACTCAAGGGCAGTGCGATAGTGTTAGTGTGCAGAACAGTTTTCTTTAAATGAGATTCTAAGAGGACACAAAGTAAATGAGAATTTCGTTAATTAATCATAGTACACTACAATGTTTGTTTACTGAACTACTGCACAGTGTTCGAGGAGGCAATCAAATGTTACTTTATAAAGGTATAGAAAAGAACCTCCAATTTTAATTAATGTCTGAAAATATTATTAATAATTTTACATATATAAATAAATTTGTATATTAAAACAAACGATGTACTAATGAGATGAAGTAAATAAATTATTCACGAATAATTTTTTAAAGAAGTGTCTATGAGCTAAGATGTGCAAAGAAAACCCTGTGACACAAAACATAATAGGTACCTTCGTTCATCTAACGATATAAGAAAGTGGAGCACGACTTATTCGCTCTTTCTCTCTCTTTTGTCCTCTACTACCGAGATAAGCTATGTAAGTGTCTCTTGTATGCTTTTGTTGAAATTATGTTAATTTGATATTCAGTAGCCATGTTTCATTTGAAGATCCCTTCATTTGCGATTCGTGTTATATGTGATTTTATTAATCACTACTTAATTTCAGTCAGGTTGCATCAAAGAGTAGCTGCTGGTACATTGTATCATGGCCATGGCTGGACACTGTGGGTGTTAATTCGCTCTTTAATCAATCACATTATAATTCATAGATCTCTGAGATTATTTTTGCCATTCTTTTTCTCTCAAAATCCGGGAAATGTTATTACGTGAACTGCATAATGTTCAGATCGGTCATTGGCCTCAAAACAATATGAATGTTTTATCATTTCAATAGCATTGCGAGAAACACTCATGTAGTGTTCTCAAGCCATATTTACCACTTATTCATTGCTTTTTTAAAGTCATGTTTACTAGCAGAGAAAAAAATGCATTAACATTTCATTTTAATCAATTAATTCATATCGATATAGCCAGTAATTATATAAAATTATTTAATTTTATTATTTTTATTTTTGTATTGAGAAATGCTATCGATTGTCAACAGATGTGTTATCAAGTGTCTGCAGTGTAGTTACCAGTGAGATGTATGATTAGTTTCCCTGCTGTACATAAGTTACTAGTAGCTACTCACACGCCCCATACTCTCCTTTTTTTACATAATGTGTAACACTATACACAAAACTGTTGTTTTTCTTATTTAATGTTTTACCATCTGTCTTTTCGCTAAGGTCACTTATCTATGAGTTATCATATATTTTCGACAAACCATTGATTGTCATTTCTATTGAGTTCAAAATCCGTTTATCATTAGCCCTGCTTTCAGTGCTTTCTCGTATTGCTGCAGTTTCCATTGACGACTCAGTTACCAGTACATTCATTTCGTCAGGCTGCATTATTTCGTCCAATTTTTCAGTTACATTGTCACTTCCATAGTAAAATTCTATTTGTAATGTCTGTATTTACTAATAGATTCTACTTATTACTGTGGATATTAATAGTCTATTGGCAGGATGGTTTCTGTCTGCACATGGAATGTAACAACAATATAAATGGCTATGTTATCTGTCACTACATGTAGTACACTATTTTAATAACTGAAATTATCAATGCAAAAGAGAGCAAAACTATTTGTCTAGAAATAATTTCTGAAAGAATTGTACAAATTGGATACAAATGTGCCCTGTATGATTTAGTTGATGTAATTAACTGAGTTTTTAATCATATATTGTATCTTGGTCCCTATTGTTACAAGAATTTCATTTTGAAATAATATACATGAAAGGAAAATAAAACAATACAGTCGGTGCACTTTCTAGATGCCCACAAGGTTTAAACAAATTTACCAAACTAAATGAACAAACAGTTTTTAATAAAAGACGAAAATTATAGACCCTATTACTTAACTCTGACAAGAAATGCGCAATTAATAAGGGAAGGATGCTTGTTGGAGGAAGGTTGAAGAGAAACTCAATAACAAGAAAGATGGAAATCGAGGTAAGTATTGCACAACATACAAAGGTATGTTATTTCATTTGCGAGGGCTGCTATCGAACTGTTTTTGAGTTCTGTATACCTGAATATGATGTCACTGATTTTATTAAGTCTACACACAGCATGTTATGCCATTATAGAGTAAGAAGTGAGAAAATTATGTCATACTGTTACTCTCCAAATTTGTAGCACAAGATGCAAAGAGTAATAAAAACATGTATCATATGTCAGAGGGTCAAACACTCCAATAGATCCTACCTGAATGAGTTACATCCTATCATTACAACTAAACTATTAGAAGTAGTGTCACTTGACACAGGTGGACCTTTTCCTCAAGGAAGAGGAAGTGACAAATATGTGATTCTATGAGACCCATTGTAACTAACAAGATTATTAGGAAGATAGTAGAGGGCTATTTTCTTTGAATATGTAACTCGAAGGCCACTGACAATGCATAACATTTTACAAATCCTAAATGGAAAACCTTTCTCAAAGAACAACAAGTAAAACATATTTTAGTAGCCTGATTGCACCCAGAAACAAGTCCAGTTGAATGTGTATTCAAAGAGTTTACTTTCTTTATTAGAACTTATCTACCCAACATGCAAACAAAATGAGTAGACATTGCTCCTTTTCAACACATAGTTAATAATTTATCAAACTCATTTACCAGATTTACACCTACTGAACTAATGTTAGGAGAAAATGAGCTTGATGGGTGGTCAAAGCCTTTGCCACATATGCCAGGGCGTGAACCTTCACTCAAAGAGAAAATTAGAAGCTGCAATTATACTACATGAGCAAGTACAAAGAAGGAACACTAGGTAAAGAAAGAAATTAGGCAGGACTTGCACCTCCAAGATAGGAGATCCGGTGTTGTTGTGAACATATGCAAAGCTAATAGTGTTAAAAAGGTACACAAGTAGTGGAAAATATATGCAGAACTTTTCCTGGTAATGGAATTTCCACATCCTGGATGTATTTGTTAGCATATCCGAAACTGGGAAAGATCAAAGGGATGTATGCACACAAAGATGCGAAGAACTATGTTTAGTATACATGTGAAAATATAAAATGTAGAAGAGAGTAAATATGTAAATAAGTTAGCAGTAAATTTAAATTATGAGCATTGTCCTGAAGGAAGACTTGATGATAAAGATCCATTTTGCATCACTACTAGGTAACATAACTGAAAATTATGTAGGTTGTATGTAACTTCACATATATATAGACAATACTGCTATGTTATGACATGATGAGAGTTAGGACTATTTTGTGAGAAGCAATCGATTCATATAAACTGCGAGGCATATTTTTGTGATATGATCCAATGGGTACTATTATTTTAAGCTACAAGAGACTTAAAAGTATGTACGAATATATACAGCTATATACAAACGAACTACGGATATACACAGCTATGTTCATCCCAACGACCTACGAACTAACGTCAAATAGGTATAGTCAGTAGGTATAGAAAGTTTAAGTTAACAACTGAATTCAAACTGAGGTAAATATTACACTTACAGCTAAGATCTGCTATAAAATACGACACTAAAAACGAGCTGCTGCCAATGTAAAGGGGTACTACACGGAGGAAAAACTGAATGAATGATTACATATGTCAGAGAGTAAAGTTACGCTCACCTGGCATCAAGCAGGATGTATTAACTATATTGAAGTATTTGTAATGTGCACCAATATAAAGATGTTATTTTGTTGGCAGATATACTTCATCTAGAAACCCTTTGAATGAATGAGTATGAATATATGAACAGCTGGTCGACCTTTATGCAACCAGAATCTACCTAGTTAATTAAGTATTTTTTTAAAAATAAAGACGATGCAAATGGCGCTTTACAAGTTCCACTTTCTATGAAGGGAATGTGTGATTAAGGCAGAGGTAATAACGTTGGGCTCTGCTTGTACTGTAGCTACAAGTATTTTGTGTGAAAATGTTTTACGAATGAAAAATAATCATTATGGAACTCTATCATATTCAGCTGTTAATGGAAAAACAAATGACTGTTAGTTGGGACAGGTAGAATTTTTTTACCTTAGCCTTGAAGGAACACAAAAGACTGTGCCAGTAACTAATGTACTCTAAACTTTGTATACCTCCACATATGCAGAAGTGCGAGTACACCTGTATAGATGTATCTTACACAATTTAATGAGAAGATGTTGTAGAATGAAGTGAGTATAAGTAGTTGTTTTAGATTGTCTTAGCTACAATTGCTGGACACACTGAACACATAAACTGGTACATGAATCAGTGTTGTTTCAGACAATATGTTAGACGAATTTCTGCATAAAAGAGAACTAATTAGTTGCACAAGGAAAATACATTTGCGTACAAGAACTTGTCTGGTATAAATTAATGATGATGTTGCTGCTTGACAAACAGATATAAAAAAACCTCATTACTGACTTGCACGTTGAAAGATGCAAGAAAACACATCACACACTATAATGCAACGCACAATAATACATAATAACATCGGTACTATTAAATCTCCACAAGGGTGCAGTGACTGGATAGCCCACATAAGTGGAGTGTTGACAAACAGAGAAGACGTGGTTGATAATATGAAGTAACGACATGTTGAAATAGTTTTATTCTCCTTTGTGAATAGTAATTATTTCTGTTCTCTGTAGTAAAAAGTTTCTTATATTGAACTTTGTAGAAAGTCATATACTCCACAGTTAGATACAATGGATGCAAATGAGTGTGTTAAGTACAGAATCTAGATATGGTAGATGTGATCATTGGATGGGGATACCTGTCCTAGCCTGTAAGATAGAAGTGTACAATTATAGTATTATTCTTATTTGTCTCTTCTTAAATGTAAACCTATATGTACTTGTGCTGAGATTATTATTTTGATTATAATTATTTTACTTATTTGATATATTGTAATGTATTTGTGCGAAATAAATGTTCAAGATTTAAGAAAAATGTGAGTGAAAGGCTACACCAAGTGGCACATGCGTAAATTCTGTAGTACTATGGTGAGGTGTTGTTAGTGGAATTGAACTGTCATCCTCCTGAATGTGAGTCCAGTATGCTAACCAGGCAATGTTTGTATGTGAATAATATTCTTAGTGAGTCTCAATATGGCTTCAGATCCAGCTTGTCAACAGTAAAAGCAGTCAAACATATTATTTCATTTATTCTATCATTATTTGAATCTGTTAATGGTATCCTTGTGGATCTCATCTAGACATATGACTCTGTAAGCCATAGAATGCTGCTAGAAAAACTCTACTGCTATGGTTTTAGATGATCATAACTATCTTCTATCAGGTCCTAACTGACTGACAAAAAGCATATTGTGCAGTTCAATGACATAAAGTCAAATGTCTGGGTATCACACAGAACGTGCCACAAAGTTCTATGTTTGGATCTTTACTTTTCATAATATATGTAAATGACCTGCTCAGCACTTGTGTAAATCGACACTTAGAAGCATTAAAGCAAGAAAGTCGACATTCTCAGAGCAGCCAGTAAGTGGTTCCAAAGCAATGAATTGCATGTTAATCATGAAAAATTGTAAAATCCCTCATTAGCTTATGTATTAAAGGTGATAGGAGTGATCGTGCTCCAAATAAACTATGGGGAATCCATCTTGAGTCAAAATCAACGTGGGATAATCATACAAGTTCTATCTGCATTACGTTAGCATGTATGACTCATTTGTTAACTAAACTAAGGTCTTGTGTTAGTGATAAGTTATAGATCAATGCATACGATGCCTTTTTCCACACCCACTTGGCATATGCTGTTTTGTTATAGGTGATTTCTCCTGTTGTAAAAGAAGTTCTCATTTGGCAAAAGAAGAGAATCAGATCCTCTGTGGAGTCAGAATAATGTCTTGTAGGCGATTTACCAAAAACGTTATTACGCTCTTTATACTAAGTTGCCTAACTTATACAAAGAAACTCTCAAACTATGACAATCTTTTCATCAATATGACACATACCTAAAACAGCAGATTAGCATCACAGGTGATAGACTTAAGAAGACTCAAGAAAGTTACAGGTACCTGAGGTAGTAAAATTATTTAACATGTTGTCACAGAGTAAGGTGTGATCGAATATGTTTAAAAGCGCCACAGTGTAATGGCTTATAGAGAAGGTATTTTATACAATAGGGTAACAGAAGTGATCCACAAAAACTACCAACCAATATTCTTCATAAGACTTTGTTGTAGAATCATAGAATGCATTCTGAGCACAAACGTAATGATATATCTTGAACACAATAACCTCCTCAAAGCCAACCAGCTTGGATGCCGAAATCATCAATCATGTGAAACCCAACATGCCCGTTTCTCACATCACATAGTGAAAGCTATGGATCAAGGCAATAAGATAGATGCAGTATTTCTTGGCTTCTGAGAAGCATTTGACTCAATACCACATCTACGCTCATTGCCAAAAGTTAGATCATTTGGGGTATCAAGTGAAATTTGTGACTAGATGGAATCTTCTTGGTAGAGAGTACAAAGCAAGTTATCTTGGATGGAGAGTCATCGCCAGATGTAGAAGAACTTCAGGTGTCCCCTGGAGAAGTATGTTAGTACCCCTACTGTTCATGTTTTATATTAATGACCTTTCAGACAATATTAATAGTAACATAAGCCTTTTTGTAGATAATGTAGTTTCCTACAATGAACTACTGGCTGAAAGAAGCTACATAAATATTCCATCAGACGTTAATAAGATTTGATTGTGGTGCAGAGACTGGCAACTTGTTTTAAATGTTCAGAAACGTAAAATTGTGCATTTCACAAAACTAAAAAGTTTGGTATCCTTCAACTATAATATCAATGAGTCACACTTGGACTTGGCCCACTCATACAAATACTTGTGTGTAACACTTTGTAGGTATATGAAACGGAATTATCACATAGGCTCAGTTGTGTACAAAGCAGGTGGTACATTTCTGTTCATTGGTAGGATACTGAGAAAGTGCACTTATTCTACAAAGGAAATTGTTTACAAATCTCTTGTCTGACCGCTTCTAGAATATTGCTCAAGTGTGTGGGACCCATACCAAGTAGGACTAACAGAGGTTACTGAATGAATACAGAGCAGAACACTATGAATGGTCACAAGCTTGTATAATCTGTGAGAGAGTGTCACAGAGAAATTGAAGGAACTGAATTGGAAGACTCTTGAAGATAGGCCTAAACTATCCCGAGGAAGTCTATTAACGAAGTTTCAATAACCGGCTTTAAATGATGACTCTAGGAATATACTATAATCCCCTATGTATCGCTCAAACAGGGACTCGCGAGAAAAAGATTAGAATATGGCTACGCGCACAGAGGCATTCAAACAGTGATACCTCCCGCGCTCCAGATGTGAATGGAACAGGAAAAAACCCCAATAACTAATGCTATGGGACGTGCCCTCTGCCATGCCCCTCACGGTTATTTGCAGACTTTAGAAACTGATGTAGATAATGTGATGGACAATTTTGCATCTTTACAGACAATAACTATCTTAAATACGCATGATGGACAATTCTGTATCGCTATAAGACAATAAAGATCTAACATATACACTACTCCATGTATGTTATGCATGTAATTGTTCATGGCAATGTATATGGACACGAAAGTGGTATCGATTGTATTTTTAATGCTTAAAGATGAATAACAAATAAATAAATAATTACAGCTTTAATTTTTGCACATCTCATTTCTGCACAAAGCTCCTGTTCACATGCAACGATCTGTCTGCGCTGATGTTGTGTGCGCAGACTTTTGCGCAGATAGATCGTTGCATGAGGACGTGGTTTTAGTGGTCTGTTGGTACTTTTTTGTTTAAGAACTTTGGATTAGCATTATCATTAACTGTGTGAGGTGTGTTTGTTTACATGTGATTCTATGGTGAATTGACAGTAGCTATGACGGTTAGCATTTTTTCTTAAAGAAATTGGTTAACTATTATTGTCCATTGTGTTTGAAGAATACATCAACGTCCATAATGAGTGACACACTGACAAAGAAAATAGGAGCACCGGATTTCGCTCCTGAGAAGTGTAAGTGTTTGATGTATAAACGCTTATATACTGGTGGTTGCTATCGAAGAGTATCGCGAAACAACAGTTTAGCCACTTTCTTCTTTGTTAGATATCTGACAAGGGAAATATGTCACCCAAGCTGGAATGATGATACACAACATTCAGTTGTGTGTGGTGCACAAACACTTGTTTGCGAGATATTTATTGGCCATTTCTAAATATCAGTATACAGACTTAGTGGCAACTGTTACTTGTCGCTCTTCGTACATTTTACAAACTTCTATATCCCCTGCTACACTAGACCCGTTACGCGCGGTTTCTTTATTGTTCACTGTACCACCTGTCAGTGGTGGTGAGTAACATATTTAATTGCTAATTATAATGAAACTTGTCACATTGCAGTTGTTAAGGAGTTGACACAACAGTGCGTTGGTGGAATAGAACTGCAGCAACAACGGCAGAAGATCCAGCAATTAGCAGATGAAACGAACATACTCCTGAAGAAGAATGTGTACCACAATTACATGCAGTTTATTGAAACTGCAAAAGAAATTTCTCGTATCCATTCTAAATGGTTCCTTGGAGTTATTTTCAGATGATGTTTAATACTGTTGTTTATATCTTCCTATTGATTAAGAGTGACTCTCTGTGTGTGTGTGTGTGTGTGTGTGTGTGTGTGTGTGTGTGTGTGTGATGGGAGGAGGGTTGCATAAAAATAGGATTATGTAATATATTTATATTTTAGATTTACTTAGTGAAAAGAATGAATTATTTTATTTCTGTGGGTCATGCTGTTTAGGAAACTCAGGGTGTGATACTTTATATTTGACCATAGTCAAGTAGGAGAAAGGCTCTCAGTTGCTTTTAAACTGGCAAGTTGTTTTCATACACAGTGGTATCTTTTGATGCAATATTTGAATATTCTTCTGACTATTTTCATAAAGGTCATCATCATTACCCAGTTCTGCCATAAAATTATGTAACCGTTCAAGTAGAAATCAAATGAAGCAATCAAATGGTATTATTTCTCATAGTAGTCACTGAGATGCCGAGAGAACTGTAGTGACTGGCCTACTCTTGAAGATAGACAGAATCTATCCTAAGAAAGCGAACTTACAAAGTTTCAAGACCCAGCTTTAAATGATGAGTCTAGGCATATACTACAATCCCTGCATATCACCCGTAGGTATGATGAGGACAAGATTAGGTTGATTATGGTCTGTGCAGAGGCATTTGAACAATCAGTCTCCATATGTAAATGGAACAGGGAATAGCCTTAATAACTGGTACAGTGGAACAAACCCTCCCTGCTATGCCCTCACAGTGATTTGCAGAGTATAGACTTATGTGCAGAGATCTGGTCTGGGGTTGTATGGCCATTTGGGCCCTCTACTTGATACCACTTCATTGATTTGTTTGTTGATGGATATTATGAGATGATTAAGACAATACAGACAGGAAATCCGTGACTCAAGAAAATTCATGGCTTGGTATTGTACCCAGGACCTTGTGATCTAGAGGCAGCTAGGACCTTGCAATCTAGGCTACAGGCAGCTACGCTATCCACTAGATCATGAGCTGTGGACTGCTCTTCAAATAGGGTGTTAAGATAAGCTTTTTGCAGATTGCTGCAACTATCACAATCTTGAGCTAACTGCCACAAAACTGTTGTAACTTTCCATGTATCCTTGTCCCCTTGTGACCTTTTGTAGGGACTGGAAAAAGTTCTGAGGAAGCAAACCAAAGATTGTGTTTTTTATAGGCAGAACATGTAGAAAGTGCAACAACTCTACTGAAGAGATTACATGCAGTATACTTGCTGACCTCTTCTGGAGTGTCGCTGCATGGTATGGGATTCTTACAGGGTAGGACTGATGGAGGATACTGGAAAAAAGTTCAGAGAAGGGCAGTTTGTTTTGTATTTTTGCAAAATGGATGGTGGAGTTTCATCGAAACATTGATTGGGTTGGCAATAAATCAAAATGGTGTCTTGCATTGCGACGAGATCTTTACAAGAAATTTGTATCGTACTATCTTTCTCCTCTGAATGTGAAACTATTTTGTTGGCTCCCACCTAAAGAGGGAGAAGTGACCATCATGATAAAGTCAAGAAATACGTGATCACACAGAAAGATTGAAGTGCTCATTTTTACCATGTGGTGATCTTCTGTAGAATGGTTGAGAGTGAGTCTGAAAGTTGGTCTATGTGTCCTCCGTCAAAGACTTGAGTGTGAATTGGAGAGTTATGATGTATTAAGTAGATAGACATTTCCATAGGTCCCTGTACTATCCTGAGTTTTCCTTTGACAAATTCTTTCAGTTTTCCGCTCTCAAACCTAATGGATATTTTACTTGGCTCGAACCATATATTAAGGATTCTTTCCCTTCCATATACAGATGGAGTGTGGGAATAGTGGGTGCTTGAGCACCTCTGTGCTAGCTGTTATTTCCCTAATTTTATTAACATGATGTCTGTGGGATAGATACATAGTTTATTGAATAATGTTTTTAGTTTCAACACTGAACTGTTTTTGAAGTTTTGTAGGCATGTTCTTGTGAGATATATAGCACCTTGTCAGTTCTTAGCATTTCTGTTATGCACTATCACCATTCATCCAAACCTATTGCTATCCACACTGCCCATGTTATTTTTGCTCTGTGTATCGACTTTATAGGGATCTTATACAATGGAGCAGTATTTAAGTGTGGGCTATACAAGTGTTTCATAGATGAACTGCAATTTCCAAGCATGCTAACAATGAATAATACTCTGCTAGTTGCTTTATCTTTGTCTGAGCCAGTGTTGTCATTCCACTTGGCATATCATCACACTGCGAATCCCAAATATTTATGTGACATGACTGACTCAATCTGCAACTCATTACTCCATATGTTTTTGTTTTCTTAAATGCACAACCTTGCATTTTTCTGCATTAAGAGTTAGTTGCCAAGCTTTGAAACAGGCTTGGGTTTTGTTGAGGTCAAACTGATTGTTATTGGAAATTTCAATACATAAAATTTCCTTGTAGCAACTACATCATTGCGTTCCTGGGGCACAGTATACATTCATTCAAGACATGTGCTGTCTGTGGGGTAATTTTTGAGCCAGTTAAAATTCTGGTTAGAGTTCCAGTATTCTTTAGAAGGTGTTATATGATACTGACTCACAAGCTTTTTGAAAACCTTGAAGCATTAAATTAACTTGATTTCCTAGTCCCGTAGCACTGAGGGCATAATGTGTGAAGACCACAAATTGAGATTTGTATCAATGACGTTTTTGAAGTCTGTGCTGGTTTCCATCAAGAGGATTATTGTTCCTAAAAGGTCGCAATGCTTGAGATTGAAATATATTCTAGTATTTTGCTAGAGTTGTGTGTGAGTGATGTACAATAATTCTGTGGTACAGTTCTTCTTCCTTTTCTGTGACTGGTGTTGTGATGTGTATTATTTTTCAATTATAAGGAACAAATATGTGCCCAAGGGATCTGTGGTAAATTGTGACTAAAAGCAGACTGAAGTCAGTCACAAATTCTGTACAGAAGTTGAGTAGGCCCAACTATCTTACTAAGTTCTGACAGCTTAAACCTTTTTAACACCACTAGTCCTGATTCATCACAGCAGTGGCACAGATACTGAATGTTGGTAACATTCCTAGATTTTCCTTTGTAAAAGAACATTTCGTGACAAAATTGAAATGTTGAATTTTGTCTTTAAGTATTCTTTCACAAAAGAAGCTCAAGGAATGTTGCCATCTGTGCAAAAATCAATATTTCAACTTTGTTTTCTACTTTTAGTTTTGGCCGTTTCTTGTCCACAAGTTCCTGGAAACCAGTTTTTTGTGAACCAAAATTTCTTTGGTCTTTTAGTAATAATAGTAATTGTCAAAAGCATGTTTATTTGTGTTGCTGTACTCTGATCATCATATACAGGGTATATATAAAATCAGGGAACACTTTCAATTATTTATTGCACAAGAACTAAACATTGCACAGATATCATACATATTGCATTTTGAAGAGAAACTCTGAGGCTTTTTTACAAACATTCGATATGCGAACCATGAGTGACCCAGCAGACATCAATATGGTAATCAAATTCTTGCCAAACCCATCCCAGCATGACATTGTTGACAGGTAGCAGTTGTTTCCCATATTCTCTCCTGGAACTCTGCTACATGATGTGATAGAGGTCATACATACACCAGATCTTTAATGTGTCTCCACAGGAAGAAGTCACATGGAGTGAGATCTGGTAAGTGGGGAGACCATTTCATGAAACAGTTGTCCCCTTCTGTAGCATGGCCGATCCATCAATGCTGCATCTCCATGTTCAGTTTTCCATGAACTTCACGATGAAAGTAGGGTCGAGCCCCATTGTGCTGAAAGATGAACAGAGAGTCTGATTGTATTTGAGGCATCAGCCATTGCTGCATGTTCAAGTAGGAATAACCAGTGACAGTGCTCTCAGCGATGAAGAATGGCCTGTACAGTTTTCAATGTGACAAGGCACAAAAAACATTTACCATTGGGGAATCACGCCCAAATTCAGTGCATTTGTGTGGATGCTTTGTACCCCAGATTCGACAATTATGCCATTTCACTTCCACATTAGTGTGAAAAGTGGGTCGCTAAAAATTAAACGATCGACAATGCCATCCCCATTCAATTGTTGCAACTGTGAACAAAACTCAAAATGCTTGTCTTTGTATTCATCATTGAGCTTCTGTACTAGCTCCAACTTAAACTGTTTCATAGACAGCTTCTGTCGCAGGACTTTCCACACTGTCATTTGAGCCATCTCGAGTCCACAGGATGCACGATGCACCAATTTCTTTGGACTCCTTATCAGTGTCTCTCATATGAGCTCCACATTCACTTCACGCACACTGGGATGTCCGCTTCTCTTTGCCGGGCACAAGCAAACCGTCGTAACGAATTTGTTGTGCCAATGGCAAATGGCCTTCCTTGTTGGTGGCTTCTTACTGTACTTGATTCTAAACATCTGTTGAACAGCTGTAGCTCACTTGCTTTTGTCGAACTCCAACACACAGAAAGCTCGCTCTGCGCCTGAACACACCATGTTTGCGACTAGCTCTATCGGCAGATTAACAAACTACGCTGTGGCGGTATACTTGAAAAAAACTTTCATAGTTTCTCTTCAGAATGACATATGTATGATATCTGTACAACGTTTGATTCTTGTGCAATAAATAATTGAAAGTGTTCCTGTACTGTTTGTACACTCTGTACAAAAGAAGTCTTTCCAAAAATGTCGTCAGTAAGCACTCATGATTGCAAAATGTGCTTAAAACTTTACTAGTCTGTAAAGTTTTTTCAGTTACAGTAAGCATAGCTTCACCCCATGAACAGATCAATAAGTATAATAATGGGTGGCAGGGACAAAGAATCCAGTGAAATTTTTTTAAGTGCTTTATCTGAAAACTACCTTGAGCAGTTAAACAGAGAACCGACTCGTGGCGATAACATATTAGACCTTCTGGTGACAAACAGACTCGAACTATTTGAAACAGTTAACGCAGAACAGGGAATCAGCGATCATAAAGCGGTTACTGCATCGATGATTTCAGCCATAAATAGAAATATTAAAAAAGGTAGGAAGATTTTTCTGTTTAGCAAAAGTGACAAAAAGCAGATTTCAGAGTACCTGATGACTCAACACAAAAGTTTTGTCTCGAGTACAGATAGTGTTGATTATCAGTGGACAAAGTTCAAAACCATCATACAATATGCGTTAGATGAGTATGTGCCAAGCAAGATCGTAACAGATGCAAAAGAGCCTCCATGGTACAACAACCGAGTTGGGAAACTGCTGCGGAAGCAAAGGGAACTTCACAACAAACATAAACATAGCCAAACCTTGCAGGCAAACAAAAATTACACGAAGCTGTTATATCCTAGCCAGTAATGCCACCCGAGGCCGCTGCCAAAAGGTTGGCAGCATCAAAGTCCGGACGCCGTCCGCATAAGCAGCGCCAGCGAGACAGGAAATCACCGCAAGTCTGCGCGCGCCACCGCTGGCTTCTGGGTTCTTAAGCACTGGAGTCGCGAGCGCTAGGACAGTTCTGTATTCGCCGCTCAGTTGTATACTCGCCACCGAATTGTGTACTTGCTAGACAGTTGTGTGTTCATCGCAGCAGAGTTGTTGTTTGTCGTCAGCCGACGCTGACCTAGCCGCTCCGACTCGAACTAGTCAGATCTCTGTAGACACGGAGTTCACTATTGTGTTTCTGTATCTTCATCAATAAAGATAAGTACCGACTTTTATTTAATCAGAGTGTTTGGGTTTTCATCTTTCTGTTCACTGTTCCAGCGGACCGGTCGGCCCGCTATTAAAAGTGTGGCGGTGACTTCGTAAGCCGTTTCTACAGCGAATTGCTTGTCGCTACGAACACCGCCACAAAAGAAGCGAAATGTAATGTAAGGAGGGCTATGCGAGAGGCGTTCAATGAATTCGAAAGTAATGTTATATGTACTGACTTGGCAGAAAATCCTAAGAAATTTTGGTCTTATGTCAAAGCGGTAGGTGGATCAAAACAAAATGTCCAGACACTCTGTGATCAAAATGGTACTGAAACAAAGGATGACAGACTAAAGGCCAAAATACTAAATGTCTTTTTCCAAAGCTGTTTCACAGAGGAAGACTGCACTGTAGTTCCTTCTCTAGATTGTTGCACAGATGACAAAATGGTAGATATCAAAATAGATGACAGAGGGATAGAGAAACAATTAAAATCGGTCAAAAGAGGAAAGGCCGCTGGACCTGATGGGATACCAGTTTGATTTTACACAGAGTATGCGAAGGAACTTGCCCTTCTTGCAGCTGTGTACCGTAGGTCTCCAGAAGAGCGTAGCATTCCGATGGATTGGAAAAGGGCACAGGTCATCCCCGTTTTCAAGAAGGAACGTCGAACAGATTTGCAGAACTATAGACCTATATCTCTAACATCGATCAGTTGTAGAATTTTGGAACATGTATTATCTTCAAGTATAATGACTTTTCTGGAGACTAGAAATCTACTCTGTAGGAATCAGCATGGGTTTTGAAAAAGACGATCGTGTGAAACCCAGCTCGCGCTATTTGTCCACGAGACTCAGACGGCCATAGACACGGGTTCCCAGGTAGATGCCATGTTTCTTGACCTCCGCAAGGCGTTCGATACAGTTCCCCACAGTCGTTTAATGAAGGAAGTAAGAGCATATGGACTATCAGACCAATTGTGTAATTGGATTGAAGAGTTCCTAGATAACAGAACGCAGCATGTCATTCTCAATGGAGAGAAGTCTTCTGAAGTAAGAGTGATTTCAGGTGTGCCGCAGGGGAGTGTCGTAGGACCGTTGCTATTCACAATATACATAAATGACCTTGTGGATGACATTGGAAGTTCACTGAGGCTTTTTGTGGATGATGCTGTGGTATATCGAGAGGTTGTAACAATGGAAAATTGTACTGAAATGCAGGAGGATCTGCAACGAATTAACGCATGGTGCAGGGAATGTCAATTGAATCTCAATGTAGAAGAGTGTAATGTGCTGTGAATACATAGAAAGAAAGATCCCTTATCATTTAGTTACAATATAGCAGGTCAGCACCTGGAAGGAGTTAATTCCATAAATTATCTGGGAGTACGCATTAGGAGTGATTTAAAATGGAATGATAACATAAAGTTGATCGTCGGTAAAGCAGATGCCAGATAGAGATTCATT
Organism: Schistocerca piceifrons; assembly: GCF_021461385.2. Classification (NCBI taxonomy): domain Eukaryota; kingdom Metazoa; phylum Arthropoda; class Insecta; order Orthoptera; family Acrididae; genus Schistocerca; species Schistocerca piceifrons. The sequence continues at coordinate 395,755,291 of NC_060138.1, read as the reverse complement.
GGAAGAATCCTAAGGAAATACAACCAAAAACAAAGGAAGTAGGTTACAGTACACTTGTTCGCCCACTGCTTGAATACTGCTCAGTAGTATGGGATCCGTACCAGATAGGGTTGATAGAAGAGAGAGAGAAGATCCAACGGAGAGCAGCGCGCTTCGTTTCAGGTTCATTTTATAATCGCAAAAGCGTTACGGAAATGATAGATAAACTCCAGTGGAAGACTCTGCACGAGAGACGCTCAGTAGCTCGGTACGAGCTTTTGTTGAAGTTTCAAGAACATACCTTCACTGAGGAGTCGAGCTCCCTCCTACACATATCTCGCGAAGAGACCATGAGGATAAAATCAGAGAAATTAGAGCCCACACAGAGGCATACCGACAATCCTTCTTTCCATGAACAATACGAGACTGGAATAGAAGGGAGAACCAATAGAGGTACTCAAAGTACCCTGCGCCACACACCGTCTGGTGGCTTGCGGAGTATGGATGTAGATGTAGATGTAGTGCGATTTGTCTATGCATGCCTGTATAAGTCTACAGCCCAGCCCAATGCTTTTTATTCCAATGGGGCTGGAGTGTGGTAGCTGTCCATCCTCTACCCAAGAAGAAGGTTTTGGTTTGGAACTGTAGGGCTTCATTTCCGAGGTATGTGTGCCGAAAGAGGGCATTGCACCAATCTGCTTCTTAAGGGAAGTCTGTGAAGCAGCTGGGAATCAAATGCCATAGTTGCTGAGTCTGCCCAGAATGTTCCTTTTAGAATATTGTAGAATACTCCAGAACATTATGTATTGTTCCAGCAGGTTCAGGAATGTTCTAGAGTTTTCCAAGATGTTTGAGAACATTAGTGAATGTTCCATTAACCTGTTGTGATGCGGATACATTCCAGCACAGAACGGTGTTTACAGGCTATGTCAGTATACATGTGTAAGCATACTATTGGAAATCAATTGGGATGGGTCAGGGTAAAGTGAAAATGATAGAAAGTGCAATAAATTTCAGTGAAAATGATTTCTGTAAAGTAGGGTTCTAAGTAATATTAATGTTTAACAGGATGCAAGTGCTTCAACAAGACATTAGTGTAAGAGAAGTGCAAAGCAGAAAAAGAAGGGATTAAAGTTTGGCAGATGTAGTATTCTATTATGAGCCTACTAAAAAGTGCAACAAACACATTGACATTGGCAAGATGGATCAAATGTGTTAATTCTTTAGTACCAAGAAATTCATTAGTTTTCTTGAGACTGTAGTGTGCAGATTCGCACAAATTATTGACACTTTGTGGCTTGTTATATTAGCTGACCTATGTAATCATTGATTAAGCACACAGGACAGAAAATTGGTCACCTTTAGAGACAACATGCTAATACTGTGGAACACTGACTCTAGCCTTGATGATAATGGTCATAATTTGGCAAGGGAGAGAGTCTGCAAGTTAATAAGATCCAGTAAAGGTATCAAATTGAGGTTAGGTTGATTGACATGTTTCATCTGCAATTCCATTTACTTCCAGATTTTTTTGTAGGATTATAATTGGGTGTTTTAGCAGGTCCTTCAAGGTGGAGTAAGATGCCTGAGCATTCATTAAAGCAAGGAATGTTTGCATACATCCCAATGTACATGGTTGTTGTAAGCAGTGCCCTTTTGGAAGTTTCTTGACTACAGATGTCTATTGCATGCAGTACCCTGCTTTGATGGACCTGCATACTCCGCGCGCACGCGCCTGCGCGCACGCGCCTGCGCGCACGCGCCTGCGCGCACGCGCCTGCGCGCACGCGCCTGCGCGCACACACACACACACACACACACACACACACACACACACACACACACAGACAGATATATCTCCATTCTCTGCAAACCACCGCAAAGTGCATGGCAGAGAGTACACTCCATTGTACCAGTTATTAGGGTTTCTTCCCATTCAATTTATGTATGGAATACAAAAAGAATGATTAACTGAATGCTTCTGTGCATGCTGTAATTATTCTAATCATGTCCTTACAATCCCTATGTGAGTGATATCTGGGGGGGGGGGGGGGGTGTAGTACATTCATAAAATCTTCATATAAAGCCTGATCGTGAAACTTTGTTAGTAGACTTTCTTGGAATATTTTACGTCTGTCTTCGAGAGTCTTCTAGTTCAGTTTCTTCAGCATTTCTGTAACATTCTCTTACGGGTCAAACAAACATTGGACCATTCATGCTCCCTTTTTTGTATACACTCAATATCCCCTCTTAGTCCTATTTGGTACGAGTCCCGCACACTTGAGAAATATTGTAAAATGGGTCGCACAAGTGATTTGTAAGCAGTCTCCTTTGTAGACTGACTGCACTTCGCCAGTATTCTACCAATAAACTGAAGTCTATCACCTCTCTTACCCACAACTGAGCCTATTTGGTCATTCCATTTCATATCCCTACAAAGTGTTACCCACAGGTATATGTATGAGTTGGCCGATTCCTAGTGTGACCCATTGATATTGTAATCATGGGACACTACATTTTTTCATTTTGTGAAGTGCACAATTTTATATTTCTGAACATTTAAAGCAAGTTACCAATCTCTGCATCACGTTGAAATCTCATCAAGACCTGACAGAATATTTATGCAGCTTCTCTCAGATAGTACTTCATTATAGATAAGTGCATCACCTGTAAATAGTCTGAGGTTACTATTAATCAGTTCTGCACTGTCTACATCATTTCAAAGTGACCAATATTCTCTTTTATGGGTGGGCTTGTATCATGAAGTGGAACAAGAACATTGTCAGTTTGTGCTTTTGTTTCTCCCCATCCAATAAGGTAGCGTGAATTGTCAAGTGCCTTCTTTGACAAAATTATAAGCAATCATATTATTGTGTCTTATCACAATTAAATACTTGCAACTAACATAAATAGATACAACATGCAATAATATTTTAGTAAAGCAGTACATATATCCATTTATTTGCAGAAAAGTGACATAGAGGTTGTTCATAAGCTATCTTTATAACTTAAGGCATTAATATCTTTCAAACTATACTAGATATCAACAAACGATTTTCAGCATGTCATAAGATACCTCATAAAGTTTTGTTTCCTCATTCATACAATTCAATGTGTGCACCTTCATATTCGCGATTTCCTACATTTGGCAGAGCTGCTTTTCCAGTTTCTTGCCATGGGATGGGAGTTGTATTCAAATGCTTTAGGTTACTGTTTTAACATATTAATCTTTTATTTTGAAATTCCGTTCTTTTAAAGCTATGCGATATCACATAAAATAATTTTACACGAAATTGTGTGCTGTCTCACTTGTTCAGAAAGCTCTTATGTTGATGGGCACACAGAATTGTATTCACAGCTATTTGTTGCACCTGGCTGATAGGTAATACATCATATGTTAGCGTATTACTGGTACCATAATTGGTAGAGTGGAGCATGAGCCACTGATGGTACATGTTACCCAGAGGGAAAATCTAGTTTGAGCCACCAGTGGTACATGTGTGCGTGAACATGTCAAATGTCATATTTTATCAAGAATCTGAAAGTAAGCAACAACAATGGGTTTGACTCATGAATTTTAAATAATAGACAACTTCTGTTCCTTTCAGATGTGTTCTGAATGTACACTTTAACACCCAGTAACACAAGTAATAATTATAAGTTTCTGTACAAGTTTTTGTACTCTTATTTTGTTGCAGTAAATTGTTTCTGTTATGTCCTTAACCTTTTTCTTCAGATCTTGAAAGTGAAATGTATCAACTGTCACATATGCTGACAGAACAACGCTCTCTTTTGTCTTCATTAGCTTCTATGTCACTGTTAGGTGATAAAATTTCTAGTGCACCTCAGGAAGCTGAATCAGAAACAGATGCCAAATCTCCTCAGGAGGATGGTGAAGAGGAGAGGCGTCGCCGTCTTGCTGCAATTCTAGAAAAAGTTGAAGGATGTATGGTGAGAACTGCTATTATAATTGCTTCACATACATAAAATGCCCTGTATTTTTGTAATGATGCATTCTAAGCCGGGACAGAGTAGTATTTAACACTTGAGTGGGTGTGCCTATATATATACAATGTGCGAACCACAAATGACGTTGTCTTTTACTGTTCCATTGTTGTTTTCTAATTGTGTGCCCATACCTAGTCCTTCATTATTGCTCCAGCTAACACAGTTATAAGTTGTGTTGTCATACGCCCAATTGAGCAGCAATAATGTATGATAAACACCAAGGTAGGTGAGAAACGCCGTGGTTGATGAGAAAAAACTTACAACCTGTGTAAGAAAATGCCCCCAAATTCTGAGCTAGCAACACAATCTCACAATGAGGCAGTTGTCTACAAGATAATTAGTAATTGAATAAGCATTTGGATGGGATCTGATGCAACTGTGCTGTTCAATGCTTTGAGTGGGGCATTACTATGGGGTAAAACGCGGCAATAGTGTATTCCAACAAAAGTGTATTTCATTATTGTTTAAGTAAACAGTGATTTCTCTCATATTGTGTAAGTTTATTTTATCATTGTTTTTTTAAGGTAAGATGAAATTGTGATTTTTTTTCATACATGTTTACTTTGTTAACATAAAGACATGTATTCTTTACATGTGTTCAAAGTACACCATGTAACTGCTTGTGTTAAGAAAATTTGGGTGCCCACTCAAGCGTTCATATTTAAAAGTGAAGTAAGAAATGTGGAACTGCATGAACTCTTTGCAGTAAATGTTTTCTTGTTAAGAGATGGTATGGTGACACTAGAACTTATGGAAATTCCTAAAATTATACAATACATAAATAAAAGGACTTTTAATGGAATGGAGTGAATTGGTCATAAGGGTTAGGCTATATTGTGCTTTTATGAGAAGGTACAATGTATGCAAGGGAATTATAAAAAGTGTGTAAAAAAATTGAGGCGCTCTTAATGGAAAGCAGAGAATCGATATATTAGTGCTGTACATTTGTAGAATTGTACATTAGGTATTGATGTACGAAAAGAGGAGGATGGGGGTTCACTAGAAGGGTGGAGGGAAGCAACGCCATTTTCTAGACTTGCAATTCCACAAGTGTGTAATATTTCATCAAATCGTCTAGTTATCATGTGTTTGTTCACAGTCTGTATTGTTGTAATCAAACAATACTACACTGTGGTGCTTACTCAGTTGTCACTCTTTGCATGTAACATCAGTTGCCTGTTACCGAAGGCCATATATTATTGATTTCACACCATAATTCACAATTCAATGTTAGATGAAAATTGTTTGTAAGAAATAGTCTCACTAAACTGAATGTACCCTCAGATGGTGAAAGCAAAATACTATATATACTTTTCCTGCTTGCCAGATGGCAGCAGACAGAAGTACAAATCGAATCTTATGTAAGTGTTAGCTTTCTGAACTATAAGTTTCTGAATCTGACAAGAGAGCTACAAGTTAGAAGAAACTGGGCTGTTCAGGGATCTAAACCACAGGCCAAGGGAGATGCATTTGTACGGAATACAACAGAACTCAGTAAAAATGCCATGAAAAAAAATTTTAAAAGTTTCTCATAGATCTGTTTATAAGTTAAAGGAAAACAGAACTAAAAATACATAAATGTAGGAAATTTGAAAGAAAAGGTTACTGGAGACGAAAAAAGGAGACTAAGTAAGTTACAGTAGTGAAGCAACTAATGAAAGAAAAGATACAAGAAACAGCACAATATAAAACACAGATGAGAACGGTGGTATAGGTAAATGATAGAGATGAGGATGAGGTGTAGATTTAACCCATGATTGCTCACATCTATTGTTTTCATGTGATAACTCCCATGTTAGATATTTGTAACAAAGAAAATTTTTAATATGAATATAATAGAGGGAAACATTCCATGTGGGAAAAATATATCTAAAAACAAAGACGATGTGACTTACCAAACGAAAGTGCTGGCAGGTTGAAGACACACGAACAAACACAAACATACACACAAAATTCAAGCTTTTGCAACCAACGGTTGCTTCATCAGGAAAGAGGGAAGGAGAGGGAAAGACGAAAGGATGTGGGTTTTAAGGGTGAGGGTAAGGAATCATTCCAATCCCGGGAGCGGAAAGACTTACGTTAGGGGGAAAAAAGGACAGGTATACACTTGTGTGCACACACACACACACACACACACACACACACACACACACACACACACACACACACACACACACATATCCATCCGCACATACACAGACACAGGCAGACATTTGTAAAGGCAAAGAGTTTGGGCAGTGATGTCAGTCGAGGCGGAAGTACAGAGGCAAATATGTTGTTGAAAGACAGGTGAGGTATGAGCGGCGACAACTTGAAATTAGCGGAGGTTGAGGCCTGGCGGATAACGAGAAGAGAGGATATACTGAAGGGCAAGTTCCCATCTCCGGAGTTCTGAGAGGTTGGTGTTAGTGGGAAGTATCCAGATAACCCGGACGGTGTAACACTGTGCCAAGAGGTGCTGGCCGTGCACCAAGGCATGTTTAGCCACAGGGTGATCCTCATTACCAACAAACACTGTCTGCCTGTGTCCATTCATGCGAATGGACAGTTTGTTGCTGGTCATTCCCCCATAGAAAGCTTCACAGTGTAGGCAGGTCAGTTGGTAAATCACGTGGGTGCTTTCACACGTGGCTCTGCCTTTGATCGTATACACCTTTCGGGTTACAGGGCTGGAGTAGGTGGTGGTGGGAGGGTGCATGGGACAGGTTTTTCACCGGAGGCGGTTACAAGGGTAGGAGCCAGAGGGTAGGGAAGGTGGTTTGGAGATTTCATAGGGATGAACTAAGAGGTTACGAAGGTTGGGTGGATGGCGGAAAGACACTCTTGGTGGAGTGGGGAGGGTTTCATGAAGGATGGATCTCATTTCAGGGCAGGATTTGAGGAAGTCGTATCCCTGCTGGAGAGCCACATTCAGAGTCTGATCCAGTCCCGGAAAGTATCCTGTCACAAGTGGGGCACTTTTGGGGTTCTTCTGTGGGAGGTTCTGGGTTTGACGGGATGAGGAAGTGGCTCTGGTTATTTGCTTCTGTACCAGGTCGACAGGGTAGTTGCGGGATGCGAAAGCTGTTTTCAGGTTGTTGGAGTAATGGTTCAGGGATTCCGGACTGGAGCAGATTCGTTTGCCAGGAAGACCTAGGCTGTAGGGAAGGGACCGTTTGATGTGGAATGGGTGGCAGCTGTCATAATGGAGGTACTGTTGCTTGTTGATGGGTTTGATGTGGAAGGACGTGTGAAGCTGGCCATTGGACAGATGGAGGTCAACGTCAAGGAAAGTGGCATGGGATTTGGAGTAGGACCAGGTGAATCTGATGGAACCAAAGGAGTTGAGGTTGGAGAGGAAATTCTGGAGTTGTTCTTCACTGTGGGTCCAGATCATGAAGATGTCATCAATAAATCTGTACCAAACTTTGGGTTGGCAGGCCTGGGTAACCAAGAAGGCTTCCTCTAAGTGACCTGTGAATAGGTTGGCGTACGAGGGGGCCATCCTGGTACCCATGGCTGTTCCCTTTAATTGTTGGTATGTCTGGCCTTCGAAAGTGAAGAAGTTGTGGGTCAGAATGAAGCTGGCTAAGGTAATGAGGAAAGAGGTTTTAGGTAGGGTGGCAGGTGATCGGTGTGAAAGGAAGTGCTCCATTGCAGCGAGGCCCTGGACGTGCAGAATATTTGTGTATAAGGAAGTGGCATCAATGGTTACAAGGATAGGTTCCGGGGGTAACAGATTGGGTAGGGATTCTCGGCATTCGAGAAAGTGGTTGGTATCTTTGATGAAGGATGGGAGACTGCATGTAATGGGTTGAAGGTGTTGATCTACGTAGGCAGAGATATGTTCTGTGGGGGCTTGGTAACCAGCTACAATGGGGCGGCTGGGATGATTGGGTTTGTGAATTTTAGGAAGAAGGTAGAAGGTAGCGGTGCGGAGTGTCGGTGGGGTCAGGAGGTTGATGGAGACAGGTGAAAGGTTTTGTAGGGGGCCTAAGGTTCTGAGGATTCCTTGAAGCTCCGCCTGGACATCAGGAATGGGATTACCTTGGCGAACATTGTATGTAGTGTTGTCTGAAAGCTGACGCAGTCCCTCAGCCACATACTCCCGACGATCAAGTACCACGGTCGTTGAACCCTTGTCCACCGGAAGAATGATGATGGATCGGTCAGCCTTCAGATCACGGATAGCCTGGGCTTCAGCAGTGGTGATGTTGGGAGTAGGATTAAGGTTTTTTTAAGAAGGATTGAGAGGCAAGGCTGGAAGTGAGAAATACCTGGAAGGTTTGGAGAGGGTGATTTTGAGGAAGAGGAGGTGGGTCCCGCTGTGACGGAGGACGGAACTGTTCCAGGCAGGGTTCAATTTGGATAGTGTCTTGGGGAGTTGAATCATTAGGAGTAGGATTAGGATCATTTTTCTTCGTGGCAAAGTGATATTTCCAGCAGAGAGTACGAGTGTAGGACAGTAAATCTTTGACGAGGGCTGTTTGGTTGAATCTGGGAGTGAGGTTGAAGGTGAGGCCTTTGGATAGGACAGAGGTTTCGGATTGGGAGAAAGGTTTGGAGGAAAGGTTAACTACTGAATTAGGGTGTTGTGGTTCCAGATTGTGTTGATTGGAATTTTAGGTTTTGGGGGGAGTGGAATTTTTTCAGCTGCAACTTCTATACAATGATATATTTATCAAGCAAATTATCCATTTTTTCTTATTAACACATTATAAATACTTACAAACATAAAATGAGACATCCATCTTGCTGGAACTGAAAATATTTCCGTTTGCAATTATTATATGCAGTTGATCATGACAGTAACATCTCTCCTGATAGCACTTGAAAAAATCATAGTAAGTGAACCAACTAAGGTTAACATCACTATTGTTTTACTGACCTGTGTCAGGTCCAACTTCTTGTGCCATACTCACTTCACAGGAAAGAACACTCAGTGCTGCGTGTTCCGATGCTTGTGACTGGAATGAATATGGCAGTGATGCGTGTGTACCTGTTTTTTCTTCTTGGGCAGTAGTGCCATATAGATATTTCTTGTGTTTCAGTTGCTCCTCCTGCTGTGGCTAAGTTGTGGGTACCTAAAACACCTTTTATTTTCTTCAAGTAGCGTGATATTCTAGCAATTGACATATGTTTGGTTGGTTAGCTTGGGGGAGGGGACCAAACACCCAGGTCATCGGTCCTGACATATGTTTGATCATTTGTGCTGTTGTAAGCACCATACTCACTTTTGTAAGAAATCTCCTCTTTGGCATTAAGTCATTTGTATTCATCTTGTATATTATTTGATTAAGTATTGGTCCTGTGTCCAGCAAGCTGAAAAGTAGCGTTAGAGGCCAGCAGTTACTTATTCTAGGAACAGAATATTCTGATTTCAGGCAGTTGCCAATAGTGAGATAGCAGAATGTCATTACTTCAGGTTTATTCGCCTTGTCTTTGTCAGCATCCATGCCATAATCACTGTGCATGATATATGACACTAGTACATTCTTTTTCTGTTTTCTTGTTTGTAATATATGAGCAAAAGAGGCAATTGTTATCTAGTTTCTCCCCCCCCCCCCCCCCCCCCCAAAAAAAAAAAAAAAACTGCTGTTTCTTGCCCGTCTTTTATTGATAGCTGTTCTGGTGGAATTTCCCTCGTATTCCTCTGCAGAGTACCTAATACTGTGAAGTGATGATTAATGCACAATTTGTTAGAGATTAACATAGGTGAAAAATAGTTGTCCATCATCTTATCTTTGCATTTGTTGTCATTGGGTCAAATTTGTTGTATCACCACATTACTTGTACCGTTGGGTACTTGATATGGACTATCATGCAGATACTTCCATATTTTGGGTGTAAAACTAGCACCACAAAGTGCATATTTTGCCCTCTTATTTGGAACAGACTGGCTAAATTTGCAACACTTCCAAATGTCATCTATTGTTCTCAGTGCTGCTACACTATAACTTGTCATGCGCCATTCACAAACTCATTGGAATACTTCTCTAATTGGTACCAGATTACCTGTTTCTTTCCTCTGTGCCCTTGTAGGGTTATTGTCCAATTGTTCACCTTAGAGAAGAGTTTGAAACATCCATTTACCCATTTACACAATTACAAAAAATCTGGTGCAGCCCAATCAGAGGCCCATACCTTATTGGTATTGCATGTGAAGTACAAAACACCAAGGAGAAGATATAATTCTTCAAAACACAAGGTCAAGCAAAAAATGCTGCACTAGGAGGTCTGTGTGCAAACCCCATCCGGATTCAAGATAATAGTTTATCTAAGAAAATCTTGTAGGATGCATTTTGAAAACACATGTATGAAAATTAGGTGCTGGCAACACTGTCACATTATGCAGCACATCAGAATGTATAGAGGAACTTGTATCACCCCACACTACCACACCAGCTTTCATAGCTCCCTTAGTAGACTGCTGGACATCCAACCCGCATTTACTGTGGAACCATGATTCAAATCGTTGTCGGGTTCCTTTATTATTTTTTAGATTTCCATTTTCTGTTTCTCATTGCTTATAAGCAAGATATTATTTTGTTACGTGTCAGTAGCCTACCACATGACAGTAAAAGGGAAATGTGTCTGACAGCAAGAAAGAGTAGTGACCCAGAAACTATCAAAAATTATAAAAACTACATTGTTATATTAAGAAAAGTTATTAAAAAATCCAGGAGTATGTGTATCATGTCTGAAATCAGCAACTCTGATAATAAAATTAAAACAATTTGGAATATTATTAAAAGAGAAACAGGTCAACCAAGAGCAGAGGAAGACAGTATTACCATCAAATTGAATGAAAACTTTACGAACAAAAAGTCAGAAGTTGAAAATATTTTTAATCATCATTTTCTAAATGTTGTGGATATAGTAGGATCCAGGTGTTCATTAGAAGATGCTAGGCTGTTAATGGAAGAGGCCATACCTATGCAATTTGATACAATTGCAATCTCACCCACTTCTCCCTCTGAAATTAGGAAAATAATAAACTTGCTTAAAAGCAAAAACTCACATGGAATTGATGACATTTCCAGCAAAATACTAAAAGCTTGTTCTCAACAGATAAGTAAGATTCTCAGCCACCTGTGTAATAGCTCTCTGGAACAGGGCATTTTCCCTGATAGACTGAAATATGCTATTGTTATACCTTTGCATAAAAAGGGGGATAGATCTGATGTCAACAATTACCGTCCAATCTTCCTTCTAACAGCTTTATCCAAAATTTTTGAGAAAGTAATGTATTCAAGAGTAGCTTCACATATCTGTAAAAATGAAGTACTAACAAAATGTCAGTTTGGTTTCCAGAAAGGTTTTTCAACAGAAAATGCCATATATGCTTTCACCAGTCAAATTTTGAATGATCTAAATAACCGAACACCACCCATTGGGATTTTTTGTGATCTCTCAAAGGCTTTTGATTGTGTAAATCATGAAATTCTGCTAGACAAGCTCAAGTATTGTGGCATGAGTGGGACAGTGCACAAATGGTTTAATTCGTACCTAACTGGAAGAGTGCAGAAAGTTGAAATAAGTAGTTCTCGTAACATGCAAAGATCGGCACATTCCTCAAACTGGGGAACTATCAAGAATGAGGTTCCACAAGGGTCAGTCTTGGGTCCTTTGTTGTTCTTATTATATATTAATGACTTGCCATTCTATATTCATGAAGAGGCAAAGTTAGTTCTCTTTGCTGATGATACAAGTATAGTAATCACGCCTGACAAACAAGAATTAACTGATGAAATTGTCAATACTGTCTTTCAGAAAATTACTAAGTGGTTCCTTGTAAACGGACTCTCACTGAATTTTGATAAGACACAGTACATACAGTTCCGTACAGTGAATGGTATGATGCCATTAATAAATATAGACCTTAATCAGAAGCATATAGCTAAGGTAGAATATTCCAAATTTTTAGGTGTGTCCATTGATGAGAGATTAAATTGGAAGAAACACATTGATGATCTGCTGAAACGTTTGAGTTCAGCTACTTATGCAATAAGGGTCATTGCAAATTTTGGTGATAAACATCTTAGTAAATTAGCTTACTACGCCTATTTTCACTCATTGCTGTCATATGGCATCATATTTTGGGGTAATTCATCACTGAGGAATAAAGTATTTATTGCACAAAAGCGTGTAATCAGAATAATAGCTGGAGTCCACCCAAGATCATCCTGCAGACATTTATTTAAGGATCTAGGGATATTCACAGTAGCTTCTCAGTATATATACTCTCTTATGAAATTTGTTATTAACAACCAAACCCAATTCAAAAGTAATAGCAGTGTGCATAACTACAATACTAGGAGAAAGGATGATCTTCACTGTTCAAGATTAAATCTAACTTTGGCACAGAAAGGGGTGAATTATACTGGCACTAAAGTCTTTGATCACTTACCAAATAGTATCAAAAGTCTGACAGATAACCAACAAGTATTTAAGAAGAAATTAAAAGAATTTCTGAATGACAACTCCTTCTACTCCATAGAGGAATTTTTAGATATAAATTAAGAAAAAAAAGAAAAAATATTAAAAAAATAAAAAAAAGAAAAAAATTAAAGTTGTTATATTAACTTAAGTATGTTGTTAAATTAACCTAATTATGTCATGTATTGTAAAATTTGACTCGTTCCACATCATTACGAAATATCGTATTCATGATCCATGGAACTAGTATTAATCTAATCTAATCTAATCTAATCTAAAGTGGGATCCATTAAACTGAATGCATGTGTCTGCTAACCGTGCCGTGCACAACCATAACTGGTCCTGTCAAGGTCACGAAGGGTGGCTTCCCGATGGAATACACAAACGATGAATACTCAATATGCTTTTGCTGCTGGGTGCATCTGATAACCAAGCTGCTGATGCTGCTTGTGCGTATGCTGCACAGTACCCTTGAAGGTGTCATCCTGATAACTATGTTTTTGGTTGTGTGGAGCAGTGCCTTTAGGAAACAGGTAATCTTCATCCACAAGTAATGGACAGAGGTCATCCAAGGACTAGACATACTCCACAAACAGAGGACGCTAGTCTTGAAACCATTCACCAATCACCTCAGTGAAGTACTTGTGATATTGCAAGCCAGTTCCAGATATCTCAAAAACTGGTTGATGAATTGTTGCACAGCGAAGAACTGCATCCGTATCATTATAAATTAACTCAACACCAGCAACCAGAAGACCGCATTCAATGAGTACAGTATTGTGAATAGCTTGTGCACAAAGTGAAGATAACAAGCATTTTATAAATAATGTGAAATCTATTGATGAATCTAGCTTCACTTGTGAAGTTGATTTCAACATCCACAACAACCATTATTGGTTAGAACACAACCCACATCATCCATGAACGTGAATTTCTGGCACACATTGGCATAAACCTGTGGGCTGAAATTGTGGGAGGAGTACTTTTTGGCCCTTACATATCACCAAAAAAGTTCAGTGCACCCCTGTATTATACATGTTTTTGCAGTTCTTTGCCTGATGCATTAGAAAACATTCCACTTGGTGTTTGGCAACAGCTATGGTTTCAGCAGGATGGTGCACTGCCACACTATGGAATTAGTCTGTGTAACAATTTGAATGAAGCATTTCCATGGAAATGGATTGGTCCTGGGGGTCCATTTCTGGCCTCCATGTTTCTCATCCTTAACCCAATAGATTTTTATTTATGGGGACACTTAAAGGAATAGGTTTATGGTACTCCACCCATGTAAGCACATGACTAATAGCTTGTGTGCATTCCACTATGGCAGCGGTAGATGCAGGTGTGTTGTGTGGGGTCCAGCAAAGTATGATTCAGCAAATGACAAAATGTTTGCAAATGAAAGGTGGAAACTTTGAACATCATCTCTGAAGTGAACATTGCTCGTGCGTGTACGTACCAGCTTTGTGAAGATAAGCCTGGACGTCAGATGTACAGAATGTAATTATTGGATGTAGCATAATGTACAATCTAGTGTACCTTATTGAGTACAGGTGCTATTATTGTATCCACTATTATTTTATATTGGCTTTATTTATGTAATGGATGAAACAAAGTGGTTGTTTATGTTTGGAAGGAGCTCATGTTGTGTCTTAATGTTTCAATAAAGGAAACAGTAACAGAAGGAAATACCCAAGATATTGCATTCTGGATGTGTAAATTGGATACAGTTTGATTCTGTAATGGAAAAAAAAGTTTGATGCAAATGTGATTTGAACATCGGCGACTCTGCATATCCATTTCTGAAGGCATTGCCCCATCTTGCTGGGCTAATGGGAGAGCACTACTAGAAAAAGTGCAGAGTTAATGCCATCTGTTCTTGGCATTGGTCAAGCTGCATGCTGTTACAGTGTTGCCAGAGCCTTGTTTTTTAAATCACATTGGCAAGACTAGGTTTTGTTAGGTACACTTTTGTCTTGAATTGGGGTGAGGAATCGCATGCCGACCAGCAAGTGCAGCAATTTTTCTTTATCCTGTATGTCTGTAATCAGTCTTGAGCACTCCATGAATAAGCTACTGTTGTTCTGTCCAGTTCTTGGTTTGTGTACTTTACAATGCAGTCATTTACACCACCTAGAAAAGATAGTTTCTAGCAATCCAGAACAATTTTTGAATTTTTGCATCCTCTGTTACTCTTGCAAACTGTGCCTCAATTTTCTGATGGGCTTGTTTTACTGGAGAGACATTGTGCTTGAACCATGTTGTTTTTCCATCCCATCTTGATACATACCATAAATTGCAGAAGTTTGGGCTACTGTAGACACAGATTCAGAATCATTGTCAGACTGCTTAGTTGCTGTGTCAATCTCTTAGTGCTCAGGTGTGTGTTGGTATGTAAAGGCAAGCCCCCTATGTGGAAGTTCTAATCTAATGGTTTGAGTCTTAGGTTAACCATGTAGCAGGAGTTAGCAAATGCCAACAAATGCTGCAGCCCCCACTCATTAGACCCCCCCCCCCCCCTTCCTTGTCTGTGTGTAAAAAAATTAGTCATGTTAGATATGAGTGGTATACTACTTACTATCTGATGGAAAGATGGTGGTGTCTCAATCTACAGAGAGTATTAATTACTTTAGCTCATTTCTAAAAGTGAACTCTCGGCTCACCACATACTGTGTGTTGCTGATTAACAAAACCACAGAACTTACTGGGGAATTCTGTAACGTTGTCCGAGCTAGTTGTAATTACCTGATCAATTAGAATAAGATTCTATTGATTACTAATGGGAAAGTAATTCATGGATATCGTATTGTATTATATTTGTATGTCCACTGTAACAGTTGTTCATTCCTTCTACAGCGTATTTTCTTTTCTTACAGTACTTTTGACATGAGCCGTGTAGAGTGAATGTTCCTTTCTTTTTGGTGGACTATTGTTGTCTAACACACCGTAGTTTTGTGGTTCCTGCATTTGTTTCTATGTCTTGCTGTTGTTCTGTCATAATCTGCTGGTGGTGGTTGAAGTGATTGATATAGCAAGCAGAAATCAGCAGATAACAGTATTTGAATGCTGGCCCCTATTTTGACTGGAACCAAGGTGGAATCTTCCTACATGTTGGTCAGAGGTCTGAAGACAGCATAGTAAATCGCCAAAATTAGTAGCCAGATAAAGTATGTTTGGAAATTAGATGTCTGAAAGGTGTTTGATTTGATAAAATGTATGGATGGACATTATCCCCAAGAAGAGATCCATTATCCCCTTTCAGAATGATAAGATCATCCTGTGAATGCCACAGAAACATTCCCCAGACCACTGTTGCATGGTGTTTCAGACATTTGATGTTGTACATCTGTCCAATGGAGCATAAAATGTGATTAATCTGAAAAGGCCAGCTGTTGCCACCCAGTGGACGTCCAGTTGTGGTACTGCCATGCAAATTCCGGGCTTCATTGCTGATGAACATCAGTCAGCATCATGGGTGCATGAACTAGATGCCTGCAGTGGTGATCCATATGCAGCAACATTCTCTAAACAGTTGTTGAGGGGACACTCTTGGTAGCTCCATGGTTCATCTGGGTGGTCAGTTGCTCAACAGTTACATGTATATTTGCCTGCACACATCCCCACAGAGTCGTTCACCCTTGTCATTTATGGCCCACGGTGCACCACAGATTTTGATAGCGCCAGTTTGCCACACACAGTATATTTTATCCATGGCGAAATGCAAACAGTTTACAAACTTAGCCATTTCAGAAATGCTTCCACCCTAGGCCCGAAAGCCAATAATTGTGCCCCTTTGGGCTCCATTTCCGCATTATGACAATGACTGCACTGTTTTCGGTGTTCCTCTGACATGCTTTATATACCTTCCACTGCTAGTGTTGCTGCCTACCATCCGTGAGTGGTTATTGTGAGTTGATGTTGAATGTAGGTGGTGGTCACATTAATGTGACTGGATCATGTATTATAAGTAATAAATTCCTTTGTATAATAGTAGGGCAGGCAGTTAACCAGTCGTGTGGTATGTTTTTGAACACTCGTACAGGAAGATCTTGTACAGCTGTTGAGAGCTCATTAAATAATTTTTGCCCCATGAGTTCGTAGCTGGTAACTGGTTTTATCAATCTTAACCCTCTGCTTACAAGAAAATCTGTATAGTATTGCCTAATGGTTGAGTCTCTCAGGCTCGTGTTGTTTAAACTGACATTAATTGACACTATTTTGACTACTTACAATGTGAATGACTTTTGAGAAATAAATACTTTTAAAATAAGTTTATTTATTTAAAGTTGTCATCTTAAAAAAGCCATTTTTACCCTTTTACTGGTGGCTTTTATTCTTATTGCAAATTTGCGCAATGTCTATAAACAATAATAGAAAGTTCTGAGCTTACAAGTTTGGTGAAATTATAACATTTAATTTGACTCCTTTATCTTTCTTCTCTACACGATATACACATCTCCTTTTCTTAGCTGGTGCTTTCATTGCCCTTCCTGGATCCTGTGCTACTAACGAATTCATTGGATCCCATACTGCTAATGAATTCATTGACTTCTTTACTCCTTCTAGTTGCTTTCTTAAATTGATGATGAAAGTCTGACATCTCATTTTTTATAGATTGCCAGCATTATCCAATATGCGTACACTCATTACAGTTACATTGATCATGTTGAAGAAAACCACCAATGGCCAGCGTCTTGTTTTTCTCTTCACACTTTAGCATCACATCTTCTGGTCCATGGTGTCAATGCCACCGTTTTTGGCATTGTATGTCATTATAACTTCAGGCTTCTTTACTTGTGATGATGGCACTGTTGATTGGTCATCAAGAGAGCTAATGACGGTGAAAACTTTGCTTTTCTTAGGAACATAAGAGGTTACCATCACATCTGGTTGAAAACGAAATAATGTAGAGTATACTTCATGTCCTTGAGGTGTAGTGAAGTTGGCAGGCACTTCATCTTTGTTTTATATATAATTATCACACGTGATATTATGTCAAAGTTCAATCACCTAGGTTTTTACAACATTCTCTCCAAGTTGCATGGCTCTTGTTTCTTCCGCCTTCCCCAAAAACACTTTCATGTTCCAGCAGTAGCTTGTTGCACTGTCACAAATAGCCCAGAACTTTATTCTGCATATACTAGGTTTTGATGGGATATATAGTCGAAATAGACAGTGACCTCGAAATGTGACCAACTGTTCATCCACAGTCATGCACCATCCTGGAATGTAGGCATTCCTAGCGGTAATTTCCCACATCTCAGAAACTTTACTGATTTGTTCCAATTTGTCACTTTACCTTTGTTCACATTGGGCTGCTGCATTGTCTTAAGTGCAGCACCCTTAGAATAGCATGGAAGTGGTTCCAAGACATAATTTCATTGAACAGTGGTTGGCCATTCTCAACACTGCAAAGCTGCCTGATGTCGTCACTTCTTGATTTATAAACTCCAGTCAGGATCAGAACACCAAGAAACTTTTTCATTTCATGCATATCTATATTCACCCCATCCTCGTAAATGATTCAGCTTTCCTTGTTGGTCCACATACACACTTCGTCAATGAGAGATACACGAAAGAGCAACTTAAAACAAGACTCTTCATTATCACAATTCTTAATAGAATAATTTGGATGTCTCTGGTCTTCTTTCAGTACATTCTTTTTGCTCTGCCAACCAGCAATTCCAGCTTGAGGTGTTGTAGCCCATATTTCAATCCCATTATGAGAAAACAATAAGTCACACTCATCATTATTTGCACTAAATTGTTATTCTCCACTTCATAAAGGGATTCTTCATGATCATCATCTTCATGTAGTTCTGAGTTTTCAGTGACATCTATTTCATTATCATCACTGGAAGATTCACATTCACTAGGTGGGTTTTCAGAATGAGAATACTGCTCTAACAGTTCGCTTATCTCCTCATCTGATAGTCCTCTTCTCCATAGTTTTTCAATTTGTATAACAGACATATGTTATGAAATAATGTATCAAAATAAACATGTGCCTATCGCAAGGAGGAATGTTGAATACTGAAAGAATATTGGCGTGAGTCAACAATGGCAAATGATGTAACAGACACTGCGCAGACAGGTATCTGGTTGTTAAAAAATGTGCACAAACAGCTTAACACAAAGTGATAGATAAATTTTTATAATTTTTTCCCAAAATTATGACTAACTTGACAAATTAGGAAAAGTCATATTTCATTAAAATAAAATGTGTAGTTACTGATAGAGAAGATATTAAACATCACAGACGGACATCAGAGGCTCAATAGTAGGTAAAGAGTTAAGTATCATGTATAAATGTGCTTATTACATCTTGTGTTTTAACGATGTACATTTTCTCTGCATGTTACTTCTGGTAGCTGCTTCTTTATGTGAATTAAAACAAATATTTGTATATTTTTACCACAATTGTGTTTTTTTGTCCAGGATATGTAGCTTTACAGTGTGCTTTATATGACAAACTCATAATTATTGTAACAATTTATTCTACAATATTAAATATGTCATGCACGCAGCTACAGTTTCCCCACAAAATAATTGCATATGATTTTAAGCTGTGAAAAAATGCAAAATAGGCTGTTCTAACATATAGTTCAGGTTGCTTGAATGACCATATTTTAAAGTCAAGTTTTAAGACTACTGAGATTGTTACTACTTTAAAGAATAATTGTGTCTTCTGCGTGTATTACTGTACTGGATGTAATTAATGAGGGCAAGTTGTTAATTGTAATCAGGAACAGGAAGGGTCCAGCACAGATCCCTGTGGAGCACCTGCCTTAACTTGTACTATACCACCGGATGCTTCTTTGCCAACACAGCTAACTTGCCTACAGCTCTGTAAATAAAATTTTAATACTTTAAGGCTCTCTCTCTCTCTCTCTCTCTCTCTCTCTCTAGCTAATGTCATAAACAGAGGGCACACAGGACAAGTTTTGTAGGTGAATAATAGCACCCATCTTCCTAACCAAAACAGAGCTGCTTCAGGCTACTGAAGTTATTTGCCTTCTGATCAGGAACACATGGATATATGCTGTACTGTAGAAGTTCCAGAGTGTGTGCTACTTGTGGTACGCAAACTTCAGTATGTGACTTTTAGGTAGAATGCAACGTATTCTCTGAGTGGAGATGCTGTGATTTGGTTGGGAATTTGCCTTCTATTTTGGCCATTGACAGTTATGCATGTCAGATATTCTGTAAATTTTTGTTTAGTGTATCTGCATCTACCCAAGGAGCACAATGTAATTTACTTCATATGAATATACTGATTTATCTAATAATAGTGCTGTTGTGCAAAACACCACCACCCTGCAGTAAGAAAATTGATTAAGGAAGACCAAGGCATCCACCCAGACTGTTTTAGTGGTTGTAAGCCTGGTGGGAAGCTATTTGGGGAATTATGAGGAGACTTCTGACAGCACTGCATTTCATGGTGATAGTACAGAAAATCCCACCTCTGGGGAGGTAATACTGTGTGACAGTAGTCCATGTTTTCTTTGAGATGCCTAGTGGATCAGGCAGGCTAGTGCAGTAACCATTAGAAGTGGAATTAGGTGTGAAACTGACTGTTTATCATTATCAAAACTCTGGTACCGAGTGCTGCGGGTTTCAAATCTGCGCCAGACAGCATGGACCTCAATTACCACTAGAGGTTTCTGCAGCCGTCGCGCGCATGCTCCTGGCCTGCGTATAATGTGAGGATGCCACGGTGGAGCATGTGGTCCCAGCGGCCAATAGCGGCGTACCCTATCACGTATTTAAGCGCCTGCCTCTCGCTCAGCGAGGCAGTCTGATATTCGCATGAGTCTATCGATATCTTGCCTACAGACAGCGTGTTTACTTTGCTTGTTTCCATGTATGAGTGGATGTTGTTGATTCATGAGGTTTCTGCTTGTGACCCCATTGCTTCTTGCGTGGTGTTGTTCATAGGGTCTTGCTCGGTCATCAGTCGTTGTTCGCGTCTGTCCTTTCCTTTTGTCGGTTTTGTTTGTTCGTGGGCTGCTCCCAAACGGTCCCACATCACTTTCGTTCATGGCAACCCTGGCAGTTACAACACAAACGAATGTGATTGCTAAATATGTCAGTGTTGAGAGGTATGTAGTGTTTTAGGTGAAAACAGTATCAAATGTCAAAGTGCAAGTATTACTGTTGTTTGTGGATTTGGGATGTGCTGATAAATCCTGTTTCCTTATCTCACTGATGGCCAGTATCAAGGAAGGTAAGAAAAGATTAAGAAAAGAACAGCATGCAGTGTGTGCATGAAAATGTTTTCAGACCATCTATGACACATTCAGACCTTCTACAACACTCAGCACTTAAATCTCATCATAGATCTTTCTCTGTGTTTTGGAAATCGACAGAGGTCTAAGGATTCGCAAGTTTCATATAATCCCTCTGTACGTGAGGTCCAAAGATGCTGCCATAAAAGCCAATTATACTGCTCAAAAGACACACATTCAAGATCCTGCATATACAGTTGTAAATAAACATACATGACTGAGAAGCCTGGGTTGGCAGAGTGAGCTGTTGCTATGTCACACAGCATGACCCAAAAGTAGAAAGTAAACTGAAAATAAATAGAGGAAAAAATACGGAAAAATTGATCCCAGTGATGAAATAAGTTCCTTCACCAAGAGAACAGAGAGTTGCGTAATTACCCATAACAATAGTGAGCATTCAAATTACACAACACTGAATACTCTGAAACTTCCTGGCAGATTAAAACTGTGTGCCGGACCGAGACTCGAACTCAGGACCTTTGCCTTTCGTGGGCAAGTGCTCTACCAACTGAGCTACCCGTGCACGACTCACACCTCGTCCTCACAGCTTTAATTCCCCCAGTACCTCGTCTCCTACCTTCCAAACTTCACAGAAGCTTTCCTGCTAAACTTGCAGAACTAGCACTCCTGGAAGAAAGAATATTGCGGAGACATGGCTTAGCCACAGCCTTGGGGATGTTTCTAGAATGAAATTTTCAATCTACAGCGGAGTGTGCGCTGATATGAAACTTCCTGGCAGATTAAAACTGTGTGCCGGACCGAGACTCGAACTCGGGACCTTTGCCTTTCACGGGCAAGTGCTCTACCAACTGAGTATTACTGAATACTCTGTTTAGCAGTGGGAAATTAGTACCTTTTGATGATGTACACTGACAGAACTGTAATGAGGTGCACATATACACCTTTTTATATTATAATACTTTTTCTTTCTTTTCATGATCATACATGCACTCTATTAATTCATAGTTCATGGTCAGTTCCAGAAACTGTGAAGGGACAATCATCTTCATGACTGCAAATATTGAATTTCACATGATTTGGGGCACTGATATTTTTCGAGGAATCTTGTCATTTGTGGCATAATCGCTAAAATTTTCTGGATGTTAACAATTTTGTTAATTTCCTAAGTACAGTAGTTTGTTTGGAATGGTCTACATTTCAATGCTACCTGAATTTTCATTAGATGATCAAACAGGGGAATCTATTTGTTAGTCACGCTGATTATATTTAAAAGAGAGTTAAACACTCGATAGTGTCAGTTTGGTGGACATTTGACTCCACAGTGGGCTTCAAAAAGAGCTCGATGCATCAGTCAGAAAAATTTACCCTGCTTCCAGGATAGTGATCATTGGAATCATAAACAGGAGGTTGCTAAGTGACAGTTATATCGGTTGAATCAATTGCAGAATTAATGAGTGTTGTGACAGACTAGGTGCAATATTTATAAACTCAAATAAGTTTTTGGGCAAGGAATGTCTAGCCAAGGATGGACTGCATCTAAACAGATTAGGATCGATGACCTTCAGCAAAATGTTTATGGATGTTTGTAAAATCATTAAAACTAAGGGAAACTAATATTTACTGGAGGGGATCTAAAAGAAAAAGCCTGTTAGCTGAAAATAAATCTGCTAAAGAATGTCTATGAAAATGTATGCTTAATACCATTAAAACAAGCAAAAGTTCTTATTTGATGCACTGGAATATAAATGGCTTAAGTTTTACGTCTTCCAGCAGCCTAAGCTACAAACTCGATGAGTTACAAATTCTTCTCTCAGAATGTAAAGTCATAAAAATTATTTGTTTAAATGAAGACTGGCTTAGCTCTAATACAGTAAATATTTTAAATAAAATTGAAAATTTCAATGTTGCAACCAGCTATTGTAGGGAGGAAAAATCTCACGGAGGTTGCTACATAGTCCTGGACTCTTCTGTAAGCCAAGAAGTGAAAACAGATTTTAATTGTCTAAATGAAGATTGCATATTTGAAAGTTGTTGCGTAGAACTTAAAGACCTTAAGATGTTGATCATTTCAATTTATAGAATTCTGGAAAGGACTTTAGTCGCACCATTACTCTCTAAATTCTAGTGCATGCTAGATAAACTAAAGAAAGAAATGAAGAAAAAAAATGTAATATCAGCAGATTTTAACATAAACACTGCAAATGACAATAAAGAATCAACAACATTTATTGATTCAGTTAAAAAGTCTGGTTTTAAACTAAATTTTTTGGAGTTCACCAGAGAAAATATTCACTCAGCAACATACATCAACAACATTGTAACAAATTACTGCTTTGATAATGTACATAAATTCTGTCTAGACTTGGGACTTCCTGATCAATAAGCCCCGTTTGTCTCACTGCCAAAAACTGATAAACATAATATAAGAAAAACATATAACAAAAGAAGTTTCAGTAAAACAAATATTGAAATATTGTATGAGAAACTAAATAAAGTTAAGTGGTGTTTTGGTGATGGTGATTCAACAAATGATAACGTTAGTACATTCTTAAACAGTTTTCTTGAAGTATTTAATGAAGCTTTCCCACCAAGATCATATTGCAACAAAACATCAAGTAAGACAAGATGGATCACACCGGGAATAAAAATATCGAGTGAGAGGAAAAGGAAACTACACAATCAACTGAAGTACAACAAAGATCCTGATTTTGTAAAATATGTTACATTCTATAAAACTATTTTTTTAAAAGTTGTGAAAGCTTCAAAACAAATGGCAAATAACAAATTCATTCTAGTGCAGAAAACTAAAACAAGGGCAGTATGGTACGTAGTTAAGTCTGAATTAGGTGTCCGAAATCATAAACAAGACATTTTAGAAATCAAACTTAAGGCAAAATTGGTTGTAAATCCAGCCCAAACATCTGAGTGCTTCAAAGAGTACTTCATAAATGTAGCAAAATCTGATTTAGACATAGCAAATTATGAGCAGAAAGTAAATGGTTTTGGGTTAAAAGGCAATACCAGTGAATGTCTCAAAAAATTCAACACAGTTCAGCAAAATTTGTTGAAAATGTCATACTCTCCGTAAAAGACAAAAACTCTGCTGGCTGGGATGGGATACCCACCAAAATAATTTTAAAAAAGTTTACAGCATTATAGCTCCCCCCCTCTCATAATAAACAAATACTTTGAAGAAGATTACTTCCCTGATCTCTTGAAATATACGGAAGTAAAACCATTGTTTAAAAAAGATTCAAGAGATGATATGGGAAATTATCACCACATCTCTATACTCCATGTTGCATCAAAAATATTGGAAAAAATTGCTGCTTTACAGATACAAAGCTCCATCACACAGAATGATATTTCACATAACCAATTTGGCTTCCAACAAGGCAAAAACACAGTAGATGCAATAAATGAGTTTATCGAAAAAATCACTTCATCTCTAGATAGGAAAGCTAAGGTCACAGGAATATTCTGTGATCCTAAAAAAGCATTTGAGTCAGTAAACCATGCCCTGATGCTTTTCGAACTCAACAGGTGTGGATTAAGGGATGTTGCTTTGAAATGGTTTGAATCATATCTCTTGGAGAGGAAACAAAGGGTAGTAATCACATCAAATGGGGCAGATCACTTCTCCGAGTCGAAAACTATGCCACAAGGTGTTCCTCAAGGCTCAATCCTTGGACCCATTTTATTCCTGTTCTATGTAAATGACTCGCCTCTCAATATAAATACTCATTGAAGTCTGTTTGCAGATGATTCTGCTGCCCTAGTTGAAAATGAAAATTCTGACAATATACCACAGAGAGTCATGAATACGTTAAGTAACCTGGAAACATGGTTCAGTCAAAATGGCTTAAGGCTAAACTTTTCAAAAATCCACATGATGAGTTTTAAAACCAAACAGTCACAAACTGAATAAATCCGTATCACTCACAACAATCAAAAAAGGAAGACTCAGTCAGGCTCCTGGGAATAAACTTAGACAGAACTTTGAGTTAGAATTCTCATATAGAATGTCTAGCAAATAAATTAAACAGCCTTGCATTTGCAATGGAAATTTTAGCCTGTGCCACTGATATGGCCACCAGGAAAATAGCATATTATAGCTACTTTGAATCAGTTATTCGATGCGGAATAATTTTTTGGGGAAACTCGGGAAATGTTACACGAATTTTAAAGTTGCAAAAAAAGAATCATTCGCAACATGTGCTCTGCACAGTTGAGGACATCATGTCGACCATTATTTAAAGACCTAAAAATATTAACTGTCCCCTCTTTATACATCTTTGAGGTGGTTCTTTTCCTATGCTGCAGAACTGAGCTATTAAAAAAAAATCATTTTGAACATTCACATGACACAAGACATAAAGAGAACTTTTATGCTCACCTCCCATCGCTTAAAACTGTGTGCTCAGACTCCTCAGTATATAGCCATGAAAATTCATAACACAATAAAAGGGTGTGACATAATGAATATGAAGATAAATATTTTAAAAAGCAAGTTACATGATTTTCTAATTGAACAATGCTACTAAACTGTGGAAGATTTCATGAAGGACGAAGTGATACTTTGAGCTGGATCCCTAAAATGGAATAAAAATTTATGATAGTTATAGTAGATGCAAATTGCAAGTAAGTAAACGCTCCTCAAAGTATTACTGTAAGTGTGACAATTTTAAGTAAGCAGATTGTAACCTTGACATGTCTCCTGTACATCAGAAATATGTTCTGAAATTGTGTACGTTATGAGATGAATAAAACACATTTCACTTCCTTCTCTTCATTACTCTTTTGTTGTGACGTCATTGAGTATATTCGTTGTTTTAATTGCTGTCTTTGTAGCTATTATGGTAACTCAATTAATAAAATAAGAAATTTGTGTTGTGAAAGATCTACATGTAAATAGAACCTGTATAATGAAATTTTTAGGGACTGCTAGAAACACCAGGGAGAACTGTTCTACATGAGGGTGATGTACTAGAGCTGGATCCAGTTGAGAACACAGCTTTACAAAGGGTGCATGCATACCTGCTTAGTGATGGTCTTATGCTAGCCACTTGGATACCTAACAGGTTTGTTGAATTTTACAGTACATTTCAACTGCTTTCCATTATTATTATTATTATTATTATTATTATTATTAACTTTAGAGCACAAGAAAATTTCTCCCATAATTTTTATCATGTGTGGTCTTCTTATTAATGGGACTTGTGAGAAACACTAACAGGCTGTTGTATAAAGTGTTTATGTACTCATGAAGTGCTATATAGTAATGTGAAATGGAATTACAAGTGATAAATAATTGTCATCAGTTGTAAATAACACTTAAAAGAGTCATGAAATCTGTGTATATGTTTGTTATACACATCATATGTTCATTTTACAATCGATATTCATCAAGGTAAATTCTCATTTCACTGAGATTTTGTTAAGGTTTCTTGATGTGATCCATTGTACCATCATTAACTGTCTTCAAGATTAATGAGAGTTGTGATCTAAGAAAATATTTCTGTTTTGTCTGTAGGTGTAGGAAGTTGCACAGACAATTCAACACTTATTACATGGTTAAAATGAGCATATTTATTTACACTATTCACAACACTGATAGATTTACACATAAGCAATCATTAAAATGAAGAATGTCGTGTTGGGCAGTGTGCTCAGCAATAGGGTGGTCCAGTTGTTTCATGGCCACAGTTTGTCAATGGCCATTCATGCGTACATAAAAGCTTGCTGGTTGTCATGTCCACATAGAATGTAGCACAGTGATTGCAGCGTAGCTTATAGATCACATGACTGGTTTCACAGGTAGCCGTGGTTTTGATGGAGTAGGCAAGGTTTGTGACCAGACTGGAGCAGATGGTAGTGGCAGTATATATGGGACAGGTCTTGCATCGAATCTATTACAGGGGTATGAGCCATGAGGTAAGAGGTTGGGAGCAGAATGATTACTGCAGCTGTCACCTGTTCCACACCAAGAAGTCCCTTCCATACAGCCTAGCCACCCGTGAGGTCCATTATCAGGTGTAATTCGTCTTAATACATGCTTTATTTTTTCTCTTGAGTGAGATGAAATGCATATTCCTATCACAAAAAAGTATGTTAGGTTATGAATTTCATAAGTCAGATGCAGCAAATATGTGCGAAACAGTGGAAAAGATGAACAATGTAAACTTATCAAATAATCCAAGAACAGCGTTTTTACGTTTTAGCACCAGCATACATTCTTTTCTCCATCATTTTCATACATATCACTTCATTCAAGAGGCATATTCACGTACATGTTTGTAAACACTTCAGAGATGTTTCTGTATATGGTGTGGTCAAGGATGAATTTATTCGTGGTGCATATACCTTGATTTCCATTTCCTTGAAGATTTTGTTGCGCAGTTGCACACTACGCTGCTCTTTGTTTGTGGCTGTCTGTGGATGAATTGTTCTGCCAGAAAACACACAGGAAAGGATAAACACTTTGGATTATGTACACTTGCTATTGAAAATTACATTAAATTTACGAAATGTTATTAACAGTGTGACAAAGAACTGTGGTGTCCTTTTCTGACTGACAAGCAATTGTCGGAAACTTAAGAAACATATTGTCAAATTTCCTAACAGGACAAGAGGTGTTCTGTGGGTACACTGATTACCTGTACTTAATATAGACAGGCAACATATCCTTTCCATTGATTAAGTACTCAGTTAGTACAGCAAAATAATTCATGAAGCTGCCAAATACAGTGAGCTGGCAAAAGTCATGGGATAGTGATATGCACAAATACAGATGGCAGTAGTATCACACATACAAGGTATAAAAGGGCAGTGCATTGGCAGAGCTGTCACTTGTACACAGGTGGTTCATATGAAAAAGTGTCCAACATGATTACGGCCGCATGATAGGACTTAATAGACTTTGAATGTGGGATGGTAATTGGAATTAGACACAGGGGACATTCTACTTTGGAAATCATTAGGAAATTCAGTATTCCGAGATCCACAGTGTCAAAAGTGTCTGAGAATACAAAGTTTTATGCATTACCTCTCAGCACGGACAACATAGTGGCCTCCGGCCTTCACTTAATGACCAAGAGCATTGGTGTGTGCATAGAGTTGTCAGTGCTAACAGACAAGCAACAATGCATGAAGTAAGATCAGAAATCAATGTGGGACACACAATGAATGTATCCATTAGGACAGTGAAGCAAAATTTGTCATTAATGGGCTATGCCAGTAGACTACTAATGTGACTGCCTTTGCTAACAAAAATGGTTCAAATGGCTCTGAGCACTATGGAACTTAACTTCTGAGGTCATCAGTCTCCTAGAACTTAGAACTACTTAAACCTAACTAACCTAAGGACATGACACACATCCATGCCCGAGGCAGGATTCGAACCTGCGACCATAGGGGTCTTTGCTAACAGAAGGACATCACATGCAGCGCCTCTCGTGGGTTCGTACCATATTGGTTGGACCCTATATGACTGGAAAACCCTGAACTGGTCAGATGAGACCCAGTTTCACTTGGTAAGAGCTGATGGTAGGGTTTGAGTGTGGTGCAGACCCTACATAGCCATGGACCCAAGTTGTCAACAAGGCACTCTGCACGTTGGTGGTAGCTGCATAATGGTGTAGGCTGTGTTTAGATGAATGGATCATTGATCATTTACTCGAAATGGTCATGCTCGGCTACTTGGAGACCATTTGCAGCCATTCAGTAATGGAATTTTTATGGATGGCAATGCACCATGTCATGGGGCCACAGTTGTTTCCAATTAATTTCAATAACGTTCTGGACAATTCGAGTTAATGATTTGGTCACTGAAATTGCCCGACATGAATCCCATTGAATATTTATGGTACATAATCGAGAGATAAGTTCTTGCACAAAATCCTGCACCAGCAACACTTTCGCGGTTATGGATGGCTATAGAGGCAGCATGGCTCATTGTTTCTGCAAGGGATTTCCAACAACTTGGTGGGTCCATGTTATGTTGAGCTGCTGCACCACACGGGTCAAAAGGAGGTCCAACATGATATTAGGAGTTATCCCATGAATTTTGTCACATCAGTGTAAGGCTATACAATAAAACTGAAGTTAAAATGTTTTTAAATCTGGTTCACAACAAATGCTAGTGAGAATGGTGTCACATATGATCACTATATTCTAACTCCTTAGATGACCCGAAGTGATGTGAAGTTGGATTGCAAAATTCACACCTCTCTCACATCAGTTGACTGACTTCATCTGCACAGCTGATCTTCGTCTCTGGATTGTCAGAGCTCCATTGATCTCCAAAATATTAGGTAACCTAGACAAAGCATCTAGTATTATATTCTCAGAACCTTTTACACACTGCATCCTAATGTCATATTCCTGTAGGAACAACATCCATCACATTAATCTACTATGTAACAATCAACTACTAATTAGAAAAGATACAGCTTGATGATCTGTATAGATATGGATTTCTGGCCACCATACTAGTGTTTGAAATTTTTGGACACTCCATACAATTGCTAACAGTTCCTTTTCAGTAGCCATGTGATTTAATTCATGTTTATTCAGACTACGTCTAGCAAAGGCTATGGTTTGATGTTCTCCATGATCTAGATCCCACTGTCCTTGGAAGAGTTCTGCATAAGAAGGTACATTTCAGCTTCCACCAATAACATAGTCACCATTTCTCACATTAATATTCGAATGTTTACAAGTCTTCCGATTCGTCTCACTCTAGACTCGATAAAATACATCTGCAATAAAATTGGTTTAACAACCACTTAATTTATGAACCCATCTTCCCTCTAGAGAGTCCAGTATGTGAAGTACTTAAAAGTCAATATTCAATTGTCCATTTTTCTTTAATAGTAATCACAGTCACTGAAACAGCAAAGAATACTACATAATTACTCCTTGTTCTTTCATCGCGGCTTCTGTGGCGCTAGCAGCAAACACTTGTTGCCGTCGTTTGACTGCCGTGCTTACAGTCTTCTCATAAGAAACTTCCAACCTCCACACAGAAAGAGGTGGCGCAGCAGATACTTTTCCACTCTCCCACTTATATTTAAAATATCATGTGTTCGAGACGGTACAAGGATGAGTGGTTCTAGAATCTACACGGAAATTCTGCTAGTACAATATTTCATGCACTGTATGATGTTACAGGATGCTTTTGACTACAAAACTAGAAATACTGCATCATTGATGGCTTTCTTCCTTTCCTTATTTTGTAGAGTGAAAAATACTTGAATACTTGCAGTATTCTAGCTGTTATTGACATGCAGTTACGAAGGAACATTAAATTACTGATGTGTATTGAAAGAAACGTGTAACTATCAGAATGGGTTAGCAAAATCACATCGGAAACAATTGAAGGGAAAGGTATTTTAAAATCTCTACAGTTTTGTAATAGTCATTAATTCGCAGACACCCTCAAAGTCAGAAACTAATTTTTACACCTACAGTTATGTTCCTCACAGTGGTTAGAAAACTTATAGCAACAGAAAGAGACATTGCAGATAGCACTTCAAAAGTATTCAACAAAGGATGAGGCAAGCTGCTCAAATAGCCCCAGCCTACCTAAAAGCCCAGACATAGGCTACTTATTGTATTAGGTAATAATGAAGAGCGCTCAGCTTGATATGTAGCAAGCATGTCAGCGTCAAACGGTTAACACTGTTGCATTACTTCATAGTTTTAAGTCCTGTTGTATAGCACTTTGATAAAATATACATGCTTCACTTTTTCCATGTTCCAGAGACTCCTCTCTGTGTGGGATCCATATATTATATTAGCGTAAAGTACAAATATGAAGATGAGGAGTAAGACTCTGGCATTTTGAGGATATGGTTCAGGCTGTTAAGCCTGCTCAAGTAGCTCAGTTGGTAAGAGTATCGCCTGCAAGAGACAAGTTTCAATCCCAATATATCACTCTGAAACTGTCTGGAAGTATAACAACAATTATACTCAGCTGAATATTCAAGAGTCATTGTGGTCAGATTTTAACCTCTTTTAAAGATTTTTGTTGTTGTTTGAATGCACCAACATTTGTACACATCGTTCCTATTGGATGACTACATCTTTTTAAAACTTTTTGTAAAGTACACTATAATGTTTGATTCTGCTGGATATGAGATCTAACAGTGACATTTTCTATTTTTTGTTTCTTAAGTTTTGCAGTTTTCGTTGGCCAGATTGTTACGTGTCCTGACTACCCATTTCACTTCACTTGAATCTTGTACTGACAATATTTAGTACAAAGCCCCCCTTAGTGTAAAATCTGTTAACTGCTTTAATTAAAATTTGTGCTTTATTGTACAGCTTCATCTTAAGAAAGTAATTCAAGTACTCCTCACAATTTAGCACAGACTCACTGACCTGTTATTGCCATGTATCTGACCTTTTTCTTATACATATTGTGATATACATAAATTTACAAATATTTACAGGAATCTATTTAAACAAAATTAAAGCTGGTATCACTTGAATGCTAAATCAGCCATTGATTTGACGTTAAAAATTGGAAGTATTCTTGAAGATTACTTAAAGAGTTAGAGATCCAAGAAATTTATGGTACTTACTTCCCCTTTGGCATTCATGACATATTTTATTTGTTTTGCTGCATATCATCGTACTTAGAAATTTTTAGTTCTGCAGTAACAAATTTGTATATGAAATACTAAACTTTTATCATGCAGTCACTTTTGAGGCCTTTTCACATATAAAGATTTTGGGTTGAATTTTCAGTCGGTTCTAGGTTTTTGTTTCTGAGGAAGATAAACAAGAGGTTTAATATTATAGCTAAACTTCTGAACTTGGACCTCTTTTTCCCCCAGACGAGGTCCTGTACGCTACAAATTTCAAGCCATCTATGAACTTGGCAGTCTTGCTGTAGTAAATGTCCGTGACATGGGTAATGTGAAAATGGCTTGGAAGCTTTTGGCATTTCCAGATACTCGAGTCTTCCAGTGTTCCAGCAATCAGAGTAAGGTAAGAAATCTCTCTTATCATTATTTGCAGGTGAGTTCCATAGTTGCTGTGGATATTTTGTGTAATAATATTAGCATTGAGATATGCATTTGGGTATTAGACAGAATACACATTTTTTCATATTTAACAACAGTGGAATGAATAAATATATCCATTCAACAAACAATGTGGGTCAGTTTGGTTGGTGTGGACATCACAGAGACAACGGAATCAAAAGACAGTAAAAAAATAGCAGATAATGAGATATGTCAATGGGGAAAAGGAATTCTAAGTCCGTAGGACCAGAAGCATGGGGTTTACCTGGCTAGTTGGACTGAACAAGTAAGGAGTAGTAGAATAGAGGAAAGTGTGATAGAAGCTTTAAGCTGAAGGAGCAAAAGAGATTGACGATGGATGCGTATCACAAGACTGGTGGAACATAAGCATGCCTTGGAATGAAAGTGCAGGTTTAGTAGTATTTCTGCTTGTGACCAAATCTAAATAATTTAGGCAGGGTGCTAGAAGTACTCAGTTTCCTTCAGGTTGATTTTAATACAATTTCAGCACTAACACCACTACTGTGCATTTCCTTTTAGTGATTTTTCATTGTCTTTGAAAGTTTCATATAAGTTACTGTGAAAAGTGTCTGCACGTGAGCTGTTTGGTAACATGAATAGTTTTGCTGGTGGCTATCATCTAAGGTTATTTAATCACTTTGTTACAAGTGGGTCAAAAGTAGGTGGACTTTGGTGGGTGCATCTGACAAATTTATATGGAAATCTTATGGCTGAGAGAGACAAATGGGACAAGGTAAAATTTTGCAACTGCAAGGTTTCTATTGATATGTTACAGATTTAATGGGTAACAAAATGCCATGCTGAGAACATTGAACAGGACCGAAACACATATTTAGTAGACCAGTGTTGTCGAACAAAAACAGATTTAATGGAAGGATTACGTTGTTAGTGTTACAGACTGACAAGGAAAGTTTGTATTGTATGTTAACCGGGGACCTAGAAACAACAGAGAGGCTCTGTCCCCGCCGCAGCCGCAGTGGTCCACAAGCCCACGATGACTACGGCAGTCCACTTCACCCCTCCGCTGTCCCACACCGAACCCAGGGTTATTGTGCGGTTCGGCTCCCTGTGGACCCCCCGGGGAATGTCTCACACCAGACGTGTGTAATCGCTATGTTTGTGTGGTAGAGTAATGGTGTTGTATGCGTGCCTGGAGAACTTGTTTGCGCAGCAATCGCCGACATAGTGTAACTGAGGCAGAATAAGGGGAACCAGCCTGCATTTGCCGAGGCAGATGGAAAACTGCCTAAAAACCATCCACTGACTGGCCGGTTCACCGGACCTCATCAAAAATCTGCCGGGCGGTTTCGTGCCGGGGGCCAGGCGCTCCTTCCCGCCCGGAAAGCCGTGTGTTAGACTGCACGGCCTACCAGGCGGGCAAAGCTTGTATTTATCAATATTTTGTTACAGAAACTTTATTTATTGATCTAATGATTTTATACATTGGAGTTGTCTGAGCAAATTGCATTCCTGGTTTAATTACTTTAGAATGGATCTGGTTTTACTTGTCTCTTACAGTTAATTCATCCTGTCATCTCCAGAGATCTGAATTAAGTTCAAAATATGACTGTTTTAATAACTCAGAATTGCAGCTGTGTTGCTTTAATCATTCTACATTGGTACTTGCATTGAAAAAGTCTAAACATTCCATTTAGTTACACGTTACTTTGACACACTGAGAGAGTTTCCACTCACACTGGGGGAACTCATTCAAATTGGTTTTGAGAGCAGTTTACATATTGCAATTTGTTTTGGAAAATGTACGTATTGGTGTAACTGTTATCATTGCCCTCAGTGTAGATGAATCCTTGTTGGTGAACCTTCTTGTGCCTATACATAGAAACATATTGCCTTACATCATGATAGTTTCAATCACCAAACCTTTCATAAAATACATTATTTAACTTTTTTCAGCCTGTAGCAGGAGACCAGTGACTTCAACCTTTTTTTCTTTTCTTTTTCTTTTCTCTTTTTTTAATGCCCAATCTTTGAAAGGTATGTACTTTGCTTTGAAGTGATTGATGGTGTTCTTCCAGGTATGCATTCCTGTTATCATATCCATTTTTGCTCAATATTTTGATGACCAACTCAGTTTTCTTCTTCAGGCACTGCGAGTTATATCATCATGTTTATTCACCAGACTGTGAACTGTTGTTTGTCCCACTCTGCTATTTATAACTGAGTTTGACCACCAGCACTCACTATGCCTTTTGATACTCTTTTATTTTTTACAGTGCATATGATATTCCCTGAAATGCACATTCTGTTAACATTTCCCAGGTCTGGTGGATGTGATGGCAAATCGGGTTCTCAGTTTATTAAAATTATCTGCCGTCACATGCACCAGAGATAGGAAAAGCCAAGAGAATGTGTGTTTCAGGGAATCTTAGCAAGGGCTCTGAAAAATGAGAGACGGTCAAAGGGTATAGTGGGTGTTAGTACTCAAACTCAGCAGTAAATGGCAGCATGGGACCAACAATAGTCCACCATCTGGTTGGAGTCCAGGCAGCAGGTACACATAACAGCACAACTCACAGCAGTTGAAAAAGATAACTGGCTCAATCAACAAAATATTGTGCAAAAAATGGAACCGACAACTCGGCTGTATATGAGGTTGCACACCATGCTCTCAGCTCCAAGCATCTACCAGAAATTTATTTTACGTTGTGCTTGAAGTACCTGTCATCTGTTGCTCTTTTTATCACTGAGTGCACAGCTTTTTCTAGGAGGTACACAAGCACATCACAGTTGTGGTTTGCAATTCTTGACAATTGTCCATATGTTGTATATGAGAGAAATTTTCTTTGATGGACTATTTGGGGTAGTAGTGGTGAGTTGAATGATTGCCACTGCTATAATGACAGTGTAATTAAACTTCTGCCTGGATGTTTTTGTGTGCCACAAATCTACATAATTGAATGTCTTAAATATTGTTAGTGTTTATGCTGCAAAAACTGGTTATGTGTAGACAAAATTTAATTTGAATGGAACAAAACTGTCATGATGATGCTTTTACTACCTGTAAATTGGTAAACACTCATGTGTCAAGTTTAAATGTGGTGTGTGCACTCTAAGACTCAAATTTACATGGGAGGTCTGTCGTCACAAGGGCAGACATGCATTTAAAAAATCATAAAAGTTCAGAATTGAGTATATAGCATTGAAAGTTATTATGCATATTTTAGAGACTCTACACTTACATTTATGTAGGTTCAAAATGATGTGTTGGTGTGGTTGGATTCAAAAAATTTTGGTAAATGTAGGACACAGCGTTTTTTTTTTTTTTTTTTTTTTTTTTTTTTTTTTTTTTTTTTTTTTACAGCCAGTTTGGAATAATCATCTTGTAGTGTGGCACACTGTATGGCATTTTGTTGGATTCTTATTCTTTTCATTTACTGGGATATACATTGGAAAATGAACCAAATCCATTGCTTGTATACATTATGGATATAGAATAATGTGTGTTGCTGTAATGTTATACATTCTGGGAGCTGTACTAATTATAATAATTGTTATGCAGCATTTACTTGAAAGTCTGAGAACATTTTAAACTGTCACTTTGTGGTCCACAATATGGGCATTGAACACACGTCTCCAGAACTACAAAAAAGATTTTATTGCAGTTTGTGTTATTTCCACCTTTTGTACCTTCCTTAGTAAACATTAGAAGGAAAATTACTACCACCATCTGAATTATTACTAAATATGTAACTGTAGTGTAAAAAATGAGTTATGAAATTTGTAATTACTACTTATTCAGTAAAAACAATACTACCTAGAAGTCATTTTGTATCTGGAGAATGGTAATTTGAGACTACTTATCAAACATAGAAATGATACTTTTGACACATGAAGCTGCTGTAAAAATTATCTTTTATTGTATAACCGGTTTCAGACACACACTATTATCTAGTATAATTTTTGTTGATAGCAGGAGTTACACATATACAGAGTGTCCTTCAAGGAGTCATCAGGCACTTAGTTGATTCTGCACATATTTGCAGTTTCAGTTTTGTGAGCTGTAGCTGGAGTCAGCCTAAACAGATACTGCTGATCACATCTTTCACGTGACACCCAGTGTCGACTGACATTTTTGGTTTGTTTCCAGCTACAAACAAAATTATTTTTAAAAGCAAAATTGTGTGTGCCCATCTGGCAGAGGTGCCGCAAGTTAGTCTAGAAAACGAAAACAAAATTTCACATATCTGCCGAAACATCAGAGAAAATATGCCTGATGACTTTTAGGAGGGACACCCAATATAAGATAAAATGAATGTCAAAATGTAATATTTATAAATAGTGAAAGAACTTTAATACCTCTGACTGCTTTGCACACTTTGTAGTTAAAATCTTCATCAGATTGTTGGTGCTGTAAGAGCTACACGCAAAATTTTTGGTCTCATTCGGGTGTTCTGTGATTGAAAGTATTGTACTATCATTCATCTGATGTGAATGTGTTGCTACGTACTATGTAGTGTCATTATTTTTACAGATTTTTCAAAGAGAATGAGAATAAACGGGTGATATTTATTACACATGGCTAATATTTGAAAATACTAAATATTTCAGAAATATTGGAACTGGAAGCCATTTTTCCTATTACAGAGCCGAATATTATGGCCTTATGTATCATAACCAAAATCTGTTCATGTGTATGATTTTGTAACTTTGTTAGTGAACACATTGAAAATAACCTTTTCATACCTGTCCTCATTAAGGAAGAATTCATTGCTATACGCTTTTTGTACCTTCCTTAGTAAACGTTAGAAGGAAAATTACTACCACAAGTTAGTCTAGAAAACGAAAACAAAATTTCACATATCTGCCGAAACATCAGAGAAAATATGCCTGATGACTTTTAGGAGGGACACCCAATATAAGATAAAATGAATTTCAAAATGTAATATTTATAAATAGTGAAAGAACTTTAATACCTCTGACTGCTTTGCATCTTTGTAGTTAAAATCTTCATCAGATTTTTGGTGCTGTAAGAGCTACACGCAAAATTTTTGGTCTCATTCGGGTGTTCTGTGATTGAAAGTATTGTACTATCATTCATCTGATGTGAATGTGTTACTACGTACTATGTAGTGTCATTATTTTTACAGATTTTTCAAAGAGAATGAGAATTCATAGGTGATATTTATTACACATGGCTAATATTTGAAAATACTAAATATTTCAGAAATATTGGAACTGGAAGCCATTTTTCCTATTACAGAGCAGAATATTATGGCCTTATGTATCATAACCAAAATCTGTTCATGTGTATGATTTTGTAACTTTGTTAGTGAACACATTGAAAATAACCTTTTCATACTCGTCGTCATTAAGGAAGAATTCATTGCTATACGCTTTCAGGAAGAATGGCTGGAAAAATTTGACCAAGCTAAAAAGGCACGCCTTGCTCAGGAGCAGCAGAAAAGGGAATCTGCAAATACAGGTAGTGCCTCATCTCCAGTGAAACCAGTACGATCGGAATCTATTGACTCGTCAACTAACCGTAAGTGCTGCATTGCTTTATTTGTTTATTTGTTTCAGATGAGGTCTCAAAACGCTAGAAACAATTTTTTGTGTGACTGGAAATGGAAAATAAATTTCTCTTCTGGATTGCCTTTTTCGTTTTATGTACTCACTATTGTTGTACTGCTCAGTGTGGCATTATTGAGAGGATCTAACCTGAATGTTCCTAGACATGAGCAGGTGGCACTAGTGTAGTGGAAGGTGTTGCTAAGTATATATATTCCACTTTGTGTGAAAGAAATTTGCTTGGCTGTTTGATGATATGGACATAACATGGACTTAAATTCATTAACATTCAAACCTGACTACAATATGGCAGAAGCAAATGGATACTGTGCAACACGTTGTAGTGATCATAGTAAATGAACAACCCATGCAGTAGTGGTGGTTCAGTAAATTCTGGGAAGGCTAATGTGACTCTTTAAAGTTTGATGGGGATTACATTATATCAAATTCTTGATTTTGCAATTGAACAGTGAGCAATCAAGAAGACACATGAGTTGTCCTTGAAGGCAGTGATCATCATCACATACATACTCTTGGAGTGTGTACTTCTCCAAATTTTTCATAAAAAAACCTTCTGGTGTTGCACAAAGCAGTGATCTGCAAAAACTGAATTAGACCATAATTATCATTTGTCTGGAGGGTAGTTAGATGCCAAAAATGTCCAGTCATTTTAGAAAAATAAAGGTAAGCATGGTTGTTAGTTCTCTGCTGCTATTATTTATAATTCATTTTTATAAACTGCTGAAAGAGTTAACAACAAACCGTACTATAATCTGTCATTCAAAATATATAAAAATCACTTGTTGAGCTCAAGTGAGTGGTTTGTGACAATGTGAAAGTCCGAGGCACCAATGAATCTCTTCTAAATTAATTATACGCACCAGCTCTCTATTTCCAAAAATTTGTATGATTTTGTGTGTGGAGAGAGTTTGATCACTGGAATAGCTGTCACAGTGCTTTTGATATGTTTGTGTTGGCCCCAACACCGAACTATAACCAAAGCAGCTTCGATACACATACATTGTAGGAAGTGCATACAATAAAAAAATACTTACTTTCTTGTTTTCTCTGACTCTTTAATCTTTTACGTGTTTCTGTTACATGTATAATTTGTTAGTTTTAGTGGCAGTATTTTATAATGTATAGCTCAAACAAATTACAATGACCTTTAATTATACTGTAATAATGCATTCTTATTTCTCAGCATTTGAGGATTCAGAAGACAGTATTCCTGAGCTGGAACTACCAGACTGGCTTTTAGAAGTACCTGAAGACCTTGATGTATGCATTGCCCAGCGCCATTTTGAAGATGCTTACAATTTGCTTGAACGAGCCAGAGATTTTCTGGACAAAAATTCTGGTAGAGGCAGTGATGCAGTAATTATTGATATCCGGTAAACATATACTTTTTCTTGGTTGAATTTGTATATATGTAGTGTGCATGTTACATAAGTAATAAGGCTGCATTAAAACTAATTGTTTTTATTGTGATGTCTTGCATGTGGAAGGTAAATGTGGAATGAACTCTGAACACCAAACTCTAATTTAAAGTGTGTTTTTTGGTTGCTTTAAATATCTATATACACAACACAGTTTCCTTCATACAATTGTTATTTGTGTAAGTGTAGGCTTCTGTGGCTGTTGTCACAATCAATAAAATTTTTCTTGCTCTGTCATGGCATTGTCAATGTGGTCACAGACTCCAAATAATTTTAATGAACTGTTCTTTGTGTTTGTCACTCTGTGTTTGAATTACTTCATTTAGAAGTAATATAATACATTGCCAGATCGTTGAATTATGTTCAAGGGTCTTACACAAAATAGATTTTCCATTAGTGATCCAGCACAGCAGAGTTACAAAAGGATGTTGCTCCAGTTCTTGTGATAGAAACACCCACACTGCTTGCTAAAGTGTCTCAAAATATTGAAAGGGCGGTCTGTATTAATAAAATCATTCCTAGAAATGACACATGTAACGAGTCAGTATATAATCATATAGGAAGGAAATGTAGCTACTTATGAAAATCCATAACATTGCAGTTTGTAGCAAATCTACAAGAAGATGGGAATATCAACACTCAGTTGTCCTACATGAAGTAGTTTCAGTATTTTATGTTTTAAACTTGTCCCTATTCCTTGTGACTTCAGAGGCTGTTGATACTGTATTGCAAATACAAATTCCTTGAGTGGAGTTCACAAGGGTGTTTTGATAAACATTAGTCACAGAATCAAAAGATAAAATAAACAAAATACTAAAAACATTATTGATTTATAGTGCAGCTCTTATAACATGACCTTAATAGCAGTGCACACTTCTGTTTGCAGCTGAAAAGTATTCCGGTGTAAGAAGCAGTAGAATTCTCATATCTTTTTACATCTTGCCTAGCACCTATCTTTGTAGTAAGATGAGAAGAGCTTGTGAATTCGTGTGCTGAGAGTGGTGGGGGAACCTTGTTATAGCAATTCCCCATCACACACCTCAGCTGCAAAGTGAGAGAGCTTTATCTTTTTAATGGGATACATATCTTCAGTGCTTGCATGTTTGTTGCATTTAAAAACTGTGTTAGTGTTTATAATCTTTGGAGGTGCATTGAAAGTTTCAGAACTGAAGGAAACACTCTCTCTCTCTCTCTCTCTCTCTCTCTCTCTCTCTATGATTCTCCAGTTTAACTTAAGAAATTATTATTATTAATCATGTGGCAGTTAAACATCATATTGGAACACAAATAAAATATGTACATATTTTACAAAGTTACAGACATATTATTTATATAATGTATCACATTTGCTGTAGTGTCCAAGGAATCTGAAGGGTTTCCAGGGTACGAATTTTGGAGACACTCTTCAACAATGTGTCTGACAATCTGTCTCGGGAAACCACAGACACAATTCGTAGTGGTGGTCTTTCTCCACCTGTGCAGTAGGTCATCGTGTCTCCCATGATTAGTCCAGATCCTGTTGAGTGTACTCGGTGCCCTCTGGGGCAGATTAAGCTCCCATGGTTTGTTGTTGACTTGAAGAAAGCTATGGAGCTCTGGTGAAGTATTATTATACCATTATTTTGGCCAAGCTTAGTGGAGATTCAACTTACCGTATTTACTCAAATCTAAGACGCACTTTTTTTCCGGTTTTTGTAATCCAAAAAACCGCCTGCGGCTTAGAATCGAGTGCAAAGTAAGCGGAAGTTCTGAAAAATGTTGGCAGGTGTCACCACAACTGACTTCTGCCGTCAAATATATGTCGCGCTAGACTGGTATGCTTTGCAGGCACAAAGATAAATACTGGCGCCAAAACCTCTGCGTCAGTAAATAAATTAAAAGGTAGAAGAATGTAAACATTATGCCATGTATTCTTTCGTGTTTGCTGCTATTTCATTTAAATCCTGTCTGCCTAATAAACTACGAAACTAGAACAGCAAACGCGGAAGAATATACATATCATGTCATGTTTATATTCGTATTATTCTTATGCTGAATAGTGACACAGTCAGAAACTAAGCACGGCAACTGACTAGATTTTTAAATCTAAGATGACCCTAATTTCTGTGCATAATGTAATGTATTAAAGAGTCGTCTGCAAACAGAGAAAAATTTTCGCTAAACTCTCGTTCAGAACATTTTCTATCATACGCAATCTATTATTTGGTTCTTGTTGATCATTATTAAAGAAAGCAGCAGTTTAAGTAACAACAAATAGCAGACTCTCGCCATTGTTTCGCTTATGAGACAGTTCCTCTCTTTTTTTCCTTTTTTTTTTTTAATTGTAAGCTGCGGTAGCGCGCACAAAAGGAAGCCTTGCCGCGAGCGGCGACAGGTCGTAAACACGCATTATCAGAATGTAACAAACAATGCATGACACAGTACAATAATGCATTTTCAGCTTAGAGTGACATAAACACCTATAACAAAGAGAATGGCACTTATCAGATCAAAGCAAAATAAGCAATCGATTCAAACCAGACGAAGCACGCGAAAAAGGAAGGGTACCCGTATAAATACGGACGGAGCGCCTGACATAGCAATGGCTACCTGGTGAAGCTTAAACTGCTAAGCTTACGACTCGAACCAAACTACTGTAGCTGTATCTTCATCCATTCGACCTCAATTGTGTTTCATGTTACAATGGACCAACTGTTTTTCGATTTGGAGGGGCAGTCTAAAACTTTTCTCTCACCTTGAATTTCGAGTCTCAAATTTCGGGAGTGGCTTAGATTCGGGCAAAATTTTTTTCTTTGATTTCGAGTCTCATTTTTCGGGTGCGGCTTAGATTCGAATAAATACGGTAGGTCCACCAGTTGAGTGGCTGAGACGTGTGATGGGGAATTGCTATAACAAGGTTCCCCCACCGCTCTCAGCACATGAATTCACATGCTCTTCTCATCATACTACAAAGATGTATGGGGGGGGGGGGGGGGGGGGTGCCGGAGCGGTCTGTTGTTTCAGGTAGCAAATATGTCCTCATGAATTGGCAGCTGCTGGTTGTTGAGGATTTTTTTATATATTCCCTCGAAAGGATATTCCTTCTCCTCAGGTTAAGTGATGGAATTCAGCTCAGGGTAGGTAGGCAGAATGCTGGAGTGGACTTGATTGGGCACAATCCACATTGTTTGATTTAGCAGGGCTGCAGTATTCTGCTACTGAGTCAACAAGGTCCAGGACAGATGATCATAAGAACAAAGCTGCAGAACTCCATGTTGTACATAATTTATTGACTTCAGTTTAGCTACAGTGTGTTAAATGCTGTTCAAATGGCAGCATTCTGTCAAGTGTAACTCCAAGGTACTGTGGATATATGTTATGGGCCAGGCGAGTACCCTGGAAAAATATGTCCAGTTTTTTGTTGGCTGGGATATTATTCAGTTGAAAGCAAGTGCATTCAGTTTTTGTCATGGTTCACTTGAAGTACCCTTTTATATCTGCTATTACTCAGTCATCAGCGTAACCAAAATTCCCAGACTGAGTGGCTTGCTTATTGGCAATATCCTAATTAAATAGTGACGGAGCTGGGATTGAGCTGTGAGGTAGGTCATTGTTGAGAATCTTCTGCTCACTAGTGATATTGCATGTGATTACCCGAAATGGCCTGTCAGTCAATATGTTGTTAAGAAGTTGTGCAGGGTGTTGCCTGGAACAGCTGATCAGCTGATAGAGAGCACTCTTTCTCCACTCAGTATCATTAGCTGCAGGCAGATCAATTAATAAAACAGAGATGTTTTTGGAATCCAGCATGTATGTAAGTTGTCACTGAAAGTACATGATCCACACAGCTATGGTTTGGTCAGAATCCAGTCTGTTCAGCAGGAATTTTTCCAAGTATCTCGATACATATTCTCTTATATAGGAGTCTCTCAAGTAATTTATAAATCAGAAGGGCAATAGGGCAATAACTTTGAGGTCTGATGTTAGGTTTACCTGGTTTTAAGATACCAGTGATATTCGTTTGTTTCATAAGTCATGGCACAGTGTTGGAGAAAAATTAGGCTAACCATGTTTTGGCATATTTGCAACACTGCAGAATGAATTCCGGATGTATATCACTGAAACCTGGAGCTTCAGCTTATTTAATGTCTTTTGAAGTTGTTGAAATGTCAATGAAAGTGAATGGGAGAGAATATGGGCTGTGATGTGAAATTCCACCACCATGGTTCTTCGTTCTCACTTCACTTGTATAGTGTGAGGTCAGGAAATAGATGATTTTGATCATGGGTGGGCAACAGGTGGCCTGCGGGCCACGTTCAGCCCATGATTGAATTCAATCCAGCCCATGAAAGAAATTCTGAGTGAACGCAAAATGAATTTAATGTCAAATAATCACGTTTTTAGGCATAATTTGTTGGCATGGCATGCCGGGGAAGGGGTGATATTCATTTCAGTGTGTTACCCCTTCAACA
This sequence comes from Schistocerca piceifrons, assembly GCF_021461385.2. Classification (NCBI taxonomy): domain Eukaryota; kingdom Metazoa; phylum Arthropoda; class Insecta; order Orthoptera; family Acrididae; genus Schistocerca; species Schistocerca piceifrons. Next base: position 395,712,167 of record NC_060138.1, on the reverse strand, counting down.
TTAACTTCATGGAAGCCGTAGTTTTGACTTCAAGCACTAGGAGTGTTCCTGTCCCATTCTGATGAGGTGGCCTGCGATCTGAAGTAAGTAAGTGAATCAGGTCCACGGGCCACCAGAGGTTGCCCGTGCCTGGTGTAAATGTTGGGGCAGTGTATGGAGCCAGCTGTGTTCAGTTTTATGAGGTTGTTGTGTTGTGTTATTTGATTTGTACCTCCCAGGTTTCTGCTTGATTGAAGTCACGTTTTTCAATGGTGTCCAGCCATTTCTGGCAGCGTGTGGCATCAAGACTATGCAGCATTTTGTCTGCTGTTTCTTGTTTTCTGTTTGAGAGAAAGTCCCCATACAGTTTCTCACCAACCATCCTGGAATGTGCTCCTGCTGTGCATAATACTGCACTGAAAAATCTTCCGTAGTTATTGTGCAAGGGAGGAATCCATCCCAAAATCTTATGAAGGTTGTTAGAGAAGTCGGACCAGTTTGCTTTCTGAAAGTTCCATAGTGGGCGGGAATTGGAATCTGTCAGTGAGATCTGCAGGCCCGCTTCCATCACTACTAAATGATGCTGATTGTTTAGAAAGTCAGGCAGAACTCTTTCTGTGATTGCTAGTGGCTGGAGATTATCGTTTGAAGATACAAAACATAGATCAGAATTGCACTTTGCCTCCAAGCAGCTGATCTAAATGTGAATTGGTTCTCGGCATCAAAAATTAGGTGGGGAATGTGCTCTTCTTCCCATGAAATTAAAGCTTCTCCATTGGAGACATATTTCCATTGCTCATGATGGCTGTTGAAATCATATGTATAAATAGAAGTGTGTGTGTGTGTGTGTGTGTGTGTGTGTGTGTGTGTGTGTGTTTGTGAACTGCGGAAGTTTGTAGATATTTACAATATGTAAATCTCCAGTTTTTGTAACTACTTTGTGGATATTGTTAGAGGTTCCTTTTGAGATTAAGAAAGTTTTTTTTTTTTTTTTTTTTTTTTGTGCATATATATGGCGATCCCATAGGCTGGATGGTAAATTGCACCAAGGAGTCACATCGTGGTATTTTACCTCTTGTCATTTTTTAATCTTCATTATTTGCAAGTGTTTCTTGGATAGCAATAGCGATCACATCAACAATAGTTTTGCAAGTGGAGGGTTGATAAACCCTGGCATTTAGATCTGCTTGTGCACTCTATTTTAATCTGTAACACACTAGTACTTGGTCAGAAATATCTAGGTCCTTGGTCTTTAAAAGAACCGTTGTCGATGTTACGTGCCCAAGTGATGTGTTGTGCTAAATTGCAGGGATTGTCTAGCAGCCAATTTTGTTGATTGTGTAGCATCATGCAGAGGTCACTTGCTGCGTATTTTGACGTTATATCTACATACGGAAAGTAACAGTAACCTCCAGCTTTGGAAAGAAAAGTAACTTTGTAATGATTTTGATATGCTTGACTGAGTTTGAGGTCTCATCTGTCATGAACATGTGTTTTACTAGTCAGGGACCACAGTTCTACTATGTATGCAGAACTCCATTCAGTATATTACATACCCATTAATATGAGAAGCCTACGCTCTTAACATTTTCATGGTGGCTGTTTTATGTCACATTTCCATTAATTTTGTTGGATATTTGTTCCGAAGAAATCTCAGGTGGCTGTATGGAGCATGCCTGACTAGGGTCACCTGTACGACCACATTTAAATACATTTATCAGTGACGAACAGCTCTTTGTACTGGTGCAAAGATTCATTAAAATTTCCCTCAATCAGTTTGTGTCTGGGCCACACTTAAATTTTTCTTTATTGCTGCTCAATACTTGCATTAATCAGTTTTTAAGAACCATGTGACACCAATCAGTTAACATAATTACCAACAAAAGGCTGTTTATTGTGTGTGTTTGGAAAATGGAACTAAACCATTGCAAGACTTTTCTTGCTGACAGTCGTACTCCTTAACAGTATTTACTGCTGCCTGCTACTTACCTTGAGGAGACAAAATTCCAGGCCCTCCCAAGAGACACACGAAAAATTATCCAGAACTTTTAGTTCCTTCCACAGGAAAGAGGGATAGTTTTATAAGGAAGGTTGGACAAGAGGAATAGGTCACTGAGTGCCCAGGTTGAGGGGTCTACCTTTAATGAGGATGGGGAGACAAAAATCTGTGTTTAATGAGATGACATACAGTTCATTTTAACTTAGAAACATAAAGCTCATTACAACTGATCCATTTTTACATTAACTGAGTTAGTCTGAGAGCATGAGAAGCATAAATGTGATTTAGGCATGATTACATAGTGTTCAGTCTTTAACATTTTCCATAAGCTGTAATAAATCAAACTTTAATGGTTGTTCTGACATGTCACACAGTGATGAGCTAGAACATTGTGATAACTGCACCTGCAAGACTGACTGCCACCTGGCAGTATTTTAGGTGAATGATATGGTAAGGAAAATATATTAGTGGAGCAGAGACGACTTAGGATTCTTTCTAGGAATGATGTGGGCTGCAAGTTGGGAAATCCATTGATGACTTTGACAAAGCGTGGGATTGTTATGGCCCAGAACCTGGGAATGAGCATCTCAGAAATAGTGGAGCTGGTTAGCTATTCATGGGTTACTGTCATGAGCACCTATGGAAAGGGGTTGGAGGATGGAAAAATCACAAGTAAGTGATAAGACGTTGGACGTCCACACGTCGTAGAATGTGGCGGTCAGAGACTTGCCCAACCTGTAAACCAAGACTGGCGTCATTTTATGGCATATCTGACAACAGAGTACAGAATTGGTGCCAGCACATTGTTTTGGAAGACACCGTTTTGTGCAGATTGTTGAACATATGGCTCTGCAGCAGATGACACTTACATGTTCCCAAGTTGACCCAATGATACCATCAGTTATGTTTGCAGTTGGCATGAGAACATCAAGATTGGGCTGTGGACCAATGCAGACATGTCACCTGATGGAGTGAATCACATTTATTGTTACACCAGGTTGACTGTTGCATCCAGATACATCCTCAACTAGGTGAACGGATGCTGGAAACGTGCACTGCGCCATAGATGAAGGCCAATGGGGCCAATATTACTCTATGGGGGGAGGGGACATTCACCAGGGCTCCATGGAGCCTGGGGTAGTAATAAAAGATACTATGACAGCTGTGAACTACGTGAGCATTGTTGCGGATCACTTACAACTGTTCACACTTGGTGTCTACCCTGATGGTGATGGCATCTTCCCGAAGGATAACTCTGCTTGTCACATGGCTAGAATCATGCCAGAGTAGTTTGGGGAGCATGATAGAGAACTCATATTGGTGTCGTGGCCACCAGATTTGTGTGATCTAAACCATGTGGAACACATTGTGATGCTATCAGGTGTCATGTCCCTACCCACAAACCCCTGACCTGTCATTTACAAGAATTGCATGACCTGTATGTAATCATTTGGTACCACATTACTCTGGAAACCTACCAAGGACTTGTTGAATCCATTCCATACAGAATCTCCTCTATGTTGCATTCCAAAGATGGGCCAATGCATTGTTAAGTGAGTGGTCATAATGTTTTGGGTCATCTCTATACTTTATCCTTACATTGGTATTTGTTGAACGTTTCTTAATTGCAGACTAAAATTTATGCTTTTACCAGTTGTAATGTGAAGCTTACTGAAAATACCAGACTAGTCCATTTTCCCTTATGGGCCATACAGTGCACAAAAATTGTTTGTATACAGTTTGAGCAACTCTTTCTAACACTTTCTCTTCTGTGTAATGTGTACATACTTGACTTTAATCTCTTTTACTGCAAATAAACCCCTTGCCTGATTCAATGTACACACTGTATGCACATGTTGTACCTGGCCTGAGCAAACAGTATGTCTGACTTATTGGGTGCTGGCCTCTTGGGGCCACTGAGGTAATGCATGTCATTGATTATGGCCCTCCTGTATCCTTTGATTCCATATCTGAATAATAATTGTGGGATCTTGAGGAACATGATTAGCAGTATTGTGAAATGATAAATTTATGTTTATAATAGATGATGAGCCTGGCACTGTCAAATTCTGATGTGTGCTGGTAGACATCTCTCCTCCTTACACGAGGCTTAATATGATCTCACAAACAACAAAAATATTTTTCCTGAATGAGGAATCTGATGCATAAATTTTTCATAACTATAGAATGTAGAAGAAATTACTTTTTCATATTTTGTGCAGTTTGCATAGTCATGCATCTAATATACTTATGTCAATGTGACCATCTTCAAGCTGTTGCTATTTTAATAGTCTATAGTGTATATACCTGTTTTATCAGAAGTAATTATGTAGTAAGTTGTGGGAATATCGGTAATATCCCCCTCTGCTGCGTATAAAAAGTGGTGAAAAACATGTCAAGCTATTTTTAAACTTAATCAAACAATAGAAAATCCAGTTTGGAAAAGGATAGATTGCTATTCACCATATAGTGGAGATGTTGCGTCAAGACAGGCACAACAAAAAAACTGCTGAACAAGTGAGCTTTTAGCCAAAAGGCTTTCTTCTAACATAGAAACACGTACACATTCATGCAAGCACAATTCACACACACGTGGCCACATTCTCTGTCTGGTCCGTGGCCAAAGACAGTTTTGTATGTGTGAGTAGTGCTTGCAGGAACGTGTGTGTGTTTTTTACTGTAGAAGAAGACCTCTTGGTCGAAAGCTCCTTGTTTAGCAGTCTTTCTGTTGTGCCTGTCTGTGACTCGACATCTCCATTATATGGTGAGTAGCAGTCTTCCTTTTTTTTTATCTATACAGCTAATTTATTTTGTCTTAAATTGATTGTTTTCCTTTTTACATTAGCCTATCTTTTACATAATGTTGCCATTATTTTTAAACTTAAGAGACTGGCATATTAGCTATGTCATATTTTTCTTTCTTTCTGTCTCTTTATTTCCTCAACCACGAGCTTATCAATGCATTTTTATTGTTAACAGTATCATGAAACCTATAGTATGTCCTTAACTAGGCACATAAATAGAGGCTTGTCCGTGTTAATGTCTATTGTCTGTTTATATTATAGACGAAAGGTAGAAACTCGTGTGAAAGCACTGACTGATGTGTTAACAAAGGAACTGACTGTTTCACCTGACAAATCGTTGCAAGGAGGACTGAGAGCTGCAAGGAGAGCAGTTAGATTGCTAAACAAGTTATCATGTTCTACTCAGGTAAGTGGTTATTACTACAATAAAAATTTTTTACACTGCTTCTCTTATTTGAGAGATTCAGTTTCAAAACCAATTGTAGTCAAACCCCGTTTAAATATCTGTTGCAATACCAGAGAAGGAAAGTTGCATATAGTGGAGATGCTGAGTCGCGATAGGCACAACAAAAAGATTCACACATTTATAGCTTTCGGCCATTAAGGCCTTCATCAGCAGTAGATACACACACACACACAACTTGCACACACGTCTGCAGTCTCAGGGAACTGAAACCACACTGAATCTTTTTGTTGTGCCTATTGCGACTCAGCATCTCCACTATATGATGAGTAGCAACTTTCCTTCTCCGGTATTGTTACATTCCATCCTGGATTTTCCATTGTTTAAATATCTGTTGGTTTTCTTCCATTACCTCTTATTAATATTGTAGTGATTTCTGTAGCAGTCTCTAGCTAGTTATGTGTTCCTGCTTCTCAAAATGGACCTTGCAGTTTGATGGGCGTTAATATAAGTGAAAGACACACACACACACACACACACACACACACACACACACACACAGAGGCAAAAGATGTTTGGAAACTAAAAGTCTTTATATGTGTTATGCTTTGTGTGTTTTGACAGCTGGGTGCTAACAGTCAGCACTTTTTTGCATTCCTGTTTGCTGCTAAATTTCTCCTGCATATTGCATCCAGGAAATCCCCTTATTCTTATTATTTATGTTTGAATAATGTGTTTGATTTCTGACATGCAATACTGGAACTTATAAAACGAACACTTGTAAAAGATGTAATGTAATAATATCATGTATTAGAGTGGGACTAGAACAGAGGGCAAGACTGGCAGTTATTCAAAGCACTGTCCTGTAAACTGAGCATGGCTGATTTATTGGAGCACTGCCAGTTGTATTTGGCTTACTGAAACATTGCTATCTTGTTAAGAAAATTGTACTGGATTCATACATATTGTAGATGTGCCAGGGTGGTATTAATAGGCACAATTCAGATAATTAATTTAGTTTCATGGAGCTCATATCGTGTAGCAGTGGGAAACTGGATGGTTCTGAAGAATTGCCAGACATGTTGAGATGATCTGCCAAATATTTGTCAGTGTTGGTGCCAGTGGTCTATTGCTCTTTTTCTGACTGGCAGTGGTGTACATACAGATTGATTTGTGGACTTATCATGTCAGATGAAAAGCCATTAGTGACTGCCCAGCATACCAATGTGCAGGCCACATGTAATGATATGCAAGGCACATCTGGAAAAATGAATGATGCACAATTTGTTCGTGGTAATGAGTCCAATTCTGTCTTGGTGTCACTGATTTTGAGTGCAGCACCAAATATTAAGGTGAGAACTATTGAACTGTGGCAGGCAGCAAATATTAGATCCAAGAACCCATAGTTTGCAGTGACCGTCTTAGGTATTGGTTGATGAAGCACTGAAGAATGCAGGATGCATCCAGTATGTTATGAAGCCCATTCTGTGACCACTTCTATGATGTTAGGAAGAACTGCATTCCTAGCAGGATTCTGTTAATCCACACACTTAGCATTTTATCCAAGTGTTCACCAAGATGTTCATCAACTTCCCTGACTGGCATGACTACCATACCTAACCACTGAACATGTTTGGGACAGTGGGGCATAGTATCTGATGCAATCTGTATTACTGGCAACATCTGTTGACCAACTGCTGTTACAAGTAGAATTAGTGTGGAATACCCCTTCCCAAGGTGACATCGAACACCTCTACCATCACTTTTATGCTTTTATGCACTGTTGGAGAACTGTATTGTAGTTAAAACAGGCACTGTAATCATTGTGTAAGAATCTTTCTGTAAGTATGTTGATATCGTATCACCATTTATGGAAACAATTTGAATAATAAGAGGGGATTAAAATGCTTTAGTCATGTCAGATGATTGGTACAGATTGTTCATTTTCCACTACTATATTTAAGATGTGTGCATGCATGTGTGTGCGTGTTTAAAAACCTATGTGAGAGTACTTTCTGTAGTATACTTGTGAGCAGCTTGATGGTTCAGTGATAAAAGTATAGGCTGTGGATCTGAAGGACTTAAGTTTGATCCTCAGTGAGTCCTAGGGTTTTTATCTGTTACGTATCACTTTTTTTACCTTTGGCAATGTTTGTTAATCTGAAGTCAAGTTGCACCCTGGTCTGGAATCCATGTTAAATTGTAGATGCCAGTATATGAGTAACTGGCTTGGTAGGCCACTTAAAAGGACGGATGGAGGCAACTGCATGCCATCCCCAATAGGAGCATACCTGGTAAAGCACTGTGCTGTTCAAACCAAACTTCATGTTGATGACAGCTTTGCTTTACTACTGTTTTAATGACAGTTTAGTGAACTTATAGCCCTGTAAAGAAATTGGGAAGAAAAAGAAAACATACAGGACTTATAAGAATATTTAAAGTAGTTTACCTGCATTTTGATATGTTATTGTGCATAAAAAAAATTATTTTCTTACTGTGTATTACAGAATGGTGTGTAAAATTTAGTGAGTTACCTGTGCCATAGTGCAATTTGCAATTTTGTTTAACTGTTCAAAGTCCTAATTGATTCTCACTTTTCTTTCAAATAGCTACATATTCCAACAACTACCAACTAAAATGATTACTTCCAGTTTTTAGTCATAAATGTTTATTTTTCTTACAGGCATGTGATTTGTTCCTGAAGCTGTGTTCTAGTATATTGAAAGCACAACTAAAACATGTTAAGCGAGAAGGAGCCACTGTACTTTATGTACGTCAGCTTGGAGGCATATTCTTCACAAACTTGGCTGATATGGCCCGTGAGTTTCTGCGTGCTTTTCCAAACTCACCGAGTTGCGCTTCAGGTACACCCATGCTATAACATATTCATTTTTTTACCAATCTGCTGTGGCTAGAAGAAATTTCTTGAGCTCTGTGTGGTGAATGCACATGCTGACAGAACGTGCGAACTTTTGTAAAACTCAACAGATTGGTTAACATTCAACAAAATAATTTTATTGGTAGGAACTGAGATATTGGAACTAGTCTTTTAAGTACAAGCAATCCAGATTATTAATATGTAAAATAAGTGAAAGGCAACCACTCACCTGTAGCAAACCAATGCATGGCGCACATAAAAGCATAACAGTAATCAGCATCCACCCTTGCTTCGAGGCCTTGGTCTTTTTCCAGCAAAGTAAACATTGTCCCCCACACAGTCACCCAAATGTGCACTCCCTCGACCACAAGACTGATTATTGATGATCGATTCTCGAAAGCAGTTTTGTGAGCTGATGGAGGTGTGGGAGGAGTAGGGCAGGACACAATTAGGGGGCTAGCAGGAAATAGGTGTTTGAACAGATGACACTGCCACCTCACAATAAGACAAAAGGAGTACAGAGAGTAGAGCGAAACAAGAGATAAGAGGAGGGAGAGGAGTTGAAGGGGAATGGTGGGTGGAGAAAAGGAAGATGGAGGTGAAGAGGTACAAAGGGATCGAAGGGTGAAGTGGTCAAGAACTAATCCTGTCACACCACTAAGCCAAAATGAAGTGTTTAAGTGAGTCCAGTTATGGGTTGTAATTGAACCAACTACACCAACAGTCTGTCACCTTGATATTCAAGAACACTTTTACCTTATTGAAGATTTATGGCTGCCCTCTAGCTCTTTCTTGATGCAGTGGAACTGCTATGCAGTGCCACTAATCATTTTGTGGGACTTTGTTTCCTGCAACAGAGGGCCTTAGGGCTGTAAGAGAGTTCGCATCTCTGCCAACTCACTACAAAATGACCAGAATGGCACAAATATCTTTTTAGAGAACTCTTTTGTATGGTGTTATTCTCGTATTCAATATTTACAATGTTTGGTGACACATCTCTTATTATTCAGAACAAAATGCCTGAAGTGAAGCTCAGAACAGCATATAAGAGAATGACATTCGCCCCACAGCTTCTAGCAATGACCTTTCACCTCCCCCCTTCCCCCCCCCCCCCCCTCTCCCAGTAGAGGTGCTTTCTCTGTACCTTCCAAAACACTGCCAAGCTATAGGGCACATGAAGGCTCTCGACAGCATTGCCCCTTGATGATGGCCTGTGCTCATGCTACTCACACCTTCTCAGGAACTCGAACCCAGATTTCCCATTTTACTTGAGTTGTTGCCTGAGCTGCTTCGGCTATCCAAGCATGACTCATGATTAGACTCAAACTTCCACACGTCATCATCCACGTGTCATACCTGTATTCATATATCCCATTAATGTTGTTCCCATGTATGGGGAACATTTTATTTGTAAGTCACCGGCTAAATAACAGCCAATAAATATGAAATTCCAGAGCCTGTGTTGTGAAGAAGTATGGTGCAATGTTCATTTGAATGTGCATGTGTTTCTAAAGGAAGAGGTACTGCAGCTACTACAGCTGCAATGAAAGGCATGTAGTGTATTTGCATCAGTGAATATGAACCTCATCCAGCTGTATAAAGGAATGATGACATTGGAAATTTGTACCAGACTGGAACTCGAACCTGGATTTCCCACTTTATACAAGCATTCACCTTACCTTCAGGACCGACCCAAACTCCCATATGTAGCATTTGTCCATATCTTGTAAGGCTTGCATACATGCTGCGAGATTCCTGCCAAAGAGGTACATTTGATATGATCATCATTTTAACCCATCAAGGCATGTAATGCTTATTATGTAATTGCACAGTGTCTATGTTGACAATTCATATGAAACAATGGTCCTTCAGACATTCATGCGTGCATTATCTGGCAGGAATCAGATAGTTTGTGTGCGGGTATCACAAGATCTGGGTAAGTGTGACATTTGGAAGTTTTGGTTGCTCCTGAAGACGCGCTCAGATAGCCGAAGTGGTTAAGGCAACTGCTCGCATAAAGTGGGAAATCAGGGTTCAAGTCCCATTCCAGCACAAATTTTCATTGTTGTCATTCCATTACACAGCTGGAGGAGGTTCAAATTCGCAACTGCGAGTACATTTAATATCTTTCACAGCAGTTGTAGTTGTTGCAATGCCTGTCCCTTCATATACATACGTACATACATGTATATACATATATCTAAAAACTGGCGTTCTACGGATCGGAGCGTGGAATGTCAGATCCCTTAATCGGGCAGGTAGGTTAGAAAATTTAAAAAGGGAAATGGATAGGTTGAAGTTAGATATAGTGGGAATTAGTGAAGTTTGGTGGCAGGAGGAACAAGACTTCTGGTCAGGTGACTACAGGGTTATAAACACAAAATCAAATAGGGGTAATTCAGGAGTAGGTTTAATAATGAATAGGAAAATAGGAATGCGGGTAAGCTACTACAAACAGCATAATGAAGGCATTATTGTGACCAAGATAGATACGAAGCCCACACCTACTACAGTAGTACAAGTTTATATGCCAACTAGCTCTGCAGATGACGAAGAAATTGAAGAAATGTATGATCAAATAAAAGAAATTATTCAGATTGTGAAGGGAGACGAAAATTTAATAGTCATGGGTGACTGGAATTCGAGTGTAGGAAAAGGGAGAGAAGGAAACATAGTAGGTGAATATGGATTGGGGGACAGAAATGAAAGAGGAAGCCGCCTGGTAGAATTTTGCACAGAGCACAACATAATCATAACTAACACTTGGTTTAAGAATCATGAAAGAAGGTTGTATACATGGAAGAACCCTGGAGATACTAAAAGGTATCAGATAGATTATATAATGGTAAGACAGAGATTTAGGAACCAGGTTTTAAATTGTAAGACATTTCCAGGGGCAGATGTGGACTCTGACCACAATCTATTGGTTATGACCTGTAGATTAAAACTGAAGAAACTGCAAAAAGGTGGGAATTTAAGGAGATGGGACCTGGATAAACTAAAAGAACCAGAGGTTGTACAGAGATTCAGGGAGAGCATAAGGGAGCAATTGACAGGAATGGGGGAAATAAATACAGTAGAAGAAGAATGGGTAGCTTTGAGGGATGAAGTAGTGAAGGCAGCAGAGGATCAAGTAGGTATAAAGACGAGGGCTAGTAGAAATCCTTGGGTAACAGAAGAAATATTGAATTTAATTGATGAAAGGAGAAAATATAAAAATGCAGTAAGTGAAACAGGCAAAAAGGAATACAAACGTCTCAAAAATGAGATCGACAGGAAGTGCAAAATGGCTAAGCAGGAATGGCTAGAGGACAAATGTAAGGATGTAGAGGCCTATCTCACTAGGGGTAAGATAGATACCGCCTACAGGAAAATTAAAGAGACCTTTGGAGATAAGAGAACGACTTGTATGAATATCAAGAGCTCAGATGGAAACCCAGTTCTAAGCAAAGAAGGGAAAGCAGAAAGGTGGAAGGAGTATATAGAGGGTCTATACAAGGGCGATGTACTTGAGGACAATATTATGGAAATGGAAAAGGATGTAGATGAAGATGAAATTGGAGATACGATACTGCGTGAAGAGTTTGACAGAGCACTGAAAGACCTGAGTCGAAACAAGGCCCCCGGAGTAGACAATATTCCATTGGAACTACTGACGGCCGTGGGAGAGCCAGTCCTGACAAAACTCTACCATCTGGTGAGCAAGATGTATGAAACAGGCGAAATACCCTCAGACTTCAAGAAGAATATAATAATTCCAATCCCAAAGAAAGCAGGTGTTGACAGATGTGAAAATTACCGAACTATCAGCTTAATAAGTCACAGCTGCAAAATACTAACACGAATTCTTTACAGACGAATGGAAAAACTAGTAGAAGCCAACCTCGGGGAAGATCAGTTTGGATTCCGTACAAACACTGGAACACGTGAGGCAGTACTGACCTTACGACTTATCTTAGAAGAAAGATTAAGGAAAGGCAAACCTACGTTTCTACCATTTGTAGACTTAGAGAAAGCTTTTGACAATGTTGACTGGAATACTCTCTTTCAAATTCTAAAGGTGGCAGGGGTAAAATACAGGGAGCGAAAGGCTATTTACAATTTGTACAGAAACCAGATGGCAGTTATAAGAGTCGAGGGACATGAAAGGGAAGCAGTGGTTGGGAAGGGAGTAAGACAGGGTTGTAGCCTGTCCCCGATGTTGTTCAATCTGTATATTGAGCAAGCAGTAAAGGAAACAAAAGAAAAATTCGGAGTAGGTATTAAAATTCATGGAGAAGAAATAAAAACTTTGAGGTTCGCCGATGACATTGTAATTCTGTCAGAGACAGCAAAGGACTTGGAAGAGCAGTTGAATGGAATGGACAGTGTCTTGAAAGGAGGATATAAGATGAACATCAACAAAAGCAAAACAAGGATAATGGAATGTAGTCTAATTAAGTCGGGTGATGCTGAGGGAATTAGATTAGGAAATGAGACACTTAAAGTAGTAAAGGAGTTTTGCTATTTGGGGAGCAAAATAACTGATGATGGTCGAAGTAGAGAGGATATAAAATGTAGGCTGGCAATGGCAAGGAAAGCGTTTCTGAAGAGGAGAAATTTGTTAACATCCAGTATTGATTTAAGTGTGAGGAAGTCATTTCTGAAAGTATTCGTATGGAGTGTAGCCATGTATGGAAGTGAAACATGGACGATAAATAGTTTGGACAAGAAGAGAATAGAAGCTTTCGAAATGTGGTGCTACAGAAGAATGCTGAAGATTAGATGGGTAGATCACATAACTAATGAGGAAGTATTGAATAGGATTGGGGAGAAGAGAAGTTTGTGGCACAACTTGACCAGAAGAAGGGATCGGTTGGTAGGACATGTTCTGAGGCATCAAGGGATCACCAATTTAGTATTGGAGGGCAGCGTGGAGGGTAAAAATCGTAGGGGGAGACCAAGAGATGAATACACTAAGCAGATTCAGAAGGATGTAGGTTGCAGTAGGTACTGGGAGATGAAAAAGCTTGCACAGGATAGAGTAGCATGGAGAGCTGCATCAAACCAGTCTCAGGACTGAAGACCACAACAACAACAACATATCTAAAAACAAAGAAGATGTGACTTACCAAACGAAAGCACTGGCAGGTTGATAGACACACAAACAATCACAAACATACACACAAAATTCTGCAACCAATGGTTGCTTCATCAGGAAAGAGGGAAGGAGAGGGAAAGACGAAAGGATGTGGGTTTTAAGGGAGAGGGTAAGGAGTCATTCCAATCCCGGGAGCGGAAAGACTTACCTTTGGGGGAAAAAAGGACAGATATACACTCGCATACACACACATATCCATCCACACATACACAGACACAAGCAGACATTTGTAAAGGCAAAGAGTTTGGGCAGAGATGTCAGTCGAGGCGGAAGTACATAGGCAAAGATGATGTTGAATGACAGGTGAGGTATGAGCGGCGGCAACTTGAAATTAGCGGAGGTTGAGGCCTGGCTGGTAACGAGAAGAGAGGATATACTGAAGGGTAAGTTCCCATTTCCGGAGTTCTGAGAGGTTGGTGTTAGTGGGAAGCATCCAGATAACCCAGACGTTGTAACACTGTGCCAAGATGTGCTGGCCGTGCACCAAGGCATGTTTAGCCACAGGGTGATCCTCATTACCAACAAACACTGTCTGCCTGTGTCCATTCATGCGAATGGACAGTTTGTTGCTAGTCATTCCCACATAGAAAGCTTCACAGTGTAGGCAGGTCAGTTGGTAAATCACGTGGGTGCTTTCACACATGGCTCTGCCTTTGATCGTGTACATCTTCTGGGTTACAGGACTGGAGTAGGTGGTGGTGGGAGGGTGCATGGGACAGGTTTTACTCTGGGGCGGTTACAAGGGTAGGAGTCAGAGGGTAGGGAAGGTGGTTTGGGGACTTCATAGGGATGAACTAAGAGGTTACGAAGGTTAGTTGGACGGCAGAAAGACACTCTTGGTGGAGTGGGGAGGATTTCATGAAGGATGGATCTCATTTCAGGGCAGGATTTGAGGAAGTCGTATCCCTGCTGGAGAGCCACATTCAGAGTCTGATCCAGTCCCGGAAAGTATCCTGTCACAAGTGGGGCACTTTTGGGGTTCTTCTGTGGGAGGTCCTGGGTTTGACGGGATGAGGAAGTGGCTCTGGTTATTTGCTTCTGTACCAGGTCGACAGGGTAGTTGCGGGATGCGAAAGCTGTTTTCAGGTTGTTGGTGTAATGGTTCAAGGCTTCCAGACTGGAGCAGATTCGTTTGCCATGAAGACCTTGGCTGTAGGGAAGGGACCGTTTGATGTGGAATGGGTGGCAGCTGTCATAATGGAGGTGCTGTTGTTTGTTTGTGGGCTTGATGTGGACGGATGTGTGAAGCTGGCCATTGGACAGGTGGAGGTCAACGTCAAGGAAAGTGGCATGAGATTTGTAGTAGGGCCAGGTGAATCTGATGGAACCAAAGGAGTTGAGGTTGGAGAGGAAATTCTGGAGTTGTTCTTCACTGTGGGTCCAGATCATGAAGATGTCATCAATAAATCTGTACCAAACTTTGGGTTGGCAGGCCTGGGTAACCAAGAAGGCTTCCTCTAAGCGAGCCATAAATAGGTTGGTGTACGAGGGGGCCATCCCGGTACCCATGGCTGTTCCCTTTAGTTGTTGGTATGTCTGGCCTTCGAAAGTGAAGAAGTTGTGGGTCAGGATGAAGCTGGCTAGGTAATGAGGAAAGAGGTTTTAGGTAGGGTGGCAGGTGATCGGCGTGAAAGGAAGTGCTCCACCGCAGCGAGGCTCTGGACGTGCGGAATATTTGTGTATAGGGAAGTGGCATCAATGGTTACAAAGATGGTTTCCGGGGGTAACAGATTGGGTAAGGATTCCAGGCGTTCGAGAAAGTGGTTGGTGTCTTTGATGAAGGATGGGAGACTGCATGTAATGGGTTGAAGGTGTTGATCTACGTAGGCAGAGATACGTTCTGTGGGGGCTTGGTAACCAGCTACAATGGGGCGGCCGGGATGATTGGGTTTGTGTATTTTAGGAAGAAGGTAGAAGGTAGGGGTGCGGGGTGTCGGTGGGGTCGGGAGGTTGATGGAGTCAGGGTAAAGGTTTTGTAGGGGGCCTAAGGTTCTGAGGATTCCTTGAAGCTCCGCCTGGACATCAGGAATGGGATTACCTTGGCAAACTTTGTAAGTAGTGTTGTCTGAAAGCTGACGCAGTCCCTCAGCCACATACTCCCGACGATCAAGTACCACGGTCGTGGAACCCTTGTCCGCCGGAAGAATGATGATGGATCGGTCAGCCTTCAGATCACGGATGGCCTGGGATTCAGCAGTGGTGATGTTGGGAGTAGGATTAAGGTTTTTTTAAGAAGGATTGAGAGGCAAGGCTGGAAGTGAGAAATTCATGGAAGGTTTGGAGAGGGTGATTTTGAGGAAGAGGAGGTGGGTCCCGCTGTGACGGAGGACGGAACTGTTCCAGGCAGGGTTCAATTTGGATAGTGTCTTGGGAAGTTGGATCATTAGGAGTAGGATTAGGATCGTTTTTCTTCGTGGCAAAGTGATATTTCCAGCAGAGAGTACGAGTGTAGGACAATAAATCTTTGACGAGGACTGTTTGGTTGAATCTGGGAGTGGGGCTTAAAGTGAGGCCTTTGGATAGGACAGAATTTTGTGTGTATGTTTGTGTTTCAATCAACCTGCCAGTGCTTTCGTTTGGTAAGTCACATCTTCTTTGTTTTTAGATATATTTTTCCCACGTGGAATGTTTCCCTCTATTATATTCATGCATCTCTGAAGGAACATTGCATCATACTTCATCACAACACAGGCACTGAAATTTTGTATTTGTTATTTTCAAGGGGTTACATCAAGGACTGCCTGTACACAGTGCCAATCAGTGACATCGCTGTTCTAAGTGCACAGGTCAATGAAGCAGTCAGAATTGTTGATGCAGTAATGCTGGCCTGTACACGAGCAGAACTCAAATATCGCCTTTATGTTCTTTGAGTGACAAGTGGGGGAAATATTAAAATTCTGGCACAACAGAAAACAACTTTTAAAGCTGCTAAATGTTTTTATAAATACCATGATGGTGTGTCTGTAACAGTTTTCAAGTTATGGTATTTTGAAATATTAACAGGGCTTTACAAACACCCGTATATATTAGAAAGCAAACACAGATGAAAAGTGGGCTTCAACCACAAAATTAACTGAATAAAATATTCTTAGTCTTCAAATCACAATAGAGCTGTCACTGCAATGTCATTGGGAGTAGAAACCACTGACTGTCAGTGGTTTTTACTTCTGATAATGACGATGGCGAGAGCTGTCAAAAGCTCGAGTGTTTTAGCCAAAGTGACACTGCTTGAAATGAAATAATTTTATACAGGCATGCCCAAATAGCAGACTCAGGGGACACAAGATGAATTATTAGACAGTTTTTGACTTTTGTAGTCCTGTCTTCCTCAGTTGTGTGTAATATTGGACAGTTGTTTATTTTAAGGTGATGAGGAATGAACTAACACAAAAAGATAACAATAAAAACCTATGTTCCTGACTTTATTTGTAACTAAAATATTTAATCATGTTGGGCAGGATCAACCCCCAACCGTTGTCTTAGAAAAGGGTTTTGTATGTATTAATTGGGGCGGTGTTCCTTTTTTCCTCCTTCAGTTTGTGTGTTAATTTAAGTATGTAATAATTGGCATTGTCTCTCCAAACATAGTTTATAATAAAGCTCTTCTGATAGTGCTAGTAAGTACCTAGAACATACACCTAAAATATTCTTGAATATTCCTCTATTCTACTGACATTTTTGTATTTATTTGCAGCATTTGTGGTCTGGGCAAGTTCTGAGCTCACTTTATTCACATCTCATCTTATAAAGCAGGTTTTCATGCCACAGTCTGCTATAACAAGCCTTGCAGAAAGTGTAACTTGCATCAGAGGCCAGTGTGACCAGGTAAGTTGCTGTAGAATTTTTTTTAGATCAGTGTAGCAATAAACTTGAATTACATAAGTAATTAGATGATAATAATAATATTAGTTGATAATTAATTTTGAGTTTTGTCGAGTCTTGTACCACAAGGAAAAGCATGAGAGAGGATGTTGTTATGGAAGGCCGGTATCCTCTTTCTACAACACAAATGCACACGTGTATTAATACAGTTCTTTATTAACATGAATTGTTTACTTTACTTTACTTGAATAGAGTCCATGTGTTGTGGTACAAGCTCATCAGTAATAGTCCTCTTGCAGACTGATGTGAAGTACAATTCTGGTTGAGGTAAACTAGTCCCGCTATAGTCACTAATCTGGTTGCTGTCTACTGTCGTAACCTGTGAGTAAACTGACAGATGCCAAACTGGATGATTGAATGAGACTGAGTGATTGAAGTGAGTGCCTTCCGGTCTGCAGTGGTGGCCTAAATACATGCTGTCGAGAGGGCATTGGCAGCATTTTGCTTGTGGGTGTCTCTCTGACCTCTCCCATGATAGCCGTGCTTGATCCAGTGCCTACTAATCGATCTTGGCACTTAATCTTTGCCGACCGATGTGCTGGTGATAGCTTATGCCAGGAGCCGTGACTGTGGAGGATGGCATACTTCCGACCATACCCCGCCATCTGGCTTGAGAGGCAACAGGAACATCCTCTGGAAAACTGCTGCCTTGGCACGACAGCGACCATTGGGCCGGCAAGGGGGGATGGTGAAGGTGAGTGCGCATTGCCCATCTGCTCCTCCTGGGGTGCCATGGTGTCACCAGTGGGGGGGGCTGCGAAGGCCCCACAGTCCCGTGCACCCATAAATCTGGTGGAACAAAAGCTGGTGGCAATGCTGCAAACCTTTGGGCTCTGCAATCGAGTACATAAAAGAGCCAATGCATTCCTGGATCACACCTGTTTCCCAGTGACCACGGTTGCCAACAACTGTGAAAAGAGCAGGATTGTGCAGTGCAAAGTGATACTTGTGGATTATTGGTGGCGGTGGATGCTGCGGTGGGTGTAGCAAAGGTAGCAGCGTCCAATGGTGGCGGCCGTGCATAAGTTCCACTGGTAATGGTCCATCTTGTGGGTAGGGAGCAATGGGAGGCAAGAAAAAGTTGCAGCGCCTGTTCCCAAGTGTGGGTGGAGTGAAGCTTGGGTATCTGTTGTTTAAAAGTGCATATGAAACATTCTGCTTCTCCGTTGGACTGGGAGTAAAACGGAGCAATTGTTAGATGACAAATGCCATTTCATTCACAAAAATGTTCAAAATTGCGTGAAGTGAACTGTGGTCTGTTGTCCAACATAAGTACTGCTGGCAAACCTTCTTTGCAAAGTATGAAGGACTGTGCTTGAATGGTGCTATAGGATGTGGTAGAAGCCATAGGCACTGCAAATGGGAGGTTGCTAAAAGAGTCTACCACTATGATCCAACAAGTGTTCCAAAATGGTTCTTCAACGTCTATGGCACTTGTTACCATGGGGATAGTCTTAGGCCAAGCTGAGAATGCCTGTGGTGGAGCGGATTGGTTTTCTGCACATGCGCGAGACTGTGATGTCATCTGTTCAATGTGGGCATCCATGCCCTGCCAAATACAGTGGTGGTGCGCTAACTGTTTAGTGCAAATAATTCCCAAATGTCCTTGGTGAAACAGTTGTAACACATCCTTTTGCAACACTGTGGGAATAAGCACACGCGATTGTCCTCTGTCATTTTGAACTAGAATCTCACACTGTTGAACTGAAAGGTTATGCTGACATGCAAAATATTGGCGTACAACTGAGTTCTGGATACTATTCAATGAACGAAGCCAAGACATGTGAATGTAACGCAACAAAATCCTGAGAGCACGGTCTGCTTCCAAGGCCTGTGCTATTTTTTGTAGTGCAATGGAAAAGATTCCAGCAATTCAGAGCCCTGTTGATTTGGCAACAAGATGCAGCAGAATCAGAGTCTGGGCCAATCGGAAGGCGAGACAGGGCGTCTGCATTGCCATTCTTCGCTGTAGGTATGTTCACAATTTCATACAGACATTGCGAAAGTAACAAAGCCCAACATTGCAATTTTTGAGCAGTGCACGTAGGAACTGGCTTTGACAGATGAAACAAGGCCTGCAAAGGCTTGTGATCTGCACTAAATGGAACTTGCGACCAAACAGATAGTAATAGAATTTTGTCACACCATATACAATAGCAGGAGATGCTCTTTCAATCAGTGAATAATTGAGCTGAGTTTGAGTTAACAACTTTGAACCAAAAGCAGTAGGTGTGTCTTAGGCATCAATTCTGTGTGAAAGCACAGCCCCAATTCCATAGAAAGTAGCATTGTCTTGCAAAACTACTGGCTTGGCATGGTCAAAATGCACTAAAAATCTGTCACTGAGCAAGGCATTTTTGAGTTTTTCAAATGCATCTTGACACTCTTTGGTACACACAAAAGGCACATTTTCAGATGCAAGCGATGCAATGGAGCTGCCATCTGAGCGGCATTCGGTATGAATCAAATGTAGTTCATCATCACACCTAGTACTGACTGCAGTTCAGACACGTTGCGAGGAACATGCAGATCATGGATCACAAGCAAATGAGACTGGAGGGGGATGCTCACTGCGACTGTCCATCACATGACTTAAGTAGTGTAGTTCAGTTTGAAAAAAGTCACACTTTTCGAGACGACACTTGAGTCCTGCTTCTGACACCACTCGAAGAAGAGTATACAAATTGTTGATGTGTTCCTTTGGTGTTTGACCTGAGATGACAGTATCATCAAGGTAGTTTGAAAAAAAAAATTGCACTTTTGCCATCAGCTGTTACAAAGGTGGCAGGTGCGGAAGCTCTGCCGAAGAGCAAATGTAAATACTTGAACAGTCCTAAGTATTTATTCACAACAAACACTTACTGTTATTCTTCATACAATGTAATTTGCAAGTAGGCTTCATGCAAATCTGTCTTAGAAAAGTAATGTCCTGCACCAAGCCTGTCCGTGAGTTCCTCAGGGCGAGGTAACAGATAAGTGTCAACCACTGTCTGTGGGTTGACTGTAGGCTTGAGGTCAACACAAATGCAAATGCAACCAGAAGGCTTAGGCAAGAAAATGAGAGGACTTTCCCAGTGACTAGCTTGAGTGGGAGCACTTACACCATTATTTTGCAATTCTTTCAATTCACTGGCTACTTTGTTTCTTAAAGTAATTGGAACGGGGCAGGCCCGGAAAAACTTAGGCTGTGCCTTTTCTTTCAGTGTTACAGGTACTAGAGACTTATTAGCTTTTCCCATTCCTTTTGAAAATAGTTCAGAAAATTCTTTAAGCAAGCTAGCTACACTATCTTTTGGTTCAAAAGCAGACACTGAAAGCTCGTTTTCTGGGATGCTAAGTGCAAACAAATCAAAGGCATCTGAACCAAATATGTTCTCACTGTCTCTTGATATCACTGTCCCAGTGTGAGATTTGTAAGTGGCAGGCAAACTACACTGTCCAAGCACTGGAATTTCCTGTCTGTTGTGAGCAGTGAGGTGTCATGCACACATGGGTTCATATTCCGTCCTTGTCGCCACTGTAGATTCTTGTACCACAAGGAAGAAAGGGAGAGGATGTTGTTATGGGTGGCTGGTATCCTCTTTCTACAACACATGTGGATTAATATGGTTCTTTATTTACTCAACTTGAATAGCGTCCATGTTTTGTGGTACTAGCTCATCAGTAGTAGTCCTCTTGCAGACTAATATAATGTCAATAAAACTAGTCCCACTATAGTCGCTAATCTGGTTGCTTTGTACTGTCGTAGCCTGTTATGAACTAAACCCACTCACTCTCTCACACATCCAGTTTGTATTTGTCTGTTTATGCACAGATCGGGTTTAGTTCGTCACAGGCTATGGCAGTAATTAGCGACCAGATTAGTGACTATTGCAGGTCTAGTTTTATTGACTTAACAACAGTCTGCAAGAGGACTATTACTGATGATCTTGTACCACAAAACGTGGACTCTATTCAAGTTAAGTAACAGCTACCTGTTCATGTAAATAAAGAATCATATTAGTCCATGTGCGCATTTGTGTTGTAGAAAGAGGATACCGGCCACAATAACAATATCCTCTCCCTTGCTTCCTTCGGGTACAAGACTCTCCAGATTTGAACCATGGACATTTCGAAAGTGTACAGAATTCTAATTCAGTGGAAAAAGAAAGGGGGGAGAAGCGAGACAAGGCTCATTGATCACTAAAACTACTCACAGTGCTAATTCGTCTGTTGTTATTCATTCTCACAAAAAATGCTGTTAGCGGTATCATTACTGTGTCTCCGGTAAGGCTTTCACTGGAAAATGCCAGAGAATTCATGGTCTTTCAGTATTGGTATGTACATCTGAGGATCTGTGCCTTCAGGAAACTGTTTTCAATGTATCTCCTCCTACTTCTTGAACTGATGGATTCCAGGTCACTACAAATAACATGATCTGAATTCTCTATATTCTCTGGTATCTTCACATGGAGGTGTTATCATTTTCTTGGTTTTTGTAACACACATTTCATTTTATTTTTTTGTTTAATTTATATAAAATAATGAGTGACAAAGTAAAAAAGTACATGCTTTCTCATTTGCATTTGCCTTGTATGTAAGAATATGCATGTTGCACTGAGATGAGAGGTGTAGATTAGACACTTTGATGTATAAAGACTAAGGGGTAGATGGATACTTTACAAATGAAACAGGCATTGAGCAGTGCACAAGCATGTAGAAGTGGTAAATTGGTCAACCTTTGTACAAAATGTTTTTAAGAGCTAAGACACACACACACACACACACACACACACACACACACACACACAGAGAGAGAGAAGAGAGAGAGAGAGAGAGAGAAAGAGAGAGAGAGAGAGAATGCACACATTTAAAGTTATCTCCTGATTCTGCACTATTACCTGAGTGGCTACAGCTTCAGGAGATAAAGGTTACGTACGCTTGAGGTTTATGTGTATGTTTCCAGTACTGAAGGTGGACTTGGTCTAAAAGGTAAACAATTTATTGACCCTTTGATTTTCCTGTCCATTGTCCATTACTTCCTTTATTTGATGACTTGTGAGCTAACCTCAGAAATTGTACTAATTGTAGTCTGTATTGGAGTCTCAGAACACACACAAACACACACACACACACACACACACACACACACACACACACACACACAGACACACACACACTACATGACAAAAAAAGTTGAAATATCCAGAAGGGAAGGAGAAAACAAACAAACTTCAGGGGACAAATAAATGGAGTGAAACTGAACTGGTGGAGAGACTATGTGACATTATTTCTGTAATTACAAAATCGAGCCAAATTTATAAAGACCTTGGCAGTATGAGCTCATTTATCAGTAGGACATTGCTGCCCTTCTGACCTGGATGCATGCACTTATTTGGTTGGAAAGGGTGTCACAAAGCTGTTGTATCCTCCCCGGAGGCAAGCTGGCACACAATTGTTGTAATTAGTCCTTGATATCGTTGATACTGGCACTGGGCCAGTGTTGATGGCTGAGCTGGTCCTGTACATTATCTATTGGGCACAGATCTGGGTCTTTTGCTGGCCATGAGAGCACCTCAGCACCATGCAGACAGCTCATAGAGACACCTGCTATGTGTGAACGAGGATTGTCCTGTTGAAAAATGGCACCACAGTCATGTTGCATGAGAGATAGCACACTAGCATGCAGGATGTCCTTGATGTGCTCTTGTGTCATACCAGCGGAAACCTGTGTAGTCATCGCTGATGGCTCCGAACACAATAACATCAAGAGTAACACCACTGTACCTTACCAAATCATTGCATGAATGAGGCCTCTTCTCGATATCGTCTTTCTGCTAGCTGATGTCGATCTTCCGGGATAGTGCAGAACCATGGTTCATTGCTGAACACCAAGTAATGCCATTCATCAGCAGTCTGTCTCTTCCTGGTCATGGCACCACTCCAAATGCAGCAATTTGTGTTGTGATTTTAGTGGCAGTATATGCATGGGACAGTAGTTTCCTAGTCTGCCTGCTGCTAGTCTCTGACCGATTATGTGTGACAGCACAGAGAATGTTTGAGGAAGTCCGTTACTAGTTCTTGGATAACAGACACATGTGTGAAGGGGTTACGATATGCTTGGTGCACATTATTGTGATCCTTCCTTACGGAGTACAGAAGCGGTCGACTGAAACCTTGGACATTCCCTTGCAGTCCACAACTGTCACATCCAAATGCCCCATAAATCTGGATATTGCACAATTTGACCAGTTGTTCAAAGCCTGTCACATCCTGATAATGCTGTCATGCTCCAGTATGCAGATCTCTGTGTCCATCACAGTGATCGCTCAACCTCACACCTCTTTTATAACCTACCATGCATGGTAACAACACTAAACATGAAGAACACTAATGCACTCTCACAATCGCTCTTATTTTTTGAGTGAATTTCAGCACTATGATAATTTATGTACCCACTAAGGGTGAGTAAATGTACTAAGTTAAATTGACAAATAAAACAATGGAAACTCCATGTTGAAATATCAGCATTATAAGGAAATAATAGACTGCTGTTCACCATAAAGATTACATGTTGATTCGCAGACAGACAGAACGACAGGACTGTTACATGTTTAGCTTTTGGCCGAAGCCTTCTTCAGAAAAGGAAACACACACACACATTTTCATTCACATAAGCAAACACCCCTCATGTGCACATGACTACCACCCCTGGCAGCTCTGACTGGAGTGCCATTCTGACCTGAATTGCTGGAGGTTGCAGTTGTGTGTGTGAGAGGTGTGGTTGTTTGTGTGAATGAATATGTGTGTGTGTGTGTGTGTGTGTGTGTGTGTGTGTGTGTGTGTGTGTTTCTTTACTTTTCTAAAGAAAGGTTTGTCCAGAAACTAAATGTGTAGAAGTCTTTCATTGTGCCTGTCTGCAACTCAACATACCATCTCTATGTTAAATTGATATCTGACCATGTCTTCTCACTCCTTAACTTATGTCAGGCAGTGTATGTATCTGTGACAAATCATTCTTTACCTGGCATGAAATACAGTGCTGTACTCCACCTCTCCACCCTGGCCTCCCTTTCTCTTGAAAGTAAAAATGCACTTATATTACAATGTACTACATGTTTGCTCATTACCCTCTGTCCAGTTTTTTCTTCTTCTCTCCAATGAGTAGATTCAATCCATTTAGTGTCATTTTGAATGGGTTGGAAAATACCAGTCTATAGCTGGCATATCCCCTTGGATACCAAAGATTTTCCAGCTATAAATTTCTGTATATATGGGAACAGGAGGAGGTAAAAGAGTGCCAAATCTGATTGAATATAGTAGATGTTCTACAATCCAGCTTTAAAATAATTCACTTTTCCTGTTCCCAAATCACATCTGTGTATAAGGTCTATTGGTCTTATCAAATGTGATACTTTTTCTTTTGTATTCCGGACCTCTTCTTGTGTAGTTTTTCATCCACTCACTCCAACTACTTAGTGGTACTCACCAGTTATTGTTTTAGCCTTTGCAAGGTAATCAATAAGAGGAATCCCTTTAGTATTCCAGAAACATTAGCTGTAAGCTTTCCTACAGATGAAAAACATACTTCACCTTTTTTGAAGTAGGACAACTGACTTCCATCAACTGCTTTGCTGTTCTGTTTCTGGTGGGAAGTGGGCAAACATTGTCTCATCTATATTAATGTATCTTCACATGAAATTAGTGAGATTTATTTTAAATTTATTCATTTGTAACAGAGAAATTTGTTATTGTATTTAATTTGGTGGGTGGTTGACAACTGTAGCTCCAGTTTTTCACAAAGCTGTCACATAGTTATGTCTTGTTGTGAAATGTATGACACTATTTAAGTGTTTTTCTTCTTTTGTTGTAACTTCAGTGTGTTGTCCACGCCACTTAGTGTCATCTCCATAGCTGTGTGAATTAGGTCTTGATTTATGGTATTTTGTCTTGTGACATCCTATACTGTCAGCTATTTCACATAACTTTAATGGCTAATTGTCCAGTACATTATTGTGCACTTTCTTTATGTTTTCATCTGCGGTTGCAGTTTTGGACTGTTTTCATACAGATCATTTTCAAGATAAGTATGGCCATGTTTGAGTTCAGCTGCCCATTTCATAAATGTTGGAAATGTAAGTGAGGTGTCTTCCGATGAATTTTCGTTAGTGACAAACAGTCCAAAATTATTAATTTTGTGATAACAAGACATTTTAGTTTATATATTTTGTGGGGCAGCAGAGATAATGATAATTTAGTAAGTTTATGGTTGGTTGTTATTCAGTTTGCCATCTTTCTCACTCGAGCCTGGCAACTAAATTTATGGTCAGCCAGAAAACGAAGGGAAACGTACTGACCTTAGTTTCCAGTCTACACAGCCACATTCTGGTCCAGCCCACTGAAAGAAAAGTTTCTATTCTCCTTCTGCTTAGCGGGATCAGGACTATGATTTTAAATGAAAGTATAAACTTCTATTTAATACTTATATTGAGTGAAGTTTCTCATGTACAACACTTGGAATTCACAATGTTCAATTGAAAATAAATCTTTCTATTCTAACAACACAACTAGCAGTTAAGAGGCGACCTCTATGGTATGTTCCTACCAGATTATCTTTCGCCCTGACTAATAATAAAAGTTTGCAATAAATGTTCAAAATTAATGCTCGCCATAAATGTGGAAATAATAGTCACCACTTGCCAAGCGGATTTGTAATTCTCAAGGACGGCACACCAGCAGTTACATTGGTGAATTCCAAGCAATCCATTTTTACCACAAATACGCGATCCGTCACAGTCCACCTCTGACGTCATCCGAGGCAGAGCGCAATCCGACGTTTAACAGACATGAATCTTACAGTGACTGAGTGCGAAGTGAACCTTACTGCTGCCTCTCAGGCTGTATTTATATAGGTGCCGGAGTGGACGGCTGAGGGAACATATGTTGTCTACGGCTTTCTGCGTACTGCAGCAGCCTCCAAACGACTGCTTTCTTCGACTCACAATCTTTAATAACAGTTATAAATTAATTTAGAAACTTCTTAATTTTTAAACTTATTCAAATAAGTTATTTGAAAGCACAGCTTGCTTGAATGAAAATTTTGCCTTCTAGAATTTTTATACTGGAACTAACGGTAGATCGTCACTTCTGGACCATACCTTTACTAGAACTCGTATTGGCTGTTATTAACACTACAACTCTAAAATTTAGTATAGCTCTATTAATTGGTAGGATTTATCATCTGCTTTAAACAAAAATTTTTATCATTAAAATTACAGGTACTTAATTTACTACAATTGGGTATATTTTTGTTACAAAATTGGTTTTTACTTAATTACTGAAAAACTATAAGAGGTAGTTTAATGAGGTCTCTCAGTTGTGATTTTTGGGGTGAACCAAATTTTTACATGTCTAAGTCCAATTTTAGCGCCTTTGATTTTTCCTAAAATGTGGATTCCAGTGTTAATTTTTTGTTCTATGGGCTTGAAACTTGCACCACTTATTTATAAGCTCTGTATGCACATTCTGACCAAATTCTGGCTTTCTAGCTTTGTTATTTAGTGCACTTAACTTTCTCTTAAAACCACCATTTTACATAAACTATTAAGTATTAAGTGTAGGTACATAAAACCTTACCAGAATGAGATTTTCACTCTGCAGCGGAGTGTGTGCTGATATGAAACTTCCTGGCAGATTTAAACTGTGTACCGGACCGAGACTCGAACAGCAGAGTGAAAATCTCATTCTGGAAACATCCCCCAGGTTGCGGCTAAGCCATGTCTCCACAATATCCTTTCTTTCAGGAGTGCTAGTTCTGCAAGGTTCGCAGGAGAGCTTCTGTAAAGTTTGGATGGTAGGAGATGAGGTACTGGCAGAAGTAAAACTGTGAGAATGGGGCGTGAGTCGTGCTTGGGTAGCTCAGTTGGTAGAGCACTTGCCCGCGAAAGGCAAAGGTTCCGAGTTCGTGTCTCAGTCCAGCAGAGAGTTTTAATCTGCCAAGAAGTTTCATAAAACTTTATATTTGGAACATTATTATTCTAAACTATATTTTAACAAAGTTTTCAATGTAAATTTTTAATTTCATACTTAATTGTGGTGCAATACTTGCACGCTACACACGATGCATTTAGGTGATGTGGCGCTACTGTCATGAAAAAATAATGTGGAAATAATAGTCACCACTTGCCAAGTGGATTTGTAATTCTCAAGGACGGCACACCAGCAGTTACATTGGTGAATTCCAAGCAATCCATTTTTACCACAAATACGCGATCCGTCACAGAACTGGAGTAAATCCCGGCACACTTGCTTGCCTCTGTATCTTACACACGATACAGTGCTTGCTTTGCTTCAATTTGACTGCAGAATGCACACTGCTAATTAAGAAAGGGAATAAAGAAACAGAGCTTCTGCAGATTTTATTTCATTCATATAAATACCAACTGTGTGAAGCTGAGAACCCTTTACTTTATCATTGTATGTTCTTACCCTAGTGT
The DNA here is from genome assembly GCF_021461385.2 of Schistocerca piceifrons. Taxonomy (NCBI): domain Eukaryota; kingdom Metazoa; phylum Arthropoda; class Insecta; order Orthoptera; family Acrididae; genus Schistocerca; species Schistocerca piceifrons. The sequence continues at coordinate 395,684,607 of NC_060138.1, read as the reverse complement.
TGTGCAGATTTTTAAGATTCTTCAAATTATGGTATTCTGTATGTGCAGAGAATAAGTAAATGAAATCGTATTAACCGTGGGTAGTGTGGTCATCATATCTGTCTCATGAATGTAATTATTAGTGGCTCTTAAAAATTGTGTGAAACAATTGTCAAATCTTACTGACCAGTGAGAAATTTGGATTCAGTACAGGTGCAACATTAAGACAGTTATAAAACTAAGTAATAATAATGACTGTATATGAGTAGATAACGTTTCATGTAACAGAGGAGGGCTTGGTCAACAGACAGGGTGATAAAATTCTTACTTTTTGAGCATAGTTCTTCAGAGCTCTTTATCTATCCCTGGTCTTTCTCTCTCTCTCTCTCTCTCTCTCTCTCTCTCTCTCTCTCTCTCTCTCTCGTCCACCTCTCTCTCTTCCTTCCATGCTTGTGTGGAATTATTCCTCATTGGAGAGGCTGATCCACTGAGTTTCCTACACTTGGTGGTAGCTAGTATGAAACTCTACCAGGGTTCTTATTGAAAACGTGCATTTTTAGTGGAATTAAATTCCTCAAGAGTGATGTTGCCCTAATAAGATGCTGTGTCCAGATATTGTAGAAGAAATTTCTGGTATTTGTTTGATGTGTGGGGTTTTATGAAGAATTTCAAAATATTTCTCCAAATATCGAGCATTTATTTGACATCCTCCACATAAAAACCCCCAGAGAGCAGTGGGGAGCTACCTTCCAAGAGCCTGTCATCCGTTAGTTAGAGCAATATCATATTGAGTTGCTGCTCATTGTCTAATTTCATTGGCCATGAACAATTTTACATACTGTTTATGTTATATTGACTCTTCATAGTTTTATTTATGTGGTTCACTTCTCTTAGAGTGCTTTTTCCTCATCATAGCTGTGTGAACTAGGCCTGGATTTACGTTATCAATTGGATGGCCAGCTGCGTCAGCCTCTAGTGCGACTGTTGCGTGAGACACGAGAAAAATTAGTAGATGCTGTGAAGATGCGTGCTGTTGAAGACCGTTGGCGTCCAACTAACCTGCAGAACAAAGCAGGTCTACAGCGTTTCTTGCAGGAAATGTCCGAAATCGGGATTGAGAATCTCGAGTCACAGGTAACAGGTAACTGTGTTTTCTGGCATTTCCTTGAAAGCTATATTTACTTTGTAATCAGGCATATTATATATTAATAAATCAGTTTGTTGTGCTACAAGGGCTGTAAATAAAGTAATGAAAATGTAGTGCATACACTCACAGGATACTTGGCATGCACAAATAGGTTATGGTAGCAGTCAGCAGGTGTTGTTATTTGATGTGTAGTATGTATTTGAGGGGCATCCAGTTGAGAGAGTAGTTGCTGTGTGGCACTGAAATGAAGAGTGTTGATTTCTCTACTCTAAAGTATGTTTTCAAAAGGTGGTCAATATTTGTGGATTAAAGTCGAGATTGCTCTTGGCAAAAATGCATCAGAATGTTGTCAAGTATTAAGTGAACCCCGCAGTGAGAATGTGTTACGATCGCCCTATCATGTCACATGATAACTTACATTACCTTGTCAGAAACACAATGTCAGGCTTTTATTGCAGTTGTGGCATCTCACCAGAGATGAATCGTTATGTCTTTGACCTGTTTCCAAAGATGAGCTCTTCCGAGGCCGCCGATCACCTGATGCGGCATTTTTACTCTGCATAGTAGGGCACTCAATATTTACAGCCCTTGTATTTTACTATGTGTTCTTTTTATATCATTGGTTCATTGCCTGTCTGTGTATTATTGCTAAGCTACTGCATGTGAATTATACTTTCTGTTAGATGTACTCTGTTAACCTACATTATTATTTGTCTAATTTTGGCAACAGCCTTGCCAAGCAGTGCAGCACAGAGAAATGAAAATTTAGGGCAAATATGAATAATGTTTGATTATAACACACATAGCTTTTATTATTTCTTTAAATCAGTTAAATGCAGCTATTGTGACATGTGCATTATCAGTTTAATCTGAATTATATGACACAACTAGTGTATACACCATGGGTAATAAAATTGACCAACTGATGTCACAAAGACATTAAACAGTAGTTTAGAAACCAATGTTTTATCGTGATTGTAACCTGTGGAATGATAAGTTTTGTCAAATGATACCATAGTCAAATGATACCATAGTCAAGTGGAGAAATGCAGTGAACTCGTTGACTGAATTTTCTCTCCTCCCTCTGTGTGTGTGTGTGTGTGTGTGTGTGTGTGTGTGTGTGTGTGTTTGGGGGGGGGGGGGGGGGTTATTATTATTGTTACATCTTTAAAAATTGTAATATTTTAAATGATTTCTTAGACTTGGGGTCTTTGGTCCCAGGTTCAGATGCAGCCACTACTTAAGTTTTGAATAAAAATCATCAGCAAAGGTGGCCGAAGACTTCCAGCATAAGAAGTCACCCTCCTTTAGCCAACAGTCTTGTCAAAGAGAGCAGAAGAACAGACAGAGATTCAGAGCACTCTATTGCCCTTGGTATGGGAACTGCCCATAAAAGGTGAAAGAATTGGTAGTGATCAACGGCATGAGGATGCAGAAGACAATGGAATCCATTACATTAAAGACACATGGTGTGTATTTGGAGGACCTGTGGCCTGTAATTGAAAAAGTGGTATGATAATCTCTTCATTGGCAAAAGATTCTGGATTAGTCCCCCATTTGGATCTCCGGGATGGGACTGACCAGGGGAAGGTGAGAAAGAGATGGAATAACCAACAAAGGGATAACATTCTACAAGCCAGTACATGGAACACCAGAAAGCTAGAAAATCTGAAATGGGAGACGCAAATGCTCAATCTAGATGTAGGTGGGATCAGTGGAGTAAAATGGAAAAAAGAAAGAAGATAATGATTTCTCGTCAGATAAATATAGGGTAATATCAACAGCTGCAAAAAAGTGGTATAAAGGTTGTAGGATTTGTTATGAATATGACACTAGGGCAGAAAGTGAGTTACTGTGAACAGTTCAGTGATAGGGTTGTTCTCATGAGAGTCGACAACAAACCAATGCCGACAATGAAAGTTCACATATACATGCTGATGTCATAAACAGAAGATGAAGGGAAGGAGAAACTGCATGAGGATATTTGACGGTAATTCTTTATGTAAATTGAGATAGAAATATGATAATTATTAGGTATTTGAATGTGGTTATAGGGGAAGGAATAGAAGAAAATGGGCTTGGCAGCGAGAATATAGAGAGGAGAAAGACTAATTGAGTCCTGCAATTAATTTCAGATGGTATTAACAAATGTTCTGGTCAAGAATCACAAGAGGAAGAGGAGATATATGTGGATAAAACCTGGAGACACAGGAAGATTCCGGTGGATAACATCATGGACATACAGAGATTCCGAAATCAGAAATTGGATTGTGAGGCATACCCAGGATGAGATATAGACTCAGATCACAATTTGGTAAGAGTGGACTGGAGTGTAAGACAGTTGTCTGCAAGAATCAGTGAGGAAGGAAGTAGGATAACAAAGTACTGTAGAATCATGAGACATGATTGAAGTTCACTACAGATGTGGGTACTGCAGTGGGATAACCAGTGTAGTCAGTTCAGCTGAAGAGGAATGGACATCTCTGTAGAGGGCAGTCACAGATGTTGGAGACTCAGACATAATTACTAGGATGCTAATTCTGAAGAAAGCTTGGGTAAAAGAAGAAAAGAAATACCATACTTCCATTGATTTATGAAAGAAGAAAATGGAAAATGTTCAGGAAAAGACGGAATGAAATAAATAGGAAGTGCAGGGAAACCAAGGTGAAAAGGCTGTAGAAAAAATGCGAAGAAATGGAAAAAGAAATGACCGTCAAGAGGACTGACTCAGCATATAGAAAAGTTGAAACAACCTGTGGCAAAAATAAAAGGAAGGGTGGTAACATTAAGTGTGCAACAGGTACTCCACTATGAAATGCAGAGGAGAGAGCGTATAGGTGGAAAGAGCACATTGAAGACCTCTATGAGGGGGAGGACTTGTCTGGTGATGTGATAGAAGAAGAGATAGAAAAAGAGACAGGAGTCAATAAGCGAAAGATAGGGGATACAGTATTAGAATCAGAATTTACACTGAATAGCCAAAGAAACTGGTACATCTGCCTAACATCATGTAAAACCCCCTCGAGCATGCAGAAGTGCCACAGCATGAAGAGGCATGGACTTGACTAATGTCTGAAGTAGTGCTAGAGGGAATTAACACCAATGATGTCCATTAATCCATAAGAGTACAAGGGGGGCGGAGATCTCTTGTGAACAGCACATTGCAAGGCATCCCAGAGACGCTCAATAATGTTCATGTCTGGGGAGTTTAGTGGCCAGCAGAAGTGCTTAAACTCAGAAGACCGTCCCTGGAGTCACTCTGTAGCAATTCTGGAAGTGTGGAGTGTCGCATTGTCCTGCTGGAATTGCCCAAGTCCATCGGAATACATAATGGACAAGAATGGGTGCAGGTGATCAGACAGGATGCTTACGTACGTGTCAGCTGTCAGAGTCATATTGAGGCGTATCAGGGGTCCTATATCACTTCAGCTGCACACACCTCACGTTATTATAGAGCCTCCACCAGCTTGAACAGTCCCCTGGTGACATGCAGAGTCCATGTATTCATGAGGGTGTTTCCCTACCCGTACATGTCCATCCACTCAATAAAACTTGAAAAGAGGCTTGTCTGACCATGCAACATGTTTCCAGCTATCAACATTCCAATGTCAGTGTTGACGGGCCCAGGCGAGGTGTAAAGCTTTGTGTCTTGCAGTCATCAAGGTTACATGAGTGGACCTTTGGCTCCAAAAACTCATATCGGTGAATGTTTTGCACACTGACACTTGTTGGTTGCCCAGCATTTAAATCTGCTGCAATTTGCAGAATGGTTGCACTTCTGTCATGTTGAACGATTCTTATCAGTTGTCGTTGGTCCCGTTTTTGCAGGATCTTTTTCCGGCCACAGCGATGTCAGAGATTTGATGTTTTACTGGATGCCTGATATTCATGGTACACTCAGGAAGTGGTCATACGGGAAATTCACCATTTCATCGCTACCTCAGAGAAGCTGTGTCCCATCGCTCATGCGCCGACTATAACACCACTTTCAAACCCCCTTAAATCTTGATGGCCTGTCATTGTAGCACCAGTATCCGATTTAATAACTGCACCAGGCACTTGTTGTCTTATATAGGTGTTGCTGACTGCAGTGCTGTGTTCTGCTTGTTTATATATATCTCTGTGTCTGAACACGTGTGTGTATACTGGTTTCTTTGATGCTTCAGTGTAAAAGAGCTTTGGAAGATTCAAGGTCAAATAAGGCTGAAGTGATGGATAACATTCCACTAGAATTTCAAAAATTATTGGTGAAGTTGGCAACCAAATGACTAAATCAAGTCGGCGTATAGAATGTAATGAGATTAATGATGTACCATCAGACTTCTGGAAAAATATCATCCACGACAATTCCAAAGATTGCAAGGGCAGATAAGTGTAAGAATTACTGCACAATCAGCTTAACAGCTCTTGGACCCAAGCTGCTGACTAGAACAGTATACATAATAATGGATAATAAAATTGAGGAATTGTTATATGACAGTCAGTTTGGCTTTAGGAAAGGTAAAAGCAGAGAGACAGTTTTGACATTGCCTTTGATAGTGGAAGCAATTCGGAGAATGCTCAGGAAGCAAAGGCAGTTGCGCTCGCGGCACAAGAAAGATTGGGAGAATGAGGACAGGCAAAAGTTAGTAGAGATTCGTGCTGCTGTAAAAAGAGCAATGCGCGAAGCATTCAACCACTACCACCGTCATACCTTAGCAAAAGATCTTGCTGAAAACCCAAGGAAATTCTGGTCTTACGTAAAATCGGTAAGCGGGTCGAAGGCTTCCATCCAGTCACTCACTGATCAGTCTGGCCTGGCAACAGAAGACAGCAAAACGAAAGCTGAAATTTTAAATTTAGCATTTGAGAAATCTTTCATACAGGAGGATCGTACAAACATACCACCATTTGAGTCTCGTACAGATTCCCGTATGGAGGACATAGTGATAGACATTCCTGGGGTTGTGAAGCAGCTGAATGGGTTGAAAATAAATAAATTGCCAGGTCCTGATGGCATTCCAATTCGGTTTTACAGAGAGTACTCTACTGCATTGGCTCTTTACTTAGCTTGCATTTATCGCGAATCTCTTGCCCAACGTAAAGTCCCAAGCGACTGGAAAAAAGTGCAGGTGACGCCTGTATATAAGAAGGGTAGAAGGATGGATCCTCAAAATTACAGACCAATATCCTGAACTTCGGTTTGTTGCAGGATTCTTGAACATATTCTCAGTTCGAATGTAATGAATTTCCTTGAGACAGAGAAGTTGCTGTCCATGTATCAGCACGGCTTTAGAAAGCATCGCTCCTGCAAAACGCAACTCGCCATTTTTTCACATGATATCTTGCAAACCATGGATGAAGGGTATCAGACGGATGCCATATTCCTTGACTTCCGGAAATTGTTTGACTCGGTGCCCCACTGCAGACTCCAAACTAAGGTGCGAGCATATGGGATTGGTTCCCAAGTATGTGAGTGGCTCGAAGACTTCTTAAGTAATAGAACACAGTACGTTGTCCTCTATGGTGAGTGTTCATCGGAGGTGAGGGTATCATCTGGAGTGCCCCAGGGAAGTGTGGTAGGTCTGCTGTTGTTTCCTATCTACATAAATGATCTTTTGGATAGGGCGGACAGCAATGTGCGGCTGTTTGCTGATGATGCTGTGGTGTACGGGAAGGTGTTGTTGAGTGACTGTAGGAGGATACAAGATGACTTGGACAGGATTTGTGATTGGTGTAAAGAATGGCAGCTAACTCTAAATGTAAATTAATGCAGATGAATAGGAAAAAGAATCCCGTAATGTTTGAATACTCCATTAGTAGTGTAGCGCTTGACACAGTCACGTCGATTAAATATTTGGGCGTAACATGGCAGAGCAATATGAAGTGAGACGAGCATGTAATCACAGTTGTGGGGAAGGCGGATAGTCGTCTTCGGTTCATTGGTAGAACTTTGGGAAGATGTGGTTCATCTGTAAAGGAGACCACTTATAAAACACTAATATGACCCATTTTTGAGTACTGCTTGAGCATTTGGGATCCCTATCAGGTCGGATTGAGGGAGTACATAGAAGCAGTTCAGAGGCGGGCTGCTAGATTTTTTACTGGTAGGTTTGATCATCACGTGAGTGTTACGGAAATGCTTCAGGAACTCAGGTGTGAATCTCTAGAGGAAAGGAGGTGTTCTTTTCGTGAATTGCTACTGAGGAAATTTAGAGAACCAGCATTTGAGGCTGACTGCAGTACAATTTTACTGCCGCCAACTTACATTTCGCGGAAAGACTACAAAGATAAGATAAGAGAGATTAGGGCTTGTTTCCCTTGTTCTGTTTGGGAGTGGAACAGGGAGAGAAGATGCTAGTTGTGGTATGAGGTACCCTCCGCCATGCACCGTATGGTGGATTGCAGAGTATGTATGTAGATATAGATGAAGAAAAATCAAAACACTGTTATAGCATTTACCAACATAAAAAGAAAAAAAATGACAATGAAAAATAGTGCAAGGTGCTCTAAACTTTTGAAAAAAGTTGGAGTAAGCTGTAGGGAAAGGTGGGCAATATATCTAATGAAGAAGAACCAAGGGGGAACAATAAGACTGAAGATCAGGAATGAAGTGCTTGGATTAAAAAGCGTGTAAGGCAGGGATGCAGTCATTTGTTACTGCAGTGCAATCTATACATCAAAGAAGCAGAGACAGAAAAAAAAAAAGTTTTAAGAGTGGGATAAAAATTCAGGAAAGGATAACAGTGATAAGATTCACTCATGAAATTGCTATCCTCAGTGACTGTGAAGTAGTATTGCGGTATGTGTTGAGTGGAATGAATAATCTAATGACTACACTAATGAGAAGCAGCAGAAAAGAGAATAGTGAGAAACTTAATATCAAAATGGTGGACACAAAGAAGACAAAGTTAAGGAATTCAGCTATCTTGGAAGAAAAATAACCCATGGTGGATGAAGTTAGGAGATAAAAAGTGGACTGGCACATGCAAAGAAGGTATATCTGGCAAAGTGAAATATGCGTAGACCTTAATTTGAGGAAGAAATTTCTGAGCAAGCATGTTTGCAGCTCAGTATGGACAGTGAGAAAATCAGAACAGAAGAGAATCAAAGTGTTTGAGATGTGGTGCTACAGAATAATGTTGAAAATCAAGTGGACAGATAAGATAAGGAATGAGGAGGTTCTCCACAGAATTGGTGAAGCAGGCAAAAACCTTGACAAGAAGGGACAGGATGAAAGGACGTGTGTTAAGGAACCAGAGAGTAACCTCCATGAATTACATAGAGTTGTAGAGGATAAAAACTGTAGTGGAAGACAGAGATTAGTATAAATCCAGCTAATAATTGAGGAATTAGGCTGCAAGTGCTGCTCTGGATTGAATAGGTTAGTGCAGAAGAATAATTTGTGATGGGCTGCATCAGAGCAGTTACGACTGATTGCTCAAAAAAGGAATAATAAAAAAAAATTCCTGTCCACAATTTTTATGAAATTATTAATTGAAAGTGATCAGTTACTAGAGAGAATGTGTAAGAATGCAAATAATTTAGATTTTACACACGTTGTTATATAAATTATCTGCAGATACTGATAAATTATTAATGGGCATGCAGGCTGAAACCAGCAGATTGTGATAAACTAAAAAATACACCCTATTTAAAGTTCCAAATATGTTAAGAAAACTGCAAGTTTCCCATCTGTACACCTTCTTTTAATACATTTGTTATTATATGTTCTATCGTATGTGGTTTTTAACTGATTTTTTTTTTCACTCACTACACTAGTAATTTGTACCTACAGGTTTCTTCATGACATCCGGCAGCCTATTTGAACAATTTATCTATGTTTTACACTAGTCTGCTTTTGCCACAGTACAGTTTTTATATTTTTGTACTAATTCTGCCACAGTGATAAGATTTGATTTTTATTGTGTTTGATATGAACCTTATTATGTATGGATTTGCATTGAATTTTGAAAATGTTTTCTTTCACTCTGTCTTGCTGGATCTAATAACAGTGTTTCAACTCTGAAACTGGTAACTGTTCTTCTGTTTCTGTAGTTGGTACAGAAAAATAAAAAATTCAGCAATTTTACCAGTTATCTATCTAATAATAATTCTTGTTTCGCTTCTCAGTGCTGATGTTTTGTTCCTTTTCATTCTGTTATCCTCTCTCGTCTTTGTAAAAATTAGTAGCTTGCTTCTATTCCCTCTGAAGTGACAGAGAGAAAGTAGTGAAATTTTTTGATTCTTTCTTGTCTTTCATGACTAGTGTAATTAGAGATTGTTTTTGCATTGGGAAAGAATGTTCCATTATCACACAGAATAGAATAGTACTAACATCTGTATCTGTGCTCTGAAAACCACAGCAAAATGCATGACAGAGGATACAGCCCATTGTACCAGTTACTATGGTTTATTCCCATTCCATTCAAATATGGAGCACGGGAAAAAATGATTGTTTGAATGCCTCCATGAGTGCTGTAATTATTCATATCTTACCTTCACGATCCTTATGTGTGCAATAGATAGTGGGTTGTAGTGTATTACTAGAGTCGTCATTTAAAACAGATTCTTGAAATTTTGTTAGTAGGCTTAATCAGGGCAGTTTAAGCCTATCTTCAAGAGTCTGACAATTCAGTTTTTTCAGTATCTCTGTGACACTCTCCTACGTTCAAACAAACCTGTGACCGTTTGTGCTGACCTTCTCTGTATACGTTCAATATCACCCGTTACACACACTTGAGCAATATTCTAGAACTGTTGGTTGTATGAGGGATGATGCTGTGGTGGGGACATAGATATTAGGTTGACAGTGGTGAGGATGGTCACATGCCAGCCTGGACACATATTCCAGCAGATGGCTCCCAACAGAGAGTACTGGGATGGCCAATGGCAGTGCACAGTACGACTGATAGCCTCTGCATGTGTGTTCACCATCTGACGAGCAGCATAGCTGCATCTCTTGCTATTGATTTGCATTTCTGTGCTATTGGTCACTGAAATTTGGCACTTTCATGCCTGTGTAGTTTCTGCTCTGATTGATCATAAATAGGAGGCTTCGGTCACAGTCTGAGCAGTATGTTCGCCATACCTGAAGATGTCAGGTCAGTTGCGCCAATGAAATATTGTGGAATTTTCAAGACAGCATCCAAAGTCTTGCCAAAGAACCGTATATACATTCTAGAACCTTTCACACAAGTGATTTGTAAGCAATCTCCTTTGTAGACTAATTGCACTTGTCCAGTATTCTGCCATTAAACCAATGTCTGCCACCTGCTTGACCCATAACTGAGCTTATGTAATCATTCCATTTCATGTACGTGCAAAGTGTTGCTCCCATTTATTTTATGAGTTGGCTGATTCCAGCAGTGACTCTTTGGTATTATAGTATTAGAATGCTGTGTTTTTTCAGTTTTGTGAAGTACACAGTTTTAAATTTTTGAACATTTAAAGCAAGTTGCCAATCTTTGCACCACTTTGAAATCTTTTCAAGATCTGACTGAATATTTATGCAGCTTATTTTGGACAGTACTTCACTATAGATAGCTGCATCATCTGCAAAAGCCTGTTTGTACTATTAATATTGTCTGCAAGGTCATCGATATACAATGTGAACAGCAGTGGTCCCAACACACTTCCCGGGGCACACCTGAAGTTACTTCTACATCTGACAATGACTCCATCCAAGATAACATGCCATATCCTCTCTACCAATAAGTCCTCCATGCAGTCAGAAATTTCACTTGATAGCACATTTGATCATACATTTGATGATAAGTGTAGGGCTGGTACTGAGTCAAATGCTTTTAGAAAATTGAGAACTACTGCATCCAAATCTTTCATTATGTCATGCAAAAAATTTGTCATTTGGGTTTCACATGGGCAATGTTTTCGGAATCTGTGCGGTTAGCATGGAGGAGGTCATTCTGTTTGAGGTATCTTCATTGTGTTTGAGCTCAGAATACGTTCTAAGATTCTTCAACAAATAGAGGTCAAGTATACTGGACGGTAGTTTCGTGGATGACTTCTACTAATTTTGTTACAGATTAGTGTGACCTGCATATTTTTCCAACAACTGGGTAACATTTTTTGTTTGAGGGATCTAAGATATATTTAGAAGCGGGGCTAACTCAGCCACAAATTTAGCATAGAATCTGATAGGTATTCCATCGGGCTGTGGAGCTGTGTTCAATTTTAACTATTTCAGCTGTTTCTCAACACCATTGACACTAATACTTATTTCAATCATCTTTTTGGTGATAGGAGGATTCAGTTGGGGCAATTCTCCTGAGTTCTTTTTGCAAAGGCATGTTTCAAAACAGAGTTAGCATTTCAGCTTTTGCTTTGCTACCCCAGGTTTCAGTTCCTGTCTCGCTCGCCAGGGACTGGACTGAATGCTAACTTTGGTGCCACCAAATAGCCTTTACATATGGCCAGAATTTATTTGGTTTTTGTGGAAGATCATTTGACAATATCCTGCTTTGTAGTCATAAAAGGCTTCACATATTACTTTCTTGACAGCTAAATGTGTTTCATTCAGCATCTCTATCTATAGTCCTATGCTTTGTTTTATGCCTATAATGCAGTAGTCTCTCTTTTCTTTAGAGGTTTCTTTACAGTGACTATACCACAGAGGGTCTTACCCATTATGAACTGTTCTACCGAGTACATATCTATCCAGTGCATGGTCAACTATTCTTTTGAACTTGAACCATATTTCCTTTACTTGTTCCTGCCCTGTGCTGAAAATTTCAGATTTCTCATTGATGTATGACACTACTGATTTTTTATCTAGTTTACTGAACGCATATATATATTCTGCTTGTTTTAGTTTTCCTTTGTACTTTGGTAATCATTGCTGCTACAACTACATCATGGTCACTGACACCACTTTCGACGTGTACATACTCAAATAGATCAGGTCTGTTTGTTGCCACTGGTTCCAATATATTTCCATCATGAGAGGGTTTCTAAACTATGTGTTCTAGGTAGTTTTCAGAGAAGGCATTTAGTAATGTTTTACAGGATATCTTATCACATACACCACTAACAAAACTGTAATTACCCCAATTGATTGTTGGATGATTAGTCTCCACTGATGATTACAGTATGATTGGGGAATTTACAAGTGAACTGAAATTTTCTCTAAAGTTTTTGTTTACATCAGGAGATGAGTGTCTCTGGTGGATGACAGGATCCAATTATCATTTTATGCCTACCCCGATACTGAGTCTTGTCAAAACAATGTCACATGCAGTCTCAATTTATATCTTGGTGGATTTGAGTTTCTTGTCTACTGTGACAAATACACCACCTCCATTTTCCATTTGCCTATCCTTTTGATATACACTTATATTTCCCCCAAAAATCTCACTGCTGTTAATTTCAGGTTTCAACCAGCTCTCTGTACCTAGTATTATGTGAGGTTCACTGCTTTTCAGGAGTGTTTCAGACTCTGGCAATTTGTGCGAATGCTTGTGCAGTTAACCATTAGGATTATTTCTTTTGATCTTATACTGATACTTCTGTGTTTTCTACAGATATTGTTATCTGTATTGGCTGAAGAGTCACGTAACCTAAAAAACCCTGGCATGCACTCCACTTAGTCAGCCACCTGAGAAGCAGCCTCTGATCTGTAGTGCACACGTGACCCATTTAGGGGGACCCTACAGTTGTCAACCATATGGTGCAATTCCAGGAAGTTGCAGCCTATCTTGTCACAGAACCTTTGAAGCCTCTGTTTCAGTCCTTCCACTCAACTTGGAACCAAAGGCCCACAATCAATTCTTGGGACAATACTGCAAATTGTGAACTTTGTTGAAACTCTATGCGCAAGGCTTATCTTCTCAGCCTTCTATGCCAGTTGTTGAAATGACCCAAGTATTATACCTCAGAGCCCAGATGACAGGCATCATTTGTTGCAACATGTGCCATGATCTGTAGTTTGTTGTCCTGTTCCCTCAGTGGTTGCAGTAATAGCCTTTTCAACATACCAAATGAGGCTTCCAGGCATACACATCGAATGCACCTGGTGTCCTTTCCTGTCCCTTGCTGCATTTCCCTAAGAGGTAACATCATTTGCCATACATTTGAACTGCCAACAATTAATAGACCCCTGACCTTTTGCATTGCCTCCTCTTTACTCTGGACAAAATGAGAAAATGCATTATTAACCATCAGCCCTTTATAATAAACCTATATGTGTACTGATTTTGGTCATAGAGCATCATCACAGGCCGTAAGATAAAAACAGATCAGATGATAGCATATTTCGTGTTCCTTATGGGCTCACATAACATCAAAGCTATTGTATGAAAGACCACAGTCAATAGTAAAGTGCAGCACTTACAATAGTAACACAGTATCACAGTGATTAATACGCTAAAAGAATAGTTCAGTGTGACACATGACTAGGATGCTGTCAAATCTTGCATTGGTCATTGACATGACAGGCAGAGGCAGGATGAACAAGAGACACAATTTTAATACATTTCATTGTGGTCAGATTGTGGGTGCCCAATACATGGGACACACTCTCTCTGAGGTTTTGCAGGCAGAAGGCTTTTCACATGCCATCATATCACGGGTTTACTACCAGTACCTCGATTTAGGTGCAAGTGCTGCCACTAAAAGTCTGTTGGCATGGCGGCAACGTGATAATGACAGTAATAGTGATGAAGAGCAGGCTGAAGTTCAAGAGATTAGTCGCGAACAGTCAATACACAAAGAAGTAAGATACTGAAGTACTAAGAAATGAAGAGAGACACTTGAAGTTCTCTGAGGCTATACATAGTGCAATAAGGAATAGCTGTACAGTTGAAGAGGAATGGACATCTCTAAAAAGGACAGTCACAGAAGTTGTAAAGGAAAACATAAGTACAAAGAAAGTAACTGTGAAGAAAGCATGGCTAATAGAAGAAATACTTCAGTTAATAAATGAAAGAAGAAAGTTCAAAAATATTCAGGGAAATTCAGGAATACAGAAATACAAGTCACTGAGGAATGAAATGAATAGGAAGTGCAGGGAAGCTAAGATGAAAACTTTGAAGAAATGATTGTCGGAAGGACTGACACAGCATACAGGAAAGTCAGAACAACCTTCAGTGACATTAAAAGGAAGGATGTGAAGGAATCAACTGCCCCTTACTTATTGACAACATTATATCTTGCCTCACACAGGTCGCAGCAGGTACTATCGATAGTCAAGCACCCAGTATGCCAGAAAGTATTCAGTGTTGAGATTCTGAGCAAGTAAGTTATTGACTGCTAAGCGAGCAGGGTGGATTTTGGCAATATGGCCAACTGCTTTTACAATTGTTTAATGGCTGACCTCCAGCAAATACATAAGTGGCGTTAATTGAGTGATTTGTTTAATGTGTTTAAGTGTCTATTTGTGCACCATGATTATGCGACAACTGTGCCAAGACAAAAGATATAGAATATTAACAGCAAAGTATGTACTGATTATTGCTACCTGACATCCTAATTACCTTTGTTGGATTTGGTACGAAACAATTCCTGTGCAAATATTAACTGATCAGCCTTTAACAGTTGCACACTGTCAAACCATTTTAAAATGTTAGGCTATAATCCACTAGTCAATAATGGTGGGTTTGATAGGGAGAGTTTCAGGTGGTAACATAAAGAGTGGAACGGGAATGCCACTGTTAAATGCAGAGGAGAGAGCGGATAGGTGGACAGAGTACATTGAAGGTCATTATGAGGGGTAAGATTAGTCTAATGATATAGAAGAAGAAATAGGAGTTGATTTAGAAGAGGTAGGGGATCCAGTTCTAAAATCAGAATTTAAGAGAGCTTTGGAGGACTTCAGATCAAATAAGGCAGAAGGGATAGATAACATTCCATCACAATTTCTAAAATCATTTGGAGGAGTGGCAACAAAAAGACCATTCACATTGGTGTCTAGAATGTGAGTCTGGTGGCACAGCACCTGACTTTTGGAAAAATATCATTCACATAATTCTGAAGACTGCAAGAGCTGACAAGTGTGAGAATTATCACATGTAAGCTTAAAAGCTCATGCATCCAAGTTGCTGACAAGAATAATGTACACAAGAATAATGTACAGAAGACTGGAAAGGAAAATTGAAGATGTGCTAAATGACAATCAGTTCGACTTTAGGAAAGGCACAGGCACCAGAGAGGCAATTCTGACCCTGCGGTTGATAATGAAACCAGACTAAAGAAAAATCAAGAAATGTTCGTAGGATTTGTCGACCTGGAAAAAACTTTTGGCATTGTAAAATGGTGCAAGGTGTTCAAAATTCTGAGAAAAATAGGAGTAAGCTTTAGGGAGAGATGGGTAATATTCAATATGTACAAGAGCCAAGAGGGAATAATAAGAATGGACAACCAAGAACAAAGCACTCAGCTTAAAAAGGATGTAAGACAGGGATGTTCTCCCCCCCTCCCCCCACTGTTCAGTCTGTACATTGAGGAAGCAATGATGGAAATAAAAGAAAGGTTCAGGAGTGGGACTAAAATTCAAGATGAAAAGATATCAATGATGTGATTCGCTAATGACATTGCTATCCTGAGTGAAAGTAAAGAAGAATTACATGATATGTTGAATGGAGAGAACAATCTAATGAGTACAGAATATGGATTTAGAGTAAATTGAAGAAAGACGAAAGTAATTAGAAGTAGCAGAAATGAGAACCGTGAGAAACGTAACATCAGGATTGATGGTCACGAAGTAGACGAAGTTAAGGAATTCCGCTACCTGGGCAGCAAAATAACCAATTATTACGGACTGAGCAAGGATAACATCAAAAGCACACTAGCCTTGGCAGAAAAGAGCATTTCTGGCCAAGAGAAATCTGGTAGTATCAAACATGTGCCTTAATTTGAGGAAGAAATTTTAGAGAATGTACATCTGGAGCACAGCATTGTATTGTAGTGAAACACGGACTGTGGGAAAACTGGAACAGAAAAGAATCAAAGCATTTGAGATATGGTGCTACAGGTGAATGTTGAAAATCAGATGGACTGATAAGGTGAGGAATGAGGAGGGTCTGCACAGCTGAAAAGGAGAAGGGACAGGATGATAGGACATCTGTTAAGATATCAGGAAATGACTACCATGGTACTAGAGGGAGCTGTACAGGACAAAAACCATAGAGAAAGACAGAGATTGGAATACATCCAGCAAATAATTGAGGATGTAGGTTGCAAGTGCTACTCTGAGGTGAAGAGGTTTACTCTGTGTTGGGGGTTGCCGGTTAGCATAAGTCCAGGAACACTGCCATTAGCCGATGAGTCACAATAAACGTCAGTACAAGCTCAGCATTGTCAAAAACCACAAAATGTGATACATTCAATTTGCCAACAAAATATATTTCCTTTCAAGCAGGGGGCACAGGTTTTCTCTTATGGGGGATGTTAACAAAAGATGAAATGGTGCCTGAGTTATGTCTCCCATCATCTCTCAGCGGTGATTAATGCAGAAACCTACTGTCCAATCATATACATCGCTTGCAGAAACTTGCAGCTGACCAGTTCTTTCAACAAGATAATGCACCTCTCAGTTGTGTTAGATTGGCTTAAGGGACACTTCACGGACATGAGGATCACCGTATCTCAGTCATGTTGTTGTTGTTGTGGTCTTCAGTCCTGAGACTGGTTTGATGCAGCTCTCCATGCTACTCTATCCTGTGCAAGCTTTTTCATCTCCCAGTACCTACTGCAACCTACATCCTTCTGAATCTGCTTAGTGTATTCATCTCTTGGTCTCCCCTATGATTTTTACCCTCCACGCTGCCCTCCAATACTAAATTGGTGATCCCTTGATGCCTCAGAACATGTCCTACCAACCGATCCCTTCTTCTGGTCAAGTTGTGCCACAAACTTCTCTTCTCCCCAATCCTATTCAATACTTCCTCATTAGTTATGTGATCTACCCATCTTATCTTCAGCATTCTTCTGTAGCACCCCATTTCGAAAGCTTCTATTCTCTTCTTGTCTAAATTATTTATCGTCCATGTTTCATTTCCATACATGGCTTCACTCCATACGAATACTTTCAGAAATGACTTCCTGACACTTAAATCAATACTGGATGTTAACAAATTTCTCTTCTTCAGAAACGCTTTCCTTGCCATTGCCAGCCTACATTTTATATCCTCTCTACTTCGACCATCATCAGTTATTTTGCTCCCCAAATAGCAAAACTCCTTTACTACTTTAAGTGCCTCATTTCCTAATCTAATTCCCTCAGCATCACCCAACTTAATTAGACTACATTCCATTATCCTTGTTTTGCTTTTGTTGATGTTCATCTTATATCCTCCTTTCAAGACACTGTCCATTCCATTCAACTGCTCTTCCAAGTCCTTTGCTGTCTCTGACAGAATTACAATGTCATCGGCGAACCTCAAAGTTTTTATTTCTTCTCCATGAATTTTAATAGCTACTCCGAATTTTTCTTTTGTTTCCTTTACTGCTTGCTCAATATACAGATTGAACAACATCGGGGAGAGGCTACAACCCTGTCTTACTCCCTTCCCAACCACTGCTTCCCTTTCATGTCCCTCGACTCTTATAACTGCCATCTGGTTTCTGTACAAATTGTAAATAGCCTTTCGCTCCCTGTATTTTACCCCTGCCACCTTTAGAATTTGAAAGAGAGTGTTCCAGTCAACATTGTCAAAAGCTTTCTCTAAGTCTACAAATGCTAGAAACATAGGTTTGCCTTTCCTTAATCTTTCTTCTAAGATAAGTCGTAAGGTCAGTATTGCCTCCCGTGTTCCAGTGTTTGTACGGAATCCAAAATGATCTTCCCCGAGGTTGGCTTCCACTAGTTTTTCCATTCGTCTGTAAAGAATTCGTGTTAGTATTTTGCAGCTGTGACTTATTAAGCTGATAGTTCGGTAATTTTCACATCTGTCAACACCTGCTTTCTTTGGGATTGGAATTATTATACTCTTCTTGAAGTCTGAGGGTATTTCGCCTGTTTCATACATCTTGCTCACCAGATGGTAGAGTTTTGTCAGGACTGGCTCTCCCACGACCGTCAGTAGTTCCAATGGAATATTGTCTACTCCGGGGGCCTTGTTTCGACTCAGGTCTTTCAGTGCTCTGTCAAACTCTTCACGCAGTATCGTATCTCCCATTTCATCTTCATCCACATCCTCTTCCATTTCCATAATATTGTCCTCAAGTACATCGCCCTTGTATAGACCCTCTATATACTCCTTCCACCTTTCTGCTTTCCCTTCTTTGCTTAGTTGATCTCAGTCATATTGAGTACATTTGTGATGTCATTGTACTACTTGTGCATCAGAATGACTCCCCAGTGCAGGGTGAGCCCAGTAGTGAAGCTGCCTCTGATCTGACTGGATTTGTTTTTGTGTCTATTCCCTTAGAAAAGTTGGCTGCTCTATGGCTAGGTTTCCCAAACTGTGTTCCATGGGGTGTGAATAAGTTCTCCACGAAAAACTATTAATAGCATGGTTTTTTTGGCACTTCGACAATACTAACTGTCTTTTTAAAATTTTATTATGATTTCTGTGTTATTAGTTATGATTTAAAATTGAAATAACTGCTGAATAAAACAAGTTTTTCTCATTTCTGACAATCTTATTAACCTTCAAAATAACAAGGTGTGCTGTCAAAGTACCAAGATTGTTAAAGTGTTCCGTCAGAGGGAAAGTTTGGGAACCCCTGCTCTACACCTCTAGAGCTCTTTCTGCCCTGTGTCGTAGGACACACTTTGTGTGGCTTCTCCATCCAGACCTGTTTGTCTTAATTAAATTGGCTAGTAGCTAAACTATTGCTATGATAGCGCTTGCTTTCACTGAAGCACACAAACATCCTTGCAGGTGTCCTTCGGTAATGCAGTGTCTCATGGGAGGGACTGTAGTATTTAACATATTATTTGTGGTATATGCAGTAGTGTATTCAAAAATTAATATGTTATAGTGTGAGGTCTGCACAAATGTGAGGAACTTCTGTACAGAATAAAGAGAACATGTGGCAAGGAAGCTTTTCAAATTAGAGTTGAAGATCTCGGGTTCATTATCCAAAAATGTTCAGTTTTGCTGTAAGATGAACAAGTAGTCGTAGCTTTTATGGTGTGCACTTTATAGCTTATGTTTACTGGACTTTTTTTGTTGTTTTGTTCCATACTACCTCCTCCCAAAATAACGACTCCATCGTTTCCGGACCAGAGCCCCTCAACTCACATTGATAGTCTGTAACATCATCACAGAATCATGGTGTAGACTGGCTTGTCAACAGCCTCATGGTTGTTGCTTGAATGAATTCTCTTAATCTGAGCAGAGTTTATGTATGAAGAGGTCGTTACATGTGACAAACTGAAACTTGGTGCTGGGCCAGTATTCAAACCAAAATGGCAGTGCACTCCCCACAAAAGGGTTCTGATGTCTGTCCCCGCACACAGTTGTACTGACGACACATAATCATTGCTTTGCTGCTCTGTGTAAAACAGTTCATTGTGGATTCTGTCTGTATTTAAAGGATTCACACTGACAATCTTCGGAACCGATAAGGGAAACATGGAAATGTGGATCACTCTTCTTTCCGATTGCGGATCCACCTTCACTACAGTGCGATCTGATTTGATGGAGAGTTATCAGCATTTAAATTTTAATACAACTTAGTTTCAGGGTCCTACACCTTCTGAATCACTATCTTATTTTGGGCTGGTTTCTCCCTGCATCCACTGCTTTCACTCACTCATTCCCAGACGGTTCATGCAGCAGTAGTTACAGGCGAGCCTTCAGGCAGCGACCTAGCAGAGAGGTTGTGCCGCAGACCGCCCACACGACGCAAACGAGGTGACGCGAAGCAAGGCCTGCCACCAAGGCAGTAGGCCGTCCAGTTATCCGCGCGCTCATATCATGCCCGAGACGTCGCTCGCCTAGAAACTGGACTCGGCCACGCAAAAAGTGTCTCGCGGAGTCGGTACAGTCTCGTACGCATGGCCTGACGCCCGTCGCCTGCTGACAGGCGTAATTTACCTCCAGTTGCGTCAGCCCCAGTGCTGTTAATAAATCTAATTCGCCGAGCCGAGCTTTCTGCTTTCAATTACTGGCAGCGTCCTCTTTTTTTTTTTTTTTTTGCGCTGCTTCTTGTCGCGGGTGGCTCGGTACTCTTCTAATTAAGGCTTTGTGTTTGGCTGCCTCTGGGCAGTGGTACACTTTCTTAACAGTTCAGAAATTGTGTGTCCAGGACGTGTTCAATCAACGGAGTCAGTAACGGGACGAATGGTGCGTTGCAATGTAACGCAATCAGCGCTTCACTGCTTGACAGCATTTGGCATCATCGTCTCCTGCTCAGCCGGTTCTTTACGTGCTACAAACGAGGTGGTGGTTGTCTGCAATCCTGTCGTTGTCATTATTTACTTGACAACGCTATTGTCTTAATTCTCAGAATCTTCATTTATGACGGAAAAAGAGGAAATACTGAATTACTGTAATAAGTGTCTTACAGAGTAGGATATTCGACTCTGAGTGACGTGTGGTATGTAGCTTGCAATGGGGAAGGATAGGTGCAGTACCAATGCCCACATCTTCCCCTGATTTCAGTCGGTCTTCTTTTCTGTTAAGGTTGTTTATGTGCTTTTGAATTTCTGTTGCCTCTCTGTACATCCTAGCATACAAATGGATGATGTTAAAATCATAGTATTGGAGAGAAGAATGTGTTGGTTTCTTGGTCCCAGTGAATGATCTGCTGTTACCAGTTTAGGCATGTTTCCCAAATGACAGTTTGTTCTCGTGTCCCTTAAGATGAGTGTTAATGCTCCTTTTTGTAGTTCTCATGTACAATTGTCCACACGCACGAGATTTTTTTTTTATATTCGTGCTGTGGCAAGTGGCAAGCGTAGATCCTTTGCAGTGTTCAAATATTCACATTTTTGTTGTTGGTTGTCAATACTGCGTCCTTTTTATTGCTTTGCTCATGAAATTTGTGACTGTTTTTTTACAAATGTGAGGAAAACTTTTTGTTTAGTTGATTATTTTTCACCAGAAGCTTCATATCTTTTAGGTTGTAGGCCCTATTTGTATGTTGGTTAGAGTAGTCATTTTTTCAAGAAGTTGTTGATAAATGATCAAGCTCTTCCTCCAAGTACTGTGGATCACAGATTGTGTCAGCAACATCCACGAATGTTTTGATCCCTCCTCTTTTCTGTTTGTGACAATGATTGGAATTTATTGAAAATACATAATTGTGTTAATGGGCTTTCTGTAAATTTTGTGCCCTAAAGTTCTGTTCAATTTTCTAAGTACCTTTACATAAAAAAATGAAATTTTGCCTTCTTTCTCTTTCTCTGTAGTGGACTTTATAACTAACATCATTAAGAAAATTTAGAAATTCCAAGTGTTCTCTTTATCCATTAGGCCATATAACAAAAGTATCATCAACATATCAAAACCAATAAGAATATTCCTTTTTGACAGTGTGAAGGGCAGATTCTTCAAAAAGTTTTCATACAGAAATTCATTACAGCTATACTGAGTAGGTTCCCCATACCCACACCATTGCTTTGCTCGTAGAATTTTTGTCCCATAAAACAAAAATCCCCAAGGACACAAATGTCAGCTGTGAAAGCCTACGTTATGTGGTCGTATTGGGAAATTATTGTTGTTCATGTTACATGGATGGAGACTGCACATTTAATTATGTAAATATGATGGAATGTAGCATTTGATGGACTAGTGGAGAACTGCTGTTGTTGCTTTTGTGATAAAAAGCATAATTTGCAGCTGCATATTTATGTCAGCTAGCTGATCTATAAATGTTTCATGGTTTGCTATTACTCTGACAAAATTTGATATAATTTCTGTTTACATAGGTGAGTGCTGGGTTAATTTAACCAGTAGCACTGTAGCGTTCACTAAGCTCTACCTGCCACTGCTGGATGACTGCCTGAGGCTGTCCACCCCTGAGCTCCAGCACACTGTCGATGAAGTTTTAGGCGACGTGTTTCAAGCACAGCTCAAACATGTGGAAGCTTCAGTGGCCAGTGACAAGCTCCGTGCTGAGGTATGAGTAGATTTTCTCATGTATGTCAGTGCACCTTTATCTGCAATCTTGTTTCTGGAATTTTGACCTTAGATTGTTGCCTGTGAATGTTGTTATGTGTGCTTGAGATGTGCTCACTTCTGAAGAAGGCCTTGGCCGAAAGTTAAATGTGTAACAGTCCTTTCATTGTCATCTTTACAGTGAGTAGCAATCTATCCTTTTCCTACTATTGTTGATATTCCGACCTTTAGTTTCCTTTGGTTTACAGGTCTTGTGACGTAGTCACTAGAAAGATAAGAATCCAAGGATGTAAATAAATATTTGGACGTATCACTGGGAACTACTGTGGTAACCTGAGTACTACTTCTGCCTGTCGGGATACCGGCTTAAACATCAAGTGAGCTTAAGATTTACTGTTCATGTCTAGGGACAGGAAAATTTAACAAAAGTGATAAAGCAAGGAATAACACAGAATTATCGGCTTTAGCAAAACAAAGTGACGTCAACAATTTTTACGAGATATTGTGAAATTTGTAATTTTGCCATATACAAATGTAAGTGTCCTCATACCTGTATTTGTAAATGATGATAATTATTGAATGATAAAACTACAATTTGACTTCTAATTTTCTCAAGTCTGAGTTTCCTGCATGATCTTAAACTTTCAGTTTGTTTCCTGTGTAACAAAAATAGATGTGGCAATGAAAATAACACAGAATTTGGCCAAAGAAAAACAGAATTTGGTCAAAACACAGAATTTGGCAGAAAACAATATAAAATTTTACAAAAACATTGAATTTGATAAAAAAAAAACCGAATTTGTAAAAATAAATGACACCGAATATGATAAAATAAACAACACTGAATATGACAAAATAAATGACAGCAAATTAGACAAAAGAGCACCAAATGCGTGAAAAAAGCCAACACCAAATTTGGCAAAAATAACATTGAGTTTGACAAAAAAAGGCCACTAAATTTGGGGTAAAACTAACATCAACTTTGACAGGAAAAATGAGAGTGAATTGTGCAAAAAATGCTGAATTAAAACAACAAATTTTGAAGAAAAAAAAAAAAAAAACAGGAAACAGATAGAGATTGGAGGGGGGGGGGGCAGGGGGGGGGGGGGAGGAGAAGGAAAGGAAAGGAAAGAAAACCAAAAATGGCAAAAAGTAACACTGAATTTGACAAAGAATATAACACCAATTTTGGCATGAATACTCTGATTTTGTGGAAAAGTAACACAAAATTTGACCAACGAATAACAAAACGTTTGGGGGAGGGGGGGGGGGGGTGGAAACCCCAAATCTGGTGGAAAATAACCCCAAGTTTGGTAAATAGTCGCCAAACATGGCAAAAAATTGCACTATTTGGCAAAAACAACACTGAAAATGAACCAAATCTTGTCAAATAAATATGCCAAATTTTGCAACTAAATATGCCCAATTTGGTAAAAACTAACACCAGATTTGGAAAAAAAGCAACCAATCTGTAAAAGTAACAAAGAACCTAGCAAAAAGTAACACAGATATTGGCAAAAAAGAATAACAAATGTGGCAAAAAATAAGAGTGAATTAGGCAAAGAAAAATAAATAAATAAAAATAAAATAAAATAAAAAATATGGCATGACAGCCAACATTGTCCTGTCATAATAAAATACAAACTGGACTTACGAACGCAAAAGAGGGATGCTCTAACTCTGAACACAATAAGAAACACTGTTATAAGGAGCCAACAACCTTCATCTGAGTAACAGTATGACAATATAACAACTGAACGTGATCATTTAGTAATTTGTACAAGAGGGACTGGCCATAACCAGTGCAAGACAATATAAAGGATATTCTGTTCATCTGCCAGGGGCCACTGGCTTCCTGCTGCGGGCGACTGAGGTGCTGTCCACAGTTTCCGAGCAGGCAAATCCACCTAGTTAATGAGATTTGTAGAGGACATATGAAGCACTTTCTGTAAAGGGGTTTGATCTCTATGAACGTATATTCCACTTATTTGTCTCCACTATTTTTGGCTGTGTGAGCACAGTAACTGATAAATCAGTGTGTGTGTACACCCTGCTACAACCGCCTGTCGGTTACACCTGTCATGTCTTAGAAAGATGCAGCCATCTAGACTTACCAAACTTGTGGGAGTACTTAGTTTTAGTCAGGTCTCTGAGATAAGTATTAAATGAGTGTCTATGTCTTGATATAAATTACTAAACTTGTCGAGATGAGCTGACTGATATTCCACATTTGAGTGTGCGACATGGAATTCGGTTCATTCAGCACTATGATTTGTGAGGATGCTGCTGATGGATACTTCTGGCTCTGGGTCAGTGCTGGCAAGGGAACAAACCATAAGAAATGTGCCAGGGAGAGGAAGTGCTGGTTTGAGGAAGTGAAAATGGCAGGTAGCTTCAGGGAGAATGGAGATCCTGTGACCAAGGCCAGCAGGGTTTGCAGCAATTGTCAAGTAGCTGAGTGGTGACAGGAAAAGAATCTCGCTAAACGGAGCTAGAATAATCTGTCAACAGTAGTATTAAAAGCAAGATGAATAGGAAAAAACAACAGATTGCACCATTGATGGCACTAATGATGAGTATTAATGATAATAAAAGTGGAAGTAAGGCTAAGTTGGTACAATAATTGACAAAGGTTAGTTAAGTCAAGGTCCCATCACTCTATCGATTAAAATCTTGTGTTTTATCTCAACTCGTGTTCAGGTCTTGGTGGCATATCGACAGGAACACTTATCAGTCTGCCTAACCACTTACCTTGAACATTTTGACACAGTGAAGCTTCTGTTAGCATTTACTACTGATGATGCTCTCTACTACTTGAACTTGCTATTGCACCCACTCCGCTGCTCCACATCATAATAGCCTCAAACTGCCTTCACTCATTTTTTTATTGGTTGCAGCTATCAAATTTTGCATTAGTCTCTGCCTACAGCAAGAATTGTGGTTCCTACAGTTGGGTGTTCCCCATAAAATGACCCCTGGAAGATGAGCTTTAAAGAGCCAACTGGCCCTCCATTGTCACTTCACTGACTGTCAGAAGTTGGCCAGATGGCCAAACTTTCCCTTCCATGGTGTCCATATGCCACATCATTGGCCATGGCTAACTATTTGCTGTGTAACACTTTCTGTACACTGCGGCCACGTCCTCCCATTCAACTCAAGGTCTGCAGAACAGCAGTGACGAAATACAAGTCTCAACTTCTTGGAAGAAGTCAAGCTCACATTTATATAATGATAACAACAGTAACAAAAGCTGTTACTGAATTTACTAATAAAATTGCTACTTAAAGAAATGCTACTGCGAGTAATTATGGATCCAGCAACATGCTACTAGAGAGATGTAACTTTTCGAGTGATTGACTGCGACTGCAGTTGTAGGTACTTATATTATCCACGTACTTGAAGCTGCTTTCAAGGCCGTGACATTAGGCAGTGCTCTATCTGTCTTATCTTACCCCCTGCTCAGAGTTTGATAAGAAAAATGTTTAGAGTCTGCAATGTTTTAGTCTTTGGTGAAAGAAAAATCAGAAGTTCAAAACACTGCTTATGAACATTATGTTTCCATGAACAATTGGAATCGTTTCTGAACCTGTTTCACATAGTTAATGGCTGCTGTTAGATAGTTACCCAGAAACCCTATTCATTTACAGTCCTTTCTGAAATACAGTAGCAATGTCCCATGAAATTGCTGCGTATTTATGGCTGGGACTCTCCATTAAACAGCCTAGGCTTACATGTCGACTTACCTCATGTTACTAACTGCAGTCCCCCAACCTGACAGCAGGTATCTCGCCAACAATGGCAGCTGGTGATGGCCTGCTGGACTGCGTTGTTGGGTGGTGGCATGCGTTGTTGCAGCTCGCTGATGTGTCAGTCGCTGCTTCAGATTGCTGGCCTTGTATCATGCTACGTTAACAAGCAACCTTCCTTCATAAGGACACTCGTGGCATTGCTCTGCTCCACTCCTTCCCTGACCAAGGAGCATCTTCATAGTCGGTGTTCAGCCTCATTGTCATGTTAATATTTTTAACTCTCGCATGACTGAGAAAATCATATACAGCTGGTATTTACAATCTGTGGTTAATACCAACTGTTTTAGTTTTTCTTGATCTTAAATTGAACATTATAAGCACTCATGATTTACTACAAAAAAGTGCTGCTTGAATTTGTCTCATTACTTCTCCACCAATGACAAGCTTCTTGTTTGTTTTCGTGTACACTCCCCCCTCCTGCAAAAACTGCTAAGGTGTCCATATTTATGTTGGTCAGTTAAAAAAATGTTCTAGTTATGTATCATAGCCACTACAGTTTGTATACACACATTTCATTATTTATTTTTACCTTTAGTAATCAAGAGAAGGTGCATCACCCTGAGACCGTTTATTTCTATCATTTATCTTTGCTCAACTAATAGTCTGACAAAGTTCTAGCTGTGAGTCTCTTTTGATCCAACGTTTGGAATGACTTTCCTTTTTCCATATCATCAGTCTTTTATTTTCTGTTTCTTGTATTTATTTATCTCCATTTAAAGAAGAACTTGAGTATTCGTTCTTTCCCTTGGCACTCTACTGGCAACTATATTTACTTATCTCTAGTTCAAGCAATAGAACTAGTAAAGGTCATCACTCATTGTACAGAGGATGAGTTTAATGGTGTATAAGTGCGTAATCAAGAAGCTGAAAATCAGCCTTGAACCTGTCATTTTCTTTGGAGCACAGCTCGAAGACACATATGCACCCATAAATACATTTTCTGATCACTCTTTGCCATTCCTTGAAGTAGTATACAAGCTGAAAAGCTGAGCTGTTTTTCTTACAACTTGATACTGTGTTCCGTTGGGAATAGTGTGCTACAGAACTGCCTAAACAAATCTTTATTTGCAATGTAGATATTGTAAGAAATGAAAAAATATAGTATACCAGCAGAAAGGTTGAAGGGGGAAGAAGAGAGGTGAAGGAAAAGGACTGGAGAGGTTTAGAAGAAGGGGTAGAGTTTGGAAAATTCACCCAGAACCCCAGGGCAGGGGAGAAGGAAAGTCATCTACTGCAAGAAGGAGTCACCGGCTCTGAAAGCTTGCACAAATAAAACCTTTTCTATGTGTGTGTGCTCCTACTGCTGCTTGATGAGTAGATTTCTTTATCCATCCAATTACATTAGAATGTAATATGAGCTATTTGTAATATGAACTCAAAATAGTCCTGCAGGTCTTGTTCAGGAAACAGGGGCTACTAACTACAGTTTCCCAATATGTTTATTCCTTTATGAAATTTATTGTAAATAATATATGCTTTTTTCAAACCAACATCTCTGCTAGAAATAACAATAATCTCCATTAAGATTTAAAGCCCCTTTGTCACAGGAACACACGATTTTCAATAATTTACCAGCAGACATAAAAAGTTCAGCTACTAAACAGTTCAGTTTAAGTGGCCAACTCCTCCTACTCCATTAACAAATTTACTGGTACAACCAATTGATATATCTGTTATTAATAACATCAGATGTGACTTTTATAGAAAATTTACTTTTGCACATTTTCAGTACAGTAATGTGATTAATGAAAATATGTGTTGGAAACTGATTTTCTGTTTGATGATGCATGGATATAATATCCCAAGAATTATTTTATGCATCTACGTGTATTATACATTTACATGTTCTGTGACAGGTTTGTCGAGTGTTAGGTTGTTTTGACCTGTTTCACATTCATTGGGACTATTTAATTTACAATCTTTGGAAGGAACAGTTTGGTATATAACATTTTTTTTTTTGTAAATATCTATTCTGTACTCTTCTTTTTTGACATGATCTAGATATTTGATGATGTCTTAACAGTGCATCTATGTAACAAAAAGTCAATCTTATGTAATCTCATCTTGTTTATGTGCCTTTCAATTGCTCATTGCCTTGTGTGTATAGGCTCATTCCATTGTTTGTCTTTACCTTTTCTATTCAAGTGCAGTTGTGCTACTCTGGAACTGTTAATTTGTATCTTTTTAGTCATGTATCACATAAATTTTATACTTATTGAAGGCAATTTGTGGCTTTCACAAACGTGATCCGTGTAAGGATTCCTGAGACAGTTACATATAATGTTACATTGCATCCTTACTTTTTAAAGGATGATGACTTGGCACGACAACTGTGCTTCATTTGCTAAAACATACATTGCTAAAATTTAATAATAATCATTGTAAAACTGATATGTTGTACATGTTGCTGGGTGTACATCACAGATATGTCAAAGCTCTGTTTGTTGCATCAAACCTGATCTGTCCCAATATTATTGTGTAGGAAGTCAAACATCAGTTTTTGTTTGTGATGAAATATCAAGTTGTATGTATATTTAAAGATACCAAATCATTATCTGTACTAGAGGATCAGGAGAAAGAAAACTGGCGTTCTACGGATTGGAGTGTGGAATGTCAGATCCCTTAATTTGGCAGGTAGGTTAGAAAATTTAAAAAGGGAAATGGATAGGTTAAAGTTAGATATAGTGGGAATTAGTGAAGTTCAGTGGCAGGAGGAACAAGACTTCTGGTCAGGTGAATACGGGGTTATAAATACAAAATCAAATAGGGGTAATGCAGGAGTACGTTTAATAATGAATAGAAAGATAGGAGTGTGGGTAAGCTACTATAAACAGCATAGTGAATGCATTATTGTGGCCAAGATAGACACAAAGCCCACGCCTACTACAGTAGTACAAGCTTATATGCCAACTAGCTCTGCAGATGATGAAGAAATCGATGAAATTTATGATGAGATAAAAGAAATTATTCAGGTAGTGAAGGGAAATGAAAATTTAATAGTCATGGTTGACGGGAATTTGAGAGTAGGAAAAGGGAGAGAAGGAAACGTAGTAGGTGAATATGGATTGGGGCTAAGAAATGAAAGAGGAAGAGCCTGATAGAATTTTACACAGAGCATAACTTAATCATAGCTAACACTTGGTTCAAGCATCATAATAGAAGGCTGTATACATGGAAGAATCCTGGAGACACTAGAAGGTATCAGGTAGATTATATAATTGTAAGACAGAGATTTAGGAACCAGGTTTTAAATTGTAAGACATTTCCAGGGGCAGATGTGGACTCTGACCACAATCTATTGGTTATGAACTGTAGATTAAAACTGAAGAAACTGCAAAAACGTGGGAATTTAAGGAGATGGGACCTGGATAAACTGAATAAACCAGAGGTTGTACAGAGTTTCAGGGAGAGCATAAGGGAAAAATTGACAGGAATGGCGGAAAGAAGTACAGTAGAAGAAGAATGGGTAGCTCTGAGGGATGAAGTAGTGAAGGCAACAGAGGATCAAGTAGGTAAAAAGATGAGGGCTAGTAGAAATCCTTGGGTAACAGAAGAGATACTGAATTTAATTGGTAAAAGGAGAAAATACAAAAATGCTGAAAATGAAGCAGGCAAAAAGGAATACAAACGTCTCAAAAATGAGCTCAACAGAAAGTGCAAAATGGCTAAGAAGGGATGGCTAGAGGACAAATGTAAGGATGTAGAGGGTTATCTCACTAGGGGTAAGATAGATACTGCCTACAGGAAAATTAAAGAGACCTTTGGAGAAAAGAGAACCACTTGTATGAATATCAAGAGCTCAGATGGAAACCCAGTTCTAAGCAAAGAAGGGAAAGCAGAAAAGTGGAAGGAGTATATAGAGGGTCTATACAAGGGCGATTTACTTGAGGACAATATTATGGAAATGGAAGAGGATATAGATGAAGATGAAATGGGAGATATGATACTGCGTGAAGAGTTTGACAGAGCACTGGAAGACCTGAGTCAAAACAAGGCCCTGGGAGTAGACAATATTCCATTAGAACTACTGACGGCCTTGGGAGAGCCAGTCCTGATAAAACTCTACCATCTGGTGAGCAAGATGTATGAGACAAGTGAAATACCCTCAGACTTCAAGAAGAATATAATAATTCCAATCCCAAAGAAAGCAGGTGTTGACAGATGTGAAAATTACCGAACTATCAGTTTAATAAGTCACAGCTGCAAAATACTTACACAAATTCTTTACAGACGAATGGAAAAACTTGTAGATCAGTTTGGATTCCGTAGAAATATTGGAACACGTGAGGCAGTACTGACCTTATGACTTATCTTAGAAGAAAGATTTAGGAAAGGCAAACATACATTTCTAGCATTTGTGGTCTTAGAGAAAGCTTTTGTCAATGTTGACTGGAATATTCTCTTACAAGTTCTAAAGGTGGCAGGGGTAAAATACAGGGAGCGAAAGACTATTTACATTTTGTACAGAAAGCAGATGGCAGCTATAAAAGTTGAGGGGCATGATAGGGAAGCAGGGAGGGAGTGAGACAGGGTTGTATCCTCTCCTCGATGTTATTCAATCTTTATATTGAGCAAGAAGTAAAGGAAACAAAAGAAAAATTCGCAGTAGGAATTAAAATCCATGGAGAAGAAATAAAAACTTTGAGGTTTGCCAATGACATTGTAATTCTGTCAGAGACAGCAAAGGACTTGGAAGAGCAGTTGAACGGAATGGACAGTGTCTTGAAAGGAGGGTATAAGATGAACATCAATGAAAGCGAAACGAGGATAATGGAATGTAGTCGAATTAAGTCGGGTGATGCTGAGGGAATTAGATTAGGAAATGAGACACTTAAAGTAGTAAAGGAGTTTTGGTTTTTTGGGAGCAAAATAACTGATGATGGTCGAAGTAGAGAAGATATAAAATGTAGATTGGCAATGGCAAGGAAAGCGTTTCTGAAGAAGAGAAATTTGTTAACATCGAGTATTGATTTAGGTGTCAGGAAGTCGTTTCTGAAAGTATTTGTATGGAGTGTAGCCATGTATGGAAGTGAAACATGGACGGTAAATAGTTTCGACAAGAAGAGAATAGAAGCTTTCGAAATGTGGTGCTACAGAAGAATGCTGAAGATTAGATGGGTAGATCACATAACTAATGAGGAGGTATTGAATAGAATTGGGGAGAAGAGGAGTTTGTGGCACGACTTGACAAGAAGAAGGGATTGGTTGATAGGACATGTTCTGAGGCATCAAGGGATCACAAATTTAGCATTGGACTTCATCGTGGAGGGTAAAAGTCATAGAGGGAGACCAAGAGATGAATACACTAAGCAGATTCAGAAGGATGTAGGTGGCAGTAAGTACTGGGAGATTAAGAAGCTTTCACAGGATAGAGTAGCATGGAGAGCTGCATCATCAACAACAACAACAACTAGAGGATAAACTAAGTTTGAACAATAGTTGAAGACTATGAACAATAACAACTTCCTTCTAGCGTTAAAGTGTTTTTTTTATTTTATTTTTTATGCTAGAGAGCGTTAGTATAAATGTGTGCATGACCGACATTCCCCCTTTCCTCTTTCCCATCCTCTTTTTTGTTCCTCACCCCCACTGCCTTCCACACATACAGACTCTCTCTCTCTCTCTCTCTCTCTCTCTCTCTCTCTCTCTCTCTTTCTCTCTGGTCTTGATTAATTACCAGTAACAAAAAAGATACTGACAGGATTACTGTGATGTCTCACATGCTCATGAATTTGAATCATTCGAATTTTTTCTTCGATTCTCTCTGATGTGTACCTGTTTCCTCATTTTTCAGAGACAGTTCATTCACAAAAATGCTGTGTTCCTCTTCGATACACTGTTGAAATTAGTAGAACAGCGTTATGCAGAAAAGATTGGTCATCCTTGTGCGAGGTTAATTTCTCTACGTGATGAGTATTCGTGGCTGAAGGGTGAAGGCCACTCTCGTATGTCATCATCAAGCAGTAAGGCAGCCAAAAAATACACATCCCCAGAATTTGTATGAAAGAAATTTTTGTATTTATCAATTTTTGAGAAGTTGTAAACAGATTTTGGTACCCTGAAAAATAGAGCAGTATGTACACTTGTATGTGCCAGTGCAAGTGGCATGTGTGTTTACATTCATAGAAATAACAGGCTACAGCTCAGTGATAATGTAGAAAGAAAGCAAAACATGAAGAAATCAAAACATCTCAGTGAATGTATGAATTATTATTATTATTATTGTCATTATTATTATTTGTAAATATTTGGCAAACTGTTGCTGTTGCTGCTGAAGTGAACTGTTATTTACTGTAGTAAATAAAGATAACTAAGTGCAGTTTTCTTTACAGTGTACATAAATGTGTAATTTTGGAGATTTATATCATAATTTTCATAACATTTTGGATTGAAAAAAAAATGTGTATTTTATTTATTTATCAGAATAAAGCACTAAGATACATGCTGTCAGAAAGTTATGAAATATATAAGGTCATTAAGTGCCTTCTTAGTGTGATCTACTTCAAATGCATTCATCTGCTGATTTATATTTCCTAATTGCTCTTATAAAACAATAGTACAGGATTATACAATTCATTACACAATGAAACAATATTGAGAAGAACTCAACATGTTGCATTTATCTACTCAAAATAATGAAAAAGCCCTTAACACTTATTTTAATTCTCACACTTTTATTTAGATGCCAAGTCTGTAAAATCATTCATGCAAGGTCTGTCTGAAGATCTACTTCAACAAAGTGCGTTTTCTGAACATCTATGGCATCTGTTAAATTGGTCAACTGTTTTAACATAATAGCAAAAATTATCTTTCCTTCTGTTACAGAAGATGTGTTGCAGTCTTTAGTAAGAAGACTGGTTTGAGGCAGCTCTCCATGCTACTCTATTCTTTGCTTTCATCTCTGAATACATATGGTAACCTTGAACCTTCTTACTGTACACACCTCTTTGTCTCTCTCTGCATAAATTACAATGTCATTTGGAAACCTCAAAGTTTTCTCTTGCTGAATTTTAAATCCATCTTCTATTTTTTCATTGGCTTCCTTTACTGCTTGCTCAGTGTACAGATTGAATATCATAAAGTATAGGCTACAACTCTGTCTCTCTTCCTTAAACCACTGCTTCCCTTTCATGCTCTGTGAGTCATGAATGCCATCTGGTTTCTGCTACAAGTAATGTATAACCTTTTGTTCTTTATGTTTTACCTCTACTATCTTCAGAATTTAAGAAAGTGGATTCTAGTCAATACCGTCCAAAGATGTCTCTTAAGTCTACAAAAGCTATAAATACAGATTTGCTTATCTTCTAAGATAAGTCATAGGATCAGTATTGTCTTGAGTATTCCAACGTTTCTCTGGAACCTACACTGATATTCCCCAAGGTTAGCTACAAGTTTTTCCATTCTTCTCTAAGTAATTCATATCAGTATTTACAACCATGACTTATTAAACTGATACTTCAGTAATAGACATAGTGGGAATTTCTGAAGTTGAGTGGCAGGAGGAATAGGACTTCTGGTCAGGTGAATACAGGGTTAAAAGTAAAAAATCATATAGGGGTAATGGAGGAGTAAGTTTACTAATAAGTAAGAAAATAGGAATGTGGGTAAGCTCCAGTGAACAGCTTAGTGGATGCGTTAGTGTTGCCGAGATAGACACAAAGCCAACACCCACCTCAGATGTAAAAGCTTATATGCCGACTAGCTCCACGGATGAAGGGAATCAAGAAATGTATCATAAAAGAAAATAAATTATTCAGGTAGTTAAGGCAGATGAAAATTTAATTTTGGTGGGGGACTGGAATTTTATAATAGTGAAAGGAAGAGAAGGAAAAATAGTAGGTGAATATGGACCAGAGGAAAGGAATAAAAGAGGAAGTCACTTGGTAGAATTTTGCACAGAGCATAATTTAATCATTGCTAACACCTAGTTTAAGAATCTTGAGAGAAGGTTGTATACATGGAAGAGACGTGGAGACACTGGAAGTTTTCAGATTGATTGTGTAATGGTAAGGCAGAGATTTAGGAACCAGATTTCAAATTGTAAGACATTTCCTGGGGAAGATATGGACTCTGACTGCAATTTATTGGTTATGAGCTGTAGATTAAAACTAAAGAAATTGCAAAACTGTTGGTAATGAAGGAGATGGGACCTGGATACGTTGAAAGAACCGGAAGGTGCTGAGAATTTCAGAGGGAGCATAGGGCAACGATTGACTAGAACAGGGGAAAGAAATACAGGAGAGGACAAATGTATAGCTTTGAGTGATAAAATAATGAGGGTAGCAGAGAATCAAATAGATAAAAAGGCAAGGCCTAATAGAAATCCTTGGATAACAGAAGAAATATTGAATTTAATTGATGAGAGGAGAAAATATAAAAATGCAGCAAATGAAGTAGCCAAAAGGAAATGCAAATGTCTAAAAAATGAGATTGAGAGGAAATGCAAAATGATTAAGCAGAAATGGCTAGAGGAAAAATGTAAGGATTTAGAAGCATATATCACTAGGTGAAGGATAGATACTGTCTACAGGAAAATTAAAGAGGCCTTTGGAGAAAGAAGAAGCAGACACACGTATGTCAAGAGCCCCTAAGCGAATAAGGGAAGACTGAAAGGTGGAAGGAGTATATAGAGGCGGTGTACAAGGGAGATGCATGTGAAGGCAATATTATAACAGTGGAAGAGGATGTAGAGGAAGATGAGATGGGAGAAGATGAGATGTGAGAAGAATTTGACAGAGCAGCAGACAACCTAATTCGAAACAAGGCTCTGGGAGAATATGACATTCTGCCAGAACTACTGATAGCATTGGGAGAGCCAGACATGACAAAGCTCTTTTGTCTGGTGTGCAAGATGTGTGAGATAGATGAAAAATTGTCAGACTTAGAAGGGAAGCAGTGACTGAGAAGGGAACGAGCCAGGGTTGTAACCTATAGCTGATTTATTCAATCTGTACACTGAGCAAGCAGTAAAGGAGACAAAAGAAAAATTTGGAGTAAGAATTAAAGTCCAGGGAGAAAACATAAAAACTTTGAGGCTTACTGATGACATTGTAATCCTATCAGAGGCAGCAAAGCACTTGGGAGAGCAGTTAAACAGAATGAACAGTGTCTTGGAAGGAGGATACAAGGTGAACAGCAACAGAATCAAAACAAGGGTAATGGAAATAGTCAAATTAAATCAGGTGATGCTGACAGAATTAGATTACGAAACAGGACACTTAAAGTTGTCGATGAGTTTTGCTATTTTGGCACCAAAACAACTAATGATGACTGAAGTAGAGAAGATGTAAATCGTAGACTGGCAGTGACGAGAAAAGTGTTTTGGAAAAGAAATTTGTTAACATAGAATATAGATGTAAGCATTAGAAGTCTTTTCTGGAGGTATTTGTCTGTATTGAAATGAAACATGGATGATAAACATTTTATATAAGAAGAGAATAGATGCTTTTGGAATGTGGTGCTACAGAAGAATACTGAAGATTCATGGGTAGATCATGTAAATAATGAGGAGGTACTGAATAGAACTGGGGAGAAAAAGAATTTCTGGCATAATGTGAATAGTAGAAGGGGTTAGTTGATAGGACTCATTCTGAGACACCAAGGGAACACCAGTTTAGTGTTGGAAGAAAATGTGGGGGTAAAAATTCTAGAGGGAGAGAAAGAGATGAATACAGTAAGCAGATTCAGAAGGATGTAAGTTGCAGTAGTTGCTCAGAGATGATGAAACTTGCCCAGGATAGAGTAGTATGGAGAGTTGCATCAGACCAGTCTTTGGGATGAAGATCGCAACTCCTACTTTGGTAATATTTTCACCTGATGGTACCTGTTTTCTTTGGAATTGGAATTATGACACTCTTCTTGAAGTCTGAGGATGTTTCTCCTGTCTTGTAGATCTTGCACAGCAGGTAGAATAGTTTTGCTATGGTTGGCTCTCCTAAGGATATCAGCCATTCTGGGAAATGTGGTCTAAACCAGGAACATTTGTTTTGGCTTAAGTCTTCCTGTGCTTTTTCAGATTCTTCACACAGTATCATACCTCCCATCTCATCTTCATTGACTTCCTCTTCCCTTTCTATAATATGGCCTTCAGTTTCATTTCCCTTGTATAGTCCCTCTATATATTCCTTCCAACTTTCAGCCTTCCCTTCTTTGCTTAGTACTGGCTTTCCATGTGAGATTTTGGTATTCTTACTGCTACTTCTCTTTTCTCCAAAGACCTCTTTAATTTTCCTGTAGGTTGAATCTATCTTTCCCTTGGTTATACATGCCTCTCTAGACGTAACATTTCTCCTCTAGCCATTCCGTCTTAGGTATTTTGGACAAGGTGTCAACCTCACTTTTTAGAGATTTAAATTGCCTTTCAACTGCTTCATTTTCTGATTGTTATATTTTCTCCTTTCTTCAGTTAAATTCAATATCTCCTGTGATTTTCTAAGGATTTTTACTAGGCCTTGTCTTGTTGCCCATTTCCTCCTCTCTTGCCTTCACTATTTCATCTCTCATAGCTACCCATTTGCTTTCTGTTTTATTCCTTTCCCCTGTCTCAGTCAACTGTTGCTTAATGCTCCCTTTGACACTCTCAACAACCTTTGATTTTTTCAAACTATTCAGATTCCATCTACTTAATTTGCTAACTTTTTGCAAGTTTTTTAGTTTTAATCTACAGTTCACAAGTAAATTATGGTCAGAGTTCACATATGTCTTACAGTTTAAAATCTTATTTCGAAATGTCCTTCCGTCAAGCGTGACAGTTCTTCCTTTTACGGTTAGAGCTACTTTGAGCTGTAAAGAATAAAAACAAGAAGAAATTTCTCACTATTAATTAATATAATTCTTGGCAGAAGGAGATTTGACAAAAAAATCTGATAGTGAAAAACTGTTGAAGGACCAACTCTGTTTGCTCCTCATCATTAAGGGCTTGAAAGTTATCAGGTTTAAACAAATTACTAACAACGTGAGTAGCATCTTTGGTTCACAAGTTGTGTGCATTCAGAGCTCTCATAAAGATAAGAGTTTAATTGCATAATAACAATTAATTAAGGCAATATTGCATCATAAATAAGTAAATTAATACCTATTGTAAGCTATCAATTGAAGGTTTCACATTTATTCGGGTACTTTTTGGGAAAATAAAACATTTCATAGGCATGAATTTTGTATTAGGTTTTGTTTAAGTTATTGTATACCGGTACTGTAAGTTACGTGATTATATTGATAAAGTACAATTTGTGTATGCTTATACACTATTCATTTCATTCTCTAGTAAGTAGCTGAAGTGAAAACTTCAGAAATAAGTGAAAAGTTCATATAGTGTAGGCTCAGTTCTTTGTTTATATTTGTTTTATCACATAAAGAGCACAGAGTTAATCATTTCTATTTCTCTGGAAGTTTTAAATTAGTATCCAAACTGTAGGCCTAAGCTGTCTAAGAAATTTAATGTATTAATTAAGTAGTGTTGGAAGTTATTCTTGTTTAATTTAGACTAAAGCTAAGGTTTGTTTGCCATGAGTGAGAGGTGTATGACTTGCTGTAGGACTGTTAGTTATGGGGTATGATGTGAGGGTTGTTGCAATTTTTTTTATGTGGGTGACTGTATCAGCATGGGAATTAGGGAAATAAACAAGTGGGTTCACTTTTCAAAGAATATACAAAAGAAAACACCATGATAACAGTGGCGTGGTGGGCAACAGCATAGACAGGGATTCTAATTATTCAGTTGAGGGTGATCTGGTAAAGATAGCTACTGCAATGAGACATACTGGTGTTGGAATTGTAATTGTTCTGAGATGCCATGACTGTCCTCATGTTTTTTCTGCGTGAATAGGCATATTTTTTCCTTTTATAGACCAAACATCTGTGATTGTGGGCCTTCTAGTACGTAATTTTAAAACCAGGGTGCAGCACATTTCAAGGAACAATTCATGTGTAAGTGTATAGCTGGTCATATGCAGGAAACGGTTACTTCTCCAAATCAAAAAGGTGTGTGAATAATTATTGTGTCTAAACTGAAAGTCTGTCTTTTTTTCCTATCGTTTACTAACTATACTAGATGTTGAGAAATACTTTAAATTTATTTAACTTTTGTTTGTTACTATGAAATAACCTATTTCCTGAAGGTCCTTGTAAGTGGATCTCTATCCATAAGACATACACTCCTGGAAATGGAAAAAAGAACACATTGACACCGGTGTGTCAGACCCACCATACTTGCTCCGGACACTGCGAGAGGGCTGTACAAGCAATGATCACACGCACGGCACAGCCGACACACCAGGAACCGCGGTGTTGGCCGTCGAATGGCGCTAGCTGCGCAGCATTTGTGCACCGCCGCCGTCAGTGTCAGCCAGTTTGCCGTGGCATACGGAGCTCCATCGCAGTCTTTAACACTGGTAGCATGCCGCGACAGCGTGGACGTGAACCGTATGTGCAGTTGACGGACTTTGAGCGAGGGCGTATAGTGGGCATGCGGGAGGCCGGGTGGACGTACCGCCGAATTGCTCAACACGTGGGGCGTGAGGTCTCCACAGTACATCGATGTTGTCGCCAGTGGTCGGCGGAAGGTGCACGTGCCCGTCGACCTGGGACCGGACCGCAGCGACGCACGGATGCACGCCAAGACCGTAGGATCCTACGCAGTGCCGTAGGGGACCGCACCGCCACTTCCCAGCAAATTAGGGACACTGTTGCTCCTGGGGTATCGGCGAGGACCATTCGCAACCGTCTCCATGAAGCTGGACTACGGTCCCGCACACCGTTAGGCCGTCTTCCACTCACGCCCCAACATCGTGCAGCCCGCCTCCAGTGGTGTCGCGACAGGCATGAATGGAGGGACGAATGGAGACGTGTCATCTTCAGCGATGAGAGTCGCTTCTGCCTTGGTGCCAATGATGGTTGTATGCGTGTTTGGCGCCGTGCAGGTGAGCGCCACAATCAGGACTGCATACGACCAAGGCACACAGGGCCAACACCCGGCATCATGGTGTGGGGAGCGATCTCCTACACTGGCCGTACACCACTGGTGATCGTCGAGGGGACACTGAATAGTGCACGGTACATCCAAACCATCATCGAACCCATCGTTCTACCATTCCTAGACCGGCAAGGGAACTTGCTGTTCCAACAGGACAATGCACGTCCGCATGTACCCCGTGCCACCCAACGTGCTCTAGAAGGTGTAAGTCAACTACCCTGCCCAGCAAGATCTCCGGATCTGTTCCCCATTGAGCATGTTTGGGACTGGATGAAGCGTCGTCTCACGCGGTCTGCACGTCCAGCACGAACGCTGGTCCAACTGAGGCGCCAGGTGGAAATGGCATGGCAAGCCGTTCCACAGGACTACATCCAGCATCTCTATGATCGTCTCCATGGGAGAATAGCAGCCTGCATTGCTGCGAAAGATGGATATACACTGTACTAGTGCCGACATTGTGCATGCTCTGTTGCCTGTGTCTATGTGCTTGTGGTTCTGTCAGTGTGATCATGTGATGTATCTGACCCCAGGAATGTGTCAATAAAGTTTCCCCTTCCTGGGACAATGAATTCACGGTGTTCTTATTTCAATTTCCAGGAGTGTATTTCCTAATTATAAATTGGTCTTAGATAATGGAATAACTGTTATTTTTACATGCTACAGTAATACATAAAATATTAATTAATCAACAATTGGAAGGTGTCCTTAATGATAGCAATGTTGAATAATTTGGTTGGGAGGATGAATTCTCATTTTTGACTGAAGATTGCCCTGCTGAGGTTGGTGAAACTGAGTGGCATACAGTAAGAAGTCATGCCAGTAGGTAGGGGGTCGTCCTTGTGCAAATGGATTCCTCTGACAATGAGGATGTAGAAAACATGAATAAAAAGCAAAGAAGTGCTGTGCTGGAATCAGTTTCAGAAGTTAGGCTTTAAAATGCTGGCCACCTACCAAAATTTGTGGAGGCAAGGAGTGCCTCAAAATGCAGGAAACTTGGCTTCAATTCCGAGGTAAGAGGCATATGCATCAAATATGAAATGCATTTTAGTATTGCGAAAAATAAATATTCTGAAGCTTGTCATGAAATGTACCTCAAAGATTTATCTACTGTTGGAAGAAAATTATAGCTTGCACAAAAATTATTGTATGTTTATTATTATCTTGCATTTGTGAAATTGTTTCAAAGCACCAACAAAAATCTGCATTGAAAATCATATAATTAAAACATTTTAACATTAAGAATCCAATTTCCTGTTTACGTTAGCTAATACAATTTACTGTTTAAAGGAAATATGTAAACTGCTGAATAAAATGTTCTAATTGAAGAAAGGGGGAAGAAAACACAAATCAAAGACTCATAAGTTTTCATAATCTGAGGTCCACATATGCGGACCTCCATTTATGCCTTAGTGAATCATCAAAAAATAGGGGGACACTATCACAAGTGGTAAAGTACCTGTGATTACAAGTCACAGAACAGCAATTTTTGTACTGTAGGGAGGGCAGAAACAAAAGACGTTCAGAGACAATATGAAAATGACATTCACTTTTTTGATAAAAGAAGCAACCAGAAAGCAAATTTTAATGCAAACATTTCATATAAACAGCCTGTTTAGCTAGTGCACAAAATCAGTTATCCTTACTGCATCAGAATATCCAAGGACTAAGGGCTGAGCGTAATGACTTGCTTATTTGTGTTGAAGAATTAGAGTTCAGCAAGACAGTTGATGTGATCTACCTCTCTGAACATCTTACGGTCCATGGTATAGATATGTTGAATGTTACAGAATTCAAGTTAGCTTCTTACTTCTGTAGAGAAAACTTTGGAGAAAGGAGGAGTTGCCACATTTATCAGAAGCTGTTTTGATTTCAAGAATACTGGTATTAACAAATTTTGCTCAGAGCAGCACTTAGAAGATAGTCCAATAGAAGTATTATTTCATAATAAGTCCTTTATAATAGTAAGTATATGTAAGTATATACAGAGCCCCTTCAGGAAACCTTAACCTCTTTATAAAATATCTGGAAGCTCTGTTGTCCTATCTTACATTAAAAAACAGGGACATAGTGGTTGCTGGTGATTTTAATATAGATTTATTGAAAAGCTCTGCCAGTGAACAATTATTACAATCAGTAACACTGTCATTCAATTTAATTCCTACTCTGAACTTTACAACTATGATACGTAAATGCTCTGAGACTTCTGTTGATAATATCTTTGTAGACAAATCTAGGAAAAAAGGTCATATCAGGAAAAAGGTAGTAAATAGGCTGTCTGATCATGACATGCAGCATCTTGCATCAAATGTTGAAACTTGTCAGGATAAAATTTTTTTTAAATCGGAGTACAGGAAGGTAATAAACCAGCAAAAAATTGAGAATTTTAGAAGATTACTCAAAGACATGAACTGGATGGGTGTTTACAATACTTCTGACTTAACTAGAAAATACAAAACATTCATTAATAAAGTTACTTCCTCTTTTGGAAATTGTTTTCCCCCTAAAGGTAACTCAAATCAAACAGAAGTCTAAAAAAACCATGGATTACACAAGAAAAAAAGACATCACATGGGACAAAAAGGAGACTGTATACTATCTAGGAACAGCTCCGATGTTAGCATTGTAATGCATTACAAAGAATACTGAAAAATATTGAAGCAAGTAACTGAGAAATCTAAGCTGTTTTATTATGAGAAAATGATATTACATCAGGCAACAAAATGAAACATATATGTGACATAGAGAAGACAGTGACATGTGGAGCCAACAAGGAAGAGGAACAAATAGCTCTAAAAATAAATGAAACATTGGTAACAAGTGCATGTGCCAGTAGTGTTGCAAACCTCTTAAACTAGTACTTTGTTAAGTTGGGATTATCAGGTTTGGTAAATGGTGCAATGGAGTATCTGAGACCACTCTTTACAAGTAACTTCAGTAAAATGTAATTGACACTCACATCTCCCAGAGAAGTAGCACCCATCATAACATCCTTAAAATCTATGTATTCTACTGGTTATGATAACATATCAGCAAAGTTAATCAAAGAGTGCTCATGTGAGTTGAGTTGTTCCTTAAGTTATATATGTGATCAATTTTTTATCAATGGAACATTTCCAAACTGGCTAAATTATGCTGAACGTAAGCCTCTCTTCAAGAAGGGGGATAAAGAGATACCATCAAACTACTGAAAGACTTCACTTTTGCTGGCTTCTTCAAAAATATTTTAAAAAGTTTGGTTCAAGCGTCTCCTTAAGCATCTGACTGCAAATGATTTATTGTCCAAGTCACAATTTGGGTTCCTTAAGGGTTCTGATATAGAGAAAGCTATTTACACATACAGTGAGAATGTACTTAATTCATTAGATAACAGATAAGAGGCTACTGGCATTTTCTGTGGGCTGTCAAAAGCCTTTGACTGTGTGAATCACAGCATTCTCTTAAGTAAATTAAAATATTATGGTGCCACTGGCAGTGCTGTGAAGTGGTTCGAGTGTTACGTAATTAACAAGAAACAAAGGGTGTCATTGTGAAATACCTGTGCAGTAAGCAGTTAGCCTTCATCTGATTGGGAATTAATTACACATGGTGT
This sequence comes from Schistocerca piceifrons, assembly GCF_021461385.2. Classification (NCBI taxonomy): domain Eukaryota; kingdom Metazoa; phylum Arthropoda; class Insecta; order Orthoptera; family Acrididae; genus Schistocerca; species Schistocerca piceifrons. The sequence continues at coordinate 395,642,108 of NC_060138.1, read as the reverse complement.
TCTACAAGGTTTGTTTTGTTTGCAGATGATACAGACTTTGCAATAGGTAGTAAGTCAAGTATAGATTTAGAAATTGCTGCTAATCAAATTTTCACTGACATTAATAAATGGTTTAAAGGTAATTCATTGTCATTAAACTTTGAAAAGACCCTCTGTATACAGTTCAGAACCTGTAAGAGATTTACTTCCAACATATGAAGACATGCAGACTGAAGAGGTTGACAGTGTAAAATTTCTGGGGTTGCAACTTGATATAAATTCAGTCTAAAGCGCATACCACAGAAATGCTGAAGTGCCTAAACAAATCTGTATTTGCAGTGAGAATGATGTCTGATGTTGTTTCGTTGTTGTGATCTTCAGTCCTGAGACTGGTTTGATGCAGCTCTCCATGCTACTCTATCCTGTGCAAGCTTCTTCATCTCCCAGTACCTACTGCAACCTACATCCTTCTGAATCTGCTTAGTGTATTCATTTCTTGGTCTCCCTCTACGATTTTTACCCTCCATGCTGCCCTCCAGTACTAAATACGTGATCCCTTGATGCCTTAGGACATGTCCTACCAACTGATCCCTTCTTCTACTCAAGTTGTGCCACAAACTCCTCTTCTCCCCAATTCTATTCAGTACCTCCTCATTAGTTATGTGATCTACCCATCTAATCTTCAGCATTCTTCTGTAGCACCACATTTTGAAAGCTTCTATTCTCTTCTTGTCTAAACTATTTATCGTCCATGTTTCACTTCCATACATGGCTACACTCCATACAAATACTTTCAGAAGTGACTTCCTGACACTTAAATCAATACTCGATGTTAACAAATTTCTCTTCTTCAGAAACGCTTTCCTTGCCATTGCCAGTCTACATTTTATATCCTCTCTACTTCGACCATCATCAGTTATTTTGCTCCTCAAATAGCAAAACTCCTTTACTACTTTAAGTGTCTCATTTCCTAATCCAATTCCCTCAGCACCTGACTTTATTCGACTACATTCCATTATCCTTGTTTTGCTTTTGTTGATGTTCATCTTATACCCTCCTTTCAAGACACTGTCCATTCTGTTCAACTGCTCTTCCAAGTCCTTTGCTGTCTCTGACAGAATTACAATGTCATTGGCGAACCTCAAAGTTTTTATTTCTTCTCCATGGATTTTAATGCCTACTCCGAGCTTTTCTTTTGTTTCCTTCACTGCTTGCTCAATATACAGATTGAATAACATCGAGGAGAGGCTACAACCCTGTCTCACTCCCTTCCCAACCACTGCTTCCCTTTCATGTCCCTTGACTCTTATAACTGCCATCTGGTTTCTGTACAAATTGTAAATAGCCTTTCACTCCCTGTATTTTACCCCCGCCACCTTCAGAATTTGAAAGGGAGTATTCCAGTCAACATTGTCAAAAGCTTTCTCTAAGTCTGCAAATGCTAAGAACGTAGGTTTGCCTTTCCTAAATCTTTCTTCTAAGATAAGTCATAAGGTCAGTACTGCCTCACGTGTTCCAATATTTCTACGGAATCCAAACTGATCTACAAGTTTTTCCATTCGTCTGTAAAGAATTTGTGTAAGTATTTTGCAGCTGTGACTTATTAAACTGATAGTTCGGTAATTTTCACATCTGTCAACACCTGCTTTCTTTGGGATTGGAATTATTATATTCTTCTTGAAGTCTGAGGGGATTTCACTTGTCTCATACATCTTGCTCACCAGATGGTAGAGTTTTATCAGGACTGGCTCTCCCAAGGCCGTCAGTAGTTCTAATGGAATATTGTCTACTCCCAGGGCCTTGTTTTGACTCAGGTCTTCCAGTGCTCTGTCAAACTCTTCACGCAGTATCATATCTCCCATTTCATCTTCATCTATATCCTCTTCCATTTCCATAATATTGTCCTCAAGTAAATCGCCCTTGTATAGACCCTCTATATACTCCTTCCACTTTTCTGCTTTCCCTTCTTTGCTTAGAACTGGGTTTCCATCTGAGCTCTTGATATTCATACAAGTGGTTCTCTTTTCTCCAAAGGTCTCTTTAATTTTCCTGTAGGCAGTATCTATCTTACCCCTAGTGAGATAAGCCTCTACATCCTTACATTTGTCCTCTAGCCATCCCTGCTTAGCCATTTCGCACTTCCTGTCGATCTCATTTTTGAGATGTTTGTATTCCTTTTTGCCTGCTTCATTTTCAGCATTTTTGTATTTTCTCCTTTTACCAATTAAATTCAGTATCTCTTCTGTTACCCAAGGATTTCTACTAGCCCTCATCTTTTTACCTACTTGATCCTCTGCTGCCTTCACTATTTCATCCCTCAAAGCTACCCATTCTTCTTCTACTGTATTTCTTTCCCCCATTCCTGCCATTTGTTCCCTTATGCTCTCCCTGAAACTCTGTACAACCTCTGGTTTAGTCATTTTATCCAGGTCCCATCTCCTTAAATTCCCACGTTTTTGCAGTTTCTTCAGTTTTAATCTACAGTTCATAACCAATAGATTGTGGTCAGAGTCCACATCTGCCCCTGGAAATGTCTTACAATTTAAAACCTGGTTCCTAAATCTCTGTCTTACCATTATATAATCTATCTGATACCTTCTAGTATCTCCAGGATTCTTCCATGTATACAGCCTTCTATTATGATTCTTGAACCAAGTGTTAGCTATGATTAAGTTATGCTCTGTGTAAAATTCTATCAGGCGGCTTCCTCTTTCATTTCTTAGCCCCAGTCCATATTCACCTACTACGTTTCCTTCTCTCCCTTTTCCTACTCTCAAATTCCAGTCACCCATGACTATTAAATTTTCATTTCCCTTCACTACCTGAATAATTTCTTTTATCTCATCATAAATTTCATCGATTTCTTCATCATCTGCAGAGCTAGTTGGCATATAAGCTTGTACTACTGTAGTAGGCGTGGGCTTTGTGTCTATCTTGGCCACAATAATGCATTCACTATGCTGTTTATAGTAGCTTACCCACACTCCTATTTTTCTATTCATTATTAAACGTACTCCTGCATTACCCCTATTTGATTTTGTATTTATAACCCCGTATTCACCTGACCAGAAGTCTTGTTCCTCCTGCCACCGAACTTCACTAATTCCCACTATATTTAACTTTAACCTTTCCATTTCCCTTTTTAAATTTTCTAACCTACCTGCCCGACTAAGGGCTCTGACATTCCACGCTCCAATCCATAGAACACCAGTTTTCTTTCTCCTAATAACGATGTCCTCTTGAGTAGTCCCCGCCCGGAGATCCGAATGGGGGACTATTTTACTTCTGGAATATTTTACCCAGGAGGATGCCATCAGGATGTAAGAGATATAAATACAAATAAAACCTGCATACTTTGCTTACTTTCATTCTAATATGTCATATGGGATCATATTCTATGATAAATCAACAAACTGAACAATTGTTTTTAACTGGCAAAAGTGTGTAATAAGATTTATTTGCAGCATAAATTTGAGAGCATAATGTAGAAACCTGTTCAAGGTACTTTCTATTTGAACCACTGTTTCTCAGTATATTTATTCCATAATGAAATTTGTTGCAAGTAATATATTTCCATTTCCAACCAATAGCTCAATGCATAGCATCATTACTAGTAATAAGAACAATTTACATAAAGACCTAAAATCACTTACCTTGGTGCAAAAAGGGGCTCAACATTCAGGGACACTGATTTTCAATTGATTGCCAGCAACCATTAAACACTTTGTTTTAGGTAAAGGACAGTTTAAACAGAGCTTGAAAGACTTTGATATGCAGCTCCTTCTGCTCTACAGATGAATATCTTAGCAGGGACTGTTAGACAAGCTTAAGTAAAAAAGTGTGTTATATTTCAATTTTGACAGCACTTAGTGTTCATAATGCTCCAAAATTGGGCAGGCCATCCACATCTACATCCAAAGAGAAGGTGGCGGAGGTGTAAGAAACGATGCAGCAAAGTTCAAAGAAATCAGTTAGATGACTAGGTCAGCAAGCCCATGTGTCTGTGGGTTCCACTCAAAAGATTCGCCACTGTTCACATATCCGTACAAAATGTCAGTCGTGCATGAACTGAGAGACACCGATTGCCTGGTGAGTGTGAACTTTTGCTACTAGTTTCTATCCTTCCTGCAGGACAATGGTGAGGGGATTCTTGATGCAACGTTTTTCACAGATGAGGCACGGTTTCACCATTCCATTTACATGAATAGCCAGAATACCCATGTGTGGATTATGGAGAATCTGCATGAATTTAAGGTGTCCCCACTGCATGATCAAAAACTTGGAGTTTGGTGCATTGTGACTCATATACGCATCATTGGCCTGATCTTCTTTCAGGACACCATGAATGTGGAATGGTACTGCACCTGCATTATAGAGCCCTTCCTGGCTGAACTGAATGAGGACAAAATTGAGAATGCCTGGTTCCAACAAGATGGGGTGATGGCACATACCACCCACAAAGTGATGAACTTTTTAAAGGACATCTTTGGTGACCACATCATATCTCGAGGACTCTGGCCTCTTTATTGACCTTACTTTGTTCCACCAGATTACTTTCTATGGGGTATGTTGAAGGGAAAGGACTAGGAAGGCAATCTGCACACCATACAACAACTCATTCCCGATGTTCTGCATGTCTTCAAGAACATGCAGAAATGTGTGCAACTATGTCTTCAAGTTCAAGGGGATCACTTCCAGCATCTCTTATAACTTCCATGACTTTAATACGGCAAGTTATGAACTGCATAGTTACTTACTGAACACCCTATATTAACAGTTCCAGTTTGCTGCAATGTATTCACTTATTTTGTCAACCCCCTGACAAATGACCAGGGTAGTGAGTATTATATTCAAATGTTTTGTGTGTTTTATGTTGTACTTTCTGACTTGTTTCACATCCATGAGAATCATCTCATTTTTGGGGGAATGAAAACTGAATCTAATGTAATCTAATTTCAATGCAAAAACATTTTGAAAGAAATATGTTAGCTGCTTTGCATGATTTTTATTCATAGGGACTAACTGTTATGACAAAATACAATGAACTTAATTTTGAGATTAAGAGGAGCCCTCACTCGAGGCAGAGTCTTTGAGCAGGGTAAAGCTATTCGCAATATTTAGCACTACATCATCTTTTGACTCAAACAAACAGATACCAAAAGGGAGGGGGAAGGGGAGAAGGGGGATGCTACTATCTGGTACTGTTGGAACAGTGTGAAATATATACATGCAAAAAGGGGGGGGGGGGGGCGGGGATCAGGACAAAGATAGACTCGCCTTGCGATGAAGGGAGTCGGTTCAGTCAGACAAAAGAAACTCGTTTCTGTGCACGCTTGGTGGTCAAGGGGTACCAGAGCAACCTTGAAAGAAACTGCAATGTAAGTTGCCTGGTTCTTCTGGCACTCACTAAGCTTTAGTGCATTAAAACACTTCACTGCACTTGGTAACCCAGTGGCTGACACCAGGAGGGACAAATTGGGTGCCCTGTATCAGACATTGGTGGACCGAGATGAAAATACTCCAAGGAACCAAGTCTGAAAATGGGCATGATGAACGTGGTAGAGTTTCACTTGTGTGTCGGACTGCGTGGAAGCATGGTAAGAGTAACACTGGTGCAAAACCTTACTGTTACATGAATTCTGGTGATGCATGGAAGCTATTGACACAAGCCATGTGGCAGTGCGTGAGACAGGCTGCTGAGAGTGTGGTCAGGAGATGTTACCTCATCGAAGCAAGAACAGATACTCCTTAGCTACAGGGGCAGCCAAAGATCTACCTGCGGCAGAAGCGACCAGCATGAGTGCTGGGGGAATGCGGTAACACATCAACCAGCAGGAACTTTGCTGATCACTGGTTTTTGGCTGGCGCAGCATGTCTGCTGCTTACAATGGAGGCAAATGACGGAAGTGGAAGCACCATTTCTCTCGGATTTTACTGAAGATAAAGGACAGCTTATATTCTGTGGTAGTTCATTGGAAACTTCCAGTTGTTTTTGAAAGGGGCTGTTTTTGAAAAGTTGAGGTTTGTCTTATTTTCTGAGAATCTATCAAGGCAATTGCCAGATCATTCATTTGAAAAGGACGCAGCCAGTTTCCTTCCTCATGCTTGTCCTAGGCAAGCTGGTGGACATAATGACCTCATTGTTAATAGAATGTTAAATCCTAATTTTTCTACCAAATCTTTACAAAATATTATCTCAGTTATAAAAGGTGTCAGCTATTTTTGTATCAGAATACCAAATTGATTGGAGCCACATAATTAATGGTCAGCTACCATAGCAGTAAACAAACAAAGAATGAGATTTCTTATGCTTTGTTTTCTCTTCCTTCCATCTGATACTGGTTACCACAGTTAGTTGGAATGATACTTGTGGCTAATATCATAACTGTTGTGACTTCTTTCATTGTATGGTTTCTGTCTCCGTGCTGTGTCAAAACATCTTGAGCTAGCAGTGAAATTTCACAGAAAAGTGATGAAGTCATCACAATCCTGTAAAGTGAATTCGATACTGCCTGCATTTCAGGAGGATGTGTAGTGACCAGTGCAGAACTGCACTTGGCCAATATTATATATTAAAATTATAAAATATTGTGGTTTTTTGGATCAATAAAATACAGTATGATCCAGTACTATACTGTGTACACAGTTAACAATGAACCAACAACATTGCTCTCTTTCTTTCTCATCTGTGATTGATGTTCAGTGGCAGTGTTGTACAGATCAGGGTATAGATGAAATATTGGTATTTCTCACAATAGATGTAAATTGTGTTTATGATATTTTCCAGAACATTACAAACCACTTTCTGAAGATGGAACAAAGTTATCTGATCTTGTACTCATATTAAAATATAAGTAAATAAAGAATATTTTGTCTTGCGTAAAAGGTGGTCCCTCACTAATTTTAATACTCATAAAAACAAAAACAAAAAGAGCCTCATACATTAGAAGTCACAAAGTAATCGCTGTGAAACTTAGGTGCTTTAAACAACAATGTGCTAATCTCACTGCAGTGTTTTAATGCATCAGTAACTAGTTCATATGGGTTGCTACTGCTGGCTGTTAATAAAGATTGTGCTTGTTTGAAGACAGAACTGATACACAGTAATATTTTACAAGTTATGTCAGTGTCATCTCATATACCTGTTTCTACAAGCAGAAATTGTGAAATTGAAAGTCAAATTGGCAGTCTATTTCACAAACTGTATTTTTATCTGTTAATCTGCAGTCATACAATTTAATATGTGTTGAATGTACAACATGTGAGCCATTTGTTGTTCCCATTATGGGCAACATTGTGAGATCAACCTTATATTGTGGATTTATGTTAAAAACTTATTGTTTGTATGGCCTTCCTGGCATTTTCAGGTAAGCACAAAAATAATTTATTTCCATTACACTGAGTTTGTACTACACATAAGGCTTCTGTAGTGTCTTCCTCTACCTTTTTTTATCATTTGAACATCACCTACTAGAAACAAACTTGCTGTGTGCCAGATGAGTCTTGCTTTGTTTCAATAACACCAAGGGTTACAGTTCAGGATTATTCCCCAGACTTCATCCACTTATTAAAAGAGCAGAGGCATGGCAACAAAACTCTGTGCTGCTGTTCATTGCTGCCTGTTGCAGCAAATCCACTGCAACTCTAAACAAAATAATTTCCCAACGTTGGTGCAGTCGTTAATATGAAATCTTTATTTAAGTTTTACATGGTTTCCCAAAGTCACTTAGGAGGAATACTGGGATGGCTCCTTTGAAAAGTCACAGTCAATTTCCTACCTTACCCTTATTCAATCTGAGGTTCTGTTATGTTTCAGATGACTGTGTTCTTACTGGGATATAATACCATTCTGAAATGGAGCTGTAAGAAAAATAGTGGTATGTGCCTGAAGACACTTTTGAATATGGGTATAGGAGCATGTCTTTGTACCACTTCTAATATTGCCCATGAAAAGATGCCTTTAACTGTAATTAACGCCTGATTCAAAATTGAGGGGGAAATCTCTCCTGATTTCTAATGCAGCCTCTTAGCATGGGCAAGCTCAGCAACACTGCAAGTTGAAGATTGACAAGTAATTAACAGCTCTTAAGAAACTACTGACATGTTTATAAGAACAGTCACAGTACTTTAGATTAGCATTATTAGTATGTAAATGGTACTGAGAGAACTCGAAGTGAGTTCCAATGAGTAATACAAAAGAGCCTACATCTTTGCTGTACTCCATATCTACAGATTATGAAAACTAATGACTGCTAGAAGTACTCAATAAACCTTGAGGCTCTGCAAGCTACCTTTATTTGACTTAGATATATGCTCTACAGAGAAAAAAAATTGTTAATGGCATGTCCTCAGTTTCAGGCAGAACTAATCTGAATTGTAAAATTTTCCTTATGCATGTCAATTGGAAAATGCCAGATATGGCAACCATTCAACTATTTAATGCAGAGAAAGAGAGAGAGAGAGAGAGAGAGAGAGAGAGAGAGAGAGAGAGCGAGAGAGGGGCGGGGGGGGGGGGGGGGGGGTAGGAAGATAAAGCATAAGGAGAAGAACAGTGTGGACCTCTTTCTGTCTCTGTCTCTTGAGACAGTTGTGATGAACAGGAGAACTTGAGCAACACAGATGTACTTCTGAGTGCTATGAATAGCGAAGAACACTGTGAAGACATAAAACTGGGAAAGAAAATGTAGGACATGGCAACAGGACAACTTGCAGTTGAGTAGATAGTGTACTGCTGGCAATTAAAATTGCAGCACAACGAGGGACAGCAAATAATAAAATTTTACTTATTGTGAGGGTAGAGTACAGTAGGAATAGTATGGGATTACACAGGGTACCCCACATAAAACCAATACACCTTTCACCTGAGGTTCAAGTAATGAGAACCTAACTAAAAATGACTAGATTATAGTACCATTAAAAATATGTAGTTACCTGTTTATAAGGGATGCTGGAAGTTGTGACCATAGGCATCCAGGCTTTGTTGACTTCGTGTGATGATGTTACCAGCAACATGCTGCAGGTGTGATGCTGTTAATGTCTCAGTAATGTTCCCTTTCAGATTGTCTATTGTGGGAGGATTCTCAGCATACATTTTGCTTTTTAGTATACCTTGTGAATAAAAATCACACACTGTTAAGTCCAGAGACCTTTGGGGCCAGATGCCTCCACTGACAAGTCCGTCTTCGGCGGGGGGGGGGGGGGGGGGGGGGGGGGGGGGGGGAATTGGTGATGTCGTACTTTGGTTGGATGTGGGAGCAGTTGCTCAATTTTGTTGCCGTGCGGGGTAGCCGCACAGTCTGAGGCGTCCTGTTGCAGTTCACACAGCTCCTGCTGTTGGAGGTTCGAGTCCTCCCTCGGGCATGGGTGTGTGTGTGTTGTCCTTAGCATAAGTTAGGTTAAGTAGTGTGTAAGCTTAGGGACAGATGACCTCAGCAGTTTGGTCCCATAAGATCTTACAACAAATTCCCAATTTCCATTTTCTTGGAATACTGCATATGGCTTCTCTGCATGTGTTAATGGCTTGTGGTAAGAGTCAAAGATCCCTAAATATATGACATTATTAAGGTGTAATTGAAAAATATGGGGCCAATAATGCACATTCTAGACAATTCACACCTGTCTTCTCTGAGTGGAAAAGTTCGTCATGCAGGATAAGTCGGTTGTCCTGCAACCAGTAGCAACCAGTATTTGCAATTCTGGAAGTTTACATAGCCTGATAGTTGAGACCAGACATCATCTGACATGAAGTAAAGCAATGGGTCCAAGTAACTGTTAACAATTGATGTTAACAGTCAGTTACAGTAATGAACTCCTTTTTCCTGATCCTCAGAGTTCAACTCTTACACCACACTTGCACAACATGATTTTAATTACATATCTTTTAGTACATGATAAAAAGATGTACAAAGCACACCAATTTGTTGTGATAACCTACTTACCAACTTGCAGGGACTTCTCCTATTGGCTATGCGAATTCTGCCTGTAGTTCCAGGGGTGCTTGTTGTTGGCTGTATATGCCTCTGCACATTCTGAATGGATCTTACAGCCCACCATTTCTTGTATGGATCTTGAATAGCACTAATTGTTGGGAGTTTCATACCAGGATACTTTGCTTGAAACATTTCTTTACATTCCTTGATGGAGCCTGTCTTAATGTAACACTCCACAATACCAATTCACTGTTCGAAGGCAACCTGCCCCATTTCTGTAACCCTCAACAATATGAGCTTCTTATTACAACTGACACATGGACACACAGCAGCACTCAACTTTCTGATAAAACACAGTGTTGCCAACTTTCAAGACAATGTTGCCACTTCACAAGCAATTTGATTAAAAATGATTAACCTGTGCATGGGGTGTTATGGTTTTGTGTTGGACACCCTTTATCTGTTGGTGTACTGGGAACTGAATTTAGTAGACAGGGCTACCATCTCTGGCAATAACAGTGGCCGTGACTTAGCTGGGCATCGAGTTGAATTAAGCATGGATGACAGAGACAGGTCTGTCAACTATGTGCCAGATTTCGTAAGTAATAGTGGCTGACAAGAAGTGGTATACCAGCCTCTTTGCAAACAGTGATCAGATGTTTTCAGAGGATCTGTGATCTGGAGGACATGCTATCCAGGCTACCAATTAAACACCCTCTGTGTTATGGTAGGTAAGGACAGCGTGTGCTTTATGTTATTGAAATATGTCATGGAGACCTCAAAAATAGGCATGACCATTGACCTTAACTGCTCAGAAATATAACACCTGTTGTCCAAATTATTGGCTTCACAAACCAGAGGTGATCATGTTGTGTACTCATTGGTGCCCCACTCCATCACACCAGGTGCTGGGCCCATATAGCAATGATGAATGCAACTGTTATGCTCCTTGAAGCCTCCACACATGGATGTGTCCACCATCGTGCTGCATGCAGAATGGGGACTCTTCTGAAAAGATAACAAGGTGCAAGTCCTGTGTCAAGTGGTGGTGTTGGGTACACCATTGTTGTTATGCCTCTCTCTGTTGCCTTGTTAAGGAATGCAGCAAGAATGGTTATTGTGCTGACAGTGCAGTACTCAAGGTACATTAATTGGCTGTATGATCATGCACAGCCAAGCAAAGAATATGACTGTCCTCTAGGGTGCTGCTGATATAGGGCCACTAAGATCCTGCACAACATTACACATGGCCATCCTGAACACACTGATTCCATATTTTCATGACAGTCAAGAGATACTGGCCAGTGCCAGTTACTATACTGTGGAACAATGAACTGCAGTCTCAGTAGTCCATGGTCCTACTCCTGTTGAAATCCTATATATTCTGATATGTCAACAAAAATAATCAGTTGTTGAAAATATAATGTAAGTTAACTGGGCAGATTTTTTTACCTGTCCAAGCAAGCAAGTGGCAACAGGAGAACAAACACTCAAAAGGTATTAAAGTTTGCAAGTTTAGGGAGCCAGTGGCTCCTTCTTCTGGCAGAACGGCTGAAGGGGAAGCAAGAGGGGTAAAGGAAAGGAACTTCTTAGGTTTAGGAAATGGGGCAGAGTGTGGAAAAGTTGCCCAAGACCCCAGGTCAGAAAATGGAAGATGTAGAAAACTAAAAGGGAGTAAAGAAAGAAATACACTACTGGCCATTAAAATTGCTAGACCAAGAAGAAATGCAGATGATAAATGGCTATTCATTGGACAAATGTACTAGAACCGACATGTGATTACATTTTCACACAATTTCGGTGCATAGACCCTAAGAAATCAGTACCCAGAACAATCACCGCTGGCCGTAATAACGGCCTTGATATGCCTGGGGATTGAGTCAAACAGAGCTTAGATGGCATGTACAGGCACAGCTGCCCATGCAGCTTCAACATGATACCACAGTTCATCAAGAGTAGTGACTGGCATATTGTGACGAGCCAGTTGCTCGGCCACCTTTGACCGGACATTTTCAATTGGTGAGAGATCTGGAGAATGTGCTGGCCAGGGCAGCAGTCGAACATTTTCTTTATCCAGAAAGGCCCGTACAGGACCTGCAACATGCGGTCGTGCATTATCCTGCTGAAATGTAGGGTTTCGCAGGGATCAATTGAAGGGTAGAGCCACAGGTCATAACACATCTGAAATGTCACGTCCACTGTTCAAAGTGCCGTCAATGCGAACAAGAGGTGACCGAGACTGTAACCAATGGCACCCCATACCATCATGCCGGGTGATACGCCAGTATGGCGATGACGAATACGCGCTTCCAATGTGTGTTCACCGCGATGTTGCCAAACACGGATGCGACCATCATGGATCTGTAAACAGAATCTGGATTCGTCAGAAAAAATGACGTTTTGCCATTCGTGCACCCAGGTTCGTCGTTGAGTACACCATCACAGGCGCTCCTGTCTGTGATGCAGTGTCAAGGGTAACTGCAGCCATGGTCTCCGAGCTGATATTCGATGCTGCTGCAAACGTCGCTGAACTGCTCGTGCAGATGGTTTTTGTCCTGCAAACGTCCCCATCTGTTGACTCAGGGATCAAGACGTGGCTGCATGATCCGTTACAGTCATGCGGATAAGATGCCTGTCATATTGACTGCTAGTGATACAAGGCAATTGGGATCCAGCACGGCGTTCTGTATTAACCTCCTAAACCCACCGATTCCATATTCTGCTAATAGTCATTGGATCTCGACCAACGCGAGCAGCAAAGTTGTGATACAATAAACCGCAATCGCGATAGGCTACAATTCGACCTTTATCAAATTCGGAAATGTGACGGTATGCATTTCTCCTCCTTACAGGAGGCATCACAACAACGTTTCACCGGGCAACACTGGTCAACTGCTGTTTGTGTATGAGAAATCAGTTGGAAACTTTTCTCATGTCAGCACTTTGTAGGTGTCGCCACCTGCGCCAACCTTGTGTGAATGCTCTGAAAAGCTAATCATTTTTGCATATCACAGCATCTTCTTCCTGTCAGTTAAATTTCATGTCTGTAGCCCATTTTGTTCGTGGTGTAGCAATTTTAATGGCCAGTAGTGTAATTACCATGAAGAAATGCTGAGGCTGAAGAAATTAAAATAGATTAAGGCCAGGTGGGCAGTGAGAACCAAGGACATGGTGTAGTGCCAGTTCCCACCTGTGGAGTTCTGAGAAATTCATATCTGGGAGAAGAATCCACATAGAACATGTGTTGAAACAGGCACCATGGTCATTACTTTCATGTTGTAGTGTGTGCTGTGCAAGAGGATATTGTGTGTTGCCAATATACACCCTGTGCCTAGGCCCATTTATTCTAATTGATAACTTTGTGGTAGTCATGCTGATGTGAAATGCTGAACAGTGTTTAAATAACAACTGGTAAATGACATGTTTTGTTTCACAGGTGGCTCTCACTTTGACAGTATATGTTTTGCCAGTTACGGGACTGGTATAGGTTGTGGCAGGAGGTTGCATAGGGCTAGTCTTACAGTGGGGACCATCACAGGGGTAGGAGCCATAGGGATGGGAGATGGGTACAGAAGGAGCATAGGTCCTTACAAGGGTATTGCGGAGATTGGGTGGGGCGGAGTTGGCACTGAAAATCTGTTCTAAGTGTGGTGGGCAAAATGTCAGACAGAATGGACCTCATTTCAGGGCATTATTTTAGGAAGGCCTAGTCTTGTCAAAGTATCTGATTAATACATCTAAGACCAGGATAATACTGTGTGACAAATTGTGTAGTCCCAAGTTGTTTGTCAGAGGATCAGCATTACCAGGACTGGATGTGATGGCCCAGAAAATCTGCTTTTTAACTAGGCTGCTGGAGTAATAATGTCTAGTGAAGGCTGAGGTGAGAATTGTGGTGTAGAAAGAGTCTGCATCTGATGCTGATGGACATTTCCCCTTCTTAGATGAAGCATAACACAATCTTCTCACAAACAATCAACATTCAGTGTGATTTCTGAAAGAGAAAAGCAGTAGATAATCTTTTCTTGTACAGGGTGCTCTTAAATTCCCCATACCAACTCCTGGGACTTGTAAAGGGGACTGAGTAGATAATATATTGAATTAGAACCCATGTCAAGAAATGTACTGTCTCCATGGTACAACCATTTGAAAACATGTTGGAAACAGTACCGCTTTTACAAGTAGTTTATTAGGCGTGACCCAATACATCACTTGTTTTACAGTTACACTCATTAATAACAAAAGAAACAAAAGGGAAATATGACCCATTTTCACAGACACTGCTGTTTACAGTTAAACAATTGTTGCCCTTTTTAAAGGAGGGTTAGCATTCTGATCCATTACAAGTAAAATCTGATGTGGCAACCACCAAGTTTGGTGCACCAGATCTTCTTCTGTCTCTATGTGAGACTCAGAAACCAAACTCTTCACAGACATGTGATGGATGCTTGAACCAGGTCAGAAAGGTAGGCTAGGAGGCATCAAATGACATCAGCCAATCCAAGGTAAGCACCCCTCCAGTATGACTACTCTATTGCGTACCTACCTAGCAAACATGTTGTCAGATGGCTGTAGCATGGAAACTGTATGTTTCCGGACATGGTTCCAATTCAAAATATTGTCTACTGTGGCCCTGTACAAGTCCTTGAAGTTTGTAAGAAGAATTTTAGAACCTCATGTATGCAGAACATAGACTGAATTACTCCTATTTGCTTTGTACAGTTGCACTGAAGTACTAATTATTTGCATATCCATGCATCTAACATGCTTCATGCCAATTTAATGTTTGTTGCATGCCATGTTGATGGTGTTGTCATTTTAATGACAGGCAGTGTATTTCAGGAATAGATAGGTATCAGAACCAGAAATACTTTGGGTCCATAATGATAATTATGAACATCATGGAATTTCAGAACTGTTTTTGTGTGGTTGACAAGTGACTAAGGAAGAAACATTCCCAGAACTAGAGCAAGAGTGGAAGCTCTCACATTAAGCAACTCAAGAAACGGTTTGTTGGTGGAGAGAAAATAAAAATCTAGATAGATATTTAAAATAATAACTGGAAACAACACTCATTGCACAGTTATGTTACAATAGTGGTGGAGATTACTTTAAAGGGGACACAATAAACAAAAAGGATTCACATGAAAAATACTAAGAGAATGAGAAATGTAGAAACAATAGACTATACCCTTTGAGAAGACAGTCGTGGACTACATGATAATGTGAGAAATGCACCACGTGTGTATGGTGTCCCCAACTAATGGCATTGACTTGACACCTGTGTCAGAATATTCAGTATCACAAATGTAGAAGGATATTATTATTATCATCTTTATCACATGTGTAAGCTTCTTTTTTAGTGAACAATGTGTGAATTCTTTTGCTACAATGTAGACTAACTCAGATGCTATTTGGGATTTGTGTGGTATCAGTTACTATGTTCCTCTTTCTTAATTATGTAAAAGGAGTGCTGATTTTATTGTATTATTAAGACCTGTGTGAGGGTGACTTACAAACAATTTTTGTTTCTTTGTTCATACAAATGCAGCAAATCATCCTCTTTCCTGGAGGTGCGCAACTGAACATTTGAGGCAGACAATACTGTCCTTGCACACTGAGACATAATCACTTATTCTGCTTGACTGAAGTTGCATGATCTTGCAAGTTTGTTTCAGATTTAAATTGTTGTGGCTGAGTAAAGCATAATTTAAACTAAAATTTAATTTAATTTGTGATCTCATACTAAGAACATGAAAGGATTCTGTAGATCAGAACTGCATACATCCCTTTTTCCCAACTCGAATGTCTTTTTCTTGGTTCTTTACTTTGTTGTGTTTACAATTTCTCTGGACAACTACCACAATTATGTGTGCAAAAAAATCTTGAAAAAAGAACAAATGTGGACACACACACACACACACACACACACACACACACACACACACACTCACAGAGAGAGAGAGAGAGAGAGAGAGAAGAAATATGTAAGGTAAATGTTCACCAATTTGTTTTCATGTAAAGTGCTTAGAATGAATGATTATACAGAAAAGGCAAATGCCCACTAGAGCACAAAATCTGCAGGGACTATGTTGTCAGTTACATCAAGTGTATCATCCTCTTCCAAACACATCTTATGTGATTGATCAGCTAAAGAAGCTCTTGACACAAAGCAAAGAGAACCCAGAGCTTGAGATTCAATTCTGCCTCTTGATGTTTGATTTACTGAAGAAAATGAATGTATAATTTGTAAATATGTCCCCAACAGAGGTATTCTCCAGTTGCATCTGTTTATCTTCCACAGACAGAACCACAGTCTAATTCACATAAAATCTTTTCACAAACTCTTTACTCTACTGACTTCAAATTAACGTGTTTCCAACACTCTCCACTCAATCTGTGTAGAGATTTAATTACTGTAGATGTTGTGGGACTTAGTCATGCAAAATCTTTACCTTTTGGCCATTCCTTGAAATTATTTTCACCAGCGACCTAGTCTGTAGAGCACGCAAATTCCAAACCAAAGTGAAATCCTTGAGAGGCCTGGGATACTTGATGTATAGATTTCTTTATGTGTTCTTGCAGTTGCACTGCAGAGTGGCCATTTAATTGTTATTTAGAATTTTATAACTCATGTTTGTACACTATCTGAACACTTACACTCTTCAGTGTGAGACAAAGGAATAAATAATTTCGTTACTTTAGTGAAGGATAACAATCGAGAACTTTAATTATCATATGTAATTGTGATAAGAGACTGTTTACATTAACAAACCATCATTCAGGAGGACGGCAGTTGAAATCCACCTCCAGCTACCCAGACTTAGTTCCTCCATGATTTCCCTAAATCATTCCAGACAAACGCCAGGATGGTTCCTGAGCCATGTGTGGCTTGCGTTAATGCCGTTTGTTCTTTGGTATTTTGTCACGTCGAGTGGCATCTTGTTTCTTACTTACTGGCGTAACAAAGTTGCTGGCTTGTCTACTTGAGTGGCAGCAGCAGCACTTATTGATACTAGTGCTGTCGTACTATCTTTGGTGTGACCGCTAGTATTTACAGGGGGTGGTGGTGGTGGTTGTGGTGGTGGTGGTGGTGGCGGTTGTGGTGGTGGTGGTGGTGGTGGTGGTGGTGTGTGTGTGTGTGTGTGTGTGTGTGTGTGTGTGGTGGTCAGTTGGTTGGGACGGAGCAGCGAGGAAGTATCCACGGCTCGAGGCCAGGCCGTAACCGCTGGCGGCATGCACATGCTGTCGGATCGTGAGGCGCTAGCTGCGAGGGTGACAAAGTTCGTTGCCCACCAAATCTGGATGCTGAAGTTGAGCGATCAGTTAATCTGTTATGAAACCTCAACTATTGTGAGAGCTCTTCATTCATTTGTGGGTTGTTGCTCCCTGGGCCGTTTGGGCTAGCAGCAACGTATGATATGTTGGAGTTGGTGAAATCTTGTAGCCATCTTCCTATATTGTGATTAATTATTATATTGACTGTAACTTGCCAGTGAAGTGCACCAATGGTATTTTCTGCCCTGTGGCCATTAATGCCCCAGTTACCTGCTCTGGTCGTTATCATAGTTTTCCAGCAGTGTGCCTTTCATCGTAGTGTTGATGCTGTCTGTCATGGCGTGTAGTTTGACAGCCTTTTAAGTTGTTTGGTTCATATTTTGCTTAGAGTGGTTATTGTTCCCTTGGCTGTTTTTAGACACCACTTTCTGAAGGACCTAGTGCTATTCGTATCCTCATCCTCGGCTGATATTTTCCATTGTTGTGCCATTGGTCGGACAGAAGGGAATTGGTTAAATTGTTGGTCGGTCCTTGGGCCGTCCCTAGTTTGGGTTGCCATCTGATTATTTAACTTCAACTCTTGGCTGCCTGTCTCACCTCATCTTACATTTGAGCTACCTTCTCAGGCCGACCCTTGGAACACTTCTGAGCACCACTTGTTCTGTTTCTTTTAGATTGTGATTTTCATTTTAGTTTGAAGTGTTGTGCAAAGCCTTTGGCTTTGTATTAACTCAGTTCTTTTTAAATTTTACATAAAGGCCTACAACTGTGTTAAATTGAAAATTTGAAGATTGATTTTATTTAGAAAAAAATTTTTTTCCTTAAAATTTGCTCTATCTGAAATTGTTTGTAATCCAGGCCCTAAGCTGTTAGTTGTTCTATGTCTTATGTGTGACCTTCAGCCGAGGATTTATGTGAACCCCTTTTTATAACGCCTTCAGCTATGTGTCTCCTTTAAAGGAATTTTTTTTATAAGAAGGAAGGTGTTTATTTTAAATTGTTTGTCGGGCTTGTTCAGGCCTTCAGCCATTGTTTCAAATTCGTTTGTGGCCTTCAGCCATGCAATATATTAATATTTCTTTAATTAGGCTCTTGGCCATTCTGTTGTAAGTTTAAAAAGAAATTTCTTGGTTAGAAAAAAAAAGTTTATTAATGTGTTTTAATTATAGTTGTCCTTCAGATGTGTAGTGTAGGCCTTCAGCCACTAATTGTTTTCAGTTTCATGTTTTTTTTTTTTTTTAATTTTGCCTTCTATTTTTAATTGCTTTGATTTCTAAGCCAGGCTTTCAGCTGTTCTTCTTTTTGGTGTGGTTTTGGGCCTTCAGCCCAGAAAGCATCTCAAGTTTTCTTTAACTAGGCCTTCAGCCGTATTGTCTAATTGTGATCTTTTAAAGCAGTGTGTAGATAAGTGGTTCTTAGAAAAATAAAGTTGTGTGTTTGATTGTGCAACTCACAGTAACTGTTTACAGCCCAACCACAATTCCACAATTGTAACCTTATCCTGTGCGCTCTCTGAGTACCTACCAACCAGGTTTCAGTTCCTTTCAAAGGGCACGGCCGATTTATTTCCTCATCCTTAACAAAACAATCTGAGCTTGGGCTCTGTCTCTAATGACCTTGTTGTCGATGGGATATTAAACTCCAATCTTTCTTACTTCTTCAGAATTATGGCTCACTGATTGTAATTGATTTCAGGCATTTTCTTTTGTTTTAACTATTATATTTATAGTAATATACATGAGAATAAGTTCCAAAGAGTAGTAAAGAAAACATCACTCACTAGCAAATATTTATTTCAATATTTACTTTAATTCGGTGGCTGCTTCTAAATATGATCACCACTATTATTAAGGCAGATTTGTGTACCTACACTTGTATGTTCATGTCATAGTCTAAATATTTTGCTGCTAAAAAGTGCTTCAGTATGTGAAATAGAAAAACATCATTTGGTGTGAATTTGTGGTTGTAGGTTGGATGGTCAGTGATCTTCCATCCAAAACAAAGTGAATGATTCCAATTGACATATGCTATTGGAATTGTGCATTGCTGTGCAAAAGCATAATGCGTCCACTCAGCATTACATTCTCATGTGTATCATGTTTCACAGATTTTGCAATGTCTCACGGTATTCATCGACATTTATGGTCTTCCCCCAATCAGGAGAATACAGAACACAAGACTGATTTTTTTTTTTTAAATTTCAGACTTTTCTGCCAATGCATATACTTCCGCCCATCCAAAAAATGTCTTCTTCACTGTTCCATGAAATCATCAACCATTGCTGTATGCAATCATCAATCATTGGCTTCGTTTTCTCAAAGTGTGTGCCACAACATTATAGCTGCTATTTTCTCTTAACACTGCAAAATAATGTTTGCCTTCATAACATTGATACTGCACAACATTGTTGCCCTAGTTGAGCCTTATGAGCTAGTTGTGAAGGATATGCTTGGAAACCCAAAGGCTATGGGATTAAATCTCAGTTGTATCACAGAATATTTCAGCCTGCCTTTAACCTATATTTCATCTCTCTATACCATGAACATCCGCCGGGAAAACATATGGTTAGCAATCTGTATTAAACTGTAGGTCAACTTTCTGTGGTAGAACTACAGGGGTAGGTTGGGATCTCACAAATTGCCAAAAAGATGTCCGCTCAAAGGACTTGCACCATACCAAAGAGGCATATGGAATTATTATTATTATTATTATTATTGCCTCATACCCCAACTCTACTACATACACATGTAATCTCTGGTCCAACTACTGATCTCATCTGTGGACACGATCAGAACTTACTTTACGAGTGACTATTACTTGACTTACCTTTGATTCTCTTCTTAAACTGGTGGCAAAATTGCTTCCTTTCTTTGCCCAAAGATGGTATCATCCTTGAGATCATTGAGATCATTCTTTCTTGATCTAGTTGCAATAAGGGAAATTGGTGATTTTATGACACAGAATTCAAACTTGCTGCCATGCAGTTCTTATTACATCCTAAACCTGACATCTTGTACACTGTCAGGTACTGTAGACAACTTCTTACTGTCAGGGTCACTTGTGTAAAAGTTTCAAATCAACAAAAGTGGTTCAACTTCCTTTATGGAAAAGTCTCTTTCATTTATCTTCAACAAGGGGAAGTTGACAAATTTTTAAATGAAATATATGACATTTAAAGCGAGAAAATACACAACAGGAATTCTTCTTGACATCCATTATTTTTACAAAAATTGCTGTAGTATTGAATTAGAGGAAAATGAAATGATTCATTTAAATCACATTTCAGACAGAGTGCAAAGAGTTGTAACTACTTCATGAAATGGTGAGAGTGCAAAGAGTTGTAACTACTTCATGAAATGGTGAAAAATAGGATAAAGAAGTTAGGTAGTCAGACAAGGTTTCACAAATGGTTACTTAGGGTATATCATAGCATTCCACACAACAGAGTGGCTGTAAAGAAAAGAGATGTCACAATATGAATGTTCTTTTGGCATTAAATATTTCACTAAAAGCCATGCACATAACAAGTGTTGCAAAATCATTTAGTCCTACACTGGTCATATTATATTCATAGTACTTCACATCTTGGAAAATGGTTGACTGCATAAGTTGTTACAAAATGTTTAGTCAATAGGTAGGTTACACTGTTCTCACTTATACAAGATGGGTACCGAGCGAGGTGGCACAGTGGTTAGACACTGGACTTGCATTCGGGAGGACGACGGTTCAATCCCGCGTCCGGCCATCCTGATTTAGGTTTTCCGTGATTTCCCTAAATCACTCCAGGCAAATGCCAGGATGGTTCCTCTGAAAGGGCACAGCTGACTTCCTTCCCCATCCTTCCCTAATCCGATGAGACCGATGACCACGCTGTCTGGTCTCCTTCCCCAAACCAACCAACCAACCTTTACAAGATGGGTTTCAGTGGACTGACAGAAAATTCAATTTACTTTGATGTATCACAATTTGCTGGCACTGTTTTGTTATAACTAGACCAACCAACATATGAATATAAATGTACGTTGCTATGGCTGCACATCAATACCTTTCATTTACATTCATGGTCATTAACGGGGTATTACAATTTATTCCTTCATCTGACAAACTTTTTTGGAAGCAGAACATCAAAAAAGTATTTTTATGGTATTGTTGTGCTTTGTCAAGCAACAATGCAGAATTTAGTTAATGTCTTTGGAAATATATATGCAGACTGATGCTATAAATGAAAATTTGTACCAAGGCCAGGATTCAAACCAGGGTCTCCTGCTCACTGGACAGATGTGCTAACCACAACACCATCCTGGTGTAGTGGCTTTGCACATCTGCATGGACTACCTTAGCATGCATCCCTCCTCAATCCAAATTCTCACTCACACCTCAGCCCACTTTGTATCCTCCCTAAACACAAACAGCATTGCAGATGCTCTCCAGCTGTGTTGAAATTGCACCTCAGCATTCTGGCCTTGGTACAAATTTTCATTTGTCACTTCAGTCTGCATGTGTACCTCATACATGTTTGAGATTTTAAAAGGTCTCTGGAATTGTATAGTTCCATTTGATTTTTGGAAATAACTTAACAGGGACAGTTCAAGCTTGTCAGCTTCTTAAAGATGTATGTAGTGATGCTCCTGTTGATTTGTTGTGTCTGGCTTTCTCTCTCTCTCTCTCTCTCTCTCTCTCTCTCTCTCTCTCGTCTCTCTCTCTCTCTCAAATGGATAGGTAAACATCAGAAGACATTAAGACACATGAAGTTTCTTTAATTGTTGTTGACAAAAATTTTAGTTTATAATCAATCATAACTTTTTACTTTTACAATTCTCTGAAAAGCTTTTCCGAAACCATGTTACAATGCACAGCATACTCTACAATACAAATTGCACAGTAATAATGTGCTTAATTAGTTTGTTTATACCAATATTCTAACAACTCTACTATCTAGAAGCACCATTTTACTTACTGATACCTAATAGAAAATGAACCAAATGCTAGTTTCTGTAATTAGCAATAATATGTCTCTTACTAAATTCTTTTAAATTTTCTCAATTTTCTTATTAAACAGTGTGTCAAACTGTAATGAATTTTTGTATAGTATCAGGTACACCCTCTGATTATGTGTTGTTGAGACTGGTCTTTGAAAAGAATTCTGGGTATATTGAACAGCAACTGTCAGTTGTATCAGATGTAATGTACATATGTGCAGAGATTTTTTACTGTGATCTATTTTTTCTGTACTTTCTTGTACAGGGTTGTTCATAATTACCTCTGATGTTTCAGAAGCAGACTGCACAAAAACTACCAGACATACAGAAAACAGATACATATCAGTGGA
Source organism: Schistocerca piceifrons (assembly GCF_021461385.2). NCBI lineage: Eukaryota > Metazoa > Arthropoda > Insecta > Orthoptera > Acrididae > Schistocerca > Schistocerca piceifrons. Next base: position 395,619,593 of record NC_060138.1, on the reverse strand, counting down.
TACAGCATCTCTCCAAGTTTTTAACTCACATTATGGGTGCTCAATATGGACACATTGTGACATGACATCCATCAACATGGGTAGAAGAGCACATGTATGAAATTGATTGAAGTTGGACAGTGGAACAGCCAGAGATTATAATCATGCGTCTGTGAGCTGGATTTGCATAAGAGTGTGTGTATATGTTGTCTATTTCTGTTGAAGGCCTTGTTGGCCAAAAGCTCACATTTTCTGGGAGTCTTTTTGTTGTGCCTATCTACGACTCAGCATCTCCACTGTACGGTGAGTAGCAACTATCCTTTTCATAATATGAGGGTCATTCAATAAGTCATGCCCCATATTTTTTTAAAAACACCATTAATATACATAGACAAACATCCTTGTTGGTGCTTCACATTTGATGTTTGTTTTGTGCGCGGGTGAAGTTTCGAACTGTTCTGGCAAATGGCAGAGCCGTAGTACGGCATCAAAATGGCGTCTACATATGACTCATGTTACAAGAAGTGTGATGTTATTGAATTCCTGTGTGCAGAAAAAGAAACTGTGGTGAACTTCCATAAATGTTTGTGCACATTGTATGGGAATGCTGCAGTTGATAGGAGTATAGTTGGGCAATAGGTAAAGAAAGTTATAGTCTCAAGAAATGCAGAAACAGAGCTCCATGATCAGCCGCACTCAAGATGTCCTATCACAGTCATGGCTCCAGACATGCTGAATAGTGCAGATGCCATTATTCATGCCGGTTTGCGCATCACAACTTGGGCACATCTCAACTTGACAGTTGGTGCTACAGTTGGCGGTCAGCATTGGAAGCGCATCTGCAATGATCGAGACTCTAAGACACTCAAAGAGGTGTTCACAATGAGTTCCACAAATGCTCACAGTGGATCACAAGATTCAAAGAAAGGCCATTTCATCTGAATTGTTGGAGCGTTTTGAGACTGACAGAGAGGACTTTCTGTCACAGATCATTATGGGGGACAAAAGCTGGGTGCACCACTCTGCACCAGAAACAAAAAGGCAGTCCATGGAGTGGCATCATCCTTATTCACCACAAAAGAAGGAATTCAAGATAACCCACTCTGCTGGAAAAGTCATGGTGACAGTCTTCTGGGACTGTGATAGTGTCATTCTCGTGGATGCGATGCCAAGAGGGTCAACCATCAATGCAGAGGCATATGTGAAGACTCTGAATAAACTCAAGAACCATTTCTGATGTGTTCAATTGGACAAGAATACAGCAGAAATTTTGCTCCAACACGATAATGCATGCCCGCACACAAGTCTGAAAACCCGGGAACGCATCACCAAATTGGGTTGGACATCACTGAATCATCCACCCTACAGTCCAGACTTGACACCCGTGGACTTCCATCTCTTTGGACTACTTAAAGATTCTCTATGGGGAAGATGACAAGAGAGTCATGCAGTGAAAACCTGGCTATTCCTACAGGACAAGAGCTTTTACCAACAAGGGGTACATGCTCTTCCACAATGTTGGTGCACAGCCATAGAATGTGATGGAGACTACGCAGAAGAATAGAACATGGACATGACATGTTGATATATATTTACACCAGATTCTGACTCTTAACAATAAAGATGTTCTGAGAAAAAAATGTGTGGCATTACTTATTGAATGACCCTCGTATATTAATTGAAGTTGCAATGACAGCATTCCACCTTGGAAATCTATTCATCAGGTTGTCTGTCTGCAGGCATGAAATAATTTGATTTCACAATATGGAGGAAATGATTTGCTTCCTGTTCTGACACACCTTTCACCTAGTGCAACTGCACTGTGGCACATATTATGAACTGAAGTGCGAAGAGATGCTCGATCCACTGATATGTATCATTATTCTGTATGTCTTATAGTTTTTAACAGTTTTCTTACAACCCTGGAGCTACTTAATGAACAACCCTGTACTTCTGCATTTGCTTTGTTATTATCATGTTGGAATCAAGCCGTGTGTTGTAACAATAGAATATTACACTTTTCAAATCTTCATTACATTAACAGTAGGCAGTAAGAAAAGGTTGAGTGTGTGCAAGTGAACAGGGATAAGCTGGATGTGTGTGAGCATGTGTAATCATTACATTGTCTTTAGTTCAGTTTACATCCATTAATCATTGATCTATAGACAAAGTAGTATAAGGTGATTAACTTAGTTTTCAAATAATTGAAGTGGATTTTAAAGTATTATTGGAATATGAGAAAATGACTGAGGTGCAGATGACATAGGACACAGTTTGATGATGTTATAATAGATAAAATAAAACTTCTGAATCAGATTAAACCATGTACACTCTATAGAAATGGACACAGTTTGATGATGTTATAATAGATAAAATAAAACTTCTGAATCAGATTAAACTATGTACACTCTATAGGAATGTCTGAAAACAAGAAAAATGGACAAAATAATGAAGGAAGTCTGGACACTATGTTACTATCTTTCATACAGTTGCCAGAGGAATCCGTACAAGCAGCTTAGTGTGAGGTAAACACAATTGTATCACATTTAAAAACAACTGATGAAGGCTTTACACTCATAGTTCATATTATAATATTAATGAAAATGATCCAAAAATATGCATCCAATTTTGTAAGTGACATGTAGACCTACATGACAGCAGTATAATGAGTATTACCATTTGGTCTGATAAGGCAACTTCTAAATTGAACAAGTGCTATATCAGTGTGCTGATATAACTGTTTTCAACTTTTAAACTGAATGGGTCTTTTGGAAAACAAAAAATGACGCGCAACTAATGAAAATCCTTATGTTGGGACTAAAAGATCTTTCACAATTGTACACTGAGTGTTGCCAGAGGAAGAGTGAGGACGTTCATTTATTATTATGTGTGACTGTAAATTATTTTGAGCTGCATCCTCGGAAGGCACTGTATTAGCTATTCACTAACTGTGCAGCTGAAAATTGCTTTTGCAGTAGGATGGTAAATACCACATTACCATTAGGATAAGCATATATAATTTGAGGTGGATGGGCCAATGTGGAATTGTGTGTTCAAACAAGTCTACAGATTAACACAGACATTTTTACTAAAATATCTGTGAGATACCCTGAAGAAGGCCGTTTGCTACAAAGCCACTGACTCTGCAACACTTTAGAAATGTCATTGTGAGAGCATGTGAATCTATTCCCATAAAAAAAGTTAACCACTGCTTGTCATTCTGCATTGCAGTGTTGTATATGGTACATAGCTGTAGACAGTAGTTTATTTCACCATTTGTAATGGCACTTGTTTTTCAACCTTTGCAATTCTAAAGATTTACAAAAACAATTAACATTAACCTGGGACATACAGTATACATGAAATTAGGAGTTGTCATCTGCAGAAACCATGAGGGATGGAGTTCATAGCGCATACTGAGCAGGAGGTTGTTAAAGCTAAGCAAAATTCATGTTAATTTCTTTCACATGTTGATTGGTGAGCAGCAAAACAGGGTGAAGAGTGACATGCAGACATGAAGCTGGAAGGCAGGTTGTCACAGGATGATTGATTTATGTCCTTATATGATACGTGTACAATTTGTGTGTATATATATATATATATATATTTTGTCACTGCTTATAACTCACTTGAATGATATGTGCTTCTGAGAAGATAATGGTGCATTGCTGAATTACTGTAAGTGCACTGTATACAAAGCATATTGTGCCCTTTTCCTGCTATACTTCTTCTTTGGAGAGGGGAAAATTCATTTGGTGCTATCTTCAATCCATAAATACCTCTGTTTCTGGAATTTGGATGTGCAACATGTTCATGTGCTGCCTTTGTAGTCTGGCAACACACAGTAAATGTTTAACTGTCACCTATTTCAGCTTACCATCAAACATACGGCAGTGAATATTACATAAATATGCATTAATCATATGTTGTTTCTTCTGATCTCATTGTACTATCCGTTTTGTTTTTCACAACTATGTCTGAAATTTTGCATCATGAATCAATTTTCCAGTACTATAGAAACAAACTGTTTAAGACAAAAAGGCTGTGATTGCTTTTTTTATTGAGTAAATAATAGCCATTTCTGAAATCTGGTTACATGCTTATACAGTACGATACGTTTTATGCTCCATGACTGTGTGTTTCCAATGACTGAGTCCTGTGATGTTGTAAAATGACTGGCATTCTAAACATTGTCATGAAGTTATTCCAGGATCACATACAAGGATGTTCACTAGGGTCTTAATTCTTGAAGTAACAAAGAACTGCAAAAGAAGATTTTCATATCCTGCACAAGGTACTAAATTCTCTGCATGTGTGCAGTGTGGACTAACTTGTTGTTTAAAACATTATTCTTAGCTTCTTTGAGTAAGTATTATTAAACATATACACAATTTGGTTACCTTATATCTGGTATTTCCTAAAATATTTTTGATTTTGGTTTTTGTGATGTGTAAATGAAGTTGGCTTATACAAGAACTGGGTGTTTTGTGCAGTGTCATGTGTCAACAGAAAATAGCATTTTGGTTCTCATTATAAACTAAACGATCTTCAAAGTGCATTTTGTTTCACTACTGAAAACACTTATTATTTCTCATATTTTGCTTTTCCACCTATAAATATCCCTGGAATGGGTACTGACCAAGCTAAATCCAACTTCATTGTATCAATTACACAAATAAAAATTGTAATCCAAATGACACTTTCTTGGTACTAAGAACAAAAATGTCATTTCCTGTTGACAAGAGGCACTGAATCTGGTAGAGAAGCAGGTTACTCCCAACCAACTGCAACAAACTGACAAGTGCCGGTGCCTCAGAAATGCAGAATATGGGTCTCCAAAGACTAAAAAATCTTGCAACAGAAGAAGTAGTCTCATTCTGTTACTGAAGGTTGTCTGTGGCCTGTTAGCCAATTTTGTCAGGGTTATTTGTATTTGTCATTGCCCATTGATGGTGGCTGTCTGCTGACTGACTTCCTCCATTCACTGGGTAACTTTTTGGCATGATTTGTGGAAAACTCTACTGTTGGAAATCTCCACAGCCTGAGTAAAATTGATATTGGAGTAGTCTGGTAGTGTGATTAGTCATCTGATGTGTAGTGCTCTGAGATACCACTGTCTGCCAGCACTTGTATGCCTTAGGCATTATAGCATGACTCGCCTTCACAAAAAGCAGGATCCATCATCAAACATTACAATGAGATGGGCCACTACAGCATCGAGTACCCTGAGTCAGACAATAAGTTCTGTTAGCTGATGTGCTTCCTTTTCACTGGCCACAGGCAGCACAGTGCCAAACTCTCATGGTAAAAGGCTGAAAGCTCTGTACCATGACATGCAACTGTTTTTAAAGACTCACAAGGATCAGTTAATTTGTAGCTAAACTCTCAATATTCAGAGACACACCTCTCAAAAGTTGATCACCATATTTAATTTTAAAAAATATATGTGGTTTCCTTTAGGCATTTGTAATTCACACAGTTGGATACTAATTCAATAATTTGGATCACTGATGGCTATGAATTAAAAAAAGAAGACAATATTGAAAAAGTATTCAGAAAATCACAGAAACGCCATTTGAACGACCTTAGGAGATACATTAGCTTTATTTATATACAACTAGGGTCCCGACATAAGAAAGAACTAAACTTTCGAAGGACATGATATGGAATGATGAAGCACTTTAACATTTGTGCTATACCAGTAGAGCGATGCTTCATCATATCTCTAGGAAATATTGTGTTGATTGACTTTATTATTAAAAAGTAACAATATATTGTAGTTTGTGAGGCACTGTTGCATTTGTTTATTTACTGAAGCACTACACAGTTGAAGGCTAACTATAGCACTAGCTTGCTATATTTTACAAAGAGGCATGAATTTGCATGTCCAAGATAAAAGAAATTTGTAACAGTATTCCAGAATGAAATTTTCACTCTGCAGCAGAGTGTGCACTGACATTAAACTTCCTGCCAGATTAAAAATGTGTGCTAGACTGAGACTCGAACTTGGGACCTGAATTGGGGTCTCGGTCTAGCTTACAGTTTTAATCTAGCAGGAAGTTTTGTAACAGTATTAATAATAACAAGTGACAGAAAGATGCAATGGCAATGAATCATTCTCATAGCAATAGACCATTTGACATCTAGAAGTTTGGACCTCATAAGGTTATGTTTTTAGTAAATATACAAATGTTTGCCTTCACAATATGTATAAGATAAGATGGTTTGATGATCATCATTAGATAGGAGCTGCAAATTATCACCAGACAGAAGAGTTCATTTGATGCACAATCCGATCTTCACTGCACAACACTAGCAACAATCCAGCTTTGATAAACAAACAACTTGACCATGCCATATAAGGAAGCTTCTCAACTTATCAGGTATTAACTGCAGCATACAACTGAAGAACAAAGTCTTCTTAAATTGTTCAAAGGTGGTATGTGGAGCAAACTGCACCATTATATTATGTTCACTGACTTATAATGGCCATTCGAATCTGAGATAGCTGTTGCTTGCTGGTAATGTCCTCCATATGTTCCTTCACCTGCAGACACTGCAACAATTTATGTTTGGAAAACATTAGAATAAGCTATATTACTAATAACAATTCTAAAACAATTTTTATTGCTGTTTCAATCTACTGTAATGTAATAATGTATAGGGTGTCTCCAAAATGTTTTCTCTCTTTGACTAACACTTTTTCTGTTTGTAGATGTGTAATTAACATGAAACTATGCTGCGACTAAGCCCTGTGCAAAATGGATCTGCAGTGAAAACTGGAAAATGCAAAAGAGCCATGGAATCACAAATACAGCTTTGAGGAGAACTTAACAAGAAGCCCCCCCCCCCCCCACCATCCCCTGCCCCCCCCCCCCCCCCCCCACACACACACACCACAACACATATTACTTCATTGTTCATTGAAGAAATTGGAAGCCTATGAGAGATCTGTGAACTACCTTCTGTAAGACACCAGGGTCATTTACCACTGCTGCAAGAGACAACTGTTGGATACTTACCTCCAAGCACCAATGTAAAATTCGCAGAGGGTTGCAGGTCAGAAAAATTTAAACATATCCACTGGATTTGAAACGGATATTGGGAAACTTCCAAACCAATGTTGATTCACATTCTCAATAAACAGAACTCTGATAATGATACTGCACTGAATTTGTGACTATACTATTTGGAAAGAAAATCTGAGAGAAACCTAGCATTTCCACACAAAATTGCTTGTAGCTATGCATAAGTCAAACAGCATAATTAATCAATACCGGCTTCCTCAAAATTTGCATATTTTTGTGGAGTGTCATATGAAGTTACCAAGTGTTAGTGTGTGAAGTGGGATAATGGCACTAAGTCTCTGGACAATTCTTTTTTCACAGCACTGTCAAAAGTATGACTGTCTTGAACTTTACACAAAAATCTGTTTGGCCACCAAAGTATGAAATGTTTGGCAGTGGAGGGATTTACATAAAAGTGTCAATATTGTAATGAGATTGATTGTGATCAGCAACTGACGAACAAAATTTTCAAAATTACGTGTCTTCTACTTCAATCCCTTTATTACCAAAAATCATCATATCTTTCAACAGCATGCTGTCATATTTTGGTGATTGCATGTTGTTAACATATTATACGGACAATTCCATGTCAAATCAACAAGGGCTACAACCTTACCCTCTTGGATTTAAATGAAATTAAGTATGCCTGTAGTACTCATAAATAGTACCACAAATTAATTTTTTCACATTTTTCTGATAAAAAGTTACCGAGTAGTGGACTTTGAAAAATTGAAAAAATGACAAATTTTTGACTCGCGGAACAATGTTGTTTTCTTTATAACTCGTATTCTAATTAAGCTAGAACAATAAAATTTACTTCATTGGAAAGCTCTTTTAAAGAGCTTTTATATGATACCAAACATCATTAGTTTAATACATATATACACATTGTTTATAAAAACAACATTGTTGGATTTATCGAATTTTGAAAAAGTGTATTTTTAAAATTCTCAATAAAATATATGTGAAAGATATACTTTCAACTTGGGATGAGCATGGGATCACTATCAAAAGCAATTTCACGTTAAGGGTGGTGCTTTAAAAATTAGTAAAAACTAATTTATTTTAGATATTAGGACTTCTTCTCACAAGCTGTATGTTGTTGTAAAATGTGGAAATTAAAAATAACTTATAATTAACAAAAGAACATTTGTTTTATGCTTCTATAATTAATAAATATAAAACGAAAACTTTAAAAAAAATAAACACAGAAAGATGAATACCTGAGATCAGACCTAAATTCAGTTAGTAATTACTATTATTTACAAATAGGCATCCTATTAGTGCACTTCTTCATACTTCAAACTAATCAGTCTGTTGCACATCAACATTTATGCACCGGATAATTTATATGTTCGCCCTGTAGTAGTTTGAGGGTTCACGATTGCCACTACTTCCCTACTGCTTATGGAAAGAATGTCTGGATGACTCGGAAATGTAAAAGATGGTGACGGTCCATGTGGATGTAAGAAACTAACTGTGATTTCATCCTTCTCCTGATTTTTTTCAAGTACACAGGTTAACCACCAGTGTCCATTATAATCACAAGCAACATATCCTTTTATGTCTTTGAACGGTATTGTATCACTCTCAGAAACTGTCACCAGTTCAATTTTACTATCATCAGAGTTTGAATACACTTTTGTTATTATTTTGTCCTTGCTAAAAGGGATAAAAGTGTGAAATTTTTGTGTCCTTACAATTTTGCAGCATTTTTCAAATCTCTCCATAAGTTTCATTTTTTCATTTTTGTGATCTTCTTTATTAGCATACTTGAAGTTCATTCCTTCTATGTTATCCTTGGCAAACATATACAGTTGTTTTGGTGTCCTTATTTGATCACTGTATGGCCGTTGCAAACTTGCTTGAGCTGCAAGTCGTTTAACTGTTCCACCAACACCATCACTAGCTCCCTTCCCAAGCGAGGTGGCTGAAAAATGCCATTCAGCTTCAGTTTGGAAATATTCTTCATGATGGCACAGGTTGATAAAGTTCTTTCTATTTTTATAATGAGCTGCTGCTCCATCAGAGAAATAATATATTTTTCTTGGTTTTCTACCAAATTTAACAGTCAGGAAGTCCATCAAGTACGACTGGAACAAATGCACAGCAACAGTGTCACGTGTTAGGCATTTAGATATGATTACAAGACTTGTGTGCTCGCGTTTGTTCCCATCTTTGTAATAAGCAACAATGGGTTGAATCGTTGCTTGCATGTTTGTCCAGTGATAGCATTTAACTTCATTCTGGATGACAAAGGAGTAATTTTCAGAAAAGTCACAGTTCGCTAAGACCTCGCCTTCTTTAAGTTCATTTCTCAGTCTCTTTTGGAAGGTTGATTGTTGACTAGCAACAAATGAATGTCGTGTAAGCGATTTTAATTTATCAAGAAAACAATCAATAAAGTTGTCAGATGATTTTATGATTGTTTCTAGAGATGTGTGATCAACAGAAACCCATTGCTGATAAGTTATTTTATCAATATCATTAGGTATTCAACAAGTCTTATAAATATGTCTTAAATGTTTCTGGGCCAGGGCAGAATTTACATTCACCAAAATGACAAGCAGGTAATGGCGGATTACATACAACTCTTGCAATGCAGTCTTTGTAAGTTTTTATTGGATTATCTTCATCCTTTGTCAGCTGTGGAATGTTACATCCGGTCAGCATGAGTTTGAAGTTTTGATGGGTAGTACACACACAGACACTATTTGTACCACTACTTCCAGCTAAAACACAATTTTTGGGACGTAGGTCTGTAAACTTTGAAAATCCAATGTGGAGCTCTGGATAGTTGTCTTTAGAGTTTGTGTAAATTTCTTTCAAATTACTTAAAACTATCCGTTTTTGTACTTGCAGTTTTTCTCCATTATCTCTCACAAGCACAAAACCTTTTTTCCCAGGTATTGCCCTGCTTATCTCATCAGAACAATAATAGTTTCTAACAAAATCAGCAGTTGCTTGATCAAGAGTCTTGTCAGGTTTTGGGTTTGGTGAAGACAAAATTCCCCTGGCCTTCACCAAATCTTTTACCCTTCGAGCAATGTAATTTGTTATGTTAAATTCATCTTGAAGCTTCTTAACACTCCAGCTTTTGGGTAAAATGGTAAGAATTTCCATCTGTTTACTTCGAGATGTACATGTACGAAATGTATCTTTTAGCTGACTGATCATCTCAGATTCTGCATGATCATGTACCTCCTCTTCTTTTTCGGAAGGAAGCAATAATACCTTTGTTTGAATTCTTCAAGTTAATTTAATTAGTTTTTCCTTAGGATGTTTTGCTTCACACAGTCGTTTCTTCTTAATTGGTGATTCACCAACGGACTGCAAAGAAGCATTCAGCCTTCCTAAGGCCTCATTTGCTGCAATGTCTTGTACGTCACTATCACACAAAACCTTTTCGCTTTCTTGTTTCACCACAGAATACAGTAGATCATCATCATTTTCTGTGCTAGATGTATCACAAATTTCTACTCATGCAATTTTTTTACGGCAGTTGTCACACACTTTAAATCAAAAAGTTAAGAAAGGTTTTCTTGCTTTAATCCATTGTGAAACAGGCCGTAGGTTTCTCTTGTGGTTATTGTGGCCCTTTTCATTAAATGGATTACAGCACAAAGCTGAAATTTTAGGCATTTTATATTTCCCAAATGAACAAACTAATTAAAAAAAATGTTTTTAAAGTTGAATGCCCCAGCTTTCTATATTCAATACTACACAATATTACTTCTCTATTCTTTCACTTCCTGTAAAAAAAATATTTCATTATGTTAATAGTATGCACACATTAACTGGCTGTAGTCATACAAACTTACAGACTGTTGTGAGGTTTGTACAAAAGTACCTTTAAGATAGATTCAAAACACATTTCAGAGTTAATCACATAATTTCACTGCAGCTGCCTCACAACAAAAGAATGTGTGGGTCACTTTCAACAATAGGTGAAAATTGCTGACAATATTAACCAGAGATAAAATACTGAATAGATTGCAGATAATAACACCAAAGACTCATTTTATATATAATCGTTAAAATGAGAGATAGCTTCCTTTTTTCTTTTTTTCCCCCATGGTTTTACAGCTATAAATAAATAGTTAGCACTAAAGTTTAATAAGCAGTTATTCGTTTCAAAAGTAGAATTTTTGGACCATGTAACAAAATCTAACACTGTAATATTTTCATGTGTAGCAAAATAATAGAAATTCACCTATCTGACTGTGATTTTGGAGAGTCGTGGTAAACATAAAATTGCTTATGATAGTGATCGCATGCTCATCCCAAGTTGAAACTTTCCGAATATGTAGATGTAAAGTGCATCTTTCACATATATTTTATTGAGAATTTTAAAAATACAGTTTTTCAAAATTCAATAAATTTAACAATGTTGTTTTTATAAACAATGTGTATATATGTATTAAACTGATGATGTTTGGTATCATATAAAAGCTCTTTAAAAGAGCTTTCCAATGAAGTAAATTTTATTGTTCTAGCTTAATGAGAACATGAGTTATAAAGAAAACAACATTGTTCCATGAGTAAAAAATTTATAATTTTTTCAACTTTTCGAAGTCCATTACTCGGTTACTTTTTATCAGAAAAATGTGAAAAAATTAATTTGTGGTACTATTTATGAGTACTACAGGCATACTTAATTTCATTTAAATCCAAGAGGGTAAGGTTGAAAACGATGGTTTCATTTGTTGATTTGACATGGAATGACCCATACATTGAAGAACTTTGTATCACTATGAATAATGTACTAGCAATGTACTGGCATCTGATAGTGGCTGGAATGTATTATGTCAAACAGTTTTTGATAATTAGGAGAACTGGAGCAGAGAAATGCATGTAGTTTTGTAAATAAAAAAGAGATTTGTGTCTTGCAATATTGTGCACTTCTTCACCACCATGATGATGTAAGGGCCCATCTGGATACAATATAGTATACTGCCAAAGAAACTGATTGGACAAAAAGGTTCTGTTAATACTCCACACACTCATCTGACTTATACATAAGGTCCATGCCAAATACTGAAAAGCAACTCCTTGCAGTTCTTAATCAAATAATTTATTCTAATTATTATTCCAGTATTCAGTGTTATCAGTTCCACCTGGACAATGATGGCAACAGTATGAATCCTTACAAACAAGCACAGTGCAATAGAGTTGTTCTCTTTAAATTGAATAAATTGCTATGTGTGTACAGTAATGAACAGAGTCACTCAATGTGTGTAATGTATATTTTTTGGGACACCATATATTAATGTTTGAGTTATGCAGAAATATTCCAGCTGATACTCTATTGAAAGATGCTACACCTAAATTTAAAAAAATAATGCTAAACATTATAGTCTTATTTAGGATGGTATGAGCATAGCAATACATTGTTGGTTCATTGTTTCTATTCCTCTAATGCATAACACTTGAGTCATGAATGAGGTCACTGGGATGTATTTGCTTTCAGGAAGCTCTTGCTTGCCTTGAAGACTGATGTTTTATTAAGTTGCTGAAAGCTACTCCTCTTGTGTGCTGTGGGTGTACCTGGCATGAGTCACAAGTAGGGGCCATCTCCAGTTCTTTTCATACTCAAGTACAGTGCACGCACTTTTTCTGTAGCTCTGGTTTACATCGTGATCAGTCGATAGAAATTTGAAGATTTTGGGCTGGTACGGATTTTTTTCTCCAACTTTTATGAGCAGATAGTGCAATGATGCAGTATTGGCCTTGATGGATATTGTGTTTTGTTTTGTTGTACTATGCTCAAAGTGTTTGTGGTAGAGTGGATGACAAAGCAGTTCCTGCTCCACTGCGTGCAGAGGCTGTCACTTCAAGTCAGAAAAGAAAGCCTACAATTCATAGTTAGAGCAAGTAATAATATTTTGCAGTGCACGAACTAAGCAAAGTTTACCCTGTTTTAACTGCTCCTGTCCATGAATCAGTCCATGTGGGGTGGGGGGAAGAAAGAGGCAGAACTTTCTTTGTTCCTCAACCACCAGTATAAAGACTCAAGAAAAAATGCGTGCATTGTAAAAGCTTCCTTACCCATAACCTCACTGTTAACGAGACACAAAACGTTAACAAAGGACAGTGACAACAAAGACAATCATGACAAGACTTGAGACACGGACAGAAGTGAGTGTGTCATATACATCAACCAAGTACGTCACTAGGGTGCTGATCGTGACGTTAATAATATAATGAATGAGTTGAAACGTGGACTCTGTTTCATTCCTTGTGTAAATAAGCATATTAAACAAAACAGAAATGCACATTCATACTTAGTTCACCGGTTTCTTGTGCACTTGGTTACAGGCAGGTAGTTTCGTGTTAGAAACACTGGCATCGACTGATACGGCAACTACATACAGCAAAGACCTAGACTACAACACTAACACACAGGTGCAAAGTGGACTGGATGCAGACAACGGACATGCTGGACGACAACTGATACAGGACATCAGAACATACGGTAATCATTGGCTTCGCACACCGCCAACAAGAGAAACTGCAAGTCTATATGCAAAAACAAAATTTTGTACTCAGAAAGTTAGTGGACCATCCTTCTCCACTGAAGTTTTACGTGTCTTTTGTATGAAGATCTACGAATTACTACGTCTGTAGTGGCGAAAGTCAGTGTCAATTACTCCTGCCTGGAAATGGCCAATCTACATCTACATCTACACATATACTCCGTTAGCCACCAAGCGGTGTGTGGCAGAGGGCACAATTCACGCCAAAGTCATATTCCCCCCTCCCCACCTCTGTTCCTCTATTCCACTCGCGGATCGCGCGGGGGAAAAACGACTGTCTGAACGCCTCAGTACGAGCTCTAATTTCCCTTATCTTTGAATGGTGATCATTGCGCGATTTGAAAGTTGGTGGTAATAAAATATGCTCTGCATCCTCGGCGACGATCGGGTTTCGGAACTTAGTGAGCAGCTCCTTCCGCTTAGCGCGTTGTCTATCTGCAAGTGTGTCCCACTTCAAACTTTCTGTGAGATATGTAACGCTCTCCTGATGGCTGAATGTACCAGTCACGAATCTTGCCGCTCTTCTTTGGACCTTCTCAATCTCTTGAATCAGATCCAATTGGTAAGGGTCCCATACAGACGAACAATACTCTAAGACTGGACGAACTAACGTATTGTAATCAATTTCCTTTGTTGAAGCATCGCTTCAGGATTCTACCAATAAAGCGCAATCTAGAGTTCGCCTTGCCCGTTACTTGTGTACTCTGATCATTCCATTTGAGATCATTTCGATTAGTCACACCCAGATACTTGACGGATGTTACCGCTTCCAAAGACAGGGCATTTATTTTGTACTCGTACATTAATCGGGATCTTCTCCTTGTTATACGCAGTAGGTCACACTTACTAATATTGAGAGATAATGCCAGTCATTACACCACGTATTTATTTTCTGCAAATCCTCATTGATTTGTTCACAACTTTCGTGTGATACTACTTTCCTGTAGACTACAGCATCATCGACAAACAGTCTAATGCCGCTGTCAATACCATCAACCAGATCGTTTATGTAAATTGTAAAAATCAGCGGACCTATTACGCTGCCCTGGGGCACACCTGAAGTTACGCTTGTTTCTGTTGAAGTCACCCCATTCAGGGCGACATACTGCTCTCTGTCAGTTAGAAAACTTTCTATCCAACCGCATATGTCATCGGATAGACCGTAAGCGCGCACTTTTTGGAGCAAATGGCAGTGCGGAACTGAGTCGAACGCCTTTCGAAAGTCGAGAAATATGGCATCAACCTGGGAGCCGGTATCTAGAGCCTGTTGTATATCATGCAGAAAGAGGGCCAGCTGTGTCACGCATGACCACCGTTTCCTAAAACCGTGCTGGTTGCTGCAGATGAGCTTCTCAGAGTCAGAAGGGTCATTATGTCTGAACACAAAATATGTTCCATGATTCTACAACAAATCGATGTCAGTGAAATTGGCCGGTAACTGTGTGCATCCGATTTTCTATCCTTTTTATAGATTGCTATGACCTGGGGCTTCTTACGGTCCCTTGGAACTTTCCGCTGTTTCAATGATCTCTGATGGATGATGGATAAGAATGGTGTTATATTTGTAGCATAGTCATCATATAATCTTACGGGGATACCTTCTGGGCCAGATGCCTTCCTGGCGTCTAAGGATCTTAACTGTTTTACAATCCCAGATTCACTAAACACTATGTCAGCCATCCTTGCGTTTGTTCGATAATTGAAACGGGGAATGGCGCTGCAGTCCTGTACCGTAAACGAGTTTTTGTAAGCTAGGTTTAGAATTTCGGCCTTCTGTTTATCATCACCCGTTACATTACCCGTACTGTCAGCAGGAGAAGGTACTGAATTATTTGTAGCGTTCATAGATTTTACTTACGACCAAAATTTTTTGGGGTTATATTTAGAAACTGCAGATAAAATATTACTTTCAAATTTGTTAAAAGAATCTCTCATTGACCTTCTGACAGCTGCTTTCATTTTGCATAATTTCTGTTTGTCAGCGGGGCAGTGACTACGTTTAAAACGACTGTGCAAAATTCTCTGCTTTCTCAGCAACTTCCTAATATGTCTGTTGTACCAAGGTGGATCCTTTCCCTCCCCTATATTTTTGCTAGGCACATACTTCTCTAGCACTTGGTGGACAATACCTTTAAATTCTGACCAAAGATGCTCAATATCTTTGTGTCCCGCGGTGAATGCTTGAAGCTGACTATGAAAATATTCATTAGTGACACTTTTATTTGCTTTCCCAAACAAGAAAACTCTACGGTTCTTTTTTTTTTTTTTGCAACTTCCACTGACATAGAAGCCACAACGACATTACGACATTATGGTCGCTAATATCTTCTTCTAGATTAACTTCCTCAAAAAGATCAGGTCTGTTTGTAGCCAAAATATCTAATATGTTCCCATCTCGAGTTGGTTTTCTAACCAGTTGCTCAAGGTTGTATGTTGAGAGCGCTCCTAGAATAACCTCACACGAGTCTTTGCTTCTGCCCCCTATGATAAACGTGTAATTTTCCCCGTCATTGGATGCTAGATTAAAGTCTCCACCTATAACTAATGGATAATTTGGATATTTCCTATGTTCTCAAGAGTTTCCCTGAAATGTTCTACGACATTTGTTGTGGATGCTGGTGGTCTATAAAAACATCCTAATAACAATGGTCAATCCTTGTGTGATTGACGACTTTATCCAGACTATTTCACAGTCCGACCCAGTATCGATCTCGACTGCGTTTAAACAGCTTTTAACTGCAATGAACACACCACCTCCCATAGCATCAGTGCTATTCTTCGTAAACATTGTCCAATCCGAGTTCAAAATTTCACTGCTATTTATGTCTGGTTTCAGCCAGCTTTCGGTATCTAATACAATATTGGCTTGATACTGTTTATTTCGGAGAGTAACTCGGGGATCTTGCTACAGACACTTCGAGGATTTACTAACACGAGATTAAGCATATTTAAATCCTTTGGAATGACCTGTTTAGGCGAACTAACCATTTTTATGGTTGGCACACTCACATCAGTGTCATGAACTGGTAATTTTTCAGGCCAACGGTTTGTTTCCCGTGGGGAGGAACCTAATCTAAAAAAAACCCCGTGTGCACGCCACAAGTACTGTGCTACCCACGTAGCTGCTTCCTGTGTGTAGTGCACACCTGATATATCAAGGTGCGTCCTACAACCTTCCGCCCCATAGCGTAGGTCGAGGAATATACAACCATTTTCGTCACAGAGTCGACGTAGCCTGTGGTTTAGAGTCTCCACTCGACTCCAAACCAGAGGACCCCGGTTCACCCCGGGTACGATGCTGCAGATCGTCATCTTGGCTTCCACTCCTCGAGAGATGGAGGCCGCCTTCGTCAATTTAGCGAGCCGTCGAAAGGACCCAAGGATTTCCTCGGAACCCCGACGACAGGGATCGTTGATGCCAACATGTGCATAGTCGGTAGCTGTTGCACCCCGCATGCTCGAAAGCCTCAGGAAGAGCCTCTTCCACATCCCATACAAGGCCCCCCGGCAAGCACACCGAGTGAACGTTGGACTTCTTCCACGCCCTAGCCGCTGTATTCCTGAGGAGCTCCGTGACCCGCCTAACACGCCAATGACAATAATAACCAGCATCCCCTCTGTAATGATCTCTACATCTACGGACTTCAAACACAAAACCTATTATTTCTACCATTTCTAGGGTTGACTAAGGGCAAGCGATATACTAAAATCAGATTGCTATAACATGTGGTTTTCCCAATGATTGTTTCGTCATTTGGATCTTCTGGGTGACTAGGACGCAGTTCCGCTTCTATTCCCGCAACTACTCGACATTTCGAACCGTCTGTTGAGACCTCCTTCAAGAGTGTTCTGTGGTCGGCGGAAGCTACCAACTGTGAAAATACAATGTCATTTACAGATCACAGATGCTCATGATGTGTTAGGGGCATTATTGAGTAAAAGTTCCCCATGCTCTCATTGTTATACCATAGATGTTGATTATATATGATAATGGCCAGTACTAGGTGGGGGAACATTTCAACATGCGCCAGAAACAAAACTGTTACTGTTGTTGTTGCCTAGTTGGTTTCCTGAGAGTTGTTTATATTCCCAACGTGCCACAGCCTGTTAGTTACTACTAGTCGTCTGTAGCCATCATCTCTGTCGAGATTGAACTCGTTCTGCTATTTATATCTGTTGTTATGATTAGTACAGAAAACGCACTACGTACTACTTAGTTAGATTGTGGTGCGAACTGACGCTGAAATATATCAATGGGTATCGTGCGCGTTGAGTGTCAGACCATCTGTGAAAACATCTAGAAACAGGAGACCTCACTGACAGCGCTGGCAGGGATCGAGATTTGTTTCATAAGAATGAGAATGACATAACGTGTTCGCTGCTCCCCGCAAATGGCTGATTTAATTATTATTGAATTATTTACTACAAAAACAAGCTTATTACCGTTCCCCAGCAACTCACGCTGAAATGGAGCGATTGTTTTGTGAGGAATGGTGTGTAATCCTACCAACGACTACACTTCAAAGTGACACAGATGTAGAACACTATTTTTCAAGATGGCCACCAAGTCTGCGATCCACTTCCCCGATAGCCAGGGCATTGTTGTCTGTGGTCGATGTCGATGACCTTATTTCCCAATCAGCATCACCCACGTCTGCGTAGACGTGTTGTTGGCACAATTCGCTGTGGATGACGCGACATTACGTTTGGTCGATATATCGCCAGGATTTCACGGTGAATATGAATGCAATTCAGACGATTTACCCATAAGAATCGTACTGTCCCCCATACTCCAACTTTGAAATATGTTCTTACTTGCTAACCATTTCACTCTCACACTGTGATGCAGCTGTTATCTTTACCACAGCAGAGCTGTCTCCGCAGGAAACCCAGAACATGTGCTCTCTTCTTACAATGCGCCGCAGTTGTGCAGTGGTCATAGCGTGGGATGACATACGTAACTCACTTTTTGAAGTTCTCTCGTAACTGCAGTCTGGTTCCCGTACAAGTTATAGGTAACCTTTCGCTACCTGTATTTCATCCCTGCTACCTTTAAAATTTCAAAGATTGTAGTTCAGACAACAGTGTCAAAAGTTTTCTCTGAATCTACAAATGCTGTAGATGTAGATTTGCCTTTTTCAGCGTATCTTCTAAGATAAGTCGTAGTGCCAAGTTCCCACATTTCTCCAGAACCCGAACTAACCTTTGCCGAGGTCAGTTTCTACCTATTTTTCGATTCTTTTGTAAATTTTGCAACCAATATTTATATTTCGATGATATCCACACCTGTCAGCATTTGCCTTATTTGTGACTGCAATTATTTTATTCAACTTAGGTATCCCTTTTCACGGATATTGTAAACGCTCGCTAAACTTAATCTACTTCAGTGACATTGGACTGAGAAATATCTAAAGTCACGTACACTGCTGTACAAAACTTAAGGACGAAAGTAACTTTCATATGACTTATCACTGCCAAATAAAACAGCCCAATGAAAATTGGACCATACGTAGAAAGAAATGCTGCAAATATAATACAGAAGGTAACTGAAATAAATACGTAATGAGATGAACAGGAATGACACTTTTATCAGAAGATAATAATTACACTCACGTCACCGCGATTCGTGATGGTCGCCTGGACATAAAAAATGGCGGAATACGGTTCTTACCAAAGAGTGTAATCACACGGCAATGCGTGCTCTGCAGCGTTCTCCTGTGTTGGCCACAAGGTTGGTGAGAGATTGTGTGGTAAGGTGTTCCATTCCTCCAGAGGTGCGGTTGACAATTGCTGAATGGTCACTGGTGCACATGGACGTGTTGTTATACTTCTCTCCAGCGCATCCACCATGCGTTCGATGAGATGCTAGTCGGAGGAACGTGCAGGCCAGTCCAGTCACCAAATATCTTCTTGTTCCAGGAGCTCCACCACCTGCGCTGCTCGATGTGGTAGCGCATCGTCGTATATAAAAATGAAGTTAGGGTCGAATGCATCCCTGAAAGCACGTACGTAAGGAAGGAGTACAGAGTCACAATGACGTTGCCTGGTGACTCTATCGTGTTCAAAGATTTGGAGGTCGGTATGTCAATGAAACATTAAAGCTTCCACACACCATAACAAATGGACCACCAAAACGATCCTGTTCAACTGTGCTGGACGAACCTACATGTGGGAACACAAAATTCACCCACAAACATTGTTGAACATGTGTTATGGTGCGAGGGGGCATAATATTGCTTGGGCTTATTGACCTCCACATTTTTGAAAACTGTACACTCACTGGTAAACTTTATTGTGACACTGTACTCCTTTCCCATGTGCGTCTTTTCAGGGATGCATTCGGGTTCAAAAATGGCTCTGAGCACTATGGGACTTAACAGCTGTGGTCATCAGTCCCCTAGAACTTAGAACTACTTAAACCTAACTAACCTAAGGACATCACACACATCCATGCCCGAGGCAGGATTCGAACCTGCGACTGTAGCGGTCGCGCGGTTCCAGACTGAAGCGCGTAGAACCACATGACCACACCGACCGACGATGCATTCAGCCCTGACTTCATTCCAGTGGATGACAATGCACGATCGCATTGTGTGGCACAGGTGGGGAAGCTCTCGGAACGAGGAAATATTCAGCAAATGGACTGACCTGCCCATTCCACAGACTTAAATCCCATCGAGCACATGTGGGATGTGTTGAGACGTATTCCAGCACGTCCATATGCATCAACGACCATCCAGCAGGTGTAAATCACATTGATTTTTGAACAACATGGTTGTGGAGAGAAGCAACGATTAGTATGATTAATCAGTAATTCAAGAACAGTCTTAATCGCATTTATTATTGTTTGGAAAAACAACAAACTCTCTTTGACC
Source organism: Schistocerca piceifrons (assembly GCF_021461385.2). NCBI lineage: Eukaryota > Metazoa > Arthropoda > Insecta > Orthoptera > Acrididae > Schistocerca > Schistocerca piceifrons. The sequence goes on along the minus strand of NC_060138.1, from coordinate 395,599,136 downwards.
ACCAAAATTCTTGTATATCAAACTTGCGTCCACAGCATCCTTTTGTATGCATCGGAAACATGGACTACCTATGCCAAACAAGAACGTCGCCTTAATGCTTTCCACATGCAGTGCCTGAGATCCATCCTCGGAGTAACGTGGAAGGACCGAGTGACAAACGAAGCAGTGCTATCTAAAACTAACTGCAACAGTATTTCAGGTATCTTGAAGCAGAGACCACTCCGCTGGCTGGTACACGTCTACCGTATGGATCCTGACAGATTACCACGTGAGGTGATGCTTGGAGAGATCTCTATAGCCAAAAGACCTGTAGGACGTCCTGTATTGAGGTTCAAGCACTCCTGTAAACGAGATATGGAGAGCTTTGGAATCGACACAAACAGATGGGAGGCACGGGCTAGCATGAGACCAGAGTGGCGTGATGATATATCATCAGGAATGTCGAAGCATGATGAAGGCCTGTTAGACAGATTAGGGCAGAAAAAGTTTCGCAATGCTACCTACCACTGCTCCTGCCTCAGCAGCCAGATACACTTGCGGCAAGAGATGCCGTGATGCCACTGGCTTGACAAGTCATATGAAAAAATGCAACCCATAAACACACAGACACTGCAACAATCACCTGCCAAGATGCCGTGGCCAATGTATATATATAATACCGCCAACCGGTTTCAACCCGACGTAGGGGTCATCTCCTGGGCGTTTACGCCATTGGTCGACTGCTGGTGGTGTCACTCCTGTCTACATAACGGCAGGAAACTATGGTGTAAACGCCCAGGAGATGACCCCTACGTCGGGTCGAAACCGGTTGGCCGTATTATAACAATAGTAAATGCGATTAAGACTGTTCTTGAATTATTGGTAAATCACACTGATGGAGGAATGGAATGCGCTTCAACAAACACTCCTTACTAACCTTCTGGCCAACATAGAACCACGTTGCAGAGCACGCATTGCCATCCGTGGTGATCACCCACCCTATTAAGAACCGTGTCTCGACATTTATAGTGTCCAGGGAACCATAATTAATTGTGGTCACTTCACTGTAATTATTGTCTTCGAACAAAGGAGTCATTTCTGTTCGGCTCCTTGCGTATTTCGTTCTGTTATGTTCTGTACTATACGGCAACAGTTCTATCTGTGTGTGGTCCAAGTTTTATCGAGCTCTGTTACTTGGCAGTGACATGTCATGCGAAAATTACTTTCGTCCGTAAGTTTCGCACAGCAGCGTATTTAGTTTCACATACAGCCTGGCAGCTTCTACAGCAGGCGGTGCACGAGAGCCAAAACGTGACAGAACTCGCGAACAGTGGACGACACAGAAGGCATGCGCCTACTAACCGCTGGGCTCGCTAGAGGGGTCTAGAGGACGGCTGCGGCTACTTTGGGTTCTGGGAAGGGGTCGTCCGCCTCGTCGGGCAGGGACACGAGGCTGCCGAAGGGGTCCTTCCCGAGCGGGGGCAGGCTGCTGGAAGAGGAGCGCCTCGTCGCCGGGCCGTGTTCGGGCAGCGACGGACTGCGCCTCTCCAGCGACGGCCGCGGCGAGCCCAGGCGCTCCGGCTCTGTCAGCGTCCGCCGGAGGGCGCCGATGGCTCTGCGCACGCGCACACCCCTCCAGTCACCACCACCCGCTGCTCTCAGCGCCGGCGCCTGCTCTGGCTCCAACAGCGATTTCATACAAAACCGTGGATCTCTGCAATTGTTTCACTGAACGTCTGGATGTTGTAGGACGGTGTCGAAGTTTCAAATCGTCAATAGCACCTCACGAAACTGCGTACCTCCTGCTGAAAGCGAATCTAGCGAGATTCCTCAGATACATTTAATGGTTAGACGAACAGTAACGCGACATTTGGGAGTAGGCCTGATCTTGGATGAAATCGCTGATTTCACATTTGAAGTAGAAAAGGCACAAATGTGATTTACAAAACTATAACAAGCACAGACAGGCGATTTCGACGTCTTTGAGAACAAACAGAGCAAACCACTAATTTATGTTATCACCAGTTTCAGGATATGGTCTGAGCGTTTGGACTCACTGATCAGAGATTACGAAGCCACCTACGTTTGTGAGGGTTAAACAAGGAATGCTACTGAGATTAATGTGCGCTTTATATACTGCTCTGCAAAACTTAGGGATGAGGTAGGTAAAGTAACATAACACATTAACAGCTTGATGCAAATAAACGAAAATTCGGGAGTACATTGGAAGACGTCTCCCATCAGGCCGGCAGGAGTGGCCATGCGGTTCTAGGCGCTACAGTCTGGAGCCGCGAGACCGCTACGGTCGCAGGTTCGAATCCTGCCTCGGGCATGGATGTGTGTGATGTCCTTAGGTTAGTTAGGTTTAAGTAGTTCTAAGTTCTAGGTGACTGATGACCTCAGAAGTTGAGTTCCATAGTGCTCAGAGCCATTTGAACGATTTTTTGACGTCTCGCAGTCGTGCATAGAAAGCTGTATTTCACATGGCATGGTATCAGCGTGACTATAGCTCCAAATGGGATTTGCGCCGCAACACGAGGTGGTTGAAGAAACGGGAAAAGACTGTGTGTCAATCAGCGATCAGTTACGGAGCACTCTGGTGGTGTTCTTCATTACATCAGGCTCCGGAAACGACATCTGGATGACTTCAAATGGGGATGAATCATCGGGAAACTTGAAGGACGAATTGTGACAAATGTAGCCCAGGAGTTTAATATTGCCTGTAGTACGGTTTCACGTGAATGGGGTGCGCTCCGAACCACAGGCACTGCTGCCTGAAGAGAGAGGAGGTGGTGGTCGACCACGGTAACTACAGCAGCAAATGACCGTTAACTGTGCAACAGGCGAGAAAGGACCCACCTCAAACAGCGGGTGCAACTGCAACCTTTCGCATCTTAAACGATTTGGCAGCCGTAGTGTCCAGGACGGCCAAGGACGATTCGGCGAGGCACGCAACCACACTCAGCATGCTGCCATCGCGCAAGACGACATTCTCTACAGACTTTCCATCGCGCCAGCGCATGTAACTACGGAAATGTGGATCCTAGAACGTTGTAGTGAATCGTGGAATCGATTATTTCAGTGGAAACGCTGCTGACGTGCTGCTCTACGGCCAAGGAATCTAGCAGACAGTGGCTTTTGAGTGGAGTGGTTTGTGGGGAAATCTTCAAGTACCTTAACGAATGGACATGAACAGAAGCGAACAGATTTCACCCACAGAATATGTAGTACCAAGTGTAGTACTAGTAGTTGGCTAATTCGTTAAGCAGTGTATAATAGTTTTATGATGGTAGAAAATAGTTTTTTCCATTTAGATGTGATTCAGTGAAACACGAAAAAATTGTGACTGAAGGCATTATTCATACTTCCTGTGTATTTTCTTTTTTGTAATATCAGTTCCTTTGTAGTATTAGCATTTTTCTACGAGTCTTGTATGTATTAGGTATACATGGTTAATACAGGTGTTGAATAAAAATACGGAAACACCGCGATAAATGCACGCTTGAATATAAATCCAAATACAAGCCAAGTCTGCTGGTTGCGCTGTTGTATATGATCACGTCTCTTGTCCAGTGTCCTCAATATGTTGCAAGTGTCAGTCGTGGTCAGAATAGCGATCTGTGTAGTTGTGAGAAAATTATGTTGGAGCTAAGTGAATTCGAATGTGCGCAAATTGTGGTGCTCGTATGCTGGGTTCTTCCGATGGGTAGCTGAAGTGTTTGATGCCCCAAGAGTCACCATATCAAAGATTTATACCTTAGACAGCGAAAGTGGGAAAACATCGTTCACTAAGCTACAACACGGAGGAAACTGTGTGTTGAGTGATCGTGACAGACGGCACATTGCAGAGGATTGTGACGAAAAATAAGAGGACTACAGCTGCAAAAATCACTGCAGAATTAAGTGACGCATTCGCGAACGCTGTCAGCGCCAAAACAAAACGAAGAGAGCTCTAGAAGCAGGTAATTACAGGGCGGGCTGGAATTCCAGAAACACTTACCAGTGATGCAAATGCCTGTAATAGGAAAACGTGGTGCAAAAGCCATAAAACTTGGACTATTGACCAATGGAAGAATGTCATTTGGTGTAATGACTCTTGTTTCACACTGTTTTCAACTTCTGGCCGAGTTTACGTCTCAAGAGTGAAACATGGCAGGGGTTCGTTCATGATTTCGGCAGCCGTATCGTGGCATTCTGTGGGTCCTATGGTTACTCTACAATGTCGCATTACCTCAAGGATTCCATGACCATGCTGGCTGATCAGATCCAACCCGTGGCACAGTGTTTGTTCCTGAATGGCGATGCTGTGTTCAGAGACGACAGAGCGCCTGTTCGCACAGTTCGCATCCTCCAGGACTGTTTTTGTGAGCACGAGGATGAACTGTCGCATGTCCCCTGGCCGTCGCCGTCAACAGATCTCAAGATTATTGAACCTTTCTGGTCTACTTTGGAAAGAATGATGCACCATCGCTATCTGCCACTATCGTCACTGTAGGAAGGATCATGTAAGGGTCTCCTGAAAATCATACAGGACCTGTATTTATCCATTTTGTTACAACTGGAAGCTGTTTTGAATGCTAACCATTTTGCTACACTGTATTAGGCACGGTAATGTGCTGTGTTTTTAGTGTTATCGTATGTTTTTCCACCTCCTGCTTATGCGAGAAGCGTTTGAAAAGTCTGTGCAAAGTCCGAGAGATGGCACCACCGGCGCGTATCGAGGTCATGTTTAATTAGTAGCATCTTTGGAAAGAACGCACACCAAGTTTCAGCCATATTGGTCTATTTATTTGTGTTTGGCATTCGTGTGAATCAAGGAAGTCGAGTGATTGTCAAAAAATTGACGAAAAACGATTCCATGTGGTGATTAAACATTACTTTATGAAAGGCAAAACGTCACAGGAGACTAAAGAGAAGCTTGATAAAAATTACGGTGACTCTGCACCTTCGATTAGAACAGTTTATAAGTGGTTTCAAAATTTTCGGAGTGACCATGTGGGTACAAGTGTTGCTGAACGTTCTGCACGCCCTGTGGAGGGTACGACTCCAAAAATCATGACAGAAGAGTTAAGGTGCATGAGATTGCTAGTGCTATGGGCATCTCGAATGAAAGGGTACATCATATTTTGCATAAACATTTGAACATGTGGAAGCTATCCGCAAGATGGGTTCCGCGATTTCTCACGCGTGACCAAAAGTGGAATCGTGTGAAGTGTTGCAAGAATGGTTTGCAGCTGTTCAGGAAGAATCCGCAGTACTTTAAACGTTGTTTCGTCACTGTGGATGGAACATGGATACGTTACTATACTCCTGAGACCAAACAACAATCTAAACAATGGGCTACCAAGGGAGAATTTGCACCAAAAGAGGCGAAGAACATTCCTTCGGCTGGAAAGGTTATGGCGACTGTCTTTTGGGATTCTCAAGGGATAATACTCATCGACTATCTGGAAAAGGGTAAAACTATAACAGGTGAATATTATTCATCGTTATTGAACCGTTTGAAAATCGAGCTGCAAGAAAAACGCCGGCGATTGGACCGCAAAAAAGTCCTTTTCCATCACGACAGTGCACCAGCACACACCTCAGTAGTTGTGGTCGCAAAGTTAATGGAAATCGGATTCCGACTCGTTTCACATCCCCACTATTCTCCAGATTGGCTCCCTCAGACTATTATATGTCCCCCAAATTGAAGAAATGGCTGACAGGACAAAGATTTTACTTAAACGAGAAGGTGATTGCAGCAACTAACAGCTATTTTGCAGACTTGGACAATTTCTATTATTCAGAAGGGAACAACAAATTAGAACAGCATTGGATAAAGTGTACCCCACACACATAAGTAGTTTTTATTTCTGCACGGATTTTTCAAACGCCCCTCGCACACTTCTTTATAATCTACAAAGATGAGTTGTATGGCCTACATTAGTTTCCCAGATAATAGGTGATAATTGTGAAGAATGAATAAATGAATGTCATACGACGTCCACATCTGGCATCGGATACTGAATATTGTGTCAGACAAATAAGATAAATGGAAAAGACTTGCGCAGAGAGTGAAATGAAACAGTAAGGTTAGTGCACCGGAAGAAACATTAGTCAACCATCCCACCCAGGAGACATTATGCTGATACCATGTAACACACGCCTTGATAAAGGCCTCAACACAGCTAGGAAGAGTATCGTACCCAACTGAAGCCACTCATAGAGCTGTGGGGATGTTGAGCACTACATTTTACCCGCAGTTACAAATAATCGTAGATTTTTCTGTGCAATTAAAATGGGATGTTCAGTGGGCGAGCCATGGTGCAATAGGGTGCCTGAGCGTTCGTGACTCATGATAATACACAGCACGCTCACTGTCAGCTAATGTCCAGTATCTGTGTTGTTTGACTCCTGGAAGAATGCAGCTTCACGTACCTCTGTGTTCACTGTCCTTTTGCGAGGTACGCGATTCCAATATGGATATTCGCCGGAAAACTGGTTGAGATGGACATGCATTAACTGACTGTGGCAATTCCTGGCGGATATGAAACCGTTGTTACTGGCAGGGCGTGGCAGTAGTCTACAGTCCCTGTTGGTTAGGTGCTTTTTACGATCACTGCGAGTGATACACTATTATTTGTAGACACGTTAGACAGTCGTCGTTGGTACATCAATAAATCAGGCAACTTCATCGATGATGTAGTCACGGGGACGTCCAGAGACGATCGCTCTTTTCTGCCATTCTGTCACGTTTCCACGTCGATCCATCGTACTGTGCTGATCCCATACAACCGACTGGTACATAAATACCGCGTCACTGCCATGGCCTGTTAGTAGTGTAGGTTAACTTGACCGCCCGGTTCAACTCTCCAAAGCGACTGGTGTGTTGTTTTAAGTGGTAGAGTAATAAACCGACGGAAAAAAATCCCAGCGCCGAGAGGGAGTTGTGCAAGATAAACGAAAGCTGGTAGGCGTGTTTCTATATCTGAAAGATGATGTCTATTCAGATTTCGCGCAAATCGCATAATAGTGGCGCTAGTAGCGCCACTATGAGAATACAAACCGAGTTTACTTTAAATAAACACTGTGTCATGAACGTTAGAAAACTCTGAAATTGGACGTGGTGAGTTGATGTAGGTCAAGAATGCCTTTAAGACGACTAAGACGCCATTATCAACAGCTCACTGAGTTTGAATGAGGTCATGGAATACTGCTACCTGAAGTTGGTTGTTCCTTCCGTGATACTGCAGAAAGACTTAGCAGGAATGTAGCCACAGTACGTAATTGCTGGAAGCCTTGGTCACGGGATGGTGCGGTCGAAAGACGACCGGGATCCAGACAGCCGCATGACACTACCGAGGGGGGCCGCCGTCGTGTTCGGCCTATGGCTGTGGTACATCGTAATGCGTCTGCAACAGCAATTCGAGCAGCAGTTGGCACCACAGCGACACAACGAATTGTGTCACTTCAAGGACGTCCTGTAGCGTGCATTCTATTGACCCCAAACCACCGCTGTTTGCGACTTCAGTGGTGTTAAGTGAGTGGTCACTGGAGCGCAGAGCGGGTGTCTGTTGTTTTATAATGAAAGCCGGTTCTGCCTCGGTGCCAGTGATGGCCACGTGTTGGTTAGAAGGGGTCCAGATGAGCGGTTGCAGCCGACCTGTCTACGTGCTATACACACTCGACCTACACCTGGAGCTATGGTCGAGGGCACAATTTCGTATGCCATCAGGAGCACACTCTTGGTTATACGTGAACCATCAACGCAGATTTTTACGTCACTGTGATGATGCGTTATGCTGCCATTCATGAATAGCATTCCAACACGATAACGCTCGCTCACAACCGCTGTTGTAACCGAATATGCTCTACAGAGTGTCGATATGTTGTCTCGGACTGCTCGATCACTAGATGTGTCTCCAGTCGAGCACGTATGGGACATCATCCGACGACAACTGCAGAGTCATCTACAATCAGCATTAACCGTCCCTCTTTCGATCGGCATGTGCAACAGTCATGGAAGTCCATCCCACAAACTGACATCCGGCACCTGTACGAGCATTGCGTGCATGTTTGTATTCAACATTCTGGCGATTACACAGGTTATTAATGTACCAGCATTTCACATTTGCAATGGCTTTTCTCGCACTTATATAAACCTGTGATCTTGCAATGGTAATCAATTAAATATGTTACCTACGCAAATGTATTCCCTTAATTTGTTTAGTCTACATTAATTATTTCTTCGTGCTGGGAGTTTTTTCAGTATGTGTTTTTCATCTGCTGATATTATCTTCCTGACAGATGAAAATTGAGTGTTGACTTTGGAGAAACGCTGGTATTCGACTGTTAGTAGAATCTGGAGAAACAACGTAGAGGTAAGGATGGATGAAACTTGTGTATGCTGTCCATCTCCTTGGAATTTGGTGAACTGATAGACAGAAACACTACTCAGTTAATAAAGTACTGCCGGAAGGGTGGAAACCTAACATCGGTTCCTAGTTTGGTAATGAACCATCCTGTCAGACTACAATTGTTTACCGGTGCTATATTCGAACTCAGAAATCTGTGTTTCTGTGGAGCTTGAAATAGTAGCAGAGTGGTAACGACAAAGAGAAACTTTGTTCGCCGAGAAGCTGCCTTCGTGTTGTTTTGGTGCTGACAGGACTCGCCAATGTGACATTCAGTTGTACAGCGACTTCTCAGCTACCGTCACAATCATCTTCAAAGAGTTCGAGTGCCAGCCCAGTAAACAGTTTTAAGGTGTCAGGAATTAGGAATCCATGCAAATTGTGAGGCAGATGTTCCTTGAATATCTTTTAGCACAGCGACACAATTTGCGCAGAATCCTAATTTCTGGCAGCTTAAAACTGTTTACTGGGCTGGTACTCGAACTCTTTGGAAACGATTGTGACGAAAAATAAGAGGACGGCAGCTGAAAAGTCTCTGCACAACTGAATATCACACTAGCGAGCCCTGTCAGCAACAAAACAAAGTTTGTCGTTACCACTCTGCTACTATTTCAAGTTCTCTGTCGTCACATTCCGATGGAATGGATTCGTTGTTCTTTGCGTTCAGCCTTATGTGACATTTTTGAAGTAAACTATGTTAATAACTACTGGGGAAGTTGCTTCTATTATCAGACAGACAGTATGATCTTATTGAAAGAAAAACAAATTATAATGTTTTTAACTGTGTCATCGCTGCGGTTGTGTGTGACACGAAGAAAGCGCGTCCGATTCCCATTAAAGCCGGATAGATACCCTTGGTGTTGTCCTCTCAGTATCGTGGAAAAATCGAGGAACTACTCGAAGGAGAAATGGAAGATCCGTTTTGAAAGCTGGGATTTATGGCTATTAGAACGATCTGCTGACCACGTGTTCATCTTATACGACTGTCCAATAATGAGGATGATGCGGCGGTCAGTCAACGGACCATTGTCTTACTAAACCGAAAGTATATTGCAATTTTATCGAGTTTAATTATGTTGATGTTTGTCACTGGAATACACTGACCTTAGACGTTAAGACTGCAAAGTGCTTCCGATATAATTTTAAAGGACATCAATTCCAGTCCTTCAATACAGAGAACAAATCTTCCCCAGTGAACCAGGAGTGATGCCCCGTACAAGGTACGTAGTACGTTTAGTAACATCTTTGAAACAAAAATAAGACTGGTAGTTCATTTGACATACATACGAGGAGGTTTTTAGCAATTGTTGTATTTGTGAAATATTACCTGAAAAATTGTCATGAGAGCAACATTTTCACGTTTTTATTCTTGTGTCCTTAGGCAACAGTTGCCGAAATAAGACCGATTACTAAAAAAGATGTCAGTATGACTTTATATGCACAATAAATACAGTTTTTTCTGCACTACGATACGTGGATTCGTGCATAAATTGTTGTAAAATTCCCCCTAACGTTCAGGAAAAAATATGACTAGTCATCAAAATCTGGGGCCTCTTTGTATGATGATGGAGTGTTGCTATGCATTTCTACCAGCTCAGCATGGACTGTTTCAGCGTTGTTTCCTTTCAAACGCAAACAACGTACTATAAGAGACAAGCTGTGCCGGCCGCGGTGGTCTCGCGGTTCTAGGCGCGCAGTCCGGAACCGTGCGACTGCTACGGTCGCAGGTTCGAATCCTGCCTCGGGCATGGATGTGTGTGATGTCCTTAGGTTAGTTAGGTTTAAGTAGTTCTGAGTTCTAGGGGACTGATAACCACAGCAGTTGAGTCCCATAGTGCTCAGAGCCATTTGAACCATTTTAGACAAGCTGTGTAAAACATAAGTCGGTTTGCTGACGTAAGACTTTTTGCACGGGATCGACCAAGCGCTCTCTAAACCAACAAAAGTGGCTTACGACGTAATAAACATCGCACACGTGGTCACACTATTAAGTAGAATGCACTATCAGTCTAATCCAACATCTCGGAAGTAAAGTGCTCCAGCAGCATGCATTTACGAGGTTTTGTTCGCGATTTTGGAGAACGTTCTTCAGCACTGACGGGGAAATATTATTTTATAAACTATGTGATGTTAAAGTTGGTGCAGAAAATCGCTTTAATTTGCAACAATACGGTAATACCGTCAAAGGCAGCATGTTTGAGAAGAAAAGTGCTGAAAATGACAGCAGACAAACGCTGTTATTTGAGCGCACAGGTCCATGTTCAACCATGCAATCATTCGTTAAGGACTTGCGTGAGACGATGACATCTTGCAACATCCCACTGGAAAAGCTGAAGAATCCACGCTTCAGACACTTCTAGGAGAAGTACACAACACATCCAATACCTGATGAATCTACATAGAGAAAGAACTATTTATCCGTGTGCTACGAAGAGGTGCTGACTGAAACGTCTGGGTGTCCACAGACGAAACCACCGATTTGGATGGGCTTTATGTTGCAAACGTTGTTGTTGGTGTTCTAAAAGTTAACAGGCCCGGAGAAATGTTCCTCCTAACGCGTCAAGCTCTCGAAAGAGTAAGCAATTCGACAATTGCCACTATGAAGCTATGGTGGCTAGATGGTGTAAACAGAGACAACGTTTTGGTGCTAGTATCAGATGGTGCTTCATATGTGGTTAAAGCAAGCAAGGGGCTTCAAATTCACTTCACTTCACTTGCCCAGGACGTGCGTTCCACAGTGTTGCAGAAGAGGAGCGATCATATTACTCTGATGTGGACAAATTAAGTTCCTTTGGCAAGAAAATCTATGAGGAAGCTCTGCTACGCCTACAGAAATTAAAAGGCAACTTCACTGTCCCTCCCGTCTTACCTTACACGTTGGCGTTATCGGCTTAATACTGCTGACTACTATTGTACCAACAACACCAACAAAAAGACAATCTTTTTATGAGCTTGAACGCGATGAATCCAATGTCAAAACAATGAAACCGGTACCTTATTTGGTAGATTGACGTACATCAGCGCCAAATTTTCAGTGGTACCAAAAGCCTCATAAGACTGGAAGCTGCTGGTACTCAGTTGGATGACATCCTGTATTGTGCAGCATGTGCAGAGTGAGTTGGGTCGAGCTTGTGGTCATGTGACTGTCAAAGTGAACAACAAATTGCATTGTGTCCTCTAGCGAAATCCTAGATATTGTACAGTGTACAAAATTAGTGCCAGTCTTTCTTGCGACGCCACAAAGTTTGAAGACAATGGACCAAAGCCGGCCTTGGTGACGTTGCCACCTTCAAATACGCTCCTGTGACGTCCAGTGATGTAGAGAGAAGTTTTTCCGTGTACAGAACTGTCCTCAGTGACAACCTTACACCTTTGAAAATAGGAAACTTGAAAGTGCATTTTGTGATCATATGCAACTCTGCGGAGACTGAAGAATGACGGAACGCGTTAACTAATTTGGAATAAGTTGAACAAGTGGTGTGCGTTAGTAAAAACAGGATTTATTATTTGGATAGGTGTTATTGTTTTCACTGTGCTACGTGTTTTTCTTAGGCACATGCAGACATTTCAAAAATAAGTGCTAGTTCGTTTCAAACACTGCAAAAAAGTAAGTACTACACTCACAGTTTGTTCAGAAGCGAATTGTGTATTACATGGTACATAAAAAAATCAACAAGAATGTTTTTAAATGAAGCCATGTTTTATTTTTTAAAGTGAAATTTATATAAGTTTTAGATCATAAATATTCGCATATTTCGCTGTTTTTAGGTAATTAGAATCTGGGTCCTACGTATAACACAGTCGTTACGTGGCGCAGACGTTTCTAGAGTGGTCAAATAAATCTGAGTGACGAAGGATAAAGTGACAGACTATCTCTTTGTGAAGAACCGGGAATCTCAACCGAAGTGGAGGCCCTCGTGCACACGTGTCATAATCGAGGCGATGGTGGAAAAGTAAAAATCAACCACTAATATGTTTCCAATATCTTGCACTACATTTTGAACATGACAAAGTTCGTCATCGGCTGAGTTTCGCAACAGCTCACGCTCACTCAAAAAGCGCGCGGACTGGCCAGAGGAATGGAAATGTTGCAGCTATGTCAGGGTAATCCAGATGACACCTTTAGCTATGTAATCAACATGGACGAGTGCTGGAGGCATCACAATGATCCCGAGACAGAAGCAAAGAAATCAGTAGAAACGTGAAATCACCAACGCCAAAGAAGGTGAAGACCATATCATTATCAAGCAAAGTGATGCTGAGTGTTTTAAGGACTACGGTGGTGCAGGTGCTTGCGGATTATGCTCTTCAGGGGCAAACAATTACAGGAGCATACTACAAAAATCTCCCGACGACGTTACAGGCACTGTCAAGGCGGCTCTTTGTAATAAAAAGGCCCTAGGTGGTGTTTTTGCTCCGGACAACATCCCAGATCATTCTGCTCAGCATCGTCACACATATTGCTTCTTTGGCTATCGAATTTCGTTTCCCATCCCACCTTCCCGGTCCCTTATTCTCCTGACGTCACACCCTATTACTTCTTCCTCTTTCGTCGGATAAAGAAAGCATTGGGCTACGGGCATTTCCAGAATGAACGTGAGGTGGTTTTTGAGGTGGAATGCATACTTCTACAACCAAGATCTCCGCCAGGACATCCATGGTTGGGAAAAACGTGCCCCATGAAGGGTGAACACTTACAAGGGGAAGGCCTCAGACACGGCCAACCGATTCGGCTCAAATTTGGCAGGTCGCTTGTGTACAACCTAAAACGAAGGAATATAAGTTATTTTGGGTCAACACCCCCGCAATTTTGAGAAAATCACCCCTAAAGCAATCGACTCAAAATTGGCGGGATCGATAGATAATTGTAAACAGAGCATTTTTCATCATCAGGTATGGGGTCCGAAAACGCATACTTTTCCAGAAATCGAGGTAAGAAACTTTTACAACTACCGCTTCTGCACCCACATGGTAAACGCTTTTCGTCGACAGTACCGATAGTGCAACGGCTAAGGTAACTGCCGGCACGGTAGCTCAGCGTGTTCGGCCAGAGGGTTAGATGCCCTCTGCAATAAAAAATCTGAGTTAATCGATCAACAGCGAACTTAAACGGATGTCTTACAACGTCCGCCTCGAGCAGGTACAACGAACGGTAACTAGCTGGGAATCGGAGAACCCGGGTTCGAATATCGAAGAAACTTAGCGGATATTCATCTTTTCGTTTGTATTTTTCCATATCTCAATTGATAGGGATAGGAGTGTTAATGAGGTAAGTAAATCAATAAAGAATGATAATAATAAGGTAGGCAATCTAATTTCCCAAACGCCGTGAGTTAGTAAAGTATTAAACTTTTAATCCTTGTCACATGAAAACAACTCCGAGTAAGAATGCTGCGAATTCCTCACGAGAGATTACAGATAGCCAACCGCACGACGCTTGTTTACAGCGAGGCACCGGACAGAATGCACGCGAGGAGAGTTATGTTGTCCCCGTTGCCACTTCGTCATATCATAGTTGTGAACCTGGAAGAGTGAAAGTGACCAGCACGAGCCTTATAGAAGTCAATCGGAAAGAGTTGTTTTCCGTCATTAAGCTGCCGCGAATCTCGCGGATGCATATAGTGATTTTTTTCATCGTTAATGCGCCGAAGTAATATATGACGAGTACTGTATGTAGTTTGTAGTAATTAGCTCGTCTGTTTATGCCGTACTAACTAGTTATTGTTTGTTGTGTCATATCTTTCAGGTGCATAATCTGAATAATGGAGGATGTACACCCTTCGACTAGAGCTGTAATATATACTTGGAAGCCTGTCACAGTATTACCGACGCTGTGTTCTGGTTTGTAAGTGTTGCAAGACAGATGCATTATCAATGCACTACTGGAAGCAGGCAGTTCTGTTTCTTGGCGTTCCAGATTGATATGAGCGGTTATCGTCGAGCGATTTTTGGAGCTGACGAACGAAATGACTTTTCTTGATACTGAAGTATTATACCATGAATGTTTCTAGGAAATTCGAACCCGGGTTTACCGATTCCCAACGAGTTACCTTAGCCGTTGTGCTATCGGCGCTGTCGCCAAAACGCGTTTACCATGTGGGTACAGAAGCGGCAGTTGTAAAAGTCTCTTTCCTCGATTTCTGGAAAAGTTTGCATTTGCGGACCCCATACCTGACGATGAAAAATGCTCTATTTACAATTATCTATGGATCCCTCCAATTTTGAGTCGATTGCTCGTCATAACCTTTCGGGGTGATTTTCTCAAAATTGCGGGGGTGTTGAACCAAAATATCTTGGAATCCTTCGTTTTAGGTTGTACCCAAGCGACCTGCCAAAATTGAGCCGAATCGGTTGGCCGTGTCTGAGGCCTTCCCCTTGTTAGAGAAGAAATAAAATCAGTACTAATTATCGCAGTCACACCTAAATTTTTTCTACATGATAATTAAACTTCGCGACTGTCCTTCGCATATCGTCGTCTTAGCAAGCAGGACTCCCCATAATAGCTCTATGATTAGCGCCGGACTGCCACTTGAGCCGTGCAGGACCGCTTAGTGCCTCACCTGAGAGCGCTGGTGCGTGACGTGGTGACCACCGGCCGCTCCTCCGGCGTCCCGGGGCTGGCCACGGCGCTGCCAGCGCCGCCGCCGCCGCCGCCGCCCCCAGACTCCTCCCACGAGTTGTGCCGCCGGTGGCTGCGCTCTCGGAACGAGTCCGCGATGTTCGTCATACTGCTGCAGGAATGAGCCCCGTCAATTAACAATGCTGCTAACGTGACACAGTTCACTTGCACTCGTTTCCGTATTATTTTTTTATTGTTGGGTTTACAGCCACTATACATAACTTGAAAGACGATAAGGGGGCGTTTTTCGTAGTCTGCGTGTGGTCCTCTAATTGTGCTTAAGAAAACACTAAATGTGGAAGGATATGAACACATGTACAGTATTTTGTACTGTGTACCGTAGAGGAACACATCGCAGACAATGATTATTTGTTTCGGCATAACAATGCCCCTGTGATAGAGTAGCATCTGTCACGTAATGGTTCGTGGACAATAAAATTTCAGTAATGGGCTGTCCTGCCGGACTCTCTCCCGCCCCCCTCCCCCCTCCCCGACCCCCGAAACCATCGGAACACCTTTGAGATGAGTTAGAATATCAGCTTCGCTCCAGAACCCAACCAGTGTTCACAATACCGCTACCTTCTCCGGTATCAGCTGTTGAGGAAGAACGGCCTGCCATTCCTCCACAGACATTCAGAAACATCGCTGAAAGTGTCCTTAATAGACTTCAACTCGTCATAAAGACGAAGTGTGGAAATTGTGGACACGTCTGTATTATAGATCTTATAGTTAAATGTTTCCCTAAGACATTTAAGTCTCTTCATTGAAACTTCCTGGTAGATTAAAACTGTGTGCCGGACCGAGACATCCCCTAGGCTGTGGCTAAGCCATGTCTCCGAAATATCCTTTCTTTCAGGAGTGCTAGTTCTGCAAGGTTCGCAGGAGAGCTTCTGTAAAGTTTGGAAGGTAGGAGACGAGATACTGGCAGAAGTAAAGCTGTGAGGACCGGGAGTGAGTCATGCTTCGGTAGCTCAGATGGTAGAGCACTTGCCAGCGAAAGGCAAAGGTCCCGAGTTTGAGTCTCGGTCGGGCACACAGTTTTAATCTGCCAGGAAGTTTCATATCAGCGCACACTCCGCTGCAGAGTGAAAATCTCATGCCAAGTCTCTTCATTATCCACGATAATGCACTGCCAGCACAATTATCTACGATAATGACTGAGGCAGAAGAAATGAATTAAAATTTGTGCTGTGACAGGTACTCGAACCCGGGTCATCTTGCTTGCTAGGCAGAAATGCTAACCATTACACCACCACAGGACAACCGTTAACATTGCTGCACGAACTACCTAAGTTGAGTGCCCTCCCCAACACAAACTTCAATTCATATCTTCTGCTTATTTTCCCTTCATTGTCACTACTGCCATGGCTCTCCATATTAATATCTACTAAAGTGCGCGTCATTTACGGCGGCGGCCGAGTTTAGGTTAGTTCTGCGCATCTGACGTCACAAAACGCAGTCAGCCAATGAACAGAGAACGAAGTTGCCAGAGCTCGACTGCAGTGCAGAGCACGGACGAGTGTCTTCAGTTTTAGAAACGTTCAGTCATAAATAAAGTGATTGAACAAAAGCAATGTCTTGATAGCAGACTTTCTTTTATAGAAAGTTTGGAAAAAACATTCTTTATACCAATTGCTTCATATTCTACAGTATTAATTAATTAAACCAAACAAGCAATAAGCCTCTTAATTCAGGCGATAGCAAGGAAAGGTGTTTGCATCATTCTCAGGAACGTTTTCGCAATAAAGTACAGCGGTAATTGTTTACTTCCTATTGTACTTCGACGAAACGTGAGTAATTCATAGTCATACCAACAGTGTTTGTCCGTATTTTGCGTGACATGTTAAAGTCCTCCAGGAGCTCTCTCAAATGACAAGATGCGTTAGCGTAATCGTTAAGGTGAACTAAGTTATCTCAGCAAAAAGTTTTTAAACTCCAAAAACGTTACAGCAAAGGCGATTTTAACTGAAAGACGGAAACATGAAAGGAAAAATAACATAGAAACTAAATATGCTGGAATAGCATGAAATGTGGTCTGGGAAAACATCAGTAGTGATGTTATTTCGTCTGACATGAGAACAGCGTGGTACAAGGTAGTCAATAACATCATCAGTACTAATGAGCGTCTCTTTGCCATCGGTTTAAGTGACACTAACCTCTGCAGCAAATGCAACTTAGTTGATAGTGTGCCTCATCGTTACACATGTGGAGATCGGACTATCAGCTGGAGGTGGACCAGGGAGAAAATTGCTCAAATAACAAGAACTTCAGCAACAATGTACCGACTAACATTTTCTTCAGACCAGAGGAAGGTTACTACCCTCAGGCAAAAAATAACGCAGTGGTTTGGTTAATGGGCAAATGTACAAGTTATGTTTTTAACAGTATTGGGAGCGATGAACATATTGAATACAAGATGTATATGGAAAATGAATTCGAGAAAATACTTAAATATCAGAATCACAATAAGAAAAATGGTAACATGCTCGAATTGTCTTCAACAGAATGGATATAGGTTAGGAACTGGATTCCTGGTAGAGAGGGATGGGTTGGGACACGTTCCCGATCCTAACCTCACCTGCAAGTCACACATGAAAAATAAATCAGTAGCACAGCAGATACAAGAATATGGCGACAAACATCTGGTGCCTGATGTAAAGGAAGATCTTGATCTCCCTATGGATGCGTGTAGAAGGCTGATATTGACAAAAATAACCAGGCAGTGACATATTTTGCGATGTCGCTGTTCGGGACTTCTCTTCTGTCCACGTAATTTACCCTGGAAGGAACACACATCAAGGATTTACTGAATGATTAATTTGGGTATGGGAAATGATGATGACGAACCTCAGGCTGCAGAAGAAGAAAATGTGCATGCTGACCTGCCACCAGTTGAAGGTGACAGTGAAGGTGCTAAATTATGCTGCTGCTAAAGACTCATTCTTTGAATGCTGAAATTTGTGACTGCAATTATCTGTCAACTTATTTATGTCATTTCATTGTAGCAATTTTTGTTACTGTTTTTGTGGGAAAAAAGTGTTTAGTTGCTAAGGGAGAGGATCTGAGTTCAAACCTCGTTCGGTGCTTTATATTTTCTGTATTTAATAACAATATCGAAGTGTCTTACTTATGAATTTTATTCATTTGAATGTAATTTTTTGAAATTTCTGGTGCTTTGTCTCTTCATTATAATTATAATAAGTTTTCAGTTTTTCTAATTTTGTCCTTCAGTATTTCTTTTTACAGCAATTAAAAACAATGAAAAGGCAAACATACAATATTCATGTTATCTGCTTTGTTTGTATATCTTCTCTTCCGCAGTCGCTGTTTTACTATTCATATTGAGATATATTCTTTTGCGACAGTATTAAAAGTATTATTTAGAGCAGAATTTCGGCTCGTACGTTGCCGAGTTACTTGATTGTCGGACGCAATTCTTTGCATCATATTCAATGTTTTCGTCGACTGATCTATGTTTTGGCAAATACTTGCTGTCCGTTGTGACAAACACAAATTTTTTGCGCACTGTGCCTCACTGACATTATATTTTAGTTTTCTCTATGTTTTATTACGTCCACAATTCAGTTTTGTGTACTTCGCCAATTTTGTTTTAATCAGAACTTTTTAGAAAAAATCTAAATGACTCTGGTATAAATAAAACTTTTACTACAGTCGCGAAAGACGGAATATTTCTCAATATTACATACGACACCTATCTGGTACTTAAATTAAATGAGATATTGTTATACAGTAAATTTTATATGAAATTTAGGTACCTTGTCCAAAATACATTCTCAACATTGTGGCAACTAAAATCGACCATACGGAAAGTATACGCTATGGACTTTTACCTCTGCAAACTCTTCAAAATTTCGTACAATGGTTTACTACATTTAATGCTGCACAGTAACTGCGTTGAACATCGGAACAAAATTAAGTCATTTATGGGGGGAAGGTATCAGTCAAGAAGATGTGTAAAAATCAAATTTTTGGGCCAAATAGTTTTTGAGAAATCGAATGATAAGTGTCAAAGCAGTCGGAACACTGTTGTGTCAGCACAGGCGAGCAGTGCAGTGATGACAAAATCGCGCACAGCGCGGAATGCGGGGAGCACGTCTCTGTAGCAGCGAAAGGGTTAACGCGGTCGTGGTGGCTTTACTTCATAAACTGCGCGCTCCCCTCTAAACGTAAGTTTGCGAACTGTACTATACTATGGCGCTGCTTCTCTTGGCGCGTGCGTCGTTTGCAACTTGGCAACGCAACAATCTCCCGCGTCTGGGCGGGCATGCGCGAGTCGCCAAGATGAAAGAAATGAACTATAGTAGGTGTTCGTATTCTTTTTATCAGATGGAGTATAGGAGATTTTCTGCCGTACCAGTGTACAAAGAAAAGCGTATATGGAATTTCACATTTGTGAGTTTTGTGCCCATACCCACTACTCCTTTTTTCTTGGTAGGGGCCCCATAATAAGTTGTTTGCACTATGCTGTGTAGATAGTGACGTGCTGTAAGCCTGTAGTATACAATGATGTCCAAAATTAAAGTAACAAACCGCTATTTCTCCTACCTCTGTCTAATTCACGGTATAATCAAACTGTCAACCAGATGTTCGTACGATCGTGTTCTGCACGGGAGATGTCATTCTGGTCAACGGGCAACCACGCCGACGATGACGTCAGGGCACCCATGAAACGAGGTAGTGTTTGCAGGGTAGCCCCACATCCACAATCGCTGTGAACACAGTCACAGACAGTGGAGTATGGCACAGAGAAGACGCCTACCAGACTCTCTGCGGCGTAGGGCCATAGAAAGAAAGAAAGCAGGGCAGTCGAAAACTGATTTGCCCGATGGCTTAATGTGGATTGTTCTGTTGTTTGTCGGATGTGGCGGCGGTTTTTAGATACCGAAACAGTATACCAAAGACCAGGGCAGGGCCGACCACCTGTGACTTCGGAAGAGAGGGCCGTTATTTGGCTGAAAGTGCTCGACATTACCGTCTTAGTATTGCACTGCAACTGGAACGTGAGCTCCCTGCATGCACTGGACGTGTTATATCGAGGCAAACGGTGTGCAGAAGGCTTCGGCAGAGTGGCCTTTATTGTCA
Source organism: Schistocerca piceifrons (assembly GCF_021461385.2). Classification (NCBI taxonomy): domain Eukaryota; kingdom Metazoa; phylum Arthropoda; class Insecta; order Orthoptera; family Acrididae; genus Schistocerca; species Schistocerca piceifrons. The sequence continues at coordinate 395,579,039 of NC_060138.1, read as the reverse complement.
GAGACTTACTGTATATCTATCTCTGATGCATCTTCACAGAAGGAAACGTACAGAGTCATCAACATGTCACCTGGACGGTCGAACAGTGGCCAATGTTATTTTTAGAGATGAGTCCTGATTTAGTCTGGAGAGTGTTCTCGATGGATTCGTGTCTGGAGGGAACTTGGAACACGATTTCGGGACACAAACATTGTGGAAAGAGACCAGGATCGAGGAGGATCCCTATTGGTGTGTCTTCCACTCGAACCCCTCTTCATGAAATTGTACGGGTGAATTGGCAAGGCTGAACTGCCATCAGGTATCGTGACGAGATCGTGGGACATCATCTGCGGTTGTTGCGAGGTACTGTGGGCCCAGATGTCGTAATGAGGGACGATAATTTCGATCTCACAGAGCACGGGTGGTTGATGTTTTCTTGGAAACTGAAGACATCGCACGCATCGCGTAGCCTGCTCGCTCTCCCGGTTTGAATCCCATAAAGCATGTCTTGAATGCACTAAGGAGACGGCTTGCACCACGTCAGCATCCACCAACCACTGTCCAAGACTGCGAGCTGCTTCGCAGAAAGAATGGGCGTTACTGCCTCATCTTTCACAGCATCCCCGTTACACATTCCATTCTGAGCACATTAACCAGTTGTCGGAATGTGTGTGCAAGTCCGTTAAGTTGGAAAAAACGAAGAATATTTTTGTCTATCGTTATGCATGTTGCAGTCATTTGTGTTCTGTATTCCTTACATTGCTTATACTTTACTTTAACCTGTTTACACTGTTTTGTGGCAAAATAAACGCAACCCTGCAAAATTTCCTTTTATTGCTTTAATTTTCCACACCAGTGTATATATGAATTCTTCCGTCACTTTTTAGTGGAGAGATTTCATATTTAAAGCTGAAAACAAACTAAGTGCATTTTTCAACTTTAATTATAATTTTTGTGTGTTATTGCTTGATAATGCCCAAGGGGGTAATTGCAAGTGAAGTAAAATAAAATCTTTATTTCAAACGAAAACCAGCTTCACGCAGGAAAATTACTTCTTTTAAAACACTTGTTTCCATAAATTAGCGGGAAATCGTAACAAACGACAACTTAGGAAAAAAAATAAAGCCATTGATACGAAAGTAGAGCTGCACTGCACAGCCACATGGAAGCCAGCGGCGTTGCAATCTGCCCTCATAACTGATACCCGCATGTTTGGGAGTGGATGACACTTAATGCTGAGAGAGTGAGAGATGAATGCTGTGACAGACAGCTTGATGGAATGGTCTTTGGGTATCATCTACAGGACGAACCGAGGCGGAGAGCCATTGGCAGAGCGGTCAGTGATACAACTCGCAGGGAACGATACTACAACAGGTGTGTATGTATTTTACCTGCGTTATACGTGTAACTGATTTTATAAATTTAAGTTTTCCATTTCTATGCTACTACTCGTAGCTATGCATTTCAATGCTTCATTTTTGAAATCGAATGCCATCTGTCATATCCACAGAGACCTCATTTGTTTGATACATCAATTGTAAACCACGGGCTTATTAATTTGAACGACCCAGCAGTCTTTCATGAACTACCCCTGAAAGTTTTCAGTAGAGTCCATATGCACCGTACATAGCCTGCAGCTTCAACCTAATTGTTATTATTTGGGAATGCAGTCTAAGCTTTATGTAATTTGTAAAACAGTCAATACATTCCACATCATACTGAGATATGGCATTAGAACAGAAAAATCGCTAATCAAATAACATACCTGGTGCCAATTCTTCTTCGCTCAAGTTCTTTCTGTATGGAATCTGGTAATCTGTGTGGTGGCTTGGCCGATCTTCGGTTGTTCTGAAACAAATATTCGAGAAAATTGTTAGTTGCATCGATAACCACTCAAACAGAGAAAGCTGAACCAGTTTTGCATCTTTATCAAGATGGAATGATGTAAGTGATAATGATGATGATTGTTGGCTGTTGAAGGAGTAAACTTCATGGTCATCAGTTCCTTCCTCTAGACCATCAATGGCGAGGCTATTATCAAAGCTCTCACAATACCTGAGTCCTTTTAGCGATGTATCTATGTGGGTAACATGAAGCACGAGGAGGAAAAAGCAAAATAATATTCTAAATTAGACCCCGTTTTACTGGAAAAGCAGTAACCGAGTAAGGCAGTGGAGATTCCACTCTCGTCTTCAGTCGCTGCCCTCTCCACCCTGGCCTTGCCTGCAGGAAGAGGCACTTCCACCTAGTGCAACTGTTAACAGTTTAAATGTTGTGGTAGTCTTCATGAACCATTGAGTTCACTGTATGGCTGTCTCACCATCTGCTAATATAAAGGTTAGATAAGTATTCGTCTTCCGCGCATTTCTCAGGTTGGGCCTTTATATGCAGCAAAGTCAGATGGGCACCACAAGCATAGCGCGATGGGCTTTCACGTCCCATAAGAAAAGAAATGGAGACTGTTGTATGACCAATGAGAGGCCAGCGTGGTGTAATAGTCAGTGTGATTGTAGTACTCTCCTAACAATGCCACACTTAGGGTGACCATTGTGTTGCAAATGTGTTGTCTGTGAAGTGTGCCTACTTAACGATGCCACATATGGGGTGATCACTATGTGGCCAATGTATGGTCAGCGTGTTGTAACAGTCAGTGTGATTGTGATGCTTACGTGACTGTGCCACATGTAGGTTGCTCATTGTGTGGCCAATGTGCAACAGTCAATGTGATTTTGATGAGCAGCTAACTGTGCTACATACAGAGTGACTGTAGCGTGGTCTGTGTGGTGTAACAGTGAGTGTAATTGTGGTGCCCACCAACTGTTCCACATAAATGGTGACCATTGGGTAACCTACACAACGATGCAGTTTTTCAGTGAAGCAGTCAGTGTAATTATGGTGCTCACCATCTGTGCAATGTGTAGGGTAACGGGTGTGAGACCAAACTGTGGCCTGTGCGATATAACCATCATAGTGATTGTAGTGCCATCAACTGTGCCACATGTAGGATGACTGTTGTATGGCCAATGTGTGGGTTGTGCGTTGTAACAGTCAGTGTGAAAATGGATCCAACCTAACCGTGATACAGATAGGGTGACCACTATATGACGAATGTATGACTTTCCCGGTGCAGCAGGGTGATTGTGGTGTCAACCAACGATGCCATATGTAGAGTGACTGTTGTGTGGCCAAAGCGCGGCTGGTGTAGTGTACCTATCAGTGTGATTGTGGTGCTTGACTGTGCTGCTCACCTATCTGTGCCACATATGACGTGATACTATACATATCTACTTCAATAAAGCGCATCATGTAATATATGATATATGCACTGCTGGCGTTACAAATAGAAAGTGGTCATAGTCAAGTGACTAGACCAGGGGTTCCCAACAAAATTTTCTCGAGGTCCCCCTCATCGAGCATGATTGGTACCTGTCATATCACAGTATCAAGCATCTAAAAAAGCCAAATTAAGAGTTTTTATACGTTTTCTATCTTTGGTACTTAGAAAACACATTGACATATTCATTATTGGAAAAACATTGAGCTTAAAACTTCTTCAATTTAGCCATCATTGTTTTTGTTAAATTTTTGATTATTGTTCAAAATCTTTGTCTTCAAATCTGGGTGTTTAGTATAACAAACTCCTTAAAAAATGGCCAATTGTCGTCTGAAATGCGAGTTTCTGTGTAAAGTGACTGTCAGTTGTCAGCTGCAAAGAGGCAGCGCGCGCAGTCTAACGGCGTACAGCAGAACTATTTGCCTCTATCTAATTCTAGTTTTGCGCTAGAGTGTGATAGTGTCAGTGGGCTCTAGGAAGACGCTAGACGCAGAAGTCAGCGTTCTCTAAAGCTCTGCTCATACAAGAAGCGGCCAAAACAAAAAATTTGTTATCATACAACATATATTTAATATATTTTTTATTCTAATAGCATCTTGCGGACCTCTTTGGCATAGCTCGCGGATCCCTGGGGGTCCGCGGACCACCTGTTGGGAACCACTGGACTAGACAATACTGGACGAGAAATAAACTGGGTTTTAATAAGGAACATACACTGCCCAAGAGCAATTTGTATCACTTGCATGCCTGCGAACTGTGTGACCTTAGATTCAAGAGAAGTGGGGAATGAGAGGAGAAGCCTTGTGGAACTAGAAAGAAAGAATTGTACTGTGAAATAGAAATGAGATAATAATCAAAATAAAGGTGTCTGTTAGAAAGTGCGTGAAATCAAATCTGATGCTGCGTACCATTCAATGGCACTATGGGACTTAACATCTGAGGTAATCAGTCTTAACATCTGAGGTCATCAGTCCCCTAGACTTAGAACTACTTCAACCTGACTAACCTAAGGACGTCACACACATCCATGCCCAAGGCAGGATTCGAACATGTGACCGCAGCAGCAGCGTGGTTCCGAACTGAAGGGCCTAGAACCGCTCGACCACAGCGGCCGGCTGTTGCTCCACACCAAGCATTGTAACCTGCTGGGATCTCCTTCGAATATCGTTCACAGCGTGGTCGAGGTGTTGCTGCACTAGCCTGTTGCTGCTCAGGTTATCAGGTAAAGGAGTTGTACTCCTGCAATGACGCGTTGCATATTCAGCTGGTCCCAAGCGTAATCTGTTGGGTTGTGACAGTACGTACCGCAGGTCACTCCATTCATTTGTTTCTTCCTCTTTCTTAGAGATAGGTGTTCACAATGTGGACATGATGAGCTCGCGTATTATCATCTTGAAATATGAACCCATCAGTGAAACGTTGAAGTTAGGACTGGACCATACATAGGAAAATCTTACTCCCATTACTTATGAGATTAATTATCCACGACCGGTGAGAGCTGCCCAGTATCCTTAGATGGTACCAATCCGGAACGTGGCCTGTACCCACTTCCCTGCTGAACTTGTAGATCTGCATGCCTGACCATGTGTGAGTATCATACCACCTTCACACCCTTCTATAAGGATTATCAGGTGTCAGTGAAACACAGCACTTTTCGGTGAAGTGAACCTGCTGCCAGTGATCCAGGCTCTTCTCCTGGTGTTCCATTGCCCAATTTCTTCACCAAAGGCTATCAAAGCGGGTTTTGCTGTAATTCATAATGGACTCCTAAAGGCAAAATTGAGTCTGTAGCGACGGCTGTGCACTGCCTGCATAGACACACCCGTTCTCGTTGCCTTAGAAAAGGCAATGCACAGCTCTATTCCGTTCTGCAGATAATTTTAAATCAGGGGCAACCACAGGTGAAATACTTACACATATACACTACTGGCCATTAAAATTGCTACACCAAGATGAAACGCAGATGATAAACGGGTATTCATTGGACAAATATATAATACTAGAACAGACATGTGATTACATTTTCACGCAATTTGGGTGCATAGATCCTGAGAAATCAGTACCTAGAACAATCACCTGTGGCCGTAATAACGGCCTTGATACGCCTGGGCATTGAGTCAAACAGAGCTTGGATGGCGTGTACAGGTACAGCTGCCCATGCAGCTTCAACACGATGCTACAGTTCATCAAGAGTAGTGACTGGCATATTGCGGTGAGCCAGTTGTTAGGGCACCATTGACCAGACGTTTTCAACTGGTGAGAGATCTGGAGAATGTGCTGGCCAGGGCAGCAGTCGAACATTTTAAGTATCCAGAAAGGCCCGTACAGGACCTGCAACATGCGGTCGTGCATTATCCTGCTGAAATGTAGGGTTTCGCAGGGATCGAATGAAGGGTAGAGTCACGGGTCGTAACACATCTGTAATGTAACGTCCATTGTTCAAAGTGCCGTCAATGCGAACAAGAGGTGACCGAGACGTGTAACCAACAAATGGTACCCCATACCATCCCGCCGGGTGATGCGCTAGTGTGGCGATGACGAATACACGCTTCCAATGTGCGTTCACCGCGATGTCGCCAAACGCTGATTCGACCATCATGATGCTGTAAACAGAACCTGGATTCATCCGAAAAAATGACGTTTTGCCATTCGTGCACCCAGATTCGTCGCTGAGTACACCATTGCAGGCGCTCCTGTCTGTGATGCAGCGTGAAGGGTAACCGCAGCCATGGTCTCCGAGCTGATAATCCATGCTGCTGCAAACGTCGTCGAACTGTTCGTGCAGATGGTTGTTGTCTTGCAAACGTCCCCATCTGTTGACTCAGGGATCGAGACGTGGCTGCACGATCCGTTACAGCCATGCGGATGAGATGCCTGTCATCTCCACTGCTAGTGATACCAGGCCGTTGGGATCCAGCACGGCGTTCCGTATTACCCTCCTGAACCCACCGATTCCATATTCTGCTAACAGTCATTGGATCTCTACCAACGTGAGCAGCAATGTCGCGATACGATAAACCGCAATCGCGATAGGCTACAATCCGACCTTTATCAAAGTCGGAAACGTAATGGTACGAATTTCTTCTCCTTACACGAGGCATTACAACAACGTTTCACCAGGCAACGCCGGTCAACTGCTGTTTGTGTATGAGAAATCGGTTGGAAACTTTCCTCATGTCAGCACGTTGTAGGTGTCGCCACCGGCGCCAGCCTTGTGTGAATGCTCTGAAAAGCTAATCATTTGCATATCACAGCATCTTCTTCCTGTCGGTTAAATTTCACGTCTATAGCACGTCATCTTCGTGGTGTAGCAATTTTAATGGTCAGTAGTGTATATAGCTTACGGAACTTTCAAGCAGTAAAATATTGAAGTTAAAATGAATAAAACTGATGAACATATAGCTGAAAGAAAGCTCGTTAATCCATTATAGCTGTATTTATTGATGTCCTTGTAGATATTTGGCATGCAAACGATATTGGTTTGAAGGAATTTTGGTTTTAAGGAATTCCTGCCGGTACGACACACGCCAAAGGTGCTGAGGATATCGTGTATCGGCGTCGTAAACTACAGTAGCCATATGTAACAGGAACAGATGCACCACAAAGATGCGAAGCCGATAGTGCAAGTCTACAAGTGCTTCAGTAAATACAGGTATAATGGATCAAGTACCTTTCACTCAGCTAAATGTTCATTACTTTTATTCATATTAACATCTGTATTTTACTGCTTGAAAGTTCTGTAAACAATGTGTCTGTTGTATTCTCTCCGAGATACGTACGAGCCATAATTTGTAGCTAGTGGTCATCAGACGCGGCTGTTGGCTGTGGGCAACTGCAGTGAGGAAGATCTGCAATGTATTGTAACGACTGAATGTTGAAATGACTTCGCTGTGGTGTAGACCAATTTGGAGGACGTCATCCCATTCTGAGAACCATCCGTGCCGCAAAGTAACAATGAATGTATGATTCAAGCTTGAAATGACTCTTTGAGGCATTCTGACAAACTGAGTAGTCTACGCACGCTGCAATGTCTCGTTGAAGGCTGGAGACACTTTGCGCTCCACTGTACCACACTGAGAGTCTTTTACAAAGATAGAGATTTCCTGCAGTTGGGGAAAATTGGAATAAAAAAAAGCACTGTGCAAGTAATAAGCGTGTTGCAAAACGTTTTTGAGCGATATATCATTTAACAGTGAGTGCTTTTCCAAGTGGCCTTATGTAAGAGCGCAATACCTTGGCAGCCTCCGGCGTCGGGCTGGACCAAACCGCTGAGCCGGTAGCCTGACCGCCCGCTGATGCCTCTGGGCCGTTGCCGTTGATGGAGGCGGCCAGCATCTCTGCGGAGTAGGCCGGCCGCGCGGGGATGATGGGCGAACGGCAGCAGACCCTGCACGCACACTATGCTGTTTACAAGGGACAACTGAAGCAACGCTGTGATGGACTACCTCCACAACATCTACATCTACATCCATACTCCGCAAGCCACCTGACGGTGTGTGGCGGAGGGTACTTTCAGTACCTCTATCGGTCCTCCCTTCTATTCCAGTCTCGTATTGTTCGTGGAAAGAAAGATTGTCGGTATGCCTCTGTGTGGGCTCTAATCTCTCTGATTTTATCCTCATGGTCTCTTCGCGAGATATACGTAGGAGGGAGCAATATACTGCTTGACTCCTCGGCGAAGGTACGTTCTCGAAACTTCAACAAAAGCCCGTACCGAACTACTGAGCGTCTCTCTCGCAGAGTCTTGCACTGGAGTTTATCTGTCATCTCCGTAACGCTTTCGTGATTACTAAATGATCCTGTAAAGAAGCGCGCTGTCTCCGGTGGATCTTCTCTATCTCTTCTATCAACCCTATCTGGTACGGATCCCTCACCGGTGAGCAGTATTCAAGCAGTGGGCGAACAAGTGTACTGTAACCTACTTCCGTTGTTTTCGGACTGCATTTCCTTAGGATTCTTCAAATGCATCTCAGTCTGGCATCTGCTTTACCGACGATTAATTTTATATGGTCATTCCATTTTAAATCACTCCTAATGCCTACTCCCAGATAATTTATGGAATTAACTGCTTCTAGTTGCTGACCTGCTATATTGTAGCTAAATGATAAAGGATCTTTCGTTCTATGTATTCACAGCACATTACACTTCTCTACATTGAGATTCAATTGCCATTCCCTGTACCATGCGTCAATTCATTGCAGATCCTTCTGCATTTCAGTAGCATGCTGTTTTCGCAAGGGGCACACTTCTGGCCCACCAGAAGAAAGGATGGAATATTATCTATGTCGGCATCCAGATTTACGGTTAATTAGCTCAGTGTGAGAACTATAAGAGTAGTAAACGAGGTTAAGGAGTAATTGTGACATTCGAACACCGTGAGTTTTACGATCACAGAAAGTCTAAGAAAGGGTAGTCAGGCGGGAATTTGAGCCCTGCTCTTCCAGAATACGAATAGTGTCTTAACAACGCTCGACTCTGTTAACTCGAAAAAATTCATCGCAGGTTTGCAACACTGTGAAAGGGATAATGGAGATCAGGGCATACGTCACTAAATGCATAGGTAGGGGGTGATCATATGCCCCGTCCCTCCTCCTCTACTGACATAAAATACATTTTACACGGAAGTGACAAAATCATGGGATATGTACATATACAGAAGGCGGTAGTATCCGGTACACAAGGTATAAAAGGGCAGTGCATTGGCGGTGCTGTCGTTTGTACTCAAGTGATTCATATCACACGGTGTTCGTCGTGATTATCGCTGCACGACGAGAGTTAACAGGCGTTAAACACGAAATGGTAGTTAGAGCTAGCTGCATGGGACATTCCAATTCGGAAATCGTTACCGAATTCAATATTCGGAGATCTACAGTGTCAAGAGTGTGCCGAGAATACCAAATTTCAGGCAATACGTGTCACATTGGATGACGCAGTGGCCATTGGCCTTTATTTAACAATTCAGAGCAGCGGCGTTTGCTTTAAGTTGTCAGTGCTAACAGACAAGCAACATGGAGTGAAATAACAGCAGAAATCAATGTGTGAGGTACGACGAAATTTGGCATTACTGGGCTATGACAGCAGACTACCGACGCCAGTGCCTTTGCTAACAGCACGACTTCAACTGCAGCGCCTCTTCTGGGTCTCGAGACCATATCGTTTAGACACTGGAGGACTGGAAAATCGTGGCTTGTGAGATGAGTTCCGGTTTCACTTGGTAATAACTGATCGTAGGTTCGAATTAGGCGCAGACCCCATGAAGCCATGGATCTAAGTTGTCAGCAAGCACTGGTGGTGGCTACATGCCGGTGTGGGCTGTGTTTCCATGGAATGACCTGATCATTGACTGGAAATGGTTATGTTCGGCTACTTGGTGACCATTTTCAGTCATTCACGGACTTCATGATCCCAGACAACGATGGAATTTTTGTGGATGACAATAAGTCATGTTACAGGCTACAACTGTTCGTGATTGGTTTGAAGAACATTCTGGACAATTAAATCGAATGGTTTGGTCAGCCAAATCGCCCGGCCCGACTCCCATCGAACATTTGTGAGACGCACAAAATCTTGCCCCGCAACACTTTCGCAATTATAGACGGTTATAGAGGCAGATGGCTCAATATTTCCGCGTGTTACTTCCAACGGCTTGTTGAGTCCATGCAACGTTGAAATGCTGCACTACGTCGGGTAAAATGAGATCCGACACGATATTATGAGGTATACCATGACTTTTGTCACCTCAATGTAGAAAAGGCTTTTATATTTTTGCAGGTATTAATTTCCAGAATTTTCAGAGGATACAGTAGCATGAAAACTTACCAGTCTCGAAAATGGCAAGGAGTTTTAGAAATTGAAAACTATGTTTAACAAAAGACACATTTAGGTTGCTTGCGTGCAGGCCTGACAACGTGGAATGGCTTTGGCGAGACCACCTGCAGAAAGCATTCCACCCAGGAAAAGGCGTTCATTCAAGGGCTGATTGTACCTGCTGCCGGGAACAAATACGATGCAGTTCGTGAGTCCACAGGACAAAAAATAACAAGCCATGGAAAGTCGATGTTGTCCTCGATGGCGAGTAGTCATCAGAGACAATGTTATCGGCAGGAGTGCCCCAGGGAAGTGTAATAGGACTGCTGTTATCTTCTATATGAAGGGCTTATTTCAATAGTGGTACAAGTCCATTTTTGTTCATTTTAAGATACAGAGTCCTAAAGTTAAATGAGCGCTGAAAAATGTGCAGTTGAGATACCAGAAATATTCAAGCATATGCCTTCTTGCTAGAGATGAACCTTTCTTTCTGTTTGTTTGGATCATTAATGTCAGAAGCACTATAATCAGAAAAGTGGAGGTAATGGACTTGTATCACTATTGAAATGGCTCTGAGCACTATGGGACTTAACATCAGAGGTCATCAGTCCCCTAGAGCTTTAGAACTACTCAAACCTAACTAACCTAAGGAAATCACACACATCCACGCCCGAGGCAGGGTTAGAACCTGCGACCGTAGCGGTCGCGCCGCCCCAGACTGAAGCGCCCAGAGCCGCTCGGTCTATTGAAACAAGCCCTTCATATACATAAGTGATCTGACTGACAGCGTAAGCAGCAGTCTCCAGTTGTTTGCTAATGGTGCTGTGGTGCACAGGAAGGTGTACAAGTTGTGCCACTGTGGGAAGATACAAAATGACTTAAACAAAATTTCTAATTGGTGTGGTGAATGAAAGTAGCTCTGAATGAAGAAAAATGTAAATCAGTGAGTATGAATAGGGAAAACAAACCCATAATTCTCGAATAGAGCATTAATAGTGGCCTGCTTGACTCAGAAATGTCTATTAAATATCTAGGCGTGATGATACGAAGCGATATGAAATGAAATGAGCATGTTAGGATTGTAGCAGGAATGGCGAATGGTCGACTTCAGTTTATTGGGAGAATTATAGGAAAGTGTGGTTCATCTGTGAAGGAGATCACATACAGGACTCTAGTGCGACCCACTGTTGAGTGCTGTTCGAGTGTCTGGGATCCGCACCAAGTCGGATTAAAGGAAGACATCGAAGCATTTCAGAGGCAGGCTGCTACATTTTTTACGTCAGGTTCGAACAACACGCAACTGTTACAGAGATGCTACTGAAACCCAAATGAGAATCACTGGAGGGTACGTTCAATTAGTGAAACGCTATTGAGAAAATTTAGAGAGCCAGCATTTGAGGCTGACTGCAGAGCGATTCTAGTGCCGCCAACGTTCATGTCGCGTCACGACCACGAAGGTAAGATTAGAGAGATTAGGGCTCGTATTAAGGCATGTAGTTGGTCGTTTTCCCCTCCTTCTGTTTCAAATGACCAGTAAAGGTGCAGGGTACCCTGCGCCACGCACCATATTGTGGCTTGCGTAGTATGTATGCAGAAGTTATCTACGGCAGACACAAACTGACAAACTATCTACTACAAAAAAAGTAAAGAAAGCAGAAAATCTAACCTCCCTAATGTGGGAGGAAAGGACTAAAAGAAACAGTATTACCTGCAGCTGCACCCTCCCATAGCCATAGTCTGCAGACTTGTGTACAAAAACGGGGTAAAAAGGAAGGATGATTAGGGCTTAACGGAGACTTAGAACCCTAAGTGAAATACTGACTATAGTGCGGTCACACTTCGATTTTGTTGCTATTATGCTTGTTGTATCAGCTGCATGACACACATATTTTCCAAATTTTCGGAAGAACTGCAAAAGTGGGGGTGACGGAAAGTTAACATTTGGAGTTTGAAGCGAGCGGAGATATTAATAAATGGTGAACACCCCTCCCCCCCCCCCCCACACACTTGCCTCACAACTAAACACTGGATCTGCAACTGGAGCAAAGAGTGCTAGAGACCCCTATGCATCTGGAAATGATAAAACATCTTCTAAGTATAGTGAGAAAATAGTTAAATCTCCTGAATCTCCTCCATGATCAGTACCAGCTGATAGTAGGGTACAAACTTTTCATCCTGTACTGGCATCATTATCTAATACAAAAACTGTAAGAAGTGTTAATGATGGAGATAAAAGAAAATTAGTTATTTATTTGAGGGAATTCTATATGTGATGCTCAATTATTAATGGAACAAATCAATTACCAAATTCACCAATTTTAAAAGGTGTTTTTATAAAGAAAATTATCACAAATATTTGAACTGTAATAATTACATTATATATTTAAACATCTGCAGTTAGACATCCAAATTGTCACAGTTAAGCTCACATAAGTATCATTATTGAGTTCCTACTATTGCTGCCATGCTCTGAATAAGAAGTATAAATTAGCAATGTTCTTATAGTTCATTGAGAATAATCAGTTTTGCTGTAACATGGCTGATATATTGGGTGGTTGACTGTAAACATATTTATGACAGATTTTCTCTCTTACCAAAATTAGGCTTTATATGCAACTATAATTCTGCACTGCAATTTTAGATGTGTAATTTTTTACTAAGGTGTAAAATATTAGTCTTTTAATTATAATTTTAAAGGTTATTAGTTTGTTTAATTTGAGTCCTTGAAATAACGAAATTAAAGTTCATGATGCAAGTAATTGAGTGTTGAAATTATAACTGTTATTGATAAAATAATTTATTTTTTATGGTTTAATTCTTCTTGATCATGAATTTTCTAAATAAGGTACAATAATATATAATAGCATAATGTAATAGTGGTTAAAACTATTATACTTGTTATTGGAATTTTTATTTATTTTCTGTTAATGGGTTATAATAATTTATTTTGGCAAAAATACTAGGAATGGTGGTAATCCAACCATTGGGAGAAATGATAAAAATGTTGTAAATTCAGCTTTTTGTTATCACATTTCTTGCTGAGTAAATTTGTTTGAAAATTATTTACTTAAATATTGGAACTATAATTATTCATAAAAATGAATAAATAAAAAAATATATTGTAGTTCTCAAAATTTTCTCTCACAAATAATTATCTAATTATTCATCTTTAATTGTACTGATGACTATGCTAAAAATTGTTGTAAGGACGTTTGATTTAAACCTCCTGAGGCTTTCATAATAATTCTTAAAGTAATAGCAATGAAAAAATGAATGTTATTACTTGAATACAATATGATAATTTTTTGCCATGTTATTGCTGTTAGACAAGTTATTCACACTGATACTGCTGTAATTTCTGGGAATCAGAAATGAAATGGAGCACCTCCTGTTTTTAATAATAATAATTATTATTATTGATAGAATTAAGTCTTTTACACCATGCTGGGTATTATACATGAATCGAAAGTATTCAAAATAGTAATATTATTGTTGTTATTACTTGAAAATAAAATATTTAATGGGTGATTCATTTATTAGTGCGTTTTTGTTCTTTGATAATAGGGGGCTAAATCAGAATAACTTGATCTTAGTGCTTTACAGATCATTGTAAATGTAAGCTGTTGATAGTAGTGTGCGCTACTGTTGGTTAACATTTTTCAATACGGCACTTGTCAGTATGAAAACAAGTAAAGGCTGACAGTCCAAAAACAGCAGCTGCAAAAGGGTGTGCGGTGTAGCGAATATGCTCTCTGAACAGAATCGAGTAATATAAAAAAAAGACAGCATACATGAGTCTTGTTTTTACAGTGCCATTTACAGCACCGAAAAAAGTAAAGAATTCTGCACAGTGAATCCGTTATTGTCTAAATCTGACCAAAAACAAATTTAAAAAATGTTACATAGAAACTGATATGATCAAAAGATGTTCAAGAAGATGGACAATTCCTTGTAATTAATTGTCGTCATTTCATTATATATGATCGGAACGTTTGAGCAGGAGTTACTATTAGGCAAATGAATGGCAAGATTTCTCTCTACGACCAAAGGTATTTCGGGAGCGACTGAAATAAAAGGCAATCTGTGAATGCTACAGAATCGTCATTGATGGATAAAGTGCCACGGGGATTATTTGTGGCTGTTGAGTACAACTGCAATTTTACAAACATATGCATCCTGTACACAGAAATACGCGGGAATCTTCCAGAGAAGTTGCGTGTTGGCTCACTATTTTTATACGAGAATGCACACCATTTGCTAGCGACACTTAGCATGTTTTACCCAACTAAAGGCGGAAGCGTTACCTCTTGCAGCCTGCATTCCCAACGTGAGTCATCGAGACTTCGATCTTTTTTCCAGGTGGAAGGAAACAATAAGGAAACCATTAATGCATGCCTGCGATGTCATATACCAGTACAACCTCATGATATGGGCTATTTTCCCACGCATAATGGAACTGATTTTACAATGGGGTTGGTGCAAGAATGAAAGATTACAATCGTCTGGCTTGCTTCCTTCCACTAATAAGCCAACACTTTCTGCTCCATGTGATGATCGGAGGTATGTGGGACATATGATTCTCATCACTTTATTTAACTCTCATTACTGTAGATGATTCTGGGACTGTATTTGATAAAAAAAAATGCAGGGGTTGTCTAACTGAACTTACGTCGCTTCGGCCGAGGGAATTCGTGGGAACCTTGTAGTTCTTTTCCCCAGAAGTCGGGGAACGGCCGATGCACGAAACTTGAGCATCAATGGGTCAGCCTGCTCATAGTATTAAGTCGCGGGTTTACCTGGGTGGTCGAGTCACTCGAGTGAGGTTCACGGGACTGTCGTACCACTCAAAGAAGTACGAGATTTTCGGTGTTCTGGCGTACGGTACTGTCCGGCGCCCAGCTAGCGGGTCTTGTGTCTTATGTAGGGTCGCAACGTCGCTCTTAAAAACACTGATCTTGAGACATCGATGTTCACACGGAAAAACATCGATGTTAAAAAAACATCTCTCTTAAAAAGGATACATCGATTTTTTGAGATTTCTATATATTTTAGAAATATTAGAAAAAGCACTCCGAAATTATTTTATTGTCAAGTAGCACAATAACAGAATGTAAGCTGTTAGGTCAGAGATATTTTAAAACACAAAGGAACCGGAAACAGTCGCCTTTTTCTTCATAAATCTACCTACATCTTCCTGCCTTTACTGACGTTAATTTACGTTAGGCGCAATGATTCTGACCGATGCGATCATTAATTATCTTCCTACGAATCATATTAAAAAGCTAAATAAAATGAGTCTTGCAAAGAAAATCCTTTCTTATCATTAAAACAAATTATTTCTCTGATTATAACAACTTTGATACAAAATTTAGGTAAAGAAACTTCGATAATCTAGTCCCTAGAAGTGTGTTTCTTTCTTGAGTAATAGTTACCCCAGCCTCCGAGAGCAAGTGTTCGCTTATCACAAATTTTGAGAAAATTAACTTCATGTCTTCCCAGATTTCAATAGGGTCTCTTCATATTGTTGTAACAGGAGACGACAGGTACACGTGAACCTCAGTTAGCAGAAGTTGTTGACGACTTATTTCGCATGTTTTTGTGTGCCAAATGCTCGTGGTCTTTCCAGATTAAATTCCTGTACACGTTTATTTAAGTAACTCATTGCCTTTGCTTTAGCGAAAGCATCTTTCAAGTGCGTGAACTTGAATTTCGGGTCATGAGTTCTTGAAATTACCAGAATGGGGGAACGTTCTAAGTTATCGAATGTTCTTGTCAGTTGTGTTTTTATTTCATTTTTAAACTGAACACTCATTTCATTTCTAAGTTTCATATTTTCGACTGCGTCCGGACACAGCTGACTGACGGCATCACTTTGCTTGCTGTAACGTAAATAACCCTTGAAATTTTCTTTTGTTAATTTTTCAAATGGTCGTAGCAGCTTCGCCGTTTCTTTGACATACTTTAACTCGCTGCAAGGACTGAATGAGGGAGCCTCAGGTATAGTTAAAAGTATCGCCGCCACAACTGGCACTAACTCCATGAATCATTCTAACATATACGAGCACGGGTTCCTACTGTGCGGACATCAACTGTCTTTTCTTTTTTTTTTTTAAATTCAGTTTTCTTTCAGTCACGTCTCCACTGGACCATTCCGTAACTCGTCACTTACGCTGACTTTCCCTTTAATATGTTTGACAATATTTCTGACCGTACTTATCATTTTTGCATCGTCAATGGATTTAGTTACGACTAAGTTAATCGTATGGACAAAACAAGATAGAGTATTTTTTCACCAAACATACCTCGATTGACCTTCGTAAGAGTGATGGTAGCTAAAACCTTTTCAACTGAAATCTTCACCCGCAGAAAATATCTGACAGTTTATCAGTGACGTAAAGCGATGAGTGGTGTTCTGTCAGCTCAGAAAGATCTAATGTTCCGCTGACGGATTGCGATTTGTCGATTTGTCTAGATAGTGAATAATAATGCCCACAAGTGCTTTATTTTGCACTGTTTCTGTCCAAATGTTGTAGGCAGAGCAACAGTTTTCAGCATTTTTAATTTATGTTTAAAAAGATCACACATTGCTTCATACTCATCGTCAATCCTGGTTTTTATTGTTTCTCGACTTGGCACCTTGAAAAATGGACATACTCTTTTCATAACTTATAAAAGACGCTTTCCTTCTGCTGTGGTGAACGTTTTATTGTCCATGATTATAAAATTGGTAATAGTTTCAGTGATTTTCTTTGATTTTCCTCTGTCCTGTGTTGTAATGTCATCAAATGTAAGAGCACACAAGAATTTGCACAGATGTGGAAATGGCAATGAGAATTACCTATACGCAGTGAGTACAGCGCATAATTCAATTGAGACATTTTGAAGTAAATGACAATATTGTAAACTTTATATTTTACGTATCTTCTACTACAAAAGTACAAAAGTAACTGTACGAATTACGAAACTGGACGTGTCGACGAACGGAATGAATGATCCATTGTTGATCGATATCGATGTTTCTGATCTTTGTAGTCGATGCGCCGGCGATGTATCGCTATTCAGAACATAGATGCTAAGCTCGACGTTTATGGCCGAAACGTCAATGATCTCAAAATAGCGATGTATTGTGTGCACTCCTAGTCTTAAGGACTAAACCTGATAACATCTGGAGAGACTTCACTATTCTTGAAGAGGCCAAGTTTGTTGCTGTGGGAACGGAACCTTGTGGAGTTCCTATCGCGTTCGCTCGGCTTGTTGGGAATTCTGAGTTGTATAAACAATGTTCTGATTCGCATATCACCTCTTAACGTCAGACGGGAATTTCTGCTACAAATTTTAAGAGAATGTGCCCTCATTGGCCCTCTACTTGATGTATTTCGTGGTGGAATATTATTTAACATTGCAGTATCATGGCATTGGACGGACGTAAATAACGCTTTGCTTGATTGGTGTTGGCTGGGAGTCGGCTGCAGGGATGCATGACCAGCGACTTTGGGATCGGTCGTCTTAGAAGCGACTTCACGTGCTCGATCGCTGAGGAGAAGGGTGGTGGTGGTGGTGGTGGTGCTGGGGGGGATCATCCTGGTGTTCTACTCTGGGCCGTCGTGCCGACGGCTTAGCACGATCTACAGATTCAGGGCTGCGGACCTATATCTTCACGTCCACTGAGAGGACGTTTATTTATTTATTTTTTGGAGTCATCAATCTTCTGACTGGTTTGATGCTGCCCGCCACGAATTCCTCTCCGGTCCAACCTCTTCATTTCAGAGTAGCACTTGAAAACTATGTGTTGGCCCAGTATTGTGTTGGCCCACCCTTAGCCTTGATGACAGCTTCCACTCTTGCAGGCATACGTTCAGTCAGGTGCTGGAAGGTTTCTTGGGGAATGGCAGCCCATTCTTCATGGAGTGCTGTGCTGAGGAGGGGTATCGATGTCGGTCGGTAAGGCCTGGCACGAATTCGGCGTTCCAAAACATTTCAGAGGTGTTATATACGATTCAGGTCAGGACTCTGCGCAGACCAGTCCATTACAAGGATCTTATTCCTGGAGCCACTCCTCCACAGGCCGTGCGTTATGAACAGGTGCCCGATCGTATTGAAAGGTACAATCGCCATCCTCGAATCGCTCTTCAACTGTGGGAAGCAAGAAGGTGCTTAAAACTATGTAGGCTTGTGCTGTGATAGTGCCACGCAAAACAACAATAAGTGGAAGACCCTCCACGAAAAACACGACTAAACACACCACCGCCTCCGAATTTTACCGTTGGCACTACACACGCTGGCAGATGACGTTCACCGAGCATTCGCAATACCCACACACTGCCATCGGATCGCCACATTGTGTACCGTGATTCGCTACTCCATACAACGTTTCTCCACTGATCAATCGTCCAATGTTTACGCTCCTTACACCAAGCGAGGAGTCGTTTGGCATTTACCGACATTACATGTGGCTTATGAACAGCCGCTCTACCATGAAATACAAGTTTCTCACCTCCCGCCTGTCATAGTACTTGCAGTGGATCCTGATGCAGTTTGGAATTCCTGTGTGATGGTCTGGATAGATGTCTGCCTATTACACATGACAACCCTCTTCAACTGTCGGCGGTCGCTGTCAGTCAACAGATGAGGTCGGCCTGTACTCTTTTGTGCTGTACTTGTCCCTTCACGATTCCACTTCATTGTCACATGGGAAACAGTGAACCTAGGGATGTTTCAGAGTGTGGAAATCTCGCTTACAGACGTATAACACAAGTGACACCCAATCACCTGACCACGTTCGATGTCCGTGAGTTCCGCTCTCTCAAGTTGTCTGATGACTACTGAGGTAGCTGATATGGATTACTTGACAGTAGGTGACAGCACAATGCACCTAATACGAAAAAACGTATCTTTATGAGGGTGTCCGGATACTTTTGATCACATAGTGTATGTTTTTGTGTCCAACTTCTGTGACTCCCATTTTTAGAGATGACCCTTCTTCTTCAACTGTACTGCCTACTGTGCTATTCCTCAGAGAACTTCAAGCGTATCTCTCCATTCCTTAGTACTTTAGTATGCCCTTGTTTTTGCGTATTGATTTTTCCTGACTAATCTCTTAAAGTTCAGCTTACTTTTCATCATACTACATTGTGGTCTGAGCCTATATCTGCTCCTGGATATACCTTACAATCCAGCATCTGATTTCGGAATCTCTGTCTGACCGTGATGTAATGTAACTGAAATCTTCCCTTATCACCCGACTCACCCATGCTGCCTCTGCAGCCGTCCGTAATTACGTCCTTCTCCAAGTATACCTTCTTCTCTTGTGATTCTTGAACAGAGTATTCGCTATTACTAGCTGAAATTTATTGCAGAACTCAATTAGTCTTTCTGCTCTCTCATTCCTAGCACGAAGACCGTATTCTCCCGTAACTCTTTCTTCTACTTCTTCACCAGAGGTTGCTGAGCATTGTGCAGCACCGACTCATTAGGTGAAAATTCACCTCTTCTGTAAGCGTATACAGACGCCACAGTGTCGTTAGATTTCAGTTATGAAGATAGATTCTTTTCAGTTTGGATAATCAACCATTGCATAGATAGATTCAGAATCGTGAGGTTTATTCTCATCATTGAGAGAATGTGCAGCTTTAATCCTTTATCCTTCCCTGCACATCATACTTGCTCTGATATGCTGTTTATTAAATTAGACGAGTATTGTCGATCTGTTGGTTGTCTTGAGTAGGAAGTCGAAGTTTTGTAATGAGTCATTCAGTTATTATGATTTGAATTTCATTTAAAGTAGATAGTATTCCCTTCATCTCATTTTTATTATCAACTGTTTTTTAAAATGTAGTTATTAATTGATTTTATAGCAATTCCCCACCTTAGGATCTCATTTTAGGGCCAAGGAGGAGAAGGAGATTAGTGTTTAAGTCCCGTCGACAATGAGGTCATTAGAGACGGAGCACTAGCTCGGATTAGAGAACGATAGGGAAGAAAATCAGCCGCACCGTTTCAAAGGAATCGTCCCGGCATTTACCTGAAGTGATTTAAGAAAATCACGGAAAATCTAAATCACGATGTCCGCACGTGGGTTTGAACCGTCGTCCTTTCCGTATGCAAAAATGGCTCCAGACATTATGGGACTTAACATCTGAGGTTATCAGTTCCCTGTACTTAGAACTACTTAAACCTAGCTAATCTAAGGTCATCACACACAGACATGCCCGAGGCAGGATTCGAACCTCCGACCGTAGCAGCAGCGCAGTTCCGGACAGAAACGCCTAGAACCGCTCGGCCACAGCGGACAGCCGCTTGTTACAAAAACGGTGTTTGTGCGTTTCAGGGATGCTCGATACAATTTACAGGATGTATATGATAACCTACCATGTTATGCAAATCAAATTGCGCCGACACAGATCATACCGATTTCAAGAGAAGCAGTGTATGGTTGCATAACTTCAAACTGTGCTACGGAATTGGAAGACGTAAGACAACGGAATTTCAAACAAAGCGTCAAACTGACGATGCACAGAAACCTGCGGAAACAGTCCGAAATTTTATGGATAAGATTGACAATTTTATACTATCGTTCGGTAAGGAATCTCTTTTCAACTCCGAACAATCGGGATTTGAAGAGGGAATGCATATGAAAGGAACTCTGGAAATTAGAGGTACCAAGAGAGTCATATGAAGATCAACTAACATCAAAGCCTTAACGCATTCGTATGCAATTATTCAGACTGTTGATCTAGATGGTAACTTGGTTGGAAAGTTATTCATTGTGCTTCGAGAAGTTGGAGGTGCTCCGCCGCTTGCATTTCTTTCTCGTGTGCGGGATCTTGTAAGGACAGTAGGGAATATTTATGTCACTGCAAGCTAGAGTGGGAAAATGGGCTTAAGAGAACTACAACTATGGTAAGAGCACTGATTTTGCCCAATACCTGGTAAAAATAACTTGCTTCTCTTGATTCCTAGTCTGTATATAAAAATCATACTGGCTTAGAGCAACCCATCCCTACTGAATAGTATGTGATATTACTGTTCATATCACTTGAACCGCTGGGCAATTTCGGCCTCTGGATGTTTTTTTTTTCGTGCCTATAAAACATATTATCGCACTATCTGCAGCTACGCCTTAAAGGATAGCCAGTTTCACGATAACCTGCACGACGTATTCGGTTGCATATCATCACATTCATCTACATTTACGTCTATGTGATTACTCTGCTATTCACAATAAAGAGCCTGGCAGAGGGCTCAATGAACTACCTTCAAGCTGTCTCTCTACCTTTCCACTCTCGAACGGCGCGCGGGAAAAACGAGCACTTAAATTTTTCTGTACGAGCCCTGATTTCTCTTATTTTATCGTGATGATCATTTCTCTCTATGTAGGTGGGTGCCAACAGAATGTTTTCGCAATCGGAGGAGAAAACTGGTGATTGAAATTTCATGAGAAGATCCCGTCGCAACGAAAAACGCCTTTGTTTTAATGATTTCCACTCCAACTCACGTATCATGTCCGTGGCACTATCTCCCCTATTTCGCGATAATACAAAACGAGCTGCCCTTCTTTGTACTTTTTCGATGTCATACGTCAGTCCGGCCTGATGCGGATCCCACACCGCACAGCAATACTCCGGAATAGGGCGGACAAGCGTGGTGTAAGTAGTCATTTTAACACACCTGTTGCACCTTCTAAGTGTTCTGCCAATGAACCGCAGTCTTTGATTTGCTCTAACCACAACATAATCTATGTGATCGTTTCAATTTAGGTTATTTGTAATTGTAATCCCTTAAGTATTTAGTTGAATTTACAGCCTTCAGATTTTTGTAACTTATCGCTTAATCGAAATTTAGCGGATTTCTTTTGGTACACACTTTTCTTTATTCACGTTCAGTTGCCACTTTTCGCACCATACAGATATCTTATATTAATCGTTTTGCAATTCGTTTTGGTCATATGATGACTTTAAGGCGGTAAATGACAGCATCATCTGCAAATAATCTAAGAGGACTACTCAGATTGTCTCCTATGTCGTTAATGTAGATCAGGAACAATAGAGGTCATATAGCAGTTCCTTGGGGAACGCTAGATATTACTTCTGTTTTACTCGATGACTTTCCGTCTACTACTAAGAACTGTGACCTTTCTAACAGGAAATCACGAATCCAGTGGCACAACTGAGGCGATATTCCATAGGCACGCAGTTTGGTTAGAAGACGCTTGCGAGGAACGGCGTCGAAAGCCTTCTCGAAATCTAAAAATATAGAATCAATTTGACATCCCCTGTCGATAGCACTTATTACTTCGTGAGTATAAAGAACTAGTTGTGTTTCACAAGAATGATATTTTCTGTATCCGTGTTGACTGTGTGTCAATAAATCGTTTTCTTCGACGTAATTCATAATGTTCGAATACAGTATATGTTCCAAAATCCTACTGCAGATCGACGTCAGTGATAAGGGCCTGTAATTCAGAGGATTATTCCTATTTCCCTTTTTGGGTATTGGTTTGACTTGAGAAATTTTTCAGTATTTAGGCAAAGATCATTCTATGAGCGAGCGGATGTATGTAATTGCTAAATATGGAGCTATTATATTAGCATACTCTGAAGGGTACCTGACTGGTGTACAAGCTGGACCGGAGGCCTTGCCTTTATTGAGTGATATAAGCTGCTTTGCTACACCGAATATATCTACTCCTATGTTTCTCATCATAGCAGTTGTTCGTGATTGGAATTCAGGAATATTTACTTCGCCTTCTTTGGTGGAGGAGTTTCGGAAAAAAACTCTGCTTTAGGGGCACTGTCATCAGTGACTTCGCCGTTGGTATCGCGCAGTGAAGGTATTGACTGCGTCTTGCCACTGGTGTGCTTTATGTATGATCAGAATCTCTTTGGGTTTTCTGCCAGATTTCGAGACAGACTTTCGCTGTGGAAACTACTGAAAGCATTTGGGATTGAAGCACGCGCTATATTTCGAACTTCCGTAAAATTTTGCCAGTCTTGGGGATTTTTCGTTCTCTTAAGTTTGGCACGCTTTTTTCGTTGCTTCTGAAACAGCGATCTGACCCATTTTTGTACCATAGGGTATCAGTACCATCCTTTATTAATTTATGTGGTATGTATCTCTCTACTGCCGTCGACACTATCTCTTTGAAATCATTCATTCCACTTCTTTTCTACGCGTATATGCCAGATCAGATAGAGTGGAGACTGTCTTTTAAAAAGGCGTTAAGATAATTTTTGTAAGCTTTTTTAAATAGATGTATTTTGCGTTTCTTTTTGATGGTTGAGAGTGTTACGGTATTCAGCCTAGCAGCAACTGCCTCGTGGTCGCTAATCCCTGTATCCGTCCTATTTATCCAGGATTATTTGTTGCTTAGAGGTCAAGTATGCTTTCGCAACAATTCACACTTCGAGTGGGCTCATGAATTAATTGTTCAAAACAATTTTCTGAGAAAGCATTCAGTACAATTTCGGATGACGTTCTATGCCTGCCACTGGCTTTAAACGTATAATTTTTCCAGCATATCGAGGGTAGATTGAAGCCACTGCTGACTATAATTGTATGAGTGGGGTGCCTATTTTATTTCAAATAGGCACCCCACTCATACAATTATAGTCAGCAGACTCAAGTTTTCTTTGAACTGTTCAGAAACTATATCTTCTGAGTCGGGTGGTCGATAAAGCGATCCAATTAATAGTTTAGTCCTATTGTTAAGTGTAGCCTCTACTCATACTATTTCGCAGGAACTACCAACTTCGATTTCATTACAAGGTAAATTACTTCTGACGGCAATAAATGTTCCCCTACCAACTGTAATTAATCTATCCTTTCTGAACACTGTTAGGTCGTTTGAAAAAAATTCGGCTGAA
Source organism: Schistocerca piceifrons (assembly GCF_021461385.2). Taxonomy (NCBI): domain Eukaryota; kingdom Metazoa; phylum Arthropoda; class Insecta; order Orthoptera; family Acrididae; genus Schistocerca; species Schistocerca piceifrons. Next base: position 395,555,057 of record NC_060138.1, on the reverse strand, counting down.
CAGATTTCCGGCTTTAGCCAGCTTTCCGTACCTATAACTACTCGTATTTGAGCTTCAGTGCTTTCTATTGGGGCTTGGAGCTCTGGTTCTTCCAACACAGCAACTACAATTTACAGCTACAATACCGATTGTTGTTACAACTACCTACTGTGTTTTACCTGCCCCCTTTTAGACGGACGCCCTTTCTGTGGTTTACTGAGACCCTCTAACCTAAAAAACCTCCCAGTCCCTTCAACACAGGCCCGCTACCCGTGTAGCCGCTTCGGTGTCCGGACAGTTGCCACGCCGGACATTTGCCACGGTTTTCCCTGCTCCGAAGGGTCGGGTCCCTTGTCTCCCCCCCCCCCCTCCTCCTCCTCAACCTCCCCCTTCTCCTCGCCCGCCCGCCCAGTTTGCTTTCGAAGTTCCTAACGTGACCATCAGTACGGAAATTATTACAACGAACAAGGGCAGGCCTCCTGCTCATTACAAAGGTTACGCGTATCTTAAACAGAGGGAATCTAAAGAGGGTGTTGTTACATGGATGTGCTTACGCCGAAAAGCGGATCATTGCAATGGAAAGCTGCTTTCGAGGAACGCAGAAGTGTTGAACGTATTAGAACATCTCTGTGGACCACCTGACGATGCGGCTCTGAAAGTGAGAAAGCAAGTGGGAAGGGCGAAGAGAAGGTCTCGAGAAGAAACTACACAGTTATCGGAGATGTACGCGGATGAAATGGGAAATCTACATAATAAAGTTTATGACTTTGTTACAGTGATGCCTAATTCAGAATCTATGAAGAGAACCACGCGTCGTTGATGGAGTCAAGAGCGGGGGAACCAACAAGAGCCTAAGAACTCTTACGAAATTGATCTTCATGAAGATCTATTAAAAATGGGAGATGGCAGTAGTTTTCTTTTGGAAGACGATAGATTAGAGGTGAGAATAATTATTTTTAGTGGAAGCAAAGGAAAACAAAGTTTAACAACATGTTCCCATTTTTTTATGGATGGAGCATTTAAGGGATGCAGCAAGCAGTTTGCACAGATCTACACCATACACGTAGACTTAGGAGGCCATATTAAAGAAAAAACATTCTTCCTACTGTATTTGCACTGCTCCCTAATAAGAAAAAAGACACATATTTTCGTCTGTTTCGCTGATAAAACAGGCAGTCTCTGAGTGGTGTCCTAAAGAAGTAAAGGTGGACATTGAGGCAGCTGTGATACTGGCCATTCGTCAAGTTTTTCCCACAACTGAAATAAACGGATTCTATTTCCATATGGAGAAGAGTTTATGGAGAAGAATTCGAGTTCTCGGTCTAACTGTAGAGAACAACTAGAACGAGGATTTAAGACTTCACGTCAGCATGTGTGCAGCGCTGGCAGTTGTAAAACCGGAGGACGTAAGCAATGGATGGATTGAGATTCATGCAGAAGCTCCTGATAACGGAAGGTTCTCTCAATTTTTTGACTACTTTGTGGATAAATGGCTAGAGAATGAGGATATCGCAATAGAAATGTGGGACTGTTACGGAAAAAGGCACCGAACGACGAATGCTGTTGAAGGGTGGCACAACAAAATAAATAGTAGGCCTATTATTGGAAACCCTCACACTAGAATCAACTATTTGGTGGAGTGCTTCAAAAAGGAAGCAGAGCTCACAAACTGCATGTACATGAAATTGGAAATGAATCTTGAAGGTAAGAAGAGGAAGAAGAAGTACTTGAAGCTGGACGACAGGATAGAGAGAATCGTAAAGAATTATGAAGTGACTGGCAACATTAGGCATGCTTGAAAGCCATTGCCCATATTCAGAAACTGGGCTAAAATACGTTAAAAATAATGTATTAAAAAACTATTAAGACCACTGAGTCCTCGCAGATTACTGAGATAAAATGATTAAAACACTGAAGCAGCATTATAGGAGCTAATATTAAGTTGTAATTGTAAATAGAGCGTACATTAGTTCAGCGTGTTTAGGCTGATTTTACACACGCCAGAATGGTAGATGGTCATTTATCATTTTCAAGGTCCAAAGCCTGTGCAAAGTGTGATGCGAATCAGCCTTTAATGTAAAAATTAAAAAGTGTTTCAAGCCTCACAAAAGTATCCCTACTGTTGTCACGTTAAGATAACTTTTTTCTACCTTCCAATATTATGGCCATACTATTAAATAGTTGTGAGTTCTAAAATAATTTTCTGAAGCTTCAGAATCGCAACTATCATCTAAAATATCATGGTTTGTTAAACTGATAGTATACGCTTTTGTAAAAGCAAATGGAAACTGAACCTTTGAATTGCACCTAAAATTGACATCCCAGAACTGATCTGATCCTAAGGTTGACAATTTTGGCACCTCAAATATTTTTTATTTAAGTTTAGCTGCAAATATTTATAGTAGATGTAAATCTACATAAGTACATTTAGATATAGTCGTTTAAAAATTAAAATTTTTTACTAAATTGTTGATTATCTTTAAACAGGTCAGTAAAAGCAAGGAGCTTACTACTGAAAATTAATTGTTACTAAAGAACATCAGAAACAAATGTATTAGACCTACTTTTCTTATACATTAGAGACTTTTTGAAAAGATATTTGATTATTTCCTCTGTTACTGACAGTGTAATTTCAGTTGTTTTGTAACTCCAGGGATATCTACTTCTAAATTATGTTTGCAGCTGTTCTCATTTCGAATTCTGGAATATTTACTTCGTCTTCTTTGGTGAAGGAATTTCGGAAAATGCATTTACTAACTCCACTTTAGTGGCACTGTCATCAGTAACATTGCCGTTGCTGTCGCGCAGTAAAGGTACTTACTGAGCCTCTCCGCTGGTTTGCTTAACATGGGACCAGTATCTCTTTGGATTTTCCGCCACATTTCTAGAGCGAGTTTCGTTGTGGAAACTATTAAATGTATCTCGCATTGAAATCCGCACCAAATTTCGAGCCTCAGTAAAACTTCACCAATCTTGGAGATTTTGCGTTCGTCTAAATTATACGTGCCTTTTGCGGTGGTCCTGCAACAGCTTTCTGTCGTGTTTTGTGTACCATGGGGGATCAGTTCCGTCTGTTATTAATTTATTTAGTATGAATATCTCGAGTGCTGTTGATACTATTTCTTTGAACTTAAGCCACATATGGTCTTCATTTACATAGTTTGGAAGGATTGGAGCCTATCTCTTAGAAAGACGTCACCGGAATTTTTAGCTGCTTTTATAAATAGATATATTTCGCGTTTAGTTTTGGTGAATTTCTTTGTTACGGAAGTGAGCCTCGCTACGAATGCATGTTTACTAATCCCTGTATCCGTCGTGATGCTCAGGATTATTTGTGGCTAAGAGGTCAAGTGTGTTTTCGTAACCATTTACAATTGGAATGGCCTCGTCAACTAATTGTTAAAAATAATTTTAAAAAAAGCATTTAGAACAATTACAGAAGTTGTTTTCTATTTACAATAGTGTATGAAACTGTGTTTTTGTCAACATGCGGAAGGTAGATTGAAGTAACTGCCAACTATAATTGTATGAGTAGGGTGATGAGACTCAAGTTTTCTTTGAACTGTTCAGCAACTGTTTCATCTGAGACAGGGGGGGGGGGGGGCGGTAAAAGGAGCCAGTTATTAATTTATTACCGTTGTCGAATATAACCTCTGACCATACTATGTCACAGGAACTATCTGCTTCAAAGTCGATTGTGAGCTGACATTATTTTTCCTTCTTCTTTCTGTTGTAGTGCAGATAATTACAATTAAGGCTTTTCCCTCCAGAACCTAAGATGCTTTCTCTGTGACCCTGTAAATACCAGAGCTAAACAATGTAGAACAACAAAGTACGTTCCAAGTGTAGCATTCTGTGTTACTTCATTTCCTTATTTCTAACATTTTAAAATTGTAAGTCGACTTTAGATGCCATGTCAATCATAGCCGTTCTTATCTCTATTTAGTGACCGTGTTTTCAGTTATGTTTTGAACATTGTCCCGCTACACTTTATTAACTAATGTTTTAGAGAGTAAATTAATATGGAGCATGTCGTTCTTCTTTTCAAACATTCACATAGCCATTTATTCTTTCCCTATTGTCTTTTGGGTATGCAGTTGTAGTAATGAATGTAGGCACAAATACAGTGATCAAAAAGAAATGATTAGCGTACATTCGCATTCTCGTTACATCGTTCCTTTCCTGTTGCTCCCATGCCGATGGACTGTTTCTATCGCAATCAGTAAGCGTGAAAGGAAGCTACCGTACAGACAGAGGAATCTATATTTATACTTGGCAGAACTAATTACATACTGACATAATCGTCGGTATAGCTTTCGTTTCCCAAAAGTTATAAATATTTCGATTTCGGAAAAGAAGCCCTGCATTTGGCCAAGATGTCGAAGAAGGAGGTCCCTTACATACTGGTTGTATCGAGTAAGATGTGGACACGGCGGTTTGAAAGCGGACAGAGGTAGTGCGGGGAAGGGAATCCCTTACCTGAGGGATCGCTACTCAAGATACCTGGCGAAGGGGCAAGTGTGGCAAATGCCCGGCGTAGAAATTGTCTGGCGTGGCAAATGTCCGGCATTCAGCCGCTTCCTGTGTGTAGTGGGCTCCTGACCTATTAAGCGGAACCCAGAAACCAACCACCCGACGGCGCAAGTCAAGGAATCTGCAGCCTACACTGTCACAGAACCACCTGAGCCTCTGATTCAGAACCTCCACTCGGCTCTGCACCAAAGGACCACAGTCGGTTCTGTCAATGATGATGCAGATGGTGAGCTCCACCTTAACTTCGCAAGCAAGACGGGCAGTCTTTACCATTTCTGATAGCCTCCAGAAACCAGAGAGAATCTCCTCTGATCCAAAGCGACAAATGTCATTGGTACCAACATGAGCCACCATCGCAGTTGGCTGCACCCTGTGCTCTTCATGGCATCCTGAAGCACCCTTTGCACACCTGCAATGACTCCTCGTGATATGCACATGGACTGCACACTGGCTTCCTTCCCCTCCTTAGCAGCCATGTTCCTAAGGCGCCCCATTACGAGCCTAACGTTGGAGCTCCCAACTACCAGCAATCCCACCCTCTGTGAATGCCCAGACTCTGGGACAGGGTGGACGACTGCATCTGGCCACTTTGTCAGCCACAGAAAATGTCCAAAACCTGTTCATCAAACAAACCAGGTAGGACCAACAATCAGCCCCTCGGAAAGTCTTTCGCTACCTGGCAGACTTTGGAATGATCTCCCACTCGTCAATGGGTGAGGCACCAACCTCAGTGCAGGCGCATTACCTGGGGTGGCCGAGCTGTGGATGTCTCTCGCATCCTCGTGTCCATCCCCCCACAGTGATGCCCCTTGGCAGCAGCCTCAAGCTGTTTGACAGAAGCCAACACCACCTGGAGCTGTGAGCGAAGGGTCACCAACTCATGTCTCATCTGTACACAGCAATCACAGTTTCTACCCATTACTGAGGTAGGTCCTGTTAGAAGCTTGTAAAAACATATAACAAACGAATGGTATACTCGCCTTATTAGCAGCAGGAACTTGAGGTGCTCTCTCACAGACAGCCTAACCAACACATTCCATCAGTTCTCATCATCCCATTACACCAATATAATTCTACATGCATTCTTTAACTGTGCGTACATAGCTGAACGTCCGGTATGGGTTGTAACTCCCAAGGAGTTTGCTTTCGATCTTGACGGTGAGAACCTTTGCGATCACAGTGGCGTGACGTTTTGCATATGCTGTTCATGGTGCAAGTTAATGGCTTGTTTTGAACAATTCTTGGATATCGACGACGTCCATATTGTGAGGTGTAATACATACATGCCATAGAAGGTTGATCTCTGCACCTCCCAAACACCCTCCTGACACAGGTGGTGAGGCATTAGCAGCTAGTATTTTTCCTGTCATAACTGTTAACACAACGCTTTCAAATGAGAATTACTGAAGACTGAAGTAGCGACCAAGCATTCAAGGGATTCCTTGTCAGCCTATAAAAGTTTTTCGTAAAACTAGTTTAATGTGGTCGTTTCACTTCATATTGCTCTGTACTGTTAAACTCAGATATTTCACGTGTTTTATTGCTCTGCGTGACGCCAGTAGTATAATCGAATAGTAATGGATCTTTCCGCGTATTTATGCGCAATAGCCGGCCAGTGTGGCCGTGCGGTTCTAGGCGCTTCAGTCTGGAACCGCGTGATCGCTACGGTCGCAGGTTCGAATCCTGCCTCGGCCATGGATGTGTGTGACGTCCTTAGGTTAGTTAGGTTTAAGTAGTTCTAAGCTCTAGGGGACTGATTACCACAACAGTTAAGTCCCATAGTGCTCAGGGCCATTTGAACTATTTTTTATGGTCAATACGTTACATTTATTTACGTTCAAGGTGAACTGCCAGTCCTTACATTGATCGTCGATGCTCTGAAAGTTTTCCTGCATATCGCTATAGTCTTCTGGCGTTGTAACCTTCTTATAGACAACAGTTTCGTACGACAATAGCCTCGTGGTGCCCCAAACGTTACCTACTAGACCGTTAATATACACTGCTGTGCAAAAGTAACTTCCGCATGTTGTGCCACTGACAACTAACAAAACTCGATGAAACTTGGACCATACACAGAAAGAACTGCCACAGTATAGTACCGAAGGCTAATGAAGCAGTGAGACCAACAGAAATGACATTTTTATTCAAAGACAATAATTACACTAAAGTCACCGCTATTCTTGATGGTTTCCTAGACATTACAATTGGCGGGACATGGTGTGTGATCATCAAGAACGGCGATAGAAGCTCTGCAACGGGCTGCCATATTAGTTTAAGAGGAGTTAGAAAGCCCTGTCCCGACAATGTTAAATTTAGTGACTTGGCTTCACTGTGTTTCAGGAACCACGGTAACCATTGATATGAAACTTTTACAGGACATTAAACTGTATATTCCGAATCTACTGAACTACAATAATTGCATTTCAGCCACTGATATCGGAAATACAACTTTTAATTACGCGGTTAAAATTTTGTGTACTTTTGTGTACGTTATCCTACATAATTTTAATTATACGTAACATTATGTTCTTCTTTTAGTTCAGCAGATTCAGGATATGTATGTTATTACTCCCCGAAAATTTGAATATTCTACTCCAAGTGGTTACTGCGACTTAGGGAAAAATGCAACAGAAAATGTAAATTTTCAGGAACGGCTTGTAAAGTTTCAAAAGACCGTAACCCAATTAATATATGCTTAATTTTTTATTTTTAGACACTCAGAAGCACCATGCACCGCACTTTATCTCATCCTCTTGATATTTTTCCAAGTTTTTTCTTGTTTTCTTCTTTCTGGACTCCTTAGTGGCCAACTGTGCTGCATACTCTGCTTTTTCAATGCGAACCTTGTCCATCCGTTCAAGTTCTCTGATGTAGTTTGCTCCAGTATTAATTCTCATATGCTGTAGCAATTTCACCCTACCCATGTTGCTGTCATCAAAAGCAATAACAGTATCACTGATCCCCCACTTTAGTGTCTTCATTCCAACAAAAACATTTTTTGGTAAGCGAGTCCATATAAGATTATTGAACGATTCACTGGGATTTTGAGTGTGACACTTCTTCAGTAATTCAGGATTTGCCAGATCTCTGTAAATAGATCTTATGATATCCGTGACTGCTGCTGGGATGGAATGTTTATGGCTGTATGAATCGTTTGAGTTCTGGGCATTGCGGTAATTACACCATGAGACAGGTCCAGGAGGGCAAAGTTGGTGTAGTGGTTTTTCGTTAGTTGACAATCTATGGAAGAAGGTAGTCCATACTGCCTGCTTCATTTTCAACAAATCCTCAGTCTTATTTCTAATGGCCATCCCATGATACTGCTGTAGTTCATCAATCATTTTGTCTGTCAGCCTGCCTCTTATGGTTTTACCATCAGGAAGTTTCTTGTCTCTCAAACTTTCTTTCAACTTCCTCAACACGGTGCCCATCCTCCCGTAACAAACACGTAATTTAACCTTTATGACACAGCAATCCATAGCCTTCTATATAAAAAATTACCGATTTTATTAGATCTTGAAGTAATGCACGTAAAAATTTTAACGTTGCCAACCGGTGCAGATTATACACTCCTGGAAATGGAAAAAAGAACACATTGACACCGGTGTGTCAGACCCACCATACTTGCTCCGGACACTGCGAGAGGGCTGTACAAGCAATGATCACACGCACGGCACAGCGGACACACCAGGAACCGCGGTGTTGGCCGTCGAATGGCGCTAGCTGCGCAGCATTTGTGCACCGCCGCCGTCAGTGTCAGCCAGTTTGCCGTGGCATACGGAGCTCCATCGCAGTCTTTAACACTGGTAGCATGCCGCGACAGCGTGGACGTGAACCGTATGTGCAGTTGACGGACGGACTTTGAGCGAGGGCGTATAGTGGGCATGCGGGAGGCCGGGTGGACGTACCGCCGAATTGCTCAACACGTGGGGCGTGAGGTCTCCACAGTACATCGATGTTGTCGCCAGTGGTCGGCGGAAGGTGCACGTGCCCGTCGACCTGGGACCGGACCGCAGCGACGCACGGATGCACGCCAAGACCGTAGGATCCTACGCAGTGCCGTAGGGGACCGCACCGCCACTTCCCAGCAAATTAGGGACACTGTTGCTCCTGGGGTATCGGCGAGGACCATTCGCAACCGTCTCCATGAAGCTGGGCTACGGTCCCGCACACCGTTAGGCCGTCTTCCGCTCACGCCCCAACATCGTGCAGCCCGCCTCCAGTGATGTCGCGACAGGCGTGAATGGAGGGACGAATGGAGACGTGTCGTCTTCAGCGATGAGAGTCGCTTCTGCCTTGGTGCCAATGATGGTCGTATGCGTGTTTGGCGCCGTGCAGGTGAGCGCCACAATCAGGACTGCATACGACCGAGGCATAGAGGGCCAACACCCGGCATCATGGTGTGGGGAGCGATCTCCTACACTGGCCGTACACCACTGGTGATCGTCGAGGGGACACTGAATAGTGCACGGTACATCCAAACCGTCATCGAACCCATCGTTCTACCATTCCTAGACCGGCAAGGGAACTTGCTGTTCCAACAGGACAATGCACGTCCGCATGTATCCCGTGCCACCCATCGTGCTCTAGAAGGTGTAAGTCAACTACCCTGGCCAGCAAGATCTCCGGATCTGTCCCCCATTGAGCATGTTTGGGACTGGATGAAGCGTCGTCTCACGCGGTCTGCACGTCCAGCACGAACGCTGGTCCAACTGAGGCGCCAGGTGGAAACGGCATGGCAAGCCGTTCCACAGGACTACATCCAGCATCTCTACGATCGTCTCCATGGGAGAATAGCAGCCTGCATTGCTGCGAAAGGTGGATATACACTGTACTAGTGCCGACATTGTGCATGCTCTGTTGCCTGTGTCTATGTGCCTGTGGTTCTGTCAGTGTGATCATGTGATGTATCTGACCCCAGGAATGTGTCAATAAAGTTTCCCCTTCCTGGGACAATGAATTCACGGTGTTCTTATTTCAATTTCCAGGAGTGTATTTAATAAAATAAAATAAAGTACTTCCCATGTGAGTTTATAAGTGAAACATATATTACTTTATTCGGAAAATTGCAAATTTTATAATGAGAAAAAATCTGAAAATGTGAAAAAATAATTTTATTCCGCTCTAACTCCCCTAAAGTTTGGTGCGAAATACTTGTGGTAGGGCGTTATATTCCTCCATCAATTCAATGGACAACTGGTGGATGGTCGTTGGTGCATGTGGACGTATTGCACACGTCTGCTCAAGGCATCTCGCACGCAAGCGATGGGTTTTGACTCAGGTGAACGGAAACGCCAGCCCGTTTGCCGAATATACTGCTATTCCAAGAACTCTTCCACTTGCGCTGTCCGATGCGGCTGCGCATTGTCATCCATAAAAATGAAGCCAGGGCTCAATACACCTCCGAAAAGATGCATACAAGGAAGAAGTACAGTGCCACCATAACGTTGACCAGTGAGTGTAGCGTGTTCAAAACTCTGGAGGTCATGCTACACTATGCCTCCCCATACCATAACACATGCAGCATCAAATCGATTATGTTCGATGACGTTCCTGAGTGCTTTATATATCCTTGTACGCTGAGAGATGGAAACATGTAATGCACCCAGGGACATTGTCGAACGTGATCGATTTGGTGGTACAGGTGCTACGGCGTGAGGAGATATGGTGTTGCATGGGCGTAATGACCTCCAGATGTTTGAACACGGCGCACTCACCGTTCAACGTTAACGTGACACTGTACACCTTCTCCATGAGCGTGTTTTCAGGCGTGCATTCGGCGCTGACTTCATTTTTATGGATGGCGGTGCGCGACCGCATCGATTGGCGCTGGCGGAGGAGCTCTTGGAACGACAGTGTATTCGGCGAACCTGTTCAACCGACTTAAAAACCCTAACATACGTGTGGGAGAAGTATTGCACCACGCCCACATGCACCAACGACCGTCCAGCAGTTCTCAACCGCGCTGTTGGAGGACGCATACTGCAGAGCGAGTAACGGGCCACCAGAAGAAGGACAGAAAGAAGCTTTAGAAAACTGCGTTTCGGAATTCCAAATGGATAGATGCAGTTGATCACGTGAACAGCGAATGGTACACATGTGAGCGGACACGAAACGTCCGACTGGCGGAAACGAAGTAGGAAAGAGTAAAGTGCAGAGATTTAGACGCAATTCAATGGTAGGGGCCCTTGCGATTGGTAGAGAGAGTTCCCACAAAATAAGAGGACTGCTCCTATTGGTCGAAAAAAACCGTGGCGTGGAGAACGAAAGAACCCAGGTGGGGAGACAGTTCAGCTACGAGAAAGACGAGAGCGAAAATTTCGTGGACTCTTCTCCGAACTGGCGCATTACGCTCTGTACGATACAGAGGAGAAATTGGAGTGAACACTGCGTTCACTGCGGCTGACATTCAGCTAGATATTAGCTGTATCATCGTTGAGCTCCCACTGCGGAGAAACGAACCAGCCAGTTAGTTGTGAGGACTGAGAGAGCATTTTAATATGCATGCTGCTCCAGCCACGCGCGTGCATATCGCCATACTTCAAGGTTAGGGATGAGTGTATGTTTCCTCGCATCATGAGAAACATGCAGAATTTCTGCTGAAAAAAAATCAGCAAAGGATTAATTAGATTTTATAGGAATTTCAGTGGGCGAGAGTAGCCATGCAGATGACAGCTCATCACAGCTAAGGTAAATACTGCGCGCCGAGTCGTAAACTTGCCAGCTTGCATCCACTGTAAACTCGAGCGACCTTGGACAATCTTTTGATCGACTTGTCACAAAACTAACCATCCTCCATAGACTTGATTGTCATCCTAAATAGTACCGAACTTTGAACTGGAATCGGATGATTTATCGTAGTACTGGCCAACATCATGACGTAGTTGTAAGAGTAATTTTGTAAAGAAACTTCCAGTTAAAATTTACCATTGTTGTGTTTAGGATTATTTGACTTTCTGAGGACAAGATGCGTTCGTTTGACAACTGTCATAACATTGTCACATCGTAAACTGTGTAAATGCGTGTATTTCTGTGATAAGTTTGCAACATTAAACCAAAGTTATTTACAACTTAAACAGTTGTTGTTGATCAGACACGAACCTTACAATTGTAATTCGATAATGTTGTTGTCTTCAGTCCAAAGAGTGGTTCGATGCAGCTCTCCATGGTGCTCTATCCCGTGCAAGCCTCTTCATCTCCGAGTACCTATTGCAACCTGCATTCTTCTGAATCTGTTTAGTGTATTCATCTCTTGGTCTCCCTCTACGATTTTTACCTCCTACCATGCTTCCCTCCAGTACTAAACTGGTGAGCCCTTGATGCCTCAGAGTGTGTCCTACCAACCGATCCCGTCTTCTAGCCATGTTGTGCCACAAAATTCTTTTCTCCCTAATTCTATTCAGTACCTCCTCCTTAGTTGAATGATCTACTCATCTAATCTTCAGCATTCTTCTGCAGCACCACATTCGAAAAGCCTCTATTCTCTTCCTGTATAAAATGTTTATCATCCATGTTTCATTTCAATACATGGCTACACTCCAGACAAATACCTTCAGAAAAGACTTCTAACTCTTAAATCAGTATTCCATGTTAACAAATTTCTTTTCTAAAACTTGCCATTGCCAGTCTACATTTTATATTCTTTCTACTTCAGCCATCATCAGTTATTATGCTACCCAAATAACAAAACTCATCTACTACTTTAAGTGTCCCGTTTCCTAATCTAATTCCCTCAACATTACCAGATTTAATGTGACTATATTTCATTATCGTTGTTTTGCTTTTGTTGCTGTTCATCTTGTGTCCTCCTTCCAAGGCACTGTTCATTCTGTTTAACTGTCTTCCAAGTCCTTTACTGTCTCTGACAGAATTACAATGTTTTCAACAAACCTCAAAGTATTTTTGTATTCTCCCTGATCTTTAATTCTTACCTGAAATTCTTCTTTTGTCTCCTTTACTGCTTGCTCAATATACAGATTGACTAAATCGGCTGTAGGCTACAACCTTGACTCGATTACTGCTTCCCTTTCAAGTCCCTCTACTCTTCCAACTGCCATCTGGTTTCTGTACAAGTCATAAATAGCGTTTTGCTACCTGTATTTTATCACTGCTACCTACAGAATTTCAAAGAGAGTATTTCAGTCAACATTGTCAAAAACTTTCTTCAAGCCCACAAATGCTATAAACATAGATTTGCCATCCATACACTATCTTCTAAATTACGTCAGAGGGGCTGTTGCAAGCCTGTTCCTACATTTCTTCGGAATCCAAACTGATCTTCCCCAAAGTCAGCTTCTACCAGTTTTTCTAGTCTTCTGCAAATAATTGGTGTTAGTATTTTGCAACTATGACTTATTAAACTGATAGTTGGGTGATTTTCACACCCATCAGCACCTGCTTTCTTTGGAATTTGAATTATTATATTCTTCTTGAAGTCTAAGAGTATTTCACCTGTCTCATACATCCTGATCACCAGAATTTTGTCATGTCTGGCTCTCCCAAGACTATCAGTAGTTCTACCGGAATGTTGTCTACTCCCAGGGCCTTGTTTCCACTTAGGTCTTTCAGTGCTCTGTCAAATTCTTCACGCAGTATCATATCCCCCATTTCATGTTCATCTACATCCTCTTCCATATCCGCAATATTGCCCTCAAGTACATCTCCCTTATATAGACCCTCTATATATTCCTTCCACCTTTCTACTTTTCCTTCTCTGCTTAGGACTGGTTTTCCATCTGAGCCCTTGATATCCGAAGGTCTCTTTAATTTTCCTGTAGGAAGCATCTATCTTACCCCTAGTGATACATGCTTCTATACCCTTACTGTTGTCCTCTAGCCATTCTTGCTTAGCATTTTACAATTCTTGTCGATCTAACTTTTTAGAATTTTGTATTACCTTGCGCCTGCTTCCTCACCGAATTTTTTTTATTTTCTGCTTTCATGAATTAAATTCAATATCTCTTGTGTTACCCATAGATTTCTATTAGCCCTCCTCTTTTTACCAACTTGATCCTCTGCTGCCTTCACTGTTTCATCTCTCAAAGCTACCCATTGTTCTTCTACTGTATTCCTTTCCCCTGTTCTTGTTAATCGTTCCCTAATGTTTTCTCTGAAACTCTATACAACCTCTGGTTCTATCAGTTTGTCCAGGTCCCATCTCCTTAAATTCCTACCTTTTTGCAGTTTCTTCAGTTTTAATGCACAGTTTATAACCAATAAATTGTAGTCAGAGTCCACATCTGCCCCTGGATATGTCTTAAAATTTAATATCTGGTTCCGAAATCTCTGTCTTATCGTTATATAATCAATATGAAGTCTTCCGGTGTCGCCAGGTCTCTTTCACGTATACAGCCTCCATTCATGATTCTTGAACCAAGTGTTAGCTATGATTAATTTATGCTCTGTGCAAAATTTTACCACACGGCTTCCTCTTTCACTCCTTTCCCCCAGTCCATATTCACCTACTGCTTATCCTTCCCTTCCTTTTCTTGCAAACGAATTCCAGTCCCACATGACTATTTAACTTTCGACTCCCTTAGCTACCTGAATAATTTCAATTATCTTATCATTCATTTCTTCAATCCCTTCGTCATCTGTAGAGCTAATTGACATATAAGCTTGTACTATTGTGGCGGGTGTGGTCTTCATGTCTATCTTGGCTAAAACAATGCGTTCACTATGCCGTACATAATGGCTTATCCGCATTCCTATTTTTTTATTCATTATTAAACCTACTCCAGCATTACCCCTAATTGATTTTGTATTTATAGCCCTGTGTTCATCTGACTAGAAATCCTGTTTCTTCTGCCACCTAACTTCACCAGTTGCCACTATATCTGACTTTAAACTATCCATATCCCTTTTTAAACTTTTCAATCTACCTGCGAGGTTAAGGCATCTAACGTTTCACTCTCTGATCGGTAGAAAGTCAGTTTTGTTTCTCCTGATAACGACGTTCTCCTGAGTAGTCACTGCCCGAAGATCCGAATGGTGGACTATTTTACCTCCGGAATATTTTACCCATGGGATGCCATCATCATTTAACGATACACTAGAGCTGTATGCTTTCGGGAAAATTTATGGCTGTACTTTCCCCTTGCTTTTAGGCGTTCGCACTACCATCACAGCAACGCCGTTTTGGTTGATGTTACAAGGCCAGATCAGTCAATCATCCGGACTGTTACCCCTGCAACTACTAAAAAGGCTGCTGTCCCCCTCCAGGAACCACATATTTGTCTGTTCTTTCAACAGATACCTCTCCACTATGGTTGCACCTACAGCACGTTTATCTGTATCACTGAGGCACGCTAGCCTCTCCACCAGCGGGAAGATCCAAGGTTTATGGGGGCGGGAATACTATTGTAAGAGCACAAAACTGATGGTGAAAGTAACCAATTAGCGGTATTTAAACGACTGTAACACTCTGGGCCTGCAACTATGAAAAGTAGGACTCCCATTAAGCAAGACGTTGTCATCATGAGACTTTCCCCAAAAGCCACAGAAAATGGACAGGCGCTGTTTACAGGTGTTGTGCTGATTGAAATCTGAAGGACGTCGCCAACTTCCCGAGGACCTGAGACATTTGAGCGGAGCAGCTTAAACGCCCTCCTTCAAACCCACATCTGGTCATCCAGATTTAGGACTTCCGTGAGTTGCCTAAATCACTTTAGGCAAATGCTGGGATAGTTCCTTTGAAAAGGGAACCGCCGATTTCCTTCCATTCTTGACATAACAGTTCTTGTGCTCCATCTCTATTGATCTCGATGTCGACGAGACGTTGAACCCAATTTTCCTTCCATTTAAATCCCTACCTGTTACCAACAAACGGATCTCCTGTTAAACTGCAGCGTTCTGGGAGACTCAGAAAGGCAAAGAAAGTACGCCACCTCTGCAGTCTAATCACTACAGACAAAAGACTCTGCATTAGCATCTGAAGACAGCATTGCATCGAGCACAAGGATGCGAATTTATATGGAGGGCGATTAAGAAGGAAGGGGTGGGCAGGATGTGGTTTAAGCCGCTCTGAACATTCCCTATAACGCCACAGGTACAAAAGATCCGCAGATAAGAGCATCACGCAGGCAATCAACAGCTATGTGACACAATGCCAGCTCTCCTGGAGATCGACAAGTCATAGTACACCAGCTGCCTACACCTTCATGCAGGATGGAACCTCCCATCGACGACAAGATCATTAGGTCGTCTTGGTTAAGGATTAGGAAGGAAACTGGCGATGTCCGTTTGCAAAGGAATCATTCGACTTAAGCAGTGCGGAAAACCTTAATCCAAATGAGTGGAATCTGATACGCTGTCCTCATGAATACCAACGCAGTGATCTACGCATGAGCCATCTCACTTAGTATCATGGGCTCCTCAGGCCACTTGGGGTGTTTGCTATTCTAACATGCGTCATTTGCATTTCATACATTGTTGAAGCGTTTCAAATCTGTGTTGTGTCCTCCGGCACTGGGTAGAAATCTAGCAGATGAATAAGGCCACTCTTCAAGAGCTCAACTTTGTACAGAAACATAGGTTCCGAATAGAACTGGGGAGAAAAGAAATTTGTGGCACGGTTGATACGAGACTTTTTGAGACATCAGTGGATCATCAATTTAGCACTGGATGGAAGTCTGAGAGGTAAAATTCGTAGAGGGGGACCAGACCAGAACGTGAATACAGTAAGCAGATTCGGAAGGATGTAGATTGCAGTAGTTATTTGGAGATGAAGAGGCCTGCACGGGATAGAGCAGCATGGAGAGCTGCAACAAGGCAGTCTTCAGAGTGAAGACCATAACAACACCCAGACAAGCTTGCCCTGGTGCTCATGATGCGTTTATGATTGCTGCTTGGTGTATAGCTCAAATTCATCATTTATTTCTTGCTTGCCAGTAAATGATCAGGACTGTGATGCAGTGACAAACCATCATTATGAAACTACTGGCGGAAGTAGAGCTGTGGACACGAGCCTTGAGTCGTGCTTGGATAGCTCAGACGGTAGAGCACTTGCCTGCGAAAGGCAAAGGTCCCGAGTTCGAGTCTCGGTCCGGCACACAGTTTTGACTTGCCAGGATGTTTCATATCAGCGCACACTCGTCTGCAGAGTGAAAATTTTATTCTGGAAACCATCATTACGACAGATATCTTGCGTGATATCAAAGAGACTATCAAAGCAGATTTCTCGGGTGTTTTAAGCAATGCGCCGTTATGAATGGGTTAGTTAACATCTGGGGCGCCAGCAAATTACGAGGAGTTGGCCAGCACATATCCTACTAGTTGTGGAAGAAATGTTTGTCACCACAATTGGAGAGATGGGCATTTTGTCGTAATCTTAGGAAAGAAAGAGTCCACTGTTTTAAGTATCCACCACTTGGACGTCTTATCTTTTCTCACGTGACTGTCAGATCGAATGCATTTGTGGTCAGTGTGAAAACCTCACACAATAACTCTTTCTGCAGGGCAGTGATTAACACACTCGACTTGCATTCGAGAGGATGATGGTTCACACCTGCCATCCTTATTTAGGTTTTTCCGTGATTTCCCCAAATAGTTCCAGGCAATTGCAGGGATGGTTCCATTGAAAGGGTGCGGCTGATTTCCTTCGCCATCCTTCACACAATCCGAGCTTATGCTCAGTCTCTAATGACCTCGATGTCGACGGGACGTTAAATTCAATGCTCCTTTCTTTCCTTTCTGAAGCATGGTGAGCACCCGCTACTGAATGTATGGTGAACAGCCGCTACTGAATGTATCGTTAAGTTCATACGGCACAACACCCCACACTCTAGTTTATTTAAAGATTGGTTGGAGGCGAGTTCAGTGCTCCGAGTAAGTCTGGCTAACTAGTACGACAGACGACTTTTTGTTTGAGCACGCTGCAGTGGTTTCAGTTCGTAGACAGGAGTGGAAAAAATTGTAAGATAAACGTCTAACGCTAAACAGTGGCTACAATGTTGGAAGAACTTATTCTAAAACATTTTCAGCATTTATCATTGGAGGATTAAAAGTAATGGGCTTTGTCCGACTGAAGTAAAAGAGCCCGAGACCGTGACAATAGCTTTGTGGAATTTCGCTATCGTCTCAACACAGTCAGGTAAACAGTGTCCTCCAGGCATGGTCCACCTCCACACACGCCCATCTCGGTGCTACACCACGTAATGTGCCTCATCACATCATGACACATTCCTTGATTGTTCTGCTGGGCAGTGTTAGTGTTAATGTACCACTCTAAGCAGCAATGTGCTTTCATCTTAGAGCTGAGTACTTTCTAAGCGTGAGTGCTATGGTACTTCTACTACCTGAAGTGAAACTAATACCACCTGGAACAGATAACAAGGATGACTGATGATTGGGTCATATGGTACTCTTAAGAGAGCTGAGGTTCCCTAACAGTGCGTGAATTTGAAAGTGATACGGCCACAAGATCCTGAACCACAGAGCTGTAAAGAAGGGAGGCATCTAAGAGCCCAGAAGGACGTGTGGACTCACGAGTTGACGTCCTCGAGCTTCTTGAGCAGTCGCTCGTTCTCGCGGCAGACGACCTCCTGGTCGCGCAGCAGCAGCTCGCGCGTGCTGAACAGCTCGAGGTTCTCCCTGCGCAGCGCCGCGTTCTCGGCCACGTAGTGCCTCGCCAGCTCCACCAGCTCCTCGCGCTCCATGCCGGCCAGCGCGGACGCGTCCGGCGCCGGCGACCGCGGGTCCACCGAACCTGCGACACACGCAACACGCAACACACAACTCACACTCTTCCGCCCCGGCCGGGAACTCGAGCTGGCAGCGTGGATCTACTTGTGCAGCTTGGCAACAACTTCACAGACATGATACTGAGCAAAAGACGCAGACATGGGGCTATTTCCAGAGCTAGCCAACCGTAACAAGCTAACGTTAGTAGGGACGGGCTAACCAGGGATGTACAGACTTGCTACTACCATAGACTGCAAACCACTCACTGTGACTACATAACAGCTGCAAAGCGGGAATAATTGTCTACCATATAACTAGCTGCAACCCAGTATGTTTAATATCTGCCACACAAAGTGACTGGCCCTGTGCCTTGCTGATACTCATAGTGAATGCAAGCCACATGGGAAACTGGAATTGCTATAAACTGAAGGACGTATTTGAGCCACTGGGTGTCATCGGAAATGCGCCATCTGTAGTTACATTTTGTGATTAGTATCTCTTGTGTTTTTGGAGAATTCGTCTTCTTTATTTCAGCTTAGGTTTCACTACTTCAAGTAGGGCTGTGTTTGAGCACGACTCGAACTGTTCGAACAGTTTACATCACAATTTGGGAAACTTTGGGTTGTGTTTGATTTTTTAACAGCTCACAATCTGGTGACTTTTGTTGGTACTATATCTACAACCTGTTTCAGCATTTGTATGGCACTGTGGATATTAATAATAAAAGTAACTATGAAAATGGACTAAAATATCTTCTGGGGTACATGTCATATGTAAAACGACAACTAACCAATAAATAAGAGTTTGCACTCATATTTCTGTCAAATTCTTGAGATTTTGATTGTGCCACGATCTAGTGATGTCTGACAGTACTATCTACAAGACGGGTATTACCATTGTAATTTGTTCTTGCGATAGGAATTCAGTTTACATCGATATATTCTGTTTCTTAGGCATTTAATTTTACATTAATTTTACAACAAAACAGTCTACAGTAACTTAATTTACATTTGTTCTTCTTTTGACTTTAAATATTGTAGTAATGAGGCAAGTGTGAAAATATTAGAAGTGCGATATTGAGAACTGTAACAAACTGCCATGTACTTCAGTACGAGGTCTCGTTTTAGAACACAAATTACAACCGCTTTGTTATGCTCACAGGTGTCTCAACTACATTTTCAGTCTTTCGATAGAGAGGTAATTCAAACTATCGCTGACAGCAGAAGTGGGGAAATAGCCACTGCTACTTCAGACCCCCATTTTATAAAGAAAGGTTACTTTCTAAATTTATGAATGGGCTTATGTGAGATTGATTATTGGAGGTGTGAAACCTCTCCCATTCAAATCGTTTCACTGTCGGAAATATTAGCAGTTATATATTGTGAATAATGCTGCTAGTAATCATTAATAGCAGTAAAGTTTAGTAATCCTCGTGGGAACAGTATAGCCATTGTCATATCGGCCTCGCGACGTCGGCCTCTGTTTGACATCAACATTGCTCGAGAGTATATATGCCAAAGTCTTATTGAAGTGTCCTGTGAGGCCATTCGTTCGTGGAAGTAGGGAGTTTTCATTCTGTGGGTGGCGTTGCAACGCGATATTCTCATACTAGTCCTGACTGGAAAACCTTTCCACGATCGCAGATCATCAGACGGGTGTTCTGTGCTTCAAAACGATGTAACCTACAAGGAACTTTGTAATTTCCAGAGCCTCGGCAGTGAGAAAAGCTTTGGTGACAGACGTAGCAGGTGAGTTAGTCAATGTAGATTATTATCCATTTACTGCTGTTTGTCGACTTCGAGAACCTACCAAAGAGGCCTTTTCCAATCCGGTGGAAAGGCGCTGCTGCAGGTGGAATTGGTGTTAGATACCTTACAGGCTAATTTCGGCATGTGATTCCGATGCTGGCATTCCTTACTGTGGCTCACATAGTGTCTAATGGCTCAGTGGAGATATGACCAATGATAATGTACCTGATTTTGTCTAGAGTCTTCAGGAATTCCGGGTGACCAGTTGTTGGAGCATCAAGGAATTAACTGAGCATAGTCCCTTGGATCATAGGTCCTGTAAGACAATGCTCCGTTTATTAAATTGAATTCTCCTATGGCCAGTATCTCCTAATTCAACAATTATATTGTATTCAGCAGTGACTGATCTTCCAACTGCTCCGCAGCAATGCCATTTAATGCAACCATGACTGAGATTTCATCTATGCTGTTGTGTTCTGCCAAACGATTCCTGTTGATGGCCAATACAACTGCAAGGCACTATTCCTCAGTTGTAGAGTACTTCACCTCAGACTTAAACCTTACATTGGAAGCACAAGCTGTCATCTTTTCAACATCTTCCTGAATTTGTGCGAGACCGCTATTGTCATAAAACTCTGGCTCTGGAGAAGATATTAGCACCTCCTTAAGGACAAGGTAAGACCTTTTCTGCAACTTTTTCCAAGAAACTTTGGCGTCTCTCTGTAGTGGTTCTTGCAGGGGTCGTGTCTTGGTACAGAAGTACTTTACGAATCGCATCGCGATTGTGTCGAGAAGTCGGAAAATCTCTGACTGCTCTTATTTACTCTGGATCGCGACGGACTCCATAGCGATTAATTAGGTGGCCCAAGATATTTATTTCTTGGGCGACGAAGAGGAAATTTTTTGGATTCAGGCACAGACCTGTCATCCGAAAACGCTTCAGCACGGCTGTCAGGCAGCTTGGATGATCTTCAAATATCTACGAAAAAACGACAGCGTCATCTAGACAGTACAGACACTTCGGCCGTTTAAGGTGTCGAAGCAGTTTGTCTATCATATACTCGAAGATGGCTGGTGTGTTACACAGTCCAGAGGTCATAATCTCAGTCTCAAGTTACCAGTAGCCTGTCTTCAAGTCTGTGGTTGAGAAATTCTTTACTCCTCTCAGTAGTCTAGACTATCATCAATGCACGACAGTCAATGTAATTTTTTTTGCGTGAGATTTTTCAGTCGTCGGTAGTCGACGCAGAAACACCATGCCGCCCTCCCGAATTATGTGTCGTATAGATGGCGACGCACGATACAACAGCAGCCTAATTGCAGGATGATTCCCAGCGTTGATATAATGTTTTACCGTGGGCTGCTTGGTTTATCTTTTCACCGCAGCGATATTGAAAGCACCTGAATATTGGTGCAGGACACTCGCCGACGAGTGTTCGACAACTATAACGTCGCAAGACTTCAATCATCCCAATAGTCCTATTCACACCAGTCAACTGCAGGCAACTCGCCGACGTTGTTCCCAGTCAGACCAGGCCTGTGTAGTAACTTCCTCCACTGCGTTTTCTGAAGTAGTAGCGGAGCACGGTTCTTCGTTGATGGCACTGAACTGCCCTTCCTGGACTAGTTCGGCTCTTGCTACGGCGTACTGTTAGCGATGAGTTGTGATTGCTCCTGACAACTGGTGATCCAGTGTTATCCTTGACCACCTACAATGCTTAAGATCATCGCTGGTATGCAGATTTCCTTTGCGAGCATGAGTAGTTTTCTTTTTATTATTATTATTATTATTATTATTATTTTCCAATCGACAAAAGCTTCTCAGTTTAACTGAGCTTCTAGACTGACGACCGTGAACTCATCGCGTTGTTAACAATGGTATAACAACGCTTTCTACGGCAAACAACCGACAAGAGCAATCTTTGTTACGCTTGCTTGTAAGAATAGGTTCGCCAATATGGGGCACTAATCTTCCACAAACTATGGCTGCCTGTGATGCCTGCAACAAGGCCCATCCGAGAATAACATTAATAGTAATTCTCGCAATACGTGTTCCTGTTGACTGGACGTATTTTCCATCTCGACCATCAGCACAATCGCCGTCGTATTAGGGAATATAGTCTTCTTAACTGGTGACGATAAGCATTCGGCATTATAGAAAAATAATCCATTAAGTCAGTTAGCGCCTGGACAGGTAGGCCGACGATGATGACGTCGATAAGATTTCCTGACTGTTGGTAACTGTCGTCCATGGAGGATGTCCATCTGTGGCGGCCCCTCTTCCATAGATAGTCGCCCCATTCAGTTTTACAGAAACCGGCGGCTACGTCAGTGGCTGGTACCAATGTAGAGCGACGAGGAACGGCTGTGGCGTGTTGAGGAATTATGTCGTCCAAGATAGGCGATGGGTTTCGTCACACAGTTCGTCTATAATCGCCTGCAGTTAACTGGCGTGAATAGGACTATTGGGATGATTGAAGTCTTGCGGCGTTATAGTTGTTGAACACTCGTCTTCTTTCTCTGGAACAGCGAACAACGTGTCCAAGGTGTCCACGGTGGAAACATATCGGCGTGTTTTCCTCCGTCCTCCAAATGTCTGTTCTCCTGTGGGGCGTTATACTAGACGGAGGAGTTGGTTGTACTTGCATTGGTCGGATGCTGGGTTGTCGTTTGATGGCTGCGGCGTATAATTGAGAGTTGGCCGTCTCCAGTTTTCGTGGCGCGTTCAACTAGTGGCGGAGATTGGTGCTAAAGATCGATACACGTCTTCTTCAACTCTTTTAATTAATTGTTGACGTATTGGGTATACATCGATGGCTGCTAAATCTTCTGAATTCAATCAGACGTTTCTGGCTGCCATACACTGCTGTATCTCTTCCCTTACTATATTGTGTATAGGAGTGGCGAGTCGATGGTGGTCTTCTAGAACTACCATAGGGACCACATTCGGTATTTGGTAGTACCTCTTCGTAATTTACCAGAAGAGCTTGGTACATGTCCTCTGCGACTTCATTATCAAGTGTGAGACATTGGCGGCTTCTGTCGTATTCGGATTTACGATGCGGCACGTGTGTCCACGACTACATCATTTCCCCACGACCTGGGCCCTTTTATTCGATTGTTCTTCCGTTAGTGGACTAGCTGCTGTTTGTCGCCAAACGTTTCCATCAGTTCGGATCGGAATTTCTCTCAGCTATAGAGCTTCTCCTCATTGTTCTGGAACCACTGCTGGACTGTGCCGTCGAAGTAAAAGCACTCATTTGCCAAACCCCTCATGTCGTCCAAG
Organism: Schistocerca piceifrons; assembly: GCF_021461385.2. NCBI lineage: Eukaryota > Metazoa > Arthropoda > Insecta > Orthoptera > Acrididae > Schistocerca > Schistocerca piceifrons. Next base: position 395,531,831 of record NC_060138.1, on the reverse strand, counting down.
CTGCTATATTTGGTGCCACGGTCGAATCCTTTCAGCCATTTCATCAAGTCCTGAAGAGCGTCTCTGGAAAACACTGATGGATGCCTGACGCACAGCTGTCGTATAATGTTGTTTCGGAATCCACCGACTTTCTGAATATACGATTTACTACTTGTATTCTGATTCCTGTCCGTATAGGGGACGTCCTTTACGTTGTCTAATCGGAGCGACGGTGAAGTAGATGATTTGAAAAATTGTCAATAAGAAATATTTGTTTTGACCAGCGACGTCAACCTCTACTCTTCATTGCACGCAGCCCAATACCTATGCAATAGCCCACTTCAGATCGATCGTTGTCCGTGCTTCCCAATTTGGACACTCCTCTGGTCTTGCGAATACATTTCCTGTTCTAATGTTTATTTACTGGTTTGAGGTAAAACTGTATTCGCACTTTTCATTTGTTACAACTCAATGGAAGAAATTAAAAATGTTCTGAAGCTGTCAATTACTTCCGTTTTTTTGGCCATCATTTCTGTGAGTGTTTGAATAATGTGTCATAGCTTTCCTTCGTCACACAGTGTCAAAAGTTCCCAAATGAACGACACTGTTGTGACAGACAGCGTGACTGTCAACCCACAAAAGTTTCCTCACGACAGGGTTTTCAAGAAGATATGAGGCACATGTTCTACACTAGTAAAAATTACTTTACTATTGCAGTCGCCTGCGTCTCTGCAGATGTTTCAAAATTTTGCAATGTACTTATTATTATTGTTATTATTGTGTAACTGCAACAATAAAATATGCAATGAAATTGCTGTACTTATGAGTAAACTTTCTCGTCCTCGTACTTTGCCCTATTGACTGGTGGTGTTTTAGGAACTGCTGCCAACCCCACAGGAGGTGCAATTCGTTTACCAATGCGTAAAAATTTAATGCTAGTAAGTAAACTAACCATCGATCAGTCAACATTCACCGAACGACTAAGGAAAAATAAATAAAAATATGTTACTCTACTAGTGAATTCTGGGAAATGTTAAAAGATATGATCACAGCTTTATAGTGCAGTGTTTACCTTCGTAGACTAAAAGACTTATCATTCTTTACTCCATCTGTAAACCAAATTTAAACAGTCTCGTTAATAAAGCAATTATCAAAAGGGTTTGTCTGGTTCAACAAGTTCTATTAAAAGGAAGGGGCCCTGATGATACAGACTCGTTTCTGCAACGAACTCATTACTGAAATCATAGGCTATGAAAGAAAGCAATGAGTTAGACTCGCTGACACTCGTCTGTTTGCTCTTGATATCTGAGGAAGTCGTTAGTTAGAGTGCAGTAATTTGTTCTAAGAACAGTGTATCGATCTTTCCTGGCCGCGCGAGGGAGAAGTCGTGTTGAGATTGCTCTGTGCGATAACACCCACTTCTTAAAGACTAGAGACAGATAACAACGACATGCTGCCAACAAAGATTGGTAAATGAACGGGAGGTCACACTTCCGTACAAACAGGCAATGTATCTTGAATATTCCCTTATATCACCTAGCGTATGAGTACAGTGTTTTCTAGAAGTCAAGTAAAAGCTATGAGCTGAATCTCAGCCAAAACAGAGCCACACATGAAATCGTACAGAGTGGCAGCCAGTCAAGGACTATTTTAGGGAACCGATTTAAAAAATTTATTTCAAAGGCCCAGTCAAATCTTTACAAGTTTTCTCACGGACCAACTTGCGCTGTGCGTACGTGTCACAAGTTGCCTGTCTTTCAGAACTGAGGCAGTCTTGTCCAGTTAAAGCTGCTGACAAGAGACTGCTGAAACTGCTAGCGAATTCAAGCCATTGGTTTTAGCCAATAGCGTGCGTGGGATACAGGTCACGTGTGTGAACGCTGGAGCGTTCCGCAGTGCAGAGTACAGCTGCCTCTCTCTCTTGTGATCCAGACCTCGAGCAGAAAAGACGTCTTCCTCAGGAGGCAGAGCCTCTGGTTCTGCGTTTCACAACCGACCACCAACGTAAGTTAGCATGAACCGCCTCCCATTCCGTTGCCCATTTCAATTAGTCGTTCGACCTCCAAGTCTGGCCTAAACCTGGTAACTTCTAACCCCAGGAGCTCCCCTTGTATACCGAACACTGAAATACATTCTCTTTATTTACGTAATTTCCTGTTGTGTCATTTAACGGCAGCACGTTAGACCGCCTGCACATTGTCGCTATAAGCCGGATGCAATGACCTTTTTCCCGCTTCCCTGCCCTTGTACAAAATAGAATAAATACAATATCAATGCAAAGTTTGAGGTAAGTATTTTGTATTTCTTATGAGAACATGTTTCAAATGCAGAAAATGGATGTAGCATTTTGGTGTGTCAGGAGAAACGCCAATACCGAGTGATTACACTGAACATACTGCATCATATCATTCCCAGTCCATTGAATGGTTCTTTTTGGTCACTGTAGACTGAAGCTAGCCGGCCGGTGTGGCCGTGCGGTTCTAGGCGCTTCAGTCGGGAACCGCGTGACCGCTACGGTCGCAGGTTCGACTCCTACCTCGGGCATGGATGTGTGTGATGTCCTTAGGTTAGGTAGGTTTAATTAGTTCTAGGCGACTGATGACCTCAAAAGTTAAGTCGCATAGTGCTCAGAACCATGTAGACTGAAGGCCCAGTTTCTGGTATCTGGAGGAAGGGGGCTGACTTTGTCAGTCCTGGAGAGGACGTATTGGACTTCCTGTTATCCGTCGAAAGCGGTTTGTGCTGGAGCCAAATTTGTTGGCATAGCGGTTGATAATTTTTCATGACTACAGATATTATCCAGCACTTACTGGAAATAAACTTTTAAAAGCTCAGACTAGAAGCCATTCTTTGAAGGACAGTAAAATTATTATTAGAAGCAGGAAGTGGCCAATGGAAAATCCTTTTTGTAACACTGATCGCCTGACGTTTCAACAGTGTCGCGTACATTGAATGAGTGACCCTTTGTTCTACATCTACATCCATACTCCGCAAACCACCTGACGGTGTGTGGCGGAGGGTACCTTGAGTACCTCTATCGGTTCTCCTTTCTATTCCAGTCTCGTATTGTTTGTGGAAAGAAGGATTGTCGGTATGCCTCTGTGTGGGCTGTAATCTCTCTGACTGTATCCTCATGGTCTCTTAGTGAGATATACGTAGGAGGGAGCAATATACTGCTTGACTCCTCAGTGAAGATATGTTCTCGAAACTTCAACAAAAGCCCGTACCGAGCTACTGAGCGTCTCTCTTGCAGAGTTCCACTGGAGTTTATCTATCATCTCCGTAACGCTTTCGCGATTACTAAATGATCCTGTAACGAAGCGCGCTGCTCTCCGTTGGATCTTCTCTATCTCTTCTATCAACCCTGTCTGGTACCGATCCCACACTGGTGAGCAATATTCAAGCAGTGGGCGAACAAGTGTACTGTAACCTACTTCCTCTGTTTTCGGATTGCATTTCCTTAGGATTCTTCCAATGAATCTCAGTCTGGCATCTGCTTTACCGACGATCAACTTTATATGATCATTCCTTCGCGCACTCTGTGTAAAATCTATCTGGTATCCCATCAGGTCCAGCTGCCTTTCCTCTTTTGAGCGATTTTAATTGTATCTCTATCCCTCTGTCGTCTATTTCGATATCTACCATTTTGTCATCTGTTCGACAATCTAGAGAAGGAACTACAGTGCAGTCTTCCTCTGTGAAACAGCTTTGGAAAAAGATATTTAGTATTTCGGCCTTTAGTCTGTCATCCTCTGTTTCAGTACCATTTTGGTCACAGAGTGTCTGAACATTTTGTTTTGACCCACCTACCGCTTTGACATAAGACCAAAATTTCTTAGGATTTTCTGCCAAGTCAGTACATAGAACTTTACTTTCAAATTCATTGAACGCTTCTCGCATAGCCCTCCTCACACTACATTTCGCTTCGTGTAATTTTTGTTTGTCTGCAAGGCTTTGGCTATATTTGTGTTTGCTGTGAAGTTCCCTTTGCTTCCGCAGCAGTTTTCTAACTCGGTTGTTGTACCATCTCTTACGGTGTTGCTTGGCACATACTCATCTAATGCATATTGTACGATGGTTTTGAACTTTTTCCACTGATCCTCAACACCATCTGTACTTGAGACAAAACTTTTGTGTTGAGCCGCCAAGTACCCTGAAATCTGCTTTTTGCCACTTTTGCTAAACAGAAAAATTGCGCTGGAGCCAAATTTTCTGGCTGCTCAGAGCAGTGTTTCTTGAAGGATGTCATCTTCCTGTGTGGGCTGTTGTTTTACTTGGAAATGAACACATTATTTCAGCTAATATGGCCCCAATGGGCACTATGAAGTTACCTGGCGGTAAAAATATACCAAAGTTAACAGCAGCTTGAAAAAGAAACATCAAACAAAAATGGAAAACTACGAAAATATACATAAAAGTTACACGGCTCTGTTATTTGTTTGAAATACTATTTGATCAACGAGAGGTGGATCCTCCAGTATAAGAAGGTGGTTGGGGAGGGGGGGGGGGGGGGAAGTACTGTGTGTCAGTAGGAAAGCAGTAACAGCAGAGTGGATCAATCAGGAGACCACAGTGATCATTCGATGGCATCTCTGTGACAGATGCACCAGGGATGGATAGCATGAGCACATAGCAACTGTTCAGAGCAGTGACATCCAGGATCTATGTATCAGTTAAATTCATCTGTACTCACTTAAATATGCATGTTGTTTGCTGTAGAATGGGACAGGCAACTTGGACCCAACCAACCAGTTCCTCTTCGGTTTCTACTGCGGTTTCATACACCAAAGCTGTTAAGTAACGCCTGCCTTTGTGACCGAGCGGTTCTAGGCGCTACAGTCTGGAACCGCGCTGCTGCTACCGTCGCATGTTCGAATCCTGCCTCGGGTATGGGTGTGTGTGATGTCCTTAGGTTAGTTAGTTTAAGTAGTTCTAAGTTCTAGGGGACTGATGACCTCAGATGTTAAGTCCCATAGTGCTCAGAGCTATTTTGTTAATTAACACTGTAGTAAAAGCATCCATAGGAGTAAGATGTGGCGATGGGACTGGGCAAGGGACAGGACCTCCTCTTCCAATCCAACAGTGACGGTACGTATCCCGCAGGTGCTCACGGACATAAAGTGAGAGGGGATGGTGGACAGTCGCCTTGAAACTACACCTTCTAGCGAACAAGAGGTACAGCTTACAGCAACTGTGGCAGCACATCTCGAGCGAGTTGCAGGTAACGTGCACCATTCAAACAGGGTTGCAGCAAGTAGTGTCCTGTTAGCAAATCTTAACAATGATTCTTTGTTTCATGATATGCCTTTGATGTTAACTGTTTAACGCACACAGTCTATTAAGTAAGATTGTGCTCGGGTTAATCAGTAGAAAAATGCGTTCGACAAGAAACTACGTTTAGTCACCAGCAGCGTAGATAACTGCTTGGCATCCCAGAGGCATGCTCGAGTTTTCCTCAGTAGAAAAATGCGTTCGACCAGAAACTACGTTCAGTCACCCGCAGCGTCGATAATTGCTTGGCATCCCAGAGGCATGCTCGAGTTTTCTGCGGATTCACGTGGAAGAGACCTCCAAATGCGTCGAATCTGCGTTAGAAGCTGTTTCACAGGGAAGATATTTATACTCTTTACGAATATGCTGATGGATATGATCGTCTTCACTTCACTATTGCGGCCATCTATTTGGCCACCATCTTCAGGTGCGATCGCTGAGTATACAATCACGCTGGAACTGTATGAACGTCAGAAAAGGCGGCTCCTTCACAAAACTTTACACACATTTGGAACCACGCGGCTCTCTTCTTAATCCTGTCGTGATACTCCTTGCGAGATGTGTCCCATATATGAGGAAACTTTTTCACTCGTTCAGTGAATAGTTGCACCTGTAAAGCGGCTGCATCCGTCGCAATCTGACGGCAGCCGTTGCTGGGTTTGCGAATGCATATGCACTCCCCCATTCACTTATAACTGCTGCCGCTTTCTGGCTATCAGCGGTATCAGGCTTGTGCCTACGAGGCTGAATTAATGAGGCTGAACTAATGAGGTGGTGTGAGAGTATCGGCTGGAGCTGCTGACCTGCGAGCGTGGCGGCGACGCTGGCGGCGGCTGCCGTGGAGCCGGCGGCGGAGGCGGCGGCGGCGGCGGCGTGCAGGTGCAGCGCGTGCTGCAGGTGCTCGTTCTCCTCCTGCAGCGACGCCACCTCCCGCTTCAGGCTTAGGATCAGCGCCTCGCGAGGGTCCTGCAACGTGACGTCACACACACTCTCTCTGTATCTCTCTCCGTCATTTATTAAACTGCTGGCAATTAAAATTACAGTTACTGGACCGCATTACATTTAAAGCAGTGATTCCCAAAGTGGTCTATATCAAACCTCATGGATAGATTCAAATCTACAAGGTTTCACGTCAGAGGACAAAAATAAAATGAATAAATAAGTTGTAGGTGAACTAATGAAAATCTGGGTCCATGAGAGAGGACCTCATTTAAGCAGATCGAGCAAAACTCTCAGTTCCTCTCATAGAGTTGAAGCTTGCTTCTGTATACCCCACTGTTTGCCTCGTCCACTAAGAGAGATGGTGGAGTAAGTCTTCTGATCGCAACATTCACTGGCATCATTAATGATGAACTTCCAGCACTGTAAATGTACAGTGCACTCTTTTCAACATCTTCGGAAATGCCATTTTCAACTTTGTTATGTTGATCTGAAACTGTGTCTCGGCCCGAATCTAGTCATCGAATGAATAAAAAGTAAAATATTTGCAGCTTGGATTGGTTTTTAGTTCTGTTGATTATTAATTATTTTTCTAGCTCCACTCCGTAGGGTACCACCTCTTGCCATTCTCCGAGGAGTGGAAAGAGTGTCTGGCGCATCAACCGATGTATTAATTTGCTACATAGCATATACGGCACAAAACTACTTCGCAATGGTTATATACGCAAGGTTGTGAATTATATCTCAGAGGTTAGCAGTGGTCGGACACAAAAAATGAGCGAGCTGAAGTCTGTCGGCTTCTACGGACTTTTCCCGATGCAGAACTAGCGTGCCCTCGTTCATCTTTTTGAGAGCAGACTATACTTAGGTACCATACAAGCTAAAGTGAGTGAATGTCACGTTGATTAGCAGTGCCGGAGAAAAGTATGTAAATTATTTCTTTAACCACTTTAGTGGTATCTTTTCTACCTTTTACTACGTGGAAAGGGGTTTCAGCGCGGTTATCAATCTTATTATATATAAGTAACATACTGCAAATCCCTGACTGAGGAGATTGGCGGTTAAACCAAGTGCACTGAAGCCAAAAGTTAAAAATATGCTAATGAAGTATTAGGTTTTCCCTGTCATTAAAAGCATTTATATATTAATTTTACTAGGTTTGCATTTTATATCGTTTACAGTAATAAATGCACGAAACTTTACATGTTATTTGACGTTTTTCACTCTACACTTCTACAGTTAACCCTGTAGCACCGTATCATCTGTCAAAAACACATCTGAAGTTCATAACTTCACAAAAATTCAACGTATGAACGACAGGCAGTCTACACAAAACAGTGTCTATGAGAAAAAGGTTTGGAGACCTCTGGTTTGAAGCATGCTGTTACCGCTGAGGAACAGCTCGCTGATGTTGGTTGATAAATGATTGCAGCGAGAGATGGCGGAGAGGCAACTGTAGACGGATATGGGTCCACACGTTATTTTGAGCAATTAGCTACCGCGGTTAAAGTGTCAGATTCAGTTTCACAGTTCTTAAGGTAAAATGGGGTATGGGATGGTTTTCGTATCATCATTTGGCTGGGACGAAGAAAAGAAATCGTGTTTCTGGTCGTCAGTGAATTGAAGAGCTGTCAGAAGTACGTCGTCTTGGTCTATGATTTGCTACAATAAAATGGCGTAACATGGGAGGTCGACATAAACTGAGCATCAAGTAAACCAGTTCTTAGCAAATATCGCAATGGAACAATCCAACTGAGCTGTAGATAATGCTATCGAGTTTGATGGTCGCAGCGAGTGACACGTCATTTTGAATTCACCTTCAAGTGTGTCACCAACTTTTCCAATTGGTCCACTTCTGCAGGGTGGGCCAGAAGCCACGATCGGGAAATATACAACTAACATATACGCACATCAAAAAAAAGATTTGCATCACGTCGGTTCCGAGAGTTTCGGAAACTGTACAGAAAATTGGAATAGAGATCAACATAAACGTCACTTACGTCCTTTTTGTTGCTCATGAAAGCCACACATTAATTTTGTACCACCATACAGCGAGACCTTCAGAGGTGGTGGTCCAGATTGCTGTACACACCAGTAGCACGTCCTCTTTCATTGATGCTTGCCTGTATTCGTTCATCAAGGCACTGTTGCTCCAGATTGTCCCACTCCTCAACGGCGATTCGTCTTAGATTCCACAGAGTGGTTGGTGGGTCACTACGTCCATGAAGAGCCCTTTTCAAACTATCCCAGGCATGTTCGATAGACTTCATGTCTGGAGAATATGCTGGCCACTCTAGTCGAGCGATGTTGTTATCCTGAAGGAAGACATTCACAAGATGTGCACGATGGGGGCACGAATTGTCGTCCATGAAGACGAATGCCTCGCCAGTATGCTGCCGATATGCTTGCACTATCGGTCGGAGGATGGCATCCACGTGTACTACAGCCGTTACGGCGCCTCCCATGACCACGAGCGACGTAGGTCGGCCCCACATAATGCCACCCCTAAACAGCAGGGAACTTCCTCCTTGTTGCACTCGCTGGACAGTGTGTCTAAGGCGTTCGGCCTGACCGGGTTGCCTCCAAACACGTCTCCGACGACTGTCTGGTTGAAGGCATATGCCACACTCATCGGTAAAGAGAACGTGATGCCAACCCTGAGCGGTCCATTCGGAATGTTGTTGGGCCCATCTGTACCGCGCAGCATGGTGTCGTGGTTGCACAGCTGGACCTCGCCATGGACGTCGGGAGTGAAGTTGCGCATCATGCAATCTATTGCGCACAGATTGAATCGTGACACGACGTCGTATGGCCGCACGAAAAGCATTATTCAACATGGTGGCGTTGCTCTAAGGGTTCCTCCGAGCCATAATCCGTAGGTAGCGGTCATCCACTGCAGTAGTAGCCCTTGGGCGTCCTGAGGGAGGCATGTCATCGACAGTTCATGTCTTTCTGAATCTCCTCGATCGCTTTGGTTCATTCCGAGATGCCTGGACACTTCCCGAGTTGAGAGCCCTTCCTGGCCCAAAGTAACAATGCAGAGGCGATCGAATCGCGGTATTGCCCATCTAGGCGTGGTTGAACTACAGGCAACACTAGCCGTGTACCTCGTCACTGGTGGAATGACTGGAACTGTTCAGCTGTCAGACTCCCTCCGTCTAATAGGCGATGCTCATGCATGGTTGTTTACATCTTTAGGCGGTTGTAGTGACATCTCTGAACAGTCAAAGGGACTGTGTCTGTGATACAATATCCACAGTCAACGTCGGTCTTCAAGAGTTGTTGGAACCGGGGTGATGCAAAACTTTTTTTGATGTGTGTAGATTCAGGTGGTTCTGGCGAATACTACGGCCTGTGATCGTGTTCTGTTTCGTCACCTAGATGATACTGTTATAAATATGTATGCCATGAGTACTATTCGGAAAGTAAGATGCGATGGGTCACGAAACGGAAACCACTGTGAAAAACAAAAATATTTTATATGCAACAGTTATCTACACCTTCCTGCTACTTCTCTACGTAGTCGGCGACTGGACTTGGATATTTGGCGTAGTGTTGTACCAACTTTACAATATCCTCATCGTAGAAAGCAGCCGCCTGTGCTTTCCGCCAGTTCTCTGCGCTGATCTACAGCTCGTTGTCTGTGCCCAAAAAGCTGTTTTCATAGCCAGCGGTTAATGTGAGAAGAGATGAACATCAGGGGGGGGAGGGGGGCAATTAAGGGCACTGACGGGCATACTAGAGCCATTGGCCAAAACATCTGTGCAAAACTTCATGGGATTTTCACCGTGTTTTCCATTTCGCGCCCGAGGGGGCCTTACTTTCCGAACAGTCGTCATACAGTGGCGGATACGAGTAGATTTACAACCGAAGAACATTTTTTTCTTAGCGTATGGCTGCACGTAAAGGAACGAACGGGTGAGACATATGATGAAATTAGGGAAAACTTTTTTAATCGCTTCGGGAAGAAACCCAAAAGAAGGCTAGTCTTCGAAAACTGGAAAGAAAAACCTTTTCAACTGGATCTGCGGCAGATACACCGTGCGGCGGAAGACTCAAGAAATATGACAACGATAATGAAGTCACGAACGCATAAATGCATCATTGCTTCGTTCATCCGAAAAATTGAAAAGGAAGCGATCGGTTGAGATGAACATTTCCAGGACCTCCGTAAATCTTTGTATGAAGAAAAGAAGGCAACCGTTCATTTCGACTCGGCAGCATCAATGAATTAAGTGATCATGTTATGAAGACGCTGCGTGATACGTACGAACAATTACTTGCATCTTTTCCAACTATAGCAGCTTAACGGTAAGGTTATGATGACAGATGAATGTGCTGTGTATTACAGTTCCTGATCTCGAAAACTTTGTATCTTGGCGAAAGAAAATCCTGAGAATAATCACTCCCGGCATGCTGCGTCAGACAAGCAGAAGCACATGGCAGCGAATGCAACTGTGTGCCGAGAATGATTGGCAGCGCACAGAGAGAGTTTGAAGTATGCAAGAAGTGTGCAAGAACATTGGCTTCTGTGTTATTCCATTCTTTTTCTGTTAAATACAATATCTGCTAGAACTTTGGAGTCGTTTCATGTTCCTGTTCGTCTCTCATGCTGCTTCTTGTTTCGATACAAAAAGATTAAGATCGTGACTTCTGGCCCACCCTGTACTTGTACCTTACGTAATCATAATCCGAAACTCCCACTTAAAAGTGCCACAGTAATCTAGCTGTGTGGTTGTTACGGTCTGTTGTTGTTGTCTCCAGTCCGAAGACTGCTTCGATGCAGCTCTCCACGCTAATCTCTTCTTTTCCGAATAACTACAGTCACGTGCATTCATTTGGTGGTCTTCCTCTATAATTTTATCCCCCACATCTCCTTCCACTTCCGAACTAACTATTCTTTGATGTCTCAGCATGTGTTCTATCAACCGATGCCTTCTTTTTGTTAAATTGTGTCATAAATTTCTTTTCTCCCTGATTAGATTCAGTGCCTCTCCATTAGATATCAGGTCCACCTATATGATCGTTAGCACGTTTCAAAAGCTTCTTGCGTATAGTATACAGTATTTATCGTCCAAGTTTCATCTCCTTATAAGGCTACACTCCAGACAGATAATTTCAGAAATACTCCTAATACTTAAATTTATATTTGCCGATAAAAATTTATGTTCTTTACGAACGTTTATCTCGACTATTGCCAGTCTACATTTTATATCATCTCTACGTCGACCATCATCAAAATTTTGCCTCTCAAATAGCAAAACTCGTCTACTACTTTTAGTGTGTCATTTCGTAATATAATTTCCTCAGTAGCACGTGATCTAGTTCGCATATGTTCTATTACACTTTCATAAATTTATACGTTTACCTCATAACCTAATTCAAAGATCATATCCATATTGTTTAACACTCTTCCAAGTCATTTGCTCTTTCCGCCAGAATTACGGTATCAACGGCATATCTTACTTTTTAATTTCTTCTTCCTGAGATTAAATTTTACAATTATCTTCCAAGTTTTCTTTACTGCTTGCTCAATGTACGAACTGAATAAAGTGGGAAGTAGGCTGCTACCTCTGTCCTACTTCCTTCTCAATTACTACGTCCTTTCCATGGCCGGCAATCTGTGAATAACAATCTGGTGGCTACATTCTCCCCCACTTCTCTCTCCCTGTCCAATTTGAAATGAGACTTTACAGGTACTGGTTCGCAGGGTTGGAGATGAGGCAGCACAGTGACATCAGGAGCGAACAAGAGATAAATTTACAGAAGAAATGTATACGCAATTGCGAATACGATTAGACTTCAGCGGCACAATGTATTGGTGACACATGAAAACCCAGATTTTCCACTTTACGGGAGCGGTCGCCTTAACAATTTAACTATCCGAGAACACCTGCCGGACCGTGCCAAACCCCCATATATCACCGTGTGTTCATGTCCTACACTCGCACAGCTTCTGCGCATTCCGCACAGGGAGAGACTTATTTATAATTTTCGCGTCCTGAATAGACATGTAATAATATTTTGCAGCGTGTGTTTTTCGTTGTACTATGTAGTGTCCTTCAAACATGCACGCATCCTCCGACAGCTAATGATGCTAAGGTGACCACGCGCGTAAAGCGGGAAAACCGGGTTCGAGTCCAGTTCTGGCACAAATTTTGATATGTCACCAATAAGTTGTGCAGCTGAAGCCTAATCGTATTCGCGGTTGCCATGTGTGCATGCCTGAAGGACATTGCATCACTGCGTAGTACAGCTAAAAAAACGGACACTGCTAAATATTAGATAACAATTTCGTGATATTCGGTGCGTACAGTCAGAGCCTACTGATATCCATGTGTCTTTGAAAGGGAAATCAGATATGTTATTCCAAGTGGCAGGTGGTGGCACGTAGCAGCAATAGTTCGCATAGTCCCCTCCCGCCCCCCCCCCCCCCTCCCCGTCGTCCCTCTCATGTTGTGTTGGCGTTTGCAAGGAGATTAAAAAATCTGCGGCGACACACAAAACAGGATAAATAAAAACATGGCAGAAGACTCACACATGAAGTGTAGGTGCCCATGATTGTTGTTGTGTCCTTGACCTTGTCATAAGTTCTACATTTCTACAACACTGATCTAGTTATAGCATCAGAATTGTAACAAAAGGCTAAATTAACGCAAGAATAACAATATCGAATTTCCAAAAATCTTGACGTGTAAAAGCGACGATCTGTGTACAGCAGAGGTAACACAATTTCTTTATACAACTAGGTAAGGGAGCACACCGTGGTCATCGATGCATGGGTATATACTGGGTTGTAATTAAATTTTTATTGTTCAATGGGGTTCTTCCATTTTTCTAGACTAATGTCATTTATAATCATCATAAGGAATTTACACCTAATTGGCACGTCGTTTTATATAGACGTGCGCTGTGCATTAGCACTCCTTTTTTTGTACTCTCGTGTATGAAATACGTTCTTGTGTACATACACTACTGGCCATTAAATTTGCTGCACCAATTAGAAATGCAGATGATAAACGGGTATTCATTGGACAAATATATTATACTAGAACTGACATGTGATTACATTTTCACGCAATTTGGCTGCATAGATCCTGAGAAATCAGTACCCAGAAACAACCACCTCTGACTGTAATAACGGCCTTGATACGCCTGGGCATTGAGTCAAACAGAGCTTGGATGGCGTGTACAGGTACAGCTGCCCATGCCGATTCAACACGATACCACAGTTCATCAAGAGTAGTGACTGGCGTATTGTGACGAGCCAGTTGCTCGGCCACCATTGACCAGACGTTTTCCATTGGTGAGAGATCTGGAAAATGTGCTGGCCAGGGCAGCAGTCGAACATTTTCTGTATCCAGAAAGGCCCGTACAGGACCTGCAACATGCGGTCGTGCATTATCCTGCTGAAATGTAGGGATCCGCAGGGATCGAATGAAGGGTAGAGTCACGGGTTGTAACACATCTGAAATGTAACGGCCACTGTTCAAAGTGCCGTCAATGCGAACAAGAGGTGACCGAGACGTGTAACCAATGGCACCCCATACCATCACGCCGGGTGATACGCCAGTATGGCGATGACGAATACACGCTTCCAGTGCGCGTTCACCACGATGTCGCTAAACACGGATGCGACCATCACGATGCTGTGAACAGAACCTGGATTCATCCGAAAAAATGACGTTTTGCCATTCGTGCACCCAGGTTCGTCATTGAGTACACCATTGCAGGCGCTCCTGTCTGTGATGCAGCGTCAAGGGTAACCGCAGCCATGGTCTCCGAGCTGATAGTCCATGCTGTTGCAAACGTCGTCGAACTGTTCGTGCAGATGGTTGCTGTCTTGCAAACGTCCCCATCTGTTAACTCAGGGATCGAGACGTGGCTGCACGATCCGTTACAGCCATGCGGATAAGATGCCTGTCATCTCGACTGATAGTGATACGAGGCCGTTGGGATCCGGCACGGCGTTCCGTATTACCCTCCTGAACCCACCGATTCCATATTCTGCTAACAGTCATTGGATCTCGACCAACGCGAGCAGCAACGTCGCTATACGATAAACCGCAATCGCGATAGGCTACAATCCGACCGTTATCAAAGTCGGAAACGTGATGGTACGCATTTCTCTTTCTTACAAGAGGTATCACAACAACGTTTCACCAGGATACGCCGATCAACTGCTGTTTGTGTATGAGAAATCGGTTGGAAACTTTCCTCATGTCAGCACGTTGTAGGTGTCGCCACCGGCGCCAACCTTGTGTGAATTCTCTGGAAAGCTAATCATTTGCATATCACAGCATCTTCTTTCTGTCGGTTAAATTTCGCATCTGTAGCACGTCATCTTCTTGGTGTAGCGATTTTAATGGCCAGTAGTGTACATACATCTCAGACGGCACTTCTGGGTTGTATGTCCGAATACCAGGTTGATAAACACTTTTGAAATGGAGCGCATGGTGTACAACAAGACGTACTTTATGAAAATTTTTACTTTCACCTGTAGTTTCGAGGATGTATAGAGACAAAAAGTTTATTTTATCTGTGATAATAGCGGACTTGAAAAAATACAGCCACTAGACATTTTTTTAAATTGCATTTGTGTCAACAAACGTGTCAGTTTTTCACTCAAACGATGAAGGCTGAAAGCTCAAAACGCGACCTGGTATAGACAGCTCAGGCACTTCGAGAACAGAGAGCGGTGAGCGGACTTATCAACCACGCACCATGACGACGATGGGCTGCGTGCGGATCTTCTTGGCCCTGGCGGCGTAGCGCAGCGTGTTGAGTGTCTCCGTCACGTTGGACCGCGCCGGCGAGATGCACGCGATCTGAAACAGACAGCGACAGTGAAGAGATTTGATCAACTGTCGGAGAAGTAGTCTCGAGTGTGTCGCATTATAGTCAACAAGTATCTCCAATTGCAGTGTCGTGTACTCTCTTGCCCATTTTCGACTAACGACTAGCACCGCGAGTTGCATGAACAGTTTGTACCGTTATTGAGTCTCGGAAGAATCAGCGTCTATCTCTGATTGTTCTGATTACGTGTATAAAGACATAGGAATGTACGTATTCACTAGTGCCGAAATTTACCAGTAAGTGATTTCTCTATACCTGGTGTGAGCATTCAAGGGCCTACGGTGTGTGCTTTGCCTGTCTAGATCTTCTCCTCAACTGCTCCAATAGCAACGACCAGTTAAACTGTTAGTCGACGAACTCAGAGGTCCAAAATCCTTCGCAATGTTACAGTCGCTGAAGAAAATTGCAAGTGCAGTATGTGCGATGTCATACCACCTTATTAAAAATATCCAGTGGAGAGCTAACTTTCACGCAATTAATTAATTCACTAATTTTTACATACAGCTAATCGGAAGAATTTTTTTTGGGTCATCAGTCTTCTGACCAACTTCTTCATCTCAGATAGCACATTGACCTATGTCCTCAATTATTTGCTGGATGTATTCCAATCTCTGTCTTCCTCTAGAGTATTGGCCCTCCACAGCTGCCTCTAGGACGTCTTAACAGATGTCCTACAATCCTGTCTCTTCTCCTTCTCAGTGTTTTCCTCTTATTCCTTTCCTCTCCGATTCATTGCAGAACCTCCTCTTTCCAATCCTTATTTTCAACATTCGCCAGAGACCAATGCTGAAAATGCTTAGACTCTCTTCTGCTCTGGTTTTCCCACAGTCCGTGTTTCAATGCCATACAATGATGTGCTCCAAACGCACATTCTCAGAAGTTTCTTCCTCAAATTAAGGCCTGCGTTGGATACGAATGGACTTTTCTTGGCGAGGAATGCCCTTTTTGCCAGTGCGAGTCTGCTTTTTATGTCCTCCTTGCTCCTTCCGTCATTGGTTATTTTGTTGTCAAGGTATCAGAATTCCTTAACTTCATTTACTTCGTGAATACTAATTCTGATGTTTCTCGCTGTTCCAGTTTCTCCTACTTCTCATTAGTTTCGTCTTTCTTCGATTTACTATCAGTCCATTTGTGTACTCATTCGGCAGGTGGATCACTCAGGATAGCAATGTCATCATCGAATCGTATCATTGATATCCTTTTACCTAGAATCTTTATTCCACTCCTGAAACTTTCTTTTATTTTCATCATTGTTCCTCAATATTCAGGTTGTACAGTAGGGGCGAAAGACTACAACTTTGTCTTACATCCTTTTTAATCCAAGTACTTCGTGCTTGGTCGTCCACTTATTATCCCATCTTGGCTCGTGCACATATTGTACATTACAAATCCTATGAATGTGTCTTTATTTTTCTTTAGTCTTGCTTCCTTTACCAACCGCAATGTCAGAATTGCCTTTACCTTTTCTAAAGCCAAACTGGTCGTCATCTAACACATCCTCAGTTTTCTTTCCCATGCTTCTGTGTATTATTCTTGTCAGAAACTTGGATACATCAACTGTTAAGCTGATTACATAATTCTCGCACTTGTCAGCTGTTGCAGTCTTAGGAATTGTGTGAATGATCGTTTTCCGAATATCAGATGGTATATCGCCAGATCGCCAGACTCACACATTCTACACACCAATGACAACAGTCGTTTTGTTGCAACTTTCCCCAATGATTTTAGAAATTCTGATGGAATGTTATCTACACTCCTGGAAATGGAAAAAAGAACACATTGACACCGGTGTGTCAGACCCACCATACTTGCTCCGGACACTGCGAGAGGGCTGTACAAGCAATGATCACACGCACGGCACAGCGGACACACCAGGAACGCGGTGTTGGCCGTCGAATGGCGCTAGCTGCGCAGCATTTGTGCACCGCCGCCGTCAGTGTCAGCCAGTTTGCCGTTGCATACGGAGCTCCATCGCAGTCTTTAACACTGGTAGCATGCCGCGACAGCGTGGACGTGAACCGTATGTGCAGTTGACGGACTTTGAGCGAGGGCGTATAGTGGGCATGCGGGAGGCCGGGTGGACGTACCGCCGAATTGCTCAACACGTGGGGCGTGAGGTCTCCACAGTACGTCTATGTTGTCGCCAGTGGTCGGCGGAAGGTGCACGTGCCCGTCGACCTGGGACCGGACCGCAGCGACGCACGGATGCACGCCAAGACCGTAGGATCTTACGCAGTGCCGTAGGGGACCGCACCGCCACTTCCCAGCAAATTAGGGACACTGTTGCTCCTGGGGTATCGGCGAGGACCATTCGCAACCGTCTCCATGAAGCTGGGCTACGGTCCCGCACACCGTTAGGCCGTCTTCCGCTCACGCCCCAACATCGTGCAGCCCGCCTCCAGTGGTGTCGCGACAGGCGTGAATGGAGGGACGAATGGAGACGTGTCGTCTTCAGCGATGAGAGTCGCTTCTGCCTTGGTGCCAATGATGGTCGTATGCGTGTTTGGCGCCGTGCAGGTGAGCGCCACAATCAGGACTGCATACGACCGAGGCACACAGGGCCAACACCCGGCATCATGGTGTGGGGAGCGATCTCCTACACTGGCCGTACACCACTGGTGATCGTCGAGGGGACACTGAATAGTGCACGGTACATCCAAACCGTCATCGAACCCATCGTTCTACCATTCCTAGACCGGCAAGGGAACTTGCTGTTCCAACAGGACAATGCACGTCCGCATGTATCCCGTGCCACCCAACGTGCTCTAGAAGGTGTAAGTCAACTACCCTGGCCAGCAAGATCTCCGGATCTGTCCCCCATTGAGCATGTTTGGGATTGGATGAAGCGTCGTCTCACGCGGTCTGCACGTCCAGCACGAACGCTGGTCCAACTGAGGCGCCAGGTGGAAATGGCATGGCAAGCCGTTCCACAGGACTACATCCAGCATCTCTACGATCGTCTCCATGGGAGAATAGCAGCCTGCATTGCTGCGAAAGGTGGATATACACTGTACTAGTGCCGACATTGTGCATGCTCTGTTGCCTGTGTCTGTGTGCCTGTGGTTCTGTCAGTGTGATCATGTGATATATCTGACCCCAGGAATGTGTCAATAAAGTTTCCCCTTCCTGGGACAATGAATTCACGGTGTTCTTATTCCAATTTCCAGGAGTGTATTTCTTCTGCCTTATTTGATCTTAAGTCCTCCAAAGCTCTCTTAAATTCTGATTCTAATATTGGATCACCTATCTCTTCTAAATCGACTCCTGTTTCTTCTTCTACCACATCTTCATCTACATGGATATTCTGCAAACCACACTGAAGCACATCGCAGACAAATCTTCCCCCTCATAGAGGCCCTGGAAGTACTCTTTCCACCTGTTAGCTCTCTCCTCTGCATTTAACAGTGGTATTCCCGTTTCATTCTTAATATTATCACCTTTGCTTTTAATTTCACCTAACATTATTTTGATCTCGCTATATGCTGAGGCAGTCCTTCCGACATTCATTTCCTTTTCGATTTCTTCTAATTTTTTATGCAACCGCTTCGCCTTAGCTTCCCTGTACTTCCTATTTATTTCATTCCTCAGTGACTTGTATTTCTTTATTCCTGAATTTCCCTGAACATTTTTATACTTCCTTGTTTCATCGATTGGCTGAAGAATGCTAACAGCGGGAAAAGGCAGTTTTATTTACAAAACAAGTATTTCTTCTGTTACCCATGGTTTCATCGCAGTTACCTTCGATGTACGTATGTTTTTCTTTCCAATTTCTGTGAGTGCCCTTTTTAGAGATGTCCACTCCTCTTCAAATATACTGCTTATTGAGCTATTCCTTATTTCTCTATCTACAGCTTTAGAGAACTTCGAGCATATCTTGTCATTCCTTAGTACCTTTGCGTATTGATTATTCCTGATTAATATCTTGAACTTCAGCCTACTACATTGTGATCTGAGTCCATATCTGCTTCTGGCCTTACAATCCAATATCTGACTTTGGATTCTCTGTCTGACCATGATGTAATCTAACTGAAATCTTAGAGCATCACCCGGCCTTTTCCAAGTGCAACCTTCTCCTCTTATGTTTCCTGAACAGAGTATTCGCTATTACTAGCTGTAAATTATTACAGAATTCAATTAGGCCGGCCACTGTGGCCAAGCGGTTCTAGGCCCTTCAGTCCGGAACCGCCCTGCTTCTACGGTCGCAGGTTCGAATCCCGCCTCGGGCATGGATGTGAGGGATGTCCTTAGGTTAGTTAGGTTTAAGTAATTTTAAGTCTAGAGGACTGATGACCTCAGATGTTAAGTCCCATAGTGCTCAGAGCCATTTCAACCAGGAGAGGCGCTGCAGGCGATGTCGTGCCATTAACAAAGGCACTCGCATCGGTCATCTGTTACCATAGTCCATGAACGTCAAATTTCGTCTCATTATTCTAACCGTTGCGTTCGTCCTGTGTCCCACATTGATTTCTGCGGTTATTTTGTGCAGTGTTGTTTGTCTGTTCGCACCGACAACTGTACGTAAACGCCGCTGCTCTCGGTCGTTAAAATAAAGGCCATCAGCCACTGCGCCGTCCGTAATGAGAGGTAATGCGTGAAATGTGGTATTCTCGGCACGCTCTTGACACTGTGGATCTCGGAATATTGAATTCCCTAACGATTTTATAACCGGAATGTCCCATGCGACTAGCTCCAACTACCATTCGGCGTTGCCAAGTCTGTTAATTCCGTTCTTGCGGCCATAATCACGACGGGAAGCTATGAAGCACCTGAGAACAAATGATAGTTCCACCAATGCCTTGCCCTTTTATACCTTGAGTACGCGATACCACCGCCATTTCTATATGTGTATCACTGTTCCACGACTTTTGTCACCTCAGAGTATAGTTACTCTAGAGGGTATTTTACATACTACATTAACGTATTCCATTTCCTGTTTTAAATCTACAAAGTAAAGCTCTCATCGACCCGAATGTTGTTTTGATCACCACAGTGCCTTACTAGGCATGGTCATATTGGAGGTAGTAAGCTGGTGACTTCATTCGGGGCTATGAACCAGCCAGTTGTAGGGGAGCTACAGTCTAACGTGGGCTCCGAGTCATGGTGCAACTCGCCAATTTTCGCATTGACAAACACTGACAGAGATTAAGGAAGTGGTGGGAGAGAATAAAGTCACACGAGTGACTTGGAACTGTATCAGTGACCTATGGCTTGTAATTTGACATTTTACCTCTGAGCCACCGAGACACACTACGTACTGCCGGCCGGTGTGGCCAAGCGGTTCTAGGCGCGTCAGTCTGGAACTGCGAGACCGTTACGGTCGCAGGTTCGAATCCTGCCTCGGGCATGGATGTGTGTGATGTCCTTAGGTTATTTAGGTTTAAGTAGTTCTAAGTTCTACGGGACTGATGACCTCAGATGTTAAGTCCCATAGTGCTCAGAGCCATTTGAACCATTTTTGAACACTACGTCCTCTGTCAACCACTGTAATGTGCATGGCAGAAGTTACTTCTCGTCAATATTAGCTACTTCCTGGTCTATTTATTTCACGTGAGAACATAATTAAAGAAATGGAAGTGCTGAAAGTAGGTACCCTGATACTGACAGAAACGAAGAAGGATGTGGACAAGGGGTGAGTGTAGACTGTATTCTCTGTTGAAGTAAAGTGGAATATAGTGAAAGAGCAAATTTAGAGGCAGCAGTTCCTGTGGAAAGAAAATGGTAGCCAGGAATGATTAATTCGATGGAGGTGAGTGAAACAATAATCAGCATAACAATAAAAAACTGAAATTAACTAGGGTGTGTGGCCCTAACGAAGATGCCCCTGAGGAGAAGAAGAGAGACTTCTTCGATTACCTACACAAGGTGGTTGACGAATGTCCAGATGGACGTGAATTGTTAATAATGCGAAACTTAAAAGGATGAATTGGAAAAAGATTATAAATGGTGAAAGTATATGTCGATGGGGAGAGGATGTAGAGAGTGGTAACGGCAGGAAATTGATTAACTTCTGTAAGGTTCAGAAGTACAATGTTACGAATGTCCAATTCCAGCATTAAAAAATTCATAAATACACTTGGGATAATCCCTCACGTAAACTAAAATCAATTATGGGCAAAGTAATAGTGCGCAGACAGAGGGTGAACCACGTACAAGATGTAAGGTTAGAAAGTGGAATAGACTGTGGCTCCGTTTTTATAAAGTTGCTTCAAAAATTGCTTTTCCGTTGAATATCAAGATAAAAGAGGAGGAGAAGGGAAAAGATCTTGGAGTACAATCATAAAGGGTCCAAAATATCCGAAACATCACTGCAAAAAGTAAGCGTGAAACGTTTGTGCTGGCGAAGATTAAATCTAAGACTGAATACAGGAGTGGAGTGCCAGTGAAACAGTCGATTAAGGAAGCAGCGGGGGAGGCTTTAGGAAAGAAAAGGGAGAGAAGAGTAAGAACTTAATTGATGACCACGGAGTAGTTTGGGATGGCTGAGGAAAGGAAGAAACTATATCACATATGATTAAGCTCTGGGAGTGAGGTGGATTGGAATAGATTCAAGGCAGATAAAAAGAGCGCTAATAAATTAACAAGGAAGTTAAAATTTTGTTTCTGTTTGGATCCACAGCCTCTAAATACTTAATAAAAGAAAATATGGTCCACAGTAGGCCGTGTGTAAACGATCTTTATTTAAATCGATGTGTTAATTTCGACTACTTGTTATTTTCAAGAACGTGTGTGATATTAGGTATTACACATCGTAATTATCAAATTATATTTCTTTATACATACAAGGAAGATGTCGTAGTTCATCGTCACATTGGGAATGGATTCACATTAACATTACATCACCTGTCACATTGGTATTTATTTAGAAATGATAATCCTCAAAGCATCTTATAAAACGAAAAAGGCATGCTTTCATAGTATGTAGTGCTAATACTTGAACCAAAACACGAAGTTCATCAATGAAAAAAGCGAAAATCTATTTCATTCCTGGGGAACCTACAGCAAAAGGTGGAAATGTAATTTGTATTATACATTTAATTTTTAAGAAAATAAATGGATTTGTTAGTGGGTTTACTCTAAACGATAATAATTCATTCCATTCCAAAGTTTGAAACATAAGTATAAAGACTGGCTTTTTTGGAAGAAGCATAATCAGCTAGTGATTTTTAATGCCGAGATTTAGTAATGGAATAGACTGAAAATTAAAAGTTATTGAGAGACTTAAAATAGCTGCAGGGCAAAATATAATACTACGTTTGAAGAATGAAGATATGCGGACAATAAACTCGGCCAAAAAAGGGGCAGTATGGTCAACTAAGGAGACAAGGAAAGTAGGAAACCGGCTGAAACTACAAATAAAACTGGGAAAGAAGAAGAGAAACGAGTATACTACTCATCGGGCCAGGCAGTTTTAGTTCACAGAAGTCATCCCAAGATAGAGTAAGGCAATTTTCAACCTTCGAAGGTTTCTCAGTTCGTATATTTACAAAATGGCTTTCCTTGTAACTTTTTGTCTAATGTACGAATCATAGTTTTCAAAGGATACTCTGCTTATGAAGTTCTACAACATAAGCTAGACTTTCTGCTGAAGACTAAATACTTCGTAAGTTATGAATTTTTAATCCATGTAAATATGGCATAAAAAGTTGTTATGGAACTCAATTACAAAGAGTTTCCGAATGGACTGACTTGATGATCCGAGTGTGTGTTCTACTTATGAATATTAGGTGCAAAACCCAATGAGAATAAACGCAAAATGTTTGTTACACACTGAATTATCATAAAAAAACCATAAAAATCAACAAAGTTGCAAGGTTAAATTATAACTGTAATTTAAGACATTTGCAAACTAGTCATTTACCCAAGAGTCCTCTTCCTCGTTGCCTGTAAGCTTCTTTCTTAACGCAATAAATTGCATGGAACTGCTTTCATGTATTAAGAGGGACAAAAATTAGTATGTACTTCACTGTGCAATAGCTGTATGTATTGCCTTGTGTGTGTGGTTATCGTACATGTAATCTAAAACATCTGAATGAAGTGTATTCTCAGAGATAGTGGACTCTATTCGCATATCCACGTCTTTAACACCCTGACTACAAATGATCGGGATGGGCTGGCTGTGAGGGAGGATTCTCAGTATCTTCATTTCGAGCAGGTACAGCGTCTCGTATTATAAGGAAACTGTATTTGTTTTGGGCTATGCCTCGAAGAAGAACGTTAACGGGTCGGACTGAAAGACAAAGGGCTAGGGAGACAATTTTTTGGCAGAAAAAGTAGTAGGGATGATGCCCATGTCGGTAACGATAATTCTATTGTTGTCCTGAAAGATACATTTAAATGTATGATTTTAAGAACTGTAATTGCGGTTTGATGAATTTGTATTTCAGATTTTACAGGGTGATTCAAAAAGAATACCACAAGTTTAGGAATTTAAAACTCTGCAACGACAAAAGGCAGAGCTAAGCACTATCTGTCGGCGAATTAAGGGAGCTATAAAGTTTCATTTAGTTGTACATTTGTTCGCTTGAGGCGCTGTTGACTAGGCGTCAGCGTCAGTTGATGCTAAGATGGCGACCGCTCAACAGAAAGCTTTTTGTGTTATTGAGTACGGCAGAAGTGAATCGACGACAGTTGTTCAGCGTGCATTTCGAACGAAGTATGGTGTTAAACCTCCTGATAGGTGGTGTATTAAACGTTGGTATAAACAGTTTACAGAGAATGGGTGTTTGTGCAAAGGGAAAAGTTCTGGACGGCCGAGAACGAGTGATGAAAATGTAGCACGCATCCAGCAAGCATTTGTTCGCAGCCCAGGAAAATCGACTCGCAGAGCTAGCAGAGAGCTGCAAATTCCACAATCAACTGTATGGAGAGTCCTACGAAAAAGGTTAGTTATGAAACCTTATCGTCTGAAATTGGTTCAAGCACTGTCTGCAGCTGATAAGATTAAACGAATCGATTTCTGTGATTTTATCCTTGCTCAAATGGAAACAGATGAATCTTTCGTTTCAAAGATTGTGTTTAGTGATGAAGCAACTTTCCACACTAACGAGAAAGTCAACCGTCACAATGTCTGTATATGGGGCACTGAGAATCCGCGGGAAACAACTCAGTATGAACGTGACTCGCCTAAGGTGAACGTTTTCTGTGCCATTTCAGCCAATAAAGTTTTTGGTCCCTTTTTCTTCGAAGGTGCTACTGTAACTGGACTACAGTATCTGGAGATGTTAGAGAATTGGCTGTTCCCTCAGCTCGAACAAGAAGCACAACAATTCATATTTCAGCAGGATGGAGCGCCACCACATTGGCACTTATCTGTCCGTAACTACCTGAACGTCAACTACCCGAGGCGATGGATCGGCCGCCAGGCAGCCCGTGACAG
Organism: Schistocerca piceifrons; assembly: GCF_021461385.2. NCBI lineage: Eukaryota > Metazoa > Arthropoda > Insecta > Orthoptera > Acrididae > Schistocerca > Schistocerca piceifrons. The sequence continues at coordinate 395,507,410 of NC_060138.1, read as the reverse complement.
AGCACTTCATCACTGGCCTCCAAGAAGCCCTGATCTTACCCCCTGCGATTTTTTCTTGTGGGGGTATGTTAAGGATATGGTGTTTCGGCCACCTCTCCCAGCCACCATTGAGGATTTGAAACGAGAAATAACAGCAGCTATCCAAACTGTTACGCCTGATATGCTACAGAGAGTGTGGAACGAATTGGAGTATCGGGTTGATATTGCTCGAGTGTCTGGAGGGGGCCATATTGAACATCTCTGAACTTGTTTTTGAGTGAAAAAAAAACCTTTTTAATACTCTTTGTAATGATGTATAACAGAAGGTTATATTATGTTTCTTTCATTAAATACACATTTTCAAAGTTATGGTATTCTTTTTGAATCACCCTGTATAATGCAAAACATTTCGCGTCTGAGGTGACTTTACACGATACAACGGCATTTACATTGTGTTGTTACAAGGGTAATTTAATTTCGCTCTATTAACACAAAATTTATTTTTCAATGCAGTGTATCAAAGACTCCCTTCAAATGATCGAACAATTAAAGAGAAAACAAAGAATTATTTCAAGAACACACGTAGCTAGCACTGCCACGGATCTGTTCTGCGCCTAAAATTTCAGATACTTTAAGATACATGGTATAATTCATCACAGATCAGGTCCACTGATGCACTTGGTGTAATTTCGACCACAGGCGATACTAGTCCTCTATAGTCCCCTTGCAGTGTATCGATCGATACTGAAATTTTGTAGTACATAACGATAAGGCGATCCTTTCAAAACAATTTTAGATGTACGAGATTCGGTAGAGAAATTGTTTACATAGTCGGCAAGTGGTTACACCTGGTTTTTTTTTAATTTAGGAGAGCCTTACCATGAGCGTGACTCCGCTGCCGGCGAGGCTGTCTGCGAGCAGCTTGGTGAGCTTGCTGTCTCGGTACGGGATGTGGCCCGCTTTCTTCCTGCTGTCGCTCAGCGAGGCGATGCAGTACCCTGGGGACAGGTACACTGCTTCACACACTCTGCATAGGGGAACACGAGCGTCACGAACAGAAATGCCCTCCTTCTCATCCTCTCTGTGAGAATGCTGTGCTTAGTGTTGCTTTAGTGAATGTTGTAATTACTTACTTACGCATTTCGTTCGCCTGGCAAGTTTTAGTACCTCATGCCCTCTCTTACATCCAACCAAACATTTTTTGGGAGACAACATTACAATTTGTAGAGTGCGTGAGCAATATACACTAGTGTGCGAAACTTAAGAACGAAAGTAGCTTCCGCATGACATGTCAGTGCCAAAAAGGTAGCTCGATGAAACTTGGACCATACGTAGAAAGAAGTGCTACAGTATAGCATATAAGGTAACCTACAGAAATACCCAGTCAGACGAACGGAAATGACACTTTTATTGAAAGACAATAGATCTTATAATTAAATGTTTCCTTGAGACATTTAAGTCTCTTTTTATTATCTACGATAATGATCGAAGCAGATGAAATGAATTAAAATTTGTGCTGTGGCCGGGACTTGAACCCGGGTCTTCTTGCTTGCGAGGCAAAATACTAATCATTACACTACCATAGCACCATAGTCAACACTTCTACATGAGCTACCTAAGGTGAGTGTCCTCCCCAACACAAACTTCAATTCATTTTCCCTTATATATTGTCACTACTGCCAGGGCTCTCCGATATGTAAGGGAAAATGAATTGAAATTTGTGTTCGGGAGGGCACTCAGCTTGGGTAGTTCGTGCAGCAATGTTGACCATTGTGCTGTGTAGTGTAACGGTTAGCATTTCTGCCTAACAAGCAGCCGGCACGGTAGCTCAGTGTGTTCGGCCAGAGGGTTACGTACCCTCCGTAATAACAAAAACTGAGTTAATTGATCATCAACGAACTTAATCGGATGTCTGACGACGTCCGCCCCGAGCAGATACAACGAACAAATGCGAACAAAATCAGATTAAAAAAAAAAAAAAAAAAAAAAAAAAGAAGCAAGAAGACCCGGGTTCTAATCCCGGCCACACCACAAATTTTAATTCATTTCGTCTTCTTCGATCATGAAAGACAATAATTACACTGAAGTCCACGAAATATATGTTGGTCCCGTGGACATAATAAAAGGTGGGATATGATTCTTAATTGGGTGTGTGATTACCACAGAAGCAGAGAAGGCTCTGGAATAACTCCCTTACTGGCCACGAGGTTGGTAACGAGTTCCTGTGGTAGGGCTTTCCATTCCTCCATCAGCGCTTTTGACAACTGCTACAATACGTCTTCCCAACGCATCCGACGTGTGCTCGATGGAACTCAAGAGGGGAGAACGGCCAGGCCAGTCGATTCACCTCCTTCCAAGAGCTTCTACATCTGCGCTATTAGATGCGGTCGCGCATTGTCATGCGTAAGATTGAAGTCAGGGCCGAACGCCCTCCTCAAAAGACGCACACGGTGTAGGAGTACAGTGTCACAATAGCGTTGATTGGTGAGCGTGCCGTGTGCTGAGGCAACATTATGCCTCCTCATACCATACACCTGGATCCCCAAAACGATCATGTTTGACAACGTTCGTGGGTACATTACGTGTTACAACCTACTGCTATATGAGAGTACGCCCAGAATCAGTAATCAGACTTAATCTGCTCTCATTCGAGAGGACCACACCACCGCATTCCTCGTTGATTCAGCCCATAAGCTCTTGCCAAAATCGCGATCTGTTCCTCCACTGGCGGGTGTCAGCAGAACACAACGTACTGGTTGTCCAGCGGAGGGACCGTCTCCACGTAGTCACCGTCCTACTGTGGATCGTGGCATTGCAATTGCACCAGCTGTTTGACGTGGGTCCCTTCTTGCCTGTTGCACAATATAGTGGTCAACTGCTGCTGTAGTACACCGTGGTCGACCATCTCCTATTTTGGGCTCCGGCCTTGTGGCCGAGCGGTTCTAGGCGCTTCAGTCCGGAACCGCGCTGCTGCTACGGTCGCAGGTTCGAATCCTGCCTCGGCCATGGATGTGTGTGATGACCTTACATTAGTTAGGTTTAAGTAGCTCTAAGTCTAGGAGACTGGTGACCTCAGATGTTAAGTCCCAAAATACTTAGAGCCATTTGAACCATTTTTTTTCTCTTTTGGGCAGGAACGCTAGCTATGCACGTCGAACAATGCTGTGAGCAGTACCAAACTTCCGGGGTACACTTGTCACATTTCGTCCTTCTTCTAGTCTTCCCATGATTATCCCCATTGTAAAGTCGCTCATATGTTGTCTCTGGGCCACGTTGCAATGAAGAACACTACCACAGTGCACCGTAAATTGCGCAGTGATTGACGTACCCTCCCTTTTCCCACTCCTTCAGCCACCTCGTGTTGCGGGACCAGCCCTATTTGGCATTACAGAAATGCTGGCTTTTCGCCACTTGACTTCTGACTTTCTATGCTCGACTGGGAGATTTGTGGCAACATGCTCCCGCACTATTATTCATTTCCGCCGATTACTTAATATTTTATGTTGCTTTATTTAGCTCGTCCTTAAATTTTGCAGAGCAGTCTATGGTGACGTTGGTAATGAGACCGTGACACGCATCATAGCCCCTAGTATATAGTCTATCCAACAGCCACGGGTGTAACTACCACTGCATATCCATCATGCGAAGCTAGGACGACGTAATCCAGCAGCCACCCACAGAGGTCACCAATGATAAGGGACTATGTTCGACGTCGCTTGTCACGTGCACCGAATTGCGCAAAGGTGTGGTACGACTTAGCGCTAGCAGCTGAAAGCGCGGAGCCGGACTGTCATACCGCGCTGTCTCCTCTTTATGAACAACGTGGTTATAGCTAAACTTTCGCTACCTGAGACAGTGTAGATGGAAAACTATGTTCAGTAAGGGTATCCAACTTTATAGGACTGGTGTTCAGACTGTGAGCTGCAGATTTGCATTGTTAGTAGTGTTAATGTCATGGCCTGCCGTTAGGTGCGGGAACTGGTACGGCGACATAGAGATGAAACACAAGCAGCTGCAGACAGTCAACATGAGCCTGTACGAGGCGAGCAGAGCTTTTCTTGTAAAGCTGTTTTATCAAACCAACAGCAATGGCGATAATTAATTGAAACCCTCAGCTGCCGACGAGTGTTGTTGATATACCTCGGTGGGGACAGCCGAAAATGTGTGCCCTGACCGGGACTTTTTTTTGTTGATCTCATTTTGTTCTATATTGTTCGTTGAATTTGTTCGGGGCGGACGTCCAATGACATCCATTTAGTTTCTCCGTTGATATGTTCACTCAGTTTTTTTGTTACAGAGGGTAGCTAACCCTCTGACCGAACACGCTGAGCTACCGTGCCGGCTATCCCGTGAGACCCACATTCCCAGCTGTCCACAAACTACATACGTAATGTTCCTAATAGATATTTGCCCATCCACTTAATACTCGTGCCAGCTAAGGTGCACGGACATCAGTGGTACCTGTTTTTTCGAGAACAGTTACTATCTTCATATATAGTTAAAGTCTACCCGGCCATCGACCTTCGTCTGTGCGAATGCGCAAAGGTTGCCCGAACTCTTACGGGAATCGTCACCTTAGTTGGTGCGAGTAATGAGTGGATGGGCAAATATCTATTAGGACCATTACGTATGTAGATTGCGGACAATTGGGAATGTGGGTCTCACGGGAAGCGTGCAAGGGATAACTCCCTGCAGTCGCGCTATTCATCTGTGTCCTCGGTGGCTCAAAAATGGTTCAAATGGCTCTGAGCACTGTGGGACTTAACAGCTATGATCATCAGTCCCCTAGAACTTAGAACTACTTAAACCTAACCAACCTAAGGGCATCACACAACACCCAGTCATCACGAGGCAGAGAAAATCCCTTATCCCGCCGGGAATCGAACCCGGGAACCCGGGCGCGGGAAGCGAGAACGTCGGTGGCTCAGATTGATAGAGCGTCTGCCATGTAAGCAGGAGAGCACGGGTTCGAGTCCCGGTCGGGGCACACATTTTCAGCTGTCCACATCGAGGTATATCAACAACACCTGTCGGCAGCTGAGGGTTTCAGGTAATCATTATTTATTCTAGAGAAGCTGCACCGTCATCATTGGTATCTGTTCTTTCGACAACAGTTACTATCTTCATGAACAGCAATAGTGTTGTTGCTCTTCGCAAGTATCGACGCATCAAAGGAATACGGAAAGGTTCTCTTTCCGCACCGGAACTGAAGAACGGAAATGGCAAGTTTGAATTAACTGGCGATTTGGCAGTTCCTCATGGGAGCTATTACTGTTCCCATGGCTGAAAATGTGAGCGCAGTGTGCGATCTTCAAACAGTGCACGAGTTGTGTCACGACAACTGAACATTCTGTTATCCACCGTTGCTTCGGACAACAGAAGAGCCATATGTAGTACTATTCCAGGCTGTCGTGGATGCAGACGGTCGTAACACTGAATACGTTTGTGACATGGAACGTAAAATAGTACGCAATTAACAAATGTTATTCCCTTTGTGTGAAATTTAAAAAAGAGTTTCCTTTTAATAATTTATTCGTTATTTCTCTTACGCTCGTCCTTAAAAATGTTTCTACAATGTTTCGTTGCCCTACGATGACCGCTTTTCAATAGCAGCCCTCTGAAACAGCGAAAGTTTAATTATAACCCGCTGCGGCTTAGCTGGCACTCAGCTCTGAAGTCAGTTCTGGAACCGAGAGGGCGCCACGAGATGCCCCAGAGCGAGTCTTTGAGTGGGTCCGTGTATCGGACCGAAGAAGGACACTCTTCGACAGTGTTTACAAAAGGACAGAAAGTGCATTGTGACATTGGACTTAGTCTCTAATAGGACTGTTGTGGACTTGCATTGCACACCAAGCTTGAAGTTATTTGTGTTCTTATAATAAAATGTGTCTTTGGAAGACTGTGCTGTTATCATTTCGTTAGTTATGTTTCTAGAAGGCGTGCATGATGTGAAGTTGGGAGTAGTGCCCCCGTGATACTAACATCAGCCGCACCTTGATGAAGTAGGTATCAGAGTGGGTATTAGAGATGACGACGACGAGGACGATGTTGACAATATGAATAGTAATGATTATATGGAATTTAAGACATGTAGTGTTATTAACATTATATGAAGGACTTTTTTCCCAATTACGTCGTCAGATGTGAGTAATGACAACTAACAAATGAGTGGCTACAGTACAGACGGAACAAATGTGTACAGAAAGTTGATTAGTCAGAGGAAGAAAGAGAAATATTTGGGTAAGATTAGAAGATTAGATAGAAGGAAAAAAATAGAAAAGCATGAGACTAGCACAGATGGTTTTTAATATGGTAGATGCTGGTTACCTGTTGGGCTGAGCCGGCCTGATGTGGCCGAGCGGTTCTAGGCGCTTCAGTCTGGAACCGCGCGATCGCTACGGTCGCAGGTTCGAATTCTGCTTCGGGCATTGATGTGTGTGATGTCCTTATATTAGTTAGGTTTAAGTAGTTCTAAGCTCTAGGGGACTGATGACCTCAGAAGTTAAGTCCCATAGTGCTCAGAGCCATTTGAACCATTTTTTGTTGGGCAGAAAGAAAACAGTTGAGATATACCGCGAGGGAAGCAATGCCAATGATAACAATTAAAGCCTTAATTTCATCCTGAATGCAGAGTGGTTTTGCCTGAGACGAAAGTTACAGGTCAATTTGTTCCACATTCTGTGGCCGAAATGGAGAAAAAAATAAAACAAACTTCGTGTTCTGTCTTACGACAGGTCTTGTCATGGGGGAAGCCTCGCCAGAGAGGTCCACCGCATGACCGTCTAGGGGAGTGATTCCAGTGGTGGTTTCCCGTTGCCTTTCACTTATGATGATGATGAAATGATAATGAGGACACCCAGTCCCTGAGTGGAGAAAATCTCCGACCCAGCCGAGAATCGCAACCGGGCCCCTTGGGGTAACAGACCGCGTCACTGACCACTGAGTTATCGGGGCGGACGAAAGGCAGAAGGAGATGGAGAAAGATTTAGTGCTACGGAAGAACAGAACCAAGATGCTATACGTATCTGCCCTGGTACTGCAGTTATGGAATGGTGATAGGTATTTGATTTGTGAGGAGAGGCATTGAGGACAAGAATGACAAAGGAACCGATGAAGTAAACAGAGCTATGAAAATCACTTCGCCTAAGTGGCTGCATCCAACTACCTGAGTTTAAGTGTGACTGATGAGATCACACCATCGATTATTGTACTCAAATCTTTCACTAGCTCGGATGGTCTGGAGACTGCACTGTTTGTGCATTGTTGAACTGCAGGAGGAGATAAAAATTTGGAAACACCACAATACGTTACCATGGTAATGATGACGCAGGCGGACAGCGACCACGCACCCTTCTTAGCAAAGCAGACCACAAAGGCTCAATAACATTGCGATTCGGTGACTGTGATGGCGAGAGGAGATGTGACAGTTCATCTTGGTGGTCATAAAACCAGTCACGGACGATGCCAGTTGTGTGAGCAGAGCCTCTGTCGCCTTCGAACGCAGCCTCACCGCTGGGGAGCAAACATGCTATCGTCGGACGGGCCTAATGAGCAGAAGTGGTCACACAAACCTTGGCGGTAATGCGACCTAGCAGAGCAACCGTAGGGCCCATCAATAACCGGACAATGGTGCAAAATCATCACCGAACCCCGCCATTTTCTACTCTTGGGACGTAAACTCGGCCAGAAATTGGAAACAGTGTGAAACAAGACTCATCCGATCAAATGTCTGTCTTCAATTGCTCCAAAGTCCAGGTTTCATGGTTTCACCGCCACAGTTTCGTGTTAATGACATTTGCATCATTGATGACTGGTTTTGGAATTCCCGCTCGCCTTGCAGTTCTTTGCTTACGGATTTCCCTCCGTGCTGTTTTGGTGCTGACAGGGTTCGCGAGTGCTACATTCAGTTCTGCAGTTCCGTTTTCATCTACCATCCGCTTATCTTTCGTCACGATCCTGTCCAACAACCGTCCGTCACGATCACCCAACACACATACACTTTCGTCCACATTGTAACTTAGCCAATGATGTTTCTCCGCTTTCCCTGCATGTGGTATAAATCTTCGATATGGCGCCTCTTGAAACGTCAAACGAGCACCAACCGTTTACGCATCTTCGAATTCACTTACCTCCGACATAACGCACTCAGAACTACATAAAACACTGCTCTGACCTCGATTCACACTTGAAACGTATTGAGCACATTGCATAGGTGGCGTTTGTGGTGAAATACAGTAGGGCACTATGTGATCAAAAGTATCCGGACACCCCCAAAAACGTACGTTCTTCATATTAGGTACATTATGCTCCCATCTACTGCCAAGTACTCCATATCAGCGACGTCAGTAGCCATTAGACACCGTGAGAGAACAGAATGGGGCGCTCCGCAGAACTCACGGATTTCGAACGTTGTCAAGTGAGTGGGTGTCATTTGTGTCATACGTCTGTACGCGAGATTTCCACACTCCTAAACATCCCAAGGTCTACTGTTTCCGACGTGACAGTGACGTGGAAACGTGGAGGGTCACGTACAGCACAAAAGCGTACAGGCCGACCTCGTCTGTTGACTGACAGCGACCGCCGACAGTTGAAGAGGGTCGTAAAGTGTAATAGGCAGACATATATCCACACCTTCACAAAGGAATTCTAAACTGCATCAGGATCAATTGCAAGCTTTGCAAGCGCTATTACAGTTAGGCGGGAGGTGAGAAAACTTGGATTTCATGGTCGAGCGGCTGTTCATAAGCCACATATCACGCCGGTAAATGCCAAACGACGCCTCGCTTGGTGTAAGGATCGTAAACACTGGACGACTGAACAGCGGAAAAATGTTGTGTGGAGTGACGAATCACGGCACACACGTGGCGATCCGATGGCAGGGCGTGGGTATGGCGAATGCCCGGTGAACGTCATCTGCCAGAGTGTGTAGTGCAACAGTAAAATTCGGAGGCGGTGGTGTTATGCTGTGGTGGTGTTTCTCATGGAGGGAGCTTGCACTCCTTGTTGTTTTGTGGAGCACTATCACAGCACAGGCCTAGCCTTGATGTTTTAAGCACCTTCTTGCCCCCCACTGTTGAAGAGCAGTTCGAGGATGGCGATTACATGTTTCCCCAAGAAACCTTCCAGCACGTTATTGAACGTATGCCTGCGAGAGTGGAAGCTGTCTTCAAGGCTAATAATGGTGGGTCAACACCATACTGAATTCCAGCATTACCGATAGAGGGCGCCTGGAACTTGTAAGTAATATTGAGCTAGGTGTTCGGATACTTTTGATCACATAGTGTCTGTTCAAGCATGCGTTACTCGTGATATTTCCATATTTTTGTCCAACGCCTGCAAATTATATTTTGTGAGACTTCTTTTCAGAAAAGAGGTAGGAAACATAGCAGTTTAGTTATTTTCAGCTCCATGATGAGTTGATGTGAACTCTATGAATAGTACAAAGAATGGTTGTGAAACTGAACTAACCTTCCACTCACCTCAAAAAATGGTTCAAATGGCTCTGAGCACTAAGGGACTTAACTTCTGAGGTCATCAGTCCGCTAGAACTTAGAACTACTTAAATCTAACTAACCTAAGGACATCACACACATCCACGCCCGAGGCAGGATTCGAACCTGCGACCGTAACGATCGCGCGGTTCCAGACTGTAGCGCCTAGAACCGCTCGGCCATCCCGGCCGGCCCACCCACCTCAGTTCATAATTTAATTTTATAATTGAACTGAACTTTGTGTAAAAAACTTGGGTTAGTCGAAGTAAACAAGTCACTCGTGCCATCCATTGACCGTATGTAAGAGTAAGAAATTGGAGGCTTTTGAATACTGGCTATTCTGACCTAGCTGGACACGAATTGCATGTCGGAAAGAAAACATGGTGACCGACAAAATGTATTCCTTACTCCACTGACACCAACGACTTCTTCCAATAAGAATGAGAAATTGGAGTAATACGAAAAGACAGAATCAGCGCGAGTAGCGAAGAAAATATATGAAGAACGATGCGCTTCAGGCAGTAATAGAACTCTACTTTGTCTCGTGGAATGTTCGTTACCGAATTGCAGTGTCGCTACTCAATTTTTTTTATTTAGATTAATAAGAAGTTGTAAGGATGCCACCAAGAAGTATTTGAGTGGCAAACACAGGCCGGTAGATACAATGTTGTGACATGTGCATTAGAATAACACATCCGCAAAAGCAGTGAGAGATGGCTAGCCATACTCAGCGCAAGTCTGCATCGCACAGCAGTAATAGCCCAAGTGGGTTAGGCAATGTCACCACTCCAGAGCAAGACACTTGTTCTACATTTACATTTATACTCCGCAAGCCATCCAACGGTGTGTGGCGGAGGGCACTTTACCTGCCACTGTCATTACCTCCCTTTCCTGTTCCAGTCACGTATGGTTCGCGGGAAGAACGACTGCCGGAAAGCCTCCGTGTGCGCTCGAATCTCTCTAATTTTACAGTCGTGATCTCCTCGGGAGGTATAAGTAGGGGGAAGCAATATATTCGATACCTCATCCAGAAACGCACCCTCTCGAAACCTGGACAGCAAGCTACACCGCGATGCAAAGCGCCTCTCTTGCAGGGTCTGCCACTTGAGTTTGCTAAACATCTCCGTAACGCTATCACGGTTACCAAATAACCCTGTGACGAAACGCGCCACTCTTCTTTGGATCTTCTCTGTCTCCTCTGTCAACCCGACCTGGTACGGATCCCACACTGATGAGCAATACTCAAGTATAGGTCGAACGAGTGTTTTGTAAGCCACCTCCTATGTTGATGGACTGCATTTTCCAAGGACTCTCCCAATGAATCTCAACCTGGCACCCGCCTTACCAATAATTAATTTTATATGATCATTCCACTTCAAATCGTTCCGCACGCATACTCCCAGATATTTTACAGAAGTGACTGCTACCAGTGTTTGTTCCGCTATTATATAATCATATAATAAAGGAGCCTTCTTTCTATGTATTCGCAATACATTACATTTGTCTATGTTAAGGGTCAGTTGCCACTCCCTGCACCAAGTGCCTATCCGCTGCAGATCTTCCTGCATTTCGCTACAATTTTCTAATGCTGCAACTTCTCTGTATACTACAGCATCATCCGCGAAAAGCCGCATGTAACTTCCGACACTATCTACTAGGTCATTTATATATATCGTGAAAAGCAATGGTCCCATAACACTCCCCTGTGGCACGCCAGAGGTTACTTTAACGTTTGTAGACGTCTCTCCATTAAAAACAACATGCTGCGTTTGTTTGCTGAAAACTCTTCAATCCAGCCCAAACAGCTGGTCTGATATTCCGTAGGCTCTTACTTTGTTTGTGTGATATGTTGTGAGCTATGTAGCCAGGGACTGGCAAATAGTGGAACAAATCCCCCTCAGAATCGTGTAGGCAGATGTGAGTGTTAGATTCACTCAGAGTTCAGCAGCATCTTCACAATGCGAGGCCCATGCAAGATGACGATACAACTGGGCACAAGAAGGTGCAGCCGTGAGTGCGAGACCGGGTCGGGATAGCCGCCTCCTGCGCGAGCCTCCTTGTGGTGCTTGCTGCCACATCGCTGATCTCTCTTCCGCGTCGCAGACTTATTTCAGAAGACATTTGTTCGGCAGCCTCCACTCGCCTCTGCAGTGGACGCGTGCGGGCCAGAGTTGCCGAGAGCGTCCATTCCACGGAGGAGCCCCAACGCAGCTAAAGTATCAGAACGCCACTGACGTCGAGACCGTGGAATATTGCCAGTTTGCCGGTCAATCGTCGGCCCGATGTCAGCGTCGCAGGGCGCCTACGGTTGCATCTCTTCGCCAGGGTGGAAGCTGTCGCCTGCGAGTTGACGCCGTTTAGGGTCGCCGGAGGGGGTCGGGTCTGCCTCGCATTACTAAAGACACGATGTGTATTTAAAGTTGAATAAAAATTTCTCGTTGCCACGAGGGAGTCTCTGGACCCACTGGCCCGTCACCACGACCACTCACCCCACTGCATTCCACATACGATATGTAAAAGCTCTATTTTAGAATTAATTTGTGCTGAAGTATTATGTTCAGCGTAGTTAGAATTAAGTTTTATACTGACACATGGCTCTTAAACGCTAACATGCAAGAAGAAAGACTACTTCCATAACCGCGGAAGTGCTACAGTTAGATTTCCTAGACAGTCGTGGAGATTTGTCCCTGTGATATCACCAAGTTTTCATCTGCTTAATTAATTCTGTCTTTTTTTAAATTTTTTTTGTTTTTATTTTTCACTCATCAGTCTTCTGAGTGGTTTGATGCATCCCTCCACGGATTCTTCTCTTGTGCCAACCTTTACATCTCAGAGTAGCATTTTCAATCTACGGCCACAATTGTCTGCTGGATGTATTCCAATCTCTGTTTTCCTCTAAAATTTTTACCCTCTATAGCTCCCTCTAGTACGGTGCAAGTTATGCCCTTATGCCCATATGTGCTACCATTCCTTCCCTTCTTCTTGTTAGTGTTCGCGATATACTTCTTTCTTCGTCGGTTCTGCGCAAAACCTCCTCATTCCTTACCTTGTCAATCGATCTAATTTTCAACATTCTTCTGTAGCACCACATCTCAGATGCTTCTACTCTCTTCTGGTTTTCCCACAGTCCATCTCTCACTACCATACAATGCTATGCACTAAATGTATACTTTCAGAAATTTCTTCCTCAAAATGAAGGCTTGATACTACCAAACTTCTATTGGTCAGGAATGCCCTTTTTGCCATTGCTAGCCTGCTTTTAATGTCCTCCCTGCTCCGCCCATCTTTGGTTGTTTTGCTGCCTAGGTAGCAGAATTCCTTAACTTCATCTAATTCATAACCATCAGTCCTGATGTAAGTTTCTCACTGTTCTCATTTCTTCTACTTCTCGTTACTGTTGTCTTTCTTAGATTTACTCTCAGTTCATATTCTATACTCATTAGCTTGTTCATTCAATTCAACACATCCTGTAATTCTTCTCAATTTTCGCTGATGACCTCGAATTTTAATCCCACACTATGATCTTTCTTTTATTTTCGTCGTTGCTTCTTCAATGTTTGGATTTAACAGCAAGGGCGAAAGACTGCACACCTGCCTTACACCGTTTTTAAACCGAGCACTTTGTTCTTGGTCTTCCACTCTGATGTTTTATTCTTGGCTCTTGCACTTGTTGTATATTATTCGTCTCTCCCTATAGCTTGTCCCTGTTTCCCTTAGAATTTCGGACATCTTTGACCATTTTACGTTGTTGAACGTTTTTTCCAGTCGACAAATACTATGAACGTGTCCTCATTTTTATTCAGTCATGCTACCATTATCAACCGTAACGTCAGCACTGCCTTTCTGATGCCTTTACCTTTCCTAAAGCCAAACGCATCGTCATCTAACTTGTGGTGTCACCGCCAGACACCACACCTGCTAGGTGGTAGCCTTTAAATCGGCCGCGGTCCGGTAGTATACGTCGGACCCGCGTGTCGCCACTATCAGTGATTGCAGACCGAGCACCACCACACGGCAGGTCTAGAGAGACTTCCTAGCACTCGCCCCAGTTGTACAGCCGACTTTGCTAGCGATGCTTCACTGACAAATTACGCTCTCATTTGCCGAGACGATAGTTAGCATAGCCTTCAGCTACATCATTAGCTACGACCTAGCAAGGCGCCATTATCATTTGCTATTTATCTTGTGATGCATGTACCGTCAAGCGCTATGTTCACCACTTATGGATTAAAGTTAAGTATTCCAGCAGCTTCGTACTTTATTTGCTAGTCTCAATTACTTTACCTGTTCCAGATCTCACGCCAGCCTGCGTGAGCTTAAACGCGTGCCTTTCGGCTACCTCCTAGTGGCTTGGCTGTCTTGCCAAGTCACAACAGTTTGGCGACGAGCCAATTCGCGTTTGTACCAAAACTACCCTGATTTACTTGTGTAATGGCTTCGCCACCATCTCCAGATGTACTGTCCGAATTTTATCGCTTACAGAATCAGCAGACGCAGGCCTTACTGGATGCACTTGGACAGCTAGTCCAGGGTCAACGTGCAATGCAACACGATGCGACGGCCGCCGCTCCACCGCTCCCGCAGTCACAACACGCAGTTGCACCACCTTTTGGTCCTTTTGAAGCGGCACTGGATAGCTGGACGGAGTGGTCACGCCAATTTGGATTCCATCTCGCCACCTACAGAATTCCAGGTAATGAGCGGCAGCCTTTTTTGCTTTCTTGTGTTGGAGTGTCCACCTACTGTGTGATACTGAAATTATTTCCCTGACGCGACATGGCAACACTGTCCTACAAAGAAATTTTGTCTGCATTAGATTCATATTTCAAAGAATCAGTCAATGTAGTTGCCAAACGGTATACGTTCTTTCGTACAAAACATACGGCCGGTCAGACTAATAGGGAGTGGGTTGCAACTTTGCAAGGCCTTACTAGGGATTGTGCTTTTGAGTGTGAATGTGGACTTCCTTATTCAGATACCATGGTACGTGATGCAATTGCACAGAACAATGCTGATGTTCGTATAAGGGAACAGATTTTAAAACTAGTCAATCCCTCCCTTCAACAAGTGATAGACATATTGGACCGGCAAGACACACTTGACTTTGCTCAGGAATCATTTGAAATTTCGCCGCCCGTGTGTCAGGTTAACCGGCCCACCGGGCACGCTGCGCGGAACAGTAAACAGTCCTCGCGCCCGTCCGCGCAGCTGCCGCAAAGCTCTCCGCCACGTGTGCCGCGCAAGCAAGCAAATGCAGTGCTAAAATCATGCACGCGGTGTGCTACTCGACATTCGCATGAGAATTGCCCATCACGCCAAGCTATTTGCTTTTTCTGTAATAAAAAAGGCCATGTTCAAAGTGTTTGCCAGAAAAAGCTCAGAACGGACACTCACAACTGTTCCAGGCCTTTTGCTTTGCGCCGGAATCGGAATCGAACCCAGAATACTCAGGCTCGTGAACCTTCTCCCATGGAAATTCATGTAGTTCATTCCACTCCGCCCAGTGCCACTCTTGCTAACAGTGACTGTGTTCATCCCACAAATAGTGTGTGTCGACGTCGCCGGAAATCACGTCAAGTCGCAAGTGATTATGTCCCAGTGTCGGTTCACGTTGCACGAGACAGTCGCTCTTGTTGTCAGCAGGATAATAAACTTTTTGTAGACTTGGACATTAATGGCAACGTGATACCATTCCAGCTCGCTACCGGAGCTGCAGTTTCCTTGATCAATCAAGACACGTAGAAACCGCTGGGCACACCTCCGTTGCGTGCCGCAAATATTAAGCTCAGTAGTTATTCAGGACAAGCAATCCCTGTGTTAGGACAGTGCAGCCTTCTTGCAACATACAAGGGACAAACAAAACTTGTGTTATTGTATGTCCTGCATTCTTCTTCTGCAGTGAACTTGTTTGGTTTAGATTTATTTCAGTTGTTTAACTTGTCTATAGTCAATCAGGTCCTATCAGTGAACCAGACTGTGCCTTCAGACAGTGTTTCTCGTCTATGTGAAGAGTTTGCAGACATTTTTGCACTGGGCCTTGGTTGCGCTACAAACTATAAAGCACATTTGAAACTGAAAGTAAAAGCGCAACCGAAATTTTTCAGAGCACGCAATGTTCCCCATGCATTGCGTGATGAGGTCGCAAGAACATTAAACGATTTGGAATCACAAGGTGTAATTGAACGTGTGCAGGCTTCTCTCTGGGCATCACCCTTAGTAATTTTGCCAAAACCTTCCAGAAAATTGAGACTTTGCGTGGACTTCAAGGCCACAGTGAATCCACAACTAGTGATTGCAACTTTTCCTTTACCAACGCCCGGAAGATCTTTTTGACAAACTGTGCCCGGGTAAATATTTTTCGAAGTTGGACCTAGCAGATGCGTACTTGCAAATACCGGTGGACGAATAATCCCAGCGCGTCTTGGTGGTTAACACGCATCTGGGTTTGCACCGATTCAAACGATTGCCATTCGGGTGTGCATCCGCCCCTGCATTGTTTCAGCAATATCTGCAAACAGTCCCTACTGCAGCAAACTATCTGGACGATATTGTGATCTCCGGAAAGACGGAAGAAGAACATTTAGCCAATCTCAGAACATTATTTCAGGTCTTGCGACAAAATGGTCTTTGCTTGCGGAAGGACAAATGTGTGTTTTTTGCTCGGAACTTACCCCACCTGGGCCATGTACTCAATGCCCAAGGCATACATCCGAGTCCAGAGCACCTCCATGCCATACAAGACTTGCCTTCGCCGCAGAATTTGAAGCAGCTACAGAGTGTGCTGGGAAAAATTAATTATTATCATCGCTATGTGCGCCACGCCTCTTCCATTTCAGCTCCGCCTCATCGCTTACGCCGTAAAGGTGTTCCGTTCGTCTGGCCGACGGAATGCGAACGCGCCTTTCGCCAGTTGAAATCGGCGTTGCGTTCCAATACTTGCCTTACGCCATTCGATCCCCAGAAGCCCCTTTTGTTGATGGTGAATGCATCGGATTTCGGGATCGGTGCTGTGCTTGCGCACAAAGATGGATCGCACGATCGCCCTATTGCCTTTGCGTCCAAATTGCTCTCGTCTGCGCAAAGACATTATTCACACATCGATTTTGCTGGTCCATTCTGGAATGCTCGATGGTTGGTTGTTGTAGATTCATTCAGTAATTTTCCTTTTGTTGTCCGGATGTCTTCCACGACGTCATCTGCCACCATCCAAGCGTTATCTGCTATCTTTTGCATTGAAGGTCTTCCGCAGACTATTGTTTCCGACAATGGCCCACAATTCATGTCCGCAGAATTTCAGTCATTCTGCAAGGCCAATGGTATTCAACATCTGACGTCCGCGCCGTTTTCGCCCCAGTCAAACTGTGCCGCTGAACGTTTGGTCAGGACTTTCAAGTCACAGATGTTGAAGTTGAAAGAGTCGCATCTCGGGAGGACGCGTTATTGCTCTTTTTGTCATCGTATCGCTCTCAGCCCCGAGATGGTCGCTCGCCGGCTGAGTTGTTGCACGGTCGCCCTCATCGCACCTTGATGTCTTTGCTACATCCGCCGCATCAGGTTCCTGTGCAGCGGCAGACACCTGCTTTTGCCCCAGGCGACGTTGTATACTATCGCAACTATCGAGGGTCACGGCGTTGGCTCGCAGGGCGCATTCTTCGCTGCCTCGGCCGCGCTATGTATCTGGTTTTGGGGGCCTCTGGTGAGGTGCGTCGGCATCTCAATCAGCTGCGCCTCTGTCGTCGCACGGGTTCTGTCGCTACCCGTCTGCTTTCAGCGACGGTGCCGTCCGGTCAGCGCCCTGGGGACCCATCTACTGGATCGCCTCAGCCCCAGGTGTTACCGACGCTGCCTTCCATTTTGCCCCATGGCGACGCGCCGCCGCCTGTTCTCCCGCCGGCGACGCCCGCAGTGGACGCTTCGCTGCAGCCGCCGGACGCCTCCCTGGGTCACGCGCCGCCGATCGCTTCCCGTGACCAGCTGTCCTCCGACATGGAACTCTTGCCCGCTCAGGACTACATGGCGCCTTCGCCCGTCGGGTGCCCCGACCCGATGGAGGTCGACCCTTCGGCCCCTCCTGTCTCTTTACGGGCGCATACACCGCATGTTGGCGTGCACCCTGAAGTAGGTTTTCAGGCGTTTCCTAGCTCCCCTCGGACCGAATGGCAGGGTGCGGGTGGCACAGCCTCGCCTGTTGTTAGGCTCCCCACCTCGTCGCATACGTCAACATGGGGTCCTCCCCACGGCGGGCGGAAGCCTTATAACACAACCGTACGCCGATTTGCGGGGGAGGAATGTGGTGTCACCGCCGGACACCACACTTGCTAGGTGGTAGCCTTTAAATCGGCCGCGGTCCGGTGGTATACGTCGGACCCGCGTGTCGCCACTATCAGTGATTGCAGACCGAGCGCCGCCACACGGCAGATCTAGCACTCGCCCCAGTTGTACAGCCGACTTTGCTAGCGATGGTTCACTGACAAATTACGCTCTCATTTGCCAAGACGATAGTTAGCATAGTCTTCAGCTACGTCATTAGCTACGACCTAGCAAGGCGCCATTATCATTTGCTATTTATCTTGTGATGCATGTACCGTCAAGCGCTACGTTCACCACTTATGGATTAAAGTTAAGTATTCCAGCAGCTTCGTACATTATTTGCTAGTCTCAACTACTTTACCTGTTCCAGACCTCACGCCAGCCTGCGTGAGCTTAAACGCGTGCCTTTCGGCTACCTCCTAGTGGCTTGGCTGTCTTGCCAAGTCACAACATAACTCATCCTCAATTTTCTTTTCCATTCTTCTGTATATTAGTCTTGCCAGTAGTTTGGGCGCTTAAACTGTGATAATTCTTGCACTTGCCGCCATTTCTAATCTTGGGAATTGTGTGGATGATATTTCTCCGAAAGTCTGATGGTATGTCGCCAGTATCATAGATTCTGCACAACAACTTGAATAATCGTTTTGTTGCCATTTTACCCAATGGTTTTAGAAATTCCAGTGGGATGTCATCTATCCCTTCTGCCTTATTTGATTTTAAATCTTCCAAAGCTCTGATTCTGGTTCCAATGCTGGATACCCTATCTCTTTCCTACTGACTACTGTCTCTTCGTGTATCACGTCATCAGATAAGTCCTCCTCATAAAGGCCTTCAGTATACTCCTTCCACCTATTCGTTCTCGTCTCTGCATTTAACAGAGGAATACCCATTGCACTTTTAATGTTACATGTTTCCGTTCATGCTTTTGACTTCACCAAAAGTTGTTTTCACTTTTCTATATGCTGAGTCAGTCCTTCCGACAATCATTTCTTTTTCGTTTCTTTCACATTTTTCATGCAGCCATTTCGCCTTAGCTTTCCTCAATTTCCCATTTATTTAATTCATAAGTGACTTGTATTTCTGTATTCCTGAATATCCCTGAACATTTTCGTACTTCCTTGTTTCATCGATCAGCTGAAGTATTTCTCCAGTTATGCATGGTTTCTTCGCAGTCACCTTCCTTCTACCTACGTTTTTTTTTTTCTCTCCAACTTCTGTGACTGCCCTTTTCAGGGATGTCCATTCATCTTCAACCGTATTGTCTACTGAGCTATTCATTATCTCAGTATCTATAGCCTTAGAGAACTTCAAGTATATCTCTTCATTCCTCAGCACTTCCGTATCCCACTTCTATGCGCATCTTTTCACCACTACCGAGTTGTGATCTGGGTCTATATCTGCTCCTGCATATGCCTTACAAACCAATAACTGATTTCGACATCTCTGCCTGACTGCCATGAAATCTAATTGAAATCTTCCTGTATCTCCCGCCCTTTTCTAGTATAGCTACTGCTCCTGTGATTCTTGAACATAGTATTCACAATTATTTACTGTCATGTAACTGTCATAAATTGCGATTCGTCAAGAGGTCCCTTAACATCAGCCATAGGGTGCCCTTGCAGTTGGTAATTGTTTTGGTCACACCAGCTGTTCATCGATATAAGAGCAAGTCAGGGCAGTTACTGGTTCTTTAATACCTTGTAGAGTCTTAGAAATGAGAGCCATGAAACCGTCTTGTCTAATGCCGGATGAATAATTGGGGAAAAAGATGAAAGCTTATTTATCATTTCCAGTGAGGAACGCACGAAATTACAGTATGTTTGCCAATACAGAGGGCTATTCAAAATGACGGACTCAATTTATTTTTTTATTACATGAAATAAAAACAGCACATGAAAAATCCCCACGCGGTTGTAAAGAGGAACGCTGATAGTTGCGTAAATGACGGTTAGAGCCAGCGGCGACTTCTGAGGTAGTACCGCTGTGCTGTGGCACCACTTATATGAAAAAGAAAGAAAGAGAAATCTATAAGAATTGCGCGTAGAACATTGTTTCGGAGTATGTATTTTCTGATTTGAAAAGGCGCCTTTTGCCGCGTGTGCCTAGCTCTTACATTCTGGGCACCGATGTCTTCCGATATCAAGCCACGTAACTTTTTTTCGTGTGACTTGCAAAAGAGGCAGTTTACATTCCACCCTATCAAAGAGACTGGCCGAACTGCGGAACCACACCTTTGCTGCAGTGAGCACGATTATCGAGACAATTCTCTGTGTGTGGGAAGAGTTCGGCACCCTCTTTAAATGTGTGTCGTGCAGCAGGAGGAAGATCCATTGAACATTTATAACCTGTATTTGTAAATTTTCAAACGTCTTGTTTTCAACTGTATGTAGGTGAGTCAAATCTAATCTATATTTATTGAAACAATAATTAAATTTGGTCCATTTTAACAGTTCAGTAATTTGACAGATAAGGTATAAAACAATATCATACAACTAACGGATACACTTAAGCAAGTATATGAAACACAAGAAGCTAGATAAAATCGAACCCACTATCGGGCCAACTTAAGTGCATGTGCACCTTCCATTATTAGGTCACGAGTAGAGTATGTAGAGTCCAGCGGGACACGGATTCAGCCGCAGTCACAAACATTGTGGCAGCAAGAGAGGGGAAGAAAACCAATGTCCACTCCGTGTGCATACCGGGGGGAGTCATTCCAGATGTGGAAAGGGTCCTTCCGGGTGCCATGAAGGGTACAGGGTGCACCCATCTACAAGTGGTCGCTCATGTCGGCACCAATGATGTGTGTCGCTATGGATCGGAGGAATCCTCTCTGGCTTCCGGCGGCTATCTGATTTGGTGAAGACTGCCAGTCTCGCTAGCGGGATGAAAGCAGAGGTCACCATCTGCAGCATCGTCGACAGGACTGACTGCGGACCTTTGGTACAGAGCCGAGTGGAGGGTCTGAATCAGAGGCTGAGACGGTTCTGCGACCGTGTGGGCTGCAGATTCCTCGACTTGCGCCATAGGGTGGTGGGGTTTCGGGTTCCGCTGGATAGGTCAGGAGTCCACTACACGCAGCAAGCGGCTACACGGGTAGCAGGGCTTGTGTGGCGTGGACTGGGCGGTTTTTTAGGTTAGATGGCCTCGGGCAAGACAGAAAGGGCAACAGCCTCAAACGGTGCGGGGCAATGTCAGGACATGCGGGGACCAAGCAGCAATCGGTATTGTAATTGTGGACTGTCGAAGCTGCATTGGTAAAGTACCGGAACTTCAAGCGCTGATAGAAAGCACCGAAGCTGAAATCGTTATAGGTACAGAAAGCTGGCTGAAGCCAGAGATAAATTGTGCCGAAATTTTTACAAAGGCACAGACCGTGTTTAGAAAGGATAGATTGCATGCAACCGGTGGTGGCGTGTTTCTCGCTGTTAGTAGTAGTTTATCCCGTAGTGAAGTAGAGGTGGATAGTTCCTGTGAATTATTATGGGTGGAGGTTACACTCAACAACCGAGCTAGGTTAATAGTTGGCTCCTTTTACTATAGACCTATATCTCTGACGTCGATCTGTTGTAGAATTTTAGAACATGTTTTTTGCTCGCGTATCATGTCGTTTTTGGAAACCCAGAATCTACTCTGTAGGAATCAACATGGATTCCGGAAACAGCGATCATGTGAGACCCAACTCGCTTTATTTGTTCATGAGACCCAGAAAATATTAGATACAGGCTCCCAGGTAGATGCTGTGTTCCTTCACTTCCGGAAGGCGTTCGATACAGTTCCACACTGTCGCCTGATAAACAAAGTAAGAGCCTACGGAATATCAGACCAGCTGTGTGGCTGGATTGAAGAGTTTTTAGCAAACAGAACACAGCATGTTGTTATCAATGGAGAGACGTCTACAGACGTTAAGGTAACCTCTGGCGTGCCACAGGGGAGTGTTATGGGTCCATTGCTTTTCACAATATATATAAATGACCTAGTAGATAGTGCCGGAAGTTACATGCGGCTTTTCGCGGATGATGCTGTAGTACACAGAGAAGTTGCAGCATTAGAAAATTGTAGCGAAATGCAGGAAGATCTGCAGCAGATAGGCACTTGGTGCAGGGAGTGGCAACTCACCGTTAACATAGATAAATGTAATGTATTGCGAATACATAGAAAGAAGGATCCTTTACTGTATGATTATATGATAGTGGAACAAACACTGGTAGCAGTTACTTCTGTAAAATATCTGGGAGTATGCGTGCGGAACGATTTGAAGTGAAATGATCATATAAAATTAATTGTTGGTATGGCGGGTACCAGGTTGAGATTCATTGGGAGAGTCCTTAGAAAATGTAGTCCATCAACAAAGGAGGTGGCTTACAAAACACTCGTTCGACCTATCTTGAGTATTGCTCATCAGTGTGGGATCCGTACCGGGTCGGGTTGACAGAGGAGACAGAGAAGATCCAAAGAAGAGCGGCGCGTTTCGTCACAGGGTTATTTGGTAACCGTGATAGCGTTACGGAGATGTTTAGCAAACTCAAGTTGCAGACTCTGCAAGAGAGGCGCTCTGCATCGCGGTGTAGCTTGCTGTCCAGGTTTCGAGAGAATGCGTTTCTGGATGAGGTATCGAATATATTGCTTCCCCCTACTTATACCTCCCGAGGAGATTCGAGCGCGCACGGAGTCATTCAGACAGTCGTTCTTCCCGCGAACCATACGCGACTGGAACAGAAAAGGGAGGCAATGACAGTGACACGTAAATTGCCCTCCGCCACACACCGTTGGGTGGCTTGCGGAGTATAAATGTAGATGTAGATGTAGATTGATGCTACCACTTGGAAAGCATCTCGATTTTATGGCGTAGTCTCTGGTTTTCACCACTCTCGACCTGATTCGCTTGATACATGTCTTCCACTTCACCTATCACAAGTATTCGTTTCATCTCATCTTCCCTCTTTACCCTCCTTCCCCATCCCTTCCTCCACCACTCACCCGTCGTGCTTTCATCACGACCGGTACTCGGAAAGAACGACTATCGATATAAACACGAATTTTTCTGTACTGTTGAAGGCTATCCTGACGTAATAGCTGCTTAAATGGATCAGTGGTATTAAGTCGGATATGTCGCAGAACAGCAACCGACAAAGTAACCGAAGTATTTTCATATATGGATTTCTCTGATTTTACTGTCGAAGTCATTTCTTGAGATAAATGTGAAAGGAAGCAGTATGATGGCTGACCTGTCGTGATACATGCGCTCTCGACAATGAAATAACGGCCGGCCGCTGTGGCCGAGCGGTTCTAGGCGCTTCAGTCTGGAACCGCACGACCTATACTGTCGCAGGTTCGAATCCTGCCTTGGGCATGGATGTGTGTGATGTCCTTAGGTTAGTTAGTTTTAAGTAGTTCTAAGTTCTAGGGGACTGATGACCTCAGATGTTAAGTCCTATAGTGCTCAGAGCCATTTGAACCAATGAAATAACGAGCCTCTGATGGACCGCACATTCCTTACAGTGTCTGGTACTGGAGACAGATGATCGTTTCCACGATCTCCTCCACGATGACTAAAGTTGCTCGCCCAATTTGAACTGCATAAAGTTTGATAAGATGTGGAACAGGACATGTATGCTTTTATGGTTGTTTTATTTATAAAAATTTGTCGTCGGCAGAAGAATGAGATAATATATCTATCACTTTAAAGTAAATAAAAATCGCAACTGAGATGAATTTCACTTTCGTCTATTACTATCGGTATCATTTACTCCCCTGATAAAGGAAGAATCTAGAAATTTGGAACTTTACTTAAATACTAGGATAAAACAATTTAGACCTAACGAAAAACTGTATACTGAGAAAATGGTAACGATTTTAGAAACAAATATTTTTGCTTCTGTCACAAGACACGTTCGATATAAATGTAGATGCTGACCGGACTGTTAAAACTTACTTATACTGGACATTGAAATCGCCATTCTCAGTTCTTAAGCGTATTGTTTAGCTACCGCGAACTTCGCAAGGGTCAAACTGGTTCCTTTGCTGCTTAGAACACGAGATATATCTTTCTAGGAAACATCTAACTTGGCAGTAAATTTTCTAAAAAACATTCATATTTTTCACTTAACAGAATATACGAGCATGCCCAAATAATTAAATTATTCTGAGAGCATTAGTTTCACCCATGTATATAGTTAAATATATTTCTCAATTTCGTATGATCACGAAGAAGATAAATGTAGCTCTGTATGTGTTATCTCGCCATGTTACCTCATCATCTCTATAAAGTTCCTCTTTGGCGTAATTTTACTCAACGATTCCTGACTGACAGATGATGACTTTTTGGGAGCGAATTATAAGAACGTCGTTTACGTAGAGTTCGTGTCAACATCGAGGTAAAGAGATTTCAACTGTGTTGAAATTGACGTTGGCAACGATAGTAATGGAGATAGACCATTATTTTGCAGCAGTTTTTTTCCAAGTATAAAGCAGTAAACGAATAATGATGCCACTCATGAGTGGCTACTCGATTTACCATTCCTCCACAGACAAGTCCAGAGACCTTTAGCTTCTTGCATGCGAGTTGTCAGTTGGCCTGCAGACACTAAATATCATCGATATTTTTCCCACTGAGAGGTCGACTAACTACGCATTCCAATTCGTAACAATGAAGGGAAACATGAAATATTGACAACAAGACGAGATTTACGCTCGTAAACGATGGGCGGAATTGACACCGCGGGAGGAGATATTCTTTGAGGATGCAAATTGTCCTGCCCGCTCATAGGTACCGGGCCCAAGAGGGCTGACAGAGGGAATAAGAAACCAGCGCCAACAACATTTACGTAATGCTGTTGCATAACGCTGTAAAAGCCTTATTTTCTCGCTTATTGTCATGAGTGTGTTTTTTGTTGCTTAAGTCCTTCACATTACAATACAATACCCGGTTTTATTTGTTCAATTTATTCGTTTAACACAATGTATGACCTGCTACCAAGAATTTAAATTTCCTCACATGCTACCGCTCATTTAAACAATCAACGTGCAGCGCTAACGGACTGTTCGTAGAGTGTAGTTCAATACGGAGAATCTAATAAACTCGTCCTACCCAACATTTCCCAGTATTTGAGTACTACGTCCAAATTACAGCAGTTTCACGTATCTTGCTGTGTCTGTCAACTGCTGGTGTGCCACGTGGCGTCATTGTGAGTGCATCGGTGTTATGGTTGTTGCTGATTTCTTTACACAGTGTTTGCCTGCGAATTTCGAAATGGTGGACTTGAAGGAACAGTCGATTTGCTTTCAGTTTTGTTTTAAGCCCCGCAGAACTGCACCTGAAACCCGCCTCATGCTAGAGAGAGAGAGAGGGGGGGAGGGGGGAGAAAAGGTATTCCGTGAATAAGCTTTGAGTTAAACAAGAACAAATAAGTGGTTTAAGCTATCAAAATAGGCTGAAAGTCAATAGAGGGTGACAAATACTTGCGTCGACTGTCATCGTACACAACTCCGGAAACGGTTGCGAAAGTGTGTGAGGTGATCGACAAGGCAAGACAAACCTTGATGTTTGTGAAATTCCAACATTTCATACCACACAGGTCAACGCATTCTAAGATGAATATGAGACGAATTGCAGCGAGGTTCGTCTGTCGTCTTTTGCAAGCCGACCAATGAGGTCGTCGCGTTCAGGTGTGCACTGAACTGCAGACAACATTTCGGGACGATTCAAATTTCCTGTCCAGGGTCACAACTGCCTATGAATCATGGGTGTACTATTAAGACCCTGAAAAAAATGAGTAATCTTTGCAGTGGAAGACATCATCCTCTTTGAGCTGAAAAGGCAGTGTTCTGTTTCCATAGAAGACATTAAAGCGGAATGACAGCAGACTTCCAACACTGCTTCCAACAATGGAAAAATCGCTGGAAGTGTTGCATACAAGCGAGAGTAGGCTACTTTGAAGGTGACGATGGGTATTCATGTAAGCTAAGTTTTGTTATTTTCACGGGGATCTTCTCGGGAATTTTGGGTAGCACCTTGTACAGTTGAGTTTATACTGTATGGTTCGTGCTCAAACTTCCTTGAGATAACTACTGTAATGCATTTGACAATCCACTGTGGCGGAGGTCGGTGGCGTGGAAGAGAACTGATTGGCAAAGTGATATGTACAGCTTCTTATTAGTTTGTTTCGAGAAGGAGCCAGAGATGAATTCCGCCCAACAAAATCTACTCCGTCTAAAGACAAATTAAGAAGCTTGTTTTAATACTTTTCATTCTCTAGGTAGACGAATGTAGAGGAGCAGATTTTTACATCCCAATAAAGGCAAGCTGATAGGGAGAGGTGGTAGTCCCAGCTGGGAATATTTGGGATAGGTTTCCAGATCCTTTATTTTCCTTACAACTAAGGGATCACTCCCGAACACTCCGATCAGAACCAGAGAGACAGCAACTATTTTTAGTTTAATTCTGGACAATACGTCTCTGGCAAAAAATAAGGCCTAGCGTATATGAATAGGTTTTATTTTTAATTATTGATTTACAATGAGAAGTCGATGACTAGTTTGAGACGAACAATGTACCTAAGTCACGTTTTGTTCAAACTGAGTTACGAGGCGAAAGGACATAGTTATTAAGACGCTACATACATGTTCCGGAGGCAAATGGGTCAATGTATCTTCCGACGACCCTGTTTTACGTATTTTGTGGTTTGTGCATTTTACACGAATGCTAGACTAGATTATTCTGTAAAATGACGTCTGCCTTTTTCCTCCCCCTTCATCGTCAATATGTACTAGTACTCTTCTCTAATAGCCCTGATATCACGATCAACTATTATCTAGCCTTCTTCACGCTAGGTTAATATGATGTCATTCACTTTTATCTTGGAGTAGAGATCGTTTACTTAACTTTTGTAAATTGAAATACCAGCAGCAGGTGACTATCAACAGCTTCAATACATAGTAGTACAGATAATATTACCGATGGTACAGCCAGTAATGCGGAATTATTAAACACGGTCTTCCGAAATTCCCTTACCAATGAAGATGCAACAAACGTTCCAGCATTTGAATCAATAACATTTGTCAACATGAATAATTTAGAAGCAGATATTCTGAGTCTAGTAAAGAAACTTAAGGCACAAACAAATAAACCAATATCCAAAGTAAAACAGTGAAAGACACATGCAAAATGTGTGGACCGTAGAAGATTGAGAAATTAAGAAATAGCAGGTGAGTAAGCCTTACTTCCAACCTTCCGTTTCCAGGGCTGTCGATGTTGCCACCATCGATATCACCACTTGTTTTTTTCTATTTTAAAAAGGAAACAAACAAAAAAACATCTGCTGCGATATTTACAGCTCTGGAGACCAGTCTACACGCTGCAGAGTTGCTCAGTCGTGCCACGGTTTCCTGGAGCGACAGTCCGTCTCACACATCGCCTGTGACTAAAGCGTGCCGCACTACTGGAGCCCTGGACGCTGACGTCGACGCCGCCGAGCAGCAAAGGGCCACCATCAAGAATTCAGCAGGCGTCAGGCCCCTTCGTGAGCTCCTTGGCGTCTGACGGCATTCATTCCTTCAAGGTCGCCCACTACGCTTCACGGGCCTCCATATTTCGCCAAGTGGCAGCCACGTTGTTTCGACCTTAAACGGTTCTTAATTGAAGTGGAACAAGACAGCCTTATTTTCGAAGTATTTATTACTCAGACTACTAGTTTCAGCGCAACATTTGCGACATTTTTAGGTTCAACACCTTTTTTTTTGGGGGGGGGGGGGTCATCAGTCTTCTGACCGATGCAGCCCGCCACGAATTCCTCTCTTGTGACAACCTCTTCATCTCAGAGTGGTACCATTTTACATTGTCAAACGCTTTTTGCAGGTCGACAAACTCTATGAACGTGTCTTGATTTTTCTTTAGTCTTGCTTCCATTATCAACCGCAACGTCAGAATTGCCTCTCTCGTGCCTTTACCTTTTATAAAGCCAAACTGGTCGTCATCTAGCACATTCTCAAATTTCTTTTCCATTCTTCTGTGCATTATTCTTGTCAGCAACTTGGATGCATGATATGTTAAACTGATTGTGCGATTATTATCGCACTTGTTAGCTCCTGCAGCTTTCAGAATTGAGAGGATGATGCTTTTCCGAAAGTCAGATGGTACGTCGCCAGACTCATACATTCTACACACCAAAGCTAATAGTCGTTTTGTTGCCACTTCCCCCAATGATTTTAGAAATTCTGATGAAATATTATCTATCCCTTCTGCTTTATTCGATCTTAAGTTCTCCAAGGCTCTTTTAAATTCTGATTCTAGTACTGGATCCCAATCTCGTCTAAATAGACTCCTGTCTCTTCTTCTATCACATCAATCAAATCTTCCCCCTCATGGAGGCTTTCAATGTATTCTTTCCACCTTTCCGCTCTCTCCTCTGCATTTAACAGTCGAATTCCCATTGCACTCTTAATGTTACTACCCTTGCTTTTAATGTCACCGAGGGTTGTTTTGACTTTACTGTATGCTGAGTCAGTCATACTGGAAATCATTTCTTTTTCGATTTCATCACATTTTTTCTTGCAGCCATTTCGTCTTAGCTTCCCTGCATTTCCTATTTACTTCATTCCTTAGCGACTTGTATTTCTGCATTCCTAAGTTTCCCGGAACACTTTTGTACTTCCTTCTTTCATCGATCAACTGAAGTATTTCTTCTGTTACTCATGGTTTCTTCGTAGTGACTTTTTTTGTACCTATGTTTTTCTTTCCATCTTCTGCGATGGCCCTTTTTAGAGATATCCATTCGTCTTCAACTGTACTGCCTACTGAGCCATTCGTTACTGCTTTATCTACAGCCTTAGAGAACTTCAAGCGCATCTCGTCATTCCTTTGCGTATTGATTCTTCCTGGCTAATGGTTCTTCAGCCTATTCTTCATCACTACTATATTGTGATCTGAGTCTACATTTGCCCCTGGGTACACCTTACAATCTAGTATCTGATTTCTGAATCTCTGATCACAATGTAATCTAACTGAAATCTTCCCGATCACCTGGGCTTTTCCAAGTATGTCCCCTTCTCTTGTGAGTCTTGAACAGAGTGTTCGCTATTACTAGCTGAAATTTATTACAGAACTCAGACTTATTCCTCTCTTGTTCCTTGTCCCAAGCTCATATTCCCCGGTAACCTTTGCTCCTACTCCTTCCGCTACGCCGGCCGGGATGGCCGAGCGGTTCTAGCGGCTACAGTCTGGAACCGCGCGACCGCTACGGTCGCAGGTTCGAATCCTGCCTCGGGCATGGATGTGTGTTATGTCCTTAGGTTAGGTAGATTTAAGTAGTTCTAAGTTCTAGGGGACTGATGACCTCACCAGTTAAGTCCTATAGTGCTCAGAGCCATTTAAACCATTTGAACCTTCCCCTACAACTGCATCCCAGTCCCTCATGACGTCAGATTTACATCCCCCTTTAAGTACTGCATTACCCTTTTAATATCCTCATACACTTTCTCTATCTCTTCATCTTCAGCTTGCGACGTCGGCATGTATACCTGAACTATTGTTGTCGGTGTTGGTGTACTGTCGATTCTGATAAGAACAACCCTGTCACTGAACTGTTCACAGTAACACTCTTTCTGCTCTACCTTCCTATTCATAACTAATGGTATTCCCATTATAACATTTTCTGCTTCTGTTGATATTACTCTATACCAATCTGACCAGAAATCCTTGTCTTCTTTTCATTTCATTTCGCTGACCCCTACTATATCTAGATTGAGCCTTTGCTTTACGCTTTTCAGACTTTTTACTTTTCTTATCACGTTCAAGCTTCTGACATTCCACGCCCCGAGTCGTAGAACGTTATCCTTTCGTTGATTATTCGATATTTTTCTCATGGTCCCTACCCATTTGCAGTCCCCTCCTGGAGATCCGAATGTAGGAGTATTCCGGAATCTTTTGCCAATGGAAATCATGTCACTTTTTTAATTGTAGGCCACACGTCCTGTGAATACACATTACGCGTCTTTAATGCAGTGGTTTACATTGCCTTCTGAATCCTCATGCCGTTGATAATTGTTGATTCTTCCGACTTTAGGGACTGTTTCCCACCCCTAGGACAAGAAAGTGCCCTGAACGTCTGTCCGCTACTCCGTCCTCTTTGACAAGACCGTTGGCAGAATGAGGGTGATTTCTATACAATATAAACCAAATAAGTAATTTAAGCCATCGGCTCCTTTACCAAAGGGCCCATACACTAAATAGGTGCCGTGGACCTCTGTTCATCAGGAGTGTATATTCCGGACGTATTCGCCACTTTAACCACATGGACATCACGTGTAGTAGCATATGATGTGCATGTGGTCAAGTGGTGACTACACGCTCCGAATATACATTCCTGATGAATAACGGTCCACGGCAACTAGTTAGTGTATGGGTCCCATGAACATGAATCAATGACTCGAAGACGATGCAATTGTAGCATTGAAACTAGTCGTCCGAATAACAAATACTTTGAAAATACGGCTGCGATGTTCCACTTTCATTAACTATGTTGTCAGTCGCTGTGCCATGTCCACAAGAACGATAAGCTTCCATGAGTTAAACGGTTCTATCCTGACAGCACCACGTTATCTCTCAATGAGTTCGCAGCACGACTGGTCTGTGTGTCCATTATAGCCATTTTCCCTCGTTACCCTTTCATTCTACTTCTGTTTCAGTCGCACTTCTTTTCCATCAAACTCTTCTCTCGTTATCTTTCTCCACACTTTATTTTCATATATTGAAACGGTATTGTCAAATTAGAAAACCCTGCTTCCTAGCCGTATTGGCGAGCATTTTCGGCCATCACATGTGGCTGAGGTCATATAGCAGGCAGAGCCACGCTTTCCACCGCCACAGACAAGGATACTGAACGTATACAAAGAAAGGCAACACTAAAAGGTCGCAGATTAGTTTCACACATTGGAGAGCGTCACGAGCATACTCAACTGGCAGACACTTGAAGACAGATGCAAACTCTCCTGTGAAAGCATACCTACAACGTTTCATGAACCAACTTTAAGTGATGTGTCTAGGAACACACAACAATTCCCTACGTATCTCTCCCTCAGGAATCGCGAAGATAAGACTGCATTAAATAAAGCACGCACAGAGGCGTTTAACCAATCATTCTTCCCGTGCTCTACACATGAATGGAATGGGATGAATCCCGAATAACAGGCCAATTAGAAAGTACCCTGTACCTTGCATTTCATAGTAAGGATGTAAAGAAAGATCCTATTTTCCAGTTACTGTGTCGTACTCACACGACCTGCAGTCGAACAATAGTCTAGCAAGACACAGAATTCTAAATTCGGAACTGGAGAATCAGACCTGGCTGGTTGACTAGAGGAATTTTATCAAAGGTATGGTAATCCGCAATTGTAAACACCTTATGGATTCTGGAACTTTCGACTACTGAAGTCACAATTTTCAGTGAATGGGTAGACAATGGTAGAAATTTTATTGTGCCTAATACTTTTATGGGCTTAAAATGTTACTTAGAGAGATTATTTCTAAGATTTATTTATATAAGTTTATGCCCACCTTTCCAGGGTTAGTTTCGGGACCTCGGTTGTTTGTATCGAATGTCAAGTCAAACACCTTTCAGCATTCTAACTTATCTCGAACAGCCGGTAGATGATGTTTGGAGCCGGCCGCTGTGGCCGAGCGGTTCTAGGCGCTTCAGTCCGGAACCGCGCTGCTGCTAAGGTCGCAGGTTGGAATCCTGTCTCGAGCATGGTGTGTGATGTCCCGAGGGTAGTTAGGTTTAAGTAGTTCTAAGTCTAGGGGACTAATGACCTCAGATGTTAAGCATAGTGCTTAGAGCCATTTGAACCATTTTGATGTTCGAAAGAGCGCTATTACAGGCAGAAATCTACAGATAACAGTCTTTGAAAGGTGCCCCTATTTTCATGAGAACCGAGGTTGGAATCTTCTTACACATCGGTCAGGGGCCCTGAATATATCGCTGAAACTGGTAGCCCAGTAAAATAACAGTTTGGAGGTTAAACGACTGAAAGGTGTTTGACATTCATTCATATGAAGTGCGCCATAAACGACAAAATCAAACCTCGATTTACTGCGTAGGGCTGTGGCGCATATGAGCTTCCGAATGCAATCGAAGTAATATTATAACAATTACAGACGGATTAGGGATCCTGTTAGATTCAGATAGTATAACAAAGAGCATCAGTATCAATTAAAATACTATTAAGACACAAAGGAATTACCGACATTGGCTGCGAGTGGGCACTGATTGAAATCAACGAGGAAAGCTGAAAATTGGTGCCAGATCGCGAATCGTACTCGGGCCTCCTGCTTGCTATGCAAAAGCTCTGACCACTTTTCTGTTTTCTTTTTTTAGGGACCGAGCGAGGTGGCGCAGTGATTAGCACACTGGACTCGCATTCGGAAGGACGACGGTTCAATCCCGCGTCCGGCCATCCTGATTTAGGTTTTCCGTGATTTCCCTATATCACTTCAGGCAAATGCCGGGATGCTTCCTTTGAAAGGGCACGGCCGATTTCCTTCCCCATCCTTCCCTAACCCGAGCTTGTGCCCCGTCTCTGATGACCTCGTTGTCGATGGGACGTTAAACGCTAATCTCCTCCTCTTCCTCCTCCTCTTTTTAGGGAATCGTTTGTGAGCTCCATCAGACTGATTACTTTCGCAGACAAACGAAAGGAGACCAAAAAGAAAAACTGGACTGGTTTGGATTCGTTCTCGCGATGCCGTTCTACATTGCGCTATGTTTACCACTTTTATTATTATTATTATTAAGCCCGAGAGGAGGGTCAGGCACGAAGAGGCAGTGGTCGCCTTCCGAGGCCTGGCCAGAATGCCCCTTTCTCGCCCTCCAAGAGCCAAGGAAAGAAAAGGGTGTTACAGGATCAAGAGAGACTTATTTGAACAAATTTATTCATTTATTTACAAGTATATATTTCTGTTACTTTATTTTTTATTAATTTATTATAAATTTATATATATATATATCTTTTTTAACTGGGTTCTACTACCGACACCAGAAGCTTCCGAGTCGACTTCGCGCAAATTAATTGATAGGTGACTCCCTCTTAACCGTGTCCCTGTGGGATCAATCATGTGCCGTGAACCACCGTCAAGTGTGTCTTCTAGTATTTGGGACGCCCCAAAGGGCAGGAGGATCCTCGAATAAAGCGCCTAAATAATTCGACAGTCGTGTCCGATACAATGCACGACGGCGGAACGCCTCATGAGTTGTCGTCAGGTGAAACCACAAGTCGAGAGCGCTTTCGGGCGCAGCTTGCAAAATCAAAAGCACCACTAAGCCCTTCAGCCAGTTGACGGCGTTCGTTCTGGCGGTGGGAAGGCAAGCAGTATCTGGGCGTAGGTTTTCGTCCGGCGTGATAGACTCAGGCTGTCGTCACAACAGGAGCGCCAGCATACGTTATATAAGAACCCAGCAGCAGCTCCTCGCGGCACATGTCAAGCGCTGCGCGTCTGAATCGACTACTGCGCAGTGCGGGCACAAGTGGTCGGAGTGGAGGCGCTGGCGTGTGGTTAATTTGCCATTCAGCACCACGTACCGCAAGCAACGAGCGTACGTGGGCAGGTATAAGTGGATGACCTCGTCGCCGGTAGATTCTCGGTCATGTACTTCAGTTCTTTTTTTTTTTTGGTCATCAGTCTACTGACTGGTTTGATGCAGCCCGCCACGAATTCCTTTCCTGTGCTAACCTCTTCATCTCAGAGTAGCACTTGCAACCTACGTCCTCAATTATCTGCTTGACGTATCCCAATCTCTGTCTTCCTCTACACTTTTTGCCCTCTACAGCTCCCTCTAGTACCGTGGAAGTCATTCCCTCATGTCTTAGCAGATGTCCTATCATCCTGTCCCTTCTCCTTATCAGTGTTTTCCACATATTCCTTTCCCCTCCGATTCTGCGTAGAACCTCCTCATTCCTTACCTTATCAGTACACCTAATTTTCAACATGCGTCTATAGCACCACATCTCAAATGCATCGATTCTCTTCTGTTCCGGTTTTCCCACAGTCCATGTTTCACTACCATACAATGTTGTACTCCAGACGTACATCCTCAGAAATTTCTTCCTCAAATTAAGGCCGGTATTTGATGTTAGTAGACTTCTCTTGGCCAGAAATGCCTTTTTTGCCATAGCGAGTCTGCTTTTGATGTCCTCCTTGCTCCATCCGTCATTGGTTATTTTACTGCCTAGGTAGCAGAATTCCTTAACTTCATTGACTTCGTGACCATCAATCCTGATGTTAAGTTTCTCGCTGTTCTCATTTCTACTACTTTTCATTACCTTCGTCTTTCTCCGATTTACTCTCAAACCATACTGTGTACTCAGACTGTTCATTCCGTTCAGCAGATCATTTAATTCTTCTTCACTTTCACTCAGGATAGCAATGTCATCAGCGAATCGTATCATTGATATCCTTTCACCTTGTATTTTAATTCCACTCCTGAACCTTTCTTTTATTTCCATCATTGCTTCCTCGATGTACAGATTGAAGAGGAGGGGAGAAAGGCTACAGCCTTGTCTTACACCCTTCTTAATACGAGCACTTCGTTCTTGATCGTCCACTCTTATTATTCCCTCTTGGTTGTTGTACATATTGTATATGACCCGTCTCTCCCTATAGCTTACCCCTACTTTTTTCAGAATCTCGAACAGCTTGCACCATTTTATATTGTCGAACGCTTTTCCAGGTCGACAAATCCTATGAAAGTGTCTTGATTTTTCTTTAGCCTTGCTTCCATTACTAGCCGTAACGTCAGAATTGCCTCTCTCGTCCCTTTACTTTTCCTAAAGCCAAACTGATCGTCACCTAGCGCATTCTCAATTTTCTTTTCCATTCTTCTGTATATTATTCTTGTAAGCAGCTTCGATGCATGAGCTGTTAAGCTGGTTGTGCGATAATTCTCGCACTTGTCAGCTCTTGCCGTCTTCGGAATTGTGTGGATGATGCTTTTCCGAAAGTCAGATGGTATATCGCCAGACTCATATATCCTACACACCAACGTGAATAGTCGTTTTGTTGCCACTTCCCCCAATGATTTTAGAAATTCTGATGGAATGTTATCTATCCCTTCTGCCTTATTTGACCGTAAGTCCTCCAAATCTCTTTTAAATTCCGATTCTAATACTGGATCCCCTATCTCTTCTAAATCGACTTGTGTTTCTTCTTCTATCACATCAGACAAATCTTCACCCTCATAGAGGTTTTCAATGTATTTTTTCCACCTATCTGCTCTCTCTTCTGCATTTAACAGTGGAATTGCCGTTGCACTCTTAATGTTACCACCGTTGCTTTTAATGTCACCAAAGGTTGTTTTGACTTTCCTGTGTGCTGAGTCTGTCCTTCCGACAATCATATCTTTTTCGATGTCTTCACATTTTTCCTGCAGCCATTTCGTCTTAGCTTTCCTGCACTTCCTATTTATTTCATTCCTCAACGACTTGTATTTCTGTATTCCTGATTTTCCCAGAACATGTTTGTACTTCCTCCTTTCATCAATCAACTGAAGTATTTCTTC
The DNA here is from genome assembly GCF_021461385.2 of Schistocerca piceifrons. Classification (NCBI taxonomy): domain Eukaryota; kingdom Metazoa; phylum Arthropoda; class Insecta; order Orthoptera; family Acrididae; genus Schistocerca; species Schistocerca piceifrons. Next base: position 395,472,081 of record NC_060138.1, on the reverse strand, counting down.
TGTTGCCCATGGTTTGTTCGCAGCTACCTTCTTTGTACCTATGTTTTCCTTCCCAACTTCTGTGATGGCCCTTTTTAGAGATGTCCATTGCTCTTCAACTGTACTGCCTATTGCGCTATTCCTTATTGCTGTATCTATAGCGTTAGAGAACTTCAAACGTATCTCGTCATTCCTTAGTACTTCCGTATCCCACTTCTTTGCGTATTGATTCCTCCTGACTAATGTCTTGAACTTCAGCCTACTCTTCAGCACTACTATATTGTGATCTGAGTCTATGTCTGCTCCTGGGTACGCCTTACAATCCAGTATCTGATTTCGGAATCACTGTCTGACCATGACGTAATCTAATTGAAATCTTCCCGTATCTCCCGGCCTTTTCCAAGTATACTTCCTCCTCTTGTGATTCTTGAACAGGGTATTCGCTATTACTAGCTGAAACTTGTTACAGAACTCAATTAGTTTTTCTCCTCTTTCATTCCTTGTCCCAAGCCCATATTCTCCTGTAATCTTTTCTTCTACTCCGTCCCCTACAACTGCATTCCAGTCGCCCATGACTATTAGATTTTCGTCCCCCTTTACATACTGCATTACCCTTTCAATATCCTCATACACTTTCTCTATCTGTTCATCTTCAGCTTGCGACGTCGGCATGTATACCAGAACTATCGTTGTCGGTATTGGTCTGCTGTCGATTCTGATTAGAACAACCCGGTCACTGTTGATAGTAACACACTCTCTGCCCTACCTTCCTATTCACAACGAATCCTACACCTGTTATACCATTTTCTGCTGCTTTTGATATTACCCGATACTCATCTGACCAGAAATCCTTGTCTTCCTTCCATTTCACTTCACTGACCCCTACTATATCTAGATTGAGCCTTTGCATTTCCCTTTTCAGATTTTCTAGTTTCCCTACCACGTTCAAGCTTCTGACATTCCACGCCCCGACTCGTAGAACGTTATCGTTTCGTTGATTATTCAATCTTTTTCTCATGGCAACCTCCCCCTTGGCAGTCCCCTCCCGGAGATCCGAATGGGGGACTATTCCGGAATCTTTTGCCAATGGAGAGATCATCATGACACTTCTTCAATTACAGGCCACATGTCCTGTGGATACACGTTACGTGTCTTTAATTCAGTGGTTTCCATTGCCTTCTGCATCCTCATGTCGTTTATCATTGCTGATTCTTCCGCCTTTAGGGGCAATTTCCCACCCCTAGGACAGGAGAGTACCCTGAAACTCTATCCGCTCCTCCGCCCTCTTTGACAAGGCCGTTGGCAGAATGAGGCTGACTTCTTATGCTGGAAGTCTTCGGCTGCCAATGCTGATTATTTATCAAAATTTAGGCAGTGGCGGGGATCGAACCCGGGACCAAAGACGTTTTGATTATGAATCAAAGACGCTACCCCTACTTCAGTACGACCAGGAAATCTGTGATGTGAGTGACAGACGAAGCTTTGAGTTTCACGGCGACTGGCAGTCAGAGATCTCGGAGCGCGAAGATCTGAAGCAGCGTCCTTGTCAAGCTGGTGCTGGCCGCGGTCCATGCGAATACCGTCGTCCGTAGGTATAATGCCCGCGCGCGTTTGTGGACATGAGTCAACCCCAGGCCTCCCGCCAGCGGAGGCCCCGTTAAACTAGTGTAGCGGACTTTGAATATGCGACATCCACTCACAAAATGTTTGTACGCCACTTGGAAACTATGGTCCATGGTGACGTGCAAAATACTTAAGTGTGGACGCTAGATAAGTGTTGACGTTACGCGTCCGGAGAATCATACGCATTTTGCGGAATTTTCTGTCATGGACCAGCACACATGTTAGTTGTAGTAGCCATAGATATGTGGCTACTGCACTCCCAATGCGGTCAGTGTGGAAACCTTCTAGAAGGGGATTGTTGTCGGGCGGAGAAAGCCTCTCTCGTCATCCATGGGCGTCATCTGGTGCATGTTGGCGACACTGCCTGATACCGCGCTGTAGCGGCACAACCACTGAAGCGTGGCTTGGATTTCATCGGCCGGCCGCGCCAAGCGCATCGCACGGTCAGCGAAGATACCACATCGGTACGTGACGTGTCGAATTCAGATGCCTTGCAGTCGTTGGCGAAGGCCGTGCAGTGCAGGTTCGAGGACTGCCGCGAATAAGACTCCTGATAAAGGATACCTCTGTCGCACCGACCGACCAAGAGTTATGTGTTCGGTCTGATGGCTGTTGACCAGAATCTGGGAGCGCGCCCCCTGGTTTAAACGTCGGATCACCCTTGCCGACGTCTGCGAGAGCCCATGTGTTCAAGCACGGCGCGAAGGAAACCGTGGTCGATACGATCAAAAACGTGATCAAAATCGACGGCGACAAGGGCGCCTCGGAGGCGGCAGGCCGTCGCCACGCCATGAGGTCGCGGTAGACGCCAAGTGTCCTTTTGACTTTGTCGCCGCCTAAACATGTCTGGTCAGGATGTATCACGTGTCTGTTTATGGCCTGAAGACGTGTGCGAAGGATACGGGCGAAAAGGTCAGGAGTGTAAGAGGACGCTAGTCGTGACAACAGTGAGAACCGATCGGTTTTAGAACCGGTATCATGATGCCTTTGTCCGCCCCCGGTAGTTGAGTGGTCAGCGCAACAGAATGTCAGTCCTAAGGGCCCGGGTTCGATTCCCGCCTGGGTCGGAGATTTTCTCCGCTCAGTGACTGGGTGTTGTGTTACCCTTATCATCATCATTTCATCCGCATCGACGCGAAAGTCACCGAAGTGCACCCAGCGAATGGTCTACCCGACGGGAGCCCCTAGTCACACGACATGATGCCTTTGAGGAAATTCATGGGGATGGTAAAACTGTCGCCGAGAAGGTCTTGAGACATTTGATTCGACTGAGCTCCCATCAGGGGATAGAGGGCGCGGTAGAATTCGTTCGAAAAGCCATCTGGTTCCAGCGATTTGTTGAGGGCGTCATATGCCAAGATTGCTGTTAAGTCTTCAGTAGTTATGGGAGCCAGCAGGGCGTCGCCCTGGGACAGGCAAATCACACAGGATGCTTTCATACTCGTGGACTGTCTTCGGATCGTCGGCATGAAACATCCTGTAATGCTGCTATGACGGCACTCTGCATGTCGATGCATCCAACCACTGCTGTCTCCGCTGGAGTTGGCGCTGCCGGTGGCGTCTCACTCTGACGTCCTGATATACGGATGCCATTTCAGTGGAGATGGTAACCTGTGCGCTCGCCCTGTCTCAGGCTCCGTTAAGCTGTTCCATGGTAAGACAGACCAGACGAACTTTGAGATGAGTAACTGCTGTCTGCCGTTCTTGTCAGCGCGGCTATGTCATTAGTTCTCTTAGCGCTGTGTAATAAAATCCCGACGTCGCCCGACGCCAGCACGCTCTGTCATGGCCATAACCCATGAGGGTCCATTGGAGGGCCGGGTTGGCACGGTCGAGTCGCCAGTGTAAGGTGGAAGGATGGACATGCAGAATCTGGAGGCAGCGGTCCCACGCAGCAGCGATCCCCCGCCGACATGCGTCCTCGTGCAGGTAGGGGACATTCAGCGTCCATGGACCGCGGCTTCGGTACGCGCGTTATTGCGGGGGTGTGACCAAACAAATGTATGGCAAATGGTCGTAAAGGCTGTAGGCCACAGTTCCGCGTCCCTTGTCACGGCTCAGAGTTCTCTAGAGATGTGTTGTAGGCTTTCTGGATAACTCCGCACGGAATGGAATCTGCTGCTATGAACTCATATTAGTTACTGCTTGTTGGCACTGTGTTTAGCCGCAAGATCACGGAAAGTATAAATGGTCTTTGTCTTGTGGCCCTCTAAGCAATATAGAACTCACATAACAAAACATACGTTATTGGTTGTTTTTTGCCCATCGGGGTAGTGCGAATGATGTGGTGCAAGTATACAGTTCACAATACGGTAATGTGGGGTTTAAGTTTAGTGCATTTTTGGTATCAAATCACTTTCAGTTAACTGTGCAGTGCTAACTGTGCCGTCGGACGTCATGTGGATTTTTCTGTTTCTTGCTGGGCAGCAGGAGCTATATCGTATAGCATCTGTTTCAGATAATCCTTAGGTATGATAACTCCCTGTTATATCTGGACAATAAACAGAAAATCCCGAAGAAGTAACGGCGGTTAAATGAGTAGACAGAAGATGCAACTGCACGAGCCATTTCGCCGGTGTTTGCAAGTTGCGTAAATGTTTGTTGTGTATCTTGATGGTCCTTATTTACTATATTAATGTCCTTTTTAATTAGTAATGAATGAATTAGATTATAGTCTTCGATTTTAGTAATGCAATTGTTGGATTCAGATTTTAGTAATGCTATTACTAATGTTGTTTTGTTGTTGTGGTCTTCAGTCCAGAGACTGGTTTGATGCAGCTCTCCATGCTACTCTATCCTGGGCAAGATGCTTCATCTCCCAGTACCTACTGCAACCTACGTCCTTCTGAATCTGCTTAGTGTATTCATCTCCTGCTCTTCCTCTGTGATTTTTACCCTCCACGCTGCCCTCCAATACTAAATTGGTGATCCCTTGATGCCTCAGAACATGTCCTATCAACCAATCCCTTCTTCTAGTCAAGTTGTGCCAAAAATTTCTCTTCTCCCCAATTCTATTCAATACCTCCTCATTAGTTATGTGATCTACCAATCCAATCTTCACCATTCTTCTGTAGCACCACATTTCGAAAGCTTCTATTCTCTTCTTGTCTAAACTATTTAGCATCCACTTTTCACTTCCATACATGGCTACACTCCATACAAATACTTTCAGAAACGACTTCCTGACACTTAAATCTTTACTCGATGTTAACAATTTTCTCTTCTTCAGAAACGCTTTCCCTGCCATTGCCACTGTACATTTTATATCCTCTCTATTTTGACCATCATCAGTTATTTTGCTCCCCAAATAGCAAAACTCATTTACTACTTTAAGCGTCTCACTTCCTAATCTAATTCCCGTAGCATCACCCGATTTAATTCGACTACATTTCATTATCCTCGTTTTTCTTTGATTGATGTTCATCTTATATTCTCCTTTCAAGACACTGCCCATTCCGTTCAGCTACTCTTCCAAGTCCTTTGATGTCTCTGACAGAATTACAATGTCATCGGCGAACCTCAAAGTTTTTATTTCTTTTCCATGGATTTTAATTCCTACTCCGAATTTTTCTTTTTTTTTTTTTCTTTACTGCTTCCTTAATATACAGATTGAATAACATCAGGGATAGGCTACAATCCTGTCTCACTCCCTTCCCAACCACTTCTTCCCTTTCATGCCCCTCGACTCTTATAACTGCCATCTGGTTTCTGTACAAATTGTAAACAGCCTTTCGTTCCCTGTATTTTACCACTACCACCTTCAAAATTTGAAAGAGTATTCCAGTCACCATTGTCAAAAGCTTTCTCTAAGTCTACAAATGCTAGAAACGTAGGTTTGCTTTTCCTTAATCTATCTCCTAAGATAAGTCATAGGGTCAGTATTGCCTCACGTATTCCAACATTTCTACGGAATCCAAAATGATCTTCCCCGAGGTCGGCTTCCACCAGTTTTTCCATTTGTTTGTAAAGAATTCGCGTTGTATTTTGCAGCCGTGACTTATTAAAATGATAGTTCGGTAATTTTCACATCTGGCGATTACTAGTATTAAGCGTAAATTTTCGAATGAGTGTGTGTAGAAAATTATAATATAGAGATGGGGAGTACATGAAAGGTTCACACTAAAATCTGTATTTGAATAATTCTGAGCTCAGCACATTTTGGAGCCATTTATGTCCCGTTAGCATTACGGATTGTTTTCACTGTGAAATATGAGGTAACTTAAATGTCTGGAAAAAGTGTTAGGGAACCCGTGTGGTGTTACTTCCAATTTAAGTGGAGCTGAAACATCATGTACTTTGTTTTTTTGTAACGGCTAACAGCTCGTAAACTGTTCTTCGTCCGGAACTTAACGGTATTATCTTTTCCATGAAGATTTTGTTATGATGAGTTTTGTAACGTACTAGATAAATAAATAAATGTTACTCCATACTTATTTTCCGAGTTTAAATGGAGTAATTCAAGTTCAACGGCGCACTACTACCATGAGTGTTTCACTTATTAATTATGATACACCTGCGTATATGACTATTTCAGATGAATGAAACGTGCCTTCATCACCCTTAATGATTCATCCCGGTAAACCTTCAACCTATTCAGTGAATACCATAAATTGCTCCATTGTTCTCTGGTCTAGTGCAGCAACAGTGGTACGATGTTCCAAATAAGACAGTCTCCAAATAAAAGACAGTGTTTAATTATTAATAACGCTTTCGCGCTCTTAGCACATCATCAGATTAACTGTAAAACGCGACAAAATAATTATTACATGAAAGTTTTGATCCGCGAAATTATCAAAACCATTAAATGGCAGAATAAGCTAATGGTGCGAGGATGCAAGCATACCTTAAAAAGGCAGCAGAGGCTGCAATAGTCGGAATTAAAAGTCATGGTGGATTATTAAAACCACGGAAAAATGGTTGAACCGGAAACACAATCCTCAAATTAAAGACAAAAATCCTAAAACGATATTAATCAATAAACATTGCAACAGAGACTGTTTTTTATTTGGAACAGAATACGCTAAAGTTACGATAGGACCCGTGCCTCTCTACAAGCCCGCCATGCCGCAGGTGCAGATTGTTCAGCATCCAGTGTTGGTCGTTGTAACCCATTTTTGGTTGAATCTACTGACTGACTTCTGCGGAGTTCCGTAGGAAGCTTCCACGCACCAATGGCTGAACCTTCACTTGCGTTTGACCTCCACATGCATCCTCGTATTGGGTGACATATGCTTCTTCTGCAATGCGATTGTTCGTATCACCTTCTGACTGACGTCGTAGCAGGATCAATCTTTCAAAAAACTGGTTTATAAATCCTGTTCCGACTGCAACAGAATTGTTGTCTCTTAGTTAGTATTCAAACACACACCTTTTACGATTGGCCGGCAACGCAAGAGCAACGTACACTTTTCCGTTAAAAGCCACAAGAAGTCAAATGCTACCGACTGGACTTCAATACACATTTTCTGAGATATTAGTAAAATGTTTATGTCTGGTGAAAAGATAATGTTATGCGGTCCTCCAATAATTTGTTTTTTCGTATGCGTGCTTGGTATTCATACTTGAAGGTTCTTCCTGTTGCCTCCTTCACTGTTCACGTTGGTCTGCTTCTAATATTCATAGATTCCCGCGCTCTTTGTGTATGAGCTTTGTGTACCAGATAAACGGACACGCGGAGACTGGCTTCATGCACAGAGGTCGACGTCGAAATCGATTTCACCGGCCACGGACCCAAGCTATTATTATTTTTAGCCTGGTTTTAAAGATTCCCTCTTGCTCCGAGACCCCGGGCTGCGAGTCCAAATATTAGTCAACGTCAATGTTTGCTCGCTTTCGAGAACTCAGTATTCTGCTTTGACGGCGGTCGCGTGTTTTTCCACGGGCCGTGCCGGCGTACTCGCTCGTGAACCTTGAGAATGCTTTACAAGCACAACTGGGCGAAATGGCGCTGCTCATATCGCAGCTGATGTACAAACAAAGCAGGGACTACTTCATCACGCAACTGGCGTGACTTGGTATAGCGGGTGTTAGAAAGGATTTTTACTTTGAAGATTCTAAATGTCTGCCAGAAACAAGTCCCTCGTGATTGGAAGTGCTTAGACGCTTATCTAAGGAGAGGATTTCAGAGTCACGCATTACTTGGTTCGTTTTTTCAGAAGCTGTGAAAACATAAAAGTGGACGAAGACAATAGAAGACAACGGAAGGTAAAGTATACAATTTATCGTGACGCTGAAATATTTGTTCAGAATATATTGACACTCATGTAGACTGCCTGACAAAATGTAAAGCACTCAGAAGGGAAGTTTGTTTTGTTTATTTGTTTGTTAGTTACGTGTTCCGTTGATCAATCTCACGGTAGCCGTTATGATGTGGAATGTGTCAAATGCATAAGAAATGCATTCCCTTAAATGGCACAAAATACACATATTATACTTACAGATTTATTTGTTCCTATTCAAGAATTCATCTGTGGTATAGAAGGAGTTGTCAAGGAGATATCTCCTCACGAACTGGCCATGAGGGGCCAACAGAACCGGCCGGCCGCCGTGTCATCCTCAACCAGCAGGCGTCACTGGATGCGGATACGGAGGGGCATGTGGTCAGCACACTGCCCTTCCACCCGTTTGGCAGTTTCCGAGACAGGAGCTACTACTTCTCAATCAAGTAGCTCCTCAGTTTGCCTCACAAGCGCTGAGTGCACCCCGCTTGCCAACAGCGCTCGGTAGACCGGATGGTCACCCATCCAAGTGCTAGCCCAGCCCGACAGCGCTTAAGTAATCTGAAGGGAACCGGTGTTACCACTACGGCAAGGCCGTTGGCTCCAAGGATATATGATTCCAATTTATTTTTGACACCACTACTGCTGCTGTCATTTCAACTAGTAATTTATCGAAAAGTTTTACAGCAGCATATTTTATCCCTTTGTGTGCCAAAGATAGGTTAAGTAGATGATTGTGCAGGTCTTTTTTTCTTCTGGTATTGTAATTATGAAGGAGGAATCGAAATGAGACTTCACAGATTGAGAGGGTGTTGTAGTTGTTGTTGTGGTCTTCAGTCCTGAGACTGGTTTGATGCAGCTCTCCATGCTACTCTATCCTGTGCAAGCTTCTTCATCTCACACTACCTACTGCAGCCTACATCCTTGTGAATCTGCTTATTGTACTCATCTCTTGGTCTCCCTCTACGATTTTTACCCTCCACGCTGCCCTCCAATACAAAATTGGTGATCCCTCGATGTCTCAGAACAGGTCCTACTAACCGATCCCTTCTTCTAGTCAAGTTGTGCCACAAGCTCCTCTTCTCCCCAATCCTATTCAATACCTCCTCATTAGTTATGTGATCTACCCATCTAATCTTCAGCATTCTTCTGTAGCACCACATTTCGAAAGCTTCTATTTTCTTCTTGTCCAAACTATTTATCGTCCATGTTTCACTTCCAAACATGGCTACACTCCATACAAATACTTTCAGAAATGACTTCCTGACACGTAAATCTATACTCGATGTTAACAAATTTCTCTTCTTCAGAAACGCTTTCCTTGCCATTGCCAGTCTACATTTTATATCCTATCTACTTCGACCATCATCAGTTATTTTGCTCCCCAAATAGCAAAACTCCTTTACTACTTTAAGTGTCTCACTTCCTAATCTAATACCCTCAGCATCTCCCGACTTAATTCGACTACATTCCATTATCCTCGTTTTACTTTTGTTGATGTTCATCTTATATCCTCCTTTCAAGGCGCTATCCATTCCGTTCAACTGCTCTTCCAAGTCGTTTGATGTCTCTGACAGAATTACAATGTCATCGGCAAACCTCAAGGTTTTTATTTCTTATCCATGGATTTTAATACCTACTCCGAATTTTTCTTTTATTTCCTTCACTGCTTGCTCAATATACAGATTGAATAACATCGGGGAGAGACTACAACCCTGTCTCACTCCCTTCCCAACCACTGCTTCCCTTTCATGCCCCTCAACTCTTATAAATGCCGTTTGGTTTCTGTACAAATTATAAATAGCCTTTCGTTCCCTGTATTTTACCCCTGCCACCTTCAGAGAGGGTATGTAACGTTATTTCAGGGAATACGAAATCGAGTCAAGTTTACAAAGTATGAGGTCACTTGTCACTTGCGCCCCTCCGGCTTCGGTGCATATACGATTCAGCTGGAAAGGATGCCACAAAGCCGTCGCATCCTTTCCTGAGGCAATCTGACACACAACCTCCGTAACTGATCTTCGGTGTCCCGGATACTGACACTGGGACGTGTTGACGTCCGACCTGGTGCCATACATGACCTGTAGGCAACAGGTTCAAATGGTTGAAATGGCTCTGAGTACTATGGGACTTAATAGCTGAGGTCATCAGTCTCCTACACTTAGAACTGCTTAAACCTAACTAACCTAAGGACATCACACACATCCATGCCCGAGACAGGATTCGAACCTACGACCGTAGCAGCAGCGTGGTTCCGGACTGAAGCGCCTAGAACCGCTCAGTCACATCGGCCGGCGGCAGTAGGTCTGAGGAACTTTTTGGCTACTGGAGTACCCCAACATCTGGATGACATTTCATAGAGACATCCCATGTATGGACGAGCAATGTCCTGTTGAAAAATGGCATCACGATACTGTCACACGAGCGCGCAAGCTGTTCGAGACGTACCGTTGTGCCTACACAGTACCCTCAGTTGCTACCAGCCATGACATGAGGCCATAACTGATGACTCGCCACACGATGACGGCAGCCAAGCGTAAAACGACTGTGCCTTTCCAAAACATTGGAAGAACAGAACTTCTCGGCAAGTTGCCGCCATACTCGTCTAAGATAGTCAAGCGGGACAGTGCAGAAGTGCCGTCCTTCGCTGAATGCAGTGCGACTCCATTCGTCAGTAGTCCATGCTTCCCAGTCACGGCAACACTCCAAACCAGCCGTTTGTGTTGCGATGTTAAGGGCAGCCTACGCGTGTGACTGAAACTGCGTAGTCCAGCAGCTGCTGGTCTCCAGCGAATGGTGCGGTATGTCACGAAATGTTGCAGGGTATCTATTATTTGTTGTCGGATGGCAGGCGCAGATGTGAAGTGGTTACGATGTGGTTGGTGTAGAATACAGCGGTCTTTCCTTGTGGCGTTCAGACGTGCTAGATCGGAACCTCGACGATGTGTGCGCCTGCCCTCACGCTCCCATGCAGTCCAACATTGGGCCACTGTCACATCCGGATACCTCACAGATCTAGATATTGTACAATTCGACCAACCCGCCAAATGGATGTCCACAGTGAGGCCCTCTCTAACTCTGTCAGTTGCTGACATCGCTGTCTCACATCAGTAGGCGGCTTCTCCCGGTCCTTCACAGAGATCACTCAACATTTGACGCTGTTCACGCGTCTTATATATCGCACTAGGCCTGTTGTAAAATGTGAATGTCGTGTGACTACGACCTCCTGTCGGTTAGACCGTTCGCCAGGTGCAAGTCTTCCGATTTGTCGCCACTTCGGCGACTTGCGCGTCGATGGGGATGAAATGATGATGATTAGGACAACAGAACACCCAGTCCTTGAGCGGAGAAAATATCCGCTTCAGCCGAGAATCGAAGCCGGGCCCTTAAGATTAACATTCTGTCGCTCTGACCACTAAGCTACCGGGGGCAGAGACTAGACCTTTTGACAGTGCTTAATACGAACAACATTACCGTACTCTGGTGGCTGTTCTGCCTGTCGCAGAGAACTGCATCTCTTAGCATTTACGTTCGGCCCATGGTGTGTACGCTGCTAAACTTTCTTTGTAAGGCGGTGTTTATTAAAAATAGTCTAAAAGTACTCTGACTAGATATTTTACGAGAAAATTTGATTTCTAGTGCAGTTATTAAAACGATGGTTTACGCTTCAATGGTACTCTTGAAAGTCTAGCTTAAACATTGTCGGTGGTTGTTAGGGCAACGCCGAGAGACAGTTTGTTTTACGACGTTTGCTGAAAATTACATTCAAAAGTTTCTTTTCTCCAAAGCAATTACGAACTGCTCCTTCTTAATCCTAATTGTGAGAAATTTTAGTCAAACATTTCTTCTTTTCGACAACTTCTTGTAGACTCGAACGAGCCTAACCTGCGTAACTGCGAAAAATTGTCCAGGTGCAAGTAGGACCCACGCTCGGAGGTTTGCGTACACACTTAGTTATCTACACAGACAGTTCGTCATCCCTGTAACCAAAAATCTCGACGATTTTTGCCTTTTATCGACACTGATACTGACAAGACACTGGTCTAGGGAATTACACGACTTTCGAGTATGTTTTAATTTGAAATTTGAAGTCGGATAATAAATGAAAAACAAATATTTTTCTCGGATGTTACAACAACAAATTAACGATTTTCTGAATGAGATTTTCACTCTGCAGCGGAGTGTGCGCTGATATGAAACTTCCTGGCAGATTAAAACTGTGTGCCGGACCGAGACTCGAACTCGGGACCTTCGCCTTTTGCGGGCAAGTGCTCTACAACTGAGCTACCCAAGCACGACTCACGCCCCGTCCCCACAGCTTCTGGTTTTTCCCCCCTCACTTCTACTGTGAAACCTTGCTTCTTCCAAATTTCGTGATTCTAGGTCAGCGGAAATAGGTTTTAATGAGTGAGTTTGTACTTATCAAAATATGTGATATAAATGGCCGTATCTTTTGATTGCGTTGACTTAGAGGCTTGCTTTTCTCACAAAACCAAGGGACTACAGCCCTTAGTATGTGATATAAATTTCGACTTGATACGTCTATCCATTCCTGAGAAAAAAGGTGGTTCAACTAACGGTGAGGCAGACAGTCGGATAACAAATGAAAATGGACAAAAGCTTTTTTTCGTGTTGTACAGTTATGAACTAACAATGTTCGGATATTTTTCTTTACTTGTACTGTGAAGCCTTTCTACCTGCCAAATTTCATGGTTCTAGGTCAACGTGAAGTATCCTACGGGTTTTGATGAGCGAGTTTGCGAGTTAAAAAATATGTGCCATAAACGCCTGTACCTTTTGATTGCAATAGCTTAGGAGCGTTATTTTTTTCCACCGGCAAGGGACCGTAGACTTAAGTATGTGATTTAAGTTTCAACTTGTTATGTCTACCCGCCACCGATAAAAGAATTTTTAAGAGTCGAACAGACAGACAGGCAGATAGACAGACAGACATAGACAACAAAATGAGTCTGTAAGTGTTCCGTTTTGGTTGGTTGGTTGATTGTGGGAGGGGACCGAGCAGCGAGGTCATCGGTCCCATAGGATTAGGGAAGGATGGGGAAGGACATCGGCTGTGCGCTTTCAAAGGAACGATCCCGGCATTTGCCTGAAGCGATTTAGGGAAATCACAGAAAACCTAAATCAGGATGGCTGGAGGCGGTTTTGAACCGTCGTCCTCCCGAATACAAGATCAGTTTTTACCAACTAAGACATGGAAGCCTAAAAATTAAGAACATAGAATCAGACGTTGAAAACAATAGAGTTTCTGACCGATACAATAATTCGTGCATCTAAAATTTAAACAGACGCAAAATCCCCAAGATTGGCGATCTTTTACAGAAGCTCGAAATTTAGCACGGACTGCAATGGAGATGCTTATAATAGTTTCCACAAGGAAACATTGTCTCGAAACCTGGCAGAAAGTCCAAACAGATTGTGGTCGTATGCGAAGTACGTTAGCGGCAAGAAACAATCAACGCCTTCTCTGCGCCATAGTGATGGAGATACTATCGAAGACAGTGCTGCCAAAGCAGAGATACTAAACACAGCCTTCCGAATTGCCTTTACAAAAGAAGACGAAGTAAATATTTCAGATTTCGAATCAAGAACAGTTGCCAACATGAGTAACGTAGAAGTAAATATCCTCGGAGTTGGAAGCAACTTAAATCATTTAATAAAATCAAGTCTTCTGGTCCAGACTGTATACCAATCAGGTTCCTTTCAGAGGACGCTGATGCATTAGCTCCATACTTAACAATCATATACAACCGTTCGCTCGACGAAACATTCGTACCCAAAGACTAGAAAGTTGCACAGGTCGCGCCAATATTTAAGAAAGGTAGTAGGAGTAATCTACTTAATTACAGGCCCATATCATTAACATCGATATGCAGCAGGATTCTGTAACGTTTATTTGTTCGAACATTATGAATTACCTCGACGAAAACAGTCTACTGACACACAGTCAACATGGGTTTAGAAAACATCTTTCTTGTGAAAAACAACTAGCTCTTTATCCGCATGAGGTGTTGAGTGCTATTGACAAAGGATTTCAGATCGATTCCGTATTTCTGGATTTCCGGAAGGCTTTTGACACTGTATCACAAAAGCGGCTTGTAGTGGGAAAAAAATGGTTCAAATGGCTCTAAGCACTACGGGACTTAACATCTGAGGTCATCAGTCCCCTAGACTTAGAACTACTTAAACCTAACTAACTTAAGGATATCACACACACCCATGCCCGAGGCAGGATTCTAAACTGCGAGCGTAGCAGCAGCACGGTTTCGGACTGAAGCGCCTAGAACCGCTCGGCCACAGCGGCCGGCTACTTGTAGTGGAATTGTGTACTTATGAAATATCGTCTCAGTTATGTGACTGGATTTGTGACTTCCTGTCAGAGAGATCACAGTTCGTAGTAACTGATGGAAAGTCATGGAGTAAAACAGAAGTGTTTTCTGGCGTTCCCCAAGGTAGTGTTATAGGCCCTCTATTGTTCTTGATCTATATTAACGATTTGCGAGAAAATCTGAGCAGCCGTCTTAGGTTGATTGCAGATGACACTGTCGCGTATCCATTAATAAAGTCATCAGAAGATCATAACAAATTGCAAAACGATTTAGAAAAGATATCTGAACTGTGGGAAAATTGGTAGTTGACACTAAATAACGAAAAGTGTGAGGTCATCCACATGAGTGCTAAAAGGAATTCGCTAAACTTCGGTTACACGACAAGTCAGTAAAATCTAGAGGCCGTAAATTCAACTAAATACCTAGGAATTACAATTACGAACAACATAAATTGGAATGAACACATAGAAAATGTTGTGAGGAAGACTAACCAAAGACTGCGTTTTATTGGCAGGACACTTAGGAACTGTAAAAGATCTACTAAGGAGACTGCCTACACTACGCTTGTCCGTCCTCTTTTAGAATACTGCTGCGCGGTGTGGGATCCTTCCCAGGTACGACAGATGGAGCACATCGAAAAAGATCAAAGAAGGCCAGCACGTTTTATATTATCGCGAAATATGGGAGGGAGTGTCACTGAATTGATACAGGATTTTGGCTGGACATCATTAAAAGAAAGAGGTTTTTCGTTGTGACTGAATCTTCTCACGAAATTCCTATCACCAACTTTCTCCTCCAAATGCGAAAATTTAACACCGACATACATAGGGAGAAACGATAACCACAATAAAATAAGGGAAATTAAAGCTCGTACGGAAACATATAGGTGTTCGTTCTTTCCGCGCTCTATAGGAGATTGGAATAATAGAGAATTGTGAAGGTTGTTCGATGAACCCTCTGCCAGGCACTTAAATGTGATTTGCAGAGTATCCATGTAGATGCAGATAGAATCTGCTTCCAAACTAAACTGAATCGTCGACGGCGGTAGTTGTCTGTGGTTGACGCTCTGTACATGAAGCACATTTTACGGAACGTATCAAGAATCAGGTATATTTTACGTTGTGATTACTGGAAGGCACACAGACGTGAGTAATATAAACCCAAGTTATGTTCATTCCAAGTAGCTTATATGTCACCTGCAGCACGGTAATGCACCTGCATGTAAAAGATATACCCTTGTAAAATCGGATGGTACTCTTGAAAATAAAAATTTTGTAGTTCTATGCGTAAGTTAAAATTTGTCCCCCGTTTCTGCCTTCATTCAAATGTTCAAGTATGTGTGAATTCCTAAGGGACCAAACTGCTGAATTCGTCGGTCCCTAGATTTACACATTACATGAACTAACTTGTCCTAAGAACAACACACACACCCATGCCCGAGGGAGGACTCGAACCTCCGGCGGGCGTGGCCGCGCAATCCGTGACATAGCGCCTCTAACCGCGCGGCCACTCCGGGCGGCAATGCCTTTATTCATGTAGAAGATAATACGGCCTTGTGAAACCGTACGAATTTCTTTAACACACTATGCTTCTAAGGTCCTATTCAGCCCAAGAGGCCTGCCGAATTGCACGGCTAGCATGGTGGCCACTCTCTCTTCGATAAACACTGGCAAGTTCTGCGAGGAGGATGGCCGTTCTGCTACGGGATCAGAACAAAAGAAGGCGCTAACCACGTACAGACGCCCTGTCACCCTCGGCGCCTCAGTGAATACTTTGATTGCATCTCTCTGCCACACTCATGCGGCTGTCGGCAACACCTGCTTCCATCGGATACCGAAACGAAGCTCGAGGCCAGAGAGAACGGCGCTCGGTCCGGCCGCTTGTGACCCACTTCTGCGTGCGCCGCGGTCTCATCGATTGACATCGACGCGGGTTTTCCGTGAAACGTTGTTCGTGTGACGTTGGCTCGTCATCCATCAGCACGATAAAACGAACGTTTGCAGCGAATGATCTTGTTGGTTATGGGAACTTTGGCAATTAGCGTAGCGAGTGCCCAGCCCGCTGTGGTATGTGTTTTAGTTTTATGGGCGCACAACAGCAAAATGGGACATAAAAGAATTGATTCTAATCTTGTCATCTACATCTGCTCCATTACTGTGCAACTGACACTCAAGTGTTTGGTAAAGGGTTCGATAACCACTTTCAGACTATCTCTAAATCGTTCCATCCTCGAACAGTACTTCGGAAAAATGAACGCCTAAATCTTCCCGCGAGAGCCCTGATTTCTCTTCTTTTATTATCTTACTTATTTCTCTATATATTCATACCCGTCAGCAAAATATTTTCGTATTCGGAAGAGAAAGTTGTAGATAGAATTTTCGTGACAAATAACTGAAAACTCCTTAATTTTAATGATTAATGCTCCAGTTCATTCGTCACGTTCGTGAAACACTTTCCCCTAACTCGCTGTAATAAAAAACGACTGCCCTTCTTTGAACTTTTCGAGTCCTCCGTCAATGTTATCTGGTAAAGATTCCATACCAAGCAGCAATACTCCAGACAAGTGTAACGTAGGTAGTCTGCTTATTGGATTTGTTGAATCTAAGTGCTCTGCCAATAAACCGAAATTCTTGGTTTACCTTCCGAACAAATTTTTTATGTGGTGGTTCCAGTTTAAGTTGTTCGTAACTGTAAGCGCTAGATACATAGCTGAATTGAAAATCTTTAAATTTGTGTGACGTAACGTATAACGGAAATATAACGGAATTTTTCTGTGGATTACCTCAAATCCATTTTGTTTAGGGATAATTGCTACTTTTCGCACCATGCAGATTTCTTGTCCAAATCATTTTGCAATTCCTTTCATCTTCCGATCATTTTACCAGGCGATAAATGACAGTAGCACAGAACTGCTCAGATTTTTTCCTAAATAATTTATAGAAATTCAAAACAACAGAGGGCCTGTAAGACTTCCTTGGGGAACGCCACATGTCACTTCTGTTTCACTCGATGATTTCTTGTCAGTTACTACGAATTGTGAACTTTCTGACACGAAATCACGAATCCAAGTCACACAACTGAAACGATACTCCACAGACATGCAATCTGCTTAAACACTGCTTGTGAGGAACAGTGTCAAAAGCCTTCTGGGAATCTAGAAATATGGAGTGAACTTGAGATCCCCTACTGGTAGCAATGAAACAGAAATGATGTTACTGTAGGTAAATATCCTACAGCCGTTAATTAAAAAAATGTAAAGTTGTCGACAGATTTGAGAAACAACCTGGACATTCTATTTAAAACAATGAGCTACTGCGTTACTCTTACGAAATATTACGTTTTGTGCGACTGATGGTATCACGAAAATTTGGTATGAATTGAGAAAGATGAGTTTGGATAATTCAAACATGTTGAAAATTCTACTGACTAGGGAGAAATCACAAAAAGAGCAACACAGGCTTCAATCTTGGGACCCTTCCATTAGTATCCTGCCACTCCAGCGATGTGTGCTGGAAGAGTGGCGGTGATGTCATCTGTATGAGCCACTGTTCCGAAGGCTGCCGCGACTACACGATATACGCCAAACCGTGGCCCACGTGCAAGGAGAACTGCGGCCACGAGATATCTGGACCCCACAACGGAATAGTCCCCTTGTCTGCCACACTTTGTGAACGCTACGCTCCGTGCAGGACCACTGGAAGTAAGTATGTCAATGAAACGGTACCAACTAAATGTCTTAACTTTGTCGAGTGCTACTGACAGCTTGCATGAATTCAAACGCGCACTTAAGAATCATCAGACTCGTCTGAAATAGCTGCTCATTCCCTGATACAGACGGCTGTTGGCTATCATAAGACCTGTAGTGTCACGTACTGTGACGCATGCGCCGCTGTCTGTCTTTCTCATGGGCTTCATGCTGCTTATAGTGACGTCATAGCCTGAGTGCTAAGCACAGGCATAAGTGTGGTGGCTCAAGCAATTCACAGTGCGATTTCCAGCAAGAAATTTTGGTACGATAGTGAAAATTGCCATGTACTGTGCATTTCACGCAGTTACATTAATTACACTGTAAAGGATCTGTCTAGGAGAATAAGAACTATAAACACTTTTCAACAATATTACTTTAAACACAATGTACCTTTCATTTTCGAGCGTTTGTGAAATGTCAAATTTCTAAAAAATAGCGGTACAACTAGCCATGAAAGACACGCCACTATACAGAACCCTGTATTTATTTCGAAAATGCAAGGAACTTTCGTAGTAAATTCGGTTGTATCTTATGTTCGAATAATTGTTTGTGAAAACATCTTCCAAAATTTAACTTGTTCTCAAAACTCATATCTTTCACATCATTGCCGCAAGCAGGCCTATATTTATAAGAAAAGTGATTAGAGTTAATTTTTAGAAACAAATTTATGAACTAATCACTCAACGACTATACGGAATATTAAATAAGATGGATGCTGTCAGCTGCCTGTGAGCAGACTAAGTAAATATGAGATAATGTCACTGTTCATCCTGCTTGCAGCGAACACATCACTGCTGGCTTTGGAGTTAGCGGTCCCATTTACGAATTTTAATAAACAAAGTTATACATGACAACCTAAGTATACAGTAAGCTTAAATCATTATGAGAGGATTGTATTGTCACCTTCAAAGGGGATTGTCCGATTTGCCCTGTCGATTTTCAAGAAGCATGTAGTCAACCTAAATAATTGTGAATGAAGTTGCGAACTAGATGTACTCACTATCTATAGTATCGATATAATCATATTCTTTGTAAGCCTTGTTTTAGACCAAAGATGTTAGAGTAACTGAGAGTGTATCAGTGTGTAGTGTGTGTTCTACAGTTTGGCTATGTACTTTATTTCCAAAGGGTGGAAGCTGGCCTGTTGTGTAGTGATGCAGCATTATTTAAAAAAGGATTTTGTAATAACATGTTTTGAAGGATATTGAAGATATTGAGCAATTATTAATGGAAGAATTACAAACTCAAATGTTAAGGTAATTCAGTTTCTTTCATATTTGTAAGTGCGTACTTTCTTATTGTTAGGACATTGCGTACAGCTGGAGTTTACTGTAGAAATATTGTAATCCAGCATATCGTTTTGCCTTATAATTGAAACAAGTGTCGAGGAAAGTAATTGTGGACAGGGCAATTATTGAGAAATGCTTTTATAACTTGTCTATTTATGAGAACCTTGTGAAAGGATGTATTGTTGTTATAGATTAATTATACTAAGAGTCTTTGTTCTTATTTATCAGTCGTTAAGCTTAGTTCCTCATTTTTCATTCTTTATCTTTATGAATGTGTTTGTCTACTCGCGTTAAACATCGCTATTTGTGTGCTGCAGAAGCATTTTTATGAAAAATTATAAGATACGGGCATGCCTTGCTTAGCAAGTACGGTAAATGAGATTTGATTTTTGACAGTTTCATCACTATCTTAATAGTAACAGATTGCAGAACAGACGAGAGTTCCGTGCGCACAGATAGACCAACGAATTTAATTATCATAAGGTACAGTGATTGTCAGAGTGTACTTGTGAAAATAATGTCATGTCAATTCAAAACGTTTCATATCAGTAACAGATTTCAGGAAAGTACTGTCTTGTGAGTTTTCAAGCAGTTTTAATAGACAATCAGATGCGTTAACTTTTATTTTCATTTGCTCTGCAATAATAACTGAGGTTCAGTGATTGTTTACAAGACTAAAATAAAGATAAGCTAATTTCAAGGTCAACATCTTTAATCCGAATCATTTTTGTTTTGCAGTCAGATGGCTGTGTAAATTTATTTGAAAACGGATTACTCTTTCGCAGGCGAATTGTTTGATGTACCGACTAAACTGTGAGCTTCACACACTTCCGTACAAATGTTAATATTTAAACAGTTCCTTACACTGAGATTTACGTTTTTTAGTATCACAATAAGTTTTATACATTTCATGGATAACAACCAGACACCTTCAAACACGAGTTTAGAAGTTTAGCATTAAACTGTCAGCCTCTAAGCGACAGTAAGTCCAAATTCGAGGGCAAAGTCATCTGTGAAGTTCACCAGTTATTATTTACGCCAGCCCAGACCTTCTTCTGGATAGAATGTGCAGCTGTTTAGGTAAACATAGAATACTGAGAATGTTGTTATTTATACAAACATCGAATATTCCAGAAGTGTTACATTCTGACACTAAATGACAAATAGTAGTTGGTGGCCAGGTTTGAACTGGCGCCCAGCATCATGCCAGTCTACTGCACTAACCACTACGCCATGCTGCATGTACAACAGTTCCTGGTGTTGTTTTCTCTCCTAGAGAAACAACGACCAACAGTCTCAGTCAATCTCTCGTCAATGGTCTGCTGTATGGTAGCGCTAGAGGATCCTCACGTTCTGGGTCTGTTGATATATCCTCCTGACTAATATGAGCATCGAAACTAGTCCCTCTCATCGAAGCTTTCACGACCGTAGAGTGAGTCTTCAGTTTCCTTGAACCTGCCTTAATCGAGCTACGCCTCAGGATTGTATTAGGGCTTGATACAGAGGACATTGACGACATCTCTGTGCTTTTCTCTTCTACAGGAAGTATCATAATCCTCAACTTCATATGTGAGGGCCGAAATCGATGAAGGATACGATACGGCTGGTAGAAGCGCTTTACTAACTTTTCCCACAGTCCCACTTCCAACACTGGTTTAAAAATCCGCACCAAGTCTCCCGGGCTATATCTTACTGACCAACGCTTGGCATTACAGCAATATCGGTCTTTCTCCCGGGTATCCACCTTCCATATAAGAGCTAGATGCTTGATTCTTTAGTCGTGGTGATTCATGTAGTCATTCTAAATATCGTCCAGTTGAAATGGGAACAGTGTATCCATTGATATTTTGGCGTCACGACTGTGGAGTAGAAAAAGTGGCGTAACCTGTAGAGTCTTACCTCGCAGTGTTGTGTGCGATTGTCAGGACAGACAGTATTGTATTTCAGTCTCTCTGTTTGATCTTAGAACGTATCTGCTAGTGTCCAACTAAAGTGTTCTGTTAGGCTATTCGTCTGTGGATGGTAGGCCGTTGTGACCTGTGGACGTTGTCGCAAAGTGAAATTATGTGTGATACTAATCTCGCCTGGAAAACATTTTCATGATCAGAAATCATCACACAGGGTTCTCCTTGCTTCTAAATTATGTCTTCTACAATGAACTTTGCAATTTTCGGAGCTTTCGCAGTCGGCGCAACGTTGGTGACAGTATAACGGATGAGGCAGTCAGTACCGATTATTATTCATCGATCCCCATTTGTCGACTTAAACCTCCCAAAAAGGCCGATGCCATTTCATTGGAGTTGCACTACTATAGGCGAAATTGGTGCCAAAAACCTCTGAGGTAAGTGTGGCACATGATTTTGTCATCGGTATTCCTTACTGTGGTTCACATCGTGTCTAATGGATCGGTACAGACCTGGTCAGTGATACGTCTTATTCTGTCTAGAGGCTCTAGGAATCCCAGGTGACAATATAATGGAGCATTACAGAAACATTTCAGGCTAACTGGCCGTAGATGAGTTGGGTTGATGAGCAAACATTACCGCCCCACTGGATCATAGGTAATCTTATACAATGTTCTGTTTATTAAACAGAATCCTCCTACTTCAATAATTCTATGGTTTTCATCAGTGAGGATCTTGCGTCTGTTCAGCAACAATGCCATTTACTTCACCAATAACAGAATTCATCCACACTGCTGTTTCCCCCAAAAGATTCGTCGAAAAGCAGTCAGTGTTCGTGTATTTGCACCCATTCTTGTAAACCACCGTAACGTCATATTCTTAAAGCCTTAGTGCCCATTCTGCTAGTTGACCAGAAGGATTCTTCAGGGTAGTCAGCTTAGAGAATGGTAGTGCGTCTGAACTGTGAACGGTTTGCCAAATAAATACAACCAGAACTTGTTGGATCAACCAGACCATTGCAAGCCGCTCTTTTCAGTTGTAGAGAAGTTGGACTGTACTTTGGAAGCATAAGCTACCACCTTTTCAGCAACTTCCGGAATTTCCACGAGAACTGCACTCATTCTATAACAGCTAGTGTCGGTGAGAAGTTGTGTCTCGGCATTCTAGTCATACAGTGCTGGGACTGGACAAGATGTTAGGGCCTCCTTAAGGGCAATGAAAGATGTTTCTTGCATCTCGTTCGAGGAAGATATGGCGTCTCCCTGCAGTAGTTCTTGTAGGGTCGTGCCTTGGACAGAAGTCTTTTATGAACTGCCAGTAGTACAGACACATTCCTAGGAGACTTCTCACATCACAGTAGTGCTGAAGAGTCGTAAAATCTGTGCCTGCTCCTATTTTCTCTGGATACGAAAGGACTTCATCACCATTCACTACAAGGGTGTCCAAGATGCACTTTTTTGGATTCAAATGGAAGACTGCAGTCCGAGCACACTTCAACACGATTATAAGGCAGCGTTGATGTTTTTCAAACGTCTTCGAAAAAACGATAATGTTATCCAGACAGCGAAGACGCTTCATCCACTTAAGCTGTAGAAGCAAGTTGTCTGTTACATGTTCGAGGGTGGACGGAGTGCTACACAATCTAAATGGCATCACTTTAAACTCAAGGAGGTTGTCAGGAGTTTACGGAGTCAGTCTTTGCCTGCTGAGCCTCATTAACTTCGATTTATCAGTAGGTCTTCTACATGTCACAGCTGAGAAATAGTTTGCTCTTTGCTGCTTATTGATGGTGGTCGTATATCAAGTTCTTCAATGTCAAACAACCATCCACAGCAATCTTTGTTATGTATGCTTGTTGGAATGGCTTCGTTAATCTGGAGCTCTGGTCTTCCACAATCTATGACTGGTTATGTTGCGTGCAAGAAGACCATCTGAAAATAACATTATAACTATATTCTGATAAAACTAGAAATTAGAAGTGCTGTGTTCTTTTATTGGTACTTGTTCTTCCAATACATGTTCCTGTTAGCTCTACAAATTTTCCGTTTACGAATTTCAAGAAATGCTTTCGTTTCACGGAACATGGTCTTCTTAGCTAACGACGATACGCATGTGACATTACAGAAAAAGAGCTGACTAGCACCCAGAAAGCTTGGCCGCCGATAATGACGTTAGTGAGATTTCCTGACATCCATGGAGGATTTGCATATGTGGCAACCTCATCTCTATAAACGGTAGCTTCGCTTAGTTTTCGTGTAGTTGGCAGCTAGGTGAGCGGCTGGTACCTCTATATGGCGTTGAGGAAGGGCTGCTGCAAGTTTGGGAGCGACTTTGTCTAGGGTATGGCAATGGGCTGCGGCCCACAGGTCGCCTATAATCGTCTGCAGCTGACTGGCGTGAATGTAACTGTTGTGATGATTGACATCTGGCGGCATAGTAGTCGTCGGAAACTCACCTTTTTTTCTCTGCAGCAGCGTACAACCTGTCCAGGGGATCCTGGCCCGGAAAGAAAGAGGCGTGTCGTACTCTGTTGTCCAAACGTCTACTCTTCTGCGAGGCGTTCAACTTGACGTAGGAGTTGGTTTCACCTGCACTGGTCGGATAAGGAGTTGTCGTTTGATGGCTGTGGCGTAATTCCGAGTTGGCCGAATGCATTCTTCTTGGTGCGTGGTGGAGATTCGTGCGAAAGATCGATACAACTCTTCAACATTCTCTATTACCTCCTGTCGCATCGGGTCACATTCAAGGCTGCCACCTCTTGTGTACTCGGTGCGAGTTCTGGCTATCATGCACCGATGTATCTCCTCTCTTACTATCTGGCGTAAGAGAGTGGTTTTCAACTAGTACCATAAGGACCACATTAGGCAGTTGTTCGTATCTCTTTCGCCTAACTCTTTTTCCTGCTGATTTCCTCGATTAGTTGGCACCACTTGATGAATTCTTTTGTCGTCGAGACACCGTTTACCAGAAGAGGTTGCTATATGTCGTCTGCGACTCCTTCCATCAAGCGTGAAACTTTGTTGGCTTCTGCCCCATGCCGCTGGGCCCAGTTCTTCAGTTGTTCTGCTAAGCGGACTTGCTGTTGAGAATCGCCAAACGTTTAGTACAGTTCGGCCTGAAACGTGTTCCAGCTATTGAGCTTCTCTGCATTGTTCTCGAACCAGTGTTGGCTGGGCTGTCCAAGTATACATTTGTCAAACACATAAGGTCATTACATTCTTTGTATTTGGTAACATGGTCGAACCGATCCAGTCATTTAGTTGGGAACTTATCAGCGACTCTGGAAAATAGTGATGGATGCCTGAAGGGCAGTTGACTTGCTGCTCTTTTGGAATCCATTTGTCTCCTGAGGATACGAATCTTAGGAGTGAGAAACTGCTTGTATTCAGGTTCTTCAAACTATGTCACATCTAAAACACACTCAAGTCCAAATCCGAGGGCAAGGTCGTCAATGGAGTTACACACGTTTATTACAGACACTAACTTACAGGTAGAACAGAACTGACCTCCTGGACGGAGAAAGCACCTAGTTATACAAACATGGCATATTTCAGACTGCTGTTATTTATACATACATCGAATATTCGAATATACAGACATTACATAGATATTTCAAGAACCTTCCGCAAATAATAACTTCCAAGTGACAAATAATTGCCAGAGGTCGGAATTCTACTGGCGACGCGTCGCACATGGGTAAGGGATGCCAGGCACTACGCCACCCTGTATGGACTAAGCTCTTACTTGCAAGTTCATGAAGTGCTCTAAATACCTAGTAGACACTTCTTCATCAGACGTTTCTACATAACTCAGTGTCATGTCTATTACACATGATTTTCCGTTTTTTTTCGGAGACATAAGACCCGCAAAACTGGTACACAGTAATTTACAACATACATTTATCTACAGCAACCAAACCTGCTCGCTTCAAGATTATTCACAAATTCACCGTGTAACAAATACAGACATAAAAAAGAAGTTTTGCATCACCTCGTTTGCGAGACTTCCGGAACCTCTACAGAAAATTGGAATAGAGATAACATAAACATCACTTCCGCCCTTTTTATTGCTCATTAAAATCACAAATCGCATGTTGTGTCACCCCACAGCGAGAACTTAAAAGGTGGTGCTCCAAATTGTTGTACACACCGGTACCTCTAATATCCAGAAGCACGTCCTCTTGCATTGATGCATGCCTATATTCGTCGTGGCATACTATCCACAAGTTCATCAAGGCACTGTTGGTCCAGATTGTCCCACTCCTCAACGGAGATTCGGCTTGGATCCCTCAGAGTGGTTGATGGGTCATGTCGTCCATAAACAGCTCTTTTCAATCTATCCCCGGCATGTTCGATAGGGTTCATATCTGTAGAACATCCTGGCCACTCTAGGCGAGCGATGTCGTTTTCGTGAAGGAAGTCGTTCACAACATGTACGCGATGGGGGCGCAAATTTTCGTCCACGAAGACGAATGCCTCGCCAATATGCTGCTGATATGGTAGCTCTATCGGTCGGAGGATGGCATTCACGTATGGTACAGCCGTTAGGGCGCCTTCCATGACCACCAAAACGGCGCCTTCTATGACCACCAGCGGCGTACGTAGGCCCCACATAATACCATCCCAAAACATTAGGGAACCTCCATCTTGCTGTACTCGCTGGACAATGTGTCTAAGGCGTTCAGCCTGACGGGGTTGCCTCCAGACACGCCTCCGACGATTGTCTGGTTGAGGTCATATGCGACACTCATCGGTGAAGAGAACGTGATGCCAAACCTGAGCGGTCCATTTGGCATGTTGTTGGGCCCATACGTACCCCGCCGCATGGTGTTGTGGTTGCAAAGATGGACCCCTCCATAGACGTCGGGAGTGAAGTTCCACATCATGCAGCCTATTGTGCACAGTTTGAGTCGGAACGCGACGTCCTGTGGCTGCACGAAAAGCATTATTCAACTTGATGGCATTGCTTTCAGGGTTCCCCATAATTCGTAGGTAGCGGTCATCCACTGCAGTAATAGCTCTTGGGTGGCCTGAGCGAGGCATGTCATCGACAGTTCCTGTCTCTCTGTATCACCTCCACGTCCGAACAAGACCGCTTTGGTTCACTCCGAGACGCCTGGACACTTCTCTTGTTGAGAGCTCTTCCTGGCACAAAGTAACAATGTGGACGCGATCGAACCGCTGTAATGACCGTCTAAGCATGGTGAACCACAGACAACACGAGCCGTGTACCTCCTTCCTGGTGGAATGACTGGAACTGATCGGCTGTCGGACCCCCTCCGTCTAACAGGCGCTGCTAATGCATGGTTATTTACATCTTTGGGCGGGTTTAGTGACATCTCTGTGGGACTGTGTCTGTGGTACAATATCCACAGTCAACGTCTATCTTAATGAGTTCTGGGAGCTGGGGTGTTGCATAACTTTTTTTAAGTGTGTATTTGCAACCTAGAAAACTGCTGAAAACATATTCAGTTAAATGAGTATACGGTTGTTGTATACAGGAAATAAATAAATATATCGGTTGTAAGTTCTACGATATGTTTATAGGTAGCTAAAAGCAGTGGTAAACTTTTCTCGTGCATTATAAATATTCTGAGTTAATTAGTACTGGCTTCATCATCAGCATGGAGCCCACAGCCGTAGCCTATGTAATTATGACTCGTCCGTAGCCTACAGGACTTCAAACATATAGAGGCATTTCATGTAATGCTCTCCCTGTCGCGGCACCGGTTTTGTGGGGCATCTGCCAACTGCGGTAGGCTCTATATCCCGTATGCTACGCACGCGTACTCATATATATGCTACATAGGAATGACTGTTAAGCCCTGTAGAAGAAATTAATACCCAGATTGTCCGGCGGTTGGGTATAATATATCTCGTTAGTAGCCTCCATATGCTGATTCTCGAATACAACACTTAAATCGCTTTCTGGACCTGGACCCAGACTTTGAACTTTTCGTAACTGAGTTGCTGTTTAAGATATTTCTGGCTTTGTTAATCGATATTGATATAAGCTCACGTTACTTGCAGATGTAAGATTTGCTTTATACTTCATTTCGGGCCATCGACTTAGCATCGATACTTGGCTTTCATATGCTGCTTTGTTCACTGCAGCTACCTATCTAGTTTGTGTCAGGTAACAACACAAAAATCTTGTTGGAGGGAAAGAAACAGAAGAAATTGTTGACCATGTTTTTCAGAGAACTAGTGATTCTCTCAAATACACAGTGGCAATTATTAAACTTTATGAAAAGAAACGTAAATTAGTTACAAACTACGGCGGGCACACCCTTTATTCAACATATAACCGCCACTACAGATATTCGGATTTGGGTTATGACATGTTCAATATGCCTGCCATCATCGGCGATGATGTGGCGCAGACGACTAGCGAAATTCTGCATGACCAACTGGAGTGTCGGAATATCGATGCGTCGATGACTTCCTAAATGGCTGTTTTCAACTCGGAAATGGTTATGGTGTTATTGCTGTATCCCTTGTCTTTAGTATAACCCCACAAAAAAGGAGTCGCATGTATTCAGATCCGGAGAATACGGCGACCAATCGAGGCCCATGCCAGTGGCCTCTGGGTACCCCAGAGCCAGAATGCTGTCTTCAAAGTGCTCCTCCAGGACATCAAACACTCTCCTGCTTCGAGAGGGTCGAGCTCCGCCTTGCATAAACGACACCTTGTCGAAATCAGGGTCATTTTGGATAATGGGGATGAGATCATCTTCCAAAACCTTCATGTACCGTTCGGTAGTCACCGTGCCATCAAGGAATATCGCACCGATTATTCCGTGATTGGACATTGCACAGTACACAATCACCCGTTGAGTTTTGCTTATTGACGAGCTCAACCAAATAAAAGTGGGCCTCATCGCTAAACCAAACCACGCATGCCCCGACGCCAACAGTGCAGTTTGAACGTCGTAACGCAAACCGTTCGGAACTTATGACGCTTTTATTTCATACATCTCAATAATTGCCACCCTGTAGAACCTTCATTAATTTTGAAAAAAAAGATTCTAGTAAATTTAGTTCCACACAGGAAATATGATAACACCAGCGACGTATCACTTGAGAAGGGATCAGTAAATAAGGTGGAATATTCCAAAATTATGGGTGCATATATTGATGAAGCCTTGGACAGGAAGACGAAATAATGATGGGTTCACCACTGGGACCAGCAATTTTTTCATGGAGAAATTAGGCGAACAAGTGCTGACTATTGCCCATTGACCCTTCCCCATTCCGACCCTCATCAGATATGTTGATAACACATTCTTAGTCTGGTCGCATGGCAGTGCGGTGCTGAGCAATTCACCGACAATAGGAACGGAGCGATACACAATCGCAGATTTACAACGGACATGGAGAAGGACGGGAACTTGCCTTTCTTTGATGTGCTGGCCGAATGGAAAGCAGATGGACGAATCGACCATTCTGTGCATCGGACAGCGGCGGCGTAGCTTTAATTCACAGATCTAGGACTAGTTCAAAAAGACCTCTTCTGCTCCGAGCTGAAACATTTGACGACGAAGTGCACAAGAAACGGATGTTCAGTCCACAACATTAGGTCAACTCTTTGGAGAGATCCAAGACACGACGATGTTTAACCGAACCAGGAGGACCTACACATAGCGAGGCTTCCATTTTGTGGGACAACAACGAGTAAGGTGGGGAAAGTCTCAAACAAGAAAGGGATCAGACCGGTCTCCTGACCACGAGGAACATTACAGAAATGTTGCGACCTGTTAGAGATAATCTCGGCCTTAGAGTAGGCCTACCAGATTATTTGTAATATCCGTTGCGAGTGGCAGCAGTTACGTGGAGCAATCTATACGGACTATTTCCGATCGATGCGTTCAACATCAACGTCATCTTAAGTACAAAAATTTTCAAAAATCAGCTATGGCCGCGCACAGTCTGAATATAAGAGAACTTCGGACTAGTGGGGCTCTCTGGCTGGGGAAGCAGTGGAAATTAGACTGTGTACTACGAACTTCTGTAGAGACGTCGACTATGCACTTAGCAATGCACAGAAGCGTGCGCGCCGGCCGAAGTGGCCGTGCGGTTAAAGGCGCTGCAGTCTGGAACCGCAAGACCGCTACGGTCGCAGGTTCGAATCCTGCCTCGGGCATGGATGTTTGTGATGTCCTTAGGTTAGTTAGGTTTAACTAGTTCTAAGTTCTAGGGGACTAATGACCTTAGCAGTTGAGTCCCATAGTGCTCAGAGCCATTTGAACCGTATTTTGAAGCGTGCGCTTGACAAATAAAGATCACCGTCTAATGTGAGTGGTGCGCCAGAAGAGATGATGGGTAGCAAATTACAGACATAATCTACGGACGCAGAGGGCGCACCTTACCATTCGTTTAGTGGTGTCAACGTGAAGCTATATAGCCAATCAGACGCCATCTACTGGGCAATAAAGTGGGAACCTCGTCAGTTTCACGACAGTCAGACATAGCCCCTGACGACGATGATGAAGGCAGTCGAGAAAGCATGGGACTTTATCCGAATTTGATGCGGTAACTTAACCGCTCGCTTTTTAACCAAATAAACCCATATACTAAAATGTTTTACTTACTTAAACTCATAATTTCTCACGACCGCAAAGGTGACGTGAACGTCCCCGCATACTGTGTTCTGGATAAATATGCAAACTGTTTTTTTATAACCGCAGATGTAGAAATAGGGCCGCAACACTCACACATTCTTTGGTCGTA
The DNA here is from genome assembly GCF_021461385.2 of Schistocerca piceifrons. Lineage (NCBI taxonomy): Eukaryota > Metazoa > Arthropoda > Insecta > Orthoptera > Acrididae > Schistocerca > Schistocerca piceifrons. The sequence goes on along the minus strand of NC_060138.1, from coordinate 395,442,244 downwards.
AACTAGTTCCCCGAGCAGTAGGAACTTCGAATTTCACCTAGTTTGGGATTCCCCGAGCAGAAACGAAACGAATGGTGACTCACGTACCAGACTTATGTGTGCACACCAGAAAGTACGTATAAAATACACTGAAGCCCCAAAGAAACTGGTATAGGCATGCGTATTCAAATACAGAGATATGTAAACAGGCAGAATACGGCGTTGCGGTCGGCAACGCCTATATACGACAAGAAGTGTCTGGTGCAGTTTTTGGATCTGTTACTGCTGTTACAATGGCAGGCTATCAAGATGTAAGTGAGTTTGAACGTGGTGTCATAATCGGCGCACGAGCGATGGGACACAGCATCTCCGAGGTAGCGATGAAGTGGGGATTTTTCAGTACGATCGTTTCACGAGTGTAAGGTGATTATCAGGAATCCGGTAAAACATCAAATCTCCGACATCGCTGTGGCCGGAAAAGATCCTGCAAGAACGACGACTGAAGAGAAATGCAACCCTTCCGAAAATTGCTGCAGATTTCAATGCTGGGCTATCAAAAAGTGTCAGCGTGCGAACCATTCAACGAAACATCACCGATATGGGCTTTCTGAGCCGAAGGCCCATTCGTGTACCCTTGATGACTGCACGACACAAAGGCTTACGTCTCGCCTGGCCCCGTCAACACCGACACTGGACTATTTATGATTGGAAACATGTTGCCTGATCGGACGAGTCTCGTTTCAAATTGTATAGAGCGGATGGACGTGTACGGGTATGGAGACAACCTCATGAATCTATGGACCCTGCATAACAGCAGGGGACTGTTCAAGCTGGTGGAAGCTCTGTAATGCAGTTGGTGTGATATGGGACCCATGCTGCGTCTAGATAGGAGTCTGACAGGTGACACGTACGCAAGCATCCTGTCTGATCACCTGCACCCATTCATGTCCACTGTGGATCCCGACGGACTTGGACAATTCCAGCAGGACAATGTGACATCCCACACCTCCAGAATTGCTATACAGTGGCTCCAGGAACACTCTACTCAGCGTAAACACTTCCGATAGCCACCAAACTCCCCAGACATGAACATTATTGGGCCTTTCCGGGATGTCTTGCAACGTGCTGTTCAGAAGAGATCTCCACTCCCTCGTACTCTTACGGATTTATGGACAGCCCTGCAGGATTCATGGTGTCAGTTCCCTCCAGCACTAGTTCAGACATTAGTCGAGTACATGCCACGTCTTGTTGCTCCACTTCTGCGTGCTCACGGATGCCCTTCACGATATTAGGCAGGTGTGGCAGTTTCTTTGGTACTTCAGTTTATGACTGTGTCAGTGTGTAATGTATTCTTTAAATACCTTACGCATTCACGAAAGGTGTGTTATACTGCCAAAATAATCAATGAGCTGGATGTAATGGTAAACTACTAATAATTAATTTTAAAAAAGCGTCAAAAAGAGGCACCTTGGGACTTTACGGTTACCTGGACGAAATTATAATTTGTTAAGGGAAGGAATGCTGTAGAAAATGGTCATATCGTTAGTGGTCAGTTGTTTCCATTCATAGATGGGGTTTACCCTATCGAATGTGGCACTTACCATCACACTAATGGCCCCAGTAGACGTACCCAGAGAACGTTCTACCATACCCAACACTTCTGATATCTCATTGATACCCAGCATGGGATTCACAAATTTTCGTTACGCTATTGTCAGTAGGAGACAATAAAATAAGGCACGTACATCACACTGACAATGATGTTCGCGAAGTCAAGGGACATCTCACGCGAGACAGATTAAATTCACAGTTCGTGAAAGAGACATACAGTGGGCCGGAAAGGAGGAATTCTGCATTTCGAGGCCCGTCTGTTAGCATTACTCCGAGACATTATTCTCGATTGAAGTATCAGAAGACAGATTCTAAATAGCGACAGAAATCGGCCGCGGCCTTAACAGAGCAAGAATCCCAGCATTCACATGATGTGATTTAGGAAGACCTGACTTTGAATGGACGGGCGAGGATTCCATCACCGTTCCTTTGCAATGCCAGAGCATTGGCTTAATCACCATGCTAACTCGCACAGTGGAGTATTAACCAAATTTCAGTTCATGTTTTGCGTTCGCATTGTATCGCTTTCGATTTTGTTTCACTCAAACTAAAATGAAACCTAATTTTACCAAAGATCTGACATCGTATATAAAGGGTAGTCGAAAACAGTCTGCAAGGCTTGTAAGGCTGTTAACGGTAGGGTGTGCTGAGAAACAATTGCTAAGAATGAAGTTGTATACTTTGCGCCGTTTCCGAGTTATTTAGCATTGAAGTTGGCCTATCAGGCAGTGCGCGCGCAAGTTCAAGCGAACTGCCAGATACAATAAATTACTGTCAGTTGTTCTCACAGCGCACCAGAGTGCTCAGCCTTTGGATCGGGTTCAGTCCTTACTACCGTCCAATGTCCAATTTTAGCGTCACTCTCTTGTTAGGTTTTAGGAAACCACAGGAAGAACATGTTTGGCGACTCCTTGTCTGGCGGGCCGCTTGGGTTTACTCACGAAATGGGCTGACTGACTAAAGGCACTGTTAAAGTAACACGGAAACGGCGCAACGTATCGAATTTTTGCTTGACAATTATTTTTCAGCACAAGCTACCCTGCAACATCCCTACAACCTTTTCAAACAGTTACTGACCATTCCGTAAATATATGGATGTTTGAGACTAAGAGACTTTGACACCGTTTGACCGATCAACATGAAAGTTGGCACATACAGGGTGCTCTAAAATTCCCCTTAAGGCTCCCAGGACTTGTAGAGAACGCTGAGTAGATAGTGTTTTGAACTGCCCAGAAACTACCGTTTCCGTGCTAGAACCATTTGAAAACATGCTGGTAACGCGACCACATTTACAAGTAACTTATTAGGTGTGACCTAGTACATCATTATTTTACAGTTCCATTCATTAATAACCCAACATAACAAAGAGGAAAGTTAATCAGTTTTCACTACTAAAGCTGTTTACAGTTAAACCGTTTTATTCTTTTGAAAGACGGGTTAGCCTTTTGATTCACTACAAGTACGGTGCATACACTGTATGTACGAATGATATTCGTAGAATGAACGGTTTTTAGTTCTACCTCTTCTAATTCGGGTGTGCGGCGTGTGCTTGGAGCACCAGTTGCGTCTGGTGACGATGAAGGTACCCCTTTCTCTAAGCCATGGCGTAATTGTGGCGAAAAGTGTATACGATGTATAGGGACGTTGTGGATAACGACCTTGATAAATGCGAAGAGCAGACCTTCCATTACCGTGAGCTTTTGAGCTTTGCCGTACAAAAGGATCGTGTCGGTGTAATCCGCAAACGTGTACTCAGCCATGTTGCTCTAACACTCACAGAGATGTGAATGAGCCTCTAACCAGGTGAGAGAGGTAGGACAGACGTCACATGACATCAGCCGATCAGACGTAACCCCTCCCCCACTCCTCCCCCCACACACGACTAACCTTTTGCATACCTACGTAGAAAACATTTTTTCAGACGGCTGTGGCACGGGAACGGTACGTTTCCGGACATGATTTCCAATTAAAAACATTGTCTACTCAGTGCCCTCTACAAGTCCTACAAATCTGTAAGGGGAATTTTCGAGCACACCGTATATATATTTTTACATGGAGAAGATTTCTACGCTATCTGCTTTGCTGAAGCTCGCCAATAAATAGCACCGCGGAATATCTATACCGTTAAGTCAACTGAAAAATCGTTTCGCACCTCACTCCTCAATAATAAGAAATAGTGGTTGTGACCATGGTTAGTAATTGGTGATTGAGTTTGAAATGGCATACCATTTTCATTCTGTTGAGTGCTAGCCGTCAATATGAATGACGATTCTTCTTCTGTTAATAGGCGAATGACATTCCACTCTCCTTTTGTCTTTGGACGGCCCATCTCCCACCAAAAATGAAGTACTGGAAATTACTTGAAATACCACCCAAAAAATCAAACATTGGAAGATCAGTTAGATATGTGCGAAAACTATCAGCCAGTAGACCTGCTGACGCTTCTAAAGAGCGAGACGCGCGGAGTGAATCTGTGCAAATCAGAATCTGTGCTTCCAGAGCTGCTGAGAAACAGCAGGTATCGTTCCCATAGAACTTTTGTCAACTTCACAACTGAATAGCATACAAAGGGTTTTCTTCCGAAAATCGCCAACAACTTCAGGAATCACGATTGGCTGTGCTAGCGAGCTATCATGGCTCTAAATATGATGACGTCAATCGAAACAATAATAAGACTCAATTGAAAATTCCCGGTGCGGCTACGAAATACAAATCCGTTGACACAGTTAGAGAAGACGATCGAGCTGTTAATTACCCAGTAGAATTTCTGAATTAATTAGAGCCTGCTGGAATGTCAGCGCCCATATTGACGTTGAGAGCTGGCTCACCAGTACTGCTCCTTCGGAAACCCAACACGCCAAAGTAGTTCAACTGAGCCAGATTTTCCGTGAAAAACATTGATTCCGAATATGTTTGAAGCAACAATAATTAACAGCAGACGTAAAGGAGGAGATGTGCTGATTCCGCGCATTCCAGTGATTCCACACTGATTTGCCCTTCACGTTCAAACGACTTGCTTTCGCGATGACAATCAACAGAGCTCAAGGGTAGTCACTGGCCGTTATCTGAATAAATTTAGAAAATCCACGTTTTTCTCATCGTGAACTACAAGCTGCTTACTCCAGAGTAAGAACTCCAAAAGCTCTGTGCATATATACATCAAATCAAAATACCGAAAATATTGTTTAGCCACTCGCGTGACGCTATTAGCATTACTTAAATTATTTCAAGTTGGTTCACGTACGTAGCAAACAGAATAGTCAAAAGTATTCCTCCTTCACGCCATTTATTAATAAAATTTGTATAGTTCATCACAAATTTATAACGACAACAACATAGGAATCTCATCGATATTGAACTATAGTTTTTCCACATTTTTCAACAGCGAATTATAGATTCTAAATTACATACAGATCTACAACCGTAGAGAACTGACAATCTTGATGTCAGAAACGGAACAGTACTCAGTTTAAAACACTGTAGAAAATATTTAAAGTTCATCGTTGGATGTAAAGAAAACACTAGATGTGACATTTTAAGAGAGCTGATTGTAGATTGCTCTGTCAGTGTTGTTACTTCTTAATTAAAGTCAGTGCAAAATTTTTGGACGGCGTTGGCACATACTTCTCACAACCTGCACATAAGTAATTTAGTGATGGCATATTCTTGAGGCGTTTTCTTTGTTAACTAGATGAATACTGCAATTATTCACAATCAGTTTCCGTTATCTCGCAAAGATATGATGAATAACTTACCGAGCACCATGAGACTTTTGTTAATGTTGTTGGCCTCCTCGAGCGTTTTGCCTTCGCTGTGTGTCTTCTTGGTCATCTCGCTGCCGGCCAGGTCCACGAAGTTGATTTTACCCTGCTTCGTTAAAAATACTCCTTCATTGCCGACCTGAAACGCGTAAGCAGACATTTTAGAAAGAATTTAGGGAGAGACAAGGTATAATGATAAAAAAAGCCGAGGTTGAGTTTGGGTTTAATATAAATTACACTGAGGGACGAAAGTCACGGGATAGCGATATGCACATATACAGATGACGGCAGTATCGCGCCCACAAGGTATAAAAGGACAGTGCAACAGCGAAACTGTCATTTGTACTCAGGTGATTCACCTAAAAAGGTTTCGGATTTGACTATGGCCACACGACGGGAAATAACAGACTCCGAATGTTTAGTGGTAGTTGGGACTAGACACATGGGACATCCATTTCGGAAATAGTTAGGAAATTCAGTATTCCGAGATCCACAGGTCCAAAATGGGCCGAGAATACTAAATTTCAGGCATTACTTCTCACCACGGTCAATGCAGTGACCGACGGTCTTCACTTAAAGACCGATACCAGTGCCGTTTGCGTAACATTGTCAGCGATAATAGACTAGCAACACTGCGTGAATTAACCAATAATCGCAGAAATCAACGTGGACGTACGGCGAACGCATCCGTTAGGGCAGTGCGGCGAAATTTGGTGTTAATGGGCTGTGGCAGCAGACAACTGACGCGAGAGCCTCTGCTAACAGCACGACGTCACCTGCAGCGCTTCTCTGAGGTCGTGACCATGTCGGTTGGACCGTAGCTGATTGTAAAACCGTCGCCTAGCCAGACGTTTCCTGATTTCAGTTGGTAAGAACTGATAGTAGGGCTCGAGTCTGGACCAGACCCTACGAAGCCATGGACTGAAGTAGTCAACAAGTATTGTGCAAGCTGGGATGGCTGCATAATGGTGTGCACTGTGGTTACGTGGAATATACTGGGTCCTTTGGTCCAACTGAACCAATCATTGACTGGAAATGGTTATGTTCGGCTACTTGGACACCATTTGCATGATCCCAAACAACGATGTAAATGGGCCACAATTGCTCGAGACTGGTGGATTCTGGACAATTCCAGCGAATAATTTGGCCACCCAGACATAAATCACAACGAAAATTTATGGAACGTAATCGAAATGTCAGTTTATATGCACAAAATCCTGCACGGCGACACTTCCGCAAATGAGGACGGCTATAGAGGCAACATGGCTCAATAGTTCAGCAGGGTTATACCAACGACTTGTTGAGTACAGGCCACGTCGAGCTGCCGCACCACATCATGGAAAAGGTATGTCCGACGCGATATTAGGAGGTATCCCAAGACTTTTGTCACCTCAGTGCAATTAATCTCAAGATAAATTACATTATGCTTATTAAACCGATTGTGGTCAAGGCCAGTGATGTAACGTGTGTGTCACTAGAGGGTGAGTGCCTTGGGCACCGATTCGTTAGGGGTATATTTCTGTGACAGGCGAAAAAGATGAGGAAGAACTGAAGAACTGAAGAAAAGGGAGTTCAGAAGGGCGAAATAGGAGGAGGAAGGGGAAGGAGAAGGAGGGATTGAAAAGGAACGAAAGGACTGGAGGAGAAGTAGTGGACTAAAAGAGAAGGAGTTTTGGGGAGAAGGTGTTGGAAGAGTAAGATGGAATTCTAGGAGAAAGAGCAGAACGGAGGATACTATACAGGGAGTGGGATGGGGTGATATGACAGGAAACAATGAGAAGATGTGGATCTGATTCTTTACAAGACCCACCTCTCCCTGGTATGGAGAGATTGTTTCTTGTTTTTGGTTATTGGGTGGAGCCACTCTCGTTATACCAAGTGAGGGGGCGTAACGGAAGTGTAAACACTATGTTTTGTGTTTATTGTTTTTATTCGTCGCGGTTTTGTACTGCTTGGTAATGAAACGATGAAAAAATGATCACGTTATCGTTGCATACAGTGCGACACTAGAACTGTGTGTTTTCGATGTAATTATTCAAACGTGCACCTTTTACTTCCTTGTAAAGTTTTGTTGATCGCAATCAAAAAATCAAGAGGGTAGCATCAATGAATATCACAATAATGAGGAGTTTTCAGTAGGAAAAGGATATGTGGTGTGTGTGTGTGTGTGTGTGTGTGTGTGTGTGTGTGTGTGTGTGTGTGGAGGGGGGGGGGGTTAGCAGAGGATGAGGAGGGTGGAGGGGACGGCACTGTTTACCCGTTAAGCTACTGGTGACGCCCAAGACTATTGTAAATATAAGCAATACAAATACTATGTACACTGAACGCATTAACGAAAGTTCTAAGATTACTGCTACCGCTAACATTGACCTTACGTCACGAAAAGCAGATTAGGACAGGGAAAGACGGAATTCCTTAGAAAAGAAGTCTACTAATATCTAATAATGGAGAATGTACCTTTGGAATACAGGATTATATGCAATTGAGTATAGACTGTGGGAAAACCAGGAAAGACAATTGAAACGTCTGAGATGCCGTGCTACGGAAGGTTGTTGAAAATTACGTGGATGGATAAGATAAGAAATGAGGAGGTTCTTCGCAGAACGGTGAGGAGACGAAATTGTAGAAAATATTGACAAGAAGAAGGGGCAGCATAACAGGAGATGTGTAAGTCATTAGGGAATAGCTTCCATGGCACTCGATGGAGCTGTAGAGGGTGAACACTGCACCTGTGGGAGAAGACGGATATTGGAATACATCCAACAAATAACTGAGTGTAAGTACTACTCCGAGATAAAGGGGATGGCACAGGAGAAGAATTGGGGGCGGGCTGCGTGAAACCAGCTGAAAACGCCTGACAAAAAAAATCTTTAGTTAGCTAGTCGATAAATACCAGTTTCTTCGTGTAATGCGGTTTCAACAACAGGTAACTCCCATACTGATTAACTTCGGTAGTCTGTGAGAATACCAGCCACGTCAGAATGCAGTTTCTTTTCCACTGCTTACTGTAGGCATTGTTAATACGAAGAGGCAGTCTATGAAATTCGTTTACCTTGCTGGATTCACGAAGTGTGGTAAATAAGAAAATGTTAATCACAATAATAAACAAAATCATACATTTTATGTCGTAAATAAAAATATTAAAGAGCTGAAATGAAAACGTGAACTCAAGTACCCAGATGCACCATTTTGCCTCATATTCCCGATTTTATTTTATATATGTTGTCCAATCGTTAAGTGTTAAGTTTCGCCTAGTAGATGGTCTCACCCATCAATAGGCACCGAGCTACATGGCGCCTCGTCGTCTAGTGTGATGATGGAGAGTAGGATACCTGGCTCCCATCCACGACGTCTGAGTTCCATTCCTGGCACTACAACTACAGTTTCGTGCTGCTCATCGTATGCGACTTATCGAGACTTCTAGTAGGACCGTCATCAATGGTAAAACGTCGTCTATGAGTGGGAAAATCAGTATTTTCACACGTCTTACCAACTTGTTTCATTATGATATTTCGTCATAATTTTTGTGTGAAACACATGATTAAAATTACGTAGTGCCTGAGAATCAAATCACTTCTCAATGGAATGGGAAATGGACAACAGACCGAGAAGCTTTATTGTCGGGTGCTACGATTGCGCTCCTAAAGGTGTGAGGGAAGGGAGAAAATCGATTTTAGATCTTTCAAAATTAGAGAATTACTTTATTTCAAAGGCGGCTAGCCAATTTCAGTCATCAAGGGATTCGAGTCACCAAACTCTACAGTAAATTTAGAACCGAGTAAGATCATAAGTGAAGTGCAGTCGGCGTCGTCTCCTGATTTAAAATTCGGTATGTGATATGGTCTGGAGACACCATGTTGAGGCCCACTTCTTGATGAGAACCTGAATCTGCCAGACGTGATAGATAGCTCTGATAAATAAGACGTATAGACCTATGAGACAAAACGTGGCGACCAGTAGCTGTAGTTGCGTGTTGGTACACCTGTGGAATGCAGTACAGCAGCTGTTTTCCGTGGCATGGATTCGACGAGTCGTTAGTGGCTCCCCGGAGATACGTAGCACCCGATGTCTACGCACGGGTCACACAATTCCCGTAAATTACGGGCCGGTGGTTTGTAGGAGCGGTGCTGGCAGCCGATATCGCTACCAGTGCGTCCCATCTCCTGATCAGGCGAATCTGGCTGGCAGATACCTATATGAGTTCACTGTCATGCCCCTCAAACCACTCTAGCACCATTATGGTTCTGGCACGGTCAGTTATTCTGCTGGAAGATATCATCGCCTTCGGGGAAGACATCACGCGTGAGGGGAAGCAGATGGTTCGCAAATATGATTCAAAATGGTTCAAATGGCTCTGAGCACTATGGGACTTAACTTCTGAGGTCATCAGTCCCCCTAGAACTTAGAACTACTTAAACCTAACTAACCTAACGACATCACACACATCCATGCCCGAGGCAGGATTCGAACCTGCGACCGTAGCGATCGCGCGGTTCCAGACTGTAGCGCCTAGAACCGCTCGGCCGGCACGCAATTATGTTCACGTAGTCCACAGCTGTCCTGGTGTCTTGAATTGCTACCATGGGTCCATGAAATCCGAGGTGAATGTCTCCCATAGCACAATACTGCCGCCACCGGCGTGCGTCCGTGACGCAGTGGATGTTTCGAGCAGCCAATCGCTTGGATGCTGGCGCATTCAAACACTACCATCGACGAGCAACCTGATTCATCCGACGAGGTGACACGGTTTCTTTGATTCGCGGTCACTATATTCATAATCCACTATTGTCATAATTGACTATGTCGTTGGGTCAATTTGGGAACATGTAAGTGTCGTCTACTGCAGAGTGCCATGTTCGATGGACGGTGTATCTTAAACACTTCTGCCTGCACCAACGTTGTACTATCGCCAGTTGTTGTTGTCGTCATCTTCAGTCCGAAGACTGGTTTGAAGCAGCGCTCCAAGCTACTCTATCCTGTGCAAGCCTCTTCATATCCGAGTAACTACTACAACCTACATCCTTTTGAATCTGCTTAGTGTATTCATCTCGTGGTCTCCCTCTACCATTTTTACCCTACACGCTTTCCTCCTGTACTAAATTCGTGATCCCTTGATGCCTCAGAACATGTCCTTACAAACCGATGCCTTCTTCTAGTCAAATTGTGTCACAGATTCCTCTTCTCCCAAATTCTATTCAGTGCCTCCCCATTAGTTATGTAATCCACCCATCTAATCTTCAGCGTTCTTCTGTAGCTGTACATTTCAAAAGCTTCTATTCTCTTCTTGTCTAAACCGTTTATCGTCCATGTATTACATCCATATATGGCTACACTCTCGGAAAAGACTTCCTGACACTTAAATCTATACTCGATGTTAATAAATTTCTCTTCTTCACAAACGCTCTCCTTACCATCGCCAATCTACATTTTATATCCTCTCTATTTCAACCATTCTGTTATTGTGCTGCCCAAATAGCAAAACTTATCTACTGCTTTAAGGGTCTCATTTCCTAATTTAATTCGCTCAGCATCACCTGATTTAATTCGTCTACATTCCATTATCCTCGTTTTGCTGTTGTTGATGTTCATCTTATACCCTCCTTTCAAGACACTGTCCATTCCGTTCGACTGTTCTTCCAAGTCCTTTGCAGTCTCTGATAGAATTACGATGTCATCGGCAAACCTCAAGGTTTTTATTTCTTCTCCATGGATTTTAATTCCTATTCCAAATTTTTCTTTGTTTTCCTTCACTGCTTGTTCAATGTACAGATTGAATAACATTGGGGATAAGCTACAACACAGTCTTACTCCATTCTTAACCATTACTTCCCTTTCGTGCCTGTCGACACTTTAGAACTGCCTTCTAGTTTCTGTACAAGTTGTAACTAGTCTTTCGCTCCCTGTATTTTACCCCTGCCACCTCCAGAATTTGAAAGAGTGTCTTCCATTCAACATTCTCAGACGATTTCTTTGTCGTCATAACTGTGACATATCGCTGCTTCAGAGAAGGGGCCAATCCCTGACGTCCACGTACTGTGAACGTCCAACATCTCGTCTCCCACACGTGGTTTTCCGTCCTTCTACCACTTTCGACAGGTGATCACAGCAGTAGCAAGCGAACAGCCGAACAGCTTCGCCATTTCCAACATGCTCGTTTCCGGACGCCTGCCCATAAAAATCTCGTCTTTGTCAAAGTAGTTTATGTCACTGGATTTACTCATTCGTGGCCCGTATCGTCGCTAGTTTGAGCTCCCATTCATTTCTGCTCCGGTCGTATATTTTCCTTACCCTCAATGCCACCACGTAGCACGCAGTATTACGGTAGTCAATAGCAATAATGTTTTGCTTCATCAGTGTAGCTGTTCTGTTGTCGGCCTTGCGTTCCTGCGTGCAACTCATGACCTTGTAGTTCCGTGTTTAATTATTATAGTTACGTAATAGTTGGAGTAAATAATTGACATCAATGAATATAGGTTGAAAGCCGTATGTTAGACTCTTCTTTCATTTACAGTATAAGTAAGCGAAGTGGTAAGTCACTAGGATGGCATGAAGACACTTTATGCTCTGCTCTCATCCACTACGGAAATAATATTTTAGGCTGCACAGTAAAAGAATATCTGTACGGTGCAGTTTGAGTGCATAGTCCTATTGACCGTTCAGCTAACTGGGGCGTGGTTTAAAGTTTGAGTTTGTTTGACCGTGGGAATGAGCACACAGAGGTACTCTTCTGCAGTTTCTGGGCTCTCTAACGCTGCTTTCTCGCATGAACGTGAAGACTTCTTGCAGCTAACGTCGTTTTATTTATTAAGTTTAGATGCTTCTTTCGTGAATGTGCGGAGATATTCAGGTGTTTACGGTGACAGCGTTGCTTGCTAGAGTGCTTTGTCGTAATATTCTATTATCTGATTTTTCAGCTCAACAAATGTGATGCTTTGTGACCAAGTTTAGACCTCTTATTCCGATCGAGGCCTTGTTCATTGTACAAGGAACAATATTGCTCTTTTATTAAGTCATCTGTGGAAATAGGTCATGACCCACGTTATTTTACCACTAATTTAATAAGACGAGTACGATGGGGATTTGATAATATACGGGTTTATTTCGTTCTGTTTTGATAATACCCGTTACTGTATTCTAGCACGGTTCATTGGAGGACATGTGTAACTTTTTTATTCAGTGTCCACGCTCATTGATTAAATAATAAGAGAACTTCCAAATTTCTTCTTAATCATTTCATCCTAAAGTCATTTATAATAGTTTACAATTCTCATGTGCAATTCCAATGTGCTTCCTTCGCCGTTTTCTACAGTCGTAGTTGGTGCGGGCACAATTTGCTGAGTACGCAGAAGTTGAAAATACCGCTTCAGTTGTAATGTTCCTTTTGTTTACAACACGACCGACTTCGGGCTCTTGTATGCCCATCAACAGGTGTTACAGTGAAAATAAACAAGGGGCCGAAGGTAATGAGTTATATGGAACTTCATTTTTGTTTTTTTTATGTGTGCTACTTCGTGTAAAAACTATTATTACCTTCGGTCTCTTGTTTTTTTTCAGTACAACACTTGATGACGGGCATATAAGATTCCGAAACCTGTCGTGTTCTAAATAAAAATAACCTTACAACTGAAACGGTATTTTCAACCTCTGCTATAACGCTCAGTTTCGAATGTTCCTCTGACAGGATTGTTTGTTGCCGAATACAATTGACTTCAACGGAAATGCTATCACAAGAGCCGGCCGCTGGTGGCCGAGCGGTTGTAGGCGCTTCAGTCTGGAACCACGCGACCGCTACGGTCGCAGGTTCGAATCCCGCCTCGGGCATGGATGTGTGTGATGTCCTTAGGTTAGTTAGGTTTAAGTAGTTCTAAGTTCTAGGGGACTGATGACCTGAGATGTTAAGTCCCATAGTGCTCAGAGCCATTTGAACTATTTGAACCTATCACAAGAAATTTGCTATTGGCGGAAAAAAGTGTGTGTGTGTGTGTGTGGGTTGAGGTTTTCTGGCGCTAAACAGCGTCGTCATCAGCGCCCAAACGCATAGAAACAGGAACACATGCGGAGAAGAGACGAAGACGGACAGCGAACAAGGAGAACGGCTAAAAGACACAGACCTGACGCAGTTACAAATCCTCACATACAGAGGCAAAACAAGAGGAGAAGAAACGCACTAAAAAGGAAAGGAAACACAAGGAAAAGAGAACAGAAATTGAAGGGAAACAAGTAGGTAATCGTGACTGGCGGACCTCTTACCTAAAACCTGGGTGAACCAGTCACCCAGCAGCACATTAAAATCCTCTCCCTAAAATCCGAGGCAACAAATTGGACAGGACACAAAACCGTAAGACCTTAACCACAGTCGTTGCGTCGTCTTGCAAAATAGAGGGCAAATCCGGTGGCAAGGAAACCACCGCCCTCTGGTCAGAGAATAAAGGACAGTCAAGTAAAATGTGGCGCACAGTTATCAGGTCGCCACAAACACTACAGATTGGGGGGTCCTCCCGCCGGAGTAAAAAACCGTGCGTTAAGGGACTGTGCCCGATGCGGAGGCGGGTGAGGAGAACCTCATCCCGCCTGCATGACTGGTAGGATGTACGCCATGGCCGCGTGGTGGCCTTGACCAGACGCAGCTTATTTTCACCGACTGCCAGCCACTCCTCTTCCCATTGACGCATAACACGAGAACGCAAAAGGGAGGTAACAGCACGGAGGGGGACGGCACATTCAACAACGTGAGGGAGGGAACATGCATCTTTGGCAGCCACATCCGCCAGTTCGTTTCCCCTAATACCCACGTGCCCCGGCACCCAGCAGAAAGAAACCTCCTTCCCCTGCCGTTGCAGGTGGAGTAGGGCATCATGGATGTTCTGGACGACCGTATCCGCTGGGTACAAGTGTTGCATGGTCTGAAGGGCACTCAGAGAGTAAGAACAGATGAGAAACTTAAGACTGGGAACACATCTCATCTGCTCCAATGCCCGCAAGATCGCAAACAATTCGGCATCAAAGATGGTAAACGCTGCAGGAAGCCGTAATTTGATGACTCGATCAGGGAAAACAACAGCACAACCTACAGAGTCCCCCTGTTTAGAGCCATCCGTAAATACTGGTACATGGTCAGGATGCTGGTTTAAAATATCGTAAAATAAGGAGGTAAAAACAAACGCAGGAGTGCAGCTCCTCCGGTACTCTGACAAGTCTAAAAGGACGCTGGGCCTCTGGAGCAACCAGGGAGGCAGGCGGGTAAAACCCTGGAGTTGGGGTGCCACACGCTCCACACCAAGGGACTCAAGCAAATGCTTGGCACGAATCCCAAATGGTCTCGTTGCCCTTGGACGACTGGAAAAGAGACGTTCCATAGGGGGTCGGGCAACAGTAGGGTACGCAGGGGAGGTAGGACAGGCAAGGAATTGACACACCCGTCGCACCATGAGGAGTTTCCGCCGGATGGCGAGCGGCGGTTCCCCTGCCTCAGCACACAGGCTGGGGATGGGACTGGTACGGAAGGCACCAGTGGCCAGCCTGATACCCTCATGGTGTACTGCGTCAAGAATCTTCAGATACGAAGGCCTCGCTGACCCATACACAGTGCATCCATAGTCAAGACGCGACCGGACGAAAGCCCTATAAAACTGCAGCAGACGCGCCCGATCTGCTCCCCAGGACCGATGGCTCAAACACTTCAAAATATTCAGCGCCTTCAGGGCCCGCACCTTGAGGTCTTTAAGGTGCGGCAACCACGACAACTTGGAATCAAAAGTGAGGCCCAGGAACCTCACAGTGTCTCTAAAAGGAAGAATGGTGCCCCTCAGACGCAATTCAGGGGAGGTAAAAGCACGTCGAGAACGATTAAAATGAACACACACACATTTGTCTGCAGAAAAGGTAAAACCCGTCTTCGCAGTCCATGCCTCTAATCGCTTTACCGTAAGCTGCAGCTGCCGACTAGCAGTGACAAGACTGGGGGAAGAACAGAAAACAGCAAAATCGTCCACAAACAAGGAGCACTGGGCAGGACTCCGGATTGTGGACGTGATACTGTTAATGGCGACGGCAAAGAGGGTGACACTTAAAACGCTTCCCTGAGGAACACCATTCTCCTGCACGTACAAATCAGATAGCACATTACCAACCCGATATCGAAAGAGGCGGCGGGAAAGAAAGGACCGAATGAAGATGGGGAGATGGCCACGAAAGCCCCACTGATGGAGTTGATTGAGGATAAGGCGGCGCCAAGTAGTGTCATACGCCTTATTAATGTCAAAGAATACACCTAGACAATGCTGGTTCCGTAAGAAGGCCTGCTGGATGACCGCCTCAAGCAGGGTCAAGTTGTCTATAGTTGAACGACGTCTCCGAAAGCCACACTAAGAGTGGCTAAGGAGCTGCCTGGTCTCGAGCAGCCAAACCAGGCGACGGTTGAGCATGCGTTCCAATGTCTTCCCGACACAGCTCGTCAAAGCAATACTCCGATAACTACTGGGATGCATTCGGTCCTTTCCCGGTTTGAGGAGGGGAACCAAAATCGCCTCCCTCCACGAGTCAGGGAACGTGCCGGATGACCATATCATATTAAAACAATTCAGGAGTACTTCCTTGGATGGCAGCAACAAGTGCTGCAGCATGCTGTACAGGATTTGATCAGCACCTGGCGCAGTATCATGAGCCACAGACAGCGCCGAATCCAGTTCCCACATTGTGAAGGGGCAGTTGTAGGGTTCAGAATTTGGAGACCGGAAGTCCAAGTGATCCCTCTCGATAGCAGTGCGGTAGCGGCAGAAATCTGGATCACAGTTCATAGTGGCAGTAGATTCGGCAAAATACGTGGCCAGTGTCTGGGCAATGTCTCTCGGCGCCGTGAGTAGACTACCCTGATGCAGCAATGCCGTGACAGGTAGTTGGCTGCGTTTCCCGGAGATCCTCCTGATGGCTTCCCACACTTTTGTAGAACTAGTAGAGCGGGAGATGGAGTTCAAGAACGATTGCCATGACCGTCGTTTGCTCTCTTTAATCACTCGCCGCGCCTTGGCCCTTGCCACCCGAAAGGCCGCAAGATTGTCAGCTGAGGGACGGCACTTGAAGCGGCGCAGAGCTGCACGGCGGGCGCGGATGGCTGAGCGGCACTCAGTGGTCCACCAAGGGACAAGGCGCCTCTTGGGATGACTTGAGGACCGTGGGATCGACAATTCAGCAGCATGGGAGATCACGGCTGTAACATGGTCGACCCATTCGTGGACGCTGGCACGGTGTTCCAAAACAGCTAAATCGCTGAAAAGTGTCCAGTCAGCTCTGCAGAGGTTCCACCTGGGTGGCACTGGTAATGCTACAGTCTCATCCAGGAGGCGAATCCAAAGGGGGAAGTGGTCACTAGAATGGAGGTCAGCGGCAACCTCCCACAGAGCAGAATCCGCGAGTGCTGGAGAGCAAAAGGAAAGGTCAATAGCTGACGACGACCCAGAAGCAGTACAGAAATGAGTGGGAGCACCAGAGTTGAGGATGCACAGTTCTTCGGATACCATGAGGCTTTCCAGAATGCGACCCCTGGGGCAAGTAGTCGTAGAGCCCCATAAGACATTATGAGCATTGAAGTCCCCCAGAAGGAGAAATGGGCGGGGGAGTTGGGTAATAAGGTCTGTGAGAGCCTCAGAGTCTATGGCGTCCTGAGGCGGTAAGTAAACGGAACAGATTGTGAGCCTCTGCCCCACAAGAAGGTCAACTGCAACTGCTTGCAAGTCCGTAACGAGAGGGAGCTCAGATGAGTGGTGCATGTCATGGACAAAAACCGCAACACCACCCTTTGCCCTTTCCCCCATCAGATCATCTTTTCGATACACGGTATAGCCCCGTAAAGAAGGAGCATCAGTGGCCCGGAAATGTGTCTCTTGGAGACATAAGCACAAGGGGCGCTCTCGTACAAGGAGTTGTAATTCGGCCACATGCGTCCTGAACCCATTCAGGTTCCACTGTAATATGGGAGCCAGTGATCAGGGTGGCTGAATTTTCACCCTGCCCCTGTGCTTTGGAGGAGAGCCCGTACTGGCCGGAGATTTATTCCTGGGGCGAGAAGATCGCCCCCGGTCGACATCAATGTCCATCAGCTCCGATGGCGACCCAAGGGAGATGTCAGATAGTACGATGGCATCATCATCGGACTGACCGTGACTAGTCTCCTCAGGTGGCAAAACCTTCACCTTTGGCGTCTTCGTCTTGGGGGGCTTAGAATGCAGAACCTTGTCAACAGTTGGAGCTTTACTCGCCTGGGCAGAAGGTGCCATATGGGGAGGTGCAGGAAGTACCCCAATGTCAGCAACCACGGCCTTGTCCGATGTTGTGGGGAGAGCTGCAGGTTGCAAAACAACCGCAGCAGCACAAGTGCACTGGCAAATGCAGGTATTAGTGCTGACACTAGCAACCTCCGTTTGTGTAGCAACAGTGGCCAACTGTACCGGTTTCTGCAGAGTGGAAGCGAAAGATGTTGTAAACACAGGAGGCTGCATGGCCTTAAAGAGCTTCTTGGCCTCACCATAGGGGATGCGCTTAGATGTTTTGATCTCCTGTATCTTCCGTTCCTCGAGATAGATGGGGCAGACCCGGCTCCAGACAGGGTGACTCCCAGAGCAATTCACGCACTTCACAGGCGATGAACAATCGGCTCCTTCATGGGCAGGCTGACCACATTTACCACAAGTGGCTATCCCATTGCACCCCAACGTAGTATGCCCAAAGCGCTGACATTTAAAACAGCGCATTGGGTTGGGGAAATATGGCCGTACTGGCAAACGTAAGAAACCCGCTTTAACATGGGCTCTGGGAGTCTCGGGCGATTGAACGTGAGAATAAACGAGTCGGATTTGACTAGGTCCCCATCGACTCGTTTCATAATATGCTGCACGTCGACAATACCTTCGTCAGCCCACTCAGATTTCAACTCGTCCCTTGGGGATATCCACCAAGTCCCCTACATGTCACAACACCCTTACTATAGTTCAAAGTGGAGTGGAGCTCGATCTCGATAGCGTACTCTCCGAGACAGGTTGCTTTCCTAAGAGAAGTGACTTGACGGGAACTAGAAGTTTCAACTAACAGAGTCCCATTGCGCAGACGCTTCACAGATTTCAGTGTTCCTGCAATTCCCTCAAGACCCTTGTGGATGTAAAAGGGAGAAACTCTCTCAAAGCTACCTTCCTTCCGTTTGACAATCAAAAACACATTCTGGATATCAGCATGTGCTCTGTTACGACAGTCTGATAAATCTCTAGTAACACCAGGCGCTGGAGGACTCGCAGCACGAAGTCGCTTTTTCGATTGGGTGTGTTTTCCTACCAGTGGCCCACCCAATCCACTGGTAGGGGGAAACGTAGAGGTCGAAGGGTCCATTGTGGTCCCACGAGCAGCTAGGGAACTAAAGGTCCGCTCAGACAGAGCCCCGCGTGCCTGAGTAAGCCTTATACAACTGGGGTGCGGCAGGTGCCCCAGAGGTTGCCCGCTTGCGACTGTTCCACCCCAACAGCCATGCATCTTATAGGCGCGCAGCACACCATAAGATTGAGGGGTTTTTTATAGAGGTTTACCTTCCTCGCAATCCAGGCGGTCAAGCCAAGATTACCATTCCCCGCAGCATACAACATTCCACCGCTGCGCCATGCGGTGGTCGCTGAAGCATGTCCGGGGTTTACGGTGACAGGAGACTGGCGGCGCTGACCAGTCCCCAGCTCAGGACCCCGGGGTCGCCAAGCCCGTACTCAGCAAATGAATGCTGAGCCCCTGGGGGGGGCGGAAAAAAGATATTTCTTTCTTTGCATGGGTATTACAGCTAACATACGGTAAGTTTCTTTATACGAGAAAACGCACCAACTCGTTGACAATTGTGATAGAAGGACTGAACTGATGATCGTAATTTTGCACTACATGAACGTAACTGCAACTGTAGTTGTGTTGAAGACGGTTGCTGCGTCTTCTTCACTGACGTACCTCGCTGGATGCGGGAAACATGCTACGGCGTGAAACGCCGGGGTCTCGTCATTAGTGTCTACTGCAGCTGGCACGTGTGCATGCATTAGGCGCGCGTGCCGTGATTCGATATGTAATGGCAGAAGGCTTCACATTCTGACAGCAACGGCAAGCGTTTAGCGGGACACGCAGTGTGTTCCCTGTATCTCGGTAACGCGCATGCAGCAACATATCGCGCATCCTAGTTACCGTGGTTACCGCCCTTACAGAGCGCCATGGCTGTGTGAAGTAAGACTTGCGCATGGACTTTTTCGGTATTTGTGACTCACAAACCATGTAATTAAAGACTGTTATATTCCTACGCCGCGTCAAATAAACTACTAAATTTTTTTTCGCGTACATCTACAGCAAAGATTAACATGTCTTCTGAACAAAGAAATATGACGTCACAACTAACACGTAAACCTCACCTCCCCCCCCCCCCCCCCCCCAAAAAAAAACGTTAATATAGGATATACAGTTTACATAGATGCTTCTCATATTTCCTAATTTGTTCGCGACATTGATCGCCACATTGAACCTTAGTTTTAATGGATCAGAATGCTAACCCTCCTTTGAAAAGGACAAAAATGGTTCAAGTTTGGCTGTAAACAACAGCGTTTGTGAAAGATGATTAAGTTTACTTTTATTTCTTTGGTTATTGATAAGTGAAATTGTAAAACAAATGATGTACTGGGTCGCGCCTATTAAATTACTTGCAGAAGTGGTCGTGTTACTATAACGATTTCAAATGGTTGTAACACGGAAACGGTACGTTTCCCATCATGGGTTCCACTTTAAAATATTGTCTACTCAGTCTCCTCTTCAAGTTCTACAAGTTGATAAGGAGAATTTTAGAGCATCCCGTATAACACAGGTACATAAATACCACTGCAACATGTGTTGGAAAACGTTTCCAATCATTACGGACAGTATTTAGATAGTAAGTTTTCATTGCTTAATTGCTGTTTTTGACTAATTAATTAAATTCTTCTCATATTTTCACACATAATTTAAATTCAGCCACAACTACATAATCTGAATGACACCAGTGGAGTGAGCAGATCATTTTCTGTAAGGCAGATGTGCCACTTGTATGTATCCTTTTTTTTTTTTTTTTTTGTCATCAATCTACTGACTGGTTTGATGCGGCCCGCCACGAATTCCTTTCCTGTACTCCCAAACCATACTGTGTACTCATTAGACTCTTCATCTCAGAGTAGCACTTGCAACCTACGTCCTCAATTATTTGCTTGACGTATTCCAATCTCTGTCTTCCTCTACAGTTTTTGCCCTCTACAGCTCCCTCTAGTACCATGGAAGTCATTCCCTTATGTCTTAGCAGATGTCCTATCATCCTGTCCCTTCTCCTTATCAGTGTTTTCCACATATTTCTTTCCTCTCCGATTCTGCGTAGAACCTCCTCATTCCTCACCTTATCAGTCCACCTAATTTTCAACATTAGTCTATAGCACCACATCTCAAATGCTTCGATTCTCTTCTGTTCCGGTTTTCCCACAGTCCATGTTTCACTACCACACAATGCTGTACTCCAGACGTACATCATCAGAAATTTCTTCCTCAAATTAAGGCCGGTATTTGATATTAGTAGACTTCTCTTGGCCAGAAATGCCTTTTTTGCCATAGCGAGTCTGCTTTTGATGTCCTCCTTGCTCCGTCCGTCATTGGTTATTTTACTGCCTAGGTAGCAGAATTCCTTAACTTCATTGACTTCGTGACCATTAATCCTGCTGTTAAGTTTCTCGCTGTTCTCATTTCTACTACTTCTCATTACCTTCGTCTTTCTCCGATTTACTCTCAAACCATACCGTGTACTCATTAGACTGTTCATTCCGTTCAGCAGATCATTTAATTCTTCTTCACTTTCACTCAGGATAGCAATGTCATCAGCGAATCGTATCATTGATATCCTTTCACCTTGTATTTTAATTCCACTCCTGAACCTTTCTTTTATTTCCATCATTGCTTCCTCGATGTACAGATTGAAGAGTAGGGGCGAAAGGCTACAGCCTTGTCTTACACCCTTCTTAATACGAGCACTTCGTTCTTGGTCGTCCACTCTTATTATTCCCTCTTGGTTGTTGTACATATTGTTTATGATCCGTATCTCCCTATAGCTTACCCCTACTTTTTCAGAATCTCGAACAGCTTGCACCATTTTATATTGTCGAACGCTTTTTCCCGGTCGACAAATGCTATGAAAGTGTCCCGATTTTTCTTTAGCCTTGCTTCCATTATTAGCCGTAACGTCAGAATTGCCTCTCTCGTCCCTTTACTTTTCCTAAAGCCAAACTGATCGTCACCTAGCGCATTCTCAATTTTCTTTTCCATTCTTCTGTATATTATTCTTGTAAGCAGCTTCGATGCATGAGCTTTAAGCTGATTGTGCGATAATTCTCGCACTTGTCAGCTCTTGCCGTCTTCGGAATTGTGTGGATGATGCTTTTCCGAAAGTCAGATGGTATGTCGCGAGACTCATATATTCTACACACTAACGTGAATAGTCGTTTTGTTGCCACTTCCCCCAATGATTTTAGAAATCCTGATGGAATGTTATCTATCCCTTCTGCCTTATTTGACCGTAAGTCCTCCAAAGCTCTCTTAAATTCCGATTCTAATACTGGATCCCCTATCTCTTCTAAATCGACTTCTGTTTCTTCTTCTATCACATCAGACAAATCTTCACCCTCATAGAGGCTTTCAATGTATTCTTTCCACCTATCTGCTCTCTCCTCTGCATTTAACCGTGGAATTCCTGTTGCACTCTTAATGTTACCACCGTTGCTTTTAATGTCACCAAAGATTGTTTTGACTTTCCTGTATGCTGAGTCTGTCCTTCCGACAATCATATCTTTTTCGATGTCTTCACATTTTTCCTGCAGCCATTTCGTCTTAGATTCCCTGCGCTTCCTATTTATTTCATTCCTCAGCGACTTGTATTTCTGTATTCCTGATTTTCCCGGAACATGTTTGTACTTCCTCCTTTCATCAATCAACTGAAGTATTTCTTCTGTTACCCATGGTTTGTTCGCAGCTACCTTCTTTGGACCTATGTTTTCCTTCCCAACTTCTGTGATGGCCCTTTTTAGAGATGTCCATTGCTCTTCAACTGTACTGCCTATTGCGCTATTCCTTATTGCTGTATCTATAGCGTTAGAGAACTTCAAACGTATCTCGTCATTCCTTAGTACATCCGTATCCCACTTCTTTGCGTATTGATTCCTCCTGACTAATGTCTTGAACTTCAGCCTACTCTTCAGCACTACTATATTGTGATCTGAGTCTATATCTGCTCCTGGGTACGCCTTACAATCCAGTATCTGATTTCGGAATCTCTGTCTGACCATGATGTAATCTAACTGAAATCTTCCCGTATCTCCCGGCCTTTTCCAAGTATACCTCCTCCTCTTGTGATTCTTGAACAGGGTATTCGCTATTACTATCTGAAACTTGTTACAGAACTCAATTAGTCTTTCTCCTCTTTCATTCCTTGTCCCAAGCCCATATTCTCCTGTAACCTTTTCTTCTACTCCTTCCCCTACAACTGCATTCCAATCGCCCATGACTATTAGATTTTCGTCCCCCTTTACATACTGCATTACCCTTTCAATATCCTCATACACTTTCTCTATCTGTTCATCTTCAGTTTGCAACGTCGGCATGTATACCTGAACTATCGTTGTCGGTGTTGGTCTGCTGTCGATTCTGATTAGAACAACCCGGTCACTGAACTGTTCACAGTAACACACCCTCTGCCCTACCTTCCTATTCATAACGAATCCTACACCTGTTATACCATTTTCTGCTGCTGTTGATATTACCCGATACTCATCTGACCAGAAATCCTTGTCTTCCTTCCACTTCACTTCACTGACCCCTACTATATCTAGGTTGAGCATTTGCATATCCCTTTTCAGATTTTCTAGTTTCCCTACCACGTTCAAGCTTCTGACATTCCACGCCCCGACTCGTAGAACGTTATCCTTTCGTTGATTATTCAATCTTTTTCTCATGGTAACCTCCCTCTTGGCATCCTACAGATGTTTAAGGTACAGTTAATGAAAATTGCTATCATTTTAAGATTATGAGCAAACTATTCATCCAAAAATGCTATGTTACATATAATATTAATCAGTTTCTCAGTGCACATCTTGTAGTATCTCTAAAGCTATCACATCATGATAAAAAGTTGTAGTTCAGACTGATGAACGATCCTGTCAGTTGTTTGCTGTTGCTGTATGAAAACCCGGGTGGTGTCAATAAAAGAGGGCTGCCGCCTTTGCGTGGGGTAAGTCACTCAGTCACAGGTAGGACAGAGCGGACTGTGGACACTTGTGGTCAGTTGTGGTCAGCTATTTTGCTGAGAGCTGAGACTTTAACTCTGGCGTAGCTATGAACTGATACAAGCAGTATGTACTTATGTTTAAAGCGATTTGCAAAGCACTAAATTGGGGCTCGAGTTACATTTGGATCGAAACAGCGATAGCAATTAAATCTTCAACAGTCCGCTGTTTAATATGTGTAACTGTTTAATAAAAAGTGGCAATTTTTTATAATTAAACTCGTTGTTGGGTTGCCCCGTTTACACGCAAATCTACAAATCCAACCAAACAGAATTAATTTAAATTCATAGCGAGCGACCATGGCCCTTATGATACAAAAACAAGCGGAAGAAATAATCCGCCAGTTGCATTGACCTACAATTTAATGATGTACTGTTGCAAGCTATAGGATTATTCCCATCAGAACCGAAATCAAACCTACACCAACAACTTTAGTTCAGGAATGCTTGATGAAATAACGTGAAAATCATGAGGAGATACATTGTTTGAAGTCATTTTACGGGTAATTCAGTAGTTGAAAAGAGACAAAATAAAAAAATCATGGATTAGGACGCTATAGTGCAGAATGGAATAGAAGGCAGACTTACAGGTGAATGAAGGATTCAGAACGAGGATGAGAGAGGAAAACGACTGCTTAGGTTGTATAATAAATGTCTGTGTGTTTGCAGCAAATACCTGGTTCAAAAGTCACAAGAGGACCAGATAATTTTGGAAAAGGTCAGTAGGCACAGGAGCATAACATCTTATTTAAATCACGCTGAAGTGAAGATTCCGGAATCAGACATTAGACTGCAAAACATATCCAGGAGAAGATTCAGACTCTTCTAACAATTTAGTAATGATGAACAGTAGGTTAAGTTTAAAAGCATGGTCAAGAAGAATCAATGAGTAAAGAAATGGGATACTGAGTTACTGAGGAACTGTGATTTATAAATTGCTGGAGGCTACAGATACTGCGATAAAGGACACTACAGTTTGTAGTTCAGTTCATCTCTAAAAGGGGTCAACACAAAAGCTGCACATACAAATATCGGTGTAGGGAAGGCAACTGCGGAGAAAATTTGGGTAATTTCAATTGCTCGACAAATGAAGAAAATAAAAAAAAAACTTTAAAGAGGAGAATGAAATCTAACAATATAAGACACTTGGAAAAGACCTCAACAAGAAGGGCAAGGAAGCTAAAACGATCTGATTAGAGGAAAAATGTGAAGTAGTCGAAAGTAGTTGGCAGGAAGGATTCATTATACAGAAAAATCAAATCAAATTTTAGAAAATTCAAAGGTGATGATGCCAACGTTAAGAGTTCGAAATGAATTTTACAATTAAGCACAAGGAAGAGAGGGCTTAATTGGAATCAGTGGGGGAGAGTGTTGCACCTGGAGGTCAGTGTTCTCAGATGAGTGTTCTGATCTTGTGACTGACTTTAAAATCGCTTTGAATGAATGTGTACCAGAAACTGCAATTTTCTACTGTTTTTGGTGTTGTGAGACATGAGGTTGTGGTTTATTACGAGTTCCACTTATTTAAGAACTTATAATATTCTATACTAAAACTATCTGGACAATACTGTTAATAATTCAGTTACAGAGTTTTTTGTGAGTAATTACATATTTTTAAAACAAGCTACGCAACATGCGGAAGGTCTTCTACTATGGAACCTGTTATATTCGTGAATGAACTAAGTTTATTTAAAGTGATAACAATTTTGCCAGTCTTGAGATGGAAATTTGTGTTAGTCGGCAATAATTTGTATTTCCAAATGAATTTAACTTGTAACTGGTTTTTGATAATACTTCTTCTTAATTGATTTCACCTACTGATTACTGGCGTTTAGTAAATCATGTAACACACAAACTACTAAATACATTATTGCCTACATTATTTGGATGCAAAACATTTCAAATTTGATAAAAATATTTGTTTCTATGTACATAGCTATTTTGTACTTTGAACCCTGTTTCACATTTGGAAAAACTTTTTTATTTTGTAGTAATTTTAGTAATTTCAGGAAAAGACTGCAGCACACATAAAGTGAATGCTATTATATCAAAATGGAGTAAGAAAATATATTAAACTTGTATTACAGGGCTGGCTAGAGGCGAATGTCTGAAAAGTGTTCCAACGTACAGTACCTTCCCAACATTGAGCATTTATACAATAATGAGGAACAGCCTGCTAATGTAACAGGGGAAGAAACTGTTATCGATTAGAAAACAGGGGATCCAGTATTAGAGCAGGAGTTAGACAGCGCTTTGGATGACATGCAATAAAGTATGGGAGAAGATGTTTACACATTCCCTCGGATTTCGCACAATCACTTACCGAAGCCGGATACAAATAATTGGTCTAGTTAGTGGGACCGGAAACCTTTGGAAGAACACTATTCACATAATCCTGAAAATAACAAGGGCATATGAAAGCGAGTATACAGTACAATCAGCTCGAAAGCTCCTGCACCCATGTAGCCTGCCTTAATAATATACAAAAGAAAGGAATGAGACATTGAGAATGTGCTAGATGACGACCAGTTTGGCTTTAGGAAAGGTAAAGGCAGGAGAGTCAGATCTGACATTCTGCTTGGTAATAGTAGTAGGGGAAAGTTCGTACCACCCTAAGTTGCATTGTTGCCAAATTTATTCAAGATGGCGGATCCAAGATGGCAGCGATAGATGTGGCAATGTCGCAATGACGCCATGGTGGAATGTTCAAATTTGCTGGGAAAATAGGTCACTTGGGCTACCTCCACTAACCTAAGCCCCCTCAAATACCTCCTCCCCTCCCTACCCTCTTCCCAAGAAAATTGCAGGAAATTCAAATTTTGGCCTGAAAAAGGTCACTTGCACTATCTTCAGTAACCAAAGAAAGTGGCGGGAAAATGTTGCCTGGATGATAGGTCAATTGGGCTACCTCCACTGACGTAAGTCATCTGGCTACTAACTCTTCCTTGGGATTGGCGGGAAAATGACTCAGTCTTTGTCCAGCTGCTGTAGAGGAGGGCGTGTACTTTATTTATTTTCAGTCGGAAGTTGGAATAATTTATTTAGGGTGAGATTTAACATAGTTTATTTTTTACACTGATACAAAACACTCGCCCTGGCATGCTTGTTGTCACAGTTAATAGCCCAGAGGCACTGAAGTACAGACATGAAAACAACTCGTAAATTGTCAAAATAATGCATGTATAACGCTCTGTGAACAGACTCACAAATTGTGTACTGTCGGAATTATGGATTACACAGCCAACAGACCTGCAAACTACTCGTAAATCACCGAAATAATTCAGCACACTGATGTACAGACACGAAAACAACTAAACTGTCAAAATAATGCATGTAAAACAATCTGCAAACACAATCACTAGTTATAAACTGTCGAAATGCACTGCACAGCTTACAGACCTGTTCAAAAAATTATGCAACAGACACGTTCACTATTCATCAAAGTGTCCAAAAATAGTTTCTAATGCTATGCAGACACGCTCAAATCGCTTAAACAGCCGAAAATAATAAAGGGTACAAACGCTCATTGGACGTAAAAAACTTTTCGAACTATCAGTAAGAAATTCGACCGCGATGTATCAGTGAACAGTTCCTTACAGAGGCACCAACACGTGCCTGCCGGGGTGGTTCAAGCACGCTCGTCTCAAATGCGAGATGTGTCTGGCCGCGCATGTGTTTATCATTGCTGACACATAGCCTTTCTACCTACGGTCCAGCGTAGACCTAATTGCCAAGCGAGAGATGTTTGCCTAGCTGCTCACCATCGCAAGTGCAGCTAAAAGGTCGTCAGTGTCATACTGATATCACAGTAGGAGCTTTTGCAGTTTGTCTGCATGGAAATTCTAGTCCTAACAGGGCAAGTCATGAAAATAGCCCAACATAACACCAAATGCATTATTCATAGCGATCCTAATGGGACAGCCTGTCCCAAATGTGAGACGCAACTGGCCGCGCACATGTTTACCTGCCCAGCACGGCTGATGCATCGCGGCAAGATGTTCGCATAGCATAGCCGGAAATTTCGGAGTCCTACAGCTCCTGGTCTGGAGATGTCCTAATGGCACAATGGAGGGTGAGGGACAGCATACCACTGTAGATACCTTGCCCCCATCTTGTTAGAACCATTCTGTAGATGCTCCTACGTCCTGGCACAAAGGATGTCTCGTGAATAAATGGAGCATTCTGATTGGCTCTTTCTGAATTTACCCACCAAATTACTGACGCTGCCGGTGCGTCACTCTGTATGCCTTTTTTCTGCCGATGAGATTTTCAAAAATGGTTCAAATGACTCTGAGCACCATGCGACTTAACATCTGAGGTCATCAGTCCCCTAGAACTTAGAACTACTTAAACCTAACTAACCTAAGGACATCACAGACATCCATGCCCGAGACAGGATTCGAACCTGCGACCGTAGCGGTCGCGCGGTTCCAGACTGTAGCGCCTAGAACCGCTCGGCCACCCCGACCGGCGGTGAGATTTTCTGTGGCAAAACTATTTTGTACAGATCGTCATATTGCCCTGACAATTAAAGCTTGCAGAAGTGGTCTACAGATCGTCAAATATGGGAACACACTTCCTCAATTACACTGCTCTGTCTCTAGGATGGACGCTTGAATATTTCAGTGTGAAATCGATCTCCAACCCGGCTAAGTATCACCACATACTGTATTGATGTAATAAACAAACAATTTGTATCCTGCGCCATACAAAATCATCACTTCTGCATCCTCCATATAGCTAGAGACCGCTAGACACTCGTACACATGCCACAAAGACTGTTGTACAAAGGCTGAGTTGGTTCCCCTTGGCACAAAGGTGTCACTGTTTCTAGCCCTGACCTACTTGCTTGCTTGCTTTCTACACTCATCACCAGACTCTAGGGTTGCAAGAACACATTTATTTTCACATGGTTTGCCAGAATACTGAACCATTTACGCGATACTTCTTGATGTCAAGCACATAGCAATATCGCTTGCATAGTAGTATCCCTGGCACAGTATAAGTCCGAAGATATAGACTGGAAATTATTTCTCTAGAAACCCGAAACTTTAGCGAGGTGAAGCGTACTGTAAACCACGGAGCGTCTGGAAATTTATCCTGTCTGTGAAGATCTCTACGTGAAAGCTCGAAAAATTGGAGGAAACTGATAATTCCACTCGCCAATACCGATGTCGCTGATATAACAGATTCCAAATCATACCTATAATTAATAAAGTCAACTAAGGTGCTTCTCAGGCCTACAGGACCAGCAAATACGTCTTATACCCATCTTTCATCTACTCGATGCACACACCAAAATCGATGTTCTCTCAACCAAATAAAGGCGGGAAATTGGGAGAAGCAGTCACTTGGACTATTTACATGGCGGGGGGTGGGGGGGGGGGGGGAATAATGATCCAGGGCAAACACACGTCCATAATGAATCTTCTCAAATTTCCAATGAAAATACACACAATCACGAAAGCTGCCAAACATATACTGAGTATTGGTTCACTATCCATCCATTTAGACGATGACACGGTTAGGTAGCCTACATTCCTGTACCCTAACCAGTCTCAGGCATGGATGTGTGTGATGTCCTTAGGATAGTTAGGTTTACGTAGTTCTAAATTCTAGGGGACTGATGACCTCAGATGTTAAGTCCCATAGTGCTCTGAGCCATTTGACCCTAACCAGACTTTCCATTCGGACGGCTCCTGCCGTTAGCTGGAAACATGAATAATTCTCGCCACAAGCCACCGCTGCCATGTACTCCTCGCACACCAGACAGAATGGTCCGAGGAAACTGGCTACAAATATATTTGATCGCTATACTTACAATTAAATGTGACGATTACGGTCTCATCTGGAGGACATTCGACAATGAAAGAAGTATTGGAAATATCCCTTGCTGACAGCTGGGGAATAGTAATATCAGTGCCTTTCTTATGACTTGGCATACTTTTCCAAGTAAAAAGTAAAGCTTGCATTCCCTTTGCTATCGCAGTACTCCACATCAAACCGATACCTTCATAACGACTGGACATAGTCTTTTTTTTTTTTTTGCACATGTCAGAGGGCGCACACACACACATACACACACACACACACACACATACACACACACACACACACACACACACACACTTTATAAGCCTGATGCTTAAAGTGATCCTATCATGCAATCCCTACTACTAAGTATAATACTTCACCAGTAACTGATTGCTGGCGATATGAAACAATACTGAGTGAAAATCAGCGATGGTTGGACTAGTATCATAAGTTTTTCCTGTGAGTGGTACCACTGTGTCTTAGAAAGAGAGGCGTAATCGTCTTACGAACCACCAGATGTTCAAAACACAATCGCAATGACCATGTTACTATCAAAATCGATCTTGATTCTATAGACGTTCACAAGTATCGCTAACAATGTCCATTATAAAAACTATACAAGCCTTATAAATCGAGGTATGGCATTACCTCCGAATGAAGTGATTTTTTCAGACAAATACCGTGACACTGAATATAGACGGTGATCGCCGGAATGGATAGTATTAGACAAACAGTGCGGCTACACGTCACCAACGGATTTAACCTCGTAATAAAATCACTGAATTTAGAAAGTGTTTCGGCTAAGGAACGCAGTATGAAGCTAGTATTTGCAACTCCTTCATGCTGCCGCTAAATATTTCTCCCGTATTTGTAAAGCATTGTGTCTCTGTTCCACGTCAGAGGTACTGCAATATACGCAGTGTACCAGTGGATGGATGGGATGGAAAAGACACCGCCGAAGTACTGTAATAATAAGCATCACAGTTGATAGTGCGAACAGTTTTACAGTAATTTCAGCACTGACCAATGATGAGACAGCATGCTTCCCAATTTCAGTATCGTTGCTAAGCCGCCCCTCCTCTAGTTTGTGAATACCACTGCGAATGTAGATAGATGACTGTGCAGTACGCCAGATTGTAAGTATAACGATCAAATATATATGTAGCCGGTTTCCTAGGACGATTCTGTCTGGTGTGCGAGGAGTATGTGGTGGCGGGGGGCCTTTGGCGGGGATGACTCACGTTTCCAGTTAACGGCAGGAGTCGTCCAAATGGAAAGACCGGTTAGGGTATAGGAACGTAGGAGACTTACCGTGTCATCCACAGCTGAATAGTGAACCAATACTCAGTATGTGTTAGACAGCTTTCGTGATCGCATGTGTTCCCCTTGGAAATTTGTGAAGATTCAATATGGACCTGTGTTTATGCTCGGACATTATTCCCTCCCACGTAAATTGTCCGATTGAATGCTTCTGCAAATTTCCCGCCTTCCCATGAACCATGGACCATGCCGTTGGTGGGGAGGCTTGCGTGCCTCAGCGATACAGATAGCCGTTCCGTAGGTGCAACCACAACGGAGGGGTATCTGTTGAGAGGCCAGACAAACGTGTGGTTCCTGAAGAGGGGCAGCAGCCTTTTCAGTAGTTGCAAGGGCAACAGTCTGGATGATCGACTGATCTGGCCTTGTAACAATAACCAAAACGGCCTTGCTGTGCTGGTACTGCGAACGGCTGAAAGCAAGGGGAAACTACAGCCGTAATTTTTCCCGAGGGCATGCAGCTTTACTGTATGATTACATGATGATGGCGTCCTCTTGGGTAAAATATTCCGGAGGTAAAATAGTCCCCCATTCGGATCTCCGGGCGGGGACTACTCAAGAGGATGTCGTTATCAGGAGAAAGAAAACTGGCGTTCTACGGATCGGAGCGTGGAATGTCAGATCCCTTAATCGGGCAGGTAGGTTAGAAAATTTAAAAAGGGAAATGGATAGGTTGAAGTTAGATATAGTGGGAATTAGTGAAGTTCGGTGGCAGGAGGAACAAGACTTCTGGTCAGGTGACTACAGGGTTATAAACACAAAATCAAATAGGGGTAATGCAGGAGTAGGTTTAATAATGAATAGGAAAATAGGAATGCGGGTAAGCTATTACAAACAGCATAGTGAACGCATTATTGTGGCCAAGATAGATACGAAGCCCACGCCTACTACAGTACTACAAGTTTATATGCCAACTAGCTCTGCAGATGACGAAGAAATTGAAGAAATGTATGATGAAATAAAAGAAATTATTCAGATTGTGAAGGGAGACGAAAATTTAATAGTCATGGGTGACTGGAATTCGAGTGTAGGAAAAGGGAGAGACGGAAACATAGTAGGTGAATATGGATTGGGGGACAGAAATGAAAGAGGAAGCCGCCTGGTCGAATTTTGCACAGAGCACAACATAATCATAACTAACACTTGGTTTAAGAATCATGAAAGAAGGTTGTATACATGGAAGAACCCTGGAGATACTAAAAGGTATCAGATAGATTATATAATGGTAAGACAGAGATTTAGGAACCAGGTTTTAAATTGTAAGACATTTCCAGGGGCAGATGTGGACTCTGACCACAATCTATTGGTTATGACCTGTAGATTAAAACTGAAGAAACTGCAAAAAGGTGGGAATTTAAGGAGATGGGACCTGGATAAACTAAAAGAACCAGAGGTTGTACAGAGATTCAGGGAGAGCATAAGGGAGCAATTGACAGGAATGGTGGAAATAGATACAGTAGAAGAAGAATGGGTAGCTTTGAGGGATGAAGTAGTGAAGGCAGCAGAGGATCAAGTAGGTAAAAAGACGAGGGCTTGTAGAAATCCTTGGGTAACAGAAGAAATATTGAATTTAATTGATGAAAGGAGAAAATATAAAAATGCAGTAAGTGAAACAGGCGAAAATGAATACAAACGTCTCAAAAATGAGATCGACAGGAAGTGGAAAATGGCTAAGCAGGGATGGCTAGAGGACAAATGTAAGGATGTAGAGGCCTATCTCACTAGGGGTAAGATAGATACCGCCTACAGGAAAATTAAAGAGACCTTTGGAGATAAGAGAACCACTTGTATGAATATCAAGAGCTCAGATGGAAACCCAGTTCTAAGCAAAGAAGGGAAAGCAGAAAGGTGGAAGGAGTATATAGAGGGTCTATACAAGGGCGATGTACTTGAGGAAAATATTATGGAAATGGAAGAGGATGTAGATGAAGATGAAATGGGAGATATGATACTGCGTGAAGAGTTTGACAGAGCACTGAAAGACCTGAGTCGAAACAAGGCCCCCGGAGTAGACAATATTCCATTGGAACTACTGACGGCCGTGGGAGAGCCAGTGCTGACAAAACTCTACCATCTGGTGAGCAAGATGTATGAAAGAGGCGAAATACCCTCAGACTTCAAGAAGAATATAATAATTCCAATCCCAAAGAAAGCAGGTGTTGACAGATGTGAAAATTACCGAACTATCAGCTTAATAAGTCACAGCTGCAAAATACTAACACGAATTCTTTACAGACGAATGGAAAAACTAGTAGAAGCCAACCTCGGGGAAGATCAGTTTGGATTCCGTAGAAACACTGGAACACGTGAGGCAATACTGACCTTACGACTTATCTTAGAAGAAAGATTAAGGAAAGGCAAACCTACGTTTCTAGCATTTGTGGACTTAGAGAAAGCTTTTGACAATGTTGACTGGAATACTCTCTTTCAAATTCTAAAGGTGGCAGGGGTAAAATACAGGGAGCGAAAGGCTATTTACAATTTGTACAGAAACCAGATGGCAGTTATAAGAGTCGAGGGACATGAAAGGGAAGCAGTGGTTGCGAAGGGAGTAAGACAGGGTTGTAGCCTCTCCCCGATGTTGTTCAATCTGTATATTGAGCAAGCAGTAAAGGAAACAAAAGAAAAATTCGGAGTAGGTATTAAAATTCATGGAGAAGAAATAAAAACTTTGAGGTTCGCCGATGACATTGTAATTCTGTCAGAGACAGCAAAGGACTTGGAAGAGCAGTTGAATGGAATGGACAGTGTCTTGAAAGGAGGATATAAGATGAACATCAACAAAAGCAAAACAAGGATAATGGAATGTAGTCTAATTAAGTCGGCTGATGCTGAGGGAATTAGATTAGGAAATGAGACACTTAAAGTAGTAAAGGAGTTTTGCTATTTGGGGAGCAAAATAACTGATGATGGTCGAAGTAGAGAGGATATAAAATGTAGGCTGGCAATGGCAAGGAAAGCGTTTCTGAAGAAGAGAAATTTGTTAACATCCAGTATTGATTTAAGTGTCAGGAAGTCATTTCTGAAAGTATTCGTATGGAGTGTAGCCATGTATGGAAGTGAAACATGGACGATAAATAGTTTGGACAAGAAGAGAATAGAAGCTTTCGAAATGTGGTGCTACAGAAGAATGCTGAAGATTAGATGGGTAGATCACATAACTAATGAGGAAGTATTGAATAGGATTGGGGAGAAGAGAAGTTTGTGGCACAACCTGACCAGAAGAAGGGATCGGTTGGTAGGACATGTTCTGAGGCATCAAGGGATCACCAATTTAGTATTGGAGGGCAGCGTGGAGGGTAAAAATCGTAGGGGGAGACCAAGAGATGAATACACTAAGCAGATTCAGAAGGATGTAGGTTGCAGTAGGTACTGGGAGATGAAAAAGCTTGGACAGGATAGAGTAGCATGGAGAGCTGCATCAAACCAGTCTCAGGACTGAAGACCACAACAACAACAACATTTGGTTGAGAGAACATCGACTGTGGTGTGTGCATCTAGCAGGTGAAAGATGGGTATAAGACGCATTTGCTGGTCCTGTAGACATGAGAAGCACCTTAGTTGACTTTGTAAATTATAGGTATGATTTGGAATCTGTTATATCAGCGACATCGGTATTGGCGAGTGGAATTATCAGTTTCGTCCATGCGTGTTTTCACGTAGAGATCTTCACAGACAGGATAAATTTCCAGTCGCTCCGTGGTTTACAGCACGCTGCACCTCGCTAAAGTTTCGGGATTCTAGAGAAATAATTTCCAGTCTATATCTTCGGACTTATACTGTGCCAGCGATACTGCCATGCAAGGGATATTGCTATGTGCTTGATATAGAGAAGTATCGCGCAAATGGTTCAGTATTCTGGCAAACCATGTGAAGATACATGTGTTCCTGTAATCCCAGAGTCTGGAGATGATTGTAGAAAGCAAGCAAGCAAGTTTGGGCCAGAAGCAGTGATGCCTTTGTGCCAAGGTGAATCAACCCAGTTGCACAACAGTCTTCGTGGTATATGTACGAGTGTCTAGCGGTCTCTAGCTGTATGGAGGATGCAGAACTGATGATTCTGTATGGCGCAGGATACAAATTGCGTGTTTACTACATCCATACAGTATTTTGGTGTTATAGCCGGTTTAGTGATAGATTTCACACTGAAATATTCAAGCGTCCATCCTAGAGACAGAGCAGTGTAATTGAGGAAGTGTATTCCCATATTTGACCATCTGTAGACATCTTTTGCAAGGTTTAACTGTCAGTGCAATATGGCGATCTGTGCAAAATAGTTTTACCACTGAAAATCTCGTCTGCAGAAAAAAGGCCGACAGTGTTCCCACACCGACAGCATCAGTAATTTAGCAAGTAAATTCAGTAAGAGCCAATCAGAATGCTCCCTTTATTCACGAGACAGCCTTTGTCCTGGGATGTAGGAGCATCTACGGCATGGTTCTAACAAGTTGGGGACAAAGTATCTACGGGGGCAAGCTGTCCCTCACCCGCCATTGTGGCATTAGGAAATCTCCAGACCAGTAGCTGTAGGACACTGAAAACTCGAGCCATTTTTCTCTTCTTCAGACAGTGATTTGAATTCTGTTATCGTAGTTGTTCTGATTTTCCTGTCTGTGCTGAGACAGTGCTCTCTTTTCAAAGAATAAGAATGCTTTCTTCATTAATGGTGTTTTTGCATGCGTGCACATACATGATGATGGCTTCTAGTTGTGAGAATGTTTACCATTTATGAGACGTGTGTCGAACGCTGGACGTTACGTTTTCCAGGAAGGATAGCACGGGATGCATTGTTAAGACCATCAGGAAGAATGTATTCCGTGTTATTCTGGACTATTTTTTTGTAAACAGGTCCTGTTAGGACAAGAATTTCTGTGCAGACAAGCTGAGACATCACGAAAGCTCCTACAACAACGAAAGCGACAGTTAACTATTTATGTGACACTTTATGATTTCCGAGAGGTAGACTTGGCACTTATTTACATAGACATGTGACATCAGTATAACACTGACAGCCTTTTAGCAGCGCCTGCGAGGGTGAACCGCTATGCAAACATCTCGTTCGGCGCTGGATACGCAGCTCTGAAAGCTATACATCAGCCACGGTAAACTTGTGCACAACCAGACGCATCTCGCATATGGGATGGGGTGTCCCATTAGGATCGCTAGGAAGAATGCATCCTTTCATCATCCCACCTTGGAACTCTGTAGGAAACATTTCACTGATATGTTGCGGTCGAATTTTTTGACGATGTTAGATAGCTGTTTTACATGCATTGAGAGATTTACGAGTAGTTTGCAAGTCTGTAGGCTATGTATTGTGACCCCAAGCACGTCAGAGGGAGTGATTTGTATAAACGTAATAAATAAACTATGTGAAATCCATCCCTAAATAAATTGCTCCAACTTCCCACTGAAATTAAATAAAGTACATTCCTTCCTCTCCAGCAGCCCAGCACAGTCTGAGTCCTTTTCCTGTCAGTTCCGAGGAAGAACTGGTGGTCAGATAACTTTAGGTTATTGGAGGTAGCCCAATTGACCTATTTCAACACCAAAATTTGAACTTACCATCATTTTGTTGGGGAGTGTGGTGGGGAGGGGGGAGGGGGTTAGGTTAGGTTAGTGGAGGTAGCGCAAATGACGTATTTTCCCGCCAAAATTTGCACTTCTCGCCATGACGCCACTGCGACGTTGCCACATCTATCAGCTGCACCTCGGATCCGCCATCTTGAAAAAAAATTAGTAACAATGCAGAGTGGGGCCACACGAACTTCGCTTACTATTGATAATGACTTAACAAATATCAAGGTAGGAGACGTTTGAAATCCTTAGAAAATATGTACACACTGTAGCGGAAGACAGATAATATGCAATTTATGAAAGAACAGAAAGGGTAAGAAAGACCAACGACAAGCGCTCGGATTAAATAGAGAGTAAGGCTGAGATGCAATTTTTCTACTCTGTTGTTCAACTTATATGTTGAAGAAGCAATGCAGGAATTAAATTTAAATGTGAGACTAAAATTAAGCCTGAAAGAATGTAAATGTTGTGATTCGCTGATGTTGCTATCCTCTGTGGAAGTGCAGAAGGATTAAAGGACCTTGTTGAATGGGATGAACAGTCTACCGACTACAGAATACGGATCGAATGTATGCCAAAGAAAGACGAACGTAATGAGGAACAGCAGAAATGTGGTTAGCAACAAATTCAACAGCAAAATTAGATACCACGAAGTAGATAAAGTGAAAGAGTTCTGCCACCTGGTGAAAGGAGTTAATTAATGCGCCTCTCATGTAGTTGTGTGGTTTTGCTTTACCAAGTTCGACAGTATCTTTTATCGTCGTTATGCTTCTTGACAGGGAATCTTCTCTCCGCCTGCATTTACCCATATTTCCCATACCAGAGAGAGAGACAGACAGAGATGACGCTGGGAACAGAGACTGAGTGAGTTTTATTTCCATTCCCATTACATTTGACATTCAGTATACTATGTACCATTGCCATCTATCCTTAAACGTGAATGCCACTGGGTAGAATGAAGGTGGGGGTAATTACTAACGCATGCAACTGAGAAAATTCAGGTTGCTTCTGTTGGTATAACTTTGAGGCGGAAGGCTGGGAACGGCAGTCCAGGTCAGTCCAGCCTGGCTGCTGGGGGAGCGTTTACCTGCGCGGGCTTTCGTGTCGGAGGCTCTCACGACTGCCTCTCCCAGGTAACCTGACAAGTACGCTTTGGTCAGAGTATCGAACGTTAAGGAACTGATAGAAAACTTTGAGAACGCATAAACCTGCAACGCTTCTCCGGTCTTTTCATTGGAGGAGAAGTCTGGCGCCACAAAAAAAATTCAGTCCCGCCCCTTCAAGGTTTTCGATCTCACTGATTGGAGGCAAGGCAATTTGGATTTTCACCGCAAGTTTCCGGGGCGCTGAACAAGGCAGTCGCAGTTGACAATTGCTGCTCCTCAAGAATGATGTGCGGTTTTAGTGGCCACTTTTGGTCAGGAACTAATTCAGAGTTTTCAAGTTAGGAACTCTATGCAACGTTATGGATTGTTTGCTTACCCAATCCATTTCCTGCTGAATAATGATGGGTTTAAATTATTTCAATTTGTCTGTAATGAACCATAGGATAGATTTCATATGTGATCCATGTCAAATTCTGCTCGGGAGTTCCTTCCCCTTTGTGAGTAAATGTGTTGTTCTGACATGTAGCATGCACATAAACTTCTCCAGAATGTCTGTGTGAGGACGTTTTCTCTTCTCCTGTGTACTCTAATCGTACGCGCCCTGTAAGAGAGAATTGCTGGGATGTATTTAGTAAAGTGGAGTCCCTGATCTATCTTACCTCAGTAGCCAGATTCCCGTTTTCCTTAAGATAGGAATTATGGCAAGAAATTCACTTAATAATTATGGAACTTCAGACGAACTGGCACTCAGGGACAGGTAGAGACTAATTCCTCAATAGGAAGCTCGAGATTCAGGAAAGTTCATTTTATAGAGCGAAAGTTCGACCCACCACAGAACTAATTACCAATCTCTCAGTTTTCTATAAGAGTAAGCGGCTTTTGCTTGGAGCGAAACAACGCAATACGAACTAAGCAGAGAGTACATAAAAAGCCGATTAGCACAAGAAAAAAGAACGTTACTTACCAAAAGAAAACTACTGGTATCAAATGTAGAGCTTCAAATGAGGAAATAATTTCTGAGAATGAACGGCAATATGTCTTAGCGTTTTCGTCTGGAGCACAGCAATGAAGTGAATCACGTACTGTGTGGAGACTAGAGAAGTATGTACCGAAGCATATGCGACCTGATGTTAGAGGGCAGCTGAAAATTAAGTGGACTGATACGGTAAGAAATATGGTTTTTCCAAGGGAATGGGCCAGGAGCGGGATGTGTGGAAAACACTAACTATAAGGAGGTGCACTATGGTAAGACGTGTGTTAACACATCACTGGATAACTTCCATGCTATCAAAGGGACTCGTAGAGGGCAAAATGTGAGGGGAAGGCAGGTATTATGATACACATAACACATAATTAGGGGCCTTTGGTGTAATTGTGTTTTGCCGATATACTTTTAAAACAAACTTGCTTTAGAGCACATATATGATTTGTATTACACGCTACTAGAAATTATGGGAGCGAATTAGTGGGCAAGTTTTACCTAGCAATTTGTAACCACGTAACGAAGAAAGCGTATTCGAACAACATTTTTGATTTTCGCGTGCTAATATTGAAGTATGTTAAATGGGTACGTACAGAAATTGCTCAATATGGCGACCATCAAGTTCGTTATAGAAACTTTAATTACACAGCACGTTTCGACATAGTTGTGCAAAACTACCTGGTGTGCAGCAAGTCATTTGTTCCACAAACAAATCTGCCTCGGACTACAGCAGAATTTAGTGAACAAGACACTTCAAATACAGAGGCACTGCCGGCACCACATGGTCTTCCTCGACCTATCTACTTTTTCCTGAAATAGCATCTGACAGTAGCTGCCAAATGTACAAATCGTTGACGCAGCTTGCAAATAGAGGACATCAGGTCTTCACATCATGTAGACAGTCATTGTAGAGTGCCACAG
Source organism: Schistocerca piceifrons (assembly GCF_021461385.2). Classification (NCBI taxonomy): domain Eukaryota; kingdom Metazoa; phylum Arthropoda; class Insecta; order Orthoptera; family Acrididae; genus Schistocerca; species Schistocerca piceifrons. The sequence goes on along the minus strand of NC_060138.1, from coordinate 395,402,827 downwards.
GGGAAAACTACCTAAAAAAGGTCAGTATCATCGCAAGAGTTTAGAAAGTGTTTTGGATGTTACACTTAAAAGGGTAGTTTTGGATATTTTTTGTCTTTAATTTTACATACTACGTTTTCTCTACAGCCTCTAGAAGCCTGCAGTGTGAACTGCTGGACCACCTGTAAAGTCGCAGGTGGGCCAATACGTGGCTGAAGTAGTGTGGACTCACCTGCTGCTCTGACGTGATGTGCACCGTCAGGATGGTGTGGCTGCGACTCGAGTACTCGTTCATGTTGTGCCTGCCCACAGACCTGTTCCTCATACCTGAAACAGCGTTTGTTACTATATTTTCCACCCAAGTTCCTTAACTGCGTGTTAACAGTCCTTTGTTTTGTCAATACAACTAAACATGAAATACAGAGTGACCCAAAAGTCCGTCAACATTTAAAAATTCAAAATTTCACTGAATAATGTAGACAGAGAGGTAAAAATTGACGCAATGCTTAAAGTGACATGGGAATTTACTAAAACAAAAAAAGTGTACAAAAGACCAAAATATGACGTTTCACATGGTATACAGAAGCAATAATTGTCATAATAACTGTTTTTCAGTGAAGACAGTGTTCCTTGTGACAAATACTCAGCATGTTGAGACTTCCTGGCAGATTAAAACTGTGTGCCCGACTGAGACTCGAACTCGGGACCTTTGCCTTTCGCGGGAAAGTGCTCTACCATCTGAGCTACCGAAGCACGACTCACGGCCGGTCCCCACAGCTTCACTTCTGCCAGTATCTCGTCTCCTACCTTCCAAACTTTACAGAAGCTCTCCTGCACACCGAGCAGGGTGGCGCAGTGGTTAGACACTGGACTCGCATTCGGGAGGACGACGGTTCAATCCCGCGTCCGGCCATCCTGATTTAGTTTTTCCGTGATTTCCCTAAATCACTCCAGGCAAATGCCGGGATGGTTCCTCTGAAAGGGCACGGCCGACTTCCTTCCCAATCCTTCCCTAATCCGATGAAACCGATGACCACGCTGTCTGGTCTCCTTCCCCCAACCAACCAACCAACCAATCTCCTGCACAGGACTTTTGGGTCACCCTGTATTTCGTGTTGCACTATTTGATTGGATCGTGGACGTTCCACAGAAATGTAGCAGAAGAGGATCTCTAATGTTCTCAATACATCTATACATGAGTACTCTGTCATATAGGGTGAGCAGTAGTACACAGTTATTTACTGACGATGCTGTCAGTAGAAAAGTACCATCATTGGACTATCGTAGAGAAATGCAGAAAAATTGGATAATATTTCCATTCGTTGTAATGAATTTATGGATATGGATAAATTGAAGGTAATGCTTGTAACAAATAGAAAGAACCCCAAACTTTTCCATTTACAGATTATTAGTGAACAACTTCAGCATGTCAGATCGTACAATAATTTAAGTGCAATACTGAAAAGAAAAATAAAATGGATCGATAATGTAAAACCAGAATTAGGGAAGGCGAATGGAAGGCAAATTTGTTGGTAGGTTCAGGGAAACTGCAGTGCATTCGTAGAGGTAATCGCACACAAGACGCTAGTACGACCAATTCTACAGTACTGTTCCAATGTTTGGAGTTCTTATCAAGAATTACAACAGACACTGAACGAATTGATAGACGCGCTGGTAAGATAGTAACAGGTATAACCCATACGAAAGCGTAACTGAAATTCTCGGTGAACTTAAAGAAATACTTCTGGAAGACAGACAACGCGATTGTCACCTCTTCGGTGAAATTAGAGAATCTGTATCCGAAGAAGACTCTACGACCACTAATTTTCCACCTCCGTATACCTCGTGTAGGCCTCTGGAAAATAAGCTGAAAGAGATTAGGGTGCGTGCAGAAGCATATAGTCACTCACTTTTCCCTCGCTCAATACGTGGATGGAATAGGACAGAAAATCGTTAATACCTAGCACAATATACACTCTAAGACAACAATAAGAAAAAAAAGGCACTCCACGAAGGAATTATTCGAATGGGATGGAAATCGGTAGATGTTATGTACCCATACAGGCAAACAAATCGTACAGTTTCAGAAAAATTGGATGATTTCTACAAGAGTAAGAGCTTCACAAATCGAGCAAGTCAGTGTGCTGCTCCACCTCTGGCCATTATGCAAGCATTTACAGATTATGAGAGTTGTTAGATGTCCTTCTGAGGGATATAGTGCCAAATTCTGTCTTGTCAAAATCCGGAGGTGGCTGAAGGACGCTGCTCATATTGCTCCAAACGTTCTTGGCTGGGGAGAGATCCAGCGACCTTGCTGGCCAGGGGATGGTTTGACAAGCACGAAGACAAGAAGTAGAAACTCTCGTCGTGTGCGAGCGAGCATTATCTTTCTGAAATGTGAGCTCAAGATAGCTTGGCATGAAGGGGAACATAACGGGGCCACTTCGCGCGGCCTGCCCCCCGTCGGAGGTTCGAGTCGTTCCTCGGGCGTGGGTGTGTGTGTTGTCCTTAGCGTAAGTTAGTTTAAGTTAGATTAAGTAGTGTGTAAGCCTAGGGACCGATGACCTCAGGAGTTTGGTCCCATAGGAACCTACCACAAATTTCCAATTTTCCTAATAACGGTGCGTAGAATATCGTCGACGTACCGCTGTGCTATAAGTGTGTTGCGGATGGCAACCAAAGAGATCCTGCTATTAAATAAAATGGCGTCCCAGACCTTCACTTATAACTGTCTGGCCATATGGCGTACGACAGTCAGGTTGCTATCCCGCCGCCGTCAAACTAAAAATGTGTGTGAAATCTTATGGGACTTAACTGCTAAGGTCATCAGTCCCTAAGCTTACACACTACTTAACCTAAATGATCCTGAGGACAGACACACACACCCATCTCCGAAGGAGGAGTCGAACCTCTGCCGGGACCAGCCGCACAGTCCATGACTGTAGCGCCTGAGACTGCTCGGCTAATCCCGCGCGGCCCGCTGCCGTCCATGTATGAATGTATGTATGTCTCCAAACACACCTTCGCTGGTCGTCGTACCTCAGCTTATCACTGAATACAATTCTACTCCAGTCAATGAGATTGAAGGCCGAATGTGGCCGACACCTATGGAGACGGGCTTATTGGCGTATAGAGGTCAATGATAGTCGGCGCCAGAAGTGCCGTGATCTTACTACTGCGGTGATCATAGCCCCCTTTCTGTGAGTCACCTATTAATGGTCTTTGTGGCTGCTGAAGCACCAGTTGCACGTCGGATCGAAGATAATGATGAATCTGGGACTCTAAGAGCCTCTCTGACACTTGCTCGTCCTTCAAGTTGTGTCCTTTCTTTAGGTCGATAGCTTCTTTCTTGAAGCTGTGTTCGGCTATGGTTCACTCGTTCTTGCCATCATCGTCGAATAATGGCATCACTCTGTTCAAATGTCGAGCGATGTGTCGTTTACTCAAACAGGCTTCTCTGAGCTCAACTACATCTCCCCTCTCAAATGCCGTGCGCAGCTTGTGGTCTAGTGACTAGCGTTGCTGCCTCTGGATCACGGGGACCCAGGTTCGATTCCCGGCCGCATTGGGTATTTTCTCCGCCATAAAACTGGGTGTTTGTGTTGTCCTCATCATTTCATCATCCTAATCATCATTTGTGGCAGTGGCTAGAGTGGACTGTGAAAAAATTGAGCTTTGTAACAATTGGGAGTTCGTAAGGGCGCTGATGACCGTGCAGTTGAGCATCCCACAAACCAAACATCATCATCATATCTCAGACTGTGACATCTACGTATATTGTTTACGCACCTGTCTGCGAGGCATAGTTACTCCCCAGTTGAGCACACGGTATAACATTCACAGAGACTAAGCCTTGGTACCAGCATGTCCCCTGTTTACTATCCTTGCCAGCTGCGCTGTGAAATTGCTCTGCAGCGTCACGCATTCATCCATCGCCCGTCAAAATTTCCAATTTTACCTTTTTCGTCCATACTTTTTGACCAATTTGCATAACTCTTTCGTAGTGTGTCGTTTTTTGTCTTAGAGTATACGATCATCATCTGTGTTTTTATAGTAGATCACCTAAATAAATGATTTTTATTCCGTTTTAATTCGATTGTTTCAATCTTTTTAAAAATAAAGTGTTATAAGTACATTTTTAACATCGTTTGGTTTAAGATAAGCATTATGGCTAGCGTGTAGCTTATCCACCTTATACAGATTTGTAGTAGCTGTTTGTTAAGAGTCATGTCTTGCTCAAATGCACGTGTTAAATTATACGAGGTCTGTCTAAAAAGTATCCGACCTTTGGCCAGAAAAAATATTTTGAATACCTGACGGGCTTGGGACCCTAATCCCCATGAAAGTAGGCCCCTTGCGCTTGTACACACTTAGCCCACCGATCCTTCCACTGCCGGAAACACCTCTGGAAGTCTTCTTTTGGAATGGTGTTCAGATCCGTCGTCGTGTTCCGCATTATCTCTACTCCCCAAACGGGATCCTTTCAGTGGCGTCTTCAAGTTTGGAAACATCCATAAGTCGCTAGGAGACATGTCTGGAGAGTAGGGTGGTTTGTGAAAGGCTATAATTTCTTGTTTGGCCAAGAAAGTTTGGATCAAATGGGATGAATGTGCGGGGCGTTGGCGTGATGCAGTTGTCAGCTTTTCGCCGTCCGCATGTCTGGTCTTTTGTGACGAATTGCGTCACGGAGTCGCCGGAGAACATCTTGATAGTACTCCTTTGTCACTCACTATTTGTCCTTCGGGTGCATGTTCGTGGTGCACAATTCCACGGACATCAAAGAAGATATTCAGTATCACCTTGATTTTGCTTCGCACCTGCCGCACTTTCTTCGGCCTTGGAGACTCGGGATGCTTCCATTGCAACGACTGTCTTTTTATTTATGGGTCGTACCCGTACACCTGTGCCTCATCTCCAGTTATCACGGTGTTCAGAAAGCCAGGATCAGTGTTGGTGGTGTCCAGAAGGTTCTGTGCAACGTCAAAACGGAGGTCTTTTTGTTCCGGCGACAACAACTTGGGCACGAATTTTGCAGGCCACACGGTGCATGTTCCAATCATCACGCAAAATTGCACGTGCAGAATCTTTACTCACTCCAACCTCTTGAGCAATCTCCCGCACGGTCAAACGACGATCTGCCATCACCGTATTTTGCACCCTCTCAACAACAGCTGCACTCCGACCAGTTTGGTGCCTGCCAGAACGCCGGTCACTCTCCGCTGATGTGCGGCCAATTTTGAATCGGTTGAACCACTCCTTAATTTGTGTTACACCCATCACATCTTCTCCAAACACCTGCTGAAGCTTACGAATTGTTTCGCTTTGATAATCACCAAGCTTATGACAAAATTTGATGCGTATTTTTGCTCAACACGTTCAGTCATCTTGTGTAGCACCTCATTTGATGCGTATTTTTGCTCAACACGTTCAGTCATCTTGTGTAGCACCTCACTCAGCGGCCGACAGGCAGCGACTGACGCGCTGGAAGGCGGGGAAAAAATTCATGCATGCGCATAAAGGTCTCTTTATGTCCAGTGGCGCAGCCCTATCGTCTCTATTTTGCGCGGGGAAATCAATGGTCGGATACTTTTTAGGCAGACCTCGTACATCGTGTTTTTCAATTTGCATTTCGTTGAGAGCTAGTCTTTCTTTCCTTGTTTGATCATCTCATTCCCGTACGTGAAAGGGAGGGAGGGGTGGATGGGTCCTTTCAACACAAGGAATGAAATGTTAAAAAAATAGAAAAAATTCAATTGTAGGTAGACTATGGTGGCTAAGCTACACGGCAATTGCTAGGCTGGGGCATAATTTTTCTCCTCGTCAATGCAGTGCTTCGCTAGGTCTGAACTATAGGAACTGTTAGAGGAGTGCAGCAATTTCCAACTGACCTTCCTCGAGCACGGCGAGTAGGTCATCGAGGGTCTCGCAGTCGACGCTGAACAGGTTCTCCACGAAGAAACTGCGCGTCTTTTTGGACCAGCGCACCGCCAGCGGCTTCCGCGCCGATCCCGGGTTCAGCAGGTCAATCACCTGGGAACACAGCCACGTCACTTTGTTAGCTACCAAATGGTTTTTTTCGTATGGTGTACACCCTAATACGCGTCACGCGCTGGAGGATGTTTTTACTGTTCGAGTAGTAGACGGCAAATATACAACACAAACAAAAGTAGCACCTGTTGTGTTACAAGGAAATAGGATGTCTAATGTAAAGGCTAAATTATATCGTAGTACGACACATTGTTGAGGAGATAAGACGTCATAAACACGAGACGCGTGAAGAACTTCCGCATCAAGCTTGATGTTAAAATCTATTACTCATTTGCTACTAACTGTATCTAGCAATAAATTTCGCAAACAGTATCCAAATACGTCGCTTAATGTACCTAGAAAATTATATCATTGTGCAAGACGTAGTTCAGGAGATACAACATCAGAAACATTAAGCGAAAGGCCAGACGGTGCGTGGTACGGGCGTCGATGCACAGCCATAAATAATTACCTGGGCAACGCCGGCCTTCTCCATTAGTACACAAATAATTTAAGAGAAGAGCTCAGTAAATCACTCCATTTGTGCAGCTACTAACTGTTGTCCATAGGATAGTTTTGTCGCTGAACGACAGTAAGGTAATGCAGCACTGCTTTCGGATCACAAGGTAAGAAGGATGACTAGGGTTTAACGTTCCGTCAAGGACGAGGTCATTGTAGACGGATCACGAGCTCCTTTTCAAAGGCACTATCCCGGCATTGACCTTAAGCGCTTTAAGGAAATCACGGAATAACCTAAATATGCCGCTTCTGCTGCTTCTACTATTACTTATACTAGCGAGTAGTCACAGGGTGAACCAATTCCAGTCCTTCGAACGCGAGTGCAGTGGGATGTCACCTCGCTTGATGCGGATTACAAGGGGACGGCGTCTACTCGTCGTCAGCGATTTCGTCCGTATTTATAGTGTGTACAGGGGTGGAGCAGAAGTGAAAGTGACAGAAGTGGGACCTCCAGATGACCAAGCCTTTAGAGAAAATAGCATTCTCGACGCGGGTAGCGCGAACCGTGAGTCATTTCCGTGTATCAGCGTAGCTTGCAGCCAGCGTTGGGCCCAGCGGAAACAGTACAGAACGATAATCAGAGGGTCACGGCGTCGAGTGCCTGTGCGTAATTTTTTAAATTTTCAATTTTTACGTTACTTACTCTGAAAACAAACCGAAAGATTCAAAATGGTTCAAACGGAGCTGAGCACTATGGGACTTAACTTCTGAGGTCATCAGTCCTCTAGAACTTAGAACTACTTAAATCTAACGAACCTAAGGACATCACACACATCCATGCCCGAGGCAGGATTCGAACCTGCGACCGTAGTGGTTGCGCGGTTCCAGACTGTAGCGCCTAGAAACGTTCGGCCACTCCGGCCGGCCAAACCGAAAGAATGCACAGTATATTGAACTTATTTTTTTTAAACGGTTGGCAATCTGGAGCTCCCAATTCTGCCTACACCCTGGACATGTCATAAGTTTGGATGAAATCGGTGGTGCGAGAAAGCGCCATCCCCTTGTGAGGGAGAACGTCCACTTGGTATACAGAATGTCGGCTGTCTCTAAACGTGGATAGCTTCAAAATCAAGCTTTCGAAGAAAAGATACTATGTGATAATATCGAACTACAGCGTTAGTGGGAAACATCTACGGGTTGTGAAATTATTTAAATATCTAGTGGTGACAAGCTCTTGTACACAAACCAAGAGATATTAGACACACGCAACAACTTAATGCACACTGACAGCGTCTCCACGAAGACGTGCCATGGAAATATAAGGGGAAGTCCATGAATTACGTGAGGGTTTTCTTCAAAATTTTGATTCCTCCTGCCCCTTGGTGAGATTTGGTTGGATGTGGTCTTCCTCACCTCCCCCGTGGTGTGAGGTTTAACCTATAGTTGGGCAAAGATACATAAAAACGAAATTTATTTTGTTTCAAACATTCATTAAAGCGCTTTCATAAAACTATGCTTAAATTTAAAAAGTGTATGAAACAGTATCTAACACGTGGTTAAAACACTTTAAACACGTCAACCATGAGTAGTATTCGGACGGACAGACAGACGGAGACCGACGGACGGAGAGGCACCAAGAAAATAGTGTTTGTTAACCATTTAAAAATTCACCTTTCATTGGCATGTTATATAGGCTGCATTAAATGTCATTGAACGTTTACTTCCTGTGCAGTTAAAAGACAACATCGTTTGCACTTTCCTTTGAACTGTATAACTGCGTAGCTTTTCACTTTCTTGATTTATACGATCACTAAAAGAATTCTCGTCAGTGAACTTCAGGTTAGCTCCCTTCCACAAACGATTAACTTGTTACTCGCACGTGTGTTTCGACTTGCCGGCATGCCGATTAACATACGCATTACAAAAGATTTGATACAAAGAGCAATTAACAAGAATTTTTCCTCCAGTTGGGATCACAGGTAAAAAAAAAAATAGAAAAGCCGTGGAAACATTTTGATTCGCTACCATCACCACCACCACCACCACGACCACCACAACAACATCCACAACCGCAACCACGACGACCACCACCACCATCAAAGCAAAGCAATACAGTGGGCCAGAAATGTCATGACGTCAATTTTCTGGGATGCGAAAGGAATTCTGTTGACAGATCATCTTATCACTGGTCAGACAATTAAGCGACAATGGTACACTAACCTTGTGCACCAACTAGAGCAACAGGTAAATGCAGAAACGCCAGGTTTGGTAACGAGGAAGTCAGCTTTCATCAAGAACATGTGCGCCCATACACAATGGTCGTTGCTACGACAAAAATGCTTGAACTAAGAGAGGAACTGTTGCCACACACGCCTTATTCGCTTTCCCTGGCGTTATCAGGCTGGAATCGCTACCCAAAGCTAAAAATTTTTCTCGGTGATTGGAGATTCTCTTCGAAGAACTGAGAGCCGAGGTGATGGGTATTTTGCATGCCTGGGGGAACGCAATTTTGGACATGGGATCATGACATTGGAACATCGCTGGAGCAAGTGCATTGATACACAGGGAGATTACACTGAAAAATGAAAAAAAGGTTAACTGATCTAAGTCGTTTTCTTCTATTCCATTTCAAGAACTTTTCAAACTGACCTCCATAAGCATGGGGCTGTACATGCTGATTTTTAGTTTAAGATAAAGAAATCCTTGACGTTACCTCATCTGCAAAAGTGTTGGATGGAAAACTAATTTCTAAAGCAAAGATTCAAAATAATTTAACATTCGCCATTTATCTACACTCTTGTATGTTGCCTTTCAGTGCCAAAAAGCATCCTGCATTAGAATCTCATTAAAGGAGTTGGAAATGAGGTCGCACCGTAAGTGTCAGCTGTTTCAGTGCGGACGTTTACCATCGCTGCAACCAGGGACGATATAGCAATACTGGAGGCTGTTACACAAGAGAAAAAACACGCAATATCGATACAGCTGTTCGTGTTCACGGCAGCGAACCCCATGAGCAAATGGGCAGAAGTTCTAAGGAATACGGTTTCTGGAACGAAGCTCATAGCATTATAACGAAGTACATCTTATATTGAGTAAGCTGAAAGTATTGCACGAAGTATGTCGCACCGGCAAGCCCTGGTGCAAAGCCTGCCGCCACATCTTATATTTCTCTGAAATTCCTCAGATAAGACACAGCATCAATTGCCTCCACTTCTGACATATCAGGCTGATAATTCACACTGCAGATCATTTACAGATTGGTACCAGGCATGTTGTTAATTCAGAAAGGGAACAAGTATTTAAAAATTAAGTAACTCATGCATACAGAAATATTGTCTCATGTAGATCGAGATTATCATATTGTGTTACCGATTTCGATATGTGGTATGCAGCGGTTTTTTATACACATCTGAAACCAAATTTCATATTTTTGTACTGTTCATTAACATCATAAGTTTAACTCATTAGCGCCTGGATTAATTTTTTCTTGAATTTTTTATTTTTTTAAGTTACTGTGTCTCTGCAAGGTATAAAGTACACAACATAATTGTTTTACAGAAGTCATTACCACCTTTCGCGAGATATTTGATGTTGACATATGGCAACGTTAGATGCTTCACTCCTTAAATTTTTATGTATTACCACTTCAAAAAAATAAATACTTTACTGAAAGGTCTTAATACATATTCCACTTTTGTGTACATTTATTACAAACTTTTCGTCATACAATTTATATTTTATAACACAATATAACTGAAAGCGATGCATGGCTAAAAGAATCAAATACTACAACTCAGCATTACTGTGCATGAAAGGAAATAAAACAATCTATACACAATCCCACATGAATATGAACATGAAAATACAAAACTACATATGAAACTAACTAAATGTCAATATCAAGGTTCCCAATCCATTTAAGAGCCGTATCATCAGCTTTCATGAGATCGCTCCAACACCACTGGTAGGAACGCAAGGAGCATTCGTCTCTAATGTGCTTGATTGTCTGTTTCGGAGCCCCACAGTCACAAACCGGAGACTCTGTAGCACCCCATTTGTCAAGAGAGCCTGCGCATGGTCCATGGCCAGTGCGAGCTCTGTTCAACTTGACCCACAGTTTCCTGTGCCAGCAATATCACAATTACACTTTCGGAACCACTCAGAATCTTCAGGATTTTCAGTAAGTTGACTGCTCTGGTCCCACAGGTCTCTCACCCCGGTATTACTGGCGACTAGCTGCTCTGCTTGCCGTAATGGTGGGTTTCCTGAACGGAGTCTATTTCGTCCTATACTTGGTATGTCTTCCCGTATGGGTTCTCCTGTCACTTGCGGTATTTCCTAAGCAAGGCCTCGCTTCTGCGGATTGCGGGTGGATAGATGTTGCTGAGCAGAGGAAGCCAATAAATGAGTGTTGGTCGGATTGCCCCAATTATTAACCGCATAGTGTGGTTCAACTGGACGTCGATCAAGTTGGTGTGGCAGCTGTTTAACCACACTGGGGCACAATACTCGGCAGCTGAGAAGACCAGCCCAATGGAAGATGTGCGTAAGTTATCTGCTGAAGCTCCCAACACAATTTTTGAATAATATTGTTACGAGTTTTTATCTTGGCAGCAGTATTTGCAAGATGTTTTCTATATGAAAGGGTGCGGCCAAGGGTGACACCGAGGTACTTCGGGTACTTATTATGGCAAAGAGTGTTTCCGTTAAGCTTCACTCTGAGCTCCGCGTTAGCTTGTTTGTTTTACTTGTACCGGGTTTAAGACGCGACTTTCTAAACTAGGCACTCATAACGGCTAGATCTTCTGTGAGAATTGTCTCCGCTCGTCCAAGATCCTTGGTTTTACAAGAAAGAGCGATATCGTCCGCGTAGCAGAATTTTGTTGACTTGGCAATGGGAAGATTGGAGATATATACGTTGAATAATAGAGGGACTAATATGGGCCATGTGATAGACCATTACTTAATTTTCTCCCGTTGTTCGCATTTTCTCTCAAGTAAACACGGAAATATCTCTTGTTTATCACGGTGTAGATGAGATTTACTTTTTTTCGGCATCGGTTTCTCTTTACTAATTTGTATATCATCCCTTCTCTCCAGACCGTGTCATATGCCGCGGTTAGGTCTACGAATGTGACAGACGTCTTCAGGTTTTCTTGGGAACCAGCCTCTATGAAAGGTGTTAGGGTCAGTACCCGGTCACAGCAACTTCTCTGTGGCCTTAAACCCGCTTGCTCAGCTGGGATATGTTCCAGAATAAAGTGGCTAATTCTATTGTAGATGAACAAACTATATCTGGAATACAACACGTGCACCCCGGGTAACGCTAAATAGGCTAGAACGAATAGGCTGCCAGACCAAATATTGGATTTCCTGGCTACAAACAAGCAGTCAAATTAAAATCAAAAAGCTTTAAAAAACTGATTTTTTCAGGACCAACTGATTAAAAGACGTGGACCTTCAATCCGAGTATGCCATTTAAACGACTATCAGAAGATGTCCTAGATGCAGAAAGGTCTTCCGGCTCCTGTGAGTAAAGCTTGGTATCTCTGCAAGTATATTGCTGCTATTTGTCTCTTGAATACCAGCTGAGAAATTTTTTTCCTTTATTATACAAAATCCAACTGTTTTGTACGGCGACATCTAACATCCACGTAAAGATAAATCAGTGCCATGTCTTGTTTCTCCTTCCAATACGATAGCATGCTAGATGCTGATATAATCAGTACCTCCCACATACGTATTACATTTGGCTGCCAGGTTTAGTCTGGAAATCATTAGATTTCGCTTTCTTAGTTGCGAAAAATCTCTTGAACTGGCCAGTGTCTTGAGCACCACATGAAGAAGAGATCACGGTGACAACTGAGTTGTCCAGCCACTGCACATACAGTAATCCATCATTCTTCTCTACTGCTGTCTCAAAATATCCACGATCTTTATTGGAAAATGAGTTTTTGTTTTTCAGTGGATCTTCTTCTGTAATTCTGTTTTCTCTAGTGGTACCGAAGGCAGAGTATCCACAATACTTGAGAAATGAAAACAGAGATCGGCCTGAAAATTGATTATCCGTGTAGAAGCTGTAGAAAAGTTCTCTCTCCACCTCGGAATATCATCTAATGAATCAATAAGGGACTTTCCACCTTGCCAGAAAAAACTGCTCATAGACTGCATTTCCTTTAGGACCTTTTCCCCGATACAGTTCATAATTTACCAAACATCCATCTTTGACGTTAAGGCTCCAAATTATATAACCGAATCTATTAGGCTTACCACGGATTGTTTCCATCCGTGGCGGCCGAAGTACGTTCATCATAAGACAGGTGATCCTTAGGTGTGAAATTATCAACGCAGTGCTTCTTCAACATCAGCATGACTGGACGGATTTTCCGTGTCTTGTCATTTTGATCGATCTTAGCGTTATCTGTAACAAAGAAGAAACCTACATATTTGTAGAAAACTATCTGTTCTCATAGACCGAGACACAGCCAAGTTTTTCATGTTATCTTTTGATTCGCAGCAGTTCCTTTTAGAAGGTAACTTACTACTGCCACTAACATAAAAAAGTGCAGCGCGCTAGACTGCGATACATGCAGGTGAGCCAAACCGAGATTGCATCCGCAAGGCATATTAACAATTCAGGATTTCAGGATCCCTATGTTATATTTTAATTTTCTGATTCATTACAAAATACCTTGTACGTCGCAATGTCATTCCCATAATACACAGACGGATCAAAAACGAAAGACGGAAATACACTGAAGAGCCAAAGGAACTAGTACACCTTCCTAATATCGTGTAGGGTCCCCGCGAGCACGCAGAAGTGGCGCAATAGGACGTGGCATATGCTCGACTAATGTCTGAAGTAGTTCTGGAGGGGACTGACAACATGAATACTGCAGGGCTGTCCATGAATCCGTAAGAGTACGAGGTGGTGGAGATCTCTTCTGAAGAGCACGTAGCAAGGCACGCCAGATATGCTCAATAATGTTCATATCTGGGGAGTTTGGTGGCCAGCGGAAGTTTTTAAGCTGAGAAGAGTTTTCCTCGAACCACTCTGAAGCAATTCTGGACGTATGGGGTGTCGCATTGCTCTGCTGGAATTGCCCAAGTTCCTCGCTATGCACAATGGACATGAATGGATGCAGGTGATTATACAGAACGCTTACGTACGTGTCGCCTGTCAGAGTCGTATCTTAAGTATCAGGGGTCCCATATCACTCCTACTGCACCATTACAGAGCCTCCACCAGGTTGAACAATCCCCTGCTGACATGCAGGGTCCATGGGTTCATGAGGTCGTCTCTATACCCGCACACGTCCATCCGCTCGATACAATTTGAAACGAGACTGGTCCGACCAGGCAACATGTTTCCAGTCAGCAACAGTCCAATGTCGGTGTTGACGGGCCCAGGCGAGGCGTAAAGCTGTGTGTCGTGGAGTCATCAGGCGTACACGAATGGGCCTTCGGCTCAGAAAGGCCATATCGGTGATATTTCGTTGAATGGTTCACACGCTGACACTTGTTGATAGCCCAGCACTGACATCTGCAGCAATTTGCGGAAGGGTTGCACTTCTGTCACATGGAACGATTCTCTTCAGTCGTCGTTCTTGCAGGATCTTTTTCCGGCCGCATCGATGTCGGAGATCTGATATTTTGCCGGATTCCTGATTTTCACGGTTCACTCGTGAAATGGTCGTACGGCAAATTCCCCACCTCATCGCTACCTCGGAGATGCGGTGTGCCATCGTTCGTGCGCCAACTAATAACACCGCATTCAAAGTCACTTAAATCTTGATAACCTGCCATTACAGCATCAGTAACCAATCTAACAACTGCGCCAGACACTTTTTGTCTTTAAAGGCGTTGCCATCAGCAACGCCGTATTCTGCCTTTTAAACACATCTCTGTATCTGAATACGGATGCCTATGGCAGTTTCTTTGGAGCTCCAGTGTAGTATAGGGTGTACCTTACGGCAAACTATGCTCTTAGTACGTAAATTGTTCGAGCTTCCTGTAGAATTTCCCATTCTTGCTCCGAATATATTGTTATAGAAAAAGTACTGAAGTTCGTCAAGGTCATAATTTTGAAGCTAACACTTAAAAGATCTGTTGAAGTTAATGAATCTGGCAAATCACGGTAAACATTTCAACCTATTTAAGTGTATTAGTTAATTTTCTGTGATTCTGATGATCGATGTCATTGCTGTCGTACTGAAAAGTTACTTTGGTGCTTTACTGTTGCTTAGAAATGATAAACGTTTCAATGAAATAATAGTGAGAATGAATTTTAAGTATTTGGAGAAGTTTGCCCATCAAAATTCGAATCTATAAAGACAAGGATGAGGTTACACTAATCATTATTCTCGCGTCGCGTACTGCTATTATCCGTCGAGTTTTCATTTTGTTTATAATTACTTTAAACAGTTCTAAACTTTTGAATACAAACTATGACTTAACTAAAGATTTTTGATCCTCTATTTATGAAAACTTACTTCCGTGCAAGTACGTCTACACCTACATGATTCTCTGCATATCTAGGGACTGATGACCTTAGCAGTTAAGTCCCATAAGATTTCACACACATTTGAACATTTTGAACTCTGCATACCACAGTTAAGTGCCTGGCAGAGGGGTCATCGAACCATCTTTCAGTTATTTCTCTACCGTTTCACACTCGAAAGGCGTTCGGGAAAAACGAGCACTTAATGATTCACTTCACCAATAAACGTATAATTGTTACTGAACTTAAGCCTGTTTATTATAACGAGCTGGTTTCAGAAATAAACTGTTCACAGAATTATTTCATTACGTGAGTGGAAAATTACTAGCTACAAATTTTAACTAATAATAAATTCGACGAATCAATTTAAATTGCTCTTTGTAATTATAGGATATTGTCCACAAAATTATTTCATCACGTGAGAGTAAAATTACTAACTACAAACTTTAATTAATAATGAATTCGACTTATCAATTTAAACTGCTCTTTGTAATTACAGATATGCTTTTATGTGGATGGAATGAAGCAGCGAGTGAAATTTTTTTTACCAAGGCCCGGGATCAAACACGAACCTCATGTGTGCAAGGCAGGCGCGTAAGCCACTAAGCCATCCGAACACAGTCGGTCACAAAATTGCACAGATTACCTAGCATGTCTCCCCCTTATACATGAACAGATTTGCCGAGGCTCTCCATGTTCTGGAACAGTATCTCCGCGTCGAACGTAAGTGAGGGATCAGCCTGAAACCCATGTGCAGGTACTTACACGAATTGACATAATTGGTCTCATACAGATACGATTTTATACGGATAGACCGAAGCAGCAAATGAAAATTCGTACCAAGGCCGAGAATCGAACCCGGGTTTCCTATGCACAAGGCAGGTGCGTTAGCCATTAAGCCATTTGAGCACAGGCATTCACACACCTACACAGATCACCCTGGCATACCTCCCTCCTTGATCCAAATTCTCATTGCCATCCCAGCCTACTTGAAATTCCTCCTAACACACGAACGGAATTGCAGATGCTGTTCATGTTCTGGAACAGGACCTCCGCGTCGAACGTAAATGGGGGAAACCCAAGTACATGTACTTATACGAACGAAATGACACAATTTCAGGGGTATTACTGGTGGCTTAAGGGCTAACGCACCTCCCTATTAAGCAGGAGACAAGGTTTTGATCCCTGGCCTTGGTATAAATTTTCACTTGCCGCTTCAGTCTATACACAAAAAATCATATCTCTATGTGATCGGTGAAGTCTCTGAAACTGTGTCATTTCTGGGCTTCAGACTGGGTCCTCCAATTACGTTCGATGCTGAGGTGCTATTCCAGAACATGGAGAACCTCGGCAAATCTGTTCATGGGCAAGGGGAAATTTGGATCGAGGGTAATCCGTCCAGTTGTGTGAACCAGTGTGCCAAGGTGACTTAGTGGCTAACCCACCTGTCTAGTAAGTAGGAGTCCCGAGTGCAATTCTCGGCATTGGTATAAATTTTCACTCGGAGCTTCAGTCTATACACATTAAATTTCATACACGTAATCACGGTCGATTGTACCGTATACAGGCTGAAGTGGGAGATTGGAACGGTGGAGAGACAGTTTGAAGTTGGTCCATTGAAATCTCTACCAGGTAATTTATTGTGAATAGCAGAGTAATAACGTAGATGTATATGTACTTGTCTACTCCAAATTCGCACACGCCTTCATGCTGCCTGACTTTTCTGGGAGAAAGGATTTGATACTACGTAGCTTAGTCACAACCTAAAATGGTACTTTATGAATTTTACAAAAATTATTGGGAAATACTCTAAATATTAGAAACTAGTTTCTTGGTGAAATGCTGTTTCTGTCCCCTTATTCTAAGATTACTTATCAATGAAGACATACCTGTTCTTCGTTGTCAGAATCATGTGTCACATTCAGCACTTTTTCTGGATATTTCTGGGAAGTGTTTAACCGCAAACATTAACAAATGATGTATCAATATACCGCCCTTTTATCGGTTAACAACAATCGTTAAAATATCTTTTATTTATCATTTGATAAGAAACTTTAAAATTATTCCCCAATTTCATACTATTATTGGCTGAAATCTTGCTTGCATATCAGGAATTGTTTATGAAATATAGGACAGACACTTCACGTAATACCGCTGTATGTAACGCTCAAAACAGGGCATGCATACTACATCATAAAGGGAACTTATTTATGAGATAATGTAAATACAGTGTTCTCTTCGGTCTTGCTTCAACCAAATATTTATGAACCTTGCTATCATGGAAGCTTTATAGCGTGAGAAATGAAATTTGTCTTTTGTTGCTAGTTAGAGTTGTTTCACACGCAGCGTTGAGTTGCACCAAGTTTGTGTCTGCGATCGATTCACATAGTTTGTTAAGCGCAGTGGATCGATACGCGAGAATTTGCATCCAAACTGCTGTTGCGCGTTCTTATTGCCATGCTTCCTTATTAATTACACGTTTTCTCGATCTAATCACTACTTTCCTATAAATTACACTTCATTGGCCGCTCTGTTGAACGTATATGAGTTTCATAAAAGCAGGGCTACTTGTTACCTGCTTTCTTTGTCGATAGAACGAGGTGGCGCAGTGTCAACACAAATGACTTTTATTGGGGAGTGCGCCGGTTCAGCCATTCAGACTTGGGTTTCCATAAGTTCCCTAAAGTGTTGAGGCTAATACTGGGATAGTTTCATTGAAAAGGATGCATCCTTCCTAGCTCTCCTCCAAATCAGAGATCCGAAGTTAATGGACCCGTTGTCGGCGGGACCTCAGATACCGATCTTCATACCCTTCTTCTTCCCTAACCGTAATCGGTTTTACAGCGTTAGACACGGTGATTGCCGACTTAAATCCAAAGGTAGAAGAAAACTTAACCATCATCATTTGGAAGGCTAAAATGCCTCTGAGCACTATGGGACTTAACATCTGAGGTCATCAGTCCCCTAGAACTTAGAACTACTTAAACCTAACTAACCTAAGGACATCACACACATCCATGCCCGAGGCAGGATTCGATCCTGCGACCGTAGCGGTCTCGCGCTTCCAGACTGAAGCACCTCGACCATCATTTGGCAGGGATATAGGGTGTGTCTATCCCCGTCTTTATGAGGATTTCAACTCCACTGGAGACACTTTCAATGAGGTGTCTGAATGTCTCTGGAAGTCTGGCAGAACACTCTTCCTCAAAAGCCGAAACCCGAGGAGGTAGTGATTTTGGACAGTGGTGACTGGAGCGAAGTCGACGTTCTGAATCATCTCAGTGATATTCCATTGGGTTCAGGTCGGGACTCTGGACAGACTAAGCCATTTCAGTAATCTTACCGTTCACTAACCACTGCCGCACAGGTGTTGCTTTCTGACGGGGTGCATTGTCATGCTGATACAGTCATCCTCTCAGGACGCTAGTTAGAGTACACAATGTCGTAAAATGTTTTCGTATCCGTCCGCATTTAGCATTCTCGTCAGTGCAGCAAGAAGACCACGTAAAACATCCCTGTACCGTAGCAGTCCCTCCTCTGTACTTCTGTGTTGGCATTTCACGTGATGGCAAGCTACGTTCTCGAGGCTTTCGCCAAACTCAGACCGTTCCCTCGGACTGCCACAGGATAAAGCATTATTCATTACTCCAAATCATTCGTCTCCAGCCATCCACTGTCCAGTACCGTCACTCTTTATACCAACTCTGACGTCAGCATTGGATACAGAAATGTGTGGCTTATGAGGAGCTGCTCGACCACTGTGTGCTTTTTAGCTTGCTAGCACATTCATTGAGCTAGAAGCGCTACTGGTAACACTTTACAATGCACGAGTCACTTCTTCCACTGTTTTCATACGACTTTTACAACAGCCCTCCACAATGAACGAAGGTCTCTGTCTGTCCGTACACAAGGTCTGCCATGTTTTGATATTGTTGTGGCTGTTCCTTCGCGTTCCCATTTCACAAACAAAATAGTCGCCTTCGGCGGCTTTAGAAGGACTGAAATGCGGAACGGTTGTCTCAGCATTTGAAAAAATCGTAGACTGGCATAAAATCGAATTTTTATCTAAAAATATTGATCAGGAGTGGTTTTTAACAGAAAACTTTATTACACACATCATAAAGAGTGTTGCATCGCCTCGGTTCCAACAGTTCCGGAACCTGTACAGAAAATTGGAGTAGAGATCAACATAAACATCGTTTCCGCCCTTTTTATTGCTCATGAAAACCACACATTGCATGTTGTACCATCATACAGCGAGACCTTCAGAGGTGGTGGTCCAGATTGCTGTACACACTGGTACCTCTAATACCCAGCAGCTCGTCCTCTTGCACTGATGTATTCGTCGTGGCATACTATCCACAAGTTCATCAAGGCACTGTTGGTCCAGATTGTCCCACTCCTCAACGGCGATTCAGCGTAGATTACTGAGGGTGGTTGGTGGATCACGTCGTCCATAAACACACTACCCCAGGCATGTTCGATAGGGTTCATTTCTGGAGAACATGCTGGCCACTCTAGTCGAGCGATGTCGTTATCCTGAAGGAAGTCATTCACAAGATGTGCACGATGGGGGCGCGAATTCTCGTCCGTGAAGACGAGTGCCTCGCCAATATGGTTGCACTATTGGTCGGAGGATGGCATTCACGTATCGTACAGCCGTTAAGGCGCCTTCCATGACCACCGGCGGCGTACGTCGGACACACAGAATGCCACCCCAAAACATCAGGAAACCTCCACCTTGTTGTACTCGCTGGACAGTTTGTCTAAGGCGTTCAGCCTGACTGGGTTGCCTCCAAACACGTCGCCGACGACTGTCTGGTTGAAGGCATATGCGACACTCATCGGTGAAGAGAATGAGCGGTCGATTCGGCATGTTGTTGGGCCCATCTGTACCGCGCTGCATGGTGTCGTGGTTGCAAAGATGGACCTCGCCATGGACGTTGGTAGTGAAATTGCGCATCAGGCAGCCTATTGCGCACAGTTTGAGTCGTAACACGACGTCCTGTGGCTGCACGAAAAGCATTATTCAACCTGTTGGCGTTGCTGTCAGGGTTCCTCCGAGCCATAATCCGTAGGTGTCGGTCATCCACTGCAGTAATAGTTCTTGGGTGGCCTGAGAGAGGCATGTCATCGACAGTTCCCGTCTCTCTGTATCACCTCTATGTCTGAAAAACACCGCTTTGGTTCACTCCGAGGCACCTGCACACTTCCCTTGTTGAGATCCCTTCCTGGCCCAAAGTAACAATGCGGACGAGACCGGACCGCGGTATTGAGCGTCTAGCATGGTTGAACTACAGATAACACAAGCCGTGTACCTTCTTCCTAGTGGATTGCCTGGAACTGATCGGCTGTCGGATCCCCTCCGTCTAACAGGAGCTGCTCATGCATGGTTGAGTACATCTTTGGGCGGGTTTAGTGACATCTCTAAACAGTCAAAGGGACTGTGTCTGTGATACAATACCCACAGTTAACGTCTATCTTCAGGAGTTCTGGGAACCGCGGTGATGCAAAACTTTTTTTGGTGTGTGTACTTTCAACTAATTTACTAATGCCGTATTAACTTCAATAACCCAACTTGTAAATCTACTATTTACTAAGCATATGAGGCAGATATGACGAGGAAATCATATTTTCTTTTGAAAATACTTGTTCTTCGACAAAGTCTCTTTTTTGCCCTGGAACTTTACAGACACAGCCTGCAGTATATACAGCTTCTGTTCCTCGTTTGTTGTTGTCGTATGTGTGTAAATTACTTATTACAATTCTCTTAGAGCTTGAAGACTGTCTCAGCTGGATAGTTTACAACTTTCAGCTTTTTCATACCTCTGTGAAGAATCTGTTTTAAGAAACTCGTTGCTCGAACCGTATCTGTTTAAAGGATACTCTTATTTTATAAGGAACGAACAGTTCAGTCCCATTATTCATAGTATTTTGTGATTTGATCGTTGATTCCTACTCGAATCCTTACGTATTTAGTCCATTGGTTCTACTTTACGATTCAGTACAGTGACATTTTCACTTATTAATCAAAAGATTAAGACGACAGAAAAAGGAACAGGAACCATAAATTATTTTTCCATTTGCTCACACTAATATATATTATTTTCTGCAAACGAACTGTTAACGAAGACTCTGTACTTGCTAGATTCCCTCGAGAGTGAATAACGAATGCTGCGGGACGCGATGGGTGGTAAACAAGTTTCGTAATCCATATTTCCGTTCATCTTGCTCTGGTCTCTCTCTACCTGGCTTCTGTTCACTGGCCCGTCACGTCACCTGAATAATGTAATGTTTTCTGAGAATGCTTTCAGCTAAGGAAACAGGAGGAAACAACCCTTATACGTTACGTAATCACTGAATTTATCATGCAGAGTTAATACTTGTGGTTACTTGCTATTTTCCTGAAAATTTAACTAAAATCGATGGAGCATGCACAATCAGATAAAAAGGGAGCGGTAAATCCGCCTTTCGCGCAACTGCCATTACATGCTTGTCCCACTTCATATCGCTCTGCAATGTTACGCCCAAATATTTAATCGACGTGACTGTGTCAAGCGCTACACTACTAATGGAGTATTCAAACATTACGGGATTCTTTTTCCTATTCATCTGCATTAATTTACATTTATCTATATTTGGAGTTAGCTGCCATTCTTTACACCAATCACAAATCCTGTCCAAGTAATCTTGTATCCTCCTACAGTCACTCAACGACGACACCTTCCCGTACACCACAGCATCATCAGCAAACAGCCGCACATTGCCATCCACCCTATCCAAAAGATCATTTATGTAGATAGAAAACAACAGCGGACCTACCACACTTCCCTGGGGCACTCCAGATGATACCCTCACCTCCGATGAACACTTACCATCGAAGACAACGTACTGGGTTCTATTACTTAAGAAGTCTTCGATCCACTCACATACTTGGAAACCAATCCCATATGCTCGTACCTCAGTTAGGAGTCTGCAGTGGGGCACCGAGTCAGACGCTTTCCGGAAGTCAAGGAATATGGCATCCGTCTGATACCCTTCATCCATGGTTCGCAAGATATCATGTGAAAAAAGGGCGAGTTGCGTTTCGCAGGAGCGATGCTTTCTAAGGCCGTGCTGATGCATGGACAGCAATTTCTCTGTCTCAAGGAAATTCATTATATTCGAACTGAGAATATGTGTGAGAATCCTGCAACAAACCGATGTTAACGATATTTTGAGGATCCGTCCTTCTACCCTTCTTATATACAGGCGTCGCCTGCGCTTTTTTCCAGTCGCTCGGGACTTTACGTTGGGCAAGAGATTCGCGATAAATGCAAGCTAAGTAAGGAGCCAATGCAGTAGAGTACTCTCTGTAAGACCGAATTGGAATCCCATCAGGACTTGGCGATTTATTTATTTTCAACCCATTCAGCTGCTTCACAACCCCAGGGATGTCTATCACTATGTCCTCCATATGGGAATCTGTACGAGACTCGAACGGCGGTGTGTTTGTACGATCCTCCTGCGTGAAAGATTTCTCAAATGCTAAATTTAAAATTTCAGCTTTCGTTTTGCTGTCTTCCGTTGCCAGGCCAGACTGATCAGTGAGTGACTGGATGGAAGCCTTCGACCCGCATACCGATTTTACGTAAGACCAGAATTTCCTTGGGTTTTCATCAAGATCTTTTCCTAAGGTATGACGGTGGTAGTGGTTGAATGCTTCGCGCATCGCTCTTTTTACAGCAGCACGAATCTCTAATAACTTTTGCCTGTCCTCATTCTCCCGATCTTTCTTGTACCGCGAGTGCAACTGTCTTTGCTTCCTGAGCATTCTCCGAATTGCGCTGTTAAACCACGGTGGGTCTTTTCCGTCCGTAACCCACTTTTTCGAACACATACTTTTCCAATGCGCGATTTACAATGTGTTTAAAATTTGCCCATAATTCTTCCACGTCCATCGTACCGGAAGTAAATGAAGTCGATTCATTACTAAGTGGGATGCTAACAACTGCTTATCTGCTCTTTCTAGTAAGAATACTCTCCTAGCCTTCTTGATCGACTTTTATAACTTTTAACCATAGTCGTAATGACAACATCATGATCACTAATCCCTGTCTCAACACTGACACCGTCGATGAGGTCTGGTCTGTTCGTGGCTACCAGATCCAAAATATTTCCATTACGCGTTGGCTGTCGATTTAGCTGCTCAAGACAGTTTTCGGATAATGTGTTCGAAAGTAATTCACAGGACGGCTTGTCTGTACCACCTGTAATGAATCCATAGACATCCCAGTCTATACTAGGTAGGTTGAAGTCGTCTCCGACTAATATAGCATGATCCCGGTACTTCCGCGATACAGAGTATAGACTCCCTTTGAATGATTCTAGAACTGTCACTGTGGAACCTGGTGGCCGGTAATAACACCCAACAATTAACTTTATTTCTCCTAGCCCTGTTAAACGTGTCCAGATAACTTCACAATCACACTACTTCGACCTCATTAGACACAATATTCTTGTCAAATGCAATAAAGTCACCACCTCCTACGGTGTTTGATCTGTCTTTCCGATACTCGTTCCAAACCTCACTAAATATTTCAGAACTTCCTATCTCAGGGTTGAGCCAGGTCTCAGTCCCGAGAATAATTTGAGCGCCACACGCTTTCTGGAGGGCAGTAAATTCAGGAACTATATTCCGAAACTCTGAAAATTTACTGCTAATATCTTGATAGCTGAAGTGTCTTGACACTGAGCGCATCCTGATATCCCTGCCTGCACGTCGACTGGTGAGTGTTGTAAGTAGGCTGTTTAGGTTTTTTTATTGGTAACGCCACGTAGCGCTCTGTATGAAAATCACTGGCTGTGCTGTGTGCAGTCTGTGGCTGGTTTGCATTTTTGTTGGCTATTGTAGTGTTGTGCAGTTGGCTGTTAACAGCGCGTAGCGTTGCGCAGTTGGAGGTGAGCCGCCAGCAGTGGTGGATGTGGGGAGAGAGATGGCGGAGTTTTGAGAGCAGATGATCTGGACGTGTGTCCATCAGAGACAGTAAATTCGTAAGACTGGATGTCATGAACTGAGATATATATATATATATATATATATATATATATATATATAGACTTTTGAACACTATTAAGGTAAATACATTGTTTGTTCTTTATCAAAATCTTTCATTTGCTAACTATGCCTATCAGTAGTTAGTGACTTCAGTAGTTAGAATCTTTTATTTAGCTGGCGGTAGTGGCTCTCGCTGTATTGCAGTAGTTCGAGTAATGAAGATTTTTGTGAGGTAAGTGATTCATGAAAGGTATAGGTTATTGATAGTCAGGGCCATTCTTTTGTAGGGATTATTAAAAGTCAGAATGCGTTGCGCTAAAAATATTGTGTGTCAGTTTAGTCATGATCAGAATAAGTAAAGACAGAAATGTCTGAGTACGTTCAGTTTTGCTCAGCTGTTTGAAAGTCAAATAACGTAAGGGGTTTACCAGCAGAGTAATTCACTAATTTTTCTATGGGGACGTTTCATAGTGTTCATCAGGACACCTCGCACTACTGCCTAGCCTGAAAAGCCCCCATGTGCACGCCACAAGTACTCTGCTACCCGAGTAGCCGCTTCCTTTGTGTAGTGCACCCCTGACCTATCTAGGGCGTCCTACAATTCCCCACCCAATAGCGCAAGTCTAGAAATCTGCAGAAATCTTGTGTGGGGACACAAACTCTATAGACTTCCGTCCCCAAAAATATCACTGCAAAAACAGTATCTCTGGACCTTGGGTAGTGCGATCAGAGACGTCAAATGTTCAAGTTGCATCTGTCCGTATAATGTATATAAATAAATGTTGTGCATGTGAATCGGTAACGTTGACAGTCATAACACATCATGGGCATCGTGTTCGTTACCCAAATCCTTCAGCTGTATGAAATGGTCGGTGTGTCGACTGCGATTGAGAATGGAGAAAATCATTTTCATTTGAAGAATTGGACTGTGGCACAAATCAAAATAGTATTGGTTGAAGCTCACATGGACTCATCACCATCATTGAAAGTCATTTACTTTGGATGAACGAATTTAAACGTGGACTGACAAGCACCGAAGACGAATTGCGCTCCGGCCGTCCAGTTGAGGTCACCACAAAAGAATCAACAGACAAAATCCATGATATGGTAAAGCAAGGGCGTCTAACAAAAATTCGTGAGATTGTTGAGACTGCAGGCAACTCAACTGAGCGATTGCATAATATCCTGCGCGGAGAACTGACTATGAAGAAGCTGTGCGCGAGGCGGGTGCCGCAAATTGCTCGCAGTCGGCCAAAAGCACATCCGAAACCACATTTCAACACAATGTCTCGCGATGTTTAATCGCAATCTGCTAGACTTTTGCGTACATTTGTGACATGATGAAATCTACATATGCCAGACTCAAAAGGGCATTACACGTCAGAATCAAAACTGCAGTCAAAGCAATGGACAAAGACGGGTGAAAGTGCAGCGGAGAATGCAAAAACCATTTTGTCATCTAGTAAGGTGAGGCCCCAAAGAATAACACTCATAGATTATTTGGCAAACGGCACAACTGGATCCTATTATGATTTATTGCTGGGTCGTTTTAAACTTGCGTAGACTGGAAAGGACCGAGATGCTTTTTCATCAGTATAATGTACCATCCCACACTTCAGCGATAACAATGCCGGAAAGTGCACGAAATGGGCTTTGAACTGGTTCCTCATTCACCCTATTCACCAGGAGTAGCCCGAAGCGACCTTTTCTTTTTTCCTAACTTGAAACGGATTTGCTGGGAAAAATTTTCATCAAATGGAGGAGTAACACTTGCAGTCAACGAGTGTTCTGCAGAGTTGGAAGAACCTACTTTTCTGATGGAATGAAAAAGCCATAGGATCGCTGGACCAAGTATATATTCCTCAAAGGAGACTTTTCTGAGAAGAAAGGTGAGTTGCTTACGGAACAAACATTTTTTTCTTGCTTTTTTACCAGACTTATCCAACCACCCTCGTGGATGCGGCAACCTTCTGTAGCACGTCTCAGGCATGCAGCAGCGCACGTTCAGCAGGGAGGTGGCTCAGCCATGTTTTGGTCCGGTATCGTATATGAATTTGAGGTCTTTGCAGTAGCGGGAAAGAACCCTGGAATCTATTGTCCAGATCTACAACCAACATTTCGGAGATGGGTTCGTTTTTCAAGCAGATGATACACGAACACACAGCGCCTGTTCTAGTGAACCGTTTCCTCCAAAAGCAGAAGTCAAAGGAATTGCCGGAACAGATTTAAGCGACACAGCAGATCTTTGTAGTGCGTGGAAGCGAGCTCTACATGCCGAAAAGACCTATACAAATGCGCTGAATTGTTTACGTTCCTATGATTGCGCTAGCACCAACAATACTGACTTGGGTACAAGCACTGGCAGCATGATGTACTTATGACGTACGCTGACTACTCACATGCCGTCCATGGGCTATAAATTGTCACCTCAACAGCAGCCACAACAGTCATTTTTTTCCTGACGAAGGCGATGGAGGAACTGTGAGCAATCAACATAATGGTGTCAATAAACATTTGCCCAGTTTAGATTCCGTGTATAAATTATGTCGGACATAATAACACCAACTTTGCAAAAACTACACAGCTTTCGTCCTACAGAGCTGAACTTCAAGGCTAGCAAGGAAACTCTTAGAATAATGGTTCTGTCTATGAGATTTAATATTAAAAGGTGCCAAACTAAACTTGTAGTTATGTGAGAACGAGAGGAAATAGTAGCAAAAAGAGCACGTTACATTAGGCTTTTATGTGAGAATGGAGCATAAGAATGAAAGTGGCCAGTCCTTTACATAAAATAAATAAATAAATAAATGTTGGCAACATGACAATGTTCAAGGAATATTGTCGAATAAAAATTCCGGTCAGCATTTAGAATTGTTGTGCATGTAGACAGTGACACGGGTTTCTTTAAGAATTCACTTCATATATATGACTCAAAAACCAAAACATCTGACTATCATTCAGAAATGGACCATTAAGTGTTCTCTGTTTATCTGGGCAGAATCACATTTTATCTTTCTTTCAAGAAACAAGGTACATAAATGCTGAAATAACTACATTAAATTTCCTAGAAAAAGGTGCTGTGAAATGTAATAAAATAAAAATTACATGTGACTGTTTTTATTTGCTGTCAGTGTAATGTAATAGAATGAACATGGGCCGTGACTTATATAAAAAAGAAACACACATTAATGCAATGGCTCAGCATAGAACAGAAATAACTAATATAGGAATATTATTAACAGTGTAATATGTTGTTTAATTTAGCCCGATGTGTATAAGCACTCAGTAAACTAGCTCGGTTCTCGGGGTAGTTACGTAATAGTCGATAATTAATTATCCTTTTCTTATATACCCAACACTACAGATATTATTCCAGGCTCGTGAGAAGTCGTGTGCTTATTGCACCAGAGAATATTTGCCAAGTCTGTTCGATATACACTACTGCAATACGTAACTTAACATTGTGCTTTCGTCTCGATTTCCCAATATAAGATAACAAGAGTAGCATATACAAATGAATTCCTATAATGGAACTGGAATCCTGTGACCAGACATTTTCTGCCTGGGATGTTATCTCGTCATATAAAGAAAATCTGTAAGTAAAATTGTTAAATTATTAGTAGCTGCCTCCGGTCTCGTGGGATCTGAAGTAAGGTTAATTGTGCTAACCGACAGCACGTCTCGTAGATGAGCTAAAAGAAAAATGTTAAAGATTTTTCTAAGATGGCGCCTAACAATGAAAATTCTTTGTTAAGGCCCATATCTACTTAAGACAATCCAGGTATCAGACTACCAATTGATTAACCACATACACAAATTCGTTTGACAAAATAACCATTACATTTTTTGGGTTTAAGTACAACTTACAGTATCAGCTGGTATAGCAAGATGAGCTTTAAACAAGAACGTCCTCTTACGTCCGAATCCAAGCAGATAAGATAAGTGAAAGACAAAGGAAAGATAGTTCATGCATATAAGCGCAAGAGTCCATGGAATAACATGTCCACGGTAGTTCTATCTCTTTGGCGTACTTGTCGATTATTTATAAAATTTATCGTAATATTTAGTTTACATTTGTTTAAACCCAAGTCCACACATGAGAAACAGTACAGCTGTTAATTTTTTCTGTTGAACTAATAGTTTGCACGTAGCGAGCAAGAAAATATGAAAATCTCGCACGTAGTTTATGAAGGTCAGCTATAACATTGAGGGTTACATACAACGACAGCGGTAGGGGCCGCTGAATGGTTCAAATGGCTCTGAGCACTATGGGACTTAACATCTGAGTTCATCAGTCCCCTAGAACTTAGAACTACTTAAACCTAACTAACCTTAGGACATCACACACATCCATGCCCGAGACAGGATTCGAACCTGCAACCGTAGCAGTCGCGCGGTTCCGGACTGAAGCGCCTAGAACCGCTCGGCCTCAGCGGCGGGCTCGGGGACAGCTGAATCACCCCTTTTATGACTCGATTAGTTCAGATTAGGTAGAACCACAGTGACGTGACTCTTGAGGATGTGGAACACGCCAGAAAAATTTCACGTATTATTTCGCCGTTTGCAAGCGTGTTGCATGTAAGTGATTTACAATCAGAGGTTCCAGTTTCTAATGTGTAACTCAGAGACACACTCGACTAACACTGCATTGCGAGGTCTCGACAGATGAACTTATAAAGCAGCCTTTTATAGCAGGCAGTTTTTGCTCGGGACAAGGCGTATTTGGAAGCTGTCAGACACAATAGGACTTGTTCTCAGGTAACAGAACGAGGAAAGCGTTATTAAAAATATATCGTGCTACAAATTCAGGCTTACAGTTCATGCTTCTGCGTCCCTGCTTCATAATTCTACGTTCCTAATAATACATTTATTTGAATTACGTACACCGTCTACAACTCGCTGCTCGTGCTGCAAGTCGTTCAAGGTTATCGGGGTCTTAGGATTTCCGTTTGTTGGGTTCTCACAGATTCCCGTTTACTGGCTCTCACGTGTAATTATTTACTTCGTCGATCCTGCGAGGCCTATGCTACGTGGTAGACGGTGATGTGTTACAGGAATGGAGAGCGACGTCCGATTAGTGCATTCGCAAAGGAGGCACTCAGAGCGGCCTTCATCCACTGCGTGTCCGCAAACAGGTTGTGTGAAGGGTGGGAGGTGCGGTCGCGTGCCGCCGCTGGCTGTGCCGTGCTGTTTATTTGATGAGGCCTGGCGGCTGGCCTATAGCGCAACCCACCCTGGCGCCTAGCGCTCAGGATCACTTTAACCCGACGACCGCTTCACGCAGCTTGTGGGTCATCGGCAAGAGGCCGACGCTCGGTCGATGCTTTCGGTGCTAGAAGCTCATGCTGAGAGAGATTTTCCGACCGCTGCTGCCACATCTACATGAACGAGACACCAAAGAAACAATGTGGAGATTTCAAAGTGGGAGATGTGCATTTCAGTCCTTTCGCTGCTGACAGGGGGGCCGTACGAATTTCCCTCGCCAATTTCATTCATGTTGACAGGGTGTGCAGGCCACAGCTAGGTCTTCGACATGCACAAGCAGGAAGACGCAGCTCAACAGTTTTAAAAACTGTAGTCGTGTTTGTAACTTTTGTATGGTCGTTAGTATTCGAGGAGACCGCAGCGGAGCGAGTAATACCGGCAAGGAGCTGAGCGTGTTCGGTTACGGGACTGGCCAACCTCCGTAACAATTTAAAATAAACAATGAGTGAAATTCTCATCCAGCGCGCCGGCTGGGGTGGCCGAGCGGTTCTAGGCGCTTGAGTCTGGAACCGCGAGACCGCTGCGGTCGCAGGTTCGAATACTGCCTGGGGCAAGGATGTGTGTGATGTCCTTAGATTAGTTAGGTTTAAGTAGTTCTAAGTTCTAGGGGACTGATGACCTTAGATGTTAAGTCCCATAGTGCTCAGAGCCATTTGAACCATTTTGAATCTCATCCAGCGAATGTGAGAGATTCTATGCGACATCCACTCAGAACCACTGACGCAACCTCGACGGAAAAACAAGTCGATGGAAAGAAAACAAAACAAGTACGCTCTTGGTTTTATAAGCTCGAAGTCTTTGAATCGAATCTCGCTGCTGGCACTTTTTTGTTCCCACGTAATTCTAACAAATGTTTTATTATGATTTTGTAGATTATCAGTATTTAATGATTGTTTTATTATTTTCATAATCTTTATCCTGAAAAAACAGAAACAAGTGTTTCATAAAAAGATTGGAAATAAAAGATGGATACACGACAACTTTCAATCAAATCACTATTGGCATTTAACGATGGGCGTTCAATAAATAATGCAACACTTTTATTCTCGGCCAGTTTCGATTCCAAAAATGCGGAACTTGTTCTAGGATATCGTCGAACATTCCCGCTTTAGCCCCTCTAGTTTCATGAAGCTCCGATGCGTCGCGGAGCTATATGTGGCTTTCAAAATGGCGTCTGTAACATAAGTGTGCTTCGCGCAGAGAGCTATCATTGAGTTTCTTTCGGCGGAGAACAAGAGCATCGGAGATATTCATAGACGCTTGCAGAATGTCTAGGGAGACCTAGCAGTGAAGAAAAGCACGGCGAGTGGTTGAGGGAAATGACCTTTCATCATCGCAACAAGTCGCTCAAATCTCCAGCGCGCCGTCCGGTGGTGCATAACTGGACTCCTGCAATTTTGGAACTTGCGGACACACTCATTCGAGGTGTCCGACGAATCACAAAGACCTCGCTGCACAGCTGGACATCTCTGTAGGTAGTGCTGACATACGCATCCACCATTTGGGGGACCCAAAGATTTGTGCCCGTTGTGCTCCACACCACCTTGCAGAAAACCACAAAGAGCATCTATGCGGAATTGCCTGTGCATCACAAGCCTGATCGTGGCAATTTTTTGTCGAACGTCGTCACAGGTGATGAAACATGGATTCATCACTTCGAACCGGAGACAAAACGGCAGTCCATGGAGTGGCGCTACGTCAGCTCTCCTGGAAGGAAACGTTCAATGCCGGATCCTCAACCGGTACGGTCATGGCGACAGTGTTCTGGGATTCTGAAGGGGGCTATTGTTTTTGATATCCACCCTCGTGGTGTAACGATCAACTCTGAAGTGTACTGTGCTACCTTCAGACAATTGAGGACACCAGCGTGTTTGTCGCCACAAAAATGCAAACGGAGTTCTCCTTCTCCATGACTATGCAAGGCCTCACATAAGTCTGCGCACTCCAGAGGAGCTCACAAAACTTCAATTGGACTGTTCTCTCTATCCATCTTACATCCTGGATCTCGCAACTTCCGACTTCCGTCTGTTCGGACCAATGAAGGATGCTCTCCGCGGGAAGCAGTAAGTGGACTGTCAGGAGAGTATTTCTGCGGTAAGATTTTGGCTCCAGCGCCGACGAATAGAGTGGTACCATTCGGGAATGCAGGCCCTTCCAGTAAGGCGGCGTAAGGCTGTCGCACTCAACGGAGATTATGCTCCAAAACTGAATTTTGTAACTAGAAGAGAGGGGAATAATATGGTGTATTGGAATCCTGAATAAAGCCAACGAGCTTTCAGAAAAAATGTCATGCATTGGTTATTGAATGCCATTTGTATTTATCGTATCTACATTTGTAGGAAGTGTCATGGGTAGGCTTTGGAGGACTGAACGAATCAGGATGTTACTGATGGTAGCAGTACAGAAAGCAATAATGATTGTGACATACAGCGTATATAGCGAACCGAAACCGTTATAATGAGAAGCTAGTTCTAAAATTTTTGAGCAATATCCGATTTTTAAGGGCAAAGATTATGAAAATCATAAATAATTCATTAGATATTGATAATCTGTGCAGTGATAATAAAGCTGTTGTTAGAATTCATAGGAATGAAGAAAGGACCAGCAGCGAGATTCGCTCCAGAGACCTCGCACCTATGAAACTAAGCACTTATGTGCTCGGCTGCAGACATTTCTATTAGGAGCGACCATATAAAACGTATAAGCAGAACTAAAATTTTCAAACTCCGTTTTCTCAAAAACTTCTTCGTGTTTACATATGTTGAAGTTCTAGCCGTGGCCTACACACGTTGTCATTCAGAATCAAATCAGTGAGAGGAAGCTGGCCTGCTCCCCTTGCGAGTTGGTGGCAGCAGTGTGGTCGCTGTGTGCGGCGTGGAGCGTCTCACGCAATTCCCGACTGTGCTGGCCATTTCCGTCCTTCCGTTAGCACAATTGTACACACACTGGACGGGAATTCGGTCAATCTCTTGTTTGTCATCCTTCTGGAAGGCGGACACCGGAAACATGAAAAACGATTTTCTCGAACGTGAAAACGTAGATGAGGATCGACAATGACACAAGCATCCTCATCCGAAGACAAAGGAGGATTAAATTCATCCTCATTATCACTATTCATAAGTAAATTTTCTACTTCCGCATTTGATAATCTGCGTTTGTACTTCTTAAAACAGTTTCGCAACGCACCTCTATACTGAAGCGCCAAAGAAACTGCTACAGGTGTGCTTATTCAAATACGGAGATATGTAATCAGTCAGAATACTGCGCTGCCGCCGGCAACGCCTATATATGCCAAAAAGTGTCTGGCGCAGTTGTTAGATCGATTACTGCTGCTACAATGGCAAGTTATCAAGATTTAAGTGAGTTTGAACGTAGTGTTATAGTCGGCGCAAGAGCGAAAAGACACAGTACCTCCGAGGTAGCGATGAAGTGAGGATTTTCCCGTACGACCATTTCAATAATATACCGTGAATATCAGGAATCCGGTGAAACATCGAATCTCTGGCATCGCTGCTGCCGGAAAGAGATCGTGCAAGAACGGGACCAACGACGACTGAAGAGAATCGCTCACAGTGACAGAAGTGCAACCCTTTCACAAATTGCTTCAGACTTCAATGATGGGCCATCTACAAGTGTCAGCGTACGAACTATTCGTCGAAACATCATCGATGTGGGCTTTCGGAGCCGAAGGCCCACTCGTGTACCCTAGATGACTGTACGACAAAGAGCTTTAAGCCTCGCCTGGGCCCGTCAACACCGACACTGGACTGTTGATGACTGGAAACATGTTGCCTGATCGGACGAGTCTCGTTTCAAATAGTATCGAGCGGAGGACATGTACGGGTATAGAGACAACCTCATGAATCCATGGAACCTGGATGTGAGCAGGGGACTGTTCAAGCTGGTGGAGGGTATGTAATGGTATGGGGTGTGTCCAGATGGAGTGATATGGGACCCCTGATACATCTACGTACGGATCTGAGAGGTGACACGTACATAAGCATCCTGTCTGATCACATGCATCCATTCATGTACGTTGTGAATTCCGACAGACTTGGGAAATTCTAGCAGGGCAATGCGACGCCCAACACGTTCAGAATTGCTACAGAGGGCTCCAGGAACATTCTTCTGAGTTTAAACACTTCCGCTGGCCACCAGACTCCTCAGATAGGAACATTATTGAGCATATCTGGGGTGCCTTGCAACGTGCTGTCCAGAAGAATTCTCAACCCCCTCGTACTCTTATTTATGGACAGCCCTGCATGATTCATGGTGTCAATTCCGTCCAGCACTACGTCAGACATCAGTCGAGTCCATGGCACGTCGTATTTCGGCACTTCTGCGTGCTCGCGGGTGCCCTGCACGCTATTAGACAGGTGTACCAGTGTCTTTGGCTCTTCAGTCTCTATTGTAAAAATGTAAAGTCCTGCGTTCAGGCCCTAAACAGGCCTATCTGCCGCGACCGAACGCCGTGTCATCCTCAACCAACAGTTTCATTAGGTGCTAAGCGAAGGGAAGAGTGCTCAGCACACGGCTATCCCGGTCGTTGTCGGGTTTCTTGACCTTGGGAACGCTAGTGCACGGTCACGTAGCTCCTCACCTGGTCTCACGAGACTTAGTCCAGCCCTCTTACCAAGGAAAAATCCCTGACTGTACCTGGAATATAGGACGCCGCTTGGGGCGCCAGAGTTGGCACTACTTGGGGCACGAAGCGGTGACTGGAACCAGCTGGTTTGACAGTCGTATTGGGATTCGGAATCAGTAATTAGGCGATGGAGGAGGGTGATAACATTTGTTCGTATAATTAAGGAGGGTGGTTGTTAAGGGCATCTAGTAGGATACATTGTTCTTGAATTGTATCGGAAAAGTTCCTGAAGCGTAAGTGAGTTTGTGTGCCCCTTTCTCGTTTTCCACGGTAAGTAAAGTAAACTTGAATGGCATGAATGGCTGGGGGACACCGAAGGGCAGGTAGAGACGCCTAATTAGAAAGTTTTTTTTCTACCTTTTGCGCCTGCAGGCATCTTCCCTTCGTCAAGTTTGAGCCGTATATGTAAGTGTGACTGTAATGGACGTGTGAATGTAGTGCAGTGTCAAGTTCGCGTTGGAAATAATGAGAGAAGGGAGGGTGTAAAACCCGGTGCCGGTACATTGCCTACACCTCTCGAAGGACACCACTGAGGCTGCCGAGCTTTAACGTCCCCATATGACTGACAGATACATGGCCGTATTTCATGAGACACTGCGGAGAGGTATGGAATTTAATCCAGGAGATTGACGCAAAGAGTGGTGATCCGGTACCTTACCCCACCATCCATCCTGTCAAAAATGGTTCAAATGGCTCTAAGCACTATGGGACTTAACATCTGAGGTCATCAGTCCCCTAGACTTAGAAGTACTTAAACCTAACTAACTCAAGGACATCACACACATATATGCCCGAGGCAGGTTTCGAACCTGCGACCGTAGCAGCAGCGTGGTTCCGGACTGAAGCACCTAGAACCGCTCCCTCCTGGGGATAGTTATCGACACCGCGGCCGGTCATTGATCGATGTACTAGCCACTCTGGTGTTCTCACAGGAAAGAGTCATACAGCTCATGCTGTACATGCGTGATTCGAAGAGCATCAGTACGAATGTACCGTATTCCGCTGGCCACAAAACTCGGCACGGTCGTTTACGCTTTCCATGCTCACTTACAAAAACAAACACGTCTGGACGACGCCACCACTCGAGATATGGTTGGTGGCTGAGTGCTCATCGAACAGCATGACCGCCCGAAAGTCTTCATGGCTGTCTACTGCGGAATTCATCGCACGGTGCGTCGCCGGAATCACCGCGAAAGTCGTTGCTACACTCCTCTAAGATCTCCCCATGTTTATCCGTCGATAGCGTATTCTCTGCGCGTAATATAGTATATAATCGCGTTTGGTTTCGATGAATTTGTGAGGATTCGAAAGAATACGTTCAGTTGTTGAAACTGCTTAGATTAGGTTTTAAAATTACAGATAAAAGGTTCAAGAATGCAATGTGTTCTAGGCGCTACCGTCTGGAATCGCGCGACCTCTCTGGTCGCAGTTTCGAATCCTGCTTCGGGCATGGATGTGTATGATGTCCTTAGGTTAGTTAGGTTTAGGTAGTTCCAAGTCTAGGGGACTGATGACCTCAGATGTTAAGTCCCATAGTGCTCAGAGCCATTTGAACCAATGCAATGTGTGTCACATACACATATCGACTGCGCGCATATTCTGAAAGTAGTAACCCCAATTTCTATTCAAGTACAATGAATCTATCGTTGAATGATTGTGCTACATCCCTGAATTTCTAATTTTGTCGAATTTCCGAATTTCTGGTTGTTAGCACTGGCCTGCATTAGATTGCATTAGATTGCTTTGGGTTGGGTGTTGTTCTTATCAGTGGGGGAATTACTTTAATGCAAAATGCAGGGAGCGGAGTTCGAATAACGAACTTGAAATTACTTTATTGGAAAGCGTGACGCCTCTCCTACACCCCGCCACCGCCACCAAAAAAAAAGAATTTGGTATAAAGTAATGCGAGCTGACTATTTCAATTAAATAAGTTAGTTCTACAATTCTACAAGACCAAATCTCAGAGAATTTGATATCTTCAGCTTATAATAAAACAACTAGATAACCTTATACACGCTCCAGTCACTTTAATGCGACCACCAATATGTTCGAGGTCAGTGTGTAATAATCACTCGCAGACAGCATTTGGCAGCACTAGCAGTGCAGAGTATATAAAGCTTGTCGGGAGGGGGGGGGGGGGGGGGGGGGAGGGGACGACTGGAAAACAGTGCAGTTGTCGGAAACGGAGCGGTTTATCTGATATCGAAAGGGGCACGATCATTGGCTTTCTGGTCAAGGGTGGAAGAATAGGCTAAGTTTGAAAACTGTTAGCGTGTCGCCATGGTTATACAGTGTATGGCGGAACGGCGCTATCAAAAACCGGCTCCGAGGCAGTTGTGCAGTACCACGGGTCGTACATGACAGCGGTTAGTGGCGGCTGCGGACATGTGGACGGGTGAATAGACGTGCAACTCAACGGCATCTCCTCAAGGACCGTTCAGAGAAAGTTGCTGAGTATGGGCCTCCGCAGCAGGCGTCTGCTGGCTGCTGTTCATCAGCGACGAAGCCTGGAATTTGTACGCCAATACCGGAACTGGACATCGACTGAGTGATAACAGGTGGCCTTTTCAGATGAATCACGTTTTATGTTCCACCGGGCAGATGACAATGTTCCATCGGACAGATGGCAGTTGGCATATACGGCGTGAGACACCCAAACGCAAATACCCTGCAACAATCGTTGGAAGGGTCCAGGCCGGAGGAGGGAGTTCAAATGGCTCTGAGCACTATGGGACTTAACATCTGAGGTTCAAAATGGTTCAAATGGCTCTGAGCACTGTGGGACTTAACATCTGAGGTCATCAGTCCCCTAGAACTTAGAACTACTTAAACCTAACTAACCTAAGGACACCACACACATCCATGCCCGAGGCAGGATTCGAACCTGCGCCCGTAGCAGTCGCACGGTTCCGGACTGAAGCGCCTAGAACCGCTCGGTCACCACGGCCGGCAACATCTGTAGTCATCAGCCCCTTAGAGCTTAGAACTAACCTGAGGACAGCATACACATCCATGCCCAAGGCAGGATTCGAACCTGCGACCGTAGCGGTCGCGCGGTTCCAGACTAAAGCGCCTAGAACCTCTCGGCCACAACGGCCGGCGGAGGAGGGAGCATAATGGACTGCGGAATGTTTTCGTGGCATCCCCTGGATGATCTCGTCATTCTGGAAGGTACAGTGGATCAACACATATGTGCATTTATCCTTGGAGACCAATGCCCACTCCTCCGAGCAATTTACTTTTCCTCTGAACGGTGGCGTGTACCAGGAAAGTAATGCAACGTGTCATACAGCTTACACTGTACATGCGTGGTTCGAAGAACATCACGACGAGTGTACCGTACTCCCCTGGCCACAAAAGTCGCCGGGTTTAAACCAAATCAGGAAACTCTGGGACCTCCTCAATTGGGCTGTTCTCTTTATTTTTCCTCAACCGGAAACCTAGCGCTTCTGGGCACGGTCCAGGAGTCGTCATGGACTCACATCCCTGTCGATACTGTCCAGAACCTCACCGACTTCCTCCGTGGTCCGCGCCACAAAAGTTGGTTATTCAGGCTTTTCAAAGTGATCACATTAATGTGACTGTGCAGCGTATGAATACTGCTCCATAACGGATGTGCAGAATTGGGCTTATAGTAAAATCTAAGCGGTTTAATCTTACTCCGTACACTGCGCCTAGGTTAATATGTTTGATTACGCGATCGAAAGATATTCAGTGCATTTATTTTCTTCAGTACCCTAAAAGAAATGTTGGCTTAGTAGGGCGGTAGAAAATTAAAGTGAAACACTCCATCTGGCATAGGCATGCTACCCATGTCATATAAATAAAGGCATAAGTGAAAGTAAGACCTAGCGGGTAAGCTCATTACGCCTAATGTAGCTCCCTGTGATTAAAAGGAACGAGCGGTGAGTTCTTTGTTGCCCCTGTAAACTCGTTAGCCAGCCTGCAGGCTCAAGTTACTTTCACCGTGGCGGGCGACTCCTGCCACTCATTTACACATCGCAATTAAGACAGCCACTGCCAGTCAGTATCAGCCCCAATGTATCAGAAAATAGCATCGCAACGGCCAGAGGCAAACCACCGATCGCTGTGAGTAAGCAGAAATGCCCTCGAAAACACCCCTGTGTTGAGTGCGGTGTTTAATACAACTTTTTTAGAACATTAATTATATTTTCCATTTGTGAATTTGTCATATTTTGAGATCAATCACTTTGAAAGCGACAAGAAGAATATGCACAGCGATTTCCAAACGTGGTCGTGAGTGAAAGTAAGCAATCGATAACAGGGCTGTAGCACCTACCTGTGGGTTAAAGAACACAAGAAAGAAACTGAAAAACTGTTGAGAATGCGGTTACCTCTGAGTATTATAGACATTCTCACATGTGCGACAGTTTCACGATTATCTAGCGATTCAGGAAACCTTGTTTCCTAGAACTGAGAACTGAGACTAAGATGACAATAATTTGATGCTTTTTAAATAGCAGTCGGGTAACGGGGTACCTTTTGCCTGCAAAAGATTAGATAGGAGATCCTTTCATTATCTTGTGCATATAGTTTTCGAATCCAAGTTTTCACCTCCAGAACCCTTGGGACAACTTTTTGTGGGCAAAAAAACCAAGAAATTTTGGTACTTTTTTCAGGTTTTCACCTATTACTCGGAAACGATGCATGCTACTGAAAATTTTACTATTACGAAAATGAAAGAGCATTAAATATTGATTCGAATGATCTACTTGAAATTCAAGAAAGGTGCAGCTGTCTGGTCGCAATCACTTGTCAAAAGTTCGTTGATTTTTACCAACTTGGCCAAAAAGTCGCCTCCGACGCTTGTAACTCAAAAATGTTAAGTTATCAAAGGTGTAGAGCATGAAATATCACGTTACAAAAGCACCTAGTTTTTCAGTTTTAGGCACTATTAAGCGTTCATGCTCTTGAAAGCCAAAGTAATTCCATTCTGTTGTTTTTTTTCTTTTTTTGTAAGTCAAAGTTATTCAATGAAATGAAAATTCCAGTGGGAAGATGGCTCTCTAATGAGCACATATGTCGTTGCTATGTTTATTGTTTTTAATGTTCTTCACTCATGCGTATTTTCATTCATTTTTATCCATGCCTTAATTGACAAGAGTGCGTTGCTAAAATGAAAACTAAGTACGTAGTAATGGCCAATAGGTATTTGCGGATGGGTAATACAAAAATTTGTACAAATTAAAAAATAAAAGGGCGCGACAGTATTTAAAAAACACTATTTAAATATCAGCGATTCACATTTTATCAAACTTCATTTCCACCGAGGTCGTCTGGGAGACTGCTGCAGGTCCCGGTCCGGCATCAGATGTTCAGGATCCATTGTGGCACCTTCACCAACTTCCTCGTCCTGGACCATATCTTCTATCTCTTCATATCCCCGTCGAGTTCAATTTCTGAGGCGTTATCGCAAGATAAGCCACAACAGTGTTTGCACGTTGAGGAGCAGATCAGTCCAGATTTGCGACACCCACACACAGCCGTGCATACGGTTTTGCATCTGCAGGAGACCATTTTCAGTAACGTGTGTGGTGCCGCACCTCTCGTCATCGCCACGGGAAACAAGCCTGATGATTTTATTCCAGTCCCACTGGCATGGATCAACTTTCTTCCCAGCCAAGATTGCACCTGTTGGCAGGATCGCAATGAGTGTCACTTTGCTGCATCAGATGTTGGCGGTAGCCTCTCGAGTTTGAAAGGTTTTTCGGGGCAGGCTTTTCAAAGTGGCGCAGCTGAATTCCCATACATTGCTAACATCAGTTGTTCTTCTGTCTATGCTAGTATGGCTTGAGAAACTGAGGGTTAATCAACTTCAGCAGCTTGCACTTTGAAGTGTGGCTGTGCTCCATAAGATTTAGTAATTTCCCTTTTCCTTGGCCGAAAGAGAGAATGTGGTATCATATCCTGTGAAGGCGTGGTTGAAAGGGCAAATGAAGGATCGAAAGTGAAAGAACTACTGGAGTACCCCATTCCTACTGATTTCCATCTTCCCAGTTTATTAAATTTCAAGTTGTTGTTGCTGTCGTTTCCTCGACCCATTAGGAGAAGAAGCACGTCCATGTCCACGCCCATGATTGCCACACTGTCAGAGAATCAGCAGCTTGGGAAATAGCTGTTCCCACAATTAATGAAACAGCATCTTCGTCTGCATGTGGTATTTGAATACTTCCATCCTCAAATTTTCACATGAGCATCAAAACCAGGTGATTCTTGTTGCTCTCATTTGCGAGAAACTTCTCCTGCGCGTCTGCAGCATTTTTATCTTCATCGAAAATAATATCTCATGAAGAACCTGGTTTCTTCAAACGACGAGATCTTTCAGAAGACTTTGTTCCCCTTTGCAATGCATCGCTTGGATGATTTCGGATCAGAGGACCTTTCTCAAATAGGTTTTATATTTCATACAGATGGTTCTAAACTTATCTTTGATATGCCAAACAACCTTATGAAGCAGGTGACCACCATCGACCACAAAACTTTTTATTCTGGTACTTCATGGTGTTGAAGAGGTGTGAATTCTTAATAGAGATATGATTTTGTACCATTACTGAGACCGTCTTCTGTTTCAGGTCTTTATCAGATTGCTTGATAACACACAGTCTGTGGAGCAATTTTAATAGGTTTATAGTAGGAATCCTCTTCTTCCCTATCCTGAGAGTCGTAGTGCTGGATGCAAGTGTTATAACTTTGGGGTTGCGCTGAGATACGACATTTTTAAAGTTCTCTGGCGATCCTTTCAATTTCTTTTACTAATGGTTCATGACATTTCACCGACTCATCACCAATTACGCCACTGCTTATTGACATAAGCACACTAAGTTTTGGAAAAGGTGGATGTTTTAACTCCCAATCATTCGGCTTGCCACTTTCTGCTGCATGTCAATCTCTGCGTGAAGCTCTTAAACCCACATGTTGCTCGCTTGTCCCTCATGATGCACCACGGAATTCTTCAATTTTTTGACAAAAAACAGGATTCCATCCCTGAAGTCCACTTTGTAGCACAGAATATGAAAACCCACGTCCGTGAGTTAAGTCGCATTTCACTTTCAATGTCTTCATTTAAGTTTGCTCTTTTGTGAAATCAGACCATACGCCACGCCAAAATTTATCACTTCGCCTAATGAAGAAATAGCCTTTTAGTTGTAAATTTGTTAAATTCGGTATTCCAGTGTGAGC
This sequence comes from Schistocerca piceifrons, assembly GCF_021461385.2. Lineage (NCBI taxonomy): Eukaryota > Metazoa > Arthropoda > Insecta > Orthoptera > Acrididae > Schistocerca > Schistocerca piceifrons. The sequence continues at coordinate 395,361,715 of NC_060138.1, read as the reverse complement.
ATGTCTTGTCCTTTCTGTTTATTTATATTGTCAAAGACGATCTAAACAGTTTTGAGTTGTACTTCTTCTGACACGCACTGTACACTTCAGCTTAAGCCTGCTTCGAATCTTCGACATAAAGGAAAGTCGTTCTGAATTGCTGTAAGGTAAGTGGTAACAAATTTCCCTCTTGCTCAGAAACAAGTGAGCAGCGGCCACATCAGCTGATAGGCAACAGTTCGCGCAAACTACACCACTGTCCACAAATATTTACGCGGCACGGAAGAAAAGTTAATGAAACACAAACAGTTCCAACCGTTTTTACCGGATGAAAGGAAAAAAATCCAGTCGTGTCAGTACACAGTGTTCGCTGTGTATTACCGAGATACTGAAATGAGAGACAAACGTAAGCCAGAGCAATTGCGCCGTGTGAACACTCGCAAAATATTTGTACAGAGGAATACCAGAACGTATTAGTAAATAAGTGTTCAATTCAGAAACATATTCATTTAGGAACGGCGCATTACGCCGGTACTTTGAGAAATATCTCAACAAAGTGGGGCATTAGGATGATCCACTTCCACAAGGGACATTTTACGAATGTTGAAAACTAAATTATCGTTTGATGTAAGGGATAAACTGATTAATGTTACAGAGGAGAATTTAAAAGACTTTTTCTCTGTTCTTGAGTCCATTATTCTAATACGAGAAGATGTTATGAACAGGTCAGGATCCAACAATCATTATGTAATTCTAATGGAAACACGAATAGATCATATGGAGAAAAACATAAGTTTGGAGTTAATCTTAATAGTCCAAATAAAGGAGAGAGAAGATATAATCCAGGCTATAATTCAAATAATAATTATCTATTGTGGAATAATATGATTAGTGGAACTCCACAGCAACCATCCATGACAAATAATGAGACTGACTGGAGAGCATATCCCCCACCAACAATAACTGAAGAACTGGAGGACGCAGCTACGAATAATGAGCAAACATCATTAAACTAAATTCGATCGACTCGAGCCCCGTAGAAGCGGCCCTGGGGAGAAGCAGGGGCTATGCTTCAAACGTAAATTTTTTGATTTTCAATGAGGGAAAAGATATGAGAGAGCAATGGTGCTTGGACACCACCAAATGACAGACCGAATATTCAACTGGACCTGCACCAGAAATAACAACCGTAGTTGAAGATATACAAATAGTAATTACTTTGGACAGTGGAGTATCGGTAAATGTCTTATCAGAAACGTTATTCGGGAGGATTTTGCAGACAAAAGGTTTACCACCATTGCCAGTTCACAACTGAAAAATTATTGGGGCTGCTTGCACACGATCACAGAGTATCCAACAAGTACAGACGGAATTTGACAATTTTATATAAAGCTAGGAAATACAGCAATGAAATGTTCGTTCTTAACAGGATATGCAGACCGACTGTATTTTCGGAGTAGTATGGATCCCTGAGAATGACACAAAATTAGACTTCTCAACGGGAAAAGTAACATTCCGGATGGATGGAGTTATAACTTAGTACAAAGAGTTACTAAACATGGAAAATATTGCCGAGGTGGGAAGATATATAAATAATACATTGAAGAACGCGATGGATCCGCAAGTGTCAAGTAAATTGTATAGAAGTAATAACACCGGTTAACGAGATAGAACAAAAATGGTCTGTATTATAGCACCTAACTGTCGAACAGAGATAACAAACGTTGTTCTCTCAGAATAATGCCTATTTCTATGTGTGTACTCTGAAATTCACAAGTGCCTGGCAGAGGTCTCATCGAACCACCTTTAAGCTACTTCTCTACGATTCCACTCTCGAACAGTGCGCGGCAAAAACGAACACTTCAGTCTTTCCATGCGAGCTCTGATTTTATTGTGATGATCATTTCTCCCTACGTGTGTGGGCGTCAACTAAATATTTTCACACTCTGAGCAGAAAACTGGTGATTGAAATTTCATAAGAAAGTCCTGTCGCAGCGAAAAGCCTTTTTTTAATGACTGCCACCGCAATTTGTGTACCACGTCCGTGGCACTCTCTCCTCTATTTCGCGATAATACAAAACGAGCTGCTCTTCTTTGAACTTTTTCTATGTCCTCCATCAATCATATCTGATGTGGATCCCACTCCACACAACTATATTCCTGCCAGTAAATCGTAGTCATTGGTTTTCTTTCCACACAACATGATCTATGTGATCGTCCTAATGGAATTTATTCATAATTGTAATCCATAAGTATTCAGCTGACTTTATAGCCTTCAGAACTGGATGTTCTTCCCTAAGAACAATTTTCTCGTAGCTTTTATTCAATATCTTGGCATCAATGACCAGCAGTCAGTGAAAAAATTCAAAGAATGTGAAAATGGGATATAACTGAGACTTCTACATCTCCATATTGTACCTCTCTTCTTGTGGTACCTAAATCTGCAGTCAAAGGAAGATTAGTTTTTAACACGAGGGTTATAAACAAAATAATTTTACCTGTGAGAATACACCTGGAGAATATACATGAACCAATACAAAAATTCCCCCGGATATTTTACCTAACTAATATCAATCACCGAGCCTCATTCTGGCATGTAAAACTGGATATGAATCACTGATATACAAAGCATTCATTTATAAAGAATGGAGTTATCAATTCAAAGTGTTGTCGTTTGGACTAAACATTAGGGCTGGGATATTCATTTCAGCTTTGGACTCCTTCCAAGGGCCTGAACTGAAAATTAAACTTACCTTCTTTGTAGATAATTTACTGATGGCTACGGTTTCATAGAATGAGCATTTGGAAATTTTATGGGCAGTGCTTGCAACGTTTAAGGCTGTAAGTATTCAACAAATTTGCAGAAATCTACACTACTGGCCATTAAAATTGTTACACCACGAAGATGACGTGCTACGGACGCGAAATTTAACCGACAGGAAGAAGATGCTGTGATATGCAAATGATTAGCTTTTCAGAGCATTCACACAAGGTTGGCGCCGGTGGCGACACCTACAACGTGCTGACATGAGGAAAGTTTCCAACCGATTTCTCATACACGAACAGCAGTTGACCGGCGTTGCCTCGTGAAACATTGTTGTGATGCCTCGTGTAAGGAGGAGAAATGCGTACCATCACGTTTCCGACTTTGATAAAGGTCGAACTGTAGCCTATCGCGATTGCGGTTTATCGTATCGCGACATTGCTGCTCGCGTTGATCGAGATCCAATGACTGTTAGCAGGATATGGAATCGGTGGGTTCAGGAGGGTAATACGTAACGCCGTGCTGGGTCCCAACGGCCTCGTGTCACTAGCAGTCGAGATGAAAGGCATCTTATCCGCATGGCTGCAACGGATCGTGCAGCCACGTCTCGATCTCTGAGTCAACAGATGGGGACGTTTGCAAGACAATAACCATCTGCACGAACAGTTCGACGACATTTTCAGCACCATGGAAAATCAGCTCGGAGACCACGGCTGCGGTTATCCTTGACGCTGCATCACAGACAGGAGCGCCTACGATGGTGTACTCAACGACGAACCTGCGTGCACGAGTGGCAAAACGTCATTTTTTCGGATGAATCCAGGTTCTGTTTACAGCATCATGATGGTCGCATCCGTGTTTGGCGACATCGCGGTGAACGCACATTGGAAGCGTGTATTCGTCATCGCCGTACTGGTGTATCACCCGGCGTGATGGTGTGGGGGGGGGGGGGGGGGTGCCATTGGTTACACGTCTCGGTCACCTCTTGTTGGTATTGACGGCAATTTGAACAGTGGACGTTACATTTTAGATGTGTTACGACCCGTGGCTCCATCCTTCATTTGATCCCTGCGAAACCCTATATTTCTGCAGGATAATACACGACCGAATGTTGCAGGTCCTGTACGGGCCTTTCTGGATACAGAAAATGTTCGACTGCTGCCCTGGCCAGCACATTCTCCAGATCTCTCACCAATTGAAAACGTGTGGTCAATGGTGGCCGAGCAACTGGCTCGTCACAATACGCCAGTCACTACTCTTGATGAACTGTGGTATCGTGTTGAAGCTGCATGGGCAGCTGTACCTGTACACGCCATCCAAGCTCTGTTTGACTCAATGCCCAGGCGTATCAAGGCCGTTATTACGGCCAGAGGTGGTTGTTCTGGGTACTGATTTCTCAGGATCTATGCACCCAAATTGCGTGAAAATGTAGTCAGTTGTAGTATAATATATTTGTCCAGTGAATACCCGTTTATCATCTGTATTTCTTCTTGGTGTAGCAATTTTAACGGCCAGTAGTGTAATTTTGCACTTCAGAAGATAAAATTTTCAGGGCACTCGATATATGCAAAGGGTATTGTACTTTATTCAGAAAAAATAAGAGCTATGAAGAATTTTCCAATCATGCGAACGCAAAAACAATTGAAAGGATTGTAGGGTTGGCCTCATTTCCCAGGGAGTTTACACTCAACCAATTTATAAATGCAGAGTCATTTTTGAATCTGTTAAGGAAAAATGTTGCATGACAATGAACGTCAGAATGTCTTCCTACTTTTAAAGCAATTAAGGCGCCTTAGTGAATGCTAAGGTTTTATTTTATCCAGACATGTCATTGGAATTTGGTTAGCTAACAGACTCATCAACTATCGAATTAGACGTGTGCCTATTTCAGATAAGGCCAATTGATGGAAAACTCACATTTTGGACGCTGTCAAGCTGTGAACGCTTATACACAGCAACTGAACTCGAAGTCCTGACAGTTGCGTGGGCATTCAGCAAATTCCAATACTACTTGTATGAAGCAAGGACAACTGTGTACACTGACCATCAAACTATAAGTTTACTACAGACACGCAATCTTCTACACTATAGAGTGGCTAGGTGGACATTTGAATATGACTTTAGTATTGTTCATATTAAGCGCAAGGAGAATATTACTGCCGGCCGCGGTGGTCTCGCGGTTCTAGGCGCTCAGTAGTTCTAAGTTCTAGGGGACTGATGACCATAGCTGTTAAGTCCCATAGTGCTCAGAGCCATTTGAACCATTTTTGAGAATATTACTATGGATGCTTTATCCAGATCACCAGTAGACGTAGAACGTTATACCACAGCAAGTGATAGGATTTCCTGAGTTGTTGATGAAAGATACTATATACTGGTAATATCTGTTTGGAGCTGTTTAGAAACATGTCGAATCCACAAGATTAGGATTTACAGTGGTCTACCACACGAATAAAATTACAACAAGAGGAATCAAGCAGGATTAAACAGTGTCATAAAATAGTGATATGGTAGTGTTTCGTAGGTATTGTGATCAGTCTGGGTACTGGTGTGTTTGTATCGTAGTGGAATACCAAGAGGAACTAACATGGTACACTCACTATGCCTGAGGCAATTTTGGTATACTGAAATATGAGAACGAACTGAGAACTTAGTGTTCTTTTCCAAATCTTAAGAGGAGGATTCAACAAACAATGAGACCATATGTAAGATGTAAACAGTCCAAACCGATTAATAGCGGAAGTAAATGACTTTTACACCAGATAATTCCCACAAAAAAAGCCGCTGGACATTATGTTAGGCAATATCTGCGGTCCCCTCCCAAGGACTAGAAGAGGATGCAAATATGTTGTTGCATTTTAGGCATGTTTCTAAAGTTTCTTAAAGTGTATCCAATTAAGACAGCTACTAGGAAGCCAATTATAAGCAGTCTGGCAAATGGCTACATTCCGCATGCTGGGAAATCACAAGCAATTTTGTCAGATAATGCAGCCGATTTCACTTTTTCCAATAGAGAACTACTCTGGTACATCATCAAAATTCGTCAAATACTAATATCCAGAGATCACCCAGAATCCAATCCCACAGTGAGAGTATTCAAGGAAATGAATAGATTCAATAGGATGTATTGCAATAAACGGCAAACTCTATGGGTTGAGTACATAAAAGATTTTGAAGAAATGACGAACAATATGTCACATAACTCAGGTCATTCCAGCGGACCTGATATTTCAAAGGAAAGAGAAAAATGAATGAATAGGTATAATTCCCCAAGTAGAGGATGATGGAATACTGTGGAAGCAAAGATCGGACAGGCGTTGATCAATATGGAAAACAAAGAAGAACAGAGATCTGTAACAAGAAATGGATTAATTTACAACAATTTAAGGTTGGAGAAAAAGTACTTTTGAAGATCCACCAACGCGCCTCATTACTACATAGACGAAATAATAACTGGCAACTTCCTATGTACAGGACCTTTCGAAATAATTGGAAGTCCACATCTTGGAGTGTGTTTTCTGGCATACCCAGAGACTCAGCACATTAAAGGGTTGGTTCAAATGGCTCTGAGCACTATGGGACTCAACTGCTGAGGTCATTAGTCCCCTAGAACTTAGAACTAGTTAAACCTAACTAACCTAAGGACATCACAAACATCCATGCCCGAGGCAGGATTCGAACCTGCGACCGTAGCGGTCTTGCGGTTCCAGACTGCAGCGCCTTTAACCGCACGGCCACTTCGGCCGGCACACATTAAAGGGCTGAGTCCCCATTAAGACTTGAAGAAATTTTACGCTTAAAAAACTTTTACTAAATAATAGTGAAGTACATGAAGTAAGTAGACGTGAAGTCTGAAGTGGAGAATGATAGGAGCATGTATAAGTATTAACAGCATGTAAACGCAATGAACTTAATATGTAAATAAAGAAAAGTGTAGTGTAAAAAGGGAACTGATCACTCATTTCAAGAAAACTAATATGGCAAGTAATCTTAATTTAAAATGTTTTATATATGTGTATGTAACTAATTTATTTATTTCGGACCTGAGCTAAGATAAAAGTATAGCATAAGAATAATTCGTTATTTTCTGAAGTTCCTGCAATACTTTAGAAAAATTGTTCTTGCCTTGTACTCTGTTTCCTACATTGATTCCCCGATTTATTGCATTTCGGGTAATCGTTGCAATTTGAAAAACGTGATGTCAATGTCCGTGTTCAAGGTCTCTAATAGTTGGTGTTCAAGGTCTCTAATAGTTGCAAACAGTTAACACCTACGGGGTATTACTCATGACGCCACGAGAGTCTCAAGTAGTAGTTGCATGAAAGCGACTTCCCGTTATTTTCTTACAGAAAAGGAACAAAAATCTAAAGCTAATCGACATAACTTGTCTAAACAAGCAAACGATGGTATTAGAGAACACAGGGCCCTTTTGAAACAATACACACTCCTACAATATAACGGCAGAAGGCGACAATGTCATCTAGTTTGTCTGCCGAATAGCTGCTATCCGAGCTGTGCCGTTGCGTTTGCCTTTTAGCGGGACCCTTGCCCCTATTTCGAACACGGCAGCTCTCTCACTGTCTCTCTCTCTCTCTTTCTCTCTCCCTCTCCCTCCCCCCCTCTCTCTCTCTCTTTCTCTTGCTCTGGTAACAGCGGCCAACGGTGGCCTGGCATTTACGACCTTGGCGACTCGATGACGTGGTACCATCAGGCAGTTTCCCGGAAGGCGGTGCTCCCATTGTCGTGGCACCCCATTGTACGCAGGCTGCGTGCCGCAAGACCACCATTAATCACTTCGACTCCATAGAATAGAGGGTGCTTAGCAACGAGTGTAACAAACCCCACAGCTCTAGCAGAGCACATTAAATTCTGCGGTATGTGGGGCGCTATACGGCATGTTCAGGTGTATGTAAGGGTTTATTGTGCCACGTGTGCCTTATGTGCTGCTGTAAGTGGAAACGGCGTAGAATCTGGAGATCAATGCTTAGCGATAGAATACAACTATGCACAACTACTGAATCGTAAGAACTGGTAATAAATTAAAATTTCATCGTAACTAGCCCTAATTTTCAATGGTAGAATTTAGTTTTAATGAATTTAGATTGCAGAATAAAACGATGGTCAGCCCCAAAACGAGTGAAAGGCAAATTTAGTAAATTACTTTAAAATTACGCAAATATCGTATGGGAAAAACAAAGCAGTAACGGGACAAAATGCACATACGCAAACTAAAACGGAAAAGACACTTCTAACACACATCTAACACACACATATGTGATATATCGACGAGATGCCGCGACTACTGCGGCTAATGAGCATGGGCACTACATCATTAGCGTGTGGTATGAGCTGACAATTTGGGTTTGACGGAGGCGTGCTAGGATAGTTCGTATGTTTGTGGCGACCACTGTGTCCGGACGGCGTTGTGGTTAGCACAACTGCCTAGTAAGCAGGAGACCTGGGTTCGAATTCCGCTCCAGCAAAGATTGTTAACTTGCCTCATTGATATAAAACGATACCCATCGGCAGCTAATATCTTTAATTCCTTCGTGTCTTTATAAACACAAAAGACGTTAATTTGGAGTGCAGTGACGGTAGTTACCTTTATGATCACCAATAATAAGCAATGACTAGCAATACTTTATTGAAACTGTATTGTGTTACGTAATTCACGATAATGCTGTCTGTCTGAAAGTTACGCTTTAACGTGACAAAAACTGTTTATTTTTCTTCACTTATTACTTTCCAAATGATTGATTTTCAGGTTAATGAAGTAAAATTTTCATTTATGACAACGACTGTTTTCAGTGCTAACGTTACGCAGATCTATGCGCATAATATCATTTGCAAAACACAAAATAAATTTCTAAACATACTTTGGCTTCAAGAAAGCCAACATGCTTTTGTCATCGAATACGACACTCTTTTAAATCACTTATAATGCAGTAGTGGTGCAAAACTGTTTGAACTACTGTTGTTACTAATGCTTCTGAACACAATAAGTACTTGCTTGAAAATTAGCGGTAAATTTAACTAGGTTTCGTTAGTTTTGACAAGTGACTTTCTCGAAACTTATGGTGAAGTGATAGGACTCTGCTCATGGTTAACGACACATGTCAATGAATATTCTCTCGACATGTTTGTTCTTTGACTAAACACACTATAATGAACCAAAACGTTGCAAAGACACTGGCGTGCCTATTATACAGCTACAAAAATAATGGCTGGCTATTACTTTGCGATGCGTTGCTTGTGGTACGAAGTATTACTTATTATAAGATCCATTATTGGTAACAGACCCGTCTTGATTAGCGATCAACTTGAATAAATTTGGGCCACGCAATATTCTTCATTAATTCCAAAATCTTCTTGAAACCTTATATTGGGCCCATTTAGGTCCTCGCCCACTTACAATTTGCCTGGCCTCATATTAGAGCAACATTTTCGACGCAAAACATTCTGGCATTTGCGCGCCATCCCGCACGCCTGTTCCACAACAGAGATGCTTCGGAACTCTCTCTGGTTTCACCTCTACAACTGCGCACACTTGCGCCAACGATGCTATTGTTACACGAAAGATATTCTCTGTGCTTTATACAATAAAAGTCTCCCCGACACTTACACCTTACTTACTACAATGACTTGGCATAAATAAACGTTAATTATCCTATCAATATACACTGATAAGGCAAAAGATTGTGACCACGGTCCACCGCGACGTTGGATGCCGCCTGGTGGCGTTGCAGGCACATGACACGATAGAAAATGCATGTAAGCGGAGCGGACACGGGTTGGGGGAACACCATAGCGAAGATATGGGCTGAAAATGGGAAATCCATTGAGATAAACGACTTTGACAAAGGGCAGACTATTATCACGCAGAGCCCGTGAACTAGTATCTCGAAAACGGCGAAGACGGTCCAATGTTCACATGCTAGTGTCGTGAACATCTGCAGAAAGACGTAGAAGGGCAGTGAAACTACGAATAGGAGCTTAGTGGTTGGACGTCTACGATTCTTAGCAAAACTTGGGGTTCTGTTGTGTCCCGGAGCACACTGTTCGTCGTACGTTGTTGAACATGGAGCTCTGCAGCGGGCCACCTCTATGTGTTCACATATTGATCCAACGATATCGTCAGTTACGACTGCAGTGGGCACGGGACATGGGGATTCGATCGTCGATCAATGGAAACGCGTAGGCCCTTCGAGTGAACCACATTTTTGCCTTATAAATATATAAAAAACTTTTTTATTTTAAATTCAGTGCATTAGTATTTGTAAAAAGACTCTTTCATGTAGTGTTCATTAAAAAATGACGATCATTCCACTTGGGACCTGTGGAATGGTACATTAGCTTATTTGTTTGAGTTGTAAATATTTGTCATGTATTGATGTTTTTCTGACATATTCCACATCCTGGAGGACCTCCTCAGTATGGATCAATTGGAATGAAAGTAAATCTAATCTAATCTAATCTAATCTAGGTAAATTGGCGTCTCCACAAACGCCGTCATTGAGGTGAACGGAGGCCGAAACGTGCAGTGCGCCATGGACGCAGGCTAGTGAGAGCAGTATTATGGTTGGGACATACTCTCCTGTCCTTGCATGGAAACTGTGACAGTAATCGAAGACACGCTGACAGCTGCAAATCACCTGCATCCCTTCATTCTTGGTGTCTTCCCCGACGGCGATGGCATCTTTCAATAGTATAGTTGTCCGTGTCTCGGAGCGAAAACTGTGCTACAGGGGTTTGAGGAGGATTACAGTGAACTCACTTTGATGTTTCTGCGACCAAATTTGCCTGGTGTAAATCCTATGGAACCCACCTGGGTCGCTATCGAGGGCATCACTGCATACGCAGATAAGCGGCCCTTTATTTACGCGAATTACATGACCTGTGCGTAGACATGCAATGCCACATACCTCCAAAAACTTACGAATAAACTGTAGGATCCGTGATACGCAGGATCAGTGATGTATTTCGTTCAAAACACGGACAATCAAGCTATTAAGCAGGTGGTTATAATGTTTTGGCTCATCAGTGTACATTACATTTTCATAAACATTAATTACTGACAAAATTCATTAATACGTTAGTTGACAAAAAATTGTAATAAACTCAAGATATCAAGTAGCTGAAAAATACACGAAGTGCCGGACTGTAACGTTACAACACAATTCAATTCTAAAATTTAATGAAGTCAAGTACGTGACTTAGTGAAAAGTAAGCGACCTGAGAGTGGACGTAGATGACAACTAAGCAGCATTAGCGTGAGACAAAGCTTGTCAAAGGAAAATACTCGTTATCTGATGATTTTAAGGTAGTCTACAAGGAATAAAATTAGGTTAATTAAGAGAAGAATGTGGGTAACTGTTATCGAAACACTTTGAAATGGTACGCCATACATGTCGAGAAGCGATAAGGAAAGATTAAGATTTGCCATTCTCATAAAGAGTCACAACATAAATAGAGCTCCCGCTTTGTACCTCGTACCAAACGTTTGCGACGACACAAGTCACATAATGAAGTAATGAACTCTTAAATGTATTGTGAAGTTGAAAGTGAAATCGCCTAGTATATTGGCATGCCCTGTGTTGGTACTAGCGTTGTCCCCGGAGGAATGGTCAATATTCAGGGTTACATCAGGAACGATAATCTAAAACAAAGAAACTTCATATTCTCATATGTCCTGTTTCGAATCGTGTCTCAGATAGTACACATTTAATGTACATTGTTATTTATTCTTTGCATTATTCAATACATTGTCAAGCTTACACATGTACGTATGTACAACTGTTAGTAAACATTACAAGATGTGTTTTACAAAGTATCAATTGAAAAATACGTATTTTTCAACAGATTCACTTCTAAGCGTTATACGGCACGTTACAGCTGCTCGAATATCGAACCGTCAACTTCAGTTCGTTTGTGTACTCTAGGGAGAACCTGTTGCGATGCTTGTCTGAGTGCCTCTGCGCGTTCTCTAATGGGGGCAACGGCGTCCATGATAAGACCAAGCAGTTCATCTTGCGTATTCATCTTTCATTTGTAACCTCAGACCTCAACCAACCCCATAAACAAAAATCTGATGGTGTAAGTTCTGGCGATCTTGGTGGCCACTTGGTTGTGCTACCAAGACTAGACCAGCAGTCAGAGTAAGTGCCGTTAAGACATTCCCTAATACGCATGCTTAAATGGGGAGGATCTCCGCCACGCTGGAAGCGCATTTCAGTCTGAGTGGTCAAAAGAACATCGTCAGGTGTTCAACAAACGAATTTTCCAAAAAATGCAAGCAATTCTGTCCCGTCATTTGCTCTTCTAAAAATGACTGGATCTGTCAACAAGTTATCGATAATGCCACACCAACATTTATCGAGAAACGAACTTGCAAATTGGTTTCCACTGTAGTGTGTGGATTTTCCTGCAACAATCGATGATTATTAAGTGTGTAGTTGATTCCATTCTGAATACACGTGGCTTCATCAATGAATAATATTAATGGGAGCAAATGACCAGTGACAAAATTCAAGTCGTATGGTACTGTCGCCATTTATTATGGACACGAAGTATGTGAATGGGTACAAGTTTTCTGCATGTAATGTTCACTATATACGTGTTCGTCGGTCTCTGATACATGCAGAAATTCGTCGTATGCTAGTGGTAGGACTACGCTGCACCATTTCAACAAAGTGTTGCTTTTACTGCACAGGTTGTTGAACCACAAGTTCAAAATAAAAATGGGAACTTGGAAGAATACGCGTTCCACGCAATGTGCTGGAAACTCTGGTAAACACTGTTCGTACGATCAGGAATTTGACGAATCGGAAATGCCGCCAGTACTTTTCAACAGCAGTAGGAGCGCTACCATCGCAGAAGCCTTAACGTACGTTATGTCTGCATATTCTTCATTAGTACATGTGGGCGGCATTTTAGCCAGCGCGTGTACAAAAGCAGTTAACCGACTCTTCTCTCTGACACATTCTCAATCCCCCTCACCATTTCACTCACAAGACATCACGGAAAACTGCGCGTTCGACTGGGTAGTTTAATAGCACAGAGACATCCAGAGAAACGAATTAGATTAGGCCAGAATTAAAAGTCAAAGAGGCTTGGTACGTAAGACATACACGTGCGCACCAATAGTCCAAAAACAAATGTATATGAAATGTGTTCTATCTGCGAAACATTCGGAATAGAGAATACGTCTGTATGAAATTTATTGCTTCACATAAGCGTTCGTGTCATATGCATGAATATTGACCATTCCTGCTGGGACACCCTGTATAATCTTTGTTAGTCACCAACTAAACAACTTATTAATATAGCAGGCATAATATTGCCCAAATTATGTGCCTGACGGCTCAAAATCCCAAAATAATCTTTGGTAGTACACCAAATATGCAACTTAATGATATGACAGGCATAATATTACCCAAAGCATATGCCTGAAATAGAAAATGACTGTAAAACTTTTTGAAACGCCCTGGTTAAATCCACAGGACAGAACAGGTAGTTGGAATTGTGGAAAGGGGCCAAAAGGGGGCTCTCAGTTACACTCAAACACATACAATTTTATTTAGTTGTCCAAACAATACAGCAAAAATTTTTGAACTTAGTTATCGGCTGGATAGGCCACATTATCTTATGCCTCAAGGGCACAACCACTTCAATTTAAAACGGCTGAAAGCCATTAACTTAAAATCCAGACTCAAAACAGAATATTTAGAAGGCAGAAGGCCTCACGTAGGTAAGTTCTATAACTTGGCTGAAGGCCCAACAAAACTAACACTTGAAAAGCAAACAAGTTTAATTTAAAAACGGCTGAAGGCCGATTACTTAAAACAACTAAAATAATCTTTAGTAGGCAGAAGGCCCAAAGCTTTATTCTTAAACAATATTTTACACAGGCTGAAGGCCCAAACAATGCATGACTTGACAAGTAGGGAAGTTTCAATTTTAAAGCGGCTGAAGGCCCATTATTCAAAACCCAACTGTAGCATACAAATTCAAACCATCGGCTATAAGCCATTAAAATACACAATCAAACACCAACAAGAAAAGGCAGTGCAGCCAGCGGCGCTCAGAAGTTTCCGGGGGTCGGTCCGCACTTTAAATATTAACGTTCGCTTAGGGGAGACAGGTAGTCGGCCCAACTATATCCGATCCGCCGGCAACCCAACCAAGAGACAGTCAACGGACCCACCGACAGGACGACTTGCTTTCCATCCTACCAGTGCACAAGAAACTCCAAAGCCAAAACGTAAAATGCGTAGCCGCCCACAACCAAGTATGCATAAGCTGTCAAAACTACACATACGTGTTGGACAGCGACAACACAGTGAGGAAATGACACTGCCTGAATTTTACGTCAGCGGCCAGGGCAGGTAACCGGAACGCTGACGGCCACAAGGCAGAAAATTCCGCTGGTGCACTTGGACTTCAAGTAAGCAAAATACAGTTAAACTCCACCGGATTGTGGCCAAACTTCCGTCAACTCGAACACTCGCTGTTGCTCACGGGAATACCCCGAACCATCATGAAAACCAACGGCACAATGTGAACAGTCTGGCTTCGGTAATTAAATCATAACTCAACTTTGATGTCCTGGGTGGCCGAGTGGTTCTAGGCGCTACAGCCTGGAAGCGCGCGACCGATACGGTCGCCGGTTTGAATCCTGCCTCGGGCATGGATGTGTGTGATGTCCTTAGGTTATTTAGGTTTAAGTAGTTCTAAATCCTAGGGGACTGATGACCTCAGGTGTTAACTCCCATAGTGCTCAGATCCATTTGAACCATTTGAACAGGCCTCTGAAATGTGTTGTTAATGGATGTAGGGTAATGAGATGGTGAAATTCGCAAGAGCACTGCAATCTGGGGGCTGTTCTTTGAGCGCGTAAAGCCAGCTGTGGCACCTGGCGCCTGAGACGGCGGAGGGGGAGAGGGCGTAGGGAGGGGGGTATCCAGAAGAAGCTGCACCGCTAGGCTAGCACATACCAGCTACGACTTGGTGTCTTTTTTATTTTCCTCATCGGCACCGTCACAGAACGGGTATCATTTTTCCAGCCCCCCCCCCCCCCCCCGCCTCCCTATCCTTGACGAAATGAAGATATTGAATGAACCGAGAAACCTTGAGAAACGACGTAGTTTGAAATAGCGATCCTACATTATTAATGCAGTGGGCAATTAAAGTAATAAGACGTAAAAAAAGGTCCTATTACAGGGGAATGTATATTGTATGAATATTGTATAAATATTTTGCAACAGGAGGAAGTGGTCTTATTTGTGGTGGAGGATCTGATGAACTCCTACTGGCTTAATTCGAAATCGGGCAGCTGAGTGCATTGCGGACGCCAGTCGCTAAAGCCGCTGGACAGAACTTGTCTCTAGGCTGTGATCTTGAGCAAGGACGTGCCCTGACTACTCCACAGTTTAGGCTTAGCTACATAGATATTTGCTATTAATTTATCCCTGTACTATTTCTAAGATCTTTTTATCAGTACGTGCAGTAAATGACTGCAGGTATATGAAGTTGAACGTAAATATAGACGGATAGCGTTATTAGGATTTTTTTCATTGCCCTTTTGTTGTCTGTGTTATTTGGAGAACAGTATGTATCCATACGCTTCATCTAATAAATTTATTTAAATTAAATGTCAACTAATGTTTTATTGTACCTCACGATACGGAAGTGTCACCATGAGTTATCAATGAGTGTGCTGAACTACCTGCAGCTATTAAGAATGCTGATTTGTTGCTCTGATTTGGACATTAAGAGATGCAGAACTCTTGTCTTTTTAGAAGTAAGGGCTAGTGGCCACCTTCTTAGACAGTGTTTATATTTCAAGTGTAGGTTTCCGCAGCCGTTGTCGCAGTCAGTAAAATTCTTCTGGATTGTGACCGCATTGTCAATGCGTTAAACTTCCACTGTTTCGGCCACTATTGCAAGTGGCCTTCCTCAGGGTGTAAAAGCAAAAGCAAAAGAAACAGTCTGAGGAAGACCACCTGCAATAGTGGTCGAAATGTTGGACGTTTTACACATTGACAATGGGGTAAAAGACAAAGAAGAATGTTATTGATAGTATTTAATTAGTTTATGCGATATTTCAAAGTTACCAGTCGTCTTGTAGCAGGGCCTTAGTTAAACTTCAGTTTATGAAATTGTGAGACCGTGTGAAAAAGAAGTGGAGACGATAAGCTAATGAAGGAGCTGGCATTGAGAGAGCCGTTATACAACCAAATGCCTTATACAGCTAAGGAGGGTTTTGAGAATGGACGGATGAAATAAGGAATGAAGATATCATGCAACGAATCGACGAGAGAACATTAGCTGAAAGGTAGACACAGGGAAAGAACCTCAGTGACGGACCTAGGTAGGAGAACATACGACAGGTCGTCGATAGTATGAAATGCAGGAGCTGTGCTGGTATGGTAGCGGCAGGAAGGGAGAGAGGCATCGCACCAACCTTACGTTGATGTCCAAAACAGCAAGCAACAAATGAAGAGTGGAAAGGAAATGGAAAACGTTCTAAGTGTCATTTCCTTCGTAAAACGCGTTTTCAGTGCTACTGTTTTCTTGATACTCTGTTGCATGTCTAAATTTTTTACGTGTGTCAAATCATGGAGACAGTGTTCCAGATACTCATGGTCTTTGTTCCAAGCAGTGCATCTCTCTGGAATTTACGCGCCATGCTTGAAGCTCTCCTCCATTTAGCCTGGGATGGTCTGAAGAGATAATGCAAGTTTTGGTAGGGAGCTTTTTGAGCTGTGTCGATATTTTGCAATTATAGACAAGCGAAGAAATGTAAGCAGGGCCTTTGTTCCGAAATATTTACATAAGACTGTTGATTCAACTAAAGCTATGAACACATTCCATGTAACTCCAATGCATACAACTGACTTATTTCATTTTAAAGATGCTGCTGCAGTACTGTTATCATTGCATGCGTGTAAGATCTACAGATGCAGTATGATCAAAGTATCTCATTCTCATTCATCTCAAATACCTACTAAAAATTCTAGCTCTGAAACAGAAGAACGGAAAAAATGTCGATGTATCAAAAGAGAAAAGACCATGGCAGATGCCGAGCTTCATCTAAAAGACCAGCCATGTTCGTCACTTGCAAAACAAAGCTTTTTGACGAAGTTGCCACTTCTTTCTCAACAACACAGGGAATTTTACAGTAGATTTCACAACATCTGATAACAAGAACGGTGCCGGCCGCGGTGGCCGTGCGGTTCTAGGCGCTCCAGTCCGGAGCCGCGCTGCTGCTACGGTCGCAGGTTCGAATCCTGCCTCGGGGATGGGTGTGTGTGATGACCTTAGGTTAGTTAGGTTTAAGTAGTTCTAAGTTCTAGGGGACTAATGACCACAGCAGTTGAATCCCATAGTGCTCAGAGCCATTTGAACCATTTGAACAAGAACGGTGTTATGTAACAAACAGAAAACCCTGAGAGACTTTTTTTATTGAATGTAATTTGCTATTCATTTAAAAGATGTAAAAGAAATGAGAAATGGTTATTGTTAATTACAGTTCTACCAGGTAAAATATTACTGCTGTATTTCTGTACTGGTTTTATCACAAATAAAACGTAGTCCGTCTCTGTTAATGACACTTGAAACAAAATCTTTCTTAGTGGCACTTAGAACCAGTCAGTTTCCTCGTATTGTCTAATTTGTCTTGTCTTCTTTTTTTTTTTCAGTGATGAGGTGGCTACCTCACTTCTCTGATATCAGAATATCTTCCAGATTTTTAGATTCAAATAAGTTATGTGCAAAACACGTGCATTGTTTTCTGATCCTCATGACATATCTGAGATTTGGCACTGAGAACATTTTCCATTTCCACTTCCCATACGTTTGCATAAGAGACTATTATGTTGGCGAAACAAGACAAACAGTGGTGAACTATGACGTTATACAGAGGGAACGGGAACAAATAGAAGGCCACACTTGGTATACCTAAGCAACTGCAGTCAGTTAAGGTAAAGTTAAAGTCTGAAACACGACCCAGTGATCACGATGTTGGCGTGACTGTAGGTACAGTACTGGCTTTGTCACTGCGGCGCTAGGCGGGGGCGGATATCGAGCCCAATGCCCCGACGACCTTTTACACCCGTGAACGATCCGGGATTGAACCGGGACCTCCACGGATAGCGTCTACTGCTATACCACTAGACCACCACGGCCGCACTAACAGTCAGCATGCAACCTAATGAGATTTTCAAGCGTAATTGTAGAGCTCGAAATTTTGTAGACGGGCATTGATGGTGTTTTGTCGACGGGCACAGATGCTCGGATGTAGCCTACTGCGGGAAGTGAGGCGCCATTTCAGAGACGGCGTCCTGTAGGTCTGGGGTGGACTCGAAGCCAGAGAGTTGCGACCAGGTCGCCAGAGGGTCATCAGATAGTCGGCAACCGTCGCAGGCCGCGGTGGCGTTGTCGTTGCCAAGGTGACCGCCCACAATCGATTACGCGTATTTTTTTAAGGCCGTCACGAAATGTGCGAAAGCTCAAACAAACACTTTAGATAACAATCACTGTCACTATGAAGCTACTACTCGCGCACGGACGGCGACAGTGTTACAGCGTAGGAGAATCGTGATATCCGAGGACTGAACCGCTATTTTAACGAAACGTAACCATTTTTAAATGTTTTTTATTCCAGTCTTTGATCGCAATATGAATTCTTTAGACGATGACCGGTTTCAGTCCATAATGATCATCCTCAGATCCTTTTTACACCATGTCCTAAAGAGATAAGGCCATAATGGCATCGTCGAAACATAAAAATATATTCAGCACAGCATCGTCATATAGATCTAATAAAAGGTGTAGGTGTGTCATTATTGCAACTGCAATGGTCATTACGGACTGAAACGGGTCATCGTCTAAAGAATTTATATTGTGATCAAAGACTGGAATAAAAAACATTTGGCAGTATTGGATCACTGTTTGTATATGCGACCATGTCGCCGTTGGTGTAACCATTTTTCGTAAATGTATGTATTAAAGAATTTTGTCTACAATTATTGTTTATAAAATGTAATGTATGTTGATAGGATAAGTAAACTTATTTATGTCAAATCATTGTTGTAAACACACTGACCATGCCACGGAAGTTTCTATTGTATAAAGCGCAGAAGCTGTCTTTCGTGCAATAATTACATCATTGGCGCGATTGCGCGCAGTGGTAGAGGTGAAGGCAGAGAAATACACTCCTGGAAATTGAAATAAGAACACCGTGAATTCATTGTCCCAGGAAGGGGAAACTTTATTGACACATTCCTGGGGTCAGATACGTCACATGATCACACTGACAGAACCACAGGCACATAGACACAGGCAACAGAGCATGCACAATGTCGGCACTAGTACAGTGTATATCCACCTTTCGCAGCAATGCAGGCTGCTATTCTCCCATGGAGACGATCGTAGAGATGCTGGATGTAGTCCTGTGGAACGGCTTGCCATGCCATTTCCACCTGGCGCCTCAGTTGGACCAGCGTTCGTGCTGGACGTGCAGACCGCGTGAGACGACGCTTCATCCAGTCCCAAACATGCTCAATGGGGGACAGATCCGGAGATCTTGCTGGCCAGGGTAGTTGACTTACACCTTCTAGAGCACGTTGGGTGGCACGGGATACATGCGGACGTGCATTGTCCTGTTGGAACAGCAAGTTCCCTTGCCGGTCTAGGAATGGTAGAACGATGGGTTCGATGACGGTTTGGATGTACCGTGCACAATTCAGTGTCCCCTTGACGATCACCAGTGGTGTACGGCCAGTGTAGAAGATCGCTCCCCACACCATGATGCCGGGTGTTGGCCCTGTGTGCCTCGGTCGTATGCAGTCCTGATTGTGGCGCTCACCTGCACGGCGCCAAACACGCATACGATCATCATTGGCACCAAGGCAGAAGCGACTCTCATCGCTGAAGACGACACGTCTCCATTCGTCCCTCCATTCACGCCTGTCGCGACACCGCTGGAGGCGGGCTGCACGATGTTGGGGCGTGAGCGGAAGACGGCCTAACGGTGTGCGGGACCGTAGCCCAGCTTCATGGAGACGGTTGCGAATGGTCCTCGCCGATACCCCAGGAGCAACAGTGTCCCTAATTTGGTGGGAAGTGGCGGTGCGGTCCCCTACGGCACTGCGTAGGATCCTACGGTCTTGGCGTGCATCCGTGCGTCGCTGCGGTCCGGTCCCAGGTCGACGGGCACGTGCACCTTCCGCCGACCACTGGCGACAACATCGATGTACTGTGGAGACCTCACGCCCCACGTGTTGAGCAATTCGGCGGTACGTCCACCCGGCCTCCCGCATGCCCACTATACGCCCTCGCTCAAAGTCCGTCAACTGCACATACGGTTCACGTCCACGCTGTCGCGGCATGCTACCAGTGTTAAAGACTGCGATGGAGCTCCGTATGCCACGGCAAACTGGCTGACACTGACGGCGGCGGTGCACAAATGCTGCGCAGCTAGCGCCATTCGACGGCCAACACCGCGGTTCCTGGTGTGTCCGCTGTGCCGTGCGTGTGATCATTGCTTGTACAGCCCTCTCGTAGTGTCCGGAGCAAGTATGGTGGGTCTGACACACCGGTGTCAATGTGTTCTTTTTTCCACTTCCAGGAGTGTAGTTACGAAAATACGTATGTGTTGGCGCGCAAGTGCCAGTATGTTTTCCGTCAAAATGTTCTTTTAATATGTGGCCCGGCAAATTGCAAGCGGGCGAGAAAGTATATGGGCTCAGTATATGGTCGCAAGAAGATTTTGGAAGTAATGAAGAAGACTGTGTGACCCATATCTATCCAAGCTGGCCGGCCTCGGTGGCAGAGCGGTTCTAGGCGCTTCAGTTCCGAACCACGCGGCTGCTACTGTCGCAGGTTCGAATCCTGCCTCGGGCATTGATGTATGTGATGTCCTTAGGTTAGTTAGGCTTAAGTATTTCTAAGTCCAGGGGACTGATGAAAAAAATGGCTCTGAGCATTATGGGACTCAACTTCTGAGGTCATTAGTCCCCTAGAACTTAGAACTGCCGGCCGGTGTTCTAGCGGTTGAACTTAGAACTAGTTAAACCTAACTAACCTAAGGACATCACAAACATCCATGCCCGAGGCAGGATTCGAACCTGCGACCGTAGCGGTCTTGCGGTTCCAGACTGCAGCGCCTTTAGCCGCACGGCCACTTCGGCCGGCAGGGGACTGATGACCTCAGATGTTAAGTCCCATAGTGCTTGGAGCCATTTGAACCATTATCCAAACTGATCTCTAATCTAGAAGAGCCCGTTGCTAATAATGGATCTCATAATAAGCACTACTTCGCACCAGAAGCAACGCATGGCAAAGTAAGATCAAATGGTTCAAATGGCTCTGAGCACTATGGGACTTAACATTTGAGGTCATCAGTCCCCTAGAACTTTTTTTTTTAAAAAAAAAAAAAAAATCTTTATTCAACATTAATAATATTTATACAAAGGAACCCACTACCTTAGTGATTAGTGGGTCATAACTAATCTACATGTATTAGGTGTTTCAGCAGCTATTTATTCTTATTATTATATTATGCTATGTTAATTATTGTGAGCTACAGACAGAATACTAGAGGATAATGAGCAGACTACAACTAAGTTCTACATACTAATTATTAATATCTTCCTACCAGTTAATTCCTAACTGCCTGCAGCGTTACAGGTGTGTCAGCATAGATATAAACCTACTGCTTTAGGCCCTGCTCATCGAGCTAATCCCGATGAGCGTGCCCCTGACACTGGGCTGGCCAAAACCGTTTGTCGCTGCAGGTTCCTAGCTTAATATCTATATCTAGAGCTACAACTACTACTAAACCTACGTCAATTCCGGTGCTTTGGTCTTTATTGGTGTACCCTGACCCCCCTAGTCCTGCACGTGGCGGATTGCAACTAAGAAGTCGACCAGTCCACGTACAGGCGGTATAGGATGAGGGTAATTGGTCACATTCGGTGAGTGTCTCTAATCGTAAACGACCCTTATGTATCTCGTAATGGGACACATTTGGTGTATGCCTTAATCATGAATGTCAGCAAGGTATGCCGTCAATACCTTTCGTGACACCTCGTCTGCCAATTTGTTTAAAGTGTCGAAAGTTTCTTCGTGTCGTAATAGATCGTATGTATTATTGTGTGGAAGTTGTTGTCTTAGTGTCATTGGTACATCATCGAAAAGGGGGCACTCGTAAACCACATGGTCGGGAGTGCCCTCCGAAACTCCACAGTCACACTCGGGTGTAGCCTTTTTCCCAAACCGACACAAGTATGTCGGGTAGGGCCCATGACCAGTGAGAAAGTGTATTAGACCCCGCGTTGGCTCAAAGTACTTCATCCCTAGCCTTTCTTTTACATCTGGCAAGAACCCAAATGTTCTTCTGCCAGTTTCTTCTGTTTCCCAAGACCGTTGCCATAGGTCCTCGCCCCTCCTACGTATTTCTCTCCTATCTCTTACCAGTATTCCCATGATGTTTTCTGTTTTCGCGTTGTTCCCTTTCTTGACCCAGTACCAAGCTGCTTGTTCTCGAATTTTGATGTCCAAAGGACAGAGCCCCATTATTACTAAGAGTGCACTTCCTGGAGAAGTTCTATACGCCCCTATGGATCTTAGAAGCATGTTTCTTTGTACTCTTCTCACTGCCATGGCAGGCACCACCCTTGTGAGCCTATGCGCCCAGACTCCCGATCCGTAACCCACTACTGATGTTAATATACTTAGAACTACTTAAACCTAACCTAAGGACATCACACACATCCATTCCCGAGGCAGGATTCGAACCTGCGACCGTAGCAGTCTCGCGGTTCCGGACTGAAGCGCCTAGAACCGCACGGCCACTACGGCCGGCAAAGTAAGATCCAGTCAGTATTTTTGTAGTTGAGTAATAGGCATGCCAGCGTTTTAGTAACGTCTTGCAACATTATAGTGTGTTTAATCAAAGAACAAACTTGTCGAAACTTCATTGACCCGAGTCGTTAGCCATCAGCAGGGTCTTGCCCTTTGATTATAAATTCCGAGAAAGTCGCAGGTGAAAGAAATAATCAAAATAAGATAAATCTAATTAAAATTACAATTCATTTTCAATCGAGGGATTATTGTAATAAAAGGCAGTAGTAACTATAGCTTGTCATAAAGTATTATACTATTACTGCAGACAGTCAGTTAAAATTAAAAGTGACTTAAAGAGAAATTTATTTTCTGTGACAAAAATATACTGAGTTTCTTGGAGTCAAAGGAGTTTTAGAATTTTATGTTGCATTTTGTAGATAATATGTGTGCACGTGTACCTGACATCACTACCTAAAAATAGTTGTTGCCATTAATGAACGTTATTACTGAGTTATTCTGAGATGCAATCATTTGCAGAGTAATAAGGAAAGAATGATAAACAGTTTTTTTCACGATTCAGGATTTTTTAAACAGATTACATTATCGTGAGTTAAGGTAACGCAGTACAGTTTTCTTAAAGTGTTGCAAGTCATTGCTTATAACTGGTGATCAATAAGACAACTAAAATCATTGCATTACAAATTAACGTCTTTTCGTGTCACACATGTCTTTTACATGTAAGTTAGCACGTGTGCATTTTGTCCACTTACAGCTTTGTGTTTCTCACATGGTATTTACCTGATTTGAAAGACGCTACAGTCATTTACTAAATTGAAACTTTTGCTCGTTTTTGGATTTGGGTACCGTCTAATCCTGCAATCGAAATTCATTTACATAAATTCTGAAATGTTAAATTACGGTTAACTACAGTGAGATTTTAATTTACTACAATTTTTCTCATTTCGATCGTCTTTGTAAGTAGTAACAAACACCCGTGCGATACCGATCATGTTTTGACTCACCTGTGCGATACCGATCACGCTTTGACTATCTATTTTCCATGGATAAACGCTAATCTTCGGATTCGACGCCTTGTTTCCTTAACAGCGGAATGTTAGGTACGTGTGTCACATAAAACCTTGTATACACCGTAGAGTATAGGTACATTAGAAGGTAAACATTGAAATCAAACGTCAGAGTGTCTTAATACAGTAATAGAGAAAGCAAACAAAATATTGCAGTCCATTAATAAAATGGAGATGAGGTGTGCATATTGTTTTGGTCTCTCTAGAGGCGTTGTACGGTACTGCGGCGCGGGAGTGTGCCAGATCTGCAGACTTGTCCTGACAAACAAACAGAACACTAATCACGTAACTTTATATGTTCGAGGTGATAATTAAAGCTTTATGACTTCCCTCCAACGCATAAAGTCTTAGGAAGCGATGTGGCGAGTCTCACAACTTGTGCCAGACAACTGCCTTTCGTTGCAACAACTTGAGTGTGACACTAAACCGACCACCATGCGCGTGCATCTGGTTATGACGCAAACTAAGAAAGGAGTGATTTTTGCAGGAAACCACTCCGATGTTTCAGAGACGAAAAACAGGGTAATTTTTTTTCCCAGCTCAGTCTTTAGCGCTTCTTGCCGTAAGGCTATCGCCACAGTACACCGACAACCACGAAAAGAATTTCATGTCTTTAGAGCTTTAAAAAATTAAATAAAATAAAATAAACATTACACAGTCATAATAAATAAAATGTCGTGTGATTAAGGCCTGCCATCGGGTAGACCGTTCGCCGGGTGCAAGCCTTTCGATTTGACGCCACTTCGGCGACTTGCGCGTGGATGGGGATGAAATGATGATGATTAGGACAACACAATACCCAGCCGGGAATCGAACCCGGGCCCTTAGGATTGACATTCTGTCGCGCTGACCACGCAGATACCGGGGGCTGACACAGTTATAATAATGCACGGAGTAGAAGCGCGAATATTCAGAAAGGAGGACGAGAGAAGAATTGAAGCTTCTGAAATGTAGATATGGCGCGGAATGGAGACCAGCTGGATTGATAGGAATGAGGAGGTGCTGAGAAGAGTTGGAGGAGATCGGAAGAAGTAGTTGTTAGTGAAGAACAGGAATCTAAACAGGAGAGGAGATAATCTGAGACGAGACGGCCTTCTAATACAGGCAATTGGAGGTTTCATTCGCGGGAACAGAGGGAAGAGCAGATTTGATACTATGAGGGCGTGATGAAAAGTAATGCCTCCGAATTTTTTATGTAAAAACTCTTAAAGCTTTTTAAATAAAACAAACGTTATTATACTTTTCTCATCATGTCTACATATTTCCAACCTACCCCCTCTAAACGGTTGCGGAATGTAGAGTACAACATGGCGGTGTGTAATGTAACAATGTTGGTGCGTGAGAAACAGCGGGCTGTAAACGAGTTCCGAATTCGAAGTGTTCGTTCACATATGGAGCACCCTCCCCTTCAGCATTACAGTCACAGACCACACACAGGCCATGCGACGTCTGTTCAGTGTCATGTATCATCCTGCATACTGCCCAGACTTGACCCCATCCGATTTTCATCTTTTTCAAAAAGTTAAAGAACACCCTTCAAGGTCTTTACTTTGCTAGTGATGAGGTGCTGCAAGTAGAGGTAAGGCTGTGGTTCCGTCAACAAAATCAAGCAGTGTACAGTGACAGTATCAACAAACTGGTCTTTCGTTAGGAGAAATGCGTTCATCGCCAGTGTGACTATTTTGAGCAATAAATATGAAGAAACGAAGAATTAAGATGTAGAATGTTAATAGCATTTCTTTTATTCGAAAGATTTACGAGTTTTCATACAAAAAATTCGAAAACTTTAGTTTTCGGCACACCCTTGTAGATGCTGGTTGACGTCAGTAGACAGCAACGAGGTTGCCAAGCATGAAGGGGAAAACTAGCAGAGAGAAGCACCGAGGAACTTGAAATACAAACTCCGACAATCGTAAACTGTTTCGATGGAAAAACAAGGAATCAACACTACTGAATAAATCAACATTGTTTATTAACACATATGCATCACTTGGTTGGTGTCCACAGTCTCGTATAGAAACGTTATTCATAAATAAACTATGCCCGTGATCTCAAATGTGTATTCCTGACTCTTTTAGTAACTTTTAGACTCTGTGGCATCTTTCCCCTTGAAAACTGTGTAACTGAGACGACGCTCATAGGGAGAGTGATATTAACCTCTTGCCGAACTGTATACTCTGTTGACTGAACATCGTACAGTGTAGTATGTCGTCGTTTATATCAGACTCATCACTGTAATTCTGACCACATTTATCAGAATATAGTACTTCCGTGGTATGTAAATGTGCTGGGTAGATATGCCCCGATCGTACTCATGTCATGGACAAAAGTTGATGTTTACCGAATCCGATCATTAGGAATCAGGGTCATGAATGTATCTTTGGAGAATTTTTTAGGCGTAAGGGATCGAGAAAGTGGAATCATCGGCTTCCCATTAGTGCTACAACCATCCTCACACCAAAAAATACGACTCCCACAACCATCATGGAATTTTTCCTCCACATGTAATTAAGTGTATTTGCACAGATATATTCTGTATCAAGTTTTTGCTGTAAATATCAGATCTGACAATTACCACTTACGTAAGCCTTGGCTGCATTTTACGTAGATTAAACACCAATAAAAAACTTTCTATAATGACTCTGGTTCGTTTTCGGTGTAGCTTCTCTGTAGAAGGAAAACATTCTGATGCTTACATTGGGCCGTTCTATAGGCGCTGGTTACCCAGCCGCGTAATTCTAGGTGGTAATGGGTCTCAGGGTACGAGAAACATAACAGTGCTGTTTTACGGAGTCACAAAAGACAGCTGTTACACAATACGCCGTTCAGCGCCTAACAGACACTGCAAAATGTCGATGTCCCGGAGAAATTATACTAGTTGTAACAGCTCAATGGATCCTTCTAATGTACTTACTCGCTTTGTTCCTTCATTTACGACCTTTACAGCAGTGTAGCTCACAGTTTCGCAGTTACAACGGCAGTAAAACACAGGGGTCCCCTTCCACACCGTTCCAAACTGCTGGGAAAACGTCTTCGCAGTTTGTGTAAAGGCGCTTCCTGCCACTCTAACTGAAACATCACTAACAGTTTTCGACGAATTTCGAGATTATCTGATTTGCTGTCTTTTGCCTCCATATTTGTTTACCTCAGCCCGGAGAGATGCAGATATGTTAAAAAAGAAGTTTTACAATTTATTATCTTTGTTTTAATAATAAAAGTGTTCTCATCGTTGCCTCTCCGCGGATACCACAGATTTTCGCGGTGTTGAGAGCTACGCGCTTCGTTAAGCGTTTGTTCAGGCATACCGTGTACCCTCTTCCACACACCCTACGGCGGCTGCGTGAGTACATATATCGATATATTAGTGATATACACTGCCTGAAAATAAAAAGTGAAGCCCCAGCAGGCGAGGAGGAAACGAAATTTCAGTATTGAGATGGTATGTGACGCTGTTGCAGACATTACAAAATTAACTCAGATTTCTAGAGAAAATTGGAGTATAATGAATGGTGATATATGTGGGCAGGTGGAAAATGGAAATAATAATTGCTTGAATAATGGGAAAAATTGGTTGGGAAGAATAGTTTAAAGAAAGGCACCAGTTACCCGGGATACAGTGACTGATTATTTTTAAAACCTTGAAGTAATCTTGAGTGGTGTCCCTCCTCCAACTTTATAAACTGTGACGAGACAAACTATTGTGGCGATCTTGGACAAGTGAAAATAATAGTGAAGCGAGGCACAAGACATCCTGAAAGGATAGTGGATAGTTCTAAACCAAGTATCAGTGTGATGATAGCAGCAGCTGCTGGCGGCTCAGTCTTGACACCAATATCAACAGACCTTCAGTATCAATACATTCAAAGTCAATATTAGTAATTTGCGTTACGTACTGCTTCACATCCATTCCATTGTGTGTAGTCTTGATTATGACAATGCCGATGCGGAAATTCCTCTTGTCTGCTCCGAACCTCCTGATTGCTACTTAGCAACAACCGCTCGCTCACCGATAGATCTGTACCTACAGATTGGAAAATTGCGCAGGTCGCACCAGTGTTTAAGAAGGGTAGTAGGAGTAATCCATCGAACTACAGACCTGTATCACTGACGTCGGTTTGCAGTAAGGTTTTGGAGCATATATTGTATTCAAACATTATGAATCACCTCGAAGGGAACGATCTATTGATACGTAATCAGCATGGTTTCAGAAAACATCGTTCTTGTGCAACGCAGCTAGCTCTTTATTCGCACGAAGTAATGGGCGCTATCGACAGGGGATCTCAAGTTGATTCCGTATTGCTAGATTTCCGGAAAGCTTTCGACACCGTTCCTCACAAGCGACTTCTAATCAAGCTGCAGGCCTATGGGGTATCGTCTCAGTTGTGCGACTGGATTCTTGATTTCCTGTCAGGAAGGTCGCAGTTCGTAGTAATAGACGGCAAATCATCGAGTAAAACTGAAGTGATATCAGGTGTTCCCCAGGGAAGCGTCCTGGGACCTCTGCTGTTCCTGATCTATATAAATGACCTGGGTGACAATCTGAGCAGTTCTCTTAGGTTGCTCGCAGATGATGCCGTAATTTACCGTCTAGTAAGGTCATCCGAAGACCAGTATCATTTGCAAAGCGATTTAAAAAAGACTGCTGTATGGTGTGGCAGGTGGCAGTTGACGCTAAATAACGAAAAGCGTGAGGTGATCCACATGAGTTCCAAAAGAAATCCGTTGGAATTCGGTTACTCGATAAATAGTACAATTCTCAAGGCTGTCAATTCAACTAAGTACCTGGGTGTTAAAATTACGAACAACTTCAGTTGGAAAGACCACATAGCTAATATTGTGGGGAAGGCGAGCCAAATGTTGCGTTTCATTGGCAGGACACTTAGAAGATGCAACAGGTCCACTAAAGAGACAGCTTACACTACACTCGTTCGTCCTCTGTTAGAATATTGCTGCGCGGTGTGGGATCCTTACCAGGTGGGATTGACGGAGGATATCGAAAGGGTGCAAAAAAGGGCAGCTCGTTTTGTATTATCACGTAATAGGGGAGAGGGTGTGGCAGATATGATACGCGAGTTGGGATGGAAGTCATTAAAGCAAAGACGGTTTTCGTCGCGGCGAGATCTATTTACGAAATTTCAGTCACCAACTTTCTCTTCCGAATGCGAAAATATTTT
Source organism: Schistocerca piceifrons (assembly GCF_021461385.2). NCBI lineage: Eukaryota > Metazoa > Arthropoda > Insecta > Orthoptera > Acrididae > Schistocerca > Schistocerca piceifrons. Next base: position 395,332,865 of record NC_060138.1, on the reverse strand, counting down.
GTTGAGCCCAACCTACATAGGTAGGAATGATCATCAAAATAAAATAAGAGAAATCAGAGCTCGAACAGAAAGGTTTAGGTGTTCGTTTTTCCCGCGCGTTGCTCGGGAGTGAAATGGTAGGGAGATAGTATGATTGTGGTTCGATGAACCCTCTACCAAGCACTTAAATGTGAATTGCAGAGTAATCATGTAGATGTAGATGTAGATGTAGGATCTCGGCGGCGGGCGAACAGACAGAGATGGACTCCCAAACGTGCAAATAAATTTTGCCTTTCTAAAAACTTTTTCTAACACCTTTAATGTACGGTTGAGATACACATATTTTAACAATGCTGGTACAACGGATACGTCCGCACGCTACCACTTATAGAAACAAACGGGTGAAGATACAGGAATTAATAAATTGAAGAGCGTATTTCTTATTTTATTTCATAGAGATGCATCAAAAAATTATCCTGGTAACAAACCAACTCATTAATTTATCTTTGTCGTTGTTTGTAATCCATTCAGTTTACATACAGCTTGCATACAAGAAAAGAAAAGAACGAAAAAAATAACACGATTCAACATAAGAAGCACATATATCCGTTTGGCAATGCAACTAGTCTGCCGTGGATGCAGGCACTGATTTGGTTGGGAAGGGTATCATAGACCCGGTGCCCCTCCTCCTGAGTAAAGCTGGCCCACTACTGTTGTAATCGCTCCTCGATATCCTGGCACTGGCAGGAGTCGATGTCCGAGCTGGTCCCACACATCTACGGGACCCAGATCTGAGGATGCTATTGACCACAGGATTACTTCAGCATCACGCAGACTGTTCATAGAGACACGTGCCAATTGTGGGCGAGCATTGTCCTGTTGAAAAGTGGCACCACGATACTGTCACGTGAAAAGTAACTCATGAGGACGCTGGATGCCCGTGATGTACCGTTGTACCGTCAGAGTCCTCGGACACACATCAGCCGTGACCTGTTGTCCTATCCAATGGCTCCCCACACCATGACACAGCCCTGTTCCTGTCCAAGATAATGGAAGAATAGGACATCTCCCCAGGTCGCTGTCGTATTCGCCAATGCTGGTCATCTGGGTAGTGCAGAAATGTGAATCTCTTAAAACTAGAAGTTCTTATAAGAAAAACTCAACTTCGCTACATCGACTGGGTGTGAGATTGTGCGACTAGGCCAGTTTCCCACGGAAATTAGCCATCTTGCCGAAGTATTCCAACCAGAAGCTGTGTTCAAGCGCTTCCTATACCAGTAGGATAAACACAGTCAAGTGCTGAGAAAATGTTATCGAAATGGTGAGACCCACCATTCTTTTGTACAACCCACAGGGTCTCTTTTTCTTTACAGCACAGTCCAACAAGCACCTATTCTTAAGAGCTCCAGTAGAGTGCAGAAGAAAAACACATGCACAGACACTAGAGAGGGAACTGCAAAGAACTTGTAGTGACAAGATAATTGTGTTAGTTACATATAGAAATTACATTACTACACTTTAAGGTAATGCACAGGCAGAGTTAGTGGCAACTAACATCGCTCGGCTTCAGAGCCTATAGGGATCTGTGACGTACCTTTTCGTTGTATATCTCGAGGAAGGAAGCCTTGAGAACGAAGTGACAGTCGCGGCGCTCCTGCAGCAGCTTGAAGAGGTGCACGAACGACCGGAACACCAGCCCGTGGTCCTCCGAGTACGGGTTGGGCCGCTGGTCGAACTGCGCAACATGCAGACTTCAAAAACTGCACCAGCGTAAATACAAATAAGCCAGGATTTGGAACTCCTAGCTGTTTTTCAGTTTCAGTGATTGAGTTTTATGTTTATTTTAGAGATTCTCGACTGAGTTGAGTGAGCAGGTCCATAGCATCATCATCAAAAGAAAAAAAAAAAGGAATCACTAACTCCCATTAACTAATTTGCGAGAGCATTTTTTTGAAATTTCTGTGCTCCTTTACCTACCGGAATGCTCATAATCACCTTCCCACATACTTCAAGCAGAAATTTCCATTTTGCGTTACTACGATTTCACTGTAATAATCTACTTAAACTTGGCTTCTGATAAATTTAAAAGAACGATAGAATCGCTTAACCAATGTCATAATTGTTAGTTTGATCTACATGCCTAACTCTTAATAAGTGAAGTCTTAGGGAAACTGTGACTACTGTTAGTATAACGCACTAAATCAATGTTTGAGACACACACCATATTGGTCCCATTCCGATAACTAGTTTCGACATGTTGTAGATATTCTCTTCAGAATAAAACTAATACTGCATAGCAAAGTTCATCTAACAAGGAGATGATGTAACATTAAGTTACCTGCTTTAATCACGTTCACTATTTTACGAAATTTCTTTTCATTCCCTAAACTCTGCTCACATTTACAGAAGTCTCAACGTTTCAACTAAGCAACAAGGTAGCCAACAAAAAGCTGAAGGTGTACTTTGGTGGAAGACTACTCACACAGAAACTCGAAAGATCTAGAAGTTTCGCTTGATAGAACGCTCAGTTACAAACAACATCTATTAAGAACATCTGCCAAAATCGATATTCGAAATAACAACGTTCACCAGAAACTCTGTGGCACATCATGGATATCACCTGTATCACCAGTCTCAGAGCACCGTTTTACCTGTTACGGAATTTTTCTCCTCAGTTCGGATGTCTAGTACTCACAGGACACTTATTGACACACAACTCAACCATGCCATGCGTCTTATAAGTGGCATAATCATAACTACATCTTCTTCCTCGCTACCCGTACTGAGGCACGTACCATCTCCAACCCCGTGGCGGGAAAGTGCACTTGTAAGGAAGTACAAAAACACTACAGTAAAATCATCAACTTCCTGTTAGGAGACATTCCAGCATTCAGTAAAGGAAAGCTTTGCTCTCGGCACCAATCCCTGGAAGCTGTAGTGATGTTAGTTACCAACGGCCTTAATGATAATGATTGCCTGAGACACACATAGGCGAGTAATTCTACGACAATTGGCTTTAAACTGACACGCAAGATCTGGTCGGTTTTTAACAGGTGTGCTGATTCTCTGCACGAGAGTAAGAAAATAACTTCTCCAAATTGTGACTGCGCGTTGAAGAGCAGTCTGCTCACCGTATACTTCAAGGATGTTCTCTGTGAACTTTCCCTGGTGATCCAACTGAGTTCCTGGTGATGACGGAAAGATCGGTACATTACTTTTGTGCCCCGAATACTAGCTTGTAACTTCAGATAATTGTAAAAAGTACTATTTAATGATATAGCGAAACGTTAAAAAATTAATCTCCAAAAACAAATACACTCTTTCTAGTTGTCATATCTCATACAGAAATATACCTCTTCCAAATCATAAAAACAACTGTATCTGAAAACTGGAAATGTTTGTAACACTACTAACAAATCAACGTACAATGGTACAGAAATGCATCACTGTTTCCACATAGCTTGTAGGCGTTAGCAGAGAACATTTTTTGACTGATTGTTCATTTGTTTGCAGTCTGTGATAAAAATTGACCGTTTCTGTCTGAAATGACAGTTGTCATTTCCTGACACATTAAAACTTTGTGGCATAACGCTACTCGAATTCACCCCCTTGCTTTTTACGAGTAATGTTTTTACCAGCACAGCAATCCCGCGTCAACGGCAGCTGTCAGGTCAGTTCGCGAGTCGTTCCTGGGAAGTTGAGTCGGCAAGAACATTACGTTCGGGTGGCAAACGACCGGATTAGAGTACTAGACCGACACACAGTTTAAATACACTGATGTAAGTGACGGGTTAGCAAATCTATTAATGGCGATAGTATGGCTTACACAAGATACACGAGGGCAGTGCATTAGCTGAGCTGTCATCTGTACTCAGCTGATTCATGTGAAAAGATTTCTGAAGTGGTTATGGCACGACGGGAATTAACAGACTTTGAAACTGGAATGGTACTTGGAGCTCACTGGACAGACCATTTCGGAAATCGTTAGGAAATGCAATACTCCGAGAACCACAGTGTCAAGATTGTGCCGAGAACACCAAATTCCAGGTGTTACGTCTTACCACGAACAACGCAGTAGGGAACGGCTTTCGCTTAAGGACTGGGAGCATCGGCGCTTGCTTAGAGTTGGAAGTGTTAAAAGACAAGCAACTCTGAGTGAAATAATTGCAGAAATCAATGTGAGACGTACGACGAACATATCGGTTAGGACGGCGCGGCGAAATTTGGCGTTAATGGGCTATGCTAGCAGATAACCGACGCAATTGCTTTTGCTAACAGCACGACATCACCTGTGTCACCTCTCCTGGTCTCGAGACCATATCGGTTGGACCCTAGACGACTAGAAAACCGTCCCAATTTCAGTTGGTAGGAGTTGATGGTTGAGTTCGAGTATGGAGCAGACCCCGCGAAGCCATGGACCCAGAAATTTCAATCACCAACTTTCTCCTCCGAATGCGAAAATATTTTGTTGACACCGACTTACATAGGGAGGAACGATCACCAAGATAAAATAAGGGAAATCAGAGCTCGGACGGAAAGATATAGGTGTTCATTCTTTCCACGCTATACGAGAAGGGAATAATAGAGAATTGCGAAGGGGGTTCGATGAACCCTCTGCCAGGCACTTAAATGTGATTTGCAGAGTATCCATGTAGATGTAGATTATCAACAGGCACCGTGCAAGCTGTTGGTGGATCCATAATGGCGTGAGCTGTGTTTACATGGAATGGACTGGGTCCTATGATTGGAAATGGTTATGTTGGACTACCTGGAGACCATTTTCAGCCACTCATGGACTTCATGTTGCCAAATACGAGATGGAATTTTTGTAGATGACAATGCGCTATGTCACTGGGCCATAGCTGTTCGCGACTGGTTTGAAGAACATTCTGGACAATTCGAACGAATGATTTGGCCATCCATATCGTCGGACATGAGTCCCATCGAACATTTATCGTACATAATCGAGCGGTTAGTTCATGCACAAAACCTAACATCACCAACACTTCCGCAATTATGGACGACTATGGAGGCAGCATGGGGCAGTATTTGCGCAGGGGACTTCCAACGACTTAATGAGTCCATCTCACGTAGAGTTGCGGCTCTACAACGCAAAAGGAGATCCGACGCTACATTAGGAGGTATCCAATGTCTTTTGTCACCTCAGTGCCTCAGTGTAATCAGGAAGGTTTGACGCAGAGTTAAAAATTCCTTTGAGGTTATTTGCTAAATAAACTATTATACTTTTCTACTTTTGTTCCTACTGCACCAACGTTAGTTCGGTCGCTACTGTTACGCAGTTACGCTACTCTGTGATTTTCCTTGTGGTATCAGTCATCTTTCACAGTCGGTTCTCCACTCCTGGTTCAGAAAAAGAACCCTTCATCTCCTTGTACATCACAATCTGTTTTTATTTTGCGCTATATTCTGATCTCTTCTGTGCCGTCATCAGTCATCTTCCGGCACTGCATCAACTACGATTATTATTACTGCTACTACTACTCCTAGATTCAGGTACGCAGCAAATTTCTACTTGCTACAGACTATACGCGTACTCTAAGGAGACTTTCGGTGAGATAGCTGATGGAAGACGTTAGAGAAGTAGAAATCGATTGTCATTACCGACTGCTTTACGGTCGCTGCTAACGTTAGCTAGCGGAAAACACTTAACTCAATGGCTCTAGTGTGTCAAAGCGATTTCAAACTCAGCTGCACTTAATATTTTAAGGGCCGTTAATTCCACGTGTCACTACACTCAGTATTGTCTGCTAACTGAAGTTGGCAGCGGCAAAAAGGTTGTCATTACCGATCGATGTCGTTCGACTTCTTTCCGTTCTGCAACTCGTATGAGCCACCTCGAAAACTGTCTTCATAGAACGCGAGTACAGAATACTGTCTAAACGATTCTTGTTACAACTAATAAAGTTTGCAACGCGTTCGATACAGGTAGTATCTCTGATCCTAATACGTGAGCAACATTCTGCCCTATCTGGCTGCAATCATTGTTTCTACTACACAAGCCCAGATACGTCCACAAGTCGATATTCCGCAATTTTCCTCTCGCGATATAAACATATATATCTTGAATCAAACAGGCCAGACCGTCTCGTTCAGCAACCCAACAACTTTTCCACTTGCGTGACAAAAGTCATGGGATACCTCCTAATATCGTGTCGGACCTGATTTTGCCCGGCGAAGTGCTGCAACACAGCCGGCCGCAGTGGCCGAGAGGTTCTAGGTGCTTCAGTACGGAACGGCGATGCTGCTACGGTTGCAGGTTCGAATCCTGCCTCGGGCATGAATGTGTGTGATGTCCTTAGGTTAGTTAGGTTTAAGTAGTTCTAAGTTCTAGGGGACTGATGACCTCATATGTTAAGTCCCATAGTGCTCAGAGCCATTTGAACCATTTGCTGCAACACGACGTGGAATGGACTCAACAAGTCGTTGGAAGTCCCCTGCCGAAATACTGAGTCATGCTGCCTCTACAGCCGTCCATAACTGCGAAAGTGTTGGGAGTGCAGTATTTTGTGCCCTCACGGTTACGTTCCATGAATGTCCTATGGGATTCATGTCGGGCGACCTGGGTGGCCAAATCATTCGCTCGAACTGTCTAGAATGTTCTTCAAGCAAATTGTGAAAAATTTTGGTTTGGTGACGTGGCGCACTTTCATCCATAAAAATTCCATCGTTGAATGGCTGAAATGGTCTCAAAGTAAACGACCATATCCATTTACAGTCAATGATCGGTTCAGTTGGATCGGAGGACCCAGTCCATTCCATGTAAACCCAGCTCACAGCATTACGGAGCCACCACCAGCTTGCACAGTGCATTGTTGACAACTTAGATCCATGTCTTCGTGGGGTCTCTCCCACACTAGAATCCTACCATCAGCTCTTACAAACTGAAATCTGGAATTTTCTGAGACGGTATTCCGTCGTCTAGGTCCAACCGATATGGACACGAGGCCAGGAGAGACGCTGCACGCGACGCCGTACTTTTAGCAAAGGCACTCGCGTCAGTCGTTCGCTGTCATAGCCCATTAATGCCACATTTCACGGCACTGCCCTAACGGATAAGTTCATCGTACGTCCCACAATGATTTCTGGTTTATTTCACGCAGTGTTGCTTGTCTGTTAGCACTGAAGACTTCAAGCAAATGCCTCTCCTCTCAGTGGTTAAGTGAAAGCTTTCGGTATCTGATTTGTCCGTGGTGAGAAGTAACGCCCGAAATTTCGTATTCTAGGCACACTCTTGACGCTTTGGATCTCGGAATGTTGAATTCCCTAACGGTTTCCGAATGGGAATGTCCCATGCGCCTAGCTCTAACTGAATCACATGAGTACAAATGACAGCTCAGCAAATGCACTGCCCTCTCATACCTTGCGTGCGTGATGCTGTCGCCATCTTTATATGTGCATACCGCTGTCCCATGAGTTTTGTCACATCAGTGTATTACTCCACTGTCCGATTGTGCAGTTGGTTCCTTTCTCCTTGCTCTCAGTTTCTGTTTCTCTCTGACATATTTGTTTATTCACACTTTGCTTGTTCAGAAACTGCATCAGTCGCGTGATTAACAGTATCAAAATCCTCTAACTGTACCATAAACATTTGAAATCTCTCAAGGGACTTTGTACCCGCAGCTTATTGCTCGTATAATCAGGCCTTGTTGCTCAGAAATTGCATCAGCTAGATGAATAATAGTATAAAAATTTGGGAACCTCATTAAGACATCCGAGGGGAAACCTAACAGAGGGTTCGAAACGTCTACTTTTGAGAATAGCGTGATGACTTATTTTGCGTCATCAGTATTCTGACGGGTTTGATGTGGCCCGACAAGAATTTCTCTCCTGTGCCAATTTCTTCTCTCATATTAGCTCATGTATGCAAGAAATCTGTTCTACGTACTTCAATCTCTGTCTTTCCCTGCAGTTTCTACTGTCTACACTCCCTCAAGGGGAGTTAACACATGCACTGTAACCCCGTCCCTTCTTCTTGTCAACGATGTTCTCTTTGGCGGTTCTGCGAAGAACCGTGTCACGTCCTATCACTCTACCTAATTTGCACATCCCTCCATAGCACCACATTTCAAATGCTTCGATTCTCTTCTTTTCTGCTTTTCCCGCAGTCCATGATTCTCTTCCATTTAATTCTATGCTAGAAAAGAACATCCTCAAAAATTTCATCCTTTAATTAGATACTATGTTGAGTTCTAGTGGGTCTTTTTTTTTCTTTGTGCTAGTATGCATTTTATGTCTTCCTTTCTCCGTCTGTAATGTTTTATTTTTCATCCAACGCTACAAAATTCTACTTCGTAGATCTAAATTTTGGTTCTGAGTTTATCGCCAAGCTCATTTCTACTACTCCTCATTACCTTCCCGTTTCTTCAGTTTACTCTCGATCCATACTGTGTGCTAACTAAACTGCTCATTCCGTTTAACAAGTCCCGCTATTCTTTCTAACTTTCACCGAGGGTAGAAATGTCATTCGTGAATATTATACCTGATATCCCACATAGATCTAAAATTAACCAATTATAATAACCAATATAAATTTGAAATTTACAGAAAACTTACAGTTAGAGGTCGCGCAAATATGCATATTTTAAATCAATGATCGATGGAATTATAAATTTACCACTGGAAGAAAAATAAAGAAAAAATGATATTACAACACGACAATACGTAAAACAGAAAAAAATAATTTCGACCCAGATATAGTACTCAAAATCTACAAAGAGCATGCTAAACATAAAGCAGACAACATACATAAAAACAGAACATTGAAAAGATATGACAAAACCAAAGCTAAACCGATGAATATATATACACACTATGTGACCAAAAGTATCCGGACACCCCGAAAAACATACGTTCTTCATATTAGGTGCATTGTGCTGCCCCCTACTGCCACGTACTCCATATCAGCGACGTCAGTAGTCATTAGACATCGTGAGAGAGCAGAATGGAGCGCTCCGCGAAACTCACAGACTTCGAACGTGGTCAGGTGATTGTGTGTCACTTGTGTCATACGTCTGTACGCGGGATTTCCACGCTCCTAAACATCCCTAGGTCCACTGTTTCCAATGAGATAGTAAAGCGAAAACGTGAAGGGACACGTACAGCACAAAAGCGTACATGCCGAACTCGTGTGTTGACTGACAGAGACCGCCGACAGTTGAAGAGGGTCGTAATGTGTAATAGGCAGACATCTATCCAGTCTATCACACACTAATTCAAAACTGCATCCGGATCCACTGTAAGTACTATGACAGCTAGACATGAGGTGAGAAAATTTGGATTTCATGGTCGAGAGGCTGCTGATAAGCCACAGATCACGCCGGTAAATGCCAAACGACACCTCGCTTGGTGTAAGGAGCGTAAACATTGGACAACTGAACAGTGGAAAACGTTGTGTGGAGTGACGAATCACGGTACACAATGTGGCGATCCGATGGCAGGGTGTGGGGCGAATGCACGGTGAACGTCATCTGCCAATGTGTGTGGTGCCAACAGTAAAATTTGGTGCGGTGGCCTTATGGGGTGCTCGTGCTTTTCATGGAGGGGGCTTGCACCCCTTGTTATTTTGCGTGGCACTGTCACAACACAGGCCTACATTGATGTTTTAAGCACCTTCTTGCTTCCCACTGTTGAAGAGCAATTCGAGGATGGCGACTGCATCTTTCAACACTATCGAACACCTGTACATAATGCACGGCCTGTGACGGACTGGTTTCACGACAATAACATCCCTATAATGGACTGGCCTGCACGGAGTCCTGACCTGAATCCTATAGAACACCTTTGGGATGTTTTGGAACGCCGACTTCGTGCCAAGCCTCACCGACCGACATCGATACCTCTCCTCAGTGCAGCACTCCGTGAAGAACGGGCTGCCATTCCCCAAGAAGCCTTCCAGCACCTGATTGAACGTATGCCTGCGAGAGTGGAAGCTGTCATTAAGGCTAAGGGTGGGCCAACACCATATTGAATTCTAGCATTACAGATGGAGGGCTCCACGAACTGGTAAGTCATTTTCAGCCAGGTTTCCGGATACTTTTGATAACATAGTGTATCTGCCCTTGAAAATAACATGTACTAACCACGCGGAAGATTTTCCGTTTGATGACAAGAATCAGGATTGCAGGCTTGTATAATTCCACCTCTGCACCCACTGCGTGTGTGCCGCAGTCGTAACGTCTACTGCTGCCAGTACTTCTTTAGTTAGTTGCAACTTCCATTTAAATCTAACGCAAAATAATTTCTTTCACCTAGATAACTCCTTAAACAAAAATAAAATAAAAACTGAAAACACTTTGTTTTCAAGTGTAGTTGCTTGAGTAAGACTAAAAATATAATACTGTATTATTAATGTTAACACCAATCATGCATACATATCTTGTAAACTGATTCGTTTCATATAATTTCGATAAAATAATCGCCAGATTATCTATGCAACATGTAACTAACTACTGCGCTTCACAAAGTAAGCGACGCTCCTGAGGAAGCAGTACTCACAAGTCCGGGAGGCCCGGTGAGGGTGTGCGTCTTGCCGGAGCCGGTCTGGCCGTAGCAGAAACAGGTGCAGCTGTAGCCGTCGACGGCCATGTCGATAAGGCGCGTCACGCCCGAGTACTGCAGCACGTCCTCCTGTGTGGCCGCCGGCTCGAACACGGCGTTGTACGAGAACACCTTGGGCCGCACGCTGCCGCCCAGCGCCGCCGCGCACTCCAGCGCGTTCAGCTGACAACACACACGCACAGATACTTGCTGGGGCCACTATTATCTCGTCAACAGTCTCTCAGGTAACGCAACAACTGTAAAGTACACTACACACTCGTGTAAACTACAAAAGAAAAATTCAGTTCCCCTTGCGTTTTTGTGTCGCACGTGTATGAGCTTAGAATCAACCGGAGCTGCGAATGAAATAATAAGCCTCGTAAAACTTAAAAAAGCTCCAAGACTGGATGCTGAAATCCCCACTGGCCAAGGGTAGAATAACAAAACACCAGCTCAATATATGAAACTTGCTATCCGGAAATGGTACCATAGGTTCTGCTAATTTTATACACTACTGGCCATTAAAATCACTACCCCACGAAGATGACGTGCTGCAGACGTGAAATTTAACCGACAGGAAGAAGATGCTGTGATAAGCAAATGATTAGCTTTTCAGAGCATTCACACAAGGTTGGCGCCGGTGGCGACACCTACAACGTGTTGACATGAGGAAAGTTTCCAACCGATTTCTCATACACAAACAGCAGTTGACCGGCGTTGCCTGGTGAAACGTTGTTGTGATGCTCGTGTAAGGAGGAGAAATGCGTACCATCACGTTTCCGTCTTTCATAAAGGTCGGATTGTAGCCTATCGCGATTGCGATTTATCGTATCGCGACATTGCTGCTCGCTTTGGTCGAGATCCAATGACTGTTAGGAGAATATGGAATCGGTGGGTTCAGGAGGGTAATACGGAACGCCATGTTAGATCCCAACGGCCTCGTATCACTAGCAGTCGAGATGACAGGGTTCTTATCCCCATGGCTGTAACGGATCGTGCAGCCACGTCTCGATCCCTGTGTCAACGGATGGGGACGTTTGCAAGACAACAACCATTTGCACGAACAGTTCGATGACGTTTGCAGCAGCATGGACTATCAGTACAGAGGCCATGGCTGCGGTTACCCTTGATGCTGGATCACAGGCAGGAGCGCCTGCGATGGTGTACTCAACGACGAACCTGTGTGCACAAATGGCAAAACATCATTTTTTCGGATGAATTCAGGTTCTGGTTAGAGCATCATGATGGTCGCGTCCGTGTTTGGCGACATCGCGGTGAACGCACATTGGAAGTGTGTATTCGTCATCGCCATACTGGCGTATCACCTGGCGTGATGGTATGGGGTACCATTGGTAACACGTCTCGGTCACCTCTTGTTCGCATTGATGGCACTTTGAACAGTGGACGTTACATTTCAGATGTGTTGTGGCCCGTGGCTCTACCTTTCATTCGATCCCTGTGAAACCCTACATTTCGGCAGGATAATATACGACCGCATGTTGCAGGTCTTGTACGGGCCTTTCTGGATACAGAAAATGTTCGACTGCTGCCCTGGCCAGCACATTCTTCAGATCTCTCGCCAATTGAAAACGTCTGGTCAATGGTGGCCGAGCAACTGGCTCGTCAGAATACGCCAGTCACTACTCTTGATGAACTGTGGTATCGTGTTGAAGCTGCATGGGCAGCTGTACCTGTACACGCCATCCAAGCTCTGTTAGACTCAGTGCCCAGGCGTATCAAGGCCGTTATTACGGCCAGAGGTGGTTGTTCTCAGGATTTATGCACCCAAATTGCGTGAAAATGTAATCACACGTGAGTTCTAGTATAATATATTTGTGCAACAAATACCCGTTTGTCATCTCCATTTCTTCTTGGTGTAGCAATTTTAATGGCCAGTAGTGTATATAGGTTGTACTTTCCTACAACCACATCTACATCCATCCTCCGGAAACCACAGTCAGGCGTATGGGAGATGGTACGTCCCGTTCTATTAACATATGGATCGTGGGAAGAATGAGTGTTTGAATCCATCTCTGTGCACTGTAATTATTCTAACCTTGTCCTGACAATCCCTTCGTGAGCGATACGTAGACGTTGTAGTATATTCCTGGAGTTATCATTTAAAGCCGGTTCTTGAAACTCTGATGGCAAATTTTTTGGGATAGTTTGCGTCTATCTTCAAGAGTCTACCAGTTCAGTTTCTTCAGCATCTCTGTGACACTCTCTCACGGGCAAACAAGCCTGTGACCATTCGTGCTGCCCTTCTCTGTATCCCCTTTTGGTCCTCTTTGGTACGAGTCCCACACACTAGAGCAATGTTCTATAATGGGTCGCACGAGTGACTTGCAAGCGATCTCCTTTGCAGACTGATTTCACTTCCCCAGTATTCTACCAATAAACCGAAGTCTGCCATCTGCTTCACCCACGACAGAGCCTATATGATCCTTCCATTTCATATTCCTACAAAGTGCTACACCCAGGTATTCGTATGAGCTGGTCGATTCCATCTATGATTCTCTAATGTTATAGTCGTAGAATACCACATTTTTTCGTTTTATGAAGTACACAACTTTACATTTCTGAACATATAAAGCAAATTGTCAGTCTTTGCACCACTTTGAAATTATATCAAGATCTGACTGAATATTTATGCAGCTTCTTTCAGACAGGACTTCATTATAGATAACTGCATCATCTGCAAAAATCTGATGTTACTATAATATTGTTCGCAAGGTCATTAATATAAAACATGAACAGCAAGGGTCCTAATATCCTGTCCTAGGGCACACCCGAAGTTACTTCTACATCTGACAATGACTCTTCATCCAAGGTAACATACTGCGTCTTTCCCGCCAAAAAGTTCTCAATCCATTGACAAATTTAACTTGATATAGCATATGATCGTACCTTTGATAATAAGCTTAGGTGTTGTACGTGGTATTGAGTCAAATGCTTTCCGGAAATCAAGAAATATTGCCTCTACCTCACTGCCTTGATCCAAAGCTTTCAGTATGTCATGTGAGGAAAATGTGAGTTTGATTTACATGGTCGATGTTTTCGGAATCTATGCAAAATTTGCCGGCCGCGGTGGTCTAGCGGTTCTAGGCGCGCAGTCCGGAACCGCGCGACTTCTACGGTCGCAGGTTCGAATCCTGCCTCGGGCATGGATGTGTGTGATGTCCTTAGGTTAGTTAGGTTTAAGTAGTTCTAGGGGACTGATGACCACAGATGTTAAGTCCCAAAGTGCTCAGAGCCATTTGAACCATTTTTTTATGCAAAATTTAAATAATAAACAATCCTCACAGTTAAAGAGCACTCTCAATTAAGAAACAGTCATCAAAAAACAACTAATTTAAACGTAATAAGAGCTTGCAAATTCATCACAATAATTAGTTATTCTCTAAAGTAAATCTTCAAGGAAAGCCAATTTAAAACAAATATGTCTTAGGCGTGTTCCGTGATCTCCACTGTGTTTTCTACGGAAGAAATACACTGATGAGCCAAAACATTATGACCACTGCCCACCGCGAAGTTGAATGCCTCCTTGTGGTGTAGCCGGCACGTGACGCAGTAAGGAAAGAATGTAAATGGAAGAAAGGCGGATTGGCAGTCATTACAGAGCGAAGATACGGGCCGCAATTGCGGAAATCCACTAATATGACAGGTTTTGACAAAGGGCACATTGTTACGGCCTAGCGGCTGCAAACGAGAGTCTCTGGAACGGCAATTGTGGTCACCTGTTGGCGTAGAATTGCCGCGAGCGCCTGTGGAAAGTGGTTGAAAACTGGTGAAATAACGATTTGGCCGTATGATATTGGACGACGGCGTCTCATCACAAAACGTAGAGATCGAAGAATCCCACACTGTGTAATCCAGGACAGGCATTTATCTGTGGCAGATGTGATGGCAGGGTGCAACGCTGAAGAAGGCACAACTATTTCGGAGCACACCTTTCAAACGCCATTGTTGAATATGAAGTTCCACGTCACACTACCCCTACGTATTCCTATGGTGATCCAACGGCATCGTCAGTTATGTTTGCAGTGGGCGCAGCGCCACTGAGGTTTCATCATGGATCACTAGAAACTTGCTTCACTTCGAATGTATCGCATTTTTGCTGCAGCAGGTCGATGGCTGGTTTCTTAAACGCCGTCATCCAGGCGAATGGCTGCCCGAGACATGCACGGAATCACAGTTGCAGGCACGTGAGGGCAGAATTATGCTGTAGAGTACACTGAGTTGGGCCTCCACGGGATATGTGGCGGTAATCGAAGGCACCTGAACATCAACGCATCACTTCGTGCTTTAAGTTTCTCCTACTTCTCCAACAGGATAATTGTCCGTGTTGCAAGATCAGAATCGTGTTATAGTGGTTTGAGGGGCATTGTAGTGATCTCACATTGATGTCTTGACCAAGAAATGTGCCTGATATGTGCCCATTGGCACACATATTGCGCTCCAGCCTCGTGCCTTTAACCATCATCCCAGAATTTTCGAAAATTGCTTGACCTGTGCTTAGATATGTGGTGCCACATACTTCTGGAATTCTGTCAGGGGCTTCTAGAATCCATGCCAAGCAGAATCTCTGTTGTACTGTGTTTCAAAAGTGGAACACCACGCTATTAACCAGGTGGTGATAATGTTTTGGCTCATCAGTGTATAAACAAATTCTGGCCAAAACCACTCACGGTGAGAAATATTCAGTAGTATTCAGTTTCCTTATTCATCTCTTACAAAGGCAGAACAGATTAACATTCAGATGGCAATCTGAAAATGAACTAACACAAATACCATGCAAAAATATTTAAGAACTTCTGCGATAAATTTCATTTACGCGATAGATAACAAATCACAGCACAAAACACATTTTCTTAAAACTGCCTGGGGGACCTTTTCTCTTTAAAAACAAAAACAAAAAAGTTTTTGAAGTACACACACCGTTAATATCACACGTAATTACACGTATAGCTTACCAACCAGGTTAGCTGAGAGCGCTAATGCGCTGCTTCCTGGACTCGCGTAGGCGTGCAAGCCCCGGATCGAATCCGCCCGACGCGGACCACCGGCAGTGCACCCGATTCTACGAGATGACAACATATCGCCGGGAAAGTCTTACGAGGGTTATTCCAAAAGTAAGGTCCGATTGATTGCCAAATTGAAACCACAGTGAACATCAGAAATGTTTTACTTGTAACAATTAGCTACACCTTTCAGCTACTTCTCTACGTAGTCGCCGTTCTGACTTAGACTTTTGTCATAGCGTTGTACCAACTTTTCAATAGCCTCATCATAGAAGGCAGCCGCCAGTGCTTTCCGCCAATTCTCCACGCTGGCCTACACCTCGTTGTCTGTGTCAAAATGTTGTCTTCAAAGACAGCGGTTCATGTGACCAGAGATGAAACTCAGGGGGAGACAATTGCGGACTGTATTGTGGGTAATCTAACATTTCCATTTGAAAACGATGCAGGAGCATCTTCATTGCCCCTGCAGAATGCGGCTGAGAATTGTCGTGAAGACGAAACAGCACGACAGTTATGTAATGTTGGCTGCATAGCTTCAGGCGAAATTTCTCACCAGGCCCTCGTACTTGGCGGCAGACACTATTTTCTAGACATCTTTACGCACTCACTGCGAGCTCAGAAATGAGAAGAGCGACGTGATGCTAACTGGGGTTATACTAGAGGCACTACCCAACACATCTGTGCAAAGCTTTATCGGATTTTCATAGTCGTTTCCATTTCGCGACCGATCGGACCTTACTTTTGGAATAACCCTCGTAGAAATTATATTGCAATATTTCCTGTTATTTAATAGAAACCAAATAAAAGCTCACTGAGGATGAAGTGATTTCAGCAAAAAAAACTGGGGTAGAAAAGGATAAAAAAAATTGTTGGCACAGGGTGGAACCTATCCTAAAACAAATTCGTTAATGTTGTATGAAGGTTTCCGCGTTTTCGATGCAATGTGTTATCATTCCCAGATACAGGTTCCTACTCTCTGTTTGCTCCTCCACAAGCATTTTACAATATTTCTAAATGCTTCTTTTGAAACATTCTGTATAATTAATAATGTATGTGGGTTTCGAGACTTATCACTGGAATTATTGTCGAACATCTGCTTAGGCTGCGCTCTGGTAAGGCATTGCGTAACAGTACCCTACCTAACGACACTAGGCTTTTAGCGGAGTAGGTTGACTTGTCCTGGCTGAGAGGACTACTGCCTTTATTTGATACTGCCGGTAATGGTTAAGATCACGCTGTCCAGGGCGTACAACACAACCGTGGAGAGGATCACTATTTAAAGTCTAAACTGGTGAAGTCAGTCGTATATTTCAGTACAAACACGGATAGATATCAATATGAGAGGAAGCAGAGACTCGTGTTTTAC
Source organism: Schistocerca piceifrons (assembly GCF_021461385.2). Taxonomy (NCBI): domain Eukaryota; kingdom Metazoa; phylum Arthropoda; class Insecta; order Orthoptera; family Acrididae; genus Schistocerca; species Schistocerca piceifrons. The sequence goes on along the minus strand of NC_060138.1, from coordinate 395,315,942 downwards.
AGCAACTATCCGACTGAGAGACGTCAAAATACACTCAGCTCTTGTAGAAAGGCGGGGACAAAAATATAGCTGGAAATTACTATATTTTTTCCCCATGGGTTGTGCCCTACCTCCAAGACAAGCCCTTTTTTTATCGGACGTCCACAATATTAATAAAATCAGTATGTTGAGAACTATGCAAGTTATGGAGGCAAAAATAATTCCGACGAGTGGTCAAAGAAATTATCGTGTATATATGCAAACTGAAACCACGAATGAAAATTTGTACCAGGCTGGGATTCTAACTCGGGTCTGCTGCTCACTAGGCAGATGAACTAATCACTGCGCCACTCGCTCACAGTAGCTCCGCACAACTGCATGGACTACCCTACCATGCCGCCCTTCTCGTCATAGATGTCCGGGACTTGTCTGGAATCATACAGTTTCATTTGATTAAAGCATCTACGCCTGCGTTTCAGGCAGGATCTCATGTATCGTTCCAAGCTAAGGTGCTACTCCAATATAGTTGGAGAACCTCTGCAATGCTGTTCGAGTTTACAGGAAATATCAAGTGGATTGAGATGTGAATGGGAATTTGGATTGAGGAGGGAAGCGTGCAGTGGTGCAGAGCCACTATGGCAGAGCTGCGTAGCGGTTAGTGCATATACCTAGTGAGCAGGAGAACCGGGTTCGAATCCCGGTCTTGATACTAATTTTCATTCATCGCTTAAGCCTGCAACCATACATCATAGATGTTTGAGACTTGAGAAGGTCTCTGTAACCAAATAGTTTCATTGGATTGTAACACAGTTTACTTTCACAATAAAGTTTTATTTGATTATAGCACAGTTTAATTTCTAAGAACTACAAAATCTTCCTCTCGTTATAGCCAAACAGATTCAGTGTGAAGATTGCACAAGAAAGCATAAATAAGAGAAAAGGGAAAATTATAGCAACCCTTTCAACGTCGTTTAGCTATTTAGTGACTGCTGTGCTCACATTCAACAGGGAAACCTCAACCTTTTAATTCAAATAAACGATTTTTTACAAGAAAAAAGATTCTCACTAAAAGCAAATCATGTAATTCAATGAAGCGCCCTGCAGCTATTCAACTCCGAGGTACATACTGTCAAGCTTCTCTTTTTCTTTATCTCCTTAAACTCTTTCCTGTAAGGCACAGAGGAATATAACAGGGAAAATACAATGAATTCACAGCTTTACTGGTAACCCACTGTTTTATTTCTGTTACGGGGCTCGTCAGCTTGTGAGCAGCTTATCTCAAGGGCCACGTCCTCAGTGGCCGTGCAACCATTCCCGTTAGTGAACACAGCAACTACAAATGCGGGCGCCAAAGATAGCACCTAACATGCAGGTGAACGATTTTGCTGAAACAGGTGTGCCATAAACGACAACATTCAGCGTAAAACTTACCTTCCCGCTGACTTGGCCTGACCAAGTTAGTTAAAGCTGTTATTCCCGTAAGGTAACGTATCACACAGCCTGGAGGGTGAATGCGGCTCGTTTGGTTTCCTAACACTAGGGAAGAAATCATATACCTCTCGCTATTGTACCAGCAACCCAATACTCATATCGTCTCACGTTACATGTCACGTGACTTGCTCCTTTCTCTAACGCTCCTACAGGAGTGATCCTTAGGCTTTGGTCAGTCTCAGTATTATGTTCCTCAGCAATCTACCAACACCTTATTTTCGTTTGACAAGTGTTGTCCTGCGTGTCTATAGACAGGCGACGAGACATATTCTCGATAAAGTACAGTTTTTTTATATAATCTGATTGCACTCAGGAGCAGAGGAAATTTACTGTCGCCAATTGTTATAATTTTTGGAAAAAAACAACATTGTGTCGAAAGAGGTCCGTGAGTGAAGTATTGTGGACTTCGTTTTATTTCTGACAATCATATTTCATGACACAATCGTAGTCGCTATCGTTCTACGTTGGCGGTTTTCAAGTACTACACGTCAGGAGCGGCATTTGAGGACAAAACGACGATTACATGCGTTGCCAGTTCGTTGACCACTAAAGGCCGATAATGTAACAATTTTACTCGTGAGACCAATGACTCGTTGACAGAAAAATATAATACGCTTACGAAATATTTCTTGTTAATCAATATCCAGCACTAATTACCTTGTTACTGCGGGTATTTTCATAATAATATTGTTTCATAACAGGTTGTTTGTTTATAAAAGACAATTTTCCTATGAGCACCGTATTTACTGTTTTATTTACCGGTATTTCTAATTTGCTCTGTAAACACCAGAACTGAAGCACTTTCATAGCTCACTACTGTCTCCCAACCTCGACCTACAGTGCCGTGTTATCACTGCCATCAGGCTGAAATGGTACCATCCAAGGCTTGCATGGTTTATTTATTCACTACTCTGCATTTAGCAGGATAACAATAACAGCATACGTTATGTAGTCTTTCGCTTGCTCCATCTGTTTTCTGTTTGAAAATTTCCAGGTCTATCCTAGAATTCTGATCCATAGACAGAGCTATGTGTACATACCTCTGATTGATCATTTTCGACCACTCTTCTGATAACAAACTTTTTTGGTTTCTCCGTCTGGGAAAACAGAGGTCCCTCGACCGCCCTATTTACCTCAATATAGAAAGTAAAGCAGAAGAATTGAACATTTAAGAAGATTAGAAGATCTAATTTGATCCATCCTAAAGTTAATAGCACACTTTTCCCCAGAAGGGGTGATTAGATTTAGCGCTTTGTTTAAAAAATGTTTTCTACATTTGTCTTTTCTAATTACGAAATCAATCGACTTGGCTTCGGTGCTCTAACACCTTACCGTATGTTAGCTTCTCTCGTATTTTATCTAACGCTCTTTATAAAAATTAGATGTAGGCCATAAACATTTCCATTATTTAGCAACAAAGTCTTCTATCTTTCTGAGCATAACTACTTCGGCTGCGCTCCGCCATATATTCGTTTAGAAGCTTTCTGAGACAAGTAGCTGTCCGAGTCGTCAGTACTTGTAGTTCCCACGTACGCATTGCTTCCAAAGCGTGTAGCAACCGCATCTTCTTGCGAAAACCGGATCCATACAATGTCGTTTTGGTAAGGAGCTTCCAACTTACGGCGCCGCTATTACGCATCGCATAGAAAAAGAATATCGATATTTTTTTTCAAGATTCCAAATCGTTATCAGTGACAGATTTTACTTCTTCAATACAGAACGAGCATATTTTATTTTGATTGCAGTAATTTTTAGTCTCATTTCCTGGAGTGTTCTTCTAGTACAAAACGCTATCAAGTCACAAGGCCTTGTTCTACATCAAAGGTCTTGTAGGACTCTGCGCCGTGACATAGTTCATTACTTTTCTGTTCGTTCTCCTCTTAGTGACTGGAACTGCTTCTTCACTGGAAAGATAAAACAATCTCTTCTTATTATTAATTTACGTCACACGATGTTCAATCTATCTCAAGTATTTCAGATTCAGATTGCATTAAATCTCAATTTGCTTCCCTCTTCTTAAAAGCTGCTTTATTGTTGCATAATTATTAGTCACATAATCCTGGTTAGACAGAGCATGTTCAATAATGTTAGTTTTTATTGTTGTCAGAGTTTCGTCAAAATCGCACAATATTATGTCAGAAGAGACTTTATTGATAGCGAGAGAAACGCCTATCTAAGTCGACACACATGCCTAGTTGTGGTTAACGGCAGTATTAAATGGTTTGTTAGTTGTAAATAATCATGGTTCATGTCATGTGTCTTGAAGACCCAAAACTCTTTCATCTTCCTCATCGTGTTCCAGCCTCGATATGACGTTAGAATCTGGAAAGAAAATCTCTTTGGTCTTAAGTCCAACATTATCAGTTTCCCTAGGTAATACGGATCTGACTAATTATCGTAACAGTATTGGAAGTACACTGATACTAAAAAATAAGGATAATAAATAAATTAGAACTTATAGCGATCCACTGCACTCAGGATGCGGCTACACTGGTAGAGGGAATCGCGTGGAATGAATGGACTGTACGGTTTGTTAGGTTAGAGGGTCTCGGGAAAGTACAGAAAGGGCTTTAGCCCCAAAGGGTACAGGACAAACATAGGACGAGGGTAGACATAGCAATAACCTGGGGCTAAACGAATAGCTGTATTAAGTAATAGAATCTGTATAGGATTGAAAGGTTGAATTCCTATTGGACCAGTTCTGTAGTTATAAACTGTCGTAGCTAAGTTGGGAAAGAACCAGAGTTCGAAGCGCTAGTAGAAAACACTGATTGCCAAATCGTTATAGGTACCGAAAGTTGGCTAAAGCTGGACATAAGACCAGAATTTTTTACAAAAGCACCTGATGGTGTTCAGAAAGTATACATGAAATACTTGTATATCTTATAAAATAGCTATCCCACTCAAACGATTATAGTTAGTCGTGGCTTCAAGCTACCCTCGATATGTTGGCGCAAATACGTGTTCAAAGACGGTGGTAGGTATGAAACATCGTCAGAGGTTCTAGTCAAAGCTTTCTCCGAAAATTATTTTGAGCAGTTAGTTCAGGAGCCCACTGGAAATGTAAATGGTTGCGAAACCGTTCTTGAACTCTTAGCAAAAAATAATCTTGAGCAAATAGAAAACTCATGATGCATACAGGAATTGGTGACCACAAGGTCATTGTATCGAGACTAACCATCGCAACCTCCAAGTCCACCAAAAATAAACGTAAAATAGATCTATTAAAAAAAAAACAGATAAAAATTTTCATGGCACTTTCATTCCTTTCAAACGAACTACGTAAACGAAGGTCTAGACCAGGTGTAGCTTGCATTCAAAGGAGTAGAATCGGATACAGCTGAGTGATTTATACCGAATAAATTAATAAAGCATGGCGCTGATCCTCCATGCTATACAAAACAGGTCAGAACACTGTTACGGAAGCAACGGAGAAACATGCTAAATTTAAAAGAACACATTATCTTTACTGACGATCGAAATTTAGAGCAGACTTCAATGTGAGACACTTTTAACAGCTTCCACAGAGAACCTCTGTCTTGAAATCTGGCAGAAAATCCGTAGAGATTCTAGTCACATGTCAAGTACATCAGCGGCATACAATGATGATAGCTTCACTAAGCGATACCAATTGTGATATTGCCGATTGGAACTACTAAAACAGCGTTACTAAACGCAGTTTTCCGAAATTCTGTCATTAAAGAGGAGGAAGTCAATATGCCACATTTCACATCGAGAACAGCTGCCAATTGGGTAACGTAGAAGTAGGTGTCCTCGTTGTAGCGAAGCAGCTTAAATCACTTAATAAAGGCAAGTCTTCCTGTCCAGACAGTATATCAGTCAGATTCCTTTCAGAGTACGCTCATACAATAGGCCCATACTTAGCAATGGTATACCATCGTTCGAGGGACAAAAGGTCCATAACCAAAAGACTGGAAAGCTGCACAGATCACACAATATTTAGGAAATGAAATACGAATAATTCGATGATTTACAGACTCATATCACTGACGTCGACTTCCAGTAGGCTTTTGGAACATATACTGTGTTCGAATATTATGAGTTACCTAGAAGGAAACGATAAATTGGCACATAGCACGAATTCAGAAAACACAACTAGCTCCTTATTCACACGAAGTGATGAGTGCTATCGACAGGAGAACTCAAATTGATTCCATATTTCTAAACAACCAGAAGACTTTCGACACCATTCATCATTAGGGACCTCTAAATCAAACTGTATGCCTATGCAGCATCGTCCCAGTTGTGCGACTGCATTTCCAGTCAGAGAGGTCACAGTTAATAGTAACTGACTGCAAGTCAACTAGTAAAATATTTTTAAAATATGGTGTTCCCCTAGGAAGTATTATAGGCTCTCTGCTTTTCTAAACCCAGGTAAACGATTTAGGAGACAATCTGAGCAGCTCTCTTAGATTGTTTGCGGATGATGCTGTCATTTACTGTCTAGTAAAGTCATCATAAGATCAAAACCAATTCAGAAATGATTTAGACACTATATTTGTTGCACTCAACTATGAAGAAGGAAAAGTGAGAGTTCATCCACATGAATACTGAATAAAATCCGCTAAAATTCGGTTACAAGATAAATCACACGTGTTTAAAGGCTGTCAATTCAACTAAATACCTAGGAATCACAATCACGAACAACATAAATTCGAACAATCACTTAGATAATGTAGTGGACTAGGCAAACCAAAGACTGCGTTTTATTAACGGAACACTCATAAGGCGCAACAGGTCTACTAAGATACTGCCTATACGACCCTTGTCGTCCTCTACTAGAGTATTGCTGTGCGGTTCGGGAGGACATCAAAAAGTCCAAAGAAGGGTAGCTCGTTTTGTACTATAGCTAAATAGGGAAGAGTGTAATCGATATTAAACGCGAGTTGCGGTGGCAATCATTAACATAAAATCATTTTTTGTTACGGCAAGACATTTTCAAGAAATTCAATCATTAACTTTTTTCCTTTGAAAGCGAAAATATTTTGTTATCCGCAACCTACATAGGGGGGAATTATCATCAGAATAAAGTAAGAGAAAAGAGAGCTCGTTCTGAGAGATTTAAGTGTTCATTTTTTCCACCTACTGTCAAAGTGTGGAACGGTAAACATTTATTCTGAAGGTGGCTCCAAGAACCCTGTGCCAGGCAGTTGAGCGTGATTTGCAGGATATTTATGTAGATGTAGATAGTTTTTGACCGGGGTATCGAAGGGTTAACAGAAGAAGCTAAAGTTCAAAGACAGTTGGAAGAAACAGTATGTAGGATCATGTAATTAGAAATATTGTGAAATGGGATACACTGAGGTGACAGAAATCATGGAGTACTCTTAATATCGTATCGGAATTCCTTCTGCCCAGAGTAGTGCAGCAACTCGACGTGGGCGCTGCAGTCGTAGGCTGTGCGGCTGGTCCCGGCTGAGGTTCGAGTCCTCTCTCGGGCATGGGTGTATGTGTTTGTTCTTCGGATAGTTTAGGTTAAGTAGTGTGTAAGCTTAGGGACCGATGACCTTGGCAGTTAAGTCCCATAAGATTTCACACACATTTGAACATTTGAACAACTCGACGTGGCATGGACTCAACACGTCGTTGGAAGTCCCCGTGCAGAATTATTGAGCTATGTTGCCTCTGTAGCCGTCCATAATTGCAAAGGTGTTGCTGGTGCAGGATTTTGTGCACGAACTGACTTCCCGATTATGTCCCATAAATGTTCGATGATATTCATTTCGGGCGATCTTGGTGGTCACAATGTTCTTCAAACCAATCGCTAACAATTGTGGCCTGGTGACATAGCGCATTGTCATCCGTAAAATACTCATCATTGTTTGGGAACATGAAGTTCATCATAGCTGCAAATGTTCTCCAAGCAGCCCAGTATAACCAGGATCCAGTCCACGTAAACACAACCCTCACCATTATGGAATCACCACCAGCTTGCACAGTGCCTCATTGACGACTTGGATCCATGGTTTCGTGGGATCTGCGCCGCACTCGAACGCTACCATCAGCTCGTACCAACTGAAATAGGAACTCCTCTGACACGGCCACAGTTTTCGAGTCGTCTGGGGTCCAACCGATACGGTCACGATCTCAGGAGAGTCGGTGCAGGCTGTTAGCAAAGGCACTCGCGTCGGCCGTATGCCACCATAGCCCATTAACGACTGTTTTTGCCGCACTGTCCTGACGGATTCGTTCCTTGTACGTCTCATATTGATTTGTGTATGTTTCAAGCGGTGTTACCTGTCTGTTGGCACTGATAAATCTACGCAAACGCCGCTGATCTCGGTCGTTAAGTGAAGGCCGTCGGTCACTGCATTGTCTGTGGTGAGAGAGAACGCTTGAAATTATGTATTTGCGTCGCATTCTTTGCATAGTGGATCTCGGAATACTGAATTACGTAACGATTTCCTAAATGGAATGCCCCATGCGTCTAGCTCCGCCTACCGTTCCGCGTTCAAACTCTGTTAATTGCTGCCGTGTGGCCATAATCACGTCGGAAGGCTTTTATACCTTGTGTACGCTGTTCTACCGCCATCTGTATATGTGCATATTGCTATCCGAAGACTGTTGTAACCTCAGTGTATACACAGATAACAAAATATGTAATAAAAACAAGAAACGATCTCCCCCTGCTTTTCTGAACTCGAGGTCAAAAAACATTAAATGCTAAGCCCAATTTAAACGCCACAAATCCAAATTATTGATTACATAAACAATGATGAATTAATTAAACTGGCTGCAATCGATTGTAGGAGTTTCGTTCCAGGGTTCATTTTTGATAAAGGCACTGTGTTCCATGTACCAAGTATCACGTCAAAACATGTGTCCATAGGATTGCATTTATTAAGTGACATGGCTCACAACCAGAATTCAAGGTATCAACAGGCATCAGCCGCGGTTTTAGCATGGGTGCTAACCTAACCGTGGAAGGGGACCACAAAAACAAAAACAAAGTATGGGAGGTATAACGGGTTACCTCAGCATCAATTCACTCAGGACTGTTATTCGGCACTTCTCAAAAATCTATGTGTAATGATGCCTCTCTCACCAATTTAAAAGACGTGATGTCACAAAAACGAAGTGTATGTATTTATTTGATAGTAGCCTGAAGGATAGCACGACTTTTACTTATTACGTTGGTTTGCAAAAAGTAAGGACAAAAGAAACTGATGCGTGATGTATCATTGCCAAGTAACACACCTCGATGGAACTTGTACCATAAATACACTACTAACCATTAAAATTGCTACACCAAGAGGAAATGCAAATGATAAACGGGTATTCATAGGACAAATATATTATACTAGAACTGACATGTGATTACATTTTCACGCAGTTTGGGTGCATAGATCCTGAGAAATCAGTACCCAGAACAACCACCTCTGGCGGTAATAACGGCCTTGATATGCTTGGGCATTGAGTCAAACAGAGCTTGGATAGCGTGTACAGGTACAGCTGCCCATGCAACTTCAACACGATACCACAGTTCATCGAGAGTAGTGACTGGCGTATTCTGACGAGCCAGTTGCTCGGCCACCATTGACCAGACGTTTTCAATGGTGAGAGATCTGGAGAATGTACTGGCCAGGGCAGCAGTCGAACATTTTCTGTATCCAGAAAGGCCCGTACAGGACCTGCAACATGCGGTCGTATATTATCCTGCTGAAATGTAGGGTTTCGCAGGGATCGAATGAAGGGTAGAGCCACGGGTTGTAACACATCTGAAATGTAACGTCCACTGTTCAAAGTGCCATCAATGCGAACAAGAGGTAACCGAGACGTGTAACCAATGGCACCCCATACCATCGCGCCGGGTGATACGCCAGTATGGCGATGACGAATACACGCTTCCAATGTGCGTTCACCACGATGTCGCCAAACACGGATGCGACCATCATGATGCTGTAACCAGAACCTGGATTCATCCGAAAAAATGACGTTTTGCCATTTGTGCACACAGGTTCGTCGTTGAGTACACCATCGCAGGCGCTCCTGCCTGTGATCCAGCATCAAGGGTAACCGCAGCCATGGCCTCTGTACTGATAGTCCATGCTGCTGCAAACGTCATCGAACTGTTCGTGCAAATGGTTGTTGTCCTGCAAACGTCCCCATCTGTTGACTCAGGGATCGAGACGTGGCTGCACGATCCGTTACAGCCATGCGGATAGGATGCCTGTCATCTTGACTGCTAGTGATAGGAGGCCGTTGGGATCCAGCACGGCTTCCGTATTACCCATCTGAACCCACCGATTCCAAATGATGCTAACAGCCATTGGATCTCGACCAACGCGAGCAGCAATGTCGCGATGGAAACTTTCCTGATGTCAGCACATTGTAGGTGTCGCCACCGGCGCCAACCTTGTGTGAATGTTCTGAAAAGCTAATCATTTGCATATCACAGCATCTTACTCCTGTCGGTTAAATTTCGGGGCTGTAGCACGTCATCTTCATGGTGTAGCAATTTTAATGGCCAGTAGTGTAGAAAAAACTACTACCATATAGTACTGTACAGAAGGTAACTGGAAGTAATACGCAATCAACGAACAGAAATGACAGTTTTATACAAAGACGATAATTACACTGAAGCCACAGCGATTTATGATGGTACCCTGAACATTACAAAAGATGATTTGTAACAGAGTGTGTGATCACAACGGGCGGCAATGCGTGCCCTGCGACGTGCCCCTATGTTGGCCATAGAGCTGGTAAGAAGTTGTTGTGACAGGGAGTTCCCTTCCTCCACTGGTGGTGTTGAAAACTGCTGGTTGGTCTTTGGTGTATGTGGGAGTGCTGCAAAATGTCTCTCCAACGCATTCCACACATGTTCGATGGGATTTAAGTAGGGGGAATGGGCAGGCTAGTCAAAAAATGTTCAAATGTGTGTGAAATCTGATGGGACTTAACTGCTAAGGTCATCAGTCCCTAAGCTTACACACTACTTAACCTAAATTATCCTAAGGACAAACACACACACCCATGCCAGAGGGAGGACTCGAACCTCCGCCGGGACCAGCAGGCTTGTCCATTTGCCGAATATCCTCTCGTTCCAAGAGATCCTACACCTGCGCCGTTCGATGTGATAGCGCATTTGAAACATAAAAAGGGATATGAAATGGAGAAAAATGGCCAGGCGTGAGGAGGACCCACGTATTGAGGGTTCTGTACAAACGTAATTATGTATAGTGTAGGGAAAATAAAAGTGGCCTGGACGAGTAGATACGGCTGGACGTGAATGTACGCATATAACAAAGTCCCGCCACGCATCACCACGTGTACGCCCGCCACGTGATACACACCGGTTCAGAGCGTAGTGTGGGCTGTGTCCGTGTGACTGGAGCGGTGCAAAGGGGACGATGGTACTCACAGTGGAATAGCGGGTGTTCATTGTGGAAAGTTACGTGACAACAAAGTTGTGGAAACGGTGTGATAAGTCGTTTGCTGAGAAGTTTAGTGGTATCAAAGAGCCAGCAGAGAGTACCATGCAGCACATAGCCCGGAAATGGCCTCAGACAGGATCTGTTTTGAATAGGTCAAAAAACATTGCGAAACGTGACCGCACACCAGAAAATGTGGCTGTAGTTCACCAGAAATTGCTTCAGAGTTCTACCAAATCCACGCGACGCCTTTCGTAAGAACCGGCATATCACGTCGATCAAGCAGACGAATACTCCACCTGGACCTACACGTGCATCAGTACCGAGTGTCTATTATTCACGCATTAAAACCAGCGGTCTTTAGTGAGTGGTTGGTCACTGATAGTAATGAATGGCGTGGATACAGATTTGTTCTTTATGACTGATGAAGCCTGGCTTCATTTGAGTGAAATTCACAGAATCACAGGTTCTGGGCAGCGAAGAGTGGCCATAACTTCCACGAAAAATCATTGCGGGATCAGAACGTAGGGATGTGTGTGTAGTATCTGCACGCTGCATTATTGCTCCCATCTACTTCTATCACAAGCTGACTTCGGCGAGTTACATTGCCAACATTTTGAAACCATTTTTGGCAATATTAACGGAAGAGAGAAAGACCTACAGCTACATCCAACAGGATGGAGCGACTGCTCACATGGCCAGCCGAACCTTGGAGCACATTTACACAATCTTCACGACTGACAGAGTTGTTATCAAAGGTCAGTCTCGCAGCGGCCCCAGCTGGCCACCCACGTCACCTGATCTGTCAGTGTGCGATTATTTTGTGTGGGGAGCCCTCAAGTCTGAAGTGTATCGCAACAATCCTCATAATCTTCAAGAACAGCAGCAGAACATTTCGAATGAGACTGCAGCAATTCCAGCAGTCTAGCTTAGATCCGCATTCAGCAACTTGCTGACCAGGGCTCAAAAGTGCTAAGAGATGAAATGTAATTGGAAGGAGAAACAGCCTTGGTCGTAATTTTTTGTTTTATTATCCGCAAAATCGATTTTCGGTCACTTAGTGACCATCCTCAGTGCTGTAAGATACAATTAAAATTGTTAGGCACTGGTATTAACAAGCTTAGAGCGATCACATAAACTACGACCAAGGCTGTTTCTCCTTCCAATTATATCCATTAACTGGTCGTGGTGCACAGAATACTCCATGGAGTCGCCAATCAATAAGATGAAATGTAGTCACATTCAACATCTGCTATAGTCAGTTTAATACTGTATTTCCTTTTCTCTATCGTGTTTCCTTTAACCCTGGAACTCTGTTCTTCAGGCCACTTTCATTTGCCCCACCCTGTGTATAGACAGTTCATCCATTCCGGAAATCGAAGATCTAGACCATTTTTGCCTGTTACGGACATTGATACGTCAAGATATCGGTCCCAGAGGTTACAAGACATTCGAAATGGAAACTGGTGGTAATTCCTAAGTGACGAAACTGTTGAGGGAGTCGGTCCCTAGGCTTACACATACTTAATATAATTGAAACTAACTTACGCTAAAGACAAAGCACACACCCATGCCCGAGGGAGGACAAGACATTCGAGAAAGTTTTAATTTCAATAATATAAATGTGACCTAAAGTACTGCAGGAAGCAGGCGACCATTGTTATAATAATCAGTAGCTGTCCATGCAGGCTGACTGGGTCGCAATGGTAAAGAAACATCCGGCGAGAAAATACTTCACAGCTGATATGACGCATTTCGGAATTTATCCATCACTAGATAAGGTATCCAGGAGCGATTACTGCACGCAGATATGGCGTTTCAAGTTGTATGCGAAATAATCATTTGAAGACTAATTGCCCCTGGATATATGATGATGGATAAATTCCGAAATGTGTCATCTGAGCAATAAAGTCATTCCTTACTTGATGGTCGGCCGGGGTGACCGAGCGGTTATAGGCGCTACAGTCTGGAACCGCGCGACCGCTACGGTCGCAGGTTCTAATCCTGCTTCGGGTATGGATGTGTTTGATGTCCTTTAGTTAGGTTTAAGTAGTTCTAAGTTCTAGGGGACTGATTACCTCAGAAGTTAAGTCCCATAGTGCTCAGAGCCATTTTGACACTTACCTGATGTCTGACTTTTACCATTGCGACCCAGTCAGCCTGAACGGAGATCTACTGATTTTAATTTCAAGATTGACGTCGTATAACAAATGACAAAAAAATGTATTTTTCGTATGATATAATTACAAATTAATAATTTTAGGTTTTTTCTTTATTTGTACAGTGAAATCTTGCTTCTTGCTAAATTTCATGATTGTAGGTCAACGGAAAGTAATCTACTGGTTTTGATGAGTGAGTTTGCGAGTGCTGAAATATTTAAAACAAATGGCCGTATCATGTTTTGATTGCATTACTTAGGAGCTTCAATGTTTTACACAGCCAAGGGACCCTAGACTTCAGTATGTGACATAAACGCCAACTTGGTTTGTCTACCCCTCCTTCGGAAAAGTGTTTTTAACAGGCGGACAGACAGACAGACGGGTGGACAACGAAGTGATACTATGAGGGTTCCATTTTTACCGGAACCCTAAAAATGAAGTTCGGGTCGAATAAACCTCTGAAAGGGCGCACGAGGGGAGAGGGTGCAATGCCACAATAACCACGACCCGTAAGTGTACCGTGTCCAAAGATCTGGATGTCACTACGCTCTTGCAAAATTATGCCCCCCACACCATAACACTTCGAGCACAAAATGGATCACGTTCGACAATGTTCCTCTACGGCTAGATGCTGGAACCCCTAATGCACCTGAGAAGGTTGTCGAACATGATCGTCTAGGTGGCCCAGGTGATATGGTGTGGGGAGGCATAATGTTGCATGGGCGTACAGACTTCCAAACCTTTGAACATGGTACACTTCCCGGTCAACATTATTATGATACTGCACTCCTTCTTCATGTGCATCTTGTTAGTTTTTATTCGGCCCTAACTTTATGAATGAAGATGCACGACTGCACCGAACTGTGCGACTAGAGTGCTTTTGTAACGGTCTGCACCCTTCTATTTAAATGCCATTGAGACATGTGGGATATTTAGGGGAGACGTATTGGAGCACGTCCGCATGCATCAAAGGCCATGCAACGATTGTCACTCGCGCTGGTGGAGGAATGGAACGCCCTACTACTGGAGCTACTACCAGCACGGGAGCACGTTGCAAAGTATACATTGCCGTCAGTGGTGATCAAACGCCCTAGTAAGGCAGTGCTCCGTTTCTAATGTCCAGGGGACCATCACATTTTTCGATTTCAATGTAGTTATTGTCTTTGAATAAAACTACCAATTCTGTTCGTCTAATTGCGTGTTCCATTCCGTTCCCTTCTGTACTACACACATCAAAAAAGTTTTGCATCACCTCGGTTCCCAGAACTCCTGAACATAGACGTTGACTGTGGATATTATACTACAGACAATGTCCCTTTGACTGTTCAGAGATGTCACTAAACGCTCCCAAAGATGTAAACAACCATGCATGAGCAGCGCCTATTAGACGGAGGGGTCCGACAGCCGATCAGTTCCAGTCATTCACCAGGAAGGAGTTACACGGCTCGTGTTGTCTGTAGTTCAACCATGCCTAGACGGTCAATACCGCGGTTCGATCGCGTCCGCATTGTTATTTTGTGCTAGGAAGGCCTCTCAACAAGGGAAGTGTCCAAGCGTCTCGGAGTGAACCAAAGCGATGTTGTTCGGACGTGGAGGAGGTACGGAGAGACAGGAACTGTCGATGACATGCCTCGCTCAGGCCGCCCAAGGGCTACTACTGGAATGGATGAACGCTACCTACGGATTATGGCTCGGAGGATCCCTGACAGCAACGGAACCATGTTGAATAATGCTTTTCGTGCAGCCATAGGACGTCGTGTTACGACTCAAACTGTGCGCAATAGTCTGCATAGTGCGCAACTTCACTCCCGACGTCCATGACAAAGTCCGTCTTTGCAACCACGAACCGTGCAGCGCGGTAGAGATGGGCGCAACAACAAGCTGAACGGACCGCTCAGGATTCACATCACGTTCTCTTCACCAATGAGTGTCGTATATGCCTTCAAACGGACAATCGTCGGAAATGTGTTTGGAGGCAACTAGGTCAGCTTGAACGCCTTAGCCACACTGTCCAGCGAGTGCTGCACGATGGAGGTTCCCTGCTGTTTTGGGGCGGCATTATGTGGGGCGGACGTACGCCGCTGGTGATCATGGAAGGCGCCGTAACGGCTGTACGATGCGTGAATGGCATCCTCCGACCGATAGTGCCACCAATCGGCAGTATATTGGCGAGGCAATCGTCATCATGGACGACAATTCAAGCCATCATTGTGCACATCTTGTGAATGACTTCCTTCAGGATAACGACATCGCTTGACTAGAGTGGCCAGCATGTTCTCCAGACATGAACCCTATCGAACATGCCTGGGATAGATTGAAAAGGGCTGTTTATGGACGAGGTGACCCACCAATCACTCTGAGGGATCTACGCCGGATCGCCGTTGAGGAATAGGAAAATCTGGACCTACAGCGCTTTCATGAACTTGTGCATAGTATGCGACGACGAATACAGGCTTGCATCAATGCAAGAGGACGTGCTACTGGGTATTAGAGGTACCGGTGTGTACTGCATTCCGGACCACCACCTCTTCAGGCTGCAGGTCTCGCTGTATGGTGGTACAACATGCAATGTGTGGGTTTCATGAGTAATAAAAAGGGTGGAAATGATGTTTATGTTGACCTGTGTTTCAAATTTTTGTACAGGTTTCAGAACTCTCGGAACCGAGGTGATGCAAAACTTTTTTTGATGTGTGTATATTATAACAACTCTTCCCATGTATGGTCCCTGTTTCATCGAGCTATGTTACTTGGCAATGATACATCATGCGAAAGATACTTTCATCCTTAAGTTCTGCACACCAATGTATACAGTGTGTATGTACCTAACGGCCAACTAGTAACGAGAGGACAATTACATTCGTATTATGAGAAGGTCGCCATAAGTGTGAGTAGTTTAACAAAGCAAGCAGCCTTTCATTTGGTTGAATAAATGGACCACAACTTTAAGAATATGCACGATACTAACGTCATTAGAAAAGTATTACCGTTTCATTGCAAACAATAGAACGTCTAATACGCTGCTGGTTTGAACACATGACTCATAGAATTTTTTTCTTTTTTTGAGTTAGTGTTTTGACCGATTTGATGCGGCCCGCCACGAATTCCTTTGCTGTGCCAATCTCTTCACCTCAGAGTAGCAATTTCAACCTACGTCCTCAATTATCTGCTCTATGTATTCACATCCTCTGTCTTCCTCTATAATTTTTGCCCTGTACTGCTTCCTCTAGCACCATGGAAGTTATACTCTGACGTGTGAACAGCTGTCCTACCCTCCCGTTCCTCCTTTTTGTCAGTGTTTTCCATAGATTACTTTCCTCGTCGATTCTCCGGAGAACCTCATTCCTTACCTTATGAGTCCACGTAATTTTAACACTCTTCTTAGCACCACGGCACAAATGCTTCTATTACTATCTTTCCCGGTTTTCCCACAGTCCATGTTTCATTCTCAGAAATTTCTTCCTCAAAATTGACTGCCCTTTTCGTCAGTGCTAGTCTGCTTTTTGTGTCCTCCTTGCTCCGTCCGTCACGGGTTATTTTGCTGTCTAGGTAGCAGAAATCCTTAAACTCATCTCCTTCGTGATCACCAATTCTGATGTTAAATTTCCCGTTACTCTCATTTCTGCTCCTATTCGTTACTTTACTCTTTCTTCGATTTACTCTCAATCCATATTCTGTACTCACTAGACAGTTCATTCCATTCAGCAGATCATGTAACTCTTCTTCACTTTCACTCGGGATGGCAATATCATCAGTGATATCCATTCACCTTTAATTTGAATTCCACTCCTGAATCTTTCTTTTATTTTAGTTAATCAAGGGCGAACAGTAGGGGTGAAAGACAACATCATTCGACATTCCCTCCTAGCCTGGGCAACTAGGTGGATAGAGTTAGTAGAGATTGATTTTTGTAAAGAAAATGGTAGAAGTTAGCTTACTGGTCGCAGTTTGAAAAGTAATTCCCAGACCACTGCAGATTCGAATAAGTGTTTAAATTCTCACTCACCAGCGTGGAAACATTATATCCGCAACGTAATGCAGCAATCCAGTTTCAATCCGATTCATATAATGATTTCATTCAAGCAAAAAAAAAAAAAAAATATTATAAAACGGATCAGATAAACACAATGTGTAGTTCAGAACGTATTGTATTAAGTGAAAAAATTCGCTGAACAGCTGGTTCTCGAAATACTGTGAAAGTAAGATGGTTGATAAATCCTAGAAATACCGGTAAAACCTAAAACTTTACACCGCCATGTGGTAACAGTCCACGGTTGCTTATTCTACGCACAGATTTTGAACTTTTGCCAAAAAAAGTTGGTAAATCTTTAGTTTTACTCATGTGAACTGGTAAAAATTTATTCGAAGTCTTCCACCTCCGCCATGCAGGTTCAGAAATATTTCTCTATTGGCAGATTTTTTGTTCGTAGTCCACTGACCGCTGCATAGCTTCTGTCTGTCTCAAGTACCGTGTGTGCATGTGTGGTCATCTCTCTGACTCATTTGAGTGGTGTTGTTTCATGTGGAGCTTTGCGTCACAATGAGTGATGTTATGTGTAACAGACGTAATGAACTTTTAATTGCATCAATGAATAAGAAGTAGGACAACACTTTTAATGTAACTACTGAGCAGTTCAATATTCTGTATAGTGAAGTGAAAACTGTAAAGGCCGCTGCCGATAAAGAACCTGCTTACCACAAACTACTGTAATGAAATGAAATTTTTATTTAATCGTATGACTAGGGGCCCCCCGTCGGGCAGGTCGTTCGGCGGGTGCCGGTCTTTCAATTTGACGTCACTTCGGCGACCTGCAGTCGATGAGGCTGATAGGATGATGATGAGGACAGCACAACACCCAGCCCGTGGGCGGAGAAAATTCCCCGACTCAGCCGGAAATCGAATCCGGGCCCAGAGGATTGACAATCCGTCACGCTGACCATTCAGCTACCGTGTGCGGATATGAAATGAAATGAGCCGGGAGACCCCATCCGGTGAAGTTAGGCCGCCAAGTGCAAGCTTTATTTCAGTCGACGCCACATTGGGTGACTTGCGCGCCGGTGATGAGGATGAAATGATGATGAGGACAACACAACACCCAGCCCACGAGCGGAGAAAATCTCCAACCCGCCCGGGAATCGAACGCGGGCCCTCTTGCAGGAGAGGCAAGCACTTTACCACCCAGCTATCCAGGCGGACACTATAAACTATTGAAGCTATATGATGTTCTCAACATCGGAGGTGAAGAGAAACTTATAGCACCTGTGCCTGCTGGAAAAGAATAAATTCATCATTACGTTTGTTTTTATGAACTATTTGATGAAATACAGGAGACCCATGTTGCTATAGACCATAGCGGTCAAACTCTGATGATTATGGAACTGAATCATTAGTACTAGAACGTGACTGTTGAATCAATAGTTACTTAACTGAGTTTACGTGAACCATGTCAGAAAAAACAGTAAACACTGAAAAGGGGCTTTGCAGTGACACATATCATATACTGTGAAATGAATTTACAATGCGAAATTGACTTGGTTGACATGCAGGCAAATCCAGACAATAACTCGAGTTCATACTTGTATACCAGAATCATCTGACAAAATTTGTTATACTCTGAGCAAAAACTTCGAAAAGGGCCCACGTAGCACTACATCTTTTGGTGTCCCAAAAATCCTTCATTCTGATAATGGCAGAAAGTTTGGTAATCAAGGCACCCAAAGTTTAACTGGGTTTTGGAATGATACAATAATGGGAAGCTAAGGCTAAATCAGTTTCAGGGATCAATCAAAAGACCAAATCAAAAATGGTCTGAAGTGTTAAGGTTTGTGCAAGGAATGAAAAATAAGGCTTATCATGAAGGGATCGGATGTTCACCATATGAGACTATGTTTGGTGTTCCAATGAAAATGAGCATTGCCAGTTCAGTTATTTCACTTGATTTAATAAAAAATGTAAAGACTGGAGAAGATTTCGAAACAATGTTAAACACTACTATGACTGACTCACAAGAGAGGGAAGATGATGGTCAAGGAAATTATTCCAATGAATCAAATTCTGGAACAGAAGGAACATAGGTAGAAACATTGGCACCAACTGATGGTAGTGACGAGACGCTTAACTTCTAACAGTGTTAATAAAATGTAGTGGGTCTAAGAGACTGTCAAAGAAGGTCTTCAGCAAAGAAAATGAGAGCAGCCTTTTTATAAGAAAAATCCAAAATCTTCAGTTGGACAGAATGTGAGAATTACTGGCCAAAAACTGATACAAAATCAATAATAGTAGAGGTCATAAATATTCAGGATTACAAATGTTATCAACTTTTTACCAAAGATGGCAAACAGAGGTCACTGTAAACTAGAAATCAGTTTAAATTGTCAAAAGAAAATTTTATTAACGTTGAAGTAGTAGGAAGAGAAGAAATCAGTGTCTGGGAAGTAGCAGCCAAACTATCTTTCGTTGGAGGACAAAGGTTCAGAAATTGCAATTCTTTAAAAAAATGTTGAACTAAGGAAAGCTTGTGCATATTCTCTTTTAAGTTATGTGATTCTAAATGACCCAACATTCAACCTTGTTGTAACAAAAATTAACAATTACAAGATAACATTTTGTAACTTTTTGTTTAACATTTTAATAGTTCATTATAATCACATTGGAATGCAGAAGTTTTTAAATAACAATTTTACAATCAATACAAACTATTTCAATAGCTGCTAGGGTGATTTTTTTTTGTATAGAATACTGTTTATCCATTATGCATGGGTAAATCCTAAATCTCCTGGTAAAAGTTCGAAATCTATGCATATAATAAGAAATGCAATGGTAAATGTTGGGTTTTACTGGTAAATTCTAGGATTTATCAACCACCTTACTTTTAAAGTAATATATATATACAGGGTGTTACAAAAAGGTACGGCCAAACTTTCAGGAAACATTCCTCACACACAAAGAAAAAAAATATGTTATGTGGACATATGTCCGGAAACGCTTACTTTCCATGTTAGAGCTCATTTTATTACTTCTCTTCAAATCACATTAATCATGGAATGGAAACACACAGCAACAGAACGTACCAGCGTGACTTCAAACACTTTGTTACAGGAAATGTTCAAAATGTCCTCCATTAGCGAGGATACATGCATCCGCCCTCCGTCGCACGGAATCCCTGATGCGCTGATGCAGCCCTGGATAATGGCGTATTGTATCACAGCCGTTCACAATACGAGCACGAAGAATCTCTACATTTGGTACCAGGGTTGCGTAGACAAGAGCTTACAAATGCCCCCACAAATGAAAGTCAAGAGGGTTGAGGTCAGGAGAGCGTGGAGGCCATGGAATTGGTCCGCCTCTACCAATCCACCGGTCACCGAATCTGTTATTGAGAAGCGTACGAACACTTCGACTGAAATGTGCAGGAGCTCCATCGTGCGTGAACCACATGTTGTGTCGTACTTGTAAAGGCACATGTTCTAGCAGCACAGGTAGAGTATACCGTATGAAATGATGGCGGTGAATCGAGGAAGTACAGTACATACTGACGAAACTAAAATGAGCTCTAACATGGAAATTACGCGTTTCCGGACACATGTCCACATAACATCTTTTCTTTATTTGTGTGTGAGGAATGTTTCCTGAAAGTTTGGCCGTACCTTTTTAGTTCATAAAAACAAACGTAATAATGAATTTTTTCTTTTCCAGCAGGCACAGGTGATATATATATATATATATATATATATATATATATATATATATATATATATATATATATATAATTCTGTCGTAAGATATAAATGTGATTTCCAACTATTCTTAGAAAGAGCAGATCTCTTGACATGATGGCATGGAGGGCATCGACGTAAGAAACAGCAAAACACTCTGGAAGAATATTAAGCAGTAATGTTTGTAATGTCATTATGGTACGAGACAGAGGCGTTTAGTGATAGTGATGCACGACGAGCGCTGTCTGAATACTCTTCACCTTATTTTTCTTAGATTACACAGTAATTTCCTCTCTCAAACTATGCCTTCACATCAAAATTTCACTAGCAGCGCTTGCGCCGTTGAAAATGCATCGTCAAGTTGTTGTAGTGACAGAGCAACGCTTCCTCGAAATAATCAGGTCTCTGCAACGAGCAATCAATAACGCCGTGCGTTTCCGCAAAGCGAAAGTCACAACATTGGCACGGACAACGCGGCGCAGCTTCTGTGCGCTGGGGCGGGAACAAAACCATTAATTTTCGGGAAAGTGAGGGGAAGCAGACGTAATGAAAATGAAAGCAACAGAAGTAGAGATTCTTATAGATGTCTGCATCACCAAGATTACATAATTCTTTTCGAGATGTGCGTAGGGACTCATTAATCAAAAGGACAGAAAAAGATGTGGTTTCAAGATAAAATTCTTTCTCAAGTTGAAGTGCCTCATTTGCGCCTCGCTTTTGTTAGATCTTACAATCGCAATATCTGTCATATACGAAAAGTCTGTAGAGGATCACAGGAATTTCCAGTTAGTAACGTGTGCAATGAAGGAGACGGGATTCTTCTAAATTTTCGTACACCAGTTTCATTTTTGTACATGTACAAATTTGTGATTATAACAGTCAAGACCTCAAGTTCGCAACTCGGAAATATCTAGTGCCATTCTCAGATTCAGCTTGGTGTGTCACGCGATAAAAAGTATCTTGTCGCGATTACGGTGCATTACCAATTGAGAAACTTATTATAGGATGATAATAGCACTCACCGAAGCTCATTATTTTCGGAAAATTAAGCGATATATTTGCGATCTTGACTGTACATTGTAATAAACTGCTAGCAGAATGATCGCATAATCTTCAGCTGATGCTACCAATTACAAGACTGAGCCGTGGTAAAAATTGCTGTTTTGAAGAGCGCGCCGCAGCGCGTAGTGTGAAGCAGTCGCCCTCCGTTTCGGGCGGTGGTGCCGCTGTGGCAAACGCAGCTTTGGTGTCTCCCTCTGGTGTCTGGCGGGAAAGGTTGCCTGTTCACGTGCATTTAAGGGGCGCTACGAACTCGCCAGGTTCAGTATCGGTCAGTCTCTCGTCCCCAGCTTGCTAGTCTGTCTCTCGTCCGCATTTGCGAGGCAGTTAGTGTCTGTCTGTCGTCCGGAGTGCTAGTATGTCTTTCGTTCGGATCAACCTTTAAAGCCGGCAAAATGAGAGTCTTTCCACTCCGCCAGTAAGAGAACTCAGCGAGTGGTCGCCCGGTCGGGGCTTAGTTCCTGCATCTGGGTCTGCGCGTTAGGCCGCCGGTCTGCTCGAGTTTGCTAAGGCAATGGTCATTGGCGGTTGGATCGATCGGTTAGTCGGTCGCGCCCTGGGACACAAGACGACTTCTCCGTCTTGAGCGTCGACACATGTGAGGTCGACACCTGAGTCCAGTGGCCGCGCCTTATAGCGAGGGTAGTGGCTTCGCGGTCGACACGAGAGCAACAGGAGTCAATCCACGACATCAGTCTGGCCGGTGCGAGCTGCGTCGCCGTTAGACGGGAGATTGGCGCGCCTTCCTGCGTCCGTTGAAGCGGCTGGCAGCGGACGGTTCGGGAGAGCGATTTGGGGGTGCTGCGCCAGGTCTTCTCGAGAAATCGCAGTTTATTAGAAGTTAAGTGGTTGGTGATATGTTGTTTCATTTACTCTTGTTAAATTCTATTTGTTTTCTTGGTGAGGTCACCGGCCGTTTTGCTTTGGGGTCGTTCCACCATTCTTCTCCGTTTGCTCACCCGCGGGAAGGTGGTTGTTTATAAATTGGGTGGTCCGTTTTTCCCTTGTGGGGTAGGGGCGGGTTAGAGCAACCTGCGGTTCGGGTTGTTCGGTAATCTCCCTATCAATCTACCGTGCGTTAGTAGCTGCCTCTGTCAAGTTTGTCGGATTTCGTGTGTTAACGAATTTATTGCTTGCAGTGTAACGGCCTAATTCCTGAGATATGTTTTGATCTTGCCTATCATTTTGATCTGTGTACTGTAGAGCATCTTAACTTGTTTGGCCAACCTTGTAGAATTTTATATAAGATTGCATTTCATGGGCTTTTATTTAAGTGATCATTTTAGTATATGAAGTTGCCACCCTTTCACCGTAAGACTTTTCTTAGAAGTTAAAATCAAGTTGCACCTTCGGTGGCAAAGTTAATATTTTTACTTTTAGGGTTTTGTACCATTTCCATCCCCCCTACGGGGGTGCATAGTTTCTGTGCTTGTGTGAAAAGTTAAAACTTTTAGTTTAAAGTAATCTGGCGTGTTGCAGATTTGCACCAGTGTAGTCTTTCAGAGGCTGTTGTGAGCGTGTCAAACGGGAGCGGCAAGGTTCTCTGCCCGAAAGCTCTACAGTCAAAACTTGTTTCTTTCTGCCTCTGGATAAATTGTAAGTTGTTTCTTTTAAAAAATGCTTTTAGGCACTATTAAAGTGAACAAAATTCTCATTTGTTAAAAGGAATTTGCTTATGATTTCATCAGTTACACCCTGGCAACTACTTCCATGCTTACATAGTGTGATTAAATGTGTTAATGTTCTTGATGAATCGCTAGTAAATAAAATAAATTCTTAAGAATATCCTTTGAAAATAAATCACGGTTCAAAGACACAACAAAAATATTTACGTGAATGTTGCTCAGTACAATGTCTTCCTTTCCAAAATTCTTGCTATCATACTTTGGCAGTACCCTGTACTAAACGTGATGTTTATCCACAGTCTATAACAAACAGTCGCGAAACTCTATACTGCAGAAAACTGCACAATTTTTACAGCTGTTGCGATGCTAACGTTCCGAGCGGTTACATGTAACAACAGAAAAAGACGTCTACCGAGAAACTGCTATTTTTAGCGCTGTTACTTCCATATTCTCCAGTCACTAGATGAGGAGATAACTTTTCCCATACGAATATGAAAAATAATTAAGCTAATGTCACACCTGCTGCTGATGTTAACATACAATAATAAAATCTGAGTACAGTGTAATACACTGGCGGAAAAGACTTTATCACTGTCAAGGACAAGGTCTTTATAATGGCAAGTCAGATTACAGGTAGTTCTTCGTTGTAGGAGTATATGATAACAAATGAAACACACATCTCACAGCAAAGGGTACCCAAACAGTTACATCAATACAGAGTTATCCCCTCTCTGGTGGACACACAAGCGTGTGCTCTGGCATGCAAGCGATCCTGTAGGAGGCGAATGACATCCTGCAGCACACTGTTCCAAGCATCTTCAGCCTATTGTTGCCTTTCGCCAATGGCTCTTGCAGGCCCTGGCCTCATTATGTTCCATCAACTGGCGAGAGATCTAGCAAACTTGCTGGCCAGGGCAGTTGCTGTACACTACGAAGAGCACGTTGCATTGTGGCAGCCGTATGTGGGCGTGCATCGTCCTGCTGAAAAAGCACATCATATTCCTGTCTAAGAAACACCGAATGTGAACACGCGTAGTAACTGATGTCCCTACACCCTCTTCCCCCCCTCCCCCTCACAACAGGAAGCCTAGGATGGATGGGACCTGTCTATCGTCGGCGAAGGCGCTCTGGAATGGGCAGATCACCGTGTCTATACCATACACGTTTATGTCCATCGCATGCATACGGATAGAACGTGCTCTCGTCACTGAAGACAACAGAGCCCCATTCCACTCTACAGTCAACACCTTCACGACATTAGAGCAGCTATGCTTAGTGGTTGGCATGGGGCTAGTGGTAGTCTGGCCAAAGGCACATGTGATCTTCATCCTGCTGCAAGCAGATGGTTTCCAGTGGTACCGGATGACACTACAGGTGCAAAACGTCCCCAGATTTCATCCCAGTATGGTTTTCGGTGGGCCTCCGATTCTAGCACAATGCGTCGATCTTGATGTGTGTCTGTATTACGCAGATGTTCAGTGCCTGTCTACAGGTGTGGGAATGTTCCACAGATCACTTCTGAAAGCAGCGATATTCCATCGATACACCGCGGCCCGCATGTGCAGCAATCCGTCGATACGTCAGTACAGCTTCCCGCAGGCCCACAGTCCGACCGAGCGAGGTGGCTAGCACACTGGACTCGCATTCGGGAGGACGACTTCCTTCTCCGTCCTTCCCTAATTCGATGAGACCGATGACCTCGCTGTTTGGTCTCTTCCCCCAAACCAACCAACCAACCAACCCACAGTCCGACCGCGTTCATATTGCTGAAGCTGTTCAGCAGGAGTACGTAATTGTCGGTGAGGCATGGTTTTACTATAGAATGAATGTTGCAAACGCATTTCATTTCTAAAGTCAGCACAGTTACAGTCAGCAGAGTCAAAACAGAGTGAGCACAGGTAGGACTTCGGAGCGCAATCTGATCGTCGATAACCGTCACAGATGAACCACTTACCATACTCAGGCCCACAGTATGGACACATTGTACCCTGATGACACTGAACAGTCCTTGAAGAGCGGCATTTTTTCCGGCAGTGCATGTAAGGCGTAGTAGCCGATTCGTAATCGTATGACTGAGTATCTTTTAACACGAGAATGAATTGTGACCTGACGTGTCTAGGTTCTAAAGGAACTGGTTATGAGTGTCCCACGTGCTTGCCATGTACTTTATGATGCTTCCGCCGACAGTAGTTCGCTTTACCAGTTTCTTATACGGACTTTAGACTCGTTTTAATACATTCAAAACTAAGCTAGCCGCTATTTATTCTTATAAAAGACGTTTTGCTCTTATCCTCGTTGCTAAGCCTAGCATGTACCTATCATGTTTGTCTATGTTGTTTCCATGTATCGAAATGTATGTATCCCTTATAGCTTCTCTTTCCCGCCTGTACCGTTTAATGCTCCAGCATATCCACCTGTAATGCTTTCTTCTTATTTACGCGCATATCTTAACCTGCAACTAAAATATATTCCATTACATTTAGCACAGACTGAATTCCCGCTGACTTGTGGCTACGACTGCCGCATCATAAATGAACCGCACTGTGCTAATGTTTTCTCCCTGACAAACAACGGTCCTTTAATACCTCGTTCCATTTTCAATAAACTGCCTTCATCTTTCCCGGTTTTGACGTACACTCCTGGAAATTGAAATAAGGACACCGTGAATTCATTGTCCCAGGAAGGGGAAACTTTATTGACACATTCCTGGGGTCAGATACATCACATGACCACACTGACAGAACCACAGGCACATAGACACAGGCAACAGAGCATGCACAATGTCGGCACTAGTACAGTGTATATCCACCTTTCGCAGCAATGCAGGCTGCTATTCTCCCATGGAGACGATCGTAGGGATGCTGGATGTAGTCCTGTGGAACGGCTTGCCATGCCATTTCCACCTGGCGCCTCAGTTGGACCAGCGTTCGTGCTGGACGTGCAGACCGCGTGAGACGACGCTTCGTCCAGTCCCAAACACGCTCAAAGGGGGACAGATCCGGAGATCTTGCTGGCCAGGGTAGTTGACTTACACCTTCTAGAGCACGTTGGGTGGCACGGGATACATGCGGACGTGCATTGTCCTGTTGGAACAGCAAGTTCCCTTGCCGGTCTAGGAATGGTAGATCGATGGGTTCGATGACGGTTTGGATGTACCGTGCACTATTCAGTGTCCCCTCGACGATCACCAGTGGTGTACGGCCAGTGTAGGAGATCGCTCCCCACACCATGATGCCGGGTGTTGGCCCTCTATGCCTCGGTCGTATGCAGTCCTGATTGTGGCGCTCACCTGCACGGCGCCAAACACGCATACGACCATCATTGGCACCAAGGCAGAAGCGACTCTCATCGCTGAAGACGACACGTCTCCATTCGTCCCTCCATTCACGCCTGTCGCGACATCACTGGAGGCGGGCTGCACGATGTTGGGGCGTGAGCGGAAGACGGCCTAACGATGTGCGGGACCGTAGCCCAGCTTCATGGAGACGGTTGCGAATGGTCCTCGCCGATACCCCAGGAGCAACAGTGTCCCTAATTTGCTGGGAAGTGGCGGTGCGGTCCCCTACGGCACTGCGTAGGATCCTACGGTCTTGGCGTGCATCCGTGCGTCGCTGCGGTCCGGTCCCAGGTCGACGGGCACGTGCACCTTCCGCCGACCACTGGCGACAACATCGATGTACTGTGGAGACCTCACGCCCCACGTGTTGAGCAATTCGGCGGTACGTCCACCCGGCCTCCCGCATGCCCACTATACGCCCTCGCTCAAAGTCCGTCAACTGCACGTCCGCTGTGCCGTGCGTGTGATCGTTGCTTGTACAGCCCTCTCGCAGTGTCCGGAGCAAGTATGGTGGGTCTGACACACCGGTGTCAATGTGTTCTTTTTTCCATTTCCATGAGTGTATTATATAGATCTGTCAGTGCGGACTAAGCTAATTTTCTTTGAAGAAAGAGGATGGATTTACATCTCTCTCCCTTTTATACAGGGTGTTACAAAAAGGTACGGCCAAACTTTCAGGAAACATTCCTCACACACAAAGGAAGAAAATATGTTATGTGGACATGTGTCCGGAATCGCTTACTTTCCATGTTAGAGCTCATTTTGTTGCTTCTCTTCAAATCACATTAATCATGGAATGGAAACACACAGCAACAGAACGTACCAGCGTGACTTCAAACACTTTGTTACAGGAAATGTTCAAAATGTCCTCCGTTAGCGAGGATACATGCATCCGCTCTCCGTCACATGGAATCCCTGATGCGCTGATGCAGTCCTGGAGAATGGCGTATTGTATCACAGCCGTCCACAATACGAGCACGAAGAGTCTCTACATTTGGTACCGGGGTTGCGTAGACAAGAGCTTTCAAATGCCCCCATAAATGAAAGTCAAGAGGGTTGAGGTCAGGAGAGCGTGGAGGCCATGGAATTGGTCCGCCTCTACCAATCCACCGGTCACCGAATTTGTTGTTGAGAAGCGTACGAACACTTCGACTGAAATGTGCAGGAGCTCCATCGCGCATGAACCACATGTTGTGTCGTAAAGCCACATGTTCTAGCAGCACAGGTAGAGTATCCCGTATGAAATCATGATAACGTGCTCCATTGAGCGTAGGTGGACGAAACTAAAATGAGCTCTAACATGGAAATTAAGCGTTTCCGGACACATGTCCACATAACATATTTTCTTTATTTGTCTGTGAGGAATTTTTCCTGAAAGTTTGGCCGTACCTTTTTGTAACACCCTGTAGATACCACTTTACGTAAAAAAGGAAAAGCATTTCGTTTCATACCAAGTTATAAAAACATCGTTCCATATTTATATCGCCACAACAAGCTCCGAAGTTGCAGACGAACGGTGAGAGTTTCGTGACTCATTGTTTTGGACTCTGGTATGAGTGCGAAGTGGAACGCCCTCATGAAACTAGCAGTAGAAAAAGTAGTTTGTAGGCTCTGATTAATTGAAAGAATCCCCTGGGAAAGTAAATCATCCACAAAAGAGGTGGGCCTGTTTCTGGAGTACTGCTCGTCAGTGATGGAACTCTGCCTGCAGGATTAACAGAGCAGATAGAGAAGATCCAACCAACAGCGGCATATTGCGGCACAGATTGGTAAGGAAAATGTCAGAGTGTTAAAGAGATGCTGAACAAATTCTAGTTGTATAAGCTCCAATCACGGAGAGGTTTACTGTTAAATTTGTGAAAGATGACGTTTCGAGTAGATAAGGCCACATATTATCTCCACGCATGTACAGCTTGCTAAAAGACCGTGACGGGAAAACTAGAGAAATCCATTCTCATATGCAAGCTTACCGTCAGTCGTTCTTCCGGTGCATCTTTCGCGATTCCAATAGGAGGGAACGGAACATGATAGTACCCATAGTCACACATCGAAAAGTGGCCTGTGGAGTACAAATGCACATATAGATAAGGACATAAGAAATGAGCTTATAAAGGTATTCTGTTCAGAATGCTCATATATTTTGTAATAGTTTTTGGCAATATCGGATCTGCCGAGTGCTGTTGGTAAGCGGAGTGCACTCAGCCCTTGTGACGCCAATTGCAGAGCTACTTGATTGAGGAATAACGAAAACTGATTATCGCCGGGAGAGCGGTGTGCTGGATGACCACATGCCTCTCCGTATCCGCATCTGGTGCTGAGGATGAAACGGTGGCAGGTCGGCACCGTTGTGCCTCCAAGGCCTATTCGGACGGTGTTAGTTTTGTATGTCGGCAAGTAAGGTATCTTCGACGCCCACTAAAGACCACAATCAATACTGAAAATGATGCACCAAAACGAGTCTTGACAAGCATTATTACATACGACTCAGTTCTAAGGAATCAAGATATACTGCGGAACTCAAAATGACCGCGGATGGCATCGTGAAAGTTGTCTGAAGACTGGATTGATGTGGCTATCCACTATTCTGCGAAAGCCTCTTGATCTCTACACAACTGCTGCTACCTATATCTATTTGTCGTACCTCCTCATCCCTTCGTGTCATCAGTCATAACGTTGCCATTAGTTATCTAAGCTTCCTAAGTAGTCTTCTACAGCACCACGTTTCAAAAGCTTATATTCACTTCTTGTCTGGACGAGTTATTGGTGACATGTCATTTCTGTACAAGGCTTTATGCCAGCCAAACACTAAAAAAACACCTCCTAACACTAAAATTTTTGTTTTGCTATTACCAGTCTGCATTTTATATCCTCTCTGATTCAACCATCGTCAATTATTACGCTGCGCAAATAGCTACTCATGTAATGTTTTCAGTGTCTCATTTCCTGATGTAATTCGGCTCTACTCCACTACCTTTGTTATATACTTGTTAACGTTAATCTTATAACGAGGTTTAAAGACGCTACCCATTCTGTTCAGTATGTCCCTGCTGCGTCTCGGCTACTCACCAGACACTGATGTCCAGCGGATGGCTTACACAGCAAGCTGCAGGGGTCACCTCCCTAAGCACCGGGCAGACACATAGAGCGCCCGCCAAGCCGCCAGACGGAAGCCATAACGACACCACAGGTAGCTGGATAAGGGGGGTCACGTGTCTCCAACAGTATCCTGGCGCCTCTAAAGAATTTTGGCCGGCGCTCTGTGGTGCCGGTTGAGTTCGTTTCTACCGAGCTCTTTGGAGCAGGCAACGCCCGCAGTAGCGATTCGTCAGTCCAAGTCTCGCTAGGGAGCCATTGTACCTGGAGCACCTTCGATGTCTCTAATACAGATGGGCACTGATGACATGTCGCCTTTTCTGCCGTGCGGACTTTGGTGGACATTGGTAATGGGCCGTCACAGTCGTACTGAATCGAGGACAGTATCTTTAAGTCTCGTTAATCAGGTTTCGCACTTACGGTGATTGAGAGTACATTTTCGCACTTAACGGATAGCAAGATTAACCAGTGCCCTTTTTTCTGAGGCATCAATCTCCTGACGGGTTTGTGCAGGCCGCCACGAATTCCTCTCCTGTGCCAACCTCTTCATCTCATAGGCGCACCTGCAACCTACGTCCTCAATTTACTGTATGTATTCCCATGTCTCTGTCTTTCTCTACAGTTTTACCCTCTGCAGCCTCCTCTAGTACCATGGAAGTTATTCTCTGATGTATTAACGGATGTCCTACCATCCTGCCCTTCTTTTTGATAGTGTTTTCCATATATTCCTTTCCTCGCTGCATCTCCAGACAAACTCACTCCTTATCTTATCAGCCTACCTAAATTTAACTCTCTATTATAGCAACAAATCTCAAAAGTTTCTATTCTTGTCTTTTCCGGTTTTCTCGCAGTCCGTGTTTCTCTACGATACAATGCTGTGCTCAAGATGAACATTCTCAGAAATTTCTGCCTCAAATAAAGGTCTTTGTTTGATACTAGCAGATTTCTCTTGGCCAAGAATGCCTTTTC
Source organism: Schistocerca piceifrons (assembly GCF_021461385.2). Lineage (NCBI taxonomy): Eukaryota > Metazoa > Arthropoda > Insecta > Orthoptera > Acrididae > Schistocerca > Schistocerca piceifrons. The sequence continues at coordinate 395,285,125 of NC_060138.1, read as the reverse complement.
GCCAATGCTATTCTGCTTTTTGTGTCCTCATTGTCCGTCACAAGTTATTTTTCTGTCTAGGTAGCAGATTTCCTTAACTTCGTCTACTTCACCCACCCTGACGTTAAGTTTCGCGTTGTTCTCATTCCTGCTATTTTTCATTACTTTCATCTTTTTTTCGGTTTACTCTCAATCCATATTCTATATTCATCAGACAATGCGTCCTATTCAGCAGATCCTATAATTCGTCTTCACTTTCACTGAGGATAGCAATGTCATCAGCGATACTTATCACAGATATCTTTTCACCTTGTATTTTAATTCCACTCTTGAACCCTTCAATTAGTTCCCTCATTGCTTCTTCGATGCTTAGACGGAACAGTAGGTGCGAAAGATTACGTCCCTGTCTTACACCCTTTTTAGTCCAAAGCATTTCGCTCTTGGTCTTCCACTCTTATTGTTCCCTCTTGGTCCATCTTTTATAATACCCGTCTTTCCTTATAGATTACTCTTATTTTTCTAAAAATTTCGAACGTCCTGCACCATTTCACATCGTCCAACGCTTTTTCAAGATGGTCAAATCCTATGACTGTGTCTTGACTTTTCTTTGGTCTTGCTTCCATTACCAACATCAACGTCAGAATTGCCTCTTCGATGCCTTTACCATTCCTGAACCAAACTAATCGTCATCTAACACAAACCAAATTTTCTTTTCTGTTCTTCTATATATTGTTCTTGTCAATAGCTTGGATCCGTGAGCTGTTAAGCAGACTGTACGATAGTTACTCCATTTGTCGGCACGTTTAATCTTCTGCATTGTGTGGATGATGTTTTTCTAAATGTCAGATGGTATATCGCCAGAGTCATATATTCTCCACACTAGCGTGAATGGTCGTTTTGTTGCTACCTTGCTGAATGACTTTAGAAATTCTAATGGAACGTTATCTATCCCTTCTGCATTATTTGATCTTTAGTTCTCTAAAGCTCTCTTAAATTTTGATTCTAATGCTGGATGACCCTGTCTCTTCTATATCGACTCCTGTTTCTTTTTCTAACACGTCAAACACGCCTTCTCCCTCATAGAGGCCTTCAATGCACTCTTTCCACCTATATGCTCTCTCCTCTGCATTTAGCAGTGGAATTCTAGTTGCACTCTTAATGTTACCACCCTTGCTTTTAACTTCACCGAAGGCTGTTTTGACTTTCCTATATGCTGAGTCGGTCCTTCCGATAATCATTTCTTTTTCGATTTCTTCACTTTTTCATGCAGCTATCTGGTCTTAGCTTCCGTGCACTTCCTATTTATTTCATTTCTCAGCGACTTGTATTTCTGTATTCCTGTATTTTCGTGAACATTTTTGTGCTTCCTTCTTTCATCGATCAACTGAAGTATTTCTTCTGTTAGCCATGGTTTCTTCGCAATTACCTTCTCTGTACCTATGTTTTGCAGTTTCTCTGATTACCCATTTCAGGAATTACATCTTCCATTGCGTGAAACACTGACCTATTGAACAACACGAAAGCGGCATACATATGTTTCAGCATGACATAAATGGAGATTTCCGTCGTACCAGAAGCCATAGAGAATAAATGCGGCATCATACGGCCCCGACGACACAAACCCCGTCATAACGGTTGCTCTACACTGATATTTCTATGACGTGTCTCACGAATCCGCCGCTTGGATGGACAACGAGAAACACTCTCAAGGTTTAACAGTTAACTGTTGCCTATAAAGAAGACACTGTCGCACCGTTCCTAAGTCACTGACGGTGAGCAAGGTACTATTTGTTTCCGCATTGTCTTTTCTCAGTGTACGAGCGGTTCTAGGCGCTTCAGTCCGGAACCGCACTGCTGCTACGGTTTAAGGTTCGAATCCTGCCTCGAGTTGGGTGTGTGTGGTTTCCTTAGGTTAATTAGGTTTAGGTAGTTTGAAGTATAGGGGACTGATGAGAGATGTTAAGTCCCATAGTGCTTAGAGCCATTTGAACAATTTTTCTCAGTGTAGTTCACCCAGTGTCGATATGACGCTTTGTTTTTGTTTTTCGAGGACCTCGAACATGCTTTAACTTTTGGACACTTGCAAATTATTGAAGAATATCAAGAATTTGTCGTCCTATGCTCACGAAGATGCTGTACATTACGCAGGGCATCCATTCGTCAACACTGGGGAGGGACGTGAAAAAGCTCATCTCACTTCAAAACACAAGAAATCGTATAATAAGTTGAGAACCACGTGTTAGTTGCAGTGAGGTAGAATACACGTAAAGGGGACGCGTATCTGGAGGCAGGTAGGGTCTTGATATGTGGCCCCTTCCACCGGCACCTCAAGGAAATGTACTGAAAGCGTTTTTTTTTCGTTCAGGGTGTCCATAATTAAAGTTCCAGTTTCAAAATGCAGTAGAAAGAGAACCGCTGCTCAGAATGACGTCATATTTGAACAGCATATTATTAGCGTAGAGTGAAACGTCATGGAAGAAAAAATAATTAAAATTTGACCGATACATGGAGCTGTAATCCTCAGAACATGGACGCCAAGAGACGCGCGGCAGACGGCTGTTCCTCAGTTTGCGTGCGAGACGCCCAGCACTACTGTCTCCATGAAGGATCGCTCGCTGCTGGTAAAGATCATTTACAGCAACAGTGACTGCGCGCTAGTAGCCCTTCACATCTTCCGAACAGTCAAGAGTAAAAAAAAAAAAAAAAGCAATGGGCCGATGTCTGCTAAGGGTCTGGAGAAATTGGTTACAAAATTCGAAAAGACAGGTTCTTCTGAAGTGTAATGTGGCAGAGGGAGGAAAGCAATTGATCCGACGTCTGTCGAAGAAGTGGCCACAGCATTGCAGAAAGGGTCAAAAGTTCGTGTGGAACATGCAATATAGTTGGATTGGATCGATTTGGGGGAAGAGAACAAACAACGAAGTCATCAGTCTTATTGGATTAGGGAAGGATGGAGAAGGAACCACCCTGGAATTCGTATGGAGCGATTTAGGGAAATCACGGAAAACCTATATCAGGATGGCCGGACGCGGGATTGAACCGTCGCCCTCCCGAATGCGAGTCCAGTGTTCTAACCACTGCGCCACCTCGCTCCTTACATGCAATATACGGGAAATTGCCCGAATGTTGGACATGCCAGCGAGCACCGTGCATAAAATCCTACGAAACATCCTGCATTGCTAGCCACATCAAATCAAACATCTTCAGGTGTTCAGAATGAGATTTTCACTCTGCAACGGAGTGTGCGGTGATATGAAACTTCCTGACAGATTAAAACTGTGTGCCGTACCGAGACTCGATCTCTGGACCTTTGTCTTTCGCCGGCAAGTGCTCTACCATCTGAGCTACCCAAGCACGACTCACACTCCGTCCTCACAGCTTTACTTCTGCCAGTACCTCGTCTCCAATCTGACTCTGCTGCAGAATGAAAATCTCATTCTGGAAACATCCCCGAGTCTGTGGCTAAGCCATATCTCCGCAATATCCTTTCTTTCAGGAGTGCTAGTTCTGCACGGTTTCGCAGGAGAGCTTCTGTAAAATTTGGAATATTGGAGACGAGGTACTGGCAGAAGTAAAGCTGTGAGGACGGGGCGTGAGTCGTGCTTGATACAGCACTTGCCCGCGAAAGGTAAAGGTCCCAAGTTCGAGTCTCGGTCCGGCACACAGTTTAAATCTGCCAGGAAGTTTCATCTTCAGGTGTTGTTTGCTGCTGACATGGAAGCAAGACGAACGTTCGCTCTGGAAATTCTTGTTCGCATGGAAGTGGACAATGAAAGGCTATAGAACATTCTGTTCACATACGAAGCCCATGTCCATCTACAAGGACATGTCAGTAAGCTGAATTGCAGAATATGAGCATCGAAAAATCCGCAAGCACATCAACCGGTACCACTTCATTCCGCAAAGCTGACTGTGTGGTGCAGGTTGACGGCATCGTCTATTGTGGGGCCGTCCTGGGGGTTTCGTCACCTGCACCGTCGCTGGTAAGCGGTATGAGAGTCTTTCACGCATAAACGCGATTCCAACCCTTCAGGATCGTGGACGTGTGGGTAGGATCATTTTTATGCAAGATGGCGCTGCTCCGCAGATTGCACAGCCAGTGAAGCGTCTGTTGCAGAGGCATTTCGAAAATACTTGAATTATTAGCCGTCATTTCCCTACAGCCTGGTCATCCAGATCACCTGATCTTAAACCGTGTGACTTCTGGCTGTGGGGTTATTTGCAATATGTTGTGCTCAGTGCTCCAGTTACCGAACGTAGCTGAACTGGAGGCAAGCATCGCTCAACGCGTTTTGAACGTGATGCCCGAGACAGTCCGATCTTTTGTGGAACATACTGTTTCTCGAGTTCAGCTTGTGGTGAAAAACGGTGGGTAGCATATTGAACATGTCTTGTGCCAGTCTCACGACAGTTAAAAACCGATGTTATTTTGAATTATTGTGGTGGTTGGCCACGGGATAGCTAAAAATCGATTTTCGCATCCGATGTGGTTCGACCTTGCCGTGGAAGGATGGGTTTACCTAACTAACAGTGCCACAACTGTTGACTGCCGAACGTGTGCCGTCATGCACATTGAACAGTATGGAGGGCGTAATGTGCAACCCAAACCACAGCGGCCGCGCGGAGTGGCCGTGCGGTTAGAGGCGCCTTGTCACTAATCGTGCGGCCCCTCCAGCCTGACGTTCGAGTCCTCCCTCGGGCATGGGTGTGAGTGTTCTCCTTAGCGTTACGTTAGTTTAAGTAGTGTGTAAGTCTAGGGACCGACGACCTCAGCAGTTTGGTCCCTTAGGAATTCACACACAAACCACAGCCGTCGTACTGTGACTCATTTGTAGTCGACCGCATTTACATTAAGACGCTTACAGTGCCATCTATTGGTAAAATTCTCGTTAAGTTTTTTTGTTCCATGACGTTTCTCCTGTGTCAGTAACGTGCTGCTCAAATTTGACGTCATTATGAGCAGTGGTTCTCTTTCTGCAGAATTTTGAAACTGGAACCTTAATTGTGATCATCCTGTATATCAATTGCCCAATTTCCAGGGATTTTTGAAAATAAAGGAGCGTGAAAACTAAAAGTCCAGAAAATGACAAAACGTGCCTTTGATATTAATTTAGAAAGGATGTAGTGCACCAGTCACTTGATGATTTCTGAAGTTGTCGCAAGTACCTTACGAGTAATTTAATCGCGAAAATTGAAGTAATGACAAACATTACTTGGTAAGTGAAGTGTAGTCACCCGATAGGAGGCCGGCCGGAGTGGCCGTGCGGTTCTAGGCGCTACAGTCTGGAGCCGAGCGACCGCTCCGGTCGCAGGTTCGAATCCTGCCTCGGGCATGGATGTGTGTGATGTCCTTAGGTTAGTTAGGTTTAATTAGTTCTAAGTTCTAGACGACTGATGACCTCAGAAGTTAAGTCGCATAGTGCTCAGAGCCATTTGAACCATTCACCTGATAGGACAATTTGTACCGCAGTTCTTTAGAGGCGAAAAACAGTAGTTTCTACCGGCAGATGATTTTTATGAAGAAAAAATGTTTCAGATTGGGATCAAAAGCATAAAGTACAGGATGTGACTATTTTCTTAGCATAACTTGATGGGTTTGCACACTGACTTATGGTTTCATTCCTATCTTATCACAGAAACAGTTCCAGCAGTTAGGGTGATTCTATATATAATTCACTTTAAGACTATGTTCTGCTTCACGATTTATTTCATTGTGGCTACTGCAGCAGTTATTTAATGAGAATCGTAATAATAAATGTAACTTTGTTTTCATGTGAAGTTCTCATCCTGGGCCGAAACCCAGTGGCAGCCTTGAATATCTGAATTGATTTAAATCAATATTTTCCCACATCACACCCCACAGCTCGAGATATAGTAAGGAAGAGGGCGAGTGGCAAAAACTGGGCCTATTCGCCACGCAACATGGCCGCAGCGCAAGATGACTAACATATCGCAAAAATATTCATAACGGACCGTATATCATTGTGCACAGTGTAAGTCCATGCTAGGAGCAGTGGGACTGTCTGCGTCGACAATACAACGCGATCTGCTGCGAGCTGGGCTATGGAAACACATTACATTGGGTCGGATTCCAATGTCTCAAACCCGGAAACGCCTCGGACTATAATTAAAACGTGAACCCTGACGCTTGAGTAAGGATTGGCAGAATGTGTTTCCAGACAAGTCCCTCTTCAACCTGCTTTACTGTGACCTCTGCGTACGTGTCAGCACGATGACGACCGTAATGTGGCTGCCTGCATTGTTAAGCGTAATATCTGACAAACAACTGGTGTGATAGTTTGCGCGCTATTGGATGCAACGCACTGTCTCAATTGCTGTGTTTCTGAACAGCAGCCGCTACAACAACGATGTTTTAACCGTGAGGCACTGCCCAATCTTTACACTGTACAGCGCTTCTGAGGCAGGACGAGACATTTGGTGACAGGTGTAATGCGCTGTGGTAATATGGAATGCACGATGACAACAGAGAACTATATCCGGCTATAACTGACCCATTGTTTCACTTCAAGAGCAGTGTCTATGCCATTGGGCATGTCATTTTTTATCAATGCTTAAACAATTGTGGTAAAGTTTTTATTGCACAATCATTTATATGTCAATACCTTAGACGTTTGTGTGCGTGTCCGACATCAGAATCTGTGGTACATAACAAAAAAAAAACAGCATAAAGAAATAGATAGTTACATCAACACATGGTGGTTGAAAGTTAGACAGAGACGAAGCTACTTGCGTAGGGTGTAGTAGCAAGAGAGCAGCATCAAACTACATTGTTAAAAAAACGAAAAAATTAAGAAATTGCGATTGCATGAGACAATATGGTAGCAGATCTCCTTTGAGACTTTTTGCCTAAACTGATACAATGCGATGTTATTTGAGCATAAAGCCCGTCTGGGAGTGCTAATCGGGAACCAGAAGGAAGTCTCAGAACACACAACAAACAACTCATTAATGAAAGATACCTGCTAATGTTGATACCTTTGAGTGTACAGAGCGAGGTGGCGCAGTGGTTGGCGCACTGGACTCGCATTCGGGAGGACGACGGTTCAAGCCCCCGTCGGGCCAACCTGATCTGCATTTTCCGTGATTTCCCTAAATCGCTTCAGACTAATGTCGGGGTGGTTCCTTTGAAAGGGTATGGCCGACGTCCTTCCCCATCCTTCCTTAATCTAATGGGACCGATGACCTCCCTGTTTGGTCCCCTCCCCCAAATCGACCAGTCAACCACTAAGTGGATATCAGATGATACATACTTCTACCATATTGCGAGAACTTCTAGAATCCTTGTGACGAGAAATGATTGCTCACATCAGACCTGTATCTCTCTCTCTCTTTCTTCTTTTTGGTCGGTCTTCTGACTGATTTGACACGGCCCGTCACAAAATTCTCACCTGTGCGAACAATTTCATATCTGAGCCGCACTTGAAACCTACCTCCTCAATTATTTCGTAGATGCATTCCTATGTTCATCTTCCTCTACAGTTTTAACTCCTATAGCCACGCGGACTGAAGCGCCTTTCCACGATTGCGTGGATCCACCGGCAGAGGTTCGAGTCCTCCGTCGGGCATGGGGTATGTGGCGTCTTACCGTAAGTTAGTTTTAACTTAGATTAAGTAGTGTGTAAGCTTAGGAACCGGCGACCTCAGCAGTTTAGTCCCATAGGAACTTACCACAAATTTCCAAAATTTCCCTCTAACACCATGGTTGTTACTCCGCGAAGCCTTAACAGATGTCTTATCATCCTGTTCCTTCTTCTTGTCAGTTTTTTCCATATATTACTCTTCTCGCCGATTCTGCGGAGAACCTCTTCATTTCCTACCTTGTAATTTACAACATTCTTCTGTAAAACCAGTTACGAAAGGATTTGATTCTCTTCTGTTCCCGTTTTCCCACAGTTCATGTCTCACTGCCATTCAATCCTGTGCTCCAAATGTACATTCTCAAAAATTTCTTCTTCCAAGTATGGCCTATGTTTAATACCACTAGACTTCTCTTGGTCAAGAATGTCCTCTTTGCCAGAGTTAGTCTGCTTTTGATGTTCTCCTTGCTCCGTCTGTCATCAGTTAATTTTGCGACCTAGGTAGCAGAATTCCTTAACTTCATCTACTTGGTGATCACTAACTCTGATGCTTCTCACTACTCCCATTTTTATTATTTCTCATTACTTTCGTCTTTCTTCGATTTACTCTCAATACGTATTCTATGCCCATTAGGCTGTTCAAACCATTCAATAGATCCTGTGATTTTTCTTCACTTTCACTAAGGATAGGAATATCATCAGCAAATCTTATCATTGATGTCTTTTCACCTTGAATTACATCTCCCACGTGAACGTGTCTTCTATTTCCGACATTTCTTCTTCGATCTAGAGGTTGAGTAGTAGTTGCGAAACAATACATCCCTATCATACACCTTTTTTAATCTCAGCACTTCATTCTTGCCCTTCCATTCTTATTATTCCCTCTTGGCGCTTGTACATATTGTATGTTACCTGTCTCTACTTGCAGATTACCCCTATTATTCTCAGGATTTCGAACATCTTGCATCATTTTACATTGTCGAACGTTATTTCCACGTCGACAAATCGTACAAACACGATTTGATTTTTCTTTAATCTTGCCTTCATTATCAATCGCACCGTCAGAACTGCCTCTGTTGTGCCTTTACCTTTCCTAAAACCATACTGGTCGTCATCTAAAGCATCCTCAATTTTCTTTTCCACTCTTCTGTATATTATCCTTTTTTCAAATGACTCTGAGCACTATGGGACTTAACATCTTAGGTCATCAGTCCCCTAGAACTTAGAACTAATTAAACCTAGCTAACCTAAGGACATCACACACATCCATGCCCGAGGCAGGATTCGAACCTGCGACCGTAGCAGCCCCGCGGTTCCGGACTGCAGCGCTAGAACCGCACGGCCACCGCGGCCGGCTATATTATCCTTCTCAGTAACTTGGATGCATGAGCTATTAAGCTGATCGTGCGATAATTCTCGCTTTAGTCGGCTCTTGCAATCTTCGGAATTGTGTGGATGATGTTTCTCCGAAAGACTGATGATATATCGCCAGTCTAATATATTCTTCACACCAGCTTGAATAGCGTTTTGTTGTCATTTCCCTCAGTTACACTAGTTAACAAATTTAAACTTTTTTTCTGCATCTGGTTTGGAAATCTGTGGATTTCCCTAATTTTGGGGTGCTGATTAAACTGGTAAAATCAGTTTTTCTCTATGACGTCACATTTCCTAGACACACAACAGAATAAAAAATGGTAATAGTGGAAATTGACACAATTAAGTCAAACAAGAATACACATTCAGTACTTTTGAAATCAATACTGTTTTGTATGTGTATATGGGCATGATGCCAATAAAAGGTTCAAATTAGTTCAGAAGATATTTTCACTATTAATCGTCTTTGGTTTTTGAAAATGCGACGACGGAGCTCTTCTTTCCTTTGCTGTTTCATCACTCTCCCTAACAAGACCCCCAGCAGTAGTCACCCATCATCGAAGGGTTCCAACGGCCTTGGTAACGGTGTTCCATGGTAAGAATGTCTTTGTGAAAGTGTTCACCATGCTCATCGCTTACGGATCCCAAATTTTCCGGGAAGAAATCAAGATGAGAACGTAAAAAGTGAATTTTAAGCGACATTCTACACCCCAAGTTCTTATAGTTGTCCACCAGATCATTCGCAACGGTAACAGTTTTTGTCTTTTCTGTTGCCCAAAAAGCCCTTCATAATTGCTTTTAAACAAGACCGAGCAGCTAATTGGATATCTGTGAGTTTGGAATCGAAGGTTGGATCTTTCAGCTATTCTCTTATTTTTGGTCCAACAAATATACCCCCTTTCAGCTTTACCTCACTTAATTTGGGAAACTTTTTTTAAGTGATTGAAGGTCTCACCTTCTTTATCCAGAGCTTTTATAAAGTTCTTGATAACACCCAACTTGTTACGAAGGGGAGGAAAAAATGATTTTATCGGGCTTAACCAATGGGGTATTGTTCACATTTACGTTTACAGGAAAATATGACTTCCTTATAAGCCATTCCTTGACTGTATAGTGGTTCTTGGTGTCACGGCTGTCCCAAAGGCACAGAAGGTGGCAGTATTTTGTGAATCCAGCCTGTAAAACTATAAGGAGTGCAACAACTTTTAAATCACAACAAAGCTGCCAGTCATGATCCTTATATTTAACTGACTCTAACAGCAAAGCCATGGTTTCATAAGTCACGATTTGTAGATCTTCTAGCTCTCCTCTGTAAATCAAAAACAAACAACTAAACATAAAAATATAAGAACAGTAAAAAGCGAAATACTGAATAAGAAAAATAAAAGACCCTTAAAAACTCAAAGATGGTACGTGCTAGAACATTTTGAAAGGTATATTCGGATTTTACACACCAAAATACATACTAGTTGCTGTATCACATCCCAGATGCAAAATGGCTGTTGACTAGGGTTTATTTTAGAAATTCCGATGAAATATTATGTATCCCTTCTACTTATGTCGTCCAACGCTCTTTTAAATTCTGATTCTAGTACTGAATTCCTTATCTCTTCCCTATCGATTCCTGTTTCTTCTTCTTCTATTACGTCATCAGACAAGTTCTCCCCCTAATAGAGACCCTCAGTGTACTCTTTTCACCTACCCGCCCTCTCATCTGCGTTTAACAATGGAATTCCCTTTATATTCTTAATGTTACCGCCCTTGCTTTTAATTACACCGAAGGGTGATTTGATTTTTCTATATGCTTAGTCAGTCCTTCCGACGATCATTTGTTTTTCCATTTCTTCAAATTTTTCGTGTAGGCATTTCCCCTCAGCTTCCCTGTATTTCTTATTTATTCCATTCCTAAGTGACTCGTATTTCTCTACTCCTGAATTTCCCTGAACATTTTTGTACTTCGTTCTTTCGTCGATCAACTGTCATGTTATGACAAATAAACGTGGTTGCTGAACAAGGCTTTGGAATAAGTGGGGTCGCTATTTGAGTGTTGAGCGATAAACAGCAGTCCTAATTATCTACTGTCATAGAGGAACAGTCACTGTTCGCGCACAATACTACTTTGTAAGCGCGATAGGAGCTAGATTCGTTTTACACATTATTCTGTCTCCGGGTGATTAATTTAGGGTCAAGCTGCGGTGTATTGTGCCCGCAACAGCGTAAGTTGTCAACAGCGAAGAGTCGCTTAGTTTCTCTTTAACCGGGAGGAAATCGTATCAGATAACGGATGACACGATACAAGAGTGCAGCCGACGTCGCGTGAGCAGTCAGGGTGCAGTTATCAGATTCGACTTCGTGCACGGCGGAAGTAGCTGCAGTACTTAAAAAAGTATTCGTACGCATGATTAATGTACCCCCGACCTGAGCTAGAATATCTTTCCTAAGCTGAAACTTTTAAAAGTTGTTGTCCAATGAATGCTGAATTGGAAACCTGTATAGCCCACAGTGCCATAGCTGTCAGAATGACTTTTATATAGGAAGAATTCGCAAATATTCCGAAAAAGCTATGGCTCTCCAAGAGCCATCAGTGACAGCATAATTCGTAAATGTAACGTACTTAAGATGCGGCATAATGTCTCAAATGGAGTATTGCTGCGTCTTGTGTAATCCGCATCAGATATGATTGACGGAGAAAGCCGAAAAAGTTCGAAGAAGGGTAGCTCGTTTTGTATTATCGCGGAATAGGGGAGAGAGTTTCAGCGATATGATACGCGAATTGGGGTGCCAGTCATTAAAACAAAGGCATTTTATCCTTTTCATGAGATTTCAATCACCAACCTTCTCCTCCGAACGCGATAATATTTTGCTGGTACCCCCCTACATAGAGAGAAATGGTAATTGTAATAAAAGGAGAGAAATAAGAGAACGCACGGAAACATTGAATTGTTCGTTTTTCCCGGGCGCTGCTCGAAAGTGGAAGGGTAGAGAAATAGCTTCAAGGTGTTTCGATGAACACCTCGCCACGCACTTATTTGTGAATTGTAGAGGAGAATGTAGAACCATAATCTCTAAAATGAACACAGGATTAGGCTATAAAGAGTGAACATTTTTAAGGCTAAGATAGGCCAACTGCTAAATTATAGGCACCTGTGTGAGGATAGAATGCTCTTCTCGCATTGGCGAAGCAGTAGTTTGTCGTGGTGCGTGGTAGTGGTGTCGTCATCCTTTGTAACGGCCTCCTCAGTGAGAATCCGCAAACTGACCATAGTGACTCAAACAGTGACAGCGCAGAATGTTTCTTAGTGATCCGTCTGCCAGAAAGAAGTCCGGTCGCGACAGACAGTAGAAGGCCATCTGCGGCAGTTACTTTAACCCTGTCTCATCGCTTCATTGTCATTTGAACAATAAAATAAACTAGCACTACCTTACAAGCATTCACCACAGAGTTGCACATAACCAAAACATATAGTATGAAGATGTAGCATGGAGTCTACCTCAGTATTACAATAAGCTACACTATACCCACTGAAAGGTGTTGTACTAATGGGAAGAGAAAATGAAGTTAAGAGATGACGGCATTGCCAAGTGAGAAAAAAACTGGCTCTGTTGGACAAGAACACAGAAGGAAGTCAGTCGCAAGAAATTCAAACCAACCATCCATGCGTTCACCTCCAGAAAGTCATAAATGGGTTAGTCGAATGGCCTAACCGAGCAATCGCCTGAAGGAAATCCTTTTGAAATTAACCATCTGTACATTAGTGTGAATGGTGTGAGCTGCGATCAACTCCAATTAACCAAATGTACATTCGGTTGAAGAAAGTCGTCCATAACCTATTAAAACTAACCATCCGTGGAATTACTTGAAAAAAGTCACCTGAATTCTTCCAAATATGCTAACCATACGAACACCGGAAGGAAATTAGACGCAATCGATTCAAACGTAGTAAATGTTCATACACCTTAAACAGGTTCGCCGCAAATGTACTTTATTTACGCCTGAAGAAAGTCGGCCAATTCCTATTCCAATGATCAACTCTCACATTGGTCTCACGTACATTGGCCGCAGTCTCCTCAAACTATTCATGCATCCACCTGAAAGAAGTCGGTAATGAACTGTACAAACGAACAATCCATTGATTTGCTTAAATAAATTAAGCCACAGTCTGTTAATGTGAACTACCTGCGTATTTATGAGAAGAAACTCGGCCACATTCTGTCAAACTAACCATCCTTCCATTTATCTGATTGAGTCAATTGCATCCTATCATAATGAGGTATCCATCAAATTGGCCTAAAGCTGTCTGGCTGCGAGCTATTGAAACAAATCATGTCTACATTTCCAGAAAGAAGTCGGCTATGACAAACTTTAATGAACCATCGACGCATTCATCGAGAGGTAGTCGGCTGTGACACATCCAAACGAATGATACGTGCATTAGCCTGACGTGCCAGATGGAAATCGTGGGAGGTCTGACTGGCATTCCTCCCAAGTAGGATTACAGTGTTATAATCACTGCACCGCATTGGTTTCTCAAGATTTTTGGATTCACACTAAATTCTTGGCTTACAAGAATGCCTATACACATTTTTTTTTCTTATATTATGTTTCAGTTTCTTGAGCCCTTCCACCCTCCAATCCGACAATTTGGCCGGTCTGTAGCAGTTACATTCACATATTTAAGTTCACAGGTTATTCACATAAAGAAGATTAAATTAAAGGATTTAAATGAAGAAAACGCTATGTTGTAGATAGTATATTTTCTGTGAAGTGGAGTTACACTATGCTGATGAATGACGAGTCTGTCATGTTCAAAGTCGATTGGTCTTATCTTTCTGCGAGAAATATAACCTGTGTATAGAGGGTCGGGCACTTTATATTGGTCTGGTAGGAATGTTATAAAGGGAATTGTTAGGTTGGGGTAACCAAGGTAGGGTTTTCAGGGGTGGGGGGGTTGAAACTTAAGGTAACATAGTTTTGATGTAAGGAGACATTAGGTAAGGAAGATGAATTTCATAAGAAGGTCACTACACAGATTCAAGAACGACTGCTGTAACAAACAGAATAGATATGCTAGTGTACTAGACAATGTACAGTGCTTATTACGACAGCTCTCTTTACAGATAGGGTCTACCTGCTGCCCGTATTGGTCTCTGCCATAGAAGTAATGGCTGTAGAAACAGGTGTGTACTCACCACGACTTGTCCGTTGCCCGGGAACTGCACCACTGAGTTGTCGCCCGATTTGAGTTCCCGTTTGCTCAGCGGCCGCACTCTGAAAATAACAAACGCAGTCTCAATGCCGATTAATGCAAATTTGTGGAATTAATAAAATCAGTACAAATATAAGAGTATGTGGTACGAAAATGTTTTGGGAACTTGAACATTTCCATCTTTGACATGTAGAGCCGTCCGTCCTTCCGAATGACTCTCCTAAGATTGCACAGTCACTAAACTGAAACAATATGCATGGAAAATTTTGAATCTGCGTCTCAATCTAAGTAATCTTATATTCAGCGCTTGATTTGTGACGGTACGCACTGGTTCGCCGTACAGGTATCTCTGACGAGAAAAAATCAGAACCGCGGACTTTGAGATGTGGTTTGATAGAACTTTACCTGCAGTTGAAGCTATGTTAGACAAAAGATGTATAGGCACTTTTGAAATGCTCAGGGAAGTGTTAAAATAACGTTTTAAGAAGTCTGAATTCCAAAACCGCCCACGGTAAGGGGTCACAGTATCGGAACCTTTTTTTAACTTTTTACAGATCAAGCACTGCTTATATTTAATATAATTAATGTGATCTGGCTATAGATGTAAAAACAATTAGAAGCATGCTGCACTAATATCGCGCTATGTGGCCTGCGTGCAGTATGGCACTTTTATTGTATTGTATTGTATTGTATGTTAACCGGGGACCTAGAAACGACGGAGAGGTTCCGTCCCCGCCGCAACCCCACGACAAGTACCGCAGTCCACTTCACCCCTCCACCACCCCACACCAAACCCAGGTTATCATGCGGTTCGGCCCCCGGTGGAAACCCCACCCCCAGGGAACGTCTCACACCAGACGAGTGTAACCCCTAAGTTTGCGTGGCAGAGTAATGGTGGTGTACGCGTACATGGAGAACTTGTTTGCGCAGCAATCGCCGACATAGTGTAGCTGAGGCGGAATAAGGGGAACCAGCCGGCATTCGCCGAGGCAGATGGAAAACCGCCTAAAAACCATACACAGACTGGCGGATTCGTGCCAGGGACCAGGCGCTCCTTCCCACTCTGGAAAGGTATGGCACTTACGACATATAGTACTGCAGCCGCTCGGAGTGGCCACGCGTTTTAGGGTGCCATGTCACGGGCTGCGCGGCCCCTCCCACCGGAGGTTCGAGTCCTCCCTCGGGCATGGGTGTGTGTGTTGTTCTTAGCAATAATTAGTTTAAGTAGTGTGTAAGTCTAGGGACCGATGATCTCAGCAGTTTAGTCCCTTAGGAATTCAGATACATTGTAGTATTGTAAGAAGCCTATCTTTTCTTCTTAACAACAGGAAGTTGCGAAAGCCCGCTGATACCAGCGCCCAGGCACAAACCCTTTGTGACGCACGCGATCCCTACACACGACAGAATTGCAAAATAGTTGGCGGACGAACTATAAACTGCCGAGCACTAGTCAACTGTCTTGACTGCCACATTACTGAAATAATTTTTGAGGGTCGCCAAACTGACGTTGATCCACAAGACTATGTTAAAAACTCACGACTCTGACATCACTGTGTAATGCATTACATCAGTTCGCTTTCTGTCAAAAAAATAGCAAGATCCAACAATAGTGCTGCAAAATCCAACGCTGTCTTCACTTAATCTCCATCCCATCACACAAAATAATTTCTGATAGCATATCAAAAGACAAATATTTCAGCTTCCATGGAAACAACACAATTTAGTTTCTCACTAACGAAACTCACAAAGTTCAGTTCTATCACTTAAGTTTCACAGCTGTCTTCAGCACCCACTACAGTAAAACAGGCATCCTAAAATCATTAAGCCCTGCGGGCACAGAGGTCATCGCAACTCCACGGACCACGCTCACGCTAGTACGTCCCCCGCCAGTCTCAAATGCCCGCTCCCAGCCAGTGTCTCTAATTCCTTTATGCCTCAAGTCTTTTAGTCAATCAGCGATATGTCTGCTCAATGAGCGTCCATGGCTGAGTGGCGATCATGTCTAATTGGTTCATTCTCCTCTATAGCTAATTTTCGATGTTTCTTCATGTCTAGCAGAGAAAACCTGGAACCTAATTCTGTGTAGTAATGACCAGAAAACTTTCCATTACATCTTGGAAAACTTCTAGCCACTGGTCGTACCACATGCTAGGCCAGAAACTCCAGTCAGATTTCCATCTTGCACTGAAAATTTCCCGTGTGCCACATATCCCCTAATGCTATGGACAAAGGAGTATCCCAGCTCTTGTTCTGTTCAGAACATCTTGTGAAAATCCCATTGATGCCCTGAGTTGTCTCAAACATTGCACAGGTCTTTTACACCTCTACTATTATTTATTATTATTATTTGCTTTTACGGCCTCATTGGACCACTTTAGTCAATCATTTCTCCAGTAAGCGCATGTTTCGTTCTTTTGTATCTGTTCAGTATCTTTTCATTCGTTCTGATCTTTCCTGTCTTTTCTCATCTGTAAATACCTCTTTCATTGTGTGTCGTTTGTCTAGTTTTGGTTTAAATCTTATTTTCTTTCCTTTCAGCTTCTTGAGATTTTCTGTCTTGCTTTGCAGATCATCCAAGGTTACATCTAGTTCTCCAATATCCTCTTTAATTTCCTTGATCCATCCTACTTGTTGCTTCAGATTTCACAGTTTCTGCATAATTTTTCTTGCTAATGTGGTGTCTGGTGTCCTCATTATGTGGCCAAAGAAAGAAATCCTCTTTTTACGTGTAGCATCTGTGATGGGCTCCAGTTCCCTGTACACTACTTCATTCGGCACTATCCGCCATTGTCCTTCCTGCTGGTACTTTTTATTTATGCATATTTCAGCTTTTCTTCTCTCTACTTCTAATATTTTTTCGACCCTATTTCTCTGAGTGACTTTAAAAAGAGTCTCGCTTGCCTATGTTACCTCTGGCTGAAACACCGTCCTGTAGTGTTTTAATTTCGTTTGAATTGGTAGATATTTCTTATTGTATGTAGACCATATTAGATTTTGAGGTTTTATCATTTTATTGTTTCTTTCTTGCCAAGCAGGTTTTTCATCCAAGTTGTGTATTATAATCTCTCCAAGATATTTAAATTGCTTCACTGTTTTAATTTTTCTGTTGTCTAGTGTTATGTGGTCTGTTACTAGCAGGTGCGCTTCCATCATCTCGGTCTTTTCAAAAGATATCTGGAGTCCTACTTTTTGCGCTGTGTTTTGCAGGCTTATTATTTGATTTCTAGCTTCTTGTACATTATTAGCTAATAATGCCAAGTCATCTGTGAATCCCAAACAATTTAGGTTTATATCTTCTTTGTTGGTTCCAATTGTTATTTTTTTAGGATTCTTTTTGTACCATTCTCTCATCAAGCATTCAAGAGCACAGTTGAAGAGCAGTGGTGATAAGACCATCTCCTTGTCTTAACCCTGTTTTAATCTAAAACGGGTCAGATATTTCTCCTCTGAATTTTACTTCCGACTTGGTGTTTGTAAGGGTTAATTTTATCACTTTTATTGATTTGGGATGAAGTCAAAATTTCTTAATATGTCCAGCATAGAAGATGCTGGACATATGCAATAATAAACTTTTTTGAAGTCTACAAAAGTTATGACTAGTTGCTTCTGTCTTCTTTTGTAGGCCTCCATTATTAATTTTAATATGATCTGTTCTCGGCAGCTTCTCCAGGGTCTAAATCCTCCTTGATATTCTCCTAGATCCTTTCCAAGTTGATCTTTATTGTGATTGTAGACGATTCTTGACAATATTTTATATGTGCAATCCAATAGGGAAATCCCTCTATAGTTGTCCGGATTTGATTTTTCTCCTTTTTTGTGTAATAAGGGTATGATAGCTGTAGTCCAATGTTCTGCTAGCTCTTCTCCATTCCAGATTTTAACTATGCATTGATGTAATGATATCTTCACGGATTCTGCTGCATATATCCGGAGTTCTGCAAATGTTTGATCTTCTCCACTTGCTGTCGGTGGGATTATATTTTCTGGTGCGGTTTTTATTGGAGATTCTGTGTTTATTTCAAGAAGCTTAGGAGGAGCTTCGCAATTTAGTAGTTCGTTAAATGTATCTGCTACAATTTCTGAATTTCTTTTATCACTATGGGCCACCTTATTGTTTTTATCTTTTAGCATTAGTGTTGGGGGATTATATCTTTGGAGTTGTCTTCTATATGTTTTGCTGTAAACTCGTGAGTTTGTTTTCTTACTATTTGTTTCTATCAAAGTATATCTTTTTAATATTGACATCTAAACCTCCTTAATTTTTTTGAGACATCTTTCTTTGTTTTGTGAGTTCCAAGTAAGATTCTTCTGTTTTTTGACCCTCACACCTTGTGTCTATCTTTCACAGCTTTATCACATTCGTCATTCCACCACTGCTGTTTTTTCCTAGGAATTATTGGGGCGATTTGTTCAGCTATTTGTTTCAATTGAGGAATTATTTCATCCAGATCATCTGTTATTTTTATATTCCTAGTTTGTTCTTTATATTTCTTGTTGTTTATCAATTTATGAGGGTCATAGGTTTTCTTTCTCAGTTGGGTGAATTTAATTTTTAATTTTTATCAAGTAATGATCTGATCTGGTGTTAGTTCCTCTCAGGACTTTCCCATTGTAGTATTCCTTGTGGTAGTTCTTATCCATGCAGACATCATCCAACTGCCATTCTCCTTTTGTGGAGTCTGGGTGTTTCCAGGTTTTAAGTTTATTTGGTCTTCTCATGAAGTATGTTGATTTTGAATTCCATCAATCTCATGCCATTCTGGTTTGTTCTTCGTTGTGCTGGCCATTTCCCTATTAGATCTTTGTTTCTCTTATCCCTTCCTAATTAGGCATTAAAGTCTAGAATTAAAATTTTGGTGTGATTTTTGTTGATGTTTGTTGCTGTCCGATCAAAAAACTCCCAAAACCCATCCAAGTCTTCTCTGTGGTCTTTTTTATTATTTTTGTCATTAGTTTCGACATGGGCATTTATTATCATGTATCTTCTATTTGCCACTATTATAGTTAATGTTGAGAGCCTAGGAGATTTTGCTTTGAATTCTGTTATGGAATTTATCATTTTGAGGTTGACCACAAATCCTGTTCCGAATTGCGGCATTGGTTCTTTGCTATTTTTCCCTTGTATTGCATTGTAAATTCTATATCCTTGTGATTCCATTGGTTCTTGATCATTCTCATTTCTTTAAGTCTGGTTATCAGAATCCCCAGCCCAATCCATTTCGTCTGTCAAAATTTTGAGTTTAGCTGGTTGAATGAGAGAATTTATACTGTGTGTCGCTATGTTACTTATCTGTTCTGTCTTGAGACTAAGTGTCGGTCTGCTGTCAGTCTTGGGTATTTTATGATGCTCCGACTCATCTAAGTTATCTTTTAAGTGACTGTCCACCATATCCAAATGCAGTCTTTCCTGGCTGTTGCCAGGCGATGGAATTTTCCTTAAAAGATTTCCTTCCATGGTTGACTGTCAAGGGTGTTCAACCCTGTGTGCAGCAAGCTTCAAGTTGAAACGTCCCCTTGGAAAAATTATACATGACTGTGTTTAAACTGGCACACAATATTTATAGCGCAACGCAATCTGACTTTCAAAAATCCCTACAATGGCCCTGAATAACATTAACCTATACCTTTCACAAATCACTTACCTCACAAAAATCTTTGTTACTCGAACTACTGCAATACAGCGATCGCCACTACTGCCAGCTAAATAAAAGATTCAAACTACTGAAGGCACTAACTACTGATAGGCATAGTTAGCAAATGAAAGATTTTGATAGAGAGCAAACAATGTATTTACCTTAATGGTGTTCAAAAGTCGTAATATACATAGCAGTTCATGACATCCATTCTTACAAATTTACTGTCTCTGTCCAGATCATCCGCTGTCAAAACTCCGCCATCTCACTCCCCACATCCACCACTGCTGGCGGCTCACCTCCAACTGCGCAACGCTATGCGCTGTTAACAGCCAACTGCCCAACACTACAATGGCGAATATTGCAACAATGCTGACCAGCCTCAGACTGCACACAGCACAGTCAGTGATTTTCATATAGAGCGCTACATGTCGTTACCAATATAAAAACCTAACCAGCCTACTTACATAGCCCCCACGCTCCCCACAAAAAATTTTACAAATTGTTTTTGGCAGTGGCCAATACAGATTTGAAAAAATTTTCATAATTACAATAACAAAGATATCAAATGCACACACTTATTGATGCAATGTTGGTCAAAAGCTAAAATTTTCTCACAGTCCATAAAGACAGTCCTGATCATTCATCACAGTAAAATTGCAGTGTTTTTTTTTTCTCAAAGTCTGAGCAGTAAAAGAAAATGCACACAGAAGTAGTGGATTTCCATGCAATCTTGAAGAAGTAGTGTTGTCCTTCTAACGGAAAGACAATGCTGACTCTTGACATGCAGACAGGTAATGGGCCATAACAGAGCAAACCACACCAGACTCAGTCGAAGTTTTGAAGAATATTGGTAGGTAGGTCATCACAGAGCAGACCCACTGTAGTCCTAGTAGAGATTATGGTATTTGTGGGCCACCAGAGGTGCAGACCCACTGCAGTCCTTGTAGAGATAATGGTATTGGTGGGCCATCAAAGATGCAGACCCGATGTAGTCCTTGTAGAAATAATGGTATTGGTGGGCCATCAAAGATGCAGACCCACTGTAGTCCTTGTAGAAATAATGGTATTGGTGGGCCACCAAAGATGCAGACCCACTGTGGTCCTTGTAGAGACGGCCAGCAGCCATCTGTTGCGACCGTGCAGGTGCCCAATCACCATTGAAGAGTCTTGTGGACAATATAGTAAGCCCATAAATCACCACTTGTGCACTCACAAAGTTTTTGGAATTGTCCTTAGAACCAACAGTGCTGTTATCCGGTCCCTTGCTGAATTATCAACACACGTGCAAGCACTAACAGTCCCAACTTCTCACATACTGTGCATATACTATGACCAACAGAAATATATGTGCAGTGAAATGTTACTTAATTTGAAGAACTGGTGTCTATACAATTATAAATTTACAACATAAGAATACAATTACAAAGGTACAAAATACATCATTAAAGAACATAACAATACAGATAACATTTGAAGTAGTACAAACTTTACAAAAGAATAGAAATAAACAGATACAACAGTGTTACAGGAATTATGACATAAGTACATACATAAAATAATGAGAATAGTTTTTGGAACATCAATTTCACACATGAGCATTGAAACAGAACAAAATTAATAATGTGTAAACATCTTTACAAAGAAAATGACATATTATTAATGCAAATTATATTTGAGGATAACAGTATTCCTCATCATAGTGAATGTAACTGAGTATTAGAAAAATTCTACAACATAAATCTTATTAGCTAAACACATAAAGACAGGAAGAACACAAATACACAAGGATATACAAAAACATAGCGGAATAATATGAAAGGACAGGACAGGGTTTGTTTTCAGTGTAACATTTGGTACTGCAGTCCAACCCAAAACTTCATTCCATAGATCTTTCGTCTTATTTCAACATTTCTTTCCATCAAAAAAATCCTATCCAAGAATGCTTTCTGTATTTATATGTTCACATATTTCTTACCTCATTATATATTTTCCATTATCTTACCTGATCATTTCTTTCCAAGAAAATCCTACCTAAACCTGTTGTCCTTAAACCCTACTTTTTTGTTCATATCCTCTTTCAAAATACTTCTTTGGCCAAACCATTTTCCTATAGCTTCTCAATGCATTTCTTCCAACTCATCACAACTCATTCTCTTATATAGCCTACCCCATCTTAAGCTAACTTAAATCTACTGAGCTCAGATGCTAAACTATGGGACGAGGCAATGCAGTGGCACAAAACAATTAATACAAACAGCAATGACAAAAAAATGGAAATTGGCAAAGCAAGCAGCAGTAAATGTAATAACTTATATCTAAACATGACAAACTCACAAGCAGAAAAACTAGTACACTAAAGACAACAATGCAGGTAAGGGAAATGTCTATTCACATCTTAATGTCTATGTAATTAAAGTGGTGCACCACAAGAAGTTATTCTACCAAAAAAATTAACAAGTAGTTGAAAAGAGAATTCCGTATGCAATTCCTGTGAAGGGAAATGTCTTTTTGTGCTCCTTCGTTTTTTTGAAGTAGATCATAAAGTTATTATTTACTGGATCCGTAGGCATAAAATATTTATATTAGTACATCTATAAAATTTTATTTTAACCAATGCTGCAGTGGAGCTGGATACAAATATTAAACAAAATGAGCAATCTCTCAACTACAAAGACAATAGATATAAAATGTTTCTCCTCATTTTATTAGGCATTTTAGTAAATATCATAAATTACGAGCTCCACAGTGTAATCATACGTTTTCAAGTTTGAGCATGTCGTATTTGCGATGCTTTCTACAAAGAAATGTCAATAGCGAGGATAATGGCCAGCCTCCTTTTTTTCTCCACCTGTGCCTCTGAAAGGCACACACTAATGGCTTTTTTTCCAGATGACTGTCGCTCAGCTGGGTCTCCACAGCACATTACGTCAAGGTCATCTACCTTCTTTACTGAAATATTTACGGCAGCAGTTTCCACTATAGTGACAGTCTCATATAAAATTTCACAGGTCGAGAATTTGCGTTACAAATGTGTAGAAACAAAATCATTTAAATATAATAGTGTCCGAAAAATTTTCGGCGGCATTGTGATACATTCACGCATTTACACACATTTCATAACTCTTTAAAGTACGATTCTTGCTTTCCATCATCCTTTTTCACAAGTCAGAGTTCCTAACCACTACTACTTATTCCTTATCTTATTACACATATACATATTCATCAACACGTCTTCAATATTTCATCATAATAAATACACAGCATAATCAGATTCCTCATATAGCATCACATCATTGATCATAAACATACCTCAACAGCATAATACACATCGTCATCATAATAATAACATCATAACAGATCAATCACATCTCAAAATCGTCGTAGCTCTCTGAATATTTTAAAACCTAAAAAAAATTCTCTGCTCATTTCAAAAGTGTCATCTACCTCAAACGTACTTTAAAAATCATGATCCCATACCAAATACGACATTCAAAGCTCTCACAGTATCACAATGGTTCCAAAAAAATATGAACAGTTCACAAAGTACAGACAAAATACAATTCCATAAGTGTGAAGTTATCCAACGGTGTAATAACCTAAACATCTGTCACTGATGTAGTAAAATAAATGTTTGTCTCTCTCAGTTAAATAATCAGACAGCTGCGTAATTCTGTGTTACAGAAACATGGTACCGATGGGTAAAGTTGTATAAGCAAATACCATATTAGCTAGGGCTCCTTGTGCTTGCCAAACACATGATACACAAAGTAAGCATGTTCCCCTGAGGATTAATGTCATTATACCCTCAGGTTTTACAGATTACAGCAATGGAATGAAATGTATCACGGAAAACCTTTGTATCTTTGTGAGTCAAAAACCTTTAAAAATAAATGTTTTAAGTACAAAATTAATCACTCAAATACATGTCCTTTAGCGCTAAACTGTGTGTCTTGTTGTAAGATAATCTCTGTCATTACTTAACGGTAAAAATGAGCCAAGTGTCGTAATTATCGTCGTCCATAAGCGAAGTCCTGTAGAAGTCAATGTAATTATCTCGTAATAAACAAAAGTGAAGTGCTATGCATATAGATATCTTAGTTACTACGCTTATTGCCATGATGAAGTAAGTACTGTACTGCAATGTGTTGCTGTGCTACAGAAAAGGTTGTCTCATTGTAGCTGTACCACAAAGTTACTACTAAAATACGTTTTCCTTTCCAGAAGAATTCAGAAAAACTGTGCAGAGATAAAACAGATACACCACAAAAGCAACAATGTAAATTGTGTCACACATTAGTAGCATTGTGATATAATCGTGTAGCTGTCAAATAAACTAACCACTGTGTCATCTGGTATCTCTCAGAAAGTACTTTAAATCCAGAATGGATTTTCAAGTAAACCAAAATGTTGCATTAAAATCTCATTAGCAGTACTGGTATATGTTCTAAGTATGTGAGCCTTATAGTCGTTACATAATTGTGCAACTAAGAAGCAAGAATGTACACACACAATAACACTGTGTCGTCTTTTCACTATAACAATGCATTCGTAATTACTGTCTAAATAAGTTGCCCAGGTTCTTGACTGGATAGTTAACTTTAAAACATAGTTGCATGTTAACAGTTTCTAAGTGTGACAAAGCATACTAGTAACATGAAGTGAAAAGTTTTATAGCAAAGACAAAGTTAAAAAGCATATTATCTTTCAATAAACGGTTTTACATGTGAAATGTGGTGCAAGCCTTTACTCTTCCTACTATGCAGAGCTCCAGCTTCAACGGAATTATCATGTGATATACGGTACATCGGTAAAGAATGTTCAAATTTTTCTCAAAGATAGCATCTATGTTATTTTTCTCTGAGCCAGCCGGCGCACGTGGCTGCCGGCGGTGTGAGTCATTGTCTGCTATCTCTTTGTTGGCGAGCGTCGTTATTGGGATTAGGAGACTTAACTTCTACAAATTCACCTTGTCGAGAGGGCCCTGCCCTGTTTGAGTCCCGCCAGTTCTGATGAAATTCAGGTCTGTCGTTTTGTCGGTAGTTTACACAGTTTCTTTTTTGTCGGTCATGTCGTGGAGAATTTCTCCCGGAATCGTAACTGTGCGGTGGACCGTTGCGTCTGAAGTTATTCTGTCTCCCTTGATAATAATTATTTTGGTTCCCATATTGTCTGTTTCTATGGTTGTCTCTGTCACAATCATTACTATGGAAATGCGATCTTTCTCTGTAACTATTATTACTCTGCCAACAGTTGTCACACGGGTGGTGTCTGTTTTGGTCACGATTTACGTTGTAAGAATAGCCTTGTTGTGTCCAGTTATTATTTCTGTCGTCACGGAATTGTCACGGATGTGACCTATAATTGTTGTGTTCCTGTTTTCGCGTCCCGCGATTGTCAGTGTCAATTTCCAATTCTTGTAAGAGCCTCTGAAAAGCTTCAATGTCGTCTTTGCAACATCCTGCCAAAATAATATGTAGTAAATGTTCAGGCAATTTGATTAAGCAAATGCGGATGAGTTCTGAGGGGCTGTAAGGGTTTGACAGGTACTGATTCTTGTGCAACATGTCTTCAAAATATTTCACAAGACTGGAAAATTCAGATTGTTCGAAATGTTTCATCATTATGATCCTATGTTTTACTCGGTCTTGTGTAGCTTGAAACCAATATGCTGAGAGGAAGGCCTGGTAAAATTCTCCTTCACTGTGACAATTGTGAATGACCGATCGCATTCTTACAGCTGGTTCATTCTCTAAACAGCCACACATAAATTCTAATCTGTGCTCTAATGACCAGTTGGGAGGAAAACAATGAGAGAATTGATGAAGCCACGCTTGTGGATGAATGTCGTTGCCGGAATTCTTAAATGTTTTGAATTTACGTGTAGTAATGAACAGCTTATAGTCAAAATCATTGTGTCGGCGAGTCGCATAACGGTTATTGTTACGTCGTGTCGGCGGTTTCATCTCAATATTCGGTGCACCTTGCCAAATTCTTTCATAATTTCAGAAGTGCCCTATGTTATTATTTCGCGGCTTTTCCGTATTTCTATGTCCCTGCAGAAAGCAATGGAAACCACTGCATTAAAGACACGTAACGTGTATCCACAGGACATGTGGCCTGTATTTGAAGAAGTGTCATGATGATCTCTCCATTGGCAAAAGATTCCGGAATAGTCCCCCATTCGGATCTCCAGGAGGGGACTGCCAAGGGGGAGGTTACCATGAGGAAAAGATTGAATAATCAACGAAAGGATAACGTTCTACGAGTCGGGGCGTGGAATGTCAGAAGCTTGAACGTGGTAGGGAAACTAGAAAATCTGAAAAGGGAAATGCAAAGGCTCAATCTAGATATAGTAGGGGTCAGTGAAGTGAAGTGGAAGGAAGACAAGGATTTCTGGTCAGATGAGTATCGGTTAATATCAACAGCAGCAGAAAATGGTATAACAGGTGTAGGATTCGTTATGAATAGGAAGGTAGGGCAGAGGGTATGTTACTGTGAACAGTTCAATGACCGTGTTGTTCTAATCAGAATCGACAGCAGACCGACAACGATAGTTCATGTATACATGCCGACGTCGCAAGCTGAAGATGAACAGATAGTGAAAGTGTATGAGGATATTGAAAGGGTAATGCAGTATGTAAAGGGGGACGAAAATCTAATAGTCATGGGCGACTGGAATGCAGTTGTAGGGGAAGGAGTAGAAGAAAAGGTTACAGGAGAATATGGGCTTGGGACAAGGAATGAAAGAGGAGAAAGACTAATTGAGTTCTGTAACAACTTTCAGCTAGTAATAGCGAATACCCTGTTCAAGAATCACAAGAGGAGGAGGTATACTTGGAAAAGGCCGGGAGATACGGGAAGATTTCAATTAGATTACATCATGGTCAGACAGAGATTCCGAAATCAGATACTGGATTGTAAGGCGTACCCAGGAGCAGATATAGATTCAGATCACAATATAGTAGTGATGAAGAGTAGGCTAAAGTTCAAGAGATTAGTCAGGAAGAATCAATACGCAAAGAAGTGGGATACGGAAGTACTAAGGAATGACGAGATACGTTTGAAGTTCTCTAACGCTATAGATACAGCAATAAGGAATAGCGCAGTAGACAGTACAGTTGAAGAGGAATGTGGACATCTCTAAAACGGGCCATCACAGAAGTTGGGAAGGAAAACATAGGTACAAAGAAGGTAGCTGCGAAGAAACCGTGGGTAACAGAAGAAATACTTCAGTTGATTGATGAAAGGAGGGAGTACAAACATGTTCCGGGAAAATCAGGAATACAGAAATACAAGTCGCTGAGGAATGAAATAAATAGGAAGTGCAGGGAAGCTAAGACGAAATGGCTGCAGGAAAAATCTGAAGACATCGAAAATGATATGATTGTCGGAAGGACAGACTCAGCATACAGGAAAGTCAAAACAACCTTTGGTGACATTAAAAGCAACGGTGGTAACATTAAGAGTGCAACGGGAATTCCACTGTCAAATGCAGAGAAGAAAGCAGATAGGTGGAAAGAATACATTGAAAGCCTCTATGAGGGTAAAGATTTGTCTGATGTGATAGAAGAAGAAACAGGAGTCGATTTAGAAGAGATAGGGGATCCAGTATTAGAATCGGAATTTAAAAGAGCTTTGGAGGACTTACGGTCAAATAAGGCAGAAGGGATAGATAACATTCCATCAGAATTTCTAAAATCATTGGGGGAAGTGGAAACAAAACGACTATTCAGGTTGGTGTGTAGAATATATGAATCTGGCGATATAACATCTGACTTTCGGAAAAGCATCATCCACACAATTCCGAAGACGGCAAGAGCTGACAAGTGCGAGAATTATCGTACAATCAGCTTAACAGCTCATGCATCGAAGCTGCTTACAAGAATAATATACAGAAGAATGGAAAACAAAATTGAGAATGCGCTAGGTGACGATCAGTTTGGCTTTAGGGACGAGAGAGGCAATTCTGACGTTACGGCTAACAATGGAAGCAAGGCTAAAAAAAATCAGGACACTTTCATAGCATTTGTCGACCAGGAAAAAGCGTTCGACAATATAAAATGGTGCAAGCTGTTCGAGATTCTGAAAAAAGTGGGGGTAAGCTATAGGGAGAGACGGGTCATATACAATATGTACAACAACCAAGAGGGACTAATAAGAGTGGACGATCAAGAACGAAGTGCTCGTATTAAGAAGGGTATTAAGAAGGCTGTAGCCTTTCGCCCCTACTCTTCAATCTGTACATCGAGGAAGCAATGATGGAAATAAAAGAAAGGTTCAGGAGTGGAATTAAAATACAAGGTGAAAGGATATCAATGATACGATTCGCTGATGACATTGCTATCCTGAGTGAAAGTGAAGAAGAATTAAATGATCTGCTGAACGGAATGAACAGTCTAATGAGTACACAGTATGGTTTGAGAGTAAATCGGAGAAAGACGAAGGTAATGAGAAGTGGTAGAAATGAGAACAGCGAGAAACTTAACATCAGGAATGATGGTCACGAAGTCAATGAAGTTAAGGAATTCTGCTACCTAGGCAGTAAAATAACCAATGGCGGACGGAGCAAGGAGGACATCAAAAGCAGACTCGCTATGGCAAAAAAGGCATTTCTGGCCAAGAGAAGTCTATTAATATCAAATACCGGCCTTAATTTGAGGAAGAAATTTCTGAGGATTTACGTCTGGAGTACAGCATTGTATGGTAGTGAAACATGGACAGTGGGATATCCGGAACAGAAGAGAATCGAAGCATTTGAGATGTGGTGCTATAGACGAATGTTGAAAATTAGGTGGACTGATAAGGTAAGGAATGAGGAGGTTCTACGCAGAATCGGAGAGGAAAGGAATATGTGGAAAACATTGATAAGGAGAAGGGACAGGATGATAGGACATCTGCTAAGACATGAGGGAATGACTTCCAGGGTACCAGAGGGAGCTGTAGAGGGCAAAAACTGTAGAGGAAGACAGAGATTGGAATACGTCAAGCAAATAATTGAGGACGTAGGTTGCAAGTGCTATTCTGAGATGAAGAGGTTAGCACAGGAAAGGAATTCGTGGCGGGCCGCATCAAACCAGTCAGTAGACTGACGACCAAAAAAAAAAAAAAAAAGAAGTCCCTCTTCCCGTTTTGGAGCGCGAGTGTCCTCTGAAATATGTAATTTTTGTATTACTTGTGCCAACTGATCTTGTACTTCCCGGATTTCTCTTTTGTGTTGCGTATTAATTTGATTCTGATTTTGTTTGAATTTCTTAATTTGTTCATACTCTTCTGTGTCAGTGATGGCTACAGGTCTTGTGTCATTCAGATCATCGTCTACCTTTGCAGCTAAGTTAGTGAACTGATCCGAAAGTTCGGCTACTTTCTCCGATAGTGCACTTATTTCCTCAGTGTGTTTTTCTGAACCAAGTTTCAGAGTGTCCATTTGTGTTGAAATCGTATCTACTGTGTCCTTTAAGTTTTTCTGAGTTTTTGCAAGTTGCGTAACCGAATCGGTAGATGCAACTGAGTCAATTTTAGCTTGCAAGGTCTCATGATTTTCATGAACAATAGTTTGCAGTTCTTTTATGGCTGCTTTGTGATTCTGTAATGCATTTTCATGCCGAGAAAAAATAGGTTGGAAATGCTCACAAATTTGTGTTTTTACGTCATTACAGACTTTTTGACATTTCGATTCGATTTTATGTAACTCAGTAGTTAAATCTTCACGTGTTTGTTCAAGCGTGGTGTCAGATTTTGTTCCATTGCGTCTAACTTTTGAAGATTTTGTCCCATTTGTTTCTGATTTTGTTCAAGTGTTGTGTCTAACTTTTGTAGCCTTTGTCCCATTTGTTGCATTAAGGGTAATAACAATGCACTGGTGTCTGAAACATGTTCCTCAGTGCTATTCGGCAGTGCATTTGAACCGGGAATATTCGCATTTTTAAAAGCAGAAAATGTGTCTTGACTTATTTGCGAAAACGGTGAGTATGCAAAACCTGAATCTACAGTATTTGCAAGATTGTGTCCTGCCATTTCGGATTCCTGAGGCTAGCTGTTGCCGACCGATCGATAGATAATGCTTCCCTGTTCACTAATTGTTTCACTGTCTACACCATTATTTGCAGCCCGCTCCATTTCCCTATGCACAATTGCCAAATTACTACTTTGAACATTAGTTAATTCATTACACGGTGGCCCTGATGCACTGCTTTCGTCTTCACTGTCATTTCTCAGTTTACTTTGGAGCCTAGTATTACGTTTTTCACACGCCACTATTGTTACAATATTTCACACGATAACACAGAAAAGCACAATTTGAAGAGCAAAATAAGAAAACACATTAATATAGCACTGAAAATAATATCTAGTTAATTGCAAGCGCAGCTGCGAAATACTTGGTGCAAATCTACATGCATGCCACAACTGTTTAACTGTACAACAATGAAAAACTACAACTACAAAGGAAATTCTCTCTATAATTACGCTCTAGCAATAAACAATAGCTACACTAATCACACAAACTACAAGAAAAAAATCAGAAGATTCCAGTGAGGTATCCTCGGCTAAGGGTCGACATATGAAACGTCCCCTTGGAACAATTATACATGACTGTGTTTAAACTGACACACAATATTTTTAGCGCAACGCAATCTGACTTTCAAAAATCCCTACAATGGCCCTGACTAACATTAACCTATACCTTTCACAAATCACTTACCTCACAAAAATCTTCGTTACTCGAACTACTGCAATACAGCGAGCGCCACTACTGCCAGCTAAATAAAAGATTCAAACTACTGAAGGCACTAACTACTGATAGGCATAGTTAGCAAATGAAAGATTTTGATAGAGAGCAAACAATTTATTTACCTTAATGGTGATCAAAAGTCGTAATATACATAGCAGTTCATGACATCCATTCATACAAATTTACTGTCTCTGTCCAGATCATCCGCTATCAAAATTCCCCACATCACCAGTGCTGGCGGCTCACCTCCAACTGCGCAACGCTATGCGCTGTTAACAGCCAACTGCCCAACACTACAATGGCGAATATTGCAACAATGCCGACCAGCCTAAGACTGCACACAGCACAGTCAGTGATTTTCATACAGAGCGCTACATGTCGTTACCAACATAAAAACCTAAACAGCCTACTTACAGAGTTACAACTAATAATGCACATGATATTACTTCCACATATATGTAATACACGGTCCAATCACATTAATACGACCAGCACCTCTGTTCGACGTCAATGTCCAATAAGCACTCACAGACAGCAGGTGGCAGCACTAGCAGTTGAGGGTATATTAAGCGGGTCGGGGAGACGGGTAAAATCAGTACAGTCGTTGTCGTAGAGCGGAATCGGAGCGATTTATCGTACGTTCAAAAGAGCATCATCATTGGCTTTCGGGTCAAGGGGGAAAGCATATCCGAAACGGCTAAGTCCGTAAACTGTTCGTGTGCCACCGTGGTAAAAGTATACCGTGCATGGCAAAATGGCATTACTGAAAACCCGTGCCGAGCAACTGAGGTGCACCGCGGACCATAGATAACAGGGGCGAACGACAGCTGCCGAGAGGGGTACGGGTGAAAAGACGTGCAGCTGCTGAGCAACACACCACCCAGATGAACCAGGGGGCTTTTTTCTTCAGTCATCAGACTTCTGACTGGTTTGATGCAGCCCGCCACGATTTCCTATCCTGTAGCAACCTTTTCACCTCAGAGCAGCACTTGCAACCTGCGTCCTCAGTTGTTTGCTGAATGTGTTCAATCGCTGTCTTCCTTTACAGTTTTTACTCTTCACAGCTCTCTAGTACCATCTAAGCTATTCCCAGATTTCCTTATATATATCCTACCATCTTGTCCCTTCTTCTTGTCAGTCTATCCCATATATTCCCCTCCTCGCCGATTTTGCGGAGAACCTCCTCACCTAATTTTCAACATTATTCTGCAGCACCACATTTCAAACATTTCAGTTCTCTTCTGTTCCGATTTTCTCACAGTCCATTTTTCACTACCATATAATTCTGTGCACTAAAACAAGATACTCAGAAATTTATTCCTTAAATTAAGCCTAGGTTTGATATTAGAGACTTCTCTTGGTCAGGATTGCTCCTTTTGCCAGTGCTAGTCGGCTTTTTATGTCTTCGTTTCTCCACCCATCAACGGTTATTATGTTGCCTAGGTATTAGAATTCTTTACTTTTATCTAGTCCGTGATCATCAATTTGATGTAAAGTTCCTCTGTATTTTCATTTCTGCAACTTCTCATTACTTTCATCTTCGTTCGATGTCCTTTCTGTCTCCATTCTTTACTCATTAGACTGTTCCTTCCCTTCAGCAGATCCTGTAATTCTTCTTTACCTTCACTCAGGATAGCAATGTCATCAGCGAATCTTAACATTGATATCCTTTCGCCTTGAATCGTAAGCCCACTGTTGGACCTTTCTTTTATAACCATCATTGCTTCTTCGACGTACAGATTGAGCAGTAGCGGCCGAAGACTACACCCTACCTTTCACTCTTTTTACACTACTGGCCATTAAAATTACTACACTATGAAGATGACGTGCTACAGACGCGAAATTTAACCGACAGTAAGAAGAAGCTGTGATATGCAAATGATTAGCTTTTCAGAGCATTCACAAAGGTTGGCGCCGGTGGCGACACCTACAGCGTGCTGACATGAGAAAAGTCTCCAAGCGATTTCTCATACACAAACAGCAGTTCACCGGCGTTGCCTGGTGAAACGTTGTTGTGATGCCTCGTGTAAGGAGGAGAAATGGGTACCATCACGTTTCCGACTTTGATAAAGGTCAGATTGTAGCCTATTGCGATTGCGGTTTATCGTATCGCGGCATTGCTGCTCACGTTGGTCGACATCCAATGACTGTTAGCAGAATATGGAATCAGTGGGTTCAGGAGGGTAATACGGAACGCCGTGTTGGATCCCAAAGGCCTCGTTTCACTAGCAGTCGAGATGACAGGCATCTTATCCGCATGGCTGTAACGGATCGTGCAGCCACGTCTCGATCCCTGAGTCAACAGACAACAACCATCTGCACGAACAGTTCGACGACGTTAGCAGCAGCATGAACTATCAGCTCGAAGACCATGGCTGCGGTTACCCTTGACGCTGCATCACAGACAGGAGCGCCAGCGATGGTGTACTCAACGACGAACCTGGGTGCACGAATGGCATAACGTCATTTTTTCGGATGA
Organism: Schistocerca piceifrons; assembly: GCF_021461385.2. Lineage (NCBI taxonomy): Eukaryota > Metazoa > Arthropoda > Insecta > Orthoptera > Acrididae > Schistocerca > Schistocerca piceifrons. The sequence continues at coordinate 395,252,123 of NC_060138.1, read as the reverse complement.
ATCCAGGTTCTGTTTACAGCATCATGATGGTCGCATCCGTGTTTGGCGACATCGCGGTGAACGCACATTGGAAGTGTGTATTCGTCATCGCCATACTGGCGTCTCACCCGGCGTGATGGTATGAGGTGCCATTGGTTACACGTCTCGGTCACCTCTTGTTCGTATTGACGGCACTTTGAACAGTGGACGTTACATTTCAGATGTGTTACGACCCGTGGCTCTGCCCTTCATTCGATCCCTGTGAAGCCCTACATTTCAACAGGATAATGCACGACCACATTTCGCAGGTCCTGTACGGTCCTTTCTGGATACAGAAAATGTTCGACTGCTGCCCTGGCCAGTACATTCTCCAGATCTCTCACCAATTGAAAACGTCTGGTCAATGCCGGCCGAGCAACTGGCTCGTCACAATACGCTAGTCACTACTCTTGATGGACTGTGGTGTCGTGTTGAAGCTGCATGGGCAGCTGTACCTGTACACGCCATCCAAGCTCTGTCTGACTCAATGCCCAGGCGTATCAAGGACGTTATTACGGGCAGAGGTGGTTGTTCTGGGTACTGATTTTACAGGATCTATGCACCCAAATTGCGTGAAAATGTAATCACATGTCAGTTCTAGTATAATATATTTGTCCAATGAATACCCGTTTATAATCTGCATTTCTTCTTCGTGTAGCAATGTTAATGGCCAGTAGTGTATATCGAGCACTTTGCTCTTGGTCGTCCACTCTTATTGTTCGCTCTTAGTTCTTGTACGTATTGCATATCGCTCGTCTTCCACTATAGCTTCTTTCTTCTCAGAAATTCGAACATCTTGCACCATTTTACATTGTCACACGCTTTTTTCAGGTCGACAAATCCTACGAACGTGTCTTTCTCCCATTACCAACAGCAACATTAGAGCTGCCTCTTTGCTCCCTTTATCTTTCCTAAACCTTAAGCGATTATCATCTAAAAGATATACAATTTTTTCTATTCTTCTGTAAATTATTCTTGCCAGTAACTTGGATTCTTGAGGTGTTACACTAATTGAGCAATGATTCTCGCACTGTCGGCTCTTGCAATCTTCGGAATTGTATAGATGATGTTTTTCCGACAGTCTTTTGATATATCGCTAGTCTCATACATTCTACACAGCTACGTGAATAGTAGTTAAGTTGCCGCTTCTTCCAGTGAGTTCAGAAATTCCAATGGAACATTAAATTCTGATTCTTTTCTTCTGCTATCACGTCGTGAGACACGTGTTCCCCTCATACAGGCCTTCATTGTACTCCTTCCATCTATTTCCTATCTCCTCTGCGTTTAACAGTGAAGCATTGCACCCTCAAGGTTACCGCCAATACCTTTAATTTCACCGACGGCTGTTTTGACTTTTCTACTTGCTGAGTCAGTTCTTCCGGCAGTCATTTCTTTTTCGATTTTTTCACAGTTTTCATGCGGCCAATTCGCCTTAGCTGCTCTGAACTTCCTATTTATTTCATTCCTAAGCGACCTGTCTTTCTGTACTCACGAATAACATTTTTGTACTTCCTCTTTTCGTCAATCACCTGATATACTGCTTCTGTTAGACATGATTTCCTCTAAGTTACGTTTTTTGTACCTATGTTTTCCTTTCCAAGTTCTGTGATTGCCTATTTTTGAAAGATATCTATTTCTCGTCAACTGAACTGCTTACTAGCTATTCATTGTCGCAGTATCTACGGCCTCAGATTCATTCTTCCTTACTTGTCTCCGAAACTTCAGCCTACTCTTCATCGTTACTAAATTGTGACGTGAGTCTATATAACCTCCTGGATACGCCTTACAATCCAATATCGGATTTCGAAGTCTGTGTCTCGCCATGATGTAATCTAACTCAAATGCTGCAGTATCTGCTGCCTTTTCCAAGGTATATCTCCTCCTCTTGTGATTCTTAAGCAGGATATTCGCAATTACTAGGTGCAGTTTATTGCAGAACTCACTTAGACTTACTGCTCTCTCCTACCTACTAGCAGGTATATATCCTCCCGTAACCCTTTCTTCTACTACTTCCCCTACTGCCGTATTCCAATCCCCAATGACTATTAAATTTTCATCTCTCTTTACGTACTGAATTATTCTTTCAACATCGTCATGTACTTCCTCTGCCTCTTCATTCTCTGCTTGAGCTATTGTTATCGATGTTGGTTTGCTGTCGATTCTGACGAGAACAATACTATTACTGAACTGTTTGCAGTAACTTATTCTGAGCCCTGACTTCCTGTTCATAACGAATCGTACTCCTGTTATACCATTTTTTGCTGCTGTTGGTATTACCCTACACTCATATGCCCAGAAATCCTTGTCTTCTTCCAATTTCACTACAATCACCCCAGTATATCTAAATTGAGCCGCAGCATTCATGTATTTCAGCTTTCCATACCAAGGGGCTGCCAAGAGCCAACAGTGCCTCCCCAACGATCGTTCAGCGAAGGTTGCTGCGTAGGGGCATTCGCAGCAGACGGCTGTATCTTGCACTAAGGTTAATCGCTCTTCATCAATGACAAGGCTGGAATTTTCACACCAATAACGCAACTTGACGTCAAATGAGTGGTGACAGGTGGCCTTTTCAAATGAATGACGTTTTATGCTCCGTCTGACAGATGGCAAAGACCCTGCAACAATGGTCGGAGGGGTCCAGGCCGGAACAGAGAGTGTTATACTCGGGGGAATGCTTTCATGGCATTCCCTGGGTGATCTCGACGCTCTGGAAGGCAGAATGGATCAACACAAGTATGCATCTATCCTTGGTGATCAGGTGAACACCTAACTTTGTGTTCTGCCTTACGGCAGGTCTTGTCATGGGATAAGCCTCGTCAGAGAGGTCCACCGCATGAGCGTCTTGGGAAGCGATTCCAGTGGTGGTTTCCCGTTGCCCCCACTGGTGATGATGAAATGATAATGAGGACAACACAACACCCAGTCTCTGAGCGAAGAAAATCTCCGATCCAGCCGGGAATCGAACCTGGGACCCTCGGAGTGACAGACCGTCGCACTGACCACTCAGCTATCGGGGCGGACATGTGTACACCTACATGCTGTGTATTTTTGCTCGGCAAGGTGGCATGTACCAGCAAGGCAATGCAACGTTTCACACATCTCGCAGGGTACGTGCGCGCATCGAAGACCACCTGGGTGAGTTTACTGTACTCCCATGGCTATCCAACTCCTCTAATGTAAACCAGTCGAGAATCTGTGGGACCACGTCGATCGGGCTGTTCGCGTCACGGATGCTCAACTGGGAAATTTAGCTCAGCTGGCCATGGCAATGGAGTCGACATCGCTTCACATTTCTGTCGATACCTTCCAGTAGTTCATTGACTATCTCCCTGCGACAGGTGGCTGTTCAGGCTTTTGACAGGGGGTCACGTTAATGTGACTGGACAGTGTGCTAGTCTCGGATCCAAAAGTTATTCATTACTGTGTCAGGATCAGAGGTGTACAGATTCTCTTTCCAGCCTCCCTGCCGCCTGTCTCCGCCGGAACCAATAAAGAAGCTCAAGTTGTCACGACGGAAACCCAAGAGTACTCGCCTACTGAAGCGGAGTGGTTAAGCAGGCCAGCTTGGGTCTGTACAAGCCTGGCGAGCTTCACGGGACCCGTTCAGCCCGCTGCACCTGCCAACAGGCTGCCCTGTAAACCAAACGTAACTACTGAGTAGCCAGGTATATGTTTGCGTAGGTAGTTTCACCGTAGCTCAGTAATTGTAACAGTGGGAGCAGCAGAATGAACAAACCAAACATTAGGGAGATGGAAGAGAAATTAAGAATTGGAGAGTATACGGTCACAATTACTGAGCTGTATGAAATAAGAACGTCATAACTTCTGAACGGTTTGCGTTATGACGTTCAAAATGCACGGTTGGCCGCGGGGCGTAATGGGAACTAGTATGCCCATGCGCACATGCCTTATTTTAGTCGGCCTTTTGCACCTGAAAATTCAACAGTACTGTGTGCATGAGCGTATAACGCTTGGGAAGCTCTACTATCCGAGCAATAACAGCCCAACTGTGGCTCAAAGGAAGTTTGCGACCGAGTTCAATCTGAAGACAAACGGTCCAAGTGTGCTAATAATCCAGAATTTTGATTCCCAGGTTTGAGAGAACGAGTAGCGCTCGTGATGACAGTGTTGGCAATGTCGTTCGTCGAAAAAGGGTGAAAACGCCAGAAAATGTCGAGAAGACACGCGCTGTGTTTCAGACTAGCCCCAGGAAATCGATCAGACGAGCTGCACAACAGATGAGAATCAACCGGGAGACACTGCGAGAAACTGTTGTTGAAGACCTGCATCGTTTCCTATGAAAAATTCAAACCCATCAGCCACTGAGCCCCAGGGCCATGGAACAGCAGTTGTGTTTCGGCAACACTTTTGTTCACAGAATTGACGAACAGGACTTTGATGTGAATGTGGTTTGGTAACTACGAAGAAGCCATGGGTAACAGAAGAAGTACTACAGTTGATCGATGAGAGAAGGAAGTACAAAAATGTTCTGGGAAATTCAAGAATACACAGATACAAGCCGTGGAGGGATGAAATAAATAGGAAGTGCAGGGAAGCTAAGTCGAAGTGGCTGCAAGAAAAATGTGAAGAAATCGAAAAAAGAAATGATAGTCGGATGGACTGACTCAGCATATAGGAAAGTCAATGCAACATTCGGTGGTATTAAAGTAAGGGTGGTAACATTAATAATGCAACGTGATTTCCGCTGTTAGATACAGAGGAGAGAGCGTATAGGTGGAAGGAGTACGCTTAATGCCTCTATGATGGGGAAGATCTTTCTGATGTTATAGAAGAACAAACAGGAGTCGATAAAGAAGATATAGGGGGATCCAGTGTTAGAAACAGAATTTAAGAGAGCTTTGGAGGACTTACGCTGAAATAAAGCAGAACGGATAGATAACGTTTCATCAGAATTTCTAAAATCATTTGGGGAACTGGCAACAGAACGACTATTCACGTTGGTGTGTAGAATGTATGAGTCTGGCATGATACCATTTGACTTTTGGAAAAATATCATCCACACAATTTCGAAGACTGCAAGAGACGACAGGTGCGACAATTATCGCACTGTCAGCTTAAGAGCTCATGCATCCAAGTTGCTGACAACAATAATATTCCGAAGAATGGAAAAGAAATTGAATACCTGATGGATGTCGATCAGTTTGGTTTTAGGAAAGCGACAGAGAGACTGTTGTGACGGTACGATTGATAACGGAAGCAAGTCTAAATAAAAATCAAGGATGGTTCATAAGATTTGGCGATCTGGAAAAAGATTTCGGAAATGTCAAATGGTGTAATTGTTAGAAATTCTGAGAAAAATAGGGGTAAGTACAGGGAGACGGGTAATATACAGCATATACAAGAGCAAAGAGGGAATACTAGGAGTGGAAGACCAACAACGAAGTTCTGGGATTAAAAACGGTGTAAGACAGGGATATAGTGTTTCACAACTACTGTTCAATCTGTATATCGAAGAAGCAATGACGAAAATAGAAGAAAGGTTCAAGAGTGAGATCTATGATAATATTCGCTGATGACATTTCTATCCTCAGTGAAAGTGAAGAAGAATTACAGAACCTGTAGAATGGATTGAACAGCCTAATGAGAGTAGAATATGGATTGGAGAGTAAGCAGAAGAAAGACGAAAGCAACGAGAAGTAGCGAAATGAGAACAGCGAGGAACAACATCAGGATTGATGGTCACAGACTAGATGAAGGAATTCTGCTGCCTAGGACTTAAGATAACCAGTGACGGGCAGAGCAAGGAGGACATCAAAAGCAGACTAGCACTGGCAAAAAGGGCATTCCTAGCCAAGAGAAGTCTACTAGTATCAAAGGTAGACCTCACTTTGAGGAAGAAATTTTTGAGAACGTACGTTTGGAGAACAGCATTGATGGTAGTGAAATATGGACTGTGAGAAAACGGAACAGAAGAGAATCGAAGCATTTCAGATGTGATGCCGTAAACGAATGTTGAAAATTAGGTAGACTGATAAGCAGAGGAATGAGGAGGTTCTGCGCAGAATCGGAGAAGAAAGAAACATGTGGAAAACACTGAAAAGGGGAAGGGACAGGATGATAGGACAACTTTTAACACGTCAGGGAATGACTTCCATGGGACTAGAAGGAGCTGTAGAAGGCAAAAACTGTAAAGGAAGACTTAGATTGCAATACAGCCAGCAAATAATTGAGGATGTAGGTTGCAAGCGCTACTCTGGAATGAAGAGGTTGTCACAGGAAAGAGAGAAAAAAGAAGTAAGGCTAGTGTTCGTGATGACGGTGTTGGCAATATCTGTCGTCCAAGAAGGGTGAAAACACCTGAAAACAAGTAGAAGACACGTGCTGTGTTTCAAACCAGCCCCAGGAAACGGATCAGACAAGCTGCACATCAGGCGAGCATCAACCAGGAGACACTGCGACAAATTGTTGTTTAAGACCTGCATCTCTTCCCATACAAAATTCAAACCCATCAGCCATTAAGCCCCAGGGCGATGAAACAGCGGTTGTGTTTCGGCAACACTATTGTCCACATAATTCACGAACAGGACTTTGATGTGAATATGTTTTGGTTTAGCGATAAAGCTCACTTTCGTTTGGAAGGGTTCGTCAATAACCAAAATTGGCGGATTTGGGGGACTGAGTATCCGCACTTTGCGATCGAAAACTCTCTTCATCCTGTGTGGTGTGCAATGTCCAGTCACAGAATAATCGGTGCGATGTTCCTTGATGGCACGGTACTACCGAACGATACATGAAGGTTTTGGAAGATGATTTCATCCCCGTTATCCAAAGTGATCCTGATTTCGAAAAGATGTGGTTCACGCAAGATGCAGCTCGACCCCATCGAAGAAGAAGCGTGTTTGATGTCCTGGAGGAGCACACTGAGGACCGCATTCTGGTCCTGGAGTACCCAGAGGCCACTGGGATGGGCCTCGACTGGCAGCCATATTCTCCGGATCTAACAAATGCAACTCCTTTTTGTAGGGCTATAATAAAGACAAGGTGTACAGAAATAACCCCAAGACCATTGCTGAGCTGAAAACAGCCATTCAGGTGGTCATCGACAGCATCGATGTTCCGATACTTCAGCGGGTCATGCAGAATTTCATATGTTCTACATTACCGCCATTGATGGCAGGCATATCGAACATGTAATAACCTAAATCCGAATATCTGTAATGACTTTTACATGTTGAATAAAGTGTGTGCGCTCCGTAGTTTGCAACTGATTTACATTTCTTTTCTTACATACAGAGTTCAATAATTGTTATCCTGAAAATACTAATCAAGTAAGTCCAGCATGGGAAAAGTTTTCATGTGTTTACGAAGCAGCTTCATATAAGTCGCAACGCAAAAAGAGTAAAAGGTTATTAACCATTCTTTCGGGAAACCCGAGTATGTTACCACATGTCTGTAAATTAGACCAACAGCTTTCTCACTTCTCCAATATTTCGAAGGAGGACAAAGACTTAGTGGATGATAAGTGTGTAGAGATGTGTGCTAACGACTTGAGGCTATTTAGGAGTACAGAGGGAGAAGGCTTTCTAATTTTAGGGCAAATATATATTTGACATAGGAAAAAAATATGGCTCAGTGGCTGTAACTTACGTCCTAATATCCTTCACTCTCCTCTTTTTGTCCATCTCCTCCTCCTCGTTTCTTTGTCCATCTCCTCCTCACCCCCTCTTTGTGCACCACCTCCTCCCTCCTCTCTCTGTCCTTCTGCTCTTCCCCCTCTCGCTATCCATCTCCTCCTTCCCTCTCTCTTTATCCCTTTCCTCCACCCCTCTGTCCACCACCTCTTCCCGCCCCTCCCTGACCTGGAACCCCGTTTATTGTCCCTCCAAACAAAAGATTGATTGGGAAGTAAGGTCGCTTAAACTAGGAGAGTAATTTGGTTTGAATAATTGATGCACAGGGCATGAGAGAGACTGCACCCACTACTCGATATGTAAGGACAGTAGGTTAAAAAACAGTATTGCGCATAATATTTAGCCATAAGCACGTATATTGACGAGCCAAAGAAACTGGTACACCTGCCTAACATCGTGTAGGGCATCCGCGAGGTTTCGCAACACGACGTGGTATGGGCTCGACTAATGTCTGAAGCAGTGCTGGAGGGAACTGACACCATGAATCCTGCAGAGCTGTTCATAAATCCGTAAGAATACGAGGGTGCTGAGATTTCTTCTGAACAGCATGTTGCAAGGCATCCCAGATATGCTCAATAATGCTTATGTCTGGGGAGTTTTATGGCCAACGGAAGTGTTTAAACTCAGAAGAGTGTTCCCGGAGCCACTCTGTAGCAATTCTGGACGTGTGGGGTGTCACATTGTCCTGCTGGAATTGTCTAAGTCATCGGAATGCACAATGGTCATGAACGGATCAGGTGATCAGACAGGATACTTACGTACGTCTCACCTTTCAAAATCATATCTAAAAGTATCAAGAGTCCCTTATCACTCCAAATGCACACGCCCCACACCATTACAGAGCCTGAGGCTGAACAGTCCCCTGCGGCATCCAGGGTCCATTGATTCATGAGGTTGTCTGCATAACGTACACGTCCATCTGCTCGATACAATTTTAAACGAGACTCGTCCGACCAGGAAACATGTTTCCAGTCATCAACAGTCCAATGTCAGTCGTTGACGGGCCCAGGCGATACGTAAGGCTATGTGTCGTGGAGTCATCCAGGGCATAGCCCATATCAGTTATGTTTCGTTGAATGGTGCGCGCTGACACTTGTTGGTGGCCCAGCATCGAAATCAGCAGCAATTTGCGGAAGGGTTGCACTTCTGTCACGTTGAACAATTCTCTTTAATCGTTGGCCCCGGTCTTGGCATGCCTATACTGGTTTCTTTGTCACTTTAGTGTATATCCGAACATCCCCAAAGACACACGTTTTTCATATTGGGTGGATTGTGCTGCCATGTACTTCCAGGTACTCCATATCAGCGACCTCTGTAGTCGTTAGACATCGAGAGAGAGCAGAATGGGGCGCTCCGCGGAACTCACGGACTTCGAACGTGGTCAGGTGATCGAGTGTCACTTGCGTCATACGTCTGTACGTGAGATTTCCACACTCCTAAACATCCCTAGGTCCACTGTTTCCGATGTGATAGTGAAGTGAAAACGTGAAGAGACACGTACAGCACAAATGCATACAGGCCGACCTCGTGTGTTGACTGACAAAGACCGCCGACAGTTGAAGAGGGTCGTAATATGTAATAGGTAGACATCTATCTAGACCGTGTCCGCCCCATACCTGAGTGGCCAGCGAGACAGAATGTCAATCCTAAGGGCCTGGGTTCGATTCTCGGCTCGGTCGGAGATTTTCTCCGCTCAGTGACTGGGTGTTGTGTTGTCCTAATCATCATCATTTCATCCCCATCGACGCTCAAGTCGCCGAAATGGCGTCAAATGGAAAGACTTGCACCCTGCGAACGGGCTAACCCGATTGGAGGCCCTAGTCACACGACATTCATTCATACCTAGACCATCACACAGGAATTCCAAACTGCATCAGGATCCACTGCAAGTACTGTGATAGTTAGGCGAGAGGTGAGAAAACTTGGATTTCATGGTCGAGCGGCTGCTCATAAGCAAATGCCAAACGACACCTTGCTTGATTTAAGGAGCGTAAAGATTGGACGATTGAACAGTGGAAGAACGTTGTGTAGAGTGACGAGTCACGGTACACAACGTGGCGATCCGATGGCAGCGTGTGGGTATGGCGAATGCCCGGTGAACGTCATCTGCCAGCGTGTGTAGTGCCAATAGTAAAATTCGGACGCGGTGGTGTTATGGTGTGGTCGTGTTTTTCAAGAATGGAGCTTGCACCTCTTGTTGTTTTGCGTGGCACTATCACAACACAGGCCTGCACTGATGTTTTAAGCATCTTCTTGCTTCCCACTGTTGAAGAGCAATTCGTGGATGGCAATTGCACTTTTCAACAGGATTGAGCATCTGTTCATAACGCACGGCCTGTGGCGGAGTGGTTACACGACAATAACGTCCCTGTAATGGACTGGCCTGCTCAGGGTCCTGATTTGAATCCTGTAGGACACCTGTGGGATGTTTGGGACGCCGACTTCGTGCCAGGCCTCACCGACCGACATCGATACCTCTCCTCAGTGTAGCGCTCCGTGAAGAATGGGCTGCCATTCCCCAAGAAAACTTCCAGCACCTGACTGAACGTATGCCTGCGAGAGTGGAAGCGGTCATTAAGGCTAAGGGTGGACCAACACCATACTGAATTCCAGCATTACCGATGAAGGGCGCCACGAACTTGTTAGTCATTTTCAGCCAGGTGTCCGGATACTTTTGATAACATAGTGTATATATAGCTTACGTCAATCGGTCAAGAAATTTCGAAGGTTCTGGTAACAATGTTGCCCATTTATAATTATTTATATAGATAGCGTATATTAATACTATATAACCTGTATCTACGCAAGTGTTTAATAGATCATCGTCCAAAAATTTGAAGTAAACCTGTCGGTAACTCTTCGAGTTGCTTGGTAACAACTTTAAACAACGTATTGTCTTTATATAGTAGAATAGATTAGGCCTTGTCTTTCGCTACTCTTGCAAAAAAGACTTTTTATCAACATCAGAGCCCTATTCATAACTCTACAACAGAATCGTACAATACAAATTGCTACTTAGCGTAAAGCAGCTTGAATGGGAGTAAAGCAGCATTCCGTTCTGCTGATAACGTATGGCAGTTTGCCTTCCTGGTTGTCAGGCACGCATGAGGAGGTTAACAGCGGAATGTGTACACATCTGGTCACCAGGATAACAGGCGAGAGGCAGAGGTGGCCAAAGTGCGGCTCTGTAAGCGGCACGGCATCATCAGCTAAAAATAAGTAGTCCTAAGAACAAAAGTAACAACGGGTTGTCATCTTGGGAACTCCATCAGCTGCCGCTACGACCAAAGACGCCAGCCAAATCACCAGGCGGCGGTCTACGTCACCATTAGGAGGCGCGGCTATTACGGTCCTACATGCGTCTCCAAAGTCACGTGGCCGTATCCTTCTGTCGAGACGGTATTTAGGACGCCACATGGCCACAGGTGAGCCAGCTGAAGCTGACGCGCCATACTGGACACTATCGCCTTTGGTACCCTCTACGAACAGCCAGAACACTATTACGGGCAACAGTCAGCGACCTTGGCCTCCAAGGACTCCAGCGCCATGAGTGATATCTAGTGGTCTTAGGCTTTTTTTGTGGCTGTGATTTCTGGACAGCCATCCAAGCAGTGGTCAGTCTGGACATAGAATTTATATTGTTAGATTCGCAGTTATAGTGTTCCACTACGAATTTTTCACACTTGCGGGCTTTTACACAGTTACTAAACAGAGTCACAGTTTTCCGATTGAGCCAAGAACTCTTTTTGTGTTTCTGTAATTGAAGTAAGTGCTGCGATTGCGGTTTAATGAGAAGTCTCTTTTTTACGTTATGGCTATTAAAGTGTTCAGTGCTACTTGTCTACTGGGAAGCTTGTTCGTGCTTAGTGAACTCTTCTCAGGTCACTGAAGAAACGAATCCCCACTGTCTTGGAAAAGATACGTTACAATATGGACAGTTTATATCAATTTCTACAACAATTGTCATATAATATTTTCCACACGGCTGTCAGGTAAGGTTCTCAACTTTTAACACCAATAATTGGTAGCATTCAATCGTGTTTCCGTCCTACACTCGCCTCAGCTCTGCTTTGTGTAGGTCAGAAGTATGGTTGAATGCTACCAACTACTATTGTAAATAACTTCTGATTTAATCAATACATGCGCTCAAGAAAGAGAAACGTACATATCTTTGACAAAAATGAAATTAATTTAGGGATTAATACATATTTAATCGTAATTATTCACGTAACATGAAATTTATCTTCAGTCAAATCCGAAACGACTTTTCCCGAATGGCATCTCTGCCCTTCCACGCCGCACACAGACATTGATCGTCTTTCCTGCGCTCGCTGCGCAATTACGTATAAAACCATTTGGATATTAAGTGTGTGTGTGTGTGTGTGTGTGTGTGTGTGTGTGTGTGTGTGTTTGTGTGTGTATTTGTGTGTGTGTCAGTCGCGTCGCCTTTGCGAATATCATTGATTCCTCGAAGAAAAGATCTTTTGCTAAGTGTTGTACTTAAAAAAATTGCTGCTGAAACAGCAAATGCTAAAATTTTGAGATTATCACAGATTTTTCTCCGCCCACAGTAATCGCTATTCTTCTATTTGCAAACAACGTATCAAGCTATGAGGAATGTAGTAATAGGATGAGTTTTGCGTTACTCTGCACAACTAAAATCTCCAGATATAAGTTCTCACACATTTCCGATGACAAACCGTACATCCTACCTTTATTTTTTTTTTTAAATATTTTACTCTCCACATCGAAGGGCAGAGCGGACTGCTCGAGATGCAATCTATTCTAGAGGCCAGTTCTTTTCAGCCGAATACCAGGCGAGCTGTGAGTGAGGCCGCGGGATCCCAGTTAGTAACACTTGCAAAAGTATTTCCAAGTCCTGCTGTCGCCTTACTACCAAGCGAAACCTATCTAAAGCGTTGGTCGGAACAAAGAGATTGTAAATATTTGAGAGGTAATTTCCAGTTTTCTCATTTGTCCTACAACCAGGGCAACCCTTGAAAAAACTTTTGTTGGAACCTGGAGATAGGAACTATTTCCTTGAAACAATATGTTCCAGACAAAAAGTCAGAAAGTCTATGCAGTTGAATGTGTATGTGTTCATATCCATACTGAGTAAAGTTAAACACTTTCTTGAGGCGTGAAGTGCTTTTTTCCTCAATTTTCGTTTTTCACTGCTGGGAATATAACGAGCTTTTTGAGATCCAGCCTAAGACAGAGTTGCGGTTACCTTCAGCCAAGTGTCACGTTAGGCTGGATGTGAGACATTTGACAGAGGACTTCCGATCCCGGCATGCGCCTAATAACCACGGGAAATCTTCCGATAACCTTGATCGGAGTTGGTGGACGAGGAATACGTTAATATATGTTTTGAAACCATCATCCCAGACAAAATTAAAATTGCTATGTGTGTGTGAGACCACGCACGCACGTCTTCTCTCTCTCTCTCTCTCTCTCTCTCTCTCTCTCTGCGTGTGTGTGTTTGTGTGAGTATGCGCGTGAGTGTTGTGTAAGAGTGCTGCTCGTCGCGAACATTGCTTTTTAAATTCACTTAGTAGTACATTCTCTCACGTGATTCATCTGCAAGCAGTGGACGAAAGAAATCTGTTACTATTCTCTATCAATGTCGATTTTGTCACCATTATTACCCACTCCTTCCTATTTTAAATGTCACGGAACACATTTTAAAGTCGACGGTGTACAACAACCGGCCACAAACTGATCTTAGGTTACTTTATTAAAAAAGTGCTGTTAACGGTTTTATATTTATACAGTTCATAATGAGACAGTTTCCATGCTTTCATCAGAACAAACGATGCGTCGGTATACCGGTGAGTTGCCCTAGGATAATAATTCACAGTTACAATCGTGTAAATAAAGATGATTGCACAAATAAATACAGTTTTCCATAAGTACTTCACGAAAGAAGATGAAGTAAATATTCCAGAACACGGAACCAAAACAGCTGTTAGCATAAAAGTATACATCTTAGGTGTTGCGAAACAACTCAAATCACTTAAGAAAGGCAGGTCTTCTTGTCCAGTTGGTATACCAATCAGGTTCCTTTCAGAATATGCAGACACAATAGCGCCTTTCTTAACAATCATATACAACCGCTCACTTGACGAAAGGTCTGTTCGTAAAGACTGGAAAGTAGCACAGTTCACACCAATATTCAAGAAAGGAAATATGAGTAACCCATTGAATTACGGACCAACATCACTGACCTCAATTTGCAGTAGAATTTTGGAGCATATACTGTACTCGAACATTATGAATCACCTTGAAGAAAATGACTTATTGATATATAACCAACACGGATTCAGAAAATATCGTTCTTGTGCAACACAGCTAGCTCTTTATTCCCATTAAGTAATGAGTGCTGTCGACAAGGGATCTCAGATCGATTCCATATTCCTACATATCCAGAAGGCTTTTGATACCGTTCCTCACAACCGACTATTAATCAAATTGCGTCCATATGGAGTATAGTCTCAGTTGTGTGAATGGATTTGTGATTTCCTCTCAGAGAGGTCACAGTTCGTAGTGATAGACGGTGAATCATCGAGTAGAACAGATGTGATATCTGGCGTTCCGCAAGGTAGTGTCATAGGCCCTCTGCTGTTCCTGATTGCAGATGATGTTGTTTGCAGGTGATGCTGTAATTTACCGTCTAGGAAAATCATCAGACGATCAATTCCAATTACAAAATGATCTGGAGAGAATTTCTGTATGGTGCAAAAGTGGCAATTGGCAGTAAACAAAGAAAAGTTCGAGGTCATCCACATGGGTACTGAAAGAAATCCGATAAATTTTGGGTATACGATAAATCGCACAAATCTGGGGGCTGTCAATTCGACTAAATACCTAGGTTACAATTACGAGCAACTTAAATTGGAAAGACCACATAGATAATTTTACGGGGAAGGCGAAACAAAGACTGCGCTTTGTTGCCAGAACAATTAGAAGATGCGACAAACCCACTAAAGAGACAGCCTACATTACACATGTCCATCCTCTGTTGGAATATTGCTGCGCAGGTAGGATTGACAGAGGACATCGAAAAAGTGCAAAGAAGGGCAGCCCGTTTCGTGTTATCGCGCAATAGGGGTGAGAGTGTCACTGGTATGATACGCGAGTTGGGGTGGCAGTCACTGAAACAACTGCGGTTTTCTTAGTGGCGACATCGATTTACGAAATTTTAATCACCAACTTTCTCTTCCGAATGCGAAAATATTTTGTTGACACGCACCTACGTAGGGAGAAATGATCATCATAATAAAATAAGAGAAATCAGAGCTCGAACGGAAAGATTTAGGTATTCCTTTTTCCCACGCGCCATTCGAGAGAGAGAAGTAGTATGAAAATGGTTCGATGAACCCTCTGCCAGGCACTTAAGTGTGTCTTGCAGATTTACCGTGTAGATGTAGATGTAGATCTAGATGTAAAGACTTGTGTCAGAATACACCTGACACGAACTTCTGAAGTATTTGTTTTCATAGTTTTCTTCTACCAAATCATATTCGTAATGTTGGCTATATTTTCACAATCACACACATCGGTTTGCATTATTATACACTTTCATTAGGTCTCAAAATACATTTCCAGTGCGCACCACATGTTTTGACTCACAGTGTATGAAAACAAATACAGACTGAAAGCGGAGGCTTCGGTGGCCACCTTCACAGTCAATAAAATTCTTCTAGGCATGTGACCGCATTGCCAATGTGTAAAATTTCCGACGTTTCGGCCGCAGTTGCAAAGATGTGGCATTTTGGAAAAGGAAGCGTATATTACTATTATTTTAAATTGAAAAATTATTTTACATTAAATGTTGGGCGTTAAATATAAAGTGATAAATAGTACAGGTATTTCGTGAATGACAGTGTTACAAAGTTATTTACCAAGTGGCAGAGAAATAAATGTGGATAAGAAAGAATGTCTAATCCCCATTTACTGTTTGAATAGTGATGGTGAAAGTACAGTAAAATTTATTCATATTTCATATCATGAAAACTATTGACTATTGTAAATACATACAATATTATAACATTTGTTACTTTACCTACAGATAGTTGTAAAAATAATATATACAATGGAGTTTGGAGAGTATTTTCTGGACGTTTCTCAGCACACTATATCAATAAATTCAGGTTGCCCATTAAGGATATAGTCAGGAAAACTGTTTGTTCATTTGTGTGTGTGTGTGTGTGTGTGTGTGTGTGTGTGTGTGTATTTCTATTTACTTTGATAGATTCGTAGCCTCACCATTTTCTGTTAAGGTAATATTTTCAAGTTGTTCTCAACATTTCTCGCTGACTGATTTTTCTTCAGCGATTGGGACTATAAATTAAGATTTGCTCAAGTTGCAAAGTCTTAAAGAATCAAGGTATTCTTTGTACCTAATCTTAAAACCTCTGCCTTTCTGACCAATGTAGAATTTTGGGCATGTATCACATTGCAGCAAGTATCGAGATTTATTATAGTGGGTCTTGGAAGAATTTACTTAATGGCTTACTTCTCATTGTAATTTACTGTTAGTATAGAAGCTGAGTTTAATATTCTTCTTTTTAAATATGTTCACTATTTCGTATGATAGTGGATCTACTTATGGAATAACAGCATATTTAGAATCGCTTTATGTGGTGATAGATTTGTGTTGGAGTGAATGTTGTGTGATTTGTTGTTCTGTGGACCTCTGGTTTTGGTTTATATTTTGTTGTGGAGTTTGTCTATTATTATGGGATGATAGCCACTATCCTAAGCTACTGTTTTGATTACACTGATTTCCTTTCGTGGCTCTGTGTGACTCATACGTGCTTAGGTATGCCATGGCTCTGAAACATGGCATTTTGTGCTGGCTGGAATGTTACAATGAATTGTCAGTGCTACCATCTGTGGTGGTAGGTGTTCTGTAGACACCAAACTGATGTTAATGATTATATTACAAATTTTAAGATCAAAGAAAATTTATGATCTTATTTGTTTCGGGTTTACTTGCGAATTTAACATTTTTTTTTTTTTACATTTTGAAGAGGTCTGCTGCCAGTTCTGTCAAAAAACAAATTCTATCATCAACATATCTTCTGTAATAGATTATTTGTTTGAGACATGATGATTAGCTGAAAAGTGTTTTCATTCTATGTTATTGATGTAAGTGTAAGCTAATTTCATGGCCAAGCTACTTGCCATTGCCAAGCCATCATGTTGATGGTAGAGCTTATTGTTGAAACTAAAGTATTGAGCTCTGACTTCAGTGTAAGTACTGCTATGAGTTCAAAGTTCGCTGCAATACTAATGTTCTTATAACTATTTAGAATTTTTTCTTGTAATGTTAGTAGTCTCTATAACTGGGATGTTCATACATAGTTTGAATATGTCAAGTAATGCAAATTTAGAAGGAGATGTGATGTGGATGTCTTCAATGAAGTCTATGAGTTCATGTGTGTTATGTATGGTGTAGTTATTTTCAAAAGTAACTGTAAAGTAAAGGAAGAAGAAATTTGAAAATGGAAGTGAACTGAAGGGAGAACAAGTAAAAACTTTTAGGTTTTCCAGTGACATCCTAATTTTGTCAGAGATGGAAAAGGACTTAGAAGGGCCATTGAATGGAATAGACAGTGTCTGGAAAATGGGATAAAAGCTGAACAGAAAGAAAAGCAAAACGATGGTTATGGAATGTAGTCGTATGAAATCAGGCGATACATATGGAATTAGATTAGGAAACGAGATACTAAACATATTGGATGAGATTTGCTATTAGGGCACTGGAATAACTGATGATGGACGAAATACAGAGGATATAAAATGTAGACTACAATGCCAAGATAAGCGTTTCTGACAAAAAGTAATTTGCTAATATCAAATGTAGATTAGGAAACGAGATACTAAACATATTGGATGAGTTTTGCTATTAGGGCACTGGAATAACTGATGATGGAGGAAATACAGAGGATATAAAATGTAGACTACAATGCCAAGATAAGCGTTTCTGACAAAAAGTAATTTGCTAATATCAAATGTAGATTTAAGTGTTAGAAAGCCTTATATGAAGTTATTTGTCTAGAGTGTAGCCTTGTATGGAACTGAAATGTGAACGATAAGCGGTTCAGAGGAGAATGTAATAGAAGCTTTTGAAATGTTGCGCTATAGGAAAGTGAAGATTAGAAGTGTGTCTCACATAACTAATGAGAAAGTAGTGAATAGAATTGAGTAGAAAAGAAACTACTGAAACTACTGGCACAAGTAGACTAAAAGTAGTGAACTATTGATAGAACAGATTCTAAGACATTAAGGGACCACCACTTTGGTACTGGAGGGAAGTGTGGAGGAAAAGGGGGGGCTGAAATTATAGAGGGAGGCCAAGAGATGAATATCGTAACAAGATTCAGAAGAATGTAGGTAGCAGTAGTTATTCAGAGATGAAGAGGTTTGCACAGGACAGAGTAGTGTGGCGAGGTGAATCAATTGTATTCAGACTGAACATAACAACAACAGTATTCGGTAATAAGTTCTACTAGCTTCCAGCTTATGAAGTATGAAGGGCTATTCCTTAAGTTAAGTATTGAAGGGATGGGATAGTTTTGTTTATGAACCCTTGGCTGTGCCTTTAGTTTTGGTACTGAGCGATTCATTGTTATAAAGTTGCATACTTCACATTTGTTCAATAAAAAGTTACAGAGATGCAGTAGCTTATGGAGTTTAGTTTGTAATTTAACAGTGGGATCACACTTGATTTTTGTAATGTTGCTGCCACGGAAAACTGTAGGGTTTCCTCTATATGTTCTTTTTCATGTATTACGACCATAAAATTCCCTTTATTAATCTGTATTATGAGTGATTTGCTTCAAGACGGTTTATTAATATTCTTCAAATCCTTTACTTCAGTGCTTCTGTAGGTGTTATTTTCAGCTTTTTAACTATCAACTTCTTTGATTTATAAGCCAATGCTTTTTTCTCACACGTATCATATCAATTTATTTAACTTAAAAGCCAGTCCATCTTTCTCATTTGTGTCTAGTTTAGCTGCAGCTCATAAGAGCTTTTTACAGGCTATGAGATTTTTGACTGTGGCCGAGCGGTTCTAAGCGCTTCAGTCTGGAACCACGCGACCGCTACTGTCCCAGGTTCGAATCCTGCCTCGGGCATGGATGTGTGTGATGTCCTTAGGTTAGTTAGGTTTAAGTAGTTCTAAGTTCTGGGGGACTGATGACCTCAGATGTTACGTCTCATAGTGCTCAGAGCCATTTTTTGAGATTTTTGACACTATGACAGTTGAGTTTCATGGTAAGATTATGTTTCAAAAGATTATTTAATAGGGTAAATTCCGTGCTACTGAACTGGCTGTCAGCGATATTAACTATCCTGTCAAAAAATTGTGTGGCAAGACTGTTTATTTTTATCCCAACCTGATTTATAAATAGATTTCAAGGCTTCCAATTTCTTTTTGTTGTTCTGTAGTTACTTTATCATCTGTGTGCTGGAGGACATGTGATAATTGTAAAAGTGCGAGGCTTTTTTGTACCTGCAGATGCAAGTTGTAAATGAAATTGTTTAGGTTTCCGTTTTTCCTGTACGCCACTACGAATGTATTAGGAGAAAAGAAATACACACACACACACACACACACATACGTATACATACACACACACACACACACACACGGAGAGAGAGAGAGAGAGAGAGAGAGAGGGGGGGGGGGAGAGAGAGAGAGAGAGAGAGAGAGAGAGAGAGAGAGAGAGAGAGAGAGAGAACACCTCCCCTTACTACATCATTAACGAGCAGACTGAACCTGCTAATACTCTTTACCCAAACAACTTACAGGTAGTGCTCTCCAATATACTCGTAAGTGAAGTTTCAACACCTATCTGTAGATCAAGTGATAAATCTTATAATATTGTGTATATTTACAATAGTCGATAATTCTCATGACACCAAATGTGAATAAATTTTGATGCACTGTCAACATCACTTCAAATAGAGTATAAGGATTTGATGTACTTTCTTATCCACATTTATTTCTCTACCATTTTGTAAATAAGTTTGTAACGCTGTAATTCACCAAATCCCAATTTTGCACTGTGTGTTTAATGCCCCACGTTTAATGTAAAATAATATTTCAGTTTAACATAACAGTAATATATCCTTACTATCCCAAAATGCCATATGTTTGCAATTTATCACTGCAATGCGGCATCTTTAACATTCGCGTACTTTATAAACAATCTGTATTTGTTCTCATGTGTTGTGAATCAAAACACGTAGTGCGCATTCGATATTTGTTTTGTGACCAGACGAAAGTATTTAAAAATGCAGAGCGACTTATGTAATTGTGAAAATACAACCAACATTACGAATATGATTCGCTGGAAGAAAATTATGAAAACAAATAATTTAGAAAGACAAGATGCATTGTAACACAAGTCTGTAGCGTAAACACCTTTCTTAAATATTTGTAACTGTGAATTATTGATCAGCCTAGAGTAATTTACCAGTAAATCAAAGCATCGTTTAGTTTGACGAAAGCAGAAAGGTTGTCTGATGATGAATTGTATAAATTCGAAACCGGTAACGGCACTGTTTGAATAAAGGAAACTAAAACGAATTTGTGGCTGGTTGCTATGGAGCATCAACAATTTGTTTCACACAATAGCCACGGTCTTCAACCATGTCTATATGTGACAAAATTTCATTTGAAAGTACTTCTTCTACACTACCATCACTATGCCAAGTATATCATAGGATATTAGCCATCCTTCTGATTCATTTCAACAAGTTTCGGATTTTCATCCATCTTCAATTGGAGTAATACATTTACACCCTCATTGTTAATACATTTACAAGTTTGTGTCGAATGCATTTTGAGCACAGCAGCTGCGTTTTACACTGTGTCATTTAACCCATTGTTTCTTACTTATACACATCATATACACTTTTAGATTCATATGGTCGACATGTATCTCTTGCAGTAATTTCAGCCTCAGTCAGGGACCTCAGTCGCCAGTATCATGTATAAATTAGTGTTATCATCACTTTCTCACATTCAGCACCTGATCATCACTGAAACGACTTTGTAGCTACTGTTTTTTTTTTTTTTTTTTTTTGCTTTAAGGTGTCACAGTAGTGGTCATTTGGTCGTTTTCTCAGTCTAACCTAATGATAATGTATCCTGTACACATAGCTTCACGGAACGGAAATAGTAAAGTAAAGCCACAACATCAAATCGTATACGAATAGTTCAAAGACAGACAGCTTGTAATTAAAAGATACAGATTCCAGAATGAGATTTTCACACTGCAGCGGAGTGTGCGCTGATATGAAACTTCCCGGCAGACCAAAACTGTGTGCACTGACCAAGACTCGAACTCGGGGCCTTTGCCTTTCGCGGGCAAGTGCTCTACCATCTGAGCTACCGAAGCACGACTCATGCCTGGCCCCCACAGCTTTACTTCTGCCAGTATCTCGTCTCCTACCTTCCAAACTTTACAGAAGCTCTTCTGCGAACCTTGCAGAACTAGCACTCCTGAAAGAAAGGATACTGCGGAGACATGGCTTAGCCACAGCCTGGGGGATGTTCCCTGAGCGGAGAAAATCTCTGCCCCAGCTGGGCCCTTACGATTGACCGATTGACATTCGGTCACGCTGACCACTTTTTTTTTTATTTTATGACCCGGGTCTCCTACTTACAACGCAAGTGCGCTAGCTCCTTTTTTTTCTAGTTTTTTTTTTTGCAGGTAAGAAGAAAACTAAAAACCTCTTGTGTATGAAAATAAAAGACAACGTTCTTCATAAAATAACACATTATCCTTTGAAAACGTAAAACATAAAAGGTTGCTATATTTCCGCAACGGCCTTCTTTTTTTTATTCTTTTTTATTTTTATTTATTTATTTATTATTTTTTTTGTTAACGTAAATGAGTATACAGTCTCACCATCAGCAGCAACCTCCTTTTCTTTTCTTTTTTTTTTTTTTTTTTTTTTTTTTTGGAACACAGGAGAAAGAAAACAAATAGGCTGCAGATAGAGAGCTATGCGTGAAAAGGATAAACATGTGTAAGGAAAAAAAAACTTAGAAGAGGAGGAAAAAAGAGAAGTGAAATAAAATAGGAATACTTTCTGCGCCATGCTCCACTTTGGCGCGCCATCAGAACAAAATGCATTGACCATTGAAGGGGAACGTGGGATCGTCCAGTCTTGGCTGGCACGGTTCGTTGAGATTCCAGCTTTAAGGCGGGTTGGTGAAAATACTCTGTAAATAGTTCGCGAAAGTGGCCCGACAGTGTCGATGTCGGCGAAAGGTGTGGTGATGTACTTGGAGGTGTGTCCAAAAGTCCGCCGGATCGACGATGTCGTCCCGGAAGAGGTAGTTGACAGCCATGCCACTGATCCATGTGATGGTGTGCCACTTAGCCGATGGAAAGTAGGTCATGTCGGGATATATCATCATGGTACTCGGAGGTAGAAAGCCACAATCTTCTGTACGAGGGTCCAGACAGCTGCTGCTGGCCCACACTCAAAACGATGTAAATCTGTATCTTCGACATTGCACTTGAGGCACAGGGGTGAGTCCACCAGTGCGATGTGATGCAGTTTCTGTCTTGTAGTATACGTGCCGTTGACGAGAAGGTACCACATAGAGGTGGTGTCAGTGGTGTGATATGGTCGGTGGATCGTTTTCCAAACTGTAGGCCATGAAACCTGGGGGTGACGTGTTTCGACGGGGTTGTGGGGTGGAGACTTTCGGAGAAGGCAGTAGATGTCGCGGATGGTCGTCTTCCTGGTCCTGGGGAGCTCGGTGCATATGTAACTGTGCTCCAAAAAGAAACGGCCGATATGTGACATCGGAGGTGGGATGTGTGCCAAAGACGTCGGTGGGCGTCTCGAAACAGGTGCGAGCTCGGTGGTCAACATTCCAGTAAAACTAGCATTTTGGCTTTTCCATAACCGGAGTATAGTATTGGTGTAAAGTGTCGTAGTCCTGGCTCTCACATTAACCAGATCGAGGCCACCATCCCACTTCGGTAAGGTGAGAGCTTCACACTGGACTTTGAAGATGTGTCCAGAACAAATGAAATAGCCGAAAGCCGCCTGTAATCTGGCCGCCATTGTCGCAGTGATGGGCAGAATCTGCGCTATATGAGGTATCCGAGCTGCCAGATGGGTATTGACGAAGGTGACTCTCTGGCACATATTCAGCGGGCGTAGTACGTGATTTTGTATGTTGGCCCGGATGCGTTGCAGCAGCGCCCGAAAATTGATCGCCGAGGTACGGCGAATGTCTCGCGTGTACACTAATCCGGGACAACGAAGGGTGTCCACCAGTTGAAATGGGACTACGCTGTCTGCGGGAAGGCCGCGGCCGATCTTCATGGCGCATGATTTTGCCACGTTCACGGCGCTCCCTGCCCCTGCACTGTAACGGGTAATCCACTGCATCGCAGCTTGTACGTCGGCCGCTGAACGTACGACGAGGGCCAAGTCGTCCGCGTAAGCTCGGCAGCGGAACATATGATCCCGGAGTTGAATACCTGTCAAACGTCGCCGTAATCCGCAAATAAGTGGTTCCATCGCAATAGCATAAAGCACCGTCGACAAAGGGCAACCCTGCCGTACTGAGCGTTCAATCCGTATAGGTTCTGTAAGTCTGCCGTTGACGAGAAGTCTGGACGTTGCTCCACGAAGGAGCCGCATAATCACTTGCGTGAACGTCGGGAAAATTGCCATTCGGTCCATCACTGCGTTGAGGAATGCATGATTGACGCGGTCAAACGCTTGTTTGAAGTCGATGGAGATTAAAGCGCCTGGCAGTCGCGAGTGTGTTGCCACAGCGATCACATCTCGATATTCACTGAGGGCTGTCTGTATATTACGATCGCCGCGTAAGGATGTTTGTTCGTGGGAAACAATGTCTCGTAAGACATGTTTGAGTCGCACTGCTAGAAGGCGTGTGAAAATCTTGAAGTCGGAATTGAGTAACGTGATCGGTCGATAACTGTCGAGTCGTGTTCCTCCTGCGGGTTTCGGGACTGGTACAAGTAAGCCTTCCATGGACATTGGTGGCGGGTTCGCCACGCCGGACAAAAGTTTCCAATACATGTCCCTCCATCGTGGCATCATCAAATCTTGGAAGGTTCTGTAAAATTCGAGAGGTAAACCATCCGGGCCGGGAGACCGATTCAGAGACCCTTTGGCCACAGCGCCTTGGACGTCGTCGGTGGTCACCAGAAGTCAGGAGGGTTGCAGCTGCTGCGTTTAGAGTACCAAGTGTCTCCTGGGCAACCTCAGCAATGGCCTCTGCACCGGCAGGTACTTCTTGATAGAAAAGTCTATAGTGCGTTGTGAATGCATCCGCAATGGTAGCTTGCGAAGTCAGCCGTCGTCCATCAGGTAAGTCTAAAGTTGTCATTAAAGCCTGTCGGCGTCGACGAACATTTTGAACAATATGATGCATAGAAGGTTATTCACCGTTAATCCTATCATGGCTGCGTGCTCGTACAATGGCTCCCTCTAGACGGTATCTGGTCAAGGTTAAAATCTTTGCCTTGATGCGTTGAGCTTCTTTTAGACGATCAGGGGATGGAGGATGATCCATAAGTTCACGTAGAGCGCTATAGTAGAAATCAGTTGTATGGTGATTCCACCTGGCTTTGGCTCTGCCATAGTGTGTCAATGTGCGTCGGATGGCCGGTTTGGCGCACAGCAACCACCACTGCAGTGTGGTCTTGTAACGCATAATGCGTTGAACACAGGTGTGCCACGTGTCGGTGACCTGTTGTCGACATTCAGGGTCCTGCAGTAGCGCGACATCGAGTTTCCAAGGTCCTGCACTACGCCATATAGATTGTCGACGTAGGTTCATGGTACAGATGTAGATGTCATGATCCGAAAAGGCAGACGGCCAACGTTCCGCGTCGAAACAGATTTTAGAGCGTTAGAGATGTATATTCTATCAAGTCGGCTGGCGGAGTGGCTCTTGATGTGTGTATACCCCGGGCGGTCGCCGTGTACCACTCGCCAAGTGTCGAGGAGACGAAGGCGGCGGACGAGGAAGCGAAGTTCCGGACATGTGGTGAAATGGGGGTATTGGTCTGTGCGCTCGAGAACACAGTTGAAATCTCCACCTACGATGAGATGATCGTATCGGCCGAGGAATAAAGGCGTGATATCTTCTACGTAGAACTGGAAGCAATCCCTCCGTTTATCAGTGCCCGACGGGGCGTAGAGATCTATGATTTTGAGTGTTCCATAGCTGCAGGGGCGGCGTACGTCTCATATCCATAACACCCAGTCGAAGTTGCTGTCCTCAGTTCTTGTAACAGGGCGATGTCGATGTCCGCTGCTCTTAGCCTGTCACGGAGCAGTTGAAGTTTAGCGTGGGAGCCGATATTATTAGTACTGATAGTAGCTATTCGGTACGCCTGATGGGAGATCCGTGCTGCCGATAGGTTCGTAGCTGGTGAAGATTGTTGTGGTGGATGCTCGAAGTCCATAGAAGTAGCAGGAGTCGCCGTAGAAACTTCCCCCATTTTAGTGTTGGTCTAACGGAGAAACAGATCTCATTTCCGCATCAGATGGAGGTGGGAAATCCGTGTCATCCGCCTATGAAAAATCTCCGACAGGTTTGACATCGGCGAGAGGTGGCAGCGCTGGCCGAGTCGACTCAATTGCGTCGGTGACAACAGGCGTGCTGTGTTCCATGGATTCTGGGCGCGGGGCTTGCGCACGATCTCTGTTGGACGGTTCACCGTCTTGTGGATGACACGTCTCCGTGACAGAGGAGAAAGTGTTATCGTGTTCTCCGTCAGAGTGATGTGCCATCTCTTCGTCCTGCGGAGGGGGCTCATGGTCGATTCTGAAGTCTTGCGACATTTTTATCGTCGTTTGGGCGACTTCTGCTTTCGACAATGAGTTTCGGTGTCTGAGGAAGGAAGAGATTCACGTCGTTCCGGTACAAAAGCCGCAGGTGCTATGATGCGGTCGTCATTCTCCAGAACGCTCTCATTGGTATCCTTGTGATCTCCTAGCGTGGGTGTGTCCGGCTGTTGGACATGTTCACGGGCGGCATCGCCGGTGTCAAGGTGCTGGGACGCCTCCTGGTGTATCGGACCAGACAGACGCTCATGAACGGCGTCTTGTGAGGGTTGGACGTGCAGTGTCGCCGCATAGGTGACTGGAAGGGTGGTCGTGGTTCTGTCGGTGTTCGTATCGTCGGGCCTTAGTTGTGTGATGCGTCGTTGCAGGCATTCATTACGGACGTGGCCTTATTTTCCACAACCGGAACATGTTCGAGGTTGTCCGTCGTAAATGACCACCGCACGGCAGCCGCCGATAGAAATGTACGATGGAACGTGCCGTTTGAGATCGATTCGGACTTGTCTCACGCCATTAAGCACCGGATACGTCGTAAACTGTGCCCATGTCTCGGCTACGTGGCTCTGGACTTTTCCGAACGGGCTTAGCGCCGCGATGACTTCATCTTCAGTCACCTCTAAAGACAGTTCGAAGACACGGATCGTCCGGAGGCCAAGTCCTGCATGGTCGACATCCACAGGTCCGACGTTTCCGTCGGAGTGCCGAAATTTTAGTCCATGTCGCGTCCTTTGAATAATCTCGTTGCAGGCAGCGTCAGAAGTCATCTTAACATAAACGACGCTGCTAATGATCGATAGGTGTATGCCGATGAGTTCGTCACTGGGGATCTTCACGTCTTCGCGTAGGAAGCGTTCGACGGCCAGTGCTTTGGGTCGTGCGTATTCATTTGAGAATGTGAACTTGAGAGTGTTCTTCCTGTAAGAGTTGGCCATTAGAGCTTGTTCGACTGAGAAGCGCTGTGACGAGGAAGTAAACAAAACACTCCGCGCGCGCAGCGGCGTGGACGGCCGAGCGCGGTGCGCACTGCTGTCCTGCCGAACGCAGACTGCTCCATCTGAGCTACCGAAGCACGACTCACGCCGGCCCCCCACAGCTTTACTTCGGCCAGTATCTCGTCTCCTACCTTCCAAACTTTACAGAAGTTCTTCTGTGAACCTTGCAGAACTAGCACTCCTGAAAGAAAGGATACTGCGGAGACATGGCTTAGCCACAGCCTGGGGGATGTTTCCAGAATGAGATTTTCACTCTGCAGCGGAGTGTGCGCTGATGTGAAACTTCCTGGCAGAATAAAACTGTGTGCACCGACCGAGACTCGAACTCGGGACCTTTGCCTTTCGCAGGCAAGTGCTCTAGCATCTGAGCTACCGAAGCACAGTTTTAATCTGCCAGGAAGTTTCATATCATCGCACACTCCGCTGCAGAGTGAAAATCTCATTCTGGAAACATCCCCCAGGCTGTGGCTAAGCCATGTGTCAGCAGTATTCTTTCTTTCAGGAGTGCTAGTTCTGCAAGGTTCGCAGGAGAGCTTCTGTAAAGTTTGGAAGGTAGGAGTCGAGATTCTGGCAGAAGTAAAGCTGTAGGGGCCGGGCGTGAGTCGTGCTTCGGTAGCTCAGATGGTAGAGCACTTGCCCGCGAAAGACAAGAGTCCCGAGTTCGAGTCTCGGTCGGTGCACACAGTTTTAATCTGCCAGGAAGTTCCAAAAGATACAGTGTTGAAGAATCTTGTAATATAAGGTGGGGTCAACCGAAAATGGTCGATGGGGCAAACACTTTACCGTTGTTGCGATCAGATAAAAACCCAGGCAAATACGACACTGACAGAAGCAATATGCAATTTAGAAGACCTCCGGCTGTAGAAAGAGATTACGAACATGGCTCCGTTCTGCTACGACGTTCGATCTTGAAAAGCGACAACGATGGACGGATGACCTTCGTTGTGAGTCAATTTAGCTATATGGAGAATTGAACTTGTCATGCTTTGAGGACGTCATTCGTGGTACGACTAAAGAAAGCCTTTTTCTACTGAATTGGCTGCATTTTTAATTTTCATAGAAATAGTTTTATGATATATTGACACCATATGATTCAAGAGGCACAAATACATCTCAAATAACTCTTTAGTACAATACACAAAGATCTTTCACTTAGAGTTGCGAAGTGATATTTCAATTCAAACTATTGATTGTGTTCAGAATAACGTGTCTCTGCATTATTTTTTTACCAGTAACTGTGAAATCGGCTGTATAAAAGTCATAAGTAGAACTTTTCCCAAATCATTGTATTATGCGGAATTACTCGTATTTGCAGTTTTGTTTGCCATGTGTTTGATATGCATGGTACTATAGTCTTGCATATTGCGTTGCTACTTGTCATACATGAATTTAATACCCTTATTTCATTTGTACCCTAGTTGAAAAAGAACAAAACTTTACCACTGCTTGGGGATTGGTCTGTCTAATATTTAGATCTAGATAACTTCCACTGTCATGTTATAAATGTAATCGTATGTATATTCGTCTCCAGTTCATGAAGGTTCCCTCATATCTACAGAAGATTTAGCTGATTATCACAACGAAGAATATGGATTTCCTTAAGGTTCACACCAGAAAGGTAGTTCTGACGCTGCGCTTGATAAAGGGAGCAGGAATTAAGAAAGATTAAGACACCTTATTACCATCTGTCGTCCAAGACAAAACGTTCAACAACTTAAAACGGTGTACGATGTCTGAAATTCTCAGAAAATATGTATAAGCTGTAGGGAAAAATGTGTAATCTACAGCACGTGCAAGAATCAAGACGGAAATATAAGAATTGAAGACCAAGAGAAAAGTGGTCCAATTTGAACGGGCATAAGGCAATGACGCATCCTTTCTCCCTTACTGTTCAGACAATAAATCGGAAAAACACTGGGGGAAACTATAAAAAAGATTCAGAAGATGGACTAAAATTCAAGATTAGAGGTGTCCAAAAAAAGATTGTCTAATAAACTGCAATCATCTCCGAAAGTGGGGAAATTTACGGAACCTGTTGAATAAAATGAACAGTGTAATGTGCACAGAAAATGAAATGAGAGCAAACCAAAGAACGACAAAAATAATAGAGAGCAGCAGACATGAAATTAGTGATAAGTTTAACATCAACACTAGGAACCACTAAGTAGAGAAAGTGAAGGGATTCTGCTACCTTGGACATAAATTATCAATTGATAGACGAGCAAATAAGGATGTAAGAAAAAGACTAGTACAGACAAACAAGACATTCCTCGATCAAAGATGTCAACTAATATAGAACAATGGCCTCATGAGATGCAGAGTTTGACACAGGGAATGATTTCGTGGTGAGCCACATCAGACTACTCAGAAAATTGATGATTCTAAAAAAGTGGAGTGGAAATTTTAAGGTCAGAAATGGAGGTGGCAGCGAGTGAGAAATGAGACTTACAATAGTGGAACGTTGGAAGGGTTAGATGTCTTGGGGGAAGGGGGAGGGTGGGGGTAATTGTGAAGAAGCAAATGCCGTGTGTCATGGATAGAGGAAATTTCTTGGGTGGACAGGATTATTAACTGGACCTATTGGGACTGTCAGTCTGAGTGTAAGAGTTGATTTGGATCCGCCATAGGGGTAATACATTGGATGGGACTTACCGCAGATTTTGCGTTTAGGAGGAGACTAAAGACTAGGGTTGTGTCTGAAGAGACAGTGGGACTTCTTACAGTGAGCATCAGTGGACGGGTTGTAGCTGATTTGCGAAAGGCGGTCATTGTATGTGATAAGCTCGAGGGAGCGGTAGGCTTCAGAGACGTTTTGGAATGACGGTTTCCTGTAATGTGTTATAGCCCCATTGTACAGAATGTGGTCGACTGTATCTGAGTATTCCAAAATGCTCTGATGAGGTAGGTTGTGCCGGCATCATTTCTGATTCGGAGAGGTTTACATATGTCTAGGTAGAGACAGAAACTTACCTCTGCTTCTTTTTAATCAGTAGTGATGCTTGAAAGTTTTTAAGAAGGAAAATATGTAACACTAGAATTTATATCTACTGCTTGTAGCTGGCCTAAGGCCAACGTGATCGTCGCTAAAGAGATACGGATCAACTTTCTTTTCCATTCTGCTATACGTTATGTTTGTCACGGACTTGGTTGTATGAGATGTTAAGCTGATCGTACGATACTTTTCGCTCTTATTTGCCATTGTTTTCTTCGATATTATGTAGATGATACTTTTTCGGAAGTCTGTTAGTGTGTCTCCAGTCTCACAAATTCTACACACACACACTTGATTAATCGTTTGATTGTCACTTCCCCCATTGATTTTAGAAATTCTGCAAAAATGCTACGTACGCCGTCCACCTTATTTGATCGCGGTTCTTCCAAAGCTCTGTTAAACTTTGTCTCGCACTGGTTCTCCTATTGTCTTTCATATTGACTCCAATTTCTTCTTCTATCGCGTCAACATACTATTCCTCCCCATCGTAATGGCCTTCAGCGTGCTCTTTTCATCTATCTCATCTCTCTTCTGCACTCTTTATGTTAATACTTTTGCTTTTAATTTCAATAAAGGAATTTTTGTCTTCTCTGTACACAAAATCAGCTCTCTCAATCACCATTTCCTTTTCGATGTCTTCACATCTTTCCTGCAGCCATTTCGCCTTGGCTTCCTTGCACTACCTGTTTATTTTATTTTTGATAGATTAATGCGCTGTCTTCCCGTATTCCGCAGAACACTTTTGTATTTCCTTCATTTATCGATCAAATGAAGTACTTCTCCTGTTACTCAGCGTTTGTTCGGCCGGCCAGTGTGGCCGAGCGGTTCTAGGCGCTTCAGTCTGGAACCGCGCGACCGCTACGGTCGCAGGTTCGAATCCTGCCTCGGGCATGGATGTGTGTGATGTCCTTAGGTTAGTTAGGTTTAAGTAGTTCTAAGTTCTAGGGGACTGATGACCTCAGATGTTAAGTCCCATAGTGCTCAGAGCCATTTGATCGTTTGTTCCCTGTTATCTTCCTTGTAGCTATATTTGTCTGTACAGCTGTGATTGCCCTTTTTAGACATATCCATTCTTCGTCAGCGGAACTGCCCGATGTAGTATTGGCTATAGCAGCATCTACAGCCTTAGAGAATTTCATCAGCACATCATCGCTCGTCTGTACTTGAGTATCCCACTCCTTTCCACACTGGCTCTTCCGAACAATTCGCGCAAACTTCAGCCCACTCTTCATCTTCCTGGGGAAAGTTTACAATTCAGTACCAGATTTCGGAATCTCTATCCAACCATGATGCTGTGGCACAGCAAACGGTGGGAGTGGAAGTGGCTGGGTATTGTGTGGGCGAAAAACGCTTTACAAATTTCCAGCACATTTATTAACAACACAATCTAATAAATCAGAGCGCATGAGTAAAAAGAAGCCACAAGGAAAACGACCGAAACTAAATCCGCAGTTACTCTTTAACTTAATATCTGGCGTAACATGCCAAATGGAAAAATTCCTGCCCTTCAAATAATATTAGCTTTATAGTAACACGGAGGGCGCAAAACTATAGAAAACCGTTTTGCTAATAACTATTCAAGCTGCAAGGAATCTCAACAAAAATAAAGTAGCAAGGTTCCAGCTCAGGACACAATATCCAAAATTAAACCAACTTAAGTCGGCACACATGCACCAAAACTAATAGTGATACAATAATGAACAAAAGAAATAGTAGATAATTAAGGCACACTAAATCAGGCTACACAATGCTGGCCACAAGACGAAATAAATCTGAACAATAATTCAACCAAGACCATAAATCTCAAAATCAGGAAAATAAAACAGTTAAGCACAATTGACAATATTGTAAGGTACACCCTTAGGGTTTTTAATTCGTATAAAATCTCGTCCTATTTGACTTATTTCAGATAACAACGCTAGGTCTTGCAGCGGCCCTACCGTTATGGCAAAATGCTAGGTTGATGCATAAGTTCGTAGTGTTTTTGTTTTACGTGTTGGTATTCTGGTTTCTATAGGTTTATTTATCGATTGCCATTTTTTATTTGTAGCTCACTATTGCTATTTGAGTTTAGATTTTGTCATTTGGAGATAGCGAGTTGAGCTGTCAACGCTGGAAAATGGAGTGCTAAGTGGAGAAATCGGAACATTTCCGACATATTCTTCTGTTTGAGGGGAACAGAGGGGTGACTGCAGCGGATGTAGCCAGAAACATTTCCGCCGTGTGCGAGGATAATGCCATTGGACAGAGTACAGCAAGAAAACAGTTTTATCGTTTTACGGAGGATCGTCTTGACGTTAGTGACTCTCCTCGTTCAGGAAGATCTTCGGGGTTCGATAATGATCGTTTAAACGGATTAATCCACAATTAACCACGTCAGTGTACTCTAGAATTGGCAAATGTGATTAATCAATCCACCAACGTGTGACATTTGCATGTAACGAGAAAGGTTCAAACTTCAGGTGTGTGGGTACCGCATGCTCTAATCCAAAACCACGGAAATCAGCAGGTGCATCTCTGCTTGCTCGTCATCAACTGGCTCATGAACAACACCGACCATTCCTACCCTATGTCGTTACTGGTGATGAGAAACGGTGTCTTTACACTAAAATAAGGAAAAGAAAGTAACTTCCCGTGCAAAGACCTACACTCGTCCACGAATCATCATGTTGTGCATCTGGTGGGCCGGCGACGGTGAAGTGTACTACTAATTGCTTCGGGTGTTGATATTTATTGTCAGCAAAATAACTAGCACAGGTGAAGCTGAAACACAGCCAGACACAGATGTTTACACATCAGTGTTCAACCGAGCAGAAGTAGCACAACATTCCTCTTGCGCACTGCCTTCCGAGAGCAGACACTACAGCTAATAACATATGACTGCGTCTCGTCACCACTATCTTCTTTCGAGCCACGATTCTAGGGCCCGTCCACTCACCTAGAACAGGAACCGATGTCTCATCTTGATAACACTTCGCTGCTAGCTCAGTCACCAACTCCACCATCACTGCCTGCACTGCTGGCCACGAGAACTTGCCAGTCCTTGTACAGCCGACTCCCATCTCAGTTGCTCGTTTGTTGCTCTGCCTCCTCAATGGCTGTCTACATACTGTCCTTGTGTCCACTGAAACTCCATTAGCTTGCAGTCTCCATGATGAGAGCTGCCACTCCATCCTCCATAAAGACGGGTCCTCTATCACAGACTGCGAGCAGTCAACGGTCCTCGTCTTCTCAGGTGCCGCTATTCGCCAGCCACCTCCCTGAACCGACCACTCTGGGACGTAAACAACCCAGCTGGTGCATCAACCCTGGCCCACCACTGCAAGCGACATCTAGTCCTGCTGCAGTTCCCCATTGTCCCTAGTACTGTCAGGTGTTATTTCCACTTCCTTGACCCACACAAGGCTGCTCCCCTCTGTCCCTGATGACCACTCGTAGTCTCGCCACAGCATTTTTTTCCTTTATTGCATTTCGATTCCCCCTCTGGGGGGGGGGGGCGGGTTGGCAGCAGCTCTACAGCACACAGAAAAGTTAAAAAGCATAATGAGAATATAAAAAACAAGAAAAAAGGCGATAAAACGGTGACATAAAAAAGTTCGGTGACAATGTGGATGAAGACACACAATAAGTAGACAGGCACAGTTAAAAAAAACAAGGCAACAGTCTGGTTTCTGTTCACATGAGATAAAAAACACAACTAGCGACAGTATGGTGGCTGGTCACAACACTGACAGGGGATGCATAACACTGAACAGTCACTTAAAACATCACTATACAGATGACATGGTGGCAGATGGGTGGGGGGGGGGGGGGGGCAGGACCCGAACCGATGTGGGGGAAAAGGGGGGAGGAGAGGAAAATAAAAAAAGGGGAGGCGATGGAGAGAGGGGACATAGAAAAGGGGGGGCTGGGTGGACGCAAGAAGGAGTGGGAAAGCCAGTGGAGGGGAGAGCAAAAAGGACTAGGGGGAGAGAAGGAAGGCAGAGAGAGGGTAGGGGGGAAAACAGGAGGGAAAGGGGGGAGAGGGAGGCCAGGAAAAGGGACAGAGGAAGGTAGGGGGAGGTGGGAATCAGAGTTGACAGGAGGGATAAATGGAGAGAGGCATCATCTGGGAAGGGGAGTCGATGGAAGCCCCTTGGGAAAGGAGATGAAGGGTGTAGAGGTAAAGGGTAGGGGGGACACAAAGCTGAAGGCACGGCAGAAGGCAGGGGTTGGAGAGGAGCAACCAGGGGATGAGGGGGATGAAGGCAGCAGGAGGCGTGGAGGATGCGGATATGTTCGAGGAAAAGGAGCAGATGGGGGAAAGGAATCAGGTCATAGAGGATCCACGGGGGGGATGCCACAGCACTGCTTTCCGCTATTTTGTAGTTACTCTCACGCTCTGTCGTGACGGGAACTTATCACGAGTGCTGACAACAGCCAACAAATGGGGAACGAATTGAACTGTACCTTGAAACGCCAGTTCACGGCACATTATAATCCAGCTAGAATATTCCCATTGCTTTAGGCTTTTAGCGACTTTACTTCCTCCTTCTGCGATTTTTGAATGTTGTATTCGCCATTGCTACCTGAATTAGCTGACTCCTCATTCTTACTGCCTTGCCCGTAATGATCCATAACTCTGTCTTCTATTCTGTCTCATACTACAACACTACAATTGTAATGAATCGATTCAATGTCAGGAGAATGCGTACACTTTAATTTATTTGGGAACAATTTTAAAGTCCTCCTCTTCCAATTGGTTTATAGTGCATAATCCATTTATCGCAGCTGGTTGCACGTCATTACGTTGTTGCCTGAATGGTGGTACACACATTAGAAAAGAATTCCTATCAGCAGTTTTATTCTTCACAACGGGTATTTAGCATATAAGAGGAGATATTTATACTTGGTTCTTGCTTTTTCTGGTACGAAATTCTATTTCATCACATGTCAAACGCCGGGCTCTGCTGCTGAGTTTGTAGTCACTGCGAGACACATCTATTAGACTCCAGGTTCAGTCATACGTTGCCAGCAGCTGCCACTAGATGGAATTAACATCGTCTAAAACTACAAAACTACAATATATATTCTCTTAGCATCGTTGTCAATGAAAAAATAGTGTAATGTAATGTATCTGGTACTCAGGCTGATTCAGCTGCCCCTACTGCTGTCGTTTAATGCAACCTGCAATGTTATATCTGGCCTCCAAAAACCAGGCGGAAGATTTTGATATTCTTTCGCTCTCTACGCGCGAACTATTAGCCCCACAGAAAAATTGAGCAGAGTCTTTCCGTAGGACTTTCAATGAAGTTAAATTTGGCATTGGGATACGTTTTCACTGTAGGCCACGGTTTTCGAGTTATTCAAGAAAAACTACAAATTTGGTCTTCAAACGCACCTCCTCCCCGACACTCATCTCTCACTAGTCAGGATTTCTAGTGCGTAGTTCGTAGCACTCCCTCCTACCACCGTATAAAAATTTCCGGCTACACGAAATACTCCCGGTATTCGACATTTTATACTTTCCATTGATCGGGGTATTACGCCACCAGCGTAGTCGACTAGTAAATATGCCCGTGAGGGCACTAAAAGAAAAACGACTTTAGTAAACGTTACTTTAAAACTAATTACTTTGACTATTGGAACCAAACTTAATTCTTCTAAGTGCAGTAGTTTCGTAGTCAGGAGGCCTGACGAATGCAACCATTTAATTCTTTTTTTTATGCTGTTAAAATTCACAAAACTGTTAAGTAAAATTTACACAATCGTCGATTTTGGGGTTTGTAAGTGTTCGATCCCCCCATGAACCATGGACCTTGCCGTTGGTGGGGAGGCTTGCGTGCCTCAGCGATACAGATAGCCGTACCGTAGGTGCAACCACAACGGAGGGGTATCTGTTGAGAGGCCAGACAAACGTGTGGTTCCTGAAGAGGGGCAGCAGCCTTTTCAGTAGTTGCAAGGGCAACAGTCTGGATGATTGACTGATCTGGCCCTGTAACAATAACCAAAACGGCCTTGCTGTGCTGGTACTGCGAACGGCTGAAAGCAAGGGGAAACTACAGCCGTAATTCTTCCCGAGGGCATGCAGCTTTACTGTATGATTACATGATGATGGCGTCCTCTTGGGTAAAATATTCCGGAGGTAAAATAGTCCCCCATTCGGATCTCCGGGCGGGGACTACTCAAGAGGATGTCGTTATCAGGAGAAAGAAAACTGGCATTCTACGGATCGGAGCGTGGAATGTCAGATCCCTTAATCGGGCAGGTAGGTTAGAAAATTTAAAAAGGGAAATGGATAGGTTGAAGTTAGATATAGTGGGAATTAGTGAAGTTCGGTGGCAGGAGGAACAAGACTTCTGGTCAGGTGACTACAGGGTTATAAACACAAAATCAAATAGGGGTAATGCAGGAGTAGGTTTAATAATGAATAGGAAAATAGGAATGCGGGTAAGCTACTACAAACAGCATAGTGAATGCATTATTGTGGCCAAGATAGATACGAAGCCCACGCCTACTACAGTAGTACAAGTTTATATGCCAACTAGCTCTGCAGATGACGAAGAAATTGAAGAAATGTATGATGAAATAAAAGAAATTATTCAGATTGTGAAGGGAGACGAAAATTTAATAGTCATGGGTGACTGGAATTCGAGTGTAGGAAAAGGGAGAGAAGGAAACATAGTAGGTGAATATGGATTGGGGGACAGAAATGAAAGAGGAAGCCGCCTGGTCGAATTTTGCACAGAGCACAACATAATCATAACTAACACTTGGTTTAAGAATCATGAAAGAAGGTTGTATACATGGAAGAACCCTGGCGATACTAAAAGGTATCAGATAGATTATATAATGGTAAGACAGAGATTTAGGAACCAGGTTTTAAATTGTAAGACATTTCCAGGGGCAGATGTGGACTCTGACCACAATCTATTGGTTATGACCTGTAGATTAAAACTGAAGAAACTGCAAAAAGGTGGGAATTTAAGGAGATGGGACCTGGATAAACTAAAAGAACCAGAGGTTGTACAGAGATTCAGGGAGAGCATAAGGGAGCAATTGACAGGAATGGGGGAAATAAATACAGTAGAAGAGGAATGGGTAGCTTTGAGGGATGAAGTAGTGAAGGCAGCAGAGGATCAAGTAGGTAAAAAGACGAGGGCTAGTAGAAATCCTTGGGTAACAGAAGAAATATTGAATTTAATTGATGAAAGGAGAAAATATAAAAATGCAGTAAGTGAAACAGGCAGAAAGGAATACAAACGTCTCAAAAATGAGATCGACAGGAAGTGCAAAATGGCTAAGCAGGGATGGCTAGAGGACAAATGTAAGGATGTAGAGGCTTATCTCACTAGGGGTAAGATAGATACCGCCTACAGGAAAATTAAAGAGACCTTTGGAGATAAGAGAACGACTTGTATGAATATCAAGACCTCAGATGGAAACCCAGTTCTAAGCAAAGAAGGGAAAGCAGAAAGGTGGAAGGAGTATATAGAGGGTCTATACAAGGGCGATGTACTTGAGGACAATATTATGGAAATGGAAGAGGATGTAGATGCAGATGAAATGGGAGATATGATACTGCGTGAAGAGTTTGACAGAGCACTGAAAGACCTAAGTCGAAACAAGGCCCCCGGAGTAGACAATATTCCATTGGAACTACTGACGGCCGTGGGAGAGCCAGTCCTGACAAAACTCTACCATCTGGTGAGCAAGATGTATGAAACAGGCGAAATACCCACAGACTTCAAGAAGAATATAATAATTCCAATCCCAAAGAAAGCAGGTGTTGACAGATGTGAAAATTACCGAACTATCAGTTTAATAAGTCACAGCTGCAAAATACTAACACGAATTCTTTACAGACGAATGGAAAAACTAGTAGAAGCCAACCTCGGGGAAGATCAGTTTGGATTCCGTAGAAACACTGGAACACGTGAGGCAATACTGACCTTACGACTTATCTTAGAAGAAAGATTAAGGAAAGGCAAACCTACGTTTCTAGCATTTGTAGACTTAGAGAAAGCTTTTGACAATGTTGACTGGAATACTCTCTTTCAAACTCTAAAGGTGGCAGGGGTAAAATACAGGGAGCGAAAGGCTATTTACAATTTGTACAGAAACCAGATGGCAGTTATAAGAGTCGAGGGACATGAAAGGGAAGCAGTGGTTGGGAAGGGAGTAAGACAGGGTTGTAGCCTCTCCCCGATGTTGTTCAATCTGTATATTGAGCAAGCAGTAAAGGAAACAAAAGAAAAATTCGGAGTAGGTATTAAAATTCATGGAGAAGAAATAAAAACTTTGAGGTTCGCCGATGACATTGTAATTCTGTCAGAGACAGCAAAGGACTTGGAAGAGCAGTTGAATGGAATGGACAGTGTCTTGAAAGGGGGATATAAGATGAACATCAACAAAAGCAAAACAAGGATAATGGAATGTAGTCTAATTAAGTCGGGTGATGCTGAGGGAATTAGATTAGGAAATGAGGCACTTAAAGTAGTAAAGGAGTTTTGCTATTTGGGGAGCAAAATAACTGATGATGGTCGAAGTAGAGAGGATATAAAATGTAGGCTGGCAATGGCAAGGAAGGCGTTTCTGAAGAAGAGAAATTTGTTAACATCCAGTATAGATTTAAGTGTCAGGAAGTCATTTCTGAAAGTATTCGTATGGAGTGTAGCCATGTATGGAAGTGAAACATGGACGATAAATAGTTTGGACAAGAAGAGAATAGAGGCTTTCGAAATGTGGTGCTACAGAGGAATGCTGAAGATTAGATGGGTAGATCACATAACTAATGAGGAGGTATTGAATAGGATTGGGGAGAAGAGAAGTTTGTGGCACAACTTGACCAGAAGAAGGGATCGGTTGGTAGGACATGTTCTGAGGCATCAAGGGATCACCAATTTAGTATTGGAGGGCAGCGTGGAGGGTAAAAATCGTAGAGGGAGACCAAGAGATGAATACACTAAGCAGATTCAGAAGGATGTAGGTTGCAGTAGGTACTGGGAGATGAAAAAGCTTGCACAGGATAGAGTAGCATGGAGAGCTGCATCAAACCAGTCTCAGGACTGAAGACCACAACAACAACAACAAGTGTTCGATTAAGGCGGTGGCATAATAAGGCCAAGCCATGAACACCAAGAAAGGTCGAATGTGGGAAATAATTCATGCAGTCGCAAATTTTTATACAGTGGGTTTGTCATGAAGAGCAAACATACTAGAAATCCTGACCGATGGGTGCTGATACTGGGGGAGGGGGTGCGTTTGAAGGTCAATTTCGTAGGTTTTTCTTGAATAACTCGAAAACTACGGCCACTAGCGAAAACATACGCCGATACAAAATTTAGCTAATTTAAATTTACACAGAAAAGGTCCTGTTCATTTTGTCTTTACGTCTAATAGCTTACGCATAGCAAGCGAGAGAATACGAAGATTTCGTTCATGATCCTTGACGGCCAGATATTGTTTCTTTATGCGAAATCCGTTATTGTCTACTACCGTGTGCTCCATTTTGTTTTAAAAAAAATACTTTTAATTTTCCTTGACTTCTTAGCTCATGCTTGCCAGGACTGGTGCATTTAAGGTAATTTTTCGTGTAGCCATATGGTTAAAAACTGATATGGATACGTAGCGAATTTGCTAATATCGGAACTAAAGCGTAATTTTAACATTTGTAACTTTATTACTGGGTATTTACCTGATGTGTAGGCGTTTTGTGCCATCGTTTATAATTGTATGCGTATGTAAATGTGGTCAAGGAATCTAGTTTTTCTTTCAATAATTACGACGTAAAAACATAAAGATCTCATATTTGTTTGAAAGCAGAAAATAAATGCACAGAAACAGATAGTTGTGCTAATTCTCATATGCACTTTTAACTGATTTCCTAACAATTATTTTATTACGCTGCTTGGTATTCATGCACAACTTGGCACAGATGACCGCCCTTGCAACGAAATGCAAAGGCTTTTATGTTCCACAGAAAATAACCGTAGTAAATCACTCAGGACAGATGTTCTGATGGGGTATTCAGACAGGGAAATAGACTGTTTCTCTCTTTACAGAGTAATTCTTGTTAATCTTTAAAAAAAAACCGAAGCGACGCAGATGGTGCTGACCTGTGACACAAGTAATTTCATATAAGACACAATAGGCCCCAAATGTCGGGAAATACCCCGAAGGCGGTCGACAAATGTTGAACATGTGACGTCGCCAGATGACGCATCACGCAGGACGCGCAACGACTGGGCTTGTCAGTCCTACCTTCTCCGGTTGTGGACAGTGCTACAGATCGCCCGGCCAGGCTACTCTGTTTTCAAACACCTTTTGCAGATGTAGAAGTTGCAAAATTATTGTCCTCGCTGTAACCAAGCAAAATCTGTTTTTATTTTGTGCTTCTTTCCTTTTGTTCTTTCTGTTTTTGTTTACAGAATTTATTTAGTAATGAACACGAACTTCTTTTGCTGGTAGCGATGCAGTTCAGAAGGTTATACTCAATTACTTGCGACGTAATGTGATAGGCTTTTATTCTACTGTACTTCGCAACCAATCAGCGGGGACCGCGAGACCGGTAAATAAAGTAACGAATATTATGTCAATGTAGACACATAACTGTCTACCGCAGTGCAAAAAACTGCTGCCGGCTAGATACAAGATCGAACCCTGAGCCCCAAGCACTAATGTCACGCCCATAGGCAAGGGACCACACTGACGTGAATACTTGATTTGGTTTGGGATCATCATGTGTAAGAGACGGATAGATTCCACTGCTGCACATGAGGTGACGTACGTCATCTGGCGACGTCACGTATTCAACGTTTGTCATCCACTTCTGGAGTATTTCTCGACATTTGCGGCCCTGTGTGTCTTATATAAAATTACTTGTCTCAGCGTCATCTACGTTGCTTCGGTGGTTTTTAAACATTTATAAGAATCACTGTGCATACTGAAATCCATAAGTAAAGATACGATTTATTACTAAAAGTATATCTGAAATCATTTAATGGACATAACTCCACTTGGAACCACCACGCAGCGAACCGATATAATACCAGTGACATTCAGCTAAACAGAAAGCAAGACACGTTTTAATCAGGTATCTTATTTGATTCGATTTGAAGCTATAATTTTACGATATTCTTGATACAAGTACGTGTTGTAAATGCACGTCGCTGCAAGCTTAAAAAATACAATGTGCATTTAATCTTATACTGAATGACTTTAATATCGATTTTTTATGAATATCACATTGCACTACGAGATTTAGATCAATAATATTACGAAGATTTTCTCTTTTCGGAATTCTCATTGCACTTCAAGATTCCAGTAAACAATAATTTAACGATTTAGTGAAAGTGATAAAGACGTTTCTCGGCTCTACATAGATAATTATGTTTAACATGTACCTGGAATACTGAACTACTCATGTAATTGTTTCGAGTGACGA
The DNA here is from genome assembly GCF_021461385.2 of Schistocerca piceifrons. Lineage (NCBI taxonomy): Eukaryota > Metazoa > Arthropoda > Insecta > Orthoptera > Acrididae > Schistocerca > Schistocerca piceifrons. Next base: position 395,211,173 of record NC_060138.1, on the reverse strand, counting down.
TTGCTAGAATAGCTTTAAGCTAACTGAGACAATATTTTTAACCGTGCATTTTTCTTCTGAGGTTCCGTGTAATTGAAGCCCTTGGACTTTGATTCTGAGACGCGGGACGTAAGTGAAAGACATGCATGTAAATGCTGGCTGCATCACATAAATTTTTATTTTGGATTGAGCTGAACAGTTCACACGTATGTGACAGTCATTACTATTTCTAACGGCATACGGCGTCGCCAAAGATAATCTGAGTTATCGCACAATCACCCATGATTATTAGATTTTCATTTGCCATCACATATTGCAACACTTGATCAATGTCTGCAAATTCTTTCTCTATCTCATCTGCTGCTTGTGGCGCCAGTATGCGTAACCAAACTATTGTCGGTGACGTTAGTTTGCTGTCAGTGCTGTTGAGAATAATCCTATCAATTAACTCTTCCTATTTGTGAAGAATGATGCGAATTCTAGTAAAATCATCCCTGTATAAAGCAGCGTCTAATCTATGTGTACATAAAAGACAATATCCTAATTGACTGACTCATCATCGCTCAGCCCAACCCGTTAAAGATAGACGCTTGGAATTTGAATAGGGTGTGAATCGTATATTTCAGGCATCGTTTGCGAAGGGATTGTTCGTCATTCCACTCCTAAAGGACTGAAACAGGGGATGGAAAGCTTTTTGAAAATGTCTTTATTAAGGCAATTTGAAGTTAGATCTACTAAAATTGGTATTTGGTTTCTCAGTCAGGAACAAATAACTGGGTGTTTCAGCATTTTACAAATTTAACCAATAACTGGGTGAACAGTGGGTGAAATTTTTTTAATAAGTCAGTATTAAAGAACTACTAATGCGTTTCAAATTAAAATTGGTATTTGACTGTTCGGTTAGAGACAAAAACATACGTTTTTCACTGTTTTCGGATATTCAGCCCGTAAGGGGCGAAGTATGGGATAAAAATTTTAAAGAAAATAATTCGTTGTGTCAAAAAAAGTTTTAAATCTAAGTATATGAAAGTGGTATTTCACTTAGCAGTTAGATATAAGGAATATGTGCTAGGGGATGCAAGTTCCTATGGAAATATCACCACAAAAACGCAAAAGACACGATTAATAACAACTTTGGACGCAAGGTACAAAAATCACTTTTTGGCCTTAATTAACGTGAAAAGTCTAGAAGGTTCTGCAATTTGTGAAAAACATAAATATATATAAGGAGAACAGTCAACAGTAACATGCGCCACTTCGTATGTATTGAAGTGTGTGGAGACACGTACTTGCAGTCGAATCACGACGATGAACGTGGCGGCGTTGATGTCGCAGCCTTAGAATAGCAGTCTACGCGAGCGAAGCTGCAGGCGCTAAGCTAGTATAAAACTGTGACCATCGACGCCGCCACGTTCATCGTCGGGATTCGACTACAAGTACCTGTCTCTACACACTTCAGTACATACAGAGATGACTGTTCTCCTTCAAGTCAGTCGAAATGCTCTTCTAAAAATCCACGAACAGGGGCCAGTAAGCGGGACTTACCGCACGACGACGTTGATGTTGTCCTCTGGAGTGGAGGGCGACCTCAGCGACCCGGTGGCGCTCACCTCCAGCAGGTCCGAGCTGGAGCTGCTCCTGCAACACCAAACAGCGGGCACTCACCGACACAGCACATCAAATTGTTCTCACAAGCGGTCTGCAAATTCTACAATGAACACTCATTTGCGAGGAAAGTAAGACTACTGCAACTATTCAGACAGAATGTTGCGCCATCACTATTCTGAATAGATATTCACTTATACACAGTCTTAATTTATAGAAGACTGCGGTTGATTTACTTGGATACTGCGTTTGTCAGTAATGTTGAGTGATGACATTGGATGATGCATTGGATGATGCATGGCGCTCAAGCCTCAACGCAATAAAGGCATGAACTTTCCCGGGTTCGATTCCCGGCGGGGTCAGGGATTTTCTCTGCCTCGTGATGACTGGGTGTTGTGTGCTGTCCTTAGGTTAGTTAAGTTTAAGTAGTTCTAAGGTCTAGGGGACTGATGACCATAGATGTTAAGTCTCATAGTGCTCAGAGCCATTTGAACCATTTGAATTGCTGTGCTGCAACACCCCCTCCCCAGGTCGCCAGATCTGAAACCGATCGATCACGTATGGAATATGGAATGATGGAATGTAATTGAATGTGGCGTGAGAGCTCATCACCCCCGTCCGGAATTTACGGGAATCAGATGACTTGTGTGTGCAGATGTAGTGCAAGCTCCCTCCAGTCACCTACCAACTCGACCGGTATGTCATCGGAAGAACATTTCGTCACTGCCTACTATTCTTACCAGTTCCTCTACTTTGTACCGGCTGTAAACATTGTGTTCTTTAAAGATATGTTTCCTGGCTGTTTTGTCAGCTTTGTATGTTAATTCCGTTCAGCGACGCTACTTAAAATATTGAGCACATCATTATGCTGCGTTGTTCGTCTGATTACCATTTGGCGCGTAAATCTGAAACAACCGCAGCCATGATGACCTGCACCGTTCGTTCGCTTCGTAACTACAATCGCGCACCAAGCAATTAGTTTCCAATGTCTGATTAATATGCATTCATTTCCTTCGACAAGAAAACGGTATCCTAATGGCAAATCAATGGCCAATCTGTCACAAATCTCTACACATTTTCGTTATTTTTATATATGGCGATGCCATTATGTTGGGTATACTATGACGTTCCAGGTCCTTACCTGGAGTAAGGGAAGCGAGAACGCTACCGCACGACCACGAGCTGCGGACAGCACAGCAATTGGAATCCGCCACTGTGTTCCTCGAACCACTCAACCACATTCCTGACCTTCTCACATGGCGCATCATCTTCTTGAAAAATGTCACTGCTGTTGGGTAAGATGACCGTAATGAAGTGGTGCACATGATCTGCAACCAGTGTACGATACTCCTTGGCGTCATAGGTGCCTTGTACGAGCTCCAACGGACCCATGGATGCTCTCTTGATTGTTCCCCAGAGCATAATGGAACCGCCGCCAGCTTGCCCCCCGTCCCGCAGTACAGGTGTCAAGGAGCTGTTCCCCTGGAAGGCGACGGATTTGCGGCTTCCCATCGGCATTAGAAGAGATATGGCGATTCATCAAACCATCCAACGCTGTGCTACTACTCCATGGTCCAGTGTCGATGGTCACGTGCTCATTTCAGTCGCCGGCCGGAGTGGCCAAGCGGTTCTAGGCGCTACAGTCTGGAACGGCGTGACCGCTCCGGTCGCAGGTTCGAATCCTGCCTCGGGCATGGATGTGTGTGATATCCTTAGGTTAGTTAGGTTTAAGTAGTTCTAAGTTCTAGGGGACTGATGACCTCAGAAGTTAAGTCCCATAGTGCTCAGAGCCATTTGAGCCATTTCATTTCAGCCGTAGTTGTCGATGTCGTGGTGTTAACGGTGGTACATGCGTGGGTCGCCGGCTGCGAAGGCCCATCGTTAGGAGTGTTTGGTGCACTGCGTGTTCAGACACACTTATACTCTGCCCAGCATTAAAGTCTGATGTTAGTTCCGCCACAGCTCGCCACCTGTCCTGTTTTACCAGTCTGCCTAGCCTACGACGTCCGACATCTGTGATGTGGGTTGGAGATCAACCCCACAACATCTGGACGTGGTTCCGTCTTCGTTATGCTACGTGTTGAACACACTCACCACAGCACTTCTCGAACACGCGACGAGTCGTGCAGTTTCTGACTCACTCGTGACGACCCTTCGGGTCATAACAATCTGCCCTCGGTCAAATTCAGATAGCTGGTTGATCAGTGAATTTTAAAAATTTCTTGCGATAAGCATATGATAACTTACATCTAATATGGAATCAAGCATTTAGAAATTACTATGGCACAAATAGTGCAGGAAAAACACAGTTTCTACAGTATTCGTTCTTGATAAGCACAAAATTAAACAAATTACCGGCCGATTGATTTAAAATAAGAGCACTGGCTGCTAGACACGAGAGGAGGGATCCAACAGGGAGAGAAAGACGAAAGTGATGAAACACAGTTAATGAAGGCGGGGGAAAAGAAAGTGACGTGACTGGTTGAGAAATAAAAACACAAAGAAGCGTAACTTGCAGAAGACAGTGAGAAAACAGTATATACACGTTAATTTTTGGGGAACTTTGTTAGGATCACAGAAAGCATTGCTTCAGCCTCTCCTCAAAAGCAACTGGGCATTGAATTGTGCGCGGAGGCGGACGGCAACAACAGGGGAAGGGTTTCCCAGTGCACAATGATGTTTCACTCTGCAGTGGATTGTGCGCTAATTTGAAACTTCCTGGCAGTTTAAAACTCTCTTCCGGAAACCGTCTCGAAGTAGACACCTTCACATTTCATGGGCAAGTGCTCTATCGACTGAGCTATCCAAGCGAGACTCAAGATAGCTCCTCACAATTGTTTAAGGTAGGAAATGAGGTACTGGCTGAAGCAAAGCTGTGAGGGAGGATCGTGAGCCGTGCTTGAATAGCTCGGTAGAGCACTTGCCCGTTAAATGCGAAGGTCCAGGGATCGGCGGCGCGGCAAACGGGAACTTTCGAGTATTTGTGTTTTATTGGTGGGCACAGCTAGAGTACTACATAAACGATCACTTGTCTTATGATGAGATGACAGCTACTTGGTCTCTGATGCGATGTACTGGTGAGGCGTCACCCCTCCCCCCCCCCCCTCTGTCTCGTAATGATAGTTAACTAAAGTTAATGGTCTCTCAAAGGTGCGGCATGAATTTAGCAGTTTACAAGTGGTGCAGTCTAAAACAATAACATAGCCGCGACATGGAGACGACCGCCACTGAGGATGGATAATTTTACTAAAAAGTGCACAATGTAGTGCGTTACAGCAAAGTTCTCTCATTTTATACAACAGTTTACGTGATAGAAATCCACACTATTGAACATTATTTACAGCTCTGCGAGGTATTAGGCCACTGAGTAGGCTGGGAGACGTCATTGTTCGGAAAAGGAAACCGATCAGACACTGGCAGTTTTAATTGCCAAAATATTGCATACAGCCGAAAAATGATTGGTATATCTCAGGTAGGTTCGTGCACTTACTTGAAAAGTAACTAACGAAAGAACACTAATTATATCGATCGTTCATGTTCGAACAACCGCCGCCACCCTCGCCAGTTTTTTGATAAATGATTAAGAGATAACACATGTATCACACAGCCAACCGGTTGTAAGTAACTGTTTGGTTCATTTACCTAGGTTTCGTCACCTCTGAGGATGTCTTTATCAGGATGAAATTTTAAGAAACCGTAAAGTTACATTGCGAGAAGGCAATGGTCAAAGTTTCGAGCAGATAAGCTGATGTCAGAAATTAAAATTAAACACGTTCCACCCTTTGGCATTTATGTATGCCATGCTAGGAACAACATCAGACAAGTTGTAATTTTTGACTTGAGTATATCTGCTCGAAACTTCGACCACTGCCTTCTCGCAATGTAACTTCATGCTTTCTTAAAATTTCATTCTGATGAAGACATCCTTAGAGGTGTCGAAACTAAGGTCAGAGTAACAAACAGTTATTTGCAAACGGCTGCCTGTGTGATTCCTACGACTAAACATGTATACGGTTGCTGAGAGACAGCCATATTTAAAACTGTATTAACAGGGTTAGAATCAATAACGGAGACGACACAACAGACAGATTTAAATAATCTTTATCGATCAAATACATTGACAACGACGAAACACACATCTCCTGAGCTTGAGCTCCTAACAACAAAAGGCTACAGCACAGAAGAGAAGACGAAAGAGCAGCGGCTTTCCAATCACCACTTTTACAACTTCTGGAAGTTTTGCTATGTTAAATGCAATATTTGAACACATAGCGAATACGTTTTTCACAAACATGTTTCTCCTTTACCAATGAGATATGGTTTCCCTATTATATATCATTATATTACCAATTATGAGAATAAAAAATAGGGAAAAAAAGATATTATGAAACGCTTTACTGGGGTGAATCCGCACTGAGGAGCCGATGAAGTAGGCAGGCCTGTAACAAATGATCAATTTGAAAAAATACACCTTTGATATATAGGAATTGGTGAAACATGGCAGCTGTGTGAAAAAGGTAAAAGGCAGACGTTTCAAATAAGTGTATAATTTTAAAAACTTAAGGATGACTATACAGAATTTATAGTGGATAATAAAGTTTCTCTTCTCAAATAAAATGTTAGATACCGAGAAAGATTTGGTCAAGCTTCAGTTAAAGCAAGAGTCTGCACTAAAGCTCGACTGCCAATGAGAAGTGTGAACTTGAATTACAGAGGGTAATTGCACGATTACGCTACAGATTTTCATGAATGATGAAGATGGGTTAACGTATCAGTTTGAAGTAAAGAGCCATGATCCCGAAACGACCGAGATGAAAGTTACAAGCGAAAATCGTTCTGATACATTTTATATTGGACCGCTTCTACTGTAAAATCTTTGCTTTCCATTTTTTGAGGGGAGGTGGTATGGACCAAAACTAGAAAAAAATGTCTAGAAAACGTGGGCTCTAAAGTGCATACCTTACGAGCTATCAGCGCATGTCGGTCTTTGCTACTGTGAAACATCTATTCTAGTGAACAATTGCTCATAGCCCTCAAGGCATGCGCTTTACCGCCCAAGTTAACTCGACGATTTTTTCATATTTTGGTTCATACTACCTCCTCTCTAAAAATGAAAAGCAAAAATCTCAGCCAAAGATATCAGAACGATTTTCGTTTGCAACTATTGATTTGGTCGTTTCCAGACCAGGATATCTTAACTTAAACTGATACATTCACCATTCTCCGTCATTCCTGGAAGTTTGTAACATCATTGCCGAATCATTCTGTATATGAAAGAGGTAAGAAAAAGTAAACAACTTAAAATTACAACGACGTAGAATTTCTCATGCACCGAATGCTAAACGTAAGGGACAGAAATCATAACTGACAAGCAGCTATCGACATGCTCGTGGTAATGTTTTGAGCTATCAGTCTTCTGACTCGTTTGATGTAGCCCACCATGGATTCCTCTCTTGGGTCAATCTCTTCGACTCAGAGCAGCATTTGCACTCTACGTCTTCAATTATTTGTAGGTTATATTCCAGTCTCTGTCCTCCTCTACCGTTTTTACCCTCTACAGTTCCACCTAACCCAATGGGAGTTATTCGCTAATGCCTTAACATATGTATGCCCTATCACCCTTTCCTTTCTGCTTCTCAGTGTTTCCCTTATGTCCCTTTCTACACTCCTTGTCTTGTCAGTCCACCTTATTTATAACATGCTTCTGCAGTACAATGAAATAAAATGTGTGGCTAGCGCCTCCCGTCGGGTAGACCAGTCGCCTGGTGCAAGTCATTTTAATTGACGGCACTTTGATTTGCGTGTCGAGAGAGATGAGATGAAGACAACGAAACACCCAGTCCCTAAGCGGAGAAAATTTCCGACCCTGCCGGGAATCGAACCCAGGACCCTTTGCACAGCAATCCGTCACGCTGACCACTCAGCTATCGAGACGAACGCAACTCATGTGCTTCGACTCTCTTCTTTCCCGGTTTTTCAACAGTCCATGGTTCACTATCATACAGTGCTGTGCTTCAAAGGCCTATGTTTGATAGAGGTAGACAGGAATGTCCTCTTCCCTGCTCTGGTCTGCTTTTTTTGTCCTTCTTGTTTCGTCAGTCATGCGTTATTTTGCTTCCAACGTACCAAATTACCTTCACTTCGTTTACTTCGGTGATCACTAATTATGGTGTTAAGTTTCTCGCTGCTCTCATTTCTGCTGCTTCTCATTACTTTGGTCTTTTTCCGGTTTACTCTCAATCTATATTCTGTACTCATTAGACTGTTCATTCCATTCAACAAACTCTATAATTCTTCTTCTTCACTTTCGCTGAGGATAGCAAAGTTATCAGCAAATCTTATCACTGATATCCTTTCAACCTGAATTTAAATCCCACTCCTGAGCCTGTCTTTTATTTCCGTAATTGCTTTTTCAAGGTAAAAATGAATCTGAGCATTTCGTTCACGCTCCACAGTTCTTAGTGTTTCCTCTTGTTTCTTGTACGTACTGTATGTTACCTGTCTTCCCTTACAGCTTACTCATACTTTTCTCACACTTTCAAACAATTGATTCATTTTACGTTGTTACATTTTTTTGTAGGTTCACAGATCCTATGAACCTCTTCGACCTGGACTTAGGATTTCTTGATAGGGAAGAAGCAGAATGTTCTCTGGACGGAGGGTCGTCGATTATAGTGCCCTAGTGAAGTGTGCTGGAATCCTTGTTGTTTATGTTGATTATTAATTACTACAGACCGGATTATATGCTTCGTGAAAACCTTAATATATACATACAAATATAAATGAAAAATGCTTAAAAATGCATTAAAAATATCGAAATATGCAAGATCAAGGAATTAAAAAACGTATTAGTTACTGCGTGCATTATATCTCATAGTCGAACCTGTGCGTATCAGTTACGAGGAAGAGCGTCGGCCGCGCGAAAAATCTGTACATTTAGAATGCTGATATCATCTTCTGAATATTTTCTGGCAGAGGTTAGGTTCAAATGGCTCTGAGCACTATGGGACTCAACATCTGTGGTCATAAGTCCCCTAGAACTACTTAAACCTAACTAACCTAAGGACATCACACACATCCATGCCCGACGCAGGATTCGAACCTGCGACCGTAGCGGTCACGCGGCTCCAGACTGAAGCGCCTTTAACCGCACGGCCACACCGCAGAGGTTAGGAAGGGGGCCTTTCTGGGCTTATTTTTTTAAAAATTTGCAACATGGGGACGCATACCATGTTTCAAGAATTGTTCATGCTTTGCTATTGTTGTCACTAACAAGCGGTTGCGATGCCAGTGAGTCGCAGCGGAACAGTCGATATGTACAGGATCAACTTCGAGATATATTGCACGGAGAGGGGCACGCTCAAAAACTCCGTAATATTTTATTTAGACAACAACATACAATCATGATTTTTTTGAACAGCATTAACTTGTAATTAATACTATTGGACCAAAGCACCATTTACAATTTATTTTAAATTTTTCTACTTTTGTAAACATAAACGACCAACTACTGTTCCAAACGTTCGGCAGTAAGATTGTGTCTTCGATCACTCAAAACATTTTTATAAGCAGAAAAGAACCGTTCTACATCAGTTGAGGTAACTGGCAGAATTTGGGTGCTTTGTTGGCACTTACTGTTTCCGGTAAAAGTTCACCTATCCTCTTCAGAAAACTTATCAATTTGGCACAAGTGACAAAGCCTGAGTTATTGTTTAAAATGTTTTCAAACTTTTCTTTATGTTTTCTTGGGAATCAACGCCAAACTTGATTTTCAAGCTTTTTAGTACTTGCGGGTATATGGGAAAAATGAGTGCTAATCACAGCAATTTCTTTTTAATACGTGAATCATTAAAAGCTTCCTTGCACTGGCAACTACCAAAGCCTCTGCAGTATCGAAGTCGTTTACTACCCCTCTAATGGCCTCGAAATGTTCATTGTAGAACACCACAGCTTCGACCCGCGTACCCCAACGAGCTGCCACTGGTTCGGAAGGTAAAGGCACATTTGGTAGTTTTTCTTTGTAGGTCTTAGTGGATGAATTCAGTTTATTTACATTCACCAACATGGAACGTACTTCTTCAGCAAGGCGATGTACTCCACTAGCAAAGCACGTCACATGAATCTAATTGGGATAAAATACTCGGAGGGCTTTTCCTGCTTTGATCATATAGGGAGCAGCATCTGAAATAAACACAAACACCCTTTCATATGCAGAAGATTCTGGAAATATTTTTCTAATATCCTCATTCACAAATCTGGTGATAATGATTTACTTTTTCAAACTCTTTGCAGGCCGCTAAAAAGGAAGAAGAAAGCTCTTCTTTAAAAGCACCAGAAATTAAATTTGCAATGTAACGACCACAAGTATATGTAGTTTCGTCAACTGACATCCAGATAATGCGTCATCGAGTTCATTGCATATTTCTTCCAGAACATTTGCATAAATTGTCGGTATGTAATTTTTACTCAGTGATGATTTATCTGGTATATTTTTATGTAAGCAATATTTCCGCAGCAAACTTTTGAGGACAAGGTTTGTAAGTTTGTGAAGAGGACTATCGTTTGCAATGAATGCTTCACAAAGATTCATATTAAACCGACTTGGTTACCTTTGGACTATTCCCTGCTACTGTAACTGTTGTCAGATGTTGTCGTGGTCCTTTCTTCTGCATTCCTGCGATATGAAGACTTGTCTTGACGTATTAGTCCATTTGAAACTTTTTTTGCGCGAAGCGTTTTTTTAGCAAACTCTACAATATAAAACAATTCCGTCATATGTAAATGTTCCAGGTTGGTCCGATATGCACAAAACGACGTTTCTTATTTCCGGCTATATGGCGCACACTACTTTACACACTACACGTCGTAAACACGTTCAACTATGTAAAAGTAAATAAAAAGCTAAGCTGAAACAATGGACATGCGAATATAAGCTTGCGTAGTTTAATTTAATATTTGCCGATGCGTACGGTATGACAGCGGAGAGGTTTAGTCGGAGAGCGGGCACAGGGGCGTGACTCTGTCTGCCTGTTCCTGTTCCTCTTCTGTAATGACTCCTCTTCTGTAATGATGTCGCTAGACTGTGGCCTCTCGTTTAGCGATTGCACGTAGTTCAAGGTCGCGAACAAACTGTGAGATATCACAACTAGATCGAGCTAGAGACCGCCCATCTAAATTTTTAAAATATGTAAATATAGAGCGGAAATATGCATCGGCATTAGTTTTTAGTAAAAATATGCAATAACCGGTGGAAAGGAGCCAAATATGCAAATGCATATGCAACATGCAAATGCATACAATCGGGTCTCTATAAATGACCCTGCAGACAACATTAAGAGTAACCTCTGGCTTCTCGCAAATGGTCCAGTTACCTGCAGTGAAGTAATGCCTGACGAAACCTGCACAAATATTCAATCAGTCCTTGATAAGATTTGAAAGTGGTGCAAAAATTAGCAGTTGGCTTTAAACGTTCAGAAATGTAAGATCTGCATTTCACAAAATGCAAAAAAAGTATCACAAACTACAATATCAGTGAGTGACAACTGGAATCATTCAATACATACAAATGCAAGGGTGTAAAAATTTGTATGTTTGTCTGAAATGAAATGAATACATAGATTCAGTCATTAGTAAGTCCTACGTGACTTTTGTTGAATGGGCATAGTGCACTCAGGCGTCTGCTGAAGCTGAGTTTATGTTTGGCACCTCTGAATCTTGACACACTCTGATAATGTCTCCTACAGTTGCAGACGCCGGCCGCGGTGGTCTCGCGGTTCTAGGCGCGCAGTCCGGAACCGCGCGACTGCTACGGTCGCAGGTTCGAATCCTGCCTCGGGCATGGATGTGTGTGATGTCCTTAGGTTAGTTAGGTTTAAGTAGTTCTAAGTTCTAGGGGACTGATGACCTCAGATGTTAAGTCCCATAGTGCTCAGAGCCATTTGAACCATTTTTTTGAACAGTTGCAGACGAAATATTAGGCACAGAATAATCTCTCAGACTGCGGTCTAATGTGCACATAACGGAAATCACCGCGGATGCAAACACCGGCCGTCAAATCCTACATTGCACGATCAGACTACAGCTCGTTGGCACTATACTGGGAAAATGCAGTTTGCAAAGCAGATTGCTTACAAAACACTTGTATGACCCATCGCAGAAAATTGCTCAAATGTGGTGGACCCACACCAAATAGGGAGAACAGGGGATATTGGATGTATACAAAGAAGGGCAGCACAGGTTTGTGTAATCCATGAGACAAGGTCACGGAAGTACAAAATCTGTATTGACAGACGTTTGACGACACTTATCCCAAGAAAACCTGCTTAGAAAATTTTAAGAACCAGCTTTGTATGAGAAATCTAGTAAAACGTATTAAAACTCCCTACATACCGCTCCATTAGGGACCGCGATTTTAAAACCGGACCACCTGAAGTAAACGTTCTTCCCACGCTCCATGAGCGAATGGAATGAGCAAAACCCTGAAAGAGTTGGACAATCGGAAATACCCTCTGCCGTATAATTGACATTGGTTACAAGAACGTAAATATGAAGCAGTTGTAGATGATCCTGATTTAATCCACCAGATACCAGTTAAACACAGTAGATAGAATTAGCGATAGCTGCTGCTTTTGTGTAAGTAAGCGTCTAGTCTTAACAAAAGAGAAGGGCAGGTGACTGTACGAGACTAAGGCCACTTAGGATGAGGGGATGTTATGTACTGTAAACAGTCAGATTACTGCCTCGCTTACGTTCTGAATAAAATGCTACTATTATTGTAATTAGCAGGTCAGTGGTTGTAGACAACAAGCCACCATACGTTTAAAAGAGAACTGAAATTTGGTTACACACTGATGTACGAAATTAATTAATTAATTGCTCTCTCAAAGCTTCAACCACCTAAAAATTCGTGGTGTCCGCCACGCCGATCACAAACTGCTGACGAGACACATAGAATATCACTGATGACACGTTCCTATTTAAAAAAAATAACGTGTGGCGCAAGGTACATATGGGGACGTACTCTAGGACAGAAAAACTGCAGTATTCAAACAGAAGGGCAAAATAACAGGGCAGGCAAGGTCATTCTCATCAGAAAAGGAAGTCGCGTGCCGCAGAGAAGGAAGATCTGGAACTGGGCGCTCGACTTAGCCAGGCGCCCGTCGCGTGCTCGTAGCTGTGGACGTTGACCTGGGAAAGGCAGCATTTGTTGGCCTCCTTCCGGAAACTGCTGTGAGCCGCACTCACTTTCCGCAGCTACTCTGCGTGGTTTCACGTCTGACAACTTCCTGCTACGAGGAGCTTCCGCTGTTAGTTCTATCCCAAAAGATGTATGAAGCTTCTTCACGAAGTACGGAGTATAGCCATCACTGTGACTGAAACTTTTCAAAGTGTTCACTTCATAGACATAATCACTAAACAATTTCATAAAGTAACCGGCATCGACTGCTTAACGTTCATCTTCAGGTCACAAATAAATGTAGCATCATACTTCAAACAATTTATATGTAAGAGGTTTGAGTTCATAACGCATAGTGCATATATCAACAACGTGTTTAGTACACAACTACAAATGTCTCTGAGCACTATGCGACTTAACTTCTGAGGTCATCAGTCGCCTAGAACTTAGAACTAATTAAACCTAACTAACCTAAGGACGTCACACACATCCATGCCCGAGGCAGGATTCGAACCTGCGACCGTAGCGGTCGCTCGGCTCCAGACTGTAGCGCCTAGAACCGCACGGCCACTACGGCCGGCGTACACAACTACAATTATATAATCTACAGCTACATAAATACTTCACAATTGACCATAGAACGCAATGTCAGTGACCTTATTTCCTATTTCCGACATGAATGGAGTGACTGACGAAAAAAATCATGGACAGACTGCAAAGGCAACGGAATTGTCACGCGCTCTTACTCGAATAACCTCCAGATTTAACCAACAGCAACTTTTGTGATATAACTTGAAACAGACGAGGCCGGTCACTGCCACAAACCACGTAACGTGTGGAAACCAAAAGCGACACGAAGTCAATAGCCGGAAATGTAATTGAGACATAACGTTACGATTGAAACTAATGAGAGCTCATATCACTACCAACGAACAAACCTAGAATCGTCTTCAGCTAAAACATGCAGAATCTGAGCCCCAATCCAATGTCCTGGTCCAGAAACAAGGTAAATTCGGAGAATTAAAGTGTAAGTTGCTTAAGTACGCCGTGGAGACGAAAACTTCGAGCAAATGCAGAAAAGGGGGAAGACGAATGGCGCCAGTACATGGAAGGACTGTGCGAGGCAGGGCAACTGTATCGAAGTGCGACGGAAGAAGTGGAGGAAGATGATGTGGAAGAAACAGGTGATCCAGTAATGTAGTTGTAGTTTATCACAACACTGAATGATCTGAGCTCAAGAAAGGCAGCCGGAATTGATGTAATATCTTCGAAGTCACTGAAAGCTGTGGGAATTGTAAGAAGTAGAAGCTTATTTCAATTGGCCCGTGTTTCAAAAATAAAACACGGCATGATAGATCCATTGTTACTCCAGTCACATTCACAACTTCGATGCGACCGGTGTGTATATCGAAAGGGCAGATTAGATGCCACAGGAGGGGGAGTATGCATTGCATTTGACAAAGATATTCCGTCTTTGAGGTTGAATTTCCTTGTGACAGGGAAGTTGTCTGGTCGCGTATAGAACGTCTAGGTGAAATAAAGTTAACTGTTGGATGTTTTTACCAGCCACGCGATTCTGCTGTGACAATTTTAGAGCCATTCCAAGAAAGTCTACCGTCAATAGCGCGGAATTACCCAGAGCGTGCAGTATTAGTTGGACGCGACTTTAATGTAACGAGTGTAGACTGACTGGAACGTCTATGGATTCATTATAGGGAATATAGCCAGACAGTCTTGCGAAGTACTTTTCCGAGCGGTTCTAGACGCTTCAGTCTGGAACTGCGCGACCGCTACGGTCACAGGTTCGAATCCTGCCTCGGGCATGGATGTGTGTGATGTCCTTAGGTTAGTTAGGTTTAAGTAGTTCTAAGTTCTACGGGACTGATGACCTCATATGTTAAGTCCCATAGTGCTCAGAGCCATTTGAACCATTTTTGAAGTACTTTTGAACAAGTTTTTCGAAAACTGTTTTGAGCAGTTAGTTAGACAGCCCAAATTCAGTGGAAATATTTTAGACCTTGTAGCCATAAACAAGACTGACCTTACCGACGGCGCCAGTATAGAGACAGGGATTAGTGACCACGATAACATTGTAGCGACTATGGTTACTAAAGTTAACAAACCACAAAGAAGGTTAGGAGAGTATTTCTGCTAAAAACAGCAGATAACCAGTTGTTGGCATCCCAATTAGACAATGAGTGTTCCGGTATGATGGGCGTAGAGAAATCATGGGCAACGTTTAAACGGGTTGTATGTAAGTCGTACCTGGACAAGTATGTGCCCAGTAAGTAGATGAAGGGCGGAAAAGACCGATCGTGGTTTAACAAAGAAATTTGGAAACTGTTGAGGAAGCAAAAATTGTTACACTATTGGTTCAAAAGAGAACGCGCGAATTACAACAGGCAAAAGTTAGTAGAAATTCGTGGGGCTGTAAAAATATCTATGCGCGAAGCATACAACTACCACCTTCCTATCTTAGCACAAGACATTGCCGAGAACAAGAGAAAATTCTGATCCTATGTAAAATCGTGGATCTAAGGTTCTACCCATCACTTGTTGACCAGTCTGGTGTAGCAGCAGAAGATAGCGCAAGGGAAGTCGAAGTATTAAACTGCGCTTTTAAGAGATCGTTCACGCATGAGAATCGCTCAAACATACCGACGTTTTGCTAACGCACTGACTCCCGTATTTAGGGCATAGTATGAATATCCCTGGCGCAAATACGTCGCCAGGTCCAGATGGAATCCGATTTCGGTTTTACAAAGAGTACTCTACCAGTTGGTAGTGAACATGATCACTTGACATCGGCGGAATATAGTTACGTTTATGTATGTACTTAATACTTTTACATCTGACATGCCAATGTGTTTTGAGCTTCATGGTAGTGGGGCGTACATATGCAGTGTGAAGCGACTTGTAACACTGATGGATAATATGTTAGAAAAACACAAAAGCATAAGATACAATGATGACAGCATAGCTCTGTCGAAACCGTTCGTCCAATAAAATGTTTTTAGCGACCTTGGGTTGTGAAGTTTTCTTCAGGTACCATAATACTCGATCTTCGGTATCATTATCCTACATATCTAACAGCACGTTAAGTAACTAAATTTCTCGGCACTAGCTTCAACTCTACTGTGCTCGCCTCTGCCGCCATCTACAAGCTGTCTGGCCTTGGTCCAGTTTATCAGAAAATGCTGCCATCTACCAAAGGGCAAGTTGAGGAAGTCGATTATGGGGATTTGTGTATCCTTCTTCGACTATTTCTGAGTTCCAGAGTTTGCGTCTGCCCAGGTCTACGTGGAGAGAATTGTCCAGAGTGAAACTGCCGCCCTGAAATTCGCAGAATTATCTGGATATGAGCAGGAATGCGGACAGTCTTCTCCAAGCATTGGAGGCGTTTCATTAAGACGCTGATGTGTTCTTAATACTTTCAGAAGTCATTGTCCGTGCTTTGATTGTGACATCACTTGATACCAACTGATCAACAGCAAAACTAACAATTGGAGTTCCAGTTACGGGGTACAGTGCACATCCGGAAATGTTAACATGCAGAAAAGCGTGCTACCATTTGTGGCTAGGCTCACACACCAGGAAACATCGCTAATAGTGGTTGGTACTGTTTCGGCCCAGCAGTGGCCTCTTCAGGCAAGAATTGTGGTGCAAGAACGGCAAGCGGGCCCTGGCACGGCGTGGTCTTTTGTCCGAGAGGCTCTGCAGACGTCAGTCGCTTTGTGCGCGGCTGACACCTCGCCAAATGGAACGCTTCGATCCGCCATCACACTGCGGCACTCTGCGAAACCGATCTTACTGGAAGCTCCGCAGCCATGCGCACCATACACAGGATCCGGGAAATACCTACAGCACCTTGCTGTTCATATCCTAACTCTGAAATTACTGGTCTCTTTAGCTTCCTAAGCTGTACATCGCTCAGCAAACATAGTATTGAGCACTGTACATTTTCAAATAACTTTAGTTACGAGTGCTGCTCGTATTTGTGGAACCAGTGACCTATTGAAGACATTGTGCTCGAAGAAATATTTTAATCCAGAACGAAATTGCACCCTGCAACAAAGTGTGAGGTGTCTCTGATTGCGTAAACAAGGATTATAAGAAAAAAATGGTTCAAATGCCTCTGAGCACTATGGGACTTAACATATGAGGTCATCAGTCCCGTAGAACTTAGAACTACTTAAACCCAACTAACCTAAAGACATCACACACATCCATGCCCGAGGCAGGATTCAAACCTGCGACTGTAGCGGTCGCGCGGTTGCAGACTGAAGCGTCTAGAACCGCTCGGCCACTCCGGCCGGCCAAGGGTTATCAATCGCATTTCCTTCGTACACTCTTTTTCTCACTTGAGCCTGAACACACACTTCAGTGACATTCTTGTGGAAAATATCTATACCGACCGAAGAAGCACTGTTATGTTTGTTTGTTTGTTTTAATTTCTAGAAAGAAAGACAATGATAAACGTTGAAACATGCGTTTCTCTGAAATAATTTGTTTAGGAATATTACACAGAGAAATTTTTTGGCATAGTATATAAATTTAAGTTTTAGGAAGTAACTTTGCGTGTATGGGAATGAAAAGAGGACGACTAAATTTCAGACAAGAAGGGAACTAATGCTTTTGACTTGTGGTGCTACAGAGGAATGCTGAACGTTATATGAATAGTTACTGACTCGAATTTCAGAGGAATGAAATGTATGGAAGACTTTGACAAAGATACTGAATCGGTTGGTAGAACACATTCCTGAGTCACCAAGAAATCGCCTATCTGGTAATTCAGAGAAGCGTAAAGGTTAAAAATTGTAGAGGGAGATCAAGGCTTGAGTAGGTTCAAATGAATGTTGGTTGCAATGATTGTGCAGAGATAAAGTGAAAAGATGTATGGAAGTATTGACCGCGGGTCCCCGGCTAGGATTGTTCAACTGCTGACACCACTCCCGCGTCTTGCGTGTCTTTGCGAAATATCAACCACGTGCATCGGACCTCCGAAAAGGCTACGACTCCCCTTGGAGATTTCCTCCGCAGATAAGTAGGATACATTGGTTCTCAACAAGAAATTTATCCGAGCACGGCATAATAGCCCCGAATACTTTAATAAGTTTGTGCGTTTTTGTGATGATGAAATGATTAGAAAAACGCAAAACCCTGTCGTAGAACGAAAAAAACATCCGACCCGACATCCCTGAGGTCTAGAGGCAACGACGCTGACAAATTTTTTCTTGTCTTCCTTCTTTCGATGTGTTCCTTCGTCGTTAAGTCAGTGTTTCCTGGCGGATGTCACATAACATCTTCCAAACTCTGTCGATGACAACTTATGTCAATAACTTTTATTACAAAGGGTGGGCAGTCCCCTGATCGAAAACGCTGAGCTACGGTGCCGTCTACCCGACACCACGAGCATGACGAGGTTACAAAGCGTGGAGAACTGCATCAAACCGGTCTTCGGGCTAAAGACCACGACAACACTCGTTTCCATGTAGATGAAAATAAATAAATAAATATGAATGCTCCCCACAGTCGAGTTCGTTAACGCGTACTGATGCGTTAATGTTCGATTTGCAAAAAGTTCATTCGAATCCATTTGGCAAAACACAACTTCATCGTCAGTGTTCGGCATAAAAGGAGAAAAGATATGATGGAATGAACTTGATCTTTGTGGTAGGATCCTACCTTAAATCCAAAATCTCTCCCCAGTGGAAGTGAAAGCACGTAATAGTGATCCGAAGGGTATGTTGAGAATAGTGGCCAACTTGGAGCTATTCGGAGGAAGCAGGCTACTTGCCAACACGGGGTTTCATCTCCAGTCTCTTTCACTTTCCTAGAGTTTATCCCATCGTAATGAATCCGCTGTTTTCATGGTTTTGTAAATTATTTTATTTTCATTCTGTGATTAGATGACCTTTCTGCCGCTTCATGTAATAATCAACCCTCTTCTCTTCTTCTAGTTTTTCTTGTGCCTGTCTCCCGTGTCTGCGCAGGGTCGACAACGTTACGAAGTGATATGGCATAGTTAATTAAAAGGGGTGCTTAGATGCCTTCCCTGTCGCCAAACCGTTACCCCATCGGAGGAACACAAGTACCCCAAGTGTCTGAGTGTAGTATTGTTTATGTGAAGGATCATGAGAGTTTTCTAAATGTTTGCGAATCGTGTAACTGAGGTAACTTGGGCACCAGCCCCGTATTCACCTAGCGGGATGTGGCAACCCGCCTGAAACCACATACAGGCTGGCAAGCACCCGGTCCCTCGTTGTTAAACCGGATTCGATCTGGGGTCGACGAACCTCCACGTACCGGAAGTGGCTCTTTGACGTGCACTGGTATGAGGCTGGCTACATCACACCTCCCGTGGCTGTTACATAAATGTTACTGTTTACCTCTGTGACTGCGTGGGTTAAATTTTTAACAGTCTTGATCGCAATGAGATTTAAAATTATAGTTTGCTGACTGCCAATTCCCTTTAATTCAATGTGAGAACTTAACAGTCTTTAAAAATATGCATTTTTATAAAAGTACACACATCAAAAAAAGTTTTCCATCACCTCGGTTCCGAGAGTTACGAAACCTGTACAGAAAATTGGAATAGAGATCAACATAAACATTATTTCCTCCCTTTTTATCGCTCATGAGAACCACACATTGCATGTTATACAACCGTACAGCAAGACCTTCAGAGGTGGTGGTCCAGAGTGCTGTACACACCGGTACCTCTAATACCCAGTAGTATGTCCTCTTGCATTGATGCATGCCTGTTTGGCCGTGGCATACTATCCACAAGTTCATCGAGGCACTGTTGGTCCAGATTAACCCACTCCTCAACGGCGATTCTGCGTGGATCCCTCAATCTATCCCAGACATGTTCGATAGGGTTTATGTCTGGATAACATGCTGGCCACTAGTCGAGAGATGTCGTTATCCTGAAGAAAGTCATTCACAAGATGTGCACAATGGGGGCACGAATTGTTGTCCATGAAGACGAATGCCTCGCCAATATGCTGCGATATGGTTGCACTATCGGTCGGAGGATGGCATTCACGTATCGTACGGCCGTTAAGGCGTCTTCCATGACCACCAGCGGCGAATGTAGGCCCCACATAACGCCAGCCCAAAACAGCAGGGAACCACCACTTTGCTGCACTCCAAACACGTTTCCGACGATTGCCTGGTCGAAGGCATATGCGACACTCATCGATGGAGAGAACGTGATGCCAATCCTCAGCCGTCCATTCGGCATGTTGTTGGACTCATCTGTACCGCGCTGCATGGTGTCGTGGTTGCAAAGATGGACCTCGCCATAGACGTCGGGAGTGAAGTTGTGCATCATGCAGCCTATTGCGCACTGTTTGAGTCGTAACACGACGTCCTGTGGCTGCACGAAAAGCATTATTCAACATGGTGGCGTTGCTGTCAGGGTTCCTCCGAGCCATAATCCGTAGGTAGCGGTCCATCACTACAGTAGTAGCCTTTGGACGGGCTGAGCGAGGCATGTCATCGAAAGTTCCTGTCTCTCTTTATCTCCTCCATGTCAGAACAACATCGCTTTGGTTCACTCCGAGACGCCTGGACATTTCCATGGTTGTGAGCCCTTCCTGGCACAAAGTAACAATGCGGACGTGATCGAACCGCGGTATTGACCGACTAGGCATGGTTTAAAACTACAGAAAACACGAGCATTGCGCCTCTGGTGGAATGACTGGAACTGATCGGCTGTCGGACCACCTCCGTCTAATAGGCGCTGCTCATGCATGATTGTTTACATCTTTGGGTGGGTTTAGTGAACAGTCAGAGGGACTGTGTCTGTGATACAATATGCACGGTCAACGTCTATCTTCAGGAGTTCTGGGAATCGGGGTGATGTAAAACCTTTTTTTGATGTGTGTGTTATACATAAAAATAATAAAAAGTGCATCATACACATTAAGAAATATAAGTACAATATTAGCTGCATCATCGTTACTAAGTGTAACACGCCAGTAGTCAAAAGTTGGTCAAAGCATGGCTGATAAAGTTTAAAAGCATCGGAAGATTGACCTCTGTGCATGCTTTGTGGTTTTAGATATCGTTTTATCGTGGTTTTGTATCATTAATGATTAATCGCTAACTTGAGCAATTCTATTTCTTCCACCGTCTCATTTTCGCTACTCTCAAAGTAAATGAAGAAGCCAGATCTTATATATCTTCTTCTGGTAGCTATGGAGTTGAGTGGACCCAAAGAGATGCTTACTCAGTTTTGTGTACCATATATATACAAACAAAAATCAGTGAGTTACGAAACATTTATGTAGACTGCGTTACTGCATTACACAATCAACCATTTTACATTTTGTTAAGGAGAAGAAAGAATATTACTCAAACAAAAGTCACAAGATTTCTTCCACCAGTCTCAACAGCAGTAGCAGCAGAAAGACTTGTATGGCGCACAGACATCAGTTAAACTAACGAAGAGAACTCGTTTGTGCCGTTTGTCTGTGGAACATATAAATTTTATTCCCTGTGTTACGGTATTTAATTGTCTGTATTCTGTGTTTTCTGAGGAGAAAGTTAGGGACCAGCACAGCATTTGCCTAAACGAGAATGCGAAGAGGCCCAATCGCCTACTAGCAGAGCGTTGTACCAGGCCAACGGACGTTTAATCCATCGTGCAAATTCAGTCCGGGTCTGTCTCTCTTCCCTGTCTCGGAAGCTATTGTGGTGAGCGTTAAGCTGTACGAGTGGGTCCAGCTGTAGCTTGTATTCTAATAAGCAATACGCACACCACACTTAACTACAAGGGGCGTTCAATAAGTAATGCAACACTTTTTTTCGCGGTCAGTTTCGATTGAAAAAAGTGGAATTTGTTGGACATCATGCAATATTCCCGCTTCAGCCCCTGTAGTTTCATGAAATTCCGATAGGCGGCGACGTTATACGTAGCCTCCAAAATGGCGTCTCTAACGGAGATGCGTTCCAAGCAGAGAGCTATCACAGAGTTCCTTTCGGCGGAAAACCAGAGGATCGCACATACTCGTAGGCGCTTGCAGAATGTCTACGGAGACCTGGCAGTGAACAGAAGCATGGTGACTTGCTGGTCTGTTATCACAACAAGAAGGTCGTGCAGACCTGTCCAATCTCCCTTGTACCGCCGCTCGCACAAAACTGTGACTCCTGCAATGTTCGAAAGGGCGGACACTCTCATTCGCGGAGATCGATGGACGACAATCAAACATCTCGCTACACGACTGGGCATCTCTGTTGGTAGTGCTGGCACACTTGTCAATTATTTGGGGTACTCGAAGATGTGTGGCCCTTGGTTTCCTCACCGCCTAACAGAAGACCATAAAGAGCAACGAAGTACCACCTGTGCGAAACTGCTTCCACGCTACGAGGCTGACCGTGACAATTTTTTGTCAAATATCGTCGCAGACGATGAAACATGGGTTCATCACTTCAAACGAAAACACAACGGCAATCCATAGAGTGACGGTAAAGTCACGACGATGGTCTACTGGGACTCTGAAGTGGTTATTCAGTTTGATGTCCTCTGTCATGGTGCTATGATCAACTCTGAAGTGTTCTATAAAATTTCGAGGGAACTGCCGGATGTCTGTAACTTGCTGGTAGGACACTTTGGTGCAGACTCTTCTGGCCATCTTCAGAAGAAAACTGACGAGCAATACAGTTAGCTCCCCTATTTATGATCCCATCGGCATATGTGTGATGTCCCAGTTGGCAATGTGCATGTGTTGCTTGAGCGCACGTGCTTCTGCTGTGCGCACCCTCTGTGGTGGAAGCTTTCCTCTGCGATATTAACTATGCCTTATGATGTGTCCTATCAACTTATCCCTTGCCAAATTGTTATTTTCTCCCCAGTTGGGAGCAGTGTCACTTCACTAGTTAGTCAGTCTACCCACTTAATCTTCAGCACTCTTCTGCTACATTATGTGACGTGTCAAATAACACTCCTTACACTGAATTCCTGACACAATTCCGGTTAACTCGATATGTCACATGACGTAGTCATATGAAATTAAACGAATGTTATTAAAATGCTGATGTCATAAATAAGCCAGAATTTCGTGAATATAAACCACTAACGCTCACATTAGTAATTGCATGTAAGTAATTTCACTGACCCGAGCTACGAGACGAAGTTCTGAGGGAAGGAGAAGTTTATGACGGCAATGCCCATCCCACGTAGGCCGACACCTTTCATCGCGGGCCATCTAGTGGACACAATGAAACGCCCACCGCCACAGCATAGGCCATTTGATATAGGCAAATTGAGGACAGTGTAA
This sequence comes from Schistocerca piceifrons, assembly GCF_021461385.2. Classification (NCBI taxonomy): domain Eukaryota; kingdom Metazoa; phylum Arthropoda; class Insecta; order Orthoptera; family Acrididae; genus Schistocerca; species Schistocerca piceifrons. The sequence continues at coordinate 395,188,127 of NC_060138.1, read as the reverse complement.
TTGACTCATCTCCTTCAGAAAACGTCGAGTGTTTGACCAAGGCGACTCACGCCGCGCTGAGACGATTGCGAGAGTCATTATGTGAACACTTGTTCACAGGCTCGTCTTAACTCGTAAGGAATTAAACTGCAAAGTCTCCTAGTATAGAGAATCGCACCGAGCACTGACAGTTAAAGCTTGCGAGCGATTTGAGGGCAACGGCGAACGCGCTATTTCAGCATATAGCGTGTACCATACCAATTAACTTAGCAAGGGAATAACTAGGAGCTTCGACTTCACCGAAGATGTAGGAAATGTATCCAAATTGCTTTTAACAGCCGAGAGAGATTTAGAATAGATTCTCAGGTTCACAGCTCGCGCCGAAAGCCGCCACTGCCGTTGCCGACTCAAGATAAACACACGCACGCCCATGCGACGTCTGCAAGTGATATTCAATTGACACTCAGAATTGGGGTCGTCTCCGTCTCTCCTTTTTTTTTTTTTTTTTTTTGTACATTCAACCATGACCTGTCGTTAAACATATTCGCGATTCTCAGGCCTAATTGAAGCAGAAATGCGAGATGTCCGATGTAACGAAAAGGCTAAGGAAACCACTGCATTGAAGACATATGATGTGTCTCCACAGCACATGTGGCCTGTAATTGGAAAAGTGTTCTGATGATTTCGGCAAAAGAGCGTGGACTGGTCCCTCATTCGGATCTCCGGGAGGGGACTGCAAAATGGGAGGTGACCAGGAGAAAAAGATCGAATAACCAACGAAAGGATAACGTTCTACGAGTCGGCGAGCGGAATACCAGAAGTTTGATCATGGTAGGGAAGCTACAAGGCCTGAAAAAGGAAATGCTAAGACTCAATCAAGATATAGCAGGGGTTAGTGAAGCGAAACGGAAAGAATACGAGGATTTCTTGCCAGATGAGTACAGGGTAATATCAACAGGGTGGAACAGCGTGGCGCACGAAACATCGGCCCCGAGTACCAGACGGCTCATTGTCGCCCCCCCCCCCCCCCCAATTGTGATTTATTATTTCGAAGCTATTGCGACCACGTTTTGTACTGTCAGTACGAAAGCCGTTGCGACTTGGTTTAGGCATGTGAAGTAAATGTCTTAGAGTATTTTACCCTGTTCAAGAAAGAACCGCAACAGCGAAGCCGTACGTGTCTAGCGGTTCACATGAGAAAACGCGGGAAATTTTTGCCAAAAAGTTTCCTGGTGTTTCAATACCAGAAAAGGGCAGTATACAGTATCCGGTAACAAAGTGGCGTACTACACGGTCAGTTGCAAACGCAAAAAAGAATCGAGCACCGTTCGTTCGTATACCTGCTGTGGTCGCGGACATTCGAGCACGAATGATCCAGAGTCCAAAGAAGTCGACACGTGAATTGTTACAATAAATGAACGTTTCACGCAGGTATTGTAAGCGTGTTTCACACCTTATAATGATGAAGTCTTACCAGATGACGTGTGTCCAAGAACAGGAGGTGGAAAATAAGGCAAAACTTGTTAATTACTGTACGTGTCTATGTCAAACAATTGTCAATGGAATGCTGGATCCGTTGCTATATTTAAAAAAGTGCGATAAAGCCTGGTGTCATTTGACAGGACACGTGTACTCCCAGGACACCAGGCCCCGGTCAACAAAGCATCCCTATACGAATAATGGGGAATCTCTTCACGGTGAATAAATCGAAATGTTGTGTGCAAGTCGCATTGTGGGTCCCATATTTTCTGAAATAACAGCAAAATCTGCTGCTTTTATGCGAATCTTATGCGCGGTTGGCCCGCCATGAACGTACAGATGCTGTCTTTCAAACGGATGGGGCGACCTGTCACACCTCACGTCACGCGAGGCAATCTCACGAATCCACGAAAGATTCACAGAAGAAAGGACTGTCAACAAAGTTAAATGTTTTTTATTCCAGTCTTTGATCACAATGTCAATTATTTTGACGATGACCGGTTTCAGTCAGTAATGACCATCCTCAGGTCTTTTCTACACCATGTGCTGAGTATATTTATATGTTTTGACGATGCCATTACGACCTTATCACTTTAGGACATGTTGTAGAAAAGATCTGAGGATGGTCATTACTGACTGAAACCGGTCATCGTAAAAGAATTGATACTTTGATCAAAGACTGGAATAAAAACATTGGACAGTATTGGATCACTGTTCATATACGCGACTATGTCGCAGCTGGTGTCAACAAAGTATTGTGGCCCCTGCATTCGCCGAAGCTAGCCACTTGTGACTTTTGTCTTCAGGCTAGTCTAACGAGAAACGTGTGCGCAAATAACCCAAATACGTTAGAAGACTTGAAGTACAATATACGTAATAAAATTTTCAGAACTGATGCGGCCGAGTCACACGAAGTGGTATGGTACCATGTTAGAACGCCCGCGAAAGGGTACTGAAGCACAAGGAGGTCATTTCCAGCACCTAATGTAATGTAATGTGAAACATAAGATCAATTCAGTAAATGTAGACCCATGTATTAGTTTGTTATCCCTTTATTATCTGATTATTACATGTTTATCTATTTGTTGTATCTGCTCGTGGTTGGCAACTATTCGTGCGTAACTGGCTAACAGTCTGTACTCGGGGCCGGTTTTTCGCGCGCCTCTCTGTACAATGGGAGTAGGATCCGTTATGAACAGATGGACAGGGCAGAGAGCGAGTTACTTTGAATAGTTCAGTCATAGGGTGGTTCTCATCAAAATCGACAGCAATTCAAAAACCGGTATTAGTGGTTCAGGTATACATGCCGAGGTCGGAAGCAAGTGATGAATAGATAGAGAAAGAATATGAAGATATTGAACGGGCAGTGCAGTACGTAAAGGGAGATGAAAATCTAATAGTCATGGGAGACTGGAATCTGATTGTAGGGGAAAGAGTTGAAGAAATGTTATGGAAGAATGTGAGCTTGGTCGGAGGAGTGGGAGAGAAGAAAGATTGATGGGGTTCTGCAATAGATTTCAGGTAATAATAGCGACTACTGTGTTCAAGAATCACAAGAGGAGGAGGTATACTTAGGAAAGTTCGGGAGATACGGGAAGATTTCAGTTAGATCATATCATGGTCAGGCAGAGATTCGAAAATCAAATATTGGACTGTAAGGCATACCCAGGAGTAGGTATAGACTCAGATGACAATTTAGAAATGAAGAAGAGTAGGCTGAAGTTTAAGAGATTAGTCAGGGAGAATCAGTACGCAAAGAGGTGGGGTACAGGAATACTAACGACTGGCCAGCCGCTGTGGCCGAGCGGTTCTGGGCGCTTCAGTCTGGAACCGCGCGACCGCTACGGTCGCAGGTTCGAATCGTGCCACGGGCATGGATGTGTGTGATGTCCTCAGGTTAGTCAGGTTTAAGTAGTTCTAAGTTCTAGGGGACTGATGGCCTCAGATGTTAAGTCCCATAGTGCTCAGAGCCAACCTAACGACTGGAGAGAGACGCTAGAAGTTCTCCGACGCTGTAGATACTGCAATAATTGATACCTCAGTAGGCAGTTCAGTTGAAGAGGAATTGACACCTCTAAAAAGAAAACTGAAAAGAAAGACATAGGTACAACGAAGGTAACTGCGATGAAACGATGGGTAACACAGGAAATAGTTCAATTGATTCACGTAAGAAGAGAGTACAAAAATGTTCAGGGAAATTCAGGAGTGCGGAAGTATATATCACCTAAGAATGAAATAAATAAGAAGTGCAAGGAAGCTAAGCGGAAATAGCTGCATGAAAAATGTGATGGAATCTAAAGAGAAATTATTGTCGGAAGGACTGACTCAGCATATACAAAAGTCAAAACGACCTTCGATGAAATTAGAAGCAAGGGTGGACACAAGTGTGCAGTGCGAATTCCTGTGTTAAATGCGGAGGAGAGAGCGGATAGGTGGAAAGAATACATTAACGGCCTCTATGAGGGGAAACACTTGTCGGACGTGTTAGAAGAAGAAACATGAGTCGATATAGAAGAGATAGGCGATTCGTATTAGAATTTATCGGAGCTTTGGCAGCCTTAAGGTAAAATAAAGCAGAAGAGATGGATAACATTCCGTCAGAATTTCTAAACTCATTGGGGGACGTGGCAACAAAACGGCAATTAACGTTGGTGTGTAGAATGTGTGAGTCTGGCGATATACCATCTGACTTTTCGGACGAATATCATCCGCATTATCCAAGTTGCCAACAAGTATAAGACAATTCAGGGTGTGTTAGATGACGATCAGTTTGGCTTTCGGAAAGGTAAAGGCACGACGAGGCAGTTCTGACGTTCCGGTTGATATTGGAAGGAAGACTAAAGAAAAATCAGTAAATGGTATAGGATTTGTCGACTTGAAAAAAGGGTTCGACAGGTTTAAACAGTGCAAGATGTTCGAAATTCTGATGAAAATAGGGGTTAGCTATAGGGAGAAATGGGTAATGTACGATTTGTGCAAGGACCGTGAGGAAACAATAAAAGTGAAAGACCAAGGGTGCAAGAGGGCGACGTAGCCTTTCGTCTCTGCTGTTCAACCTATACATCGAAGAAGCAATGATTGAAACAAATGAAATGTTCAAGAGCGGGATTAAAGTTCAAGGCGAAATGGTATCAATGACAATAAGATTCGTTGATGACATTGCTATCCTGAGTGAAAGAGAAGAAAAATTACATGATCTGCTGAATTGGATGAATAGTCTAATGAGTACAGAATACGGACTGACAGTAAATCGAAGAAAGACGGAAGTAATGAGAAGTAGCAGAAATGAGAACTACGAGAAGCTTAACATCAGGATTGACGGTCACGAAGCAGATCCAGTTAAGGAATTCCGGTACCTAGGCAGCAAAATAACCCTTGACGGACGGAGCAAGGAGGACATAAAAAGTCTGTTAGTGGAATGAAAAAAATTGAGTATATGTTAGATGACGATCAGTTTGGCTTTCGGACAGGCGAGGGGCTAGAGAGGCAGTTCTGTCGCTGCGGTTGATAAATGGTAGCAAGATTGAAGGAAAATCAAGACATTTCTTGACATAAAAGTTTTCTGGGTATGGTACCGCGTCATAATGTAAAAAAAAACTACTGCTGCTGGAGAAAAACCAACGTTTCGGCCACGGTTGCAGCGACCTTCTTATGGGTCTGGTTTTTATCCAGCAGCAGTAGTTTTTTTTACATTATGACGCGGTAGTCAGACCGAGGATGAGGGGATCATAGCATAAACAATTCGTTTTAAATCAAAGGTGGAAATGTCTGTGTTTGCATTTGTACAAGTAATTTAAGGTCTTATAATCTTTTCTAAAATCTAGAAACAAAAGAGGACCGAATGCCCAGTGAACCGTTGGTCAGCTGGGCAGGCCAGACGAGCTGGAGTGTGAGGGTGGGTGTGAGGGAGCCGCTAATTGTGGCGTGCCGTGCGGGCCCGGCCTGACTCACGGGTCGTTGACCGCTCGCCTTATCTCCGCACCCGCAGCGCACAGCGCGCCGGGACCCGTACTAACGCCCCCGCAGGGGGCCCGCTTGTGCGTTTGACCGCTACTCTCCCAGAGCCGGATTTCCATATGGAGCATACGGCTTACTACTATCTAGCTGCTCCCTGTTTACCCAGTCTTGCAATTGTCGGGCGTGTCAGCACTGTCCGGCAACTGAGCGCCGATGACCGCGCAGTTGAGCGCCCCACAAACCAGACATCATCATCATCATCAACTTGTCCTGCAAGGTGTTCTGAAGAACTGGTCATGTTGGCTGTACCATCGTGCTTACGTCCGACAAACGCGGAGGGGAGGCGGGGACAGCGTACACCTCCGTACTCAGTAGTGCTGTGACTGAGTCGAACAGGGACAGCTCGCTCAATTTAGGCCACATTTCGGGAAATATTCCGCATCTGTTGGTGCTACCTAGAAGAATAATTCTTTTCGTCTTATCATTGTATCGTATCTGCGCTATCGAAGTTGGGTTCGGTGCTGTACAGTAAACTATTGTTAATAAAAGACAGATACAACGTAATAATGTACAAAGCATTTTAATAATAAAATTAATAGTGAAAAATTGGCCAAGCGCGTGTAGGACTCGCGGACTGATGGTTCATTACAAATATGAAAATCAAATTTTTGTCACCAAGGTCTATGGTTGCTTGGCGGCGTAAAAAATTCAAACTTCTACGTCAATGCAGTCAAAATATTCAGATATTTTGATACTGGCAAACTCATTCATCAAACCCGGTAGGGTATATTCCGTTGACTTACAATCATGGAATTTGCCAAGGTTTCATAGCACAAGTAACATAGAAGAAATCTGAAAATTGTAAATTGTAATTATATAACAAAAAAGAAATATTTTTGCCATTAAAACATACATTTCATTCATCATTCGTCAAAAGCCTGTCCATCCAGGGAATGGAAAACCTCATCGATTTTGCCTGTTTTCGCTGCAGACACAGGCAAGATAGCGGTCCCAGGAATTCCAAAACAGTATCAAAATCTCCACAGTAGTTTCTCAGAGTATTCCGGACATACAAAAAGAAGCGAGCAGGAGACTACACGTTATACATGTACATACAGAAGATTTAATAAAATATGTTTCTTTACATGCTGAAGTATGACTACATTTTATATTTGCTTCCATTAATGTCTATTATGCTTTTGACAAATGATGAATGCAATGTTATGTTTTAATGGCAAAAATATTTCTTTTGTGTTATATAATTACATTTTATAATTTTCAGATTTCTTCTACCTTACTTGTTCTACGAAACCTTGTTTGTTGCCAAATTCTGTGATTGTAAGTCAACGAAATATACCCTATAGGGTTTGGTGAGTGAGTTTGCGAGCATCAAAATATCTGAATAGTTTGACTGCATTGACTTAGAAGCTTGAATTTTATACACCGCCAAGCGACCATAGACCTTAGTGGCAAAAATTTTAGTTTGATACGCCAACCTGTTCACGAGTGAAAAAGAGGTCTTAACAGACGGACAGACAAACAGACAGACGGATAAAAAACTGACAAAAATATTTTTGATCGTGTTATATAATTACAATTAAAAATTTTCGGAATTTTCCTTTACCTGTATAGAAAAACCTGCATCTTGCCCATTTCATGATTCCAGATAAACGGGACGTAACCTATAGGTATTGGTGAGTCGGTTTGCGAGTTTCAAAATATGTGCGATGAATGGCTGAATCTTTGGAATGAATTGACTTAGAAACTTAAATCTATTACACCGTCAAGGAATCATAGACTTCAGATCTGACATAGATTTGAATTTGATACTCCAACCTGGTCAGAGGAAAAGGGCTCTTAACTGACAGACAGGCATGTGGATAAAAAAATGATAAAAAATATTATTTTGGTGTGATATAATAACAAATTCGCATTTTTCGGATTTTCCTTTTACTTGCAGTATGAAACTGTACATCTTTGCAAGTATCATGATTCTAAGTCCACGGGAGCTTTTGGTGATTGATATGTGACATAAATGCCCGCATCTTTTGATTGCATTACCTTAGAGGCTCAAAATTTTGACACCGACAAGTAACCATAGCCATTGGTATGTGACATAAGTTCAAATTTGAAACGCCAATCTGTTCCAGAGGAAAAAGGAGTCTTAACAGAGGTACACACAGGCAGAGGAATAAAAATGACAAAAATATATGTTCTCATGTTATGTAATTACAAATTAACAGTTTTCCGATTTTTTCCTTACTTGTACTACGAAACATTGCTTCTTGCCAAATTTCAGGATTCTAGGTCAACAGGAAGTGCCCTACAGGATTTGATGAATGAGTTTTCGAGTATCAAAATACATGATACAAATGGCCGTATCTGTTGATAAAACTGACTTAGAAGTTTAAAATTTTTACTCTGCCAAGGGACCGTAGATCGTAATACGTGACACAAATTTGACCTCGGTACGTCAATCCGTTCCCGAAAGAAATGTCCTTAACAGTGGGACAGACGAATAGCAAAGCGATCCTGTAAGGGTTCCGTTTTTACAGACTAAGGCACGGAACCTTAAAAATGGATTTTAGTTTCTTCTAGGGTGCAGATCTAGGTAAAATCAGGAACTGATAAATAAATAATAGATTGGAATCACGATTCATTTAATTTTTCAACTTGATCTCTTCCTGCGGTCTAGTGACGTCTGTTGGTACGACCGGTTTTGCTGCTGTAGCTTTATGTCGCCCTCGCAAATACAGTCAGCGTTCTCGGATTTATTTTGTTTATTATTCATTTATTCCTAATCAGTGTTCTTCCTTGATTCATCTGAATGTTGTCTTGTTTTCAAACTGATTAATCGCTAGTAACTTTTTATCTATTGTTGTAGTATGTGAACAGGAAATGAAATGATAAGTTGTAACACACGTGATAAATCATTATCGTATCGTCTCTAACCAGTAAGCAACTAGAAACTACTTTACATATTAGTTAAACTGATGAAGCGAGAAAAGTTTAAAAATGATCAAAACTATATGTAAAATTTGTTGCGAATCGGTAAACATTCTCATTGTGAATCTGAATGAATATAAACCCTTTGATCAAAGGTATCTGGACACCCTTCAGTAATGCAGAACTGACCACTAGATATCATGAGAGGCGGACCCACCAGTATAAAAAGGAGGTGGGGAGTACTGTGATGTCAGAAGAGCAGCATCGACAACAGAGTGGGTCAATCACGAGAGCTCAGTGACTTCGGACGTGGACCAGTCATTGGGCGTCACCTGACTAAAAAATCCATCAGGGACATTTCAACCCTTCTAAAGCTGCCAAAGTAGACGGTTAGTGATGTGATTGTGAAGTGGAAACCCGAAGGAACAGCCACACCCAAAGCAAGACCAGACGCACCTCATACACTGACGAATATGGATCGTCTGCAACTGCAGAGCTATCGTAGGAAATCAGCGGAAGGAATCATTGATGAGTTCCAAAGTGATTCCAGGAGTCCAGTTAGAAATGACTGTGCAAGCGCTGTTAAAAAAGAATGGGGCACAATGGTCGGACAGCTCTTCATCAGCCACACATTTCTGTAGTCAGTACTAAGCGACGCTTGAGGTGCTGTAAGAAGCGACGTAAATGGACAGTGGATAACTGCATTGAATGGTTTGGATCAGTCACGCCATACCCTGTGATAAACCGACGGAAGCGTTTGGGTTTCAAATGGTTCAAATGGCTCTGAGCACTATGGGACTTAACATCTAAGGTCATCAGTCCCCGAGAACTTAGAACTACTTACACATAACTAACCTAAGGATATCACACACATCCATGCCCGAGGCAGGATTCGAACCTGCGACCGTAGCGGCCGCGCGGTTCCAGACTGAAGCGCCTAGAACCGCTCGGCCACACCGGCCGGCCGTTTGGGTTTCGGAAGGCCTGGACTACGTTACCCGCCATTATGTATTGTACCAACAGTGAAGTACCGAGGTGGTGGTGTTGTGGTATGGGGAGTGATTTTCGTAATTACGGTGTGGTCCCCTTATTGTGCCTAAAACACGCTGAAAGCGTAAGTATGTGAACCCATTGTACAGCATTGTGTACTACGTTCAGATGACTGTTTGTATCAACAAGATATGGCAACCTATCGTAAAGCAGCATATATGAGAGAATGACTTTTGGACAATAACAGTCCTGAAATAGATTAGCCTGCCAAGAGTCCCGACCTGAGTCTAGTGGAACACCTTTGGAGATGCGATAGAACGGCGACTTCGCTCTGACCCCAGCGTCCAACACCACTGCCTTCTTTTGTTTTGGATCTTGAGAAACAATGGGCTGCTATTCCTCCACAGCCTTTCAGAAACCTCATTGAAACAGCTCCCAGTACAGTTCACGCCATCGTAAAGGCGAAGGGGGGACGCACTCCATACTGATGTACAATCTTAGCTGTCCAGGTTTTTTTGATTGGATAGTGTCGTCTACGTAATTTGCACTGCGTTTCAGGGAAAATCTAGTTTTTCACGAATCTCAATCATATGACCTCATATCTCCTGAATTATGTGCCCTGCAGTGATATTATTTTGCAGGTACATTCAGCGTACGAGGTGCGACAGTAAAGTAATGAGACTGATTTTCTATGCAAGACGTGGCAACCCTGCGGGCTTGCGTAGGCACAATATCTTTTACCTTGATCTATGAGCTGCTTCTAGTCCAAGGGGCACATCGATGCATCTGCTCTGTCGTGAGTTGTGCTGTAATAAGTTAACACATGTTTGTGTCTCTCGTCAAGGAAATGAAACCACATAATATTGCGCAGCGGTATGCCATTTCTTTTTGCGTTAAATTGGGTGAAAACGCGACGACAATTTACAGTAAGCTCCAGAAGGCTTTTGGAGAGGAGGTTATGTCAAGAGCGCAGGTTTTTCGTTGGCATAAAATGTTTAGTGGAGGCAGAATGAATGTTGAAGATGAAGACCGCTGTGGACGACCATCAACCGCACAGACGGATGTCGACTTGGCCAGGGTGTGTGAACTCATACGATCTCATCGAAGTTTATCTGTGAAAATGATTGCAGAAGAACTGAACATCAATCGAGAAACGGTTCGTCTAATAATAACTGAAGATCTTGGTATGAGAAAGATTTGTGCAAAAATGGTCCCCAAAAATCTCATACGACAACAGCGAGAAACACGGAAAAATGTGGCAGCCGGTCTGTTAGAGCAAAGGGAAATCAATCTAGAATTGTTGAGCCGTGTTATCACTGGTGATGGAAGTTGGTTTTTTTCAGTACGATCCAGAGAAAAAACGCCAAAGTTCGCAATGGTGCTCAAAGGGATCACCCAGACCAAAAAAAGCTCGTATGTCAAAGTCAAAAGTGAAGTGCATGCTTGTGTGCTTCTTTGATTCCAAGGGAATTGTTCATAAAGAGTGGCTGCCTCCAAGACAAACAGTTAACCAATATTACTACAAAGAAATTTTAGAAAGACTTCGTAAAAGAGTTCTTCGTGTCTTTGCCAACATTGCTGATAATTGGATTCTGCATCACGATAATGCGCCATCCCCTACTGCTCTGTCAGTACAGCAATTTTTAACCTCAAAACAAATTTCAGTACTACCACAGCCACCTTATTCACCAGATATCGCTCTGTGCGACTTTTTTCTATTTCCAAGAGACAAAACGGCAGTCAAGGGACACCATTTTCAAACAACACAAGATGTCCAAAAAGCTGTGACGAGGGTCTTGGAGGATATTACAGAAGATGAGTTCCAGAAATGTTATCTTCAATAGCAGAAGCGCTGGAGAAAGTGTGTGCAATCAAAAGAGAGCTACTTTGAAGGAGACAACACTAAACTTCACTGAAACGGTAGGCAACATTTTTTTTCACATCAGTCTCTTTACTTTATTGTCGCACCTCGTATACACTGAGGTGATAAATCTCACTGGATACCTCCTAACTCAGTGTTGGACCTCCGCTTCCTCAGCGTAGTACAGCAGCTCGACGTGGCATGGATTCAACACGTCACTGGAAGTCTTCTACAGAAATACTGAACCTTTCTGCCTCTTTAACCACCCGTAACTGCGAAGGTGTTGCCGGTTTGTGTACGAACCGACCTGTCGGTTATGTCATTTTCGATGGGGTCATGTCGCGCGATCTGGGTGACCAAATCATTCGCTCGAATTGTCCAGAGAGTTCTTCAAACCAATCGTGAACATGGAGCATTGTCATCTATAAAAAATACATCGTTGTCTGGGAACATGAAGCCCATGAATGGCTGCAGATGGTTTCCAAGCCAGTGATCAATTCATTCCACGTAAACACAGCCCACACCATTACTAAGCCAACACGAGCTGGCACAGTGCCTTATTGACGATTTGGGTCCATGGCTTGGTGGGGTTTACGCCACACTCGAACGCTATGGCCTACTCTTTCCAACTGAAATCGGAACTCGTCTGACCAGACCATGCTTTTCCAATCGTCTCGGGTCCAACCGATATGGTCACGAGGAGACGCTATGTCGTGCTGTTAGCAAAGGCACTCATATCGGTCGTCTACTGCTATACACCATACACGCCAAATTTCCCCGCACAATGCTAACGGATAAGTTCGTCGTACTTGATTACTGCGATTATTTCATGCAGTGTTGCTAGTCTGTTAGCACTGACAATTCTAGAGCAAACGCCGCTGTTCTCATTCGTTAAGCGAAGGCCGTCGGCCACTGCGTTGTCCGAGGGTAGAGATAATGCACGAAATCTGGTATTCTCGGCACACTCTTGACACTGTGCGTCTCGAAATATTTACATCTCTAACGATTTCCGAAACAGACTGTGCCATGCGTCTAGCTCCAGCTACTTTTCCGCGTTCAAAGTGTGTTGATTCCCATCGTGAGGCCATAATGGCGTCGAAAACCTTTTCACATGAATCACATGAGTACAAATGAAGCTCTGCCAATGAACTGCCTTTTTATACGTTGTGTAAGCGATACTTCCGCCATCTGTGTATTTGCATATCACTGTCCTATGACTTTTGTCACATCTGTGTATTTGGGTACTATACGCAAAATGCTTTACACAATTAGCAGAAAAAAAGTCCTGCCTGGTGCTGAAATACTGAAGTTTTACTGCATGAACAGCGAAAATGTAGTAAGGGATAATTTTTTTTCTTGGGCTGGTCAGGATAATTTTTTTTCTTGGGCTGGTCAGCGGGCAAAAGGGCGTAAAGGTTTGTTAATTATTTTGGAAATCACTAAGCGGTCTCCCACTCAGAATTCTCAAATACTGGATGAATATAGTCTGGTAATACGCGCGCCCTGTGTTAACGCTGCCTCAAGAGATAGTTTCTAGATTGGATTAATTAACATAAATGGACTAACGAAAATAATTGAATTAATAAACGTTAAGTTGGTGGTCTTAATGCTTCAGGTACTCTACACACTGTCTCCACACTTTAGCAGAGAGCTCAGAACGTTCATGCAACTTTCAGAAAAGTCCTTCTTTGGGATGTTGTTCAACTCGCGCGTCATTCTGGCTGGAATGTCGCTTATGTCCTCAAAGCGATGACCGTTCAAGTGAATTTCTGCACTGTGTCTTTTTGTGGAAAGTTTGTCACCTGCAATGATTTTTACCAGAAAAGAACTGTCCACTTTTTGTAGTCAAGTCACGGAAGGCTTTCATGGGTCGTTGATTTTGGTTGGGAGTCAATATTTGGCTCGATATAGAGATGTTGTTCCATTTCGATTCGTGTCATTACAATGTCGACATACCATGGTCGAAAGTCCACTACTTTGCAGTGGCTGTTCACAACTGACTAGTCGAATGCATGCATCTGTTGTTCACAGTCGTTAGTTCAAGCTCTCACCGTAGTTACTGTCCTGACGTCTGTTATACGCCAGGAATTAATTCAGTCACGGATTGTCTTTTTTGTGTCAGCATTTTAAATTTTTAAATTCGGTCAATAATCATGGCTGTACTCAGTCAAGTTTAGTTACCTGTTCTACCGCGTCTACTTTTCGCTTCGTCGAGTAGTACGTGCACAGCTTAATACTACAGTTAGGTGTTACAGATAAGCCGTCATAGCGCAGTTCCGGAAGGACAATGACGCAACTGCAAAATTCGACAAATCGACTTTATTGCTTCAGTCATCTCAGAAATAGGTAGCGCATACCGTGAAACATCGTCAGAACTGCTGTTATACATTGTACCGCTAGAGAGCAGTTGCGTCATTGTGGCGATATCGATTGTTGTTACTTAGGTCGCGAAGAACGTCGTGATAGTAATCATTTGCGTTTTTCATTTTGGGGAGTGTATTAACGTATTGAATGGTGCAGAATCACAAAAATTTTAAAAGAAATTGAAGGTGCGATAAAAACGTAAGTGTACACTGTGTCACGGTTTCCCCGGTGATTGAGTAACTTCTGCGCCATAATCGTCCTTAGCGTCATTTTTGTCTCAACTTTTAAATAACCTTTCTGTCACAACTGCTCTTAACGTCATTGTTGGTGTGACAAAACTGGCTTGAATACATTTACGTCAATTTCATTTCTGTTGTACAGGGGCAAAAATGAGCGACGGAGCAAAGAAGATTATGCGCCTTGGACTTGAAGCGCTAACGGAGGATAACAAAAGAGCAATAGCCATCAATCCCACACCGAGAAATAAAAAAAGAACAAGTGAGCAAGCTGGAGCTTCAGGCATCACCATCGAAACATAAGTTCAACGTGACACAAACGACGGATGCGTCGAATGTGTATATGGTTGAAAGGGCAAGCGTGGCAAAATCAGTTTCTAAATGAGTGCCAGTAACGTCCCCTTTGCCGTGCAGCAGTTCCGAAAGCAGTTCAGATTTTTTTCTCTTATTCAAGCGACTATTGTCAGCCATGTAGCAGTGACCTCTCCTTAAAAACCTAAAAAAACAGTGGGAAATGCTAGCTAGCAATTGGAGCAGAGTAAAAGACAAAACGTTGAGAAGTAGTGGGAAAAGTTACATATCAAGAACGGGGAAAACTGTCAAGCCTCGAAAAATGGGTGCTGTGTGTACTGATGAATGTATCGTCTCTTGTACAAAGAAACTATTAGAAGACTACAGACGTCAGCTGTTCACGAAGTACTGGGCCGTTGGGTCGTTACAAAGGCAACAAGATTTTCTGCATTCATGCATTGAAATGCTCGTTCTCAAATATCTTCACATTACTGCCAGAGAACTTAGAAAGCCGAGTAGCGCTTTTTACTTGATGAAAGATGAGCAAAAAATTCATGTGTGCAAAATGTTTCTGATAAGTAGCTTGGGAATAACAGAAAGGCAAAACAATACTGTTATCGAAGCGAAAACACCTGGGACTGGGATTTGAAGTAATTTGGATTTAAAACCTGCTTGTGCTACGAAAATGACCCTCTCAGAAAACAATAATTTGGTGAACAGCAATATCATTCCTGAATATTACAAGGCTTTCTATGATTCTCTTTCCGTATAAACGTAATTTGTTGCTTTTTATCACATTTGTTTATAAGTTCTTTCTTTCTCTCAGTGTATTATTTTATTCATTGATAAGAGGCATATAATAACATTAGTTTAATAGAACAATGACACTCTGTAAGAATGGCCAAAAACATAATGATTTAGCTACACATCTTTTATAGCCGTAATTATTACTTGGGTTAATAGTGTCAGAAGAAGAATAACATATTTGTCAAAATGGTTGCAAGGGATGAACGGGATGCTATTTAGCAGAATTAAGTTTTGTACTTTGTAGAGAGTACTTAATGTCGCAATCAGGCCTACTTTCAATTCCATATATAATTTTATTGTTGTTTAATGAAATTTTTAATCAATGTTTTGTTTTCTGTGTATCCTGTAAACGTTTCATTTTGACAGTCAGTTTCCTTTCGGAGCGACGATAATTTATTCCATAAACAATATTTCGATAACATGTTTGTAAATATGTTACCGCGTCGTAACAGGGAACTACAGTCAAACAAGCATCGAGCGAATGTTTTATACTCCACAGAGAAACACATTATAAGATCGCATGAGCTTCTCCACGTACATAAAAACAAATGAAATACCTTTTATCCATTCTAAAAACTGGTGGAAATCTTATTTAATTTCTGTGGGTATCTAAACACGAAATTTAAATGAAACTAGCCGCAAAATATTTGATGGTATCGCCGCGGGCGAGAGAACCGCAGAAGTTTAAGATGATGACGAAGATACGGGTATTTCGTGAAAGCGATGAACATACTTCTTAAAAGAACATTGCAAGATATGAACTTTGTTTCCCTGTTGTCATGCAATTTTTTTAGCTCCATGCGTGGCAGACATTCGTTCATCGGGAATATCAGGTTAATTTTCCTATAGCAAGGGCGTCATCGTCGTCTTATCCTATGTTGAGGGCCAGAGCCATGTGTGCCCTCTCTATATGAATCACGTTAAGCGCCTCAGTGCCGTGGGCGGAAAGAGGAACTCTCTGCATTTTGCTGATGGGGCACAAAGAGTCATCCGAATCTACTGCATGATGTGCGGCGACACTAATATGATGCAGTCAGCGAGCATCTAAGTGCAATTTGTGGGGTTCAGATAACCACTTTACACGTAGCACTACAAGCGCAGATGCGACTCAGAGATCACAAACCTCAGCAGAAGACTCATTTGTCATCAAACCTGGGAAGCATTTTGAAGAGAGGGTGAACGATCTTTGTTGGGCATATTTAACATGATCATGAATTCGCGTGATACTGACCATTGTTTTAGCACGCGAACTGCAATGGACACATGTCGTAACAGTGCGTGATATAGTGCGACTAAGTACAGTTGCATGCGTTTTTTTTTAGCAGTCTGACCTGAAACGACCTTTGCTCTCGTTTTCGCCACAGCCATGTAATTTCAGGTGAATTACTTTATCATGAAATCTACGCTACGAGAAACTCCGATGTACCTCTACAACGCTTTTGGTACGGGAAGATTGTATAGTGCGTAGTACATTTATTTAGTCACTGTTAGGACGTTTAATTTACTTTCACAATAATTCCATTCACCACCTTTTAACATTTATTATTTCTGAGTTAAATAAATACTGAATAAATGGTTAACACACAATATAAATATTAACAACGTGTGGCTTCTTCATAAAACTTTTCTTTACTTCAGTCACTTTTATTTATCAACATTTATTGACATGCCACTGCCAGCATCAGGTGATTTACAGTGCCTGTACATGGAGTTTTAGTTATAGAGTCCTCTGCAGTGTGATGAAACCTATTTGCTGCATGTCCCAGTGAGGCTGTGAACCGAAATTTGTCCATGTCCAGAAATACTGATTTATTTTATTGTGCTCCTTAAGTGTATTGCATGTTTAAATATTCTCAATCACGTCTTTACTTCGTTTTTGCTGACTACATATCTGGCGCACAGAGCACAAGAACAAGCACAACACTATCATTTCACGTATTTACCCACAGTTATTTACATCCCAAAGATTCGAAACTTCCAACATAAAATACATTTTAGTTGATAATGTAGTCCATACACTAAGAATAGAGGCGTCTTGTGCAAGCTTGTTTATATCATGGCACATCACATGATTATTAAGTATTTATTGGTCTGTTCAGCATTACTTCTTATTAAGTTAACTGAACCTCTTTAATATTAATGAAACAAGCACTCTATATTGGAGAAATTTTTGAAGAAATTTACTTTATTAGTTTTGAGTCTGTCGTTTAGCAATGTATTGTGCCATGGATGAAAATTTCTACTTCTTCATAAGACTCGGTTTCACGTCATTTTATGTAACATTGACAAATATCGTCTGTGATATCTTGGAATGGGTGGAGAGTGTCCTCAATGTGAGTAGCTATTGGTGACTTACCTCAATTATTTGCATGGCAAGCATGTATGTGTTCACTAGATCTGTTTTGAAAGTCTCTCCCACTTTGGTCTTCATAGAGGGTACTATTTTGTAAATGTTTGCGTGTCTGTGTTTATTTCCCTGTGTCTTTATGCTGTGTTGAGTGCGTGTCACAATTTTTAATGTGTTGTGAAAGCGATGATGTTGTTGTGTAGTCTGAAAATATTTGTGATTTTGTTCGAGAATTTGCTTATAAATGGTACATAAACAATGGGTCGCTTTTCTATTTTCTTTATAACAGTTGGTTTATTATTGCTTTTTCTTTTACGTATGAGGTTGTCAGTGTGCCGGAATAGTCATTTTGGTACAACTATTTATATAACCATGCTGAGCTCATCATGTTTCGCGAAGACACCTCATCAAAATCCAAAGGAATCTATAATTATAAAGTTATGTACAAGGAAGTGTGAAGCACATGATGACGGCAGCATGTTGGCGGAGAGCATCGTGGCAATAAAAATTGGATAATAAAAGTGATTGAAGCTGAAAAGTTATTTTATAAGTATTATAATACAATCACCAACCCCAACAAATGCATAAAATGTAAGTACACAACGTGTGTACGAGTACAGTTTGTGACTCAGGAGGAACGACATATGGATGTTTGGGTCTAGCGATGAGTAGTGCACGCCGGCACAAATTTTCATTGTGGTCATTCCTTCACACAGTCGATGGTTGTTCATATTCGCAGCTGCGAAACATTTCACGAACTTGTGAAGTAGGTTTTTTCCTCAGGAATTTTCAGTTAGTTAGTCACGTTCATGTTCTGTGCATCATCTGCAAGATATATTTTAACGATGTGGAACGAAGCATTTTACATTAATATTGGAAATTAATTTGTACATGTGGCTACATGCTGCACACTTATAAGATTTTTTCAACTTTTCAATTTTCATTTATTTTTATTCAATATGCAGACGTGAGTTAATAATTCCTACCTACCACCTTTTATTCATTGCAATAACAGAAATTCCGTTGCAGAATAGAAGGAATTGTCAAGAAGAGACACTTTCAGTTTGTTTTCAAATTTTATTCTGCTGTCTGTCAGACATTTAATATCACTGACTACGTTATCAAAAATTTTAGGAACGGCATTATACGCCACTTTTTGTGCAAAGACAACCTTAATGTGGAATAATGAATGCCATTTTTCGTTCAAGTATTGTAATCATGTATCAACACTTTTATCGACCCCCGTATTTGTTTGCATATTACATTTACGAACTTAGAACAGGAGCGACATTTTTCAGTTATCTTAATTTCTGATATTTTTGAGTGCTAACTAGACACAGTTTACAGCTTTAATAGCAGTGTAGCGTACAGTTTTGCTGTCTTTGATATGGATAAGGACTGTGACTGTTGTGTTCAGATGCGAGCTGAGTTGGTGACCATTCGTAGACAGCTCCAGGCGATGTTGACTTTGGTCACACAGCTTGATGCGGTAGCCAATGGACATCACTGTGGGGGACCGCAACTGATGATCCAGGGGACATACAGCACGTCCTATGTACCCTGACCAGCCTACTACTGTGGCCACCCTGGGTACTGACTGCAATGAAGTTGACCTCTTACCCATGGTCCAGTACGAGATCGCTCCAATTAGAGGCAGATGGCAAAAGGCTTTCCAGGGCACAGATCCGAGGATCACTCCAGTTCGTTCGACGAACAGGTTTCGAGCGCTTTCAGAAGCTGAGACAGATGAAGTGGCACACCCTGTTCCAGAGGAAGCCTCTCGGTCCCCAAGGTCAGGGCATTCACAGAGGGTGGATTTACCAGTAGTTGCTAGATCCACAGTTAAGGTGCGTTGTCCAAGGTGAGACAGCGGCTTGCAACAGTGACAGAAACTCAAGATTTTAAACATGGCTGAAACAGCAACTGTTGAAATTCTTCACGGTAAATGATGACAGCCAAAACAGTTGCAGGATAAAGATTTATTAAAATTCTTGACGAAGGTTTCGGTATATATAAATATACCTTCATCAGAGGTAAAAAATCTAAAATTACATCCTGCAATGGAGATTAATAAAAACAATTGTGCCAAAGGCGTCGTCAATAGTTAAGACATCATCTCCATTTGTACAACATGATTATGGACACAGGGTCAAAGCGAATACGGTTTAGCACCAGTACTTCGCCTATGAACTATCGTGAATTTTAATAAATCTTTATCCTGCAACTGTTTTGGCTGTCATCATTTACCGTGAAGTGACAGGAACTCCCACGACGAAAGGGGCTGCCTGCTTGCACATGCGAAGTTTGAGTTTGGGCTGCGACGCGCGGCTGGTGCAGACGCTGTCGCAGCATTGCACCAGTGACCAGTGCTGCGACTGAAGCCGTGCGGCTGAGGTGTTCTACCTAGTGTTGTCGCATGATGTCTTCGCAAAGAAAAATACAGTAAGAGTTTCACAAAAAGTAATACTCTATGAGTTGGTCTCTCAGCATCAGTGTCTTCAGATTTAAAACATCATAAGAACAAGGGCGCTTTGTTTCAGCACAATCACAGTTGCAAAACTGCCACTTGGTCATAAATTTCTTTGCTTATTCCAAAAGTTTTTCTGTTTGAGGAACTCGAAATAAATTGGAGAAAGTTTGTAGACAAATGCGAACAGTGCTTCTTAAGACAACTAAGCTAGTACTCCATGGAATTTAAGTGATATTTTCAAAAACATATGGAGAAACATTAGGGACTCATCTCATAGAAGTAGAAGAGAAATACTGCTTGGAACAGGTGGCTTCGCGGAAGCGCTTTGGCCAGAGGCAGGCATAGCGTGGAGGGTGAACAGACAGCAGCGGGCTTTAAACATGCAGGAGAGCGCCGTTTAGTGGCGGAAGTGTGCCGAACCGTCAGCCGGTGAGTGACCCGTGGCCGGCAGCGCACACAGGCCCTGTCTGCCGAGTCACGCCTCACGTCATATCAACGTCAACCCCGCCTGCACCTGCCCTTACCCAAAACTGTGTGACACGCAAGATGGATAGAAGGGTAAGGCATCTCGTCTCAGAGGCTTTCCTCCTGTTCCTCGAGTCAGACACGTGCTTCCCCAATCTTATATAACACTGACTGACCTTTCCTTCGAATCAATTGTCTTGTAGTGGATCCTGCAGTTCAACTAACTAATTGATCTGTTAGTCTAAACTTTAACGCGATATTGTATGTATGCCTTACAGTACGTACAGGGGGGGGGGGGGAGGGGGGGGGAGGTGGAAACACGCGAGTTTTACTGTTACGTGTACTTGTTGCGTGGACTCCAACCATCGAGTTAAGGCAGCATGGAATGACGAGCCTGTATCTATCTTCCAAGCCCAGTTCGACTTGATACCCGTCTAGGTTGGAGCCGCTACCGTTACCAGAGGAGGCATTTCCGTATACCATCTAGATATTTAATCACGTGGTTTTGCTACTATGCTTCTTGGACACAACAAGTAACATATCGACATTTACTAGCTTTCTTGGTGTTCAATATTAAAGAGCAGCAGTGTATTAAGGTAAGTTTACCGGCCACTATTTCCAGGATGTATTTGCAGCAATACATTAATGGACCAGAAGTGTTTGTAAGGGTCCACACAATTGTCACAAAACAGACGGACGCGAGCTAGTGGAAATGGGTGCAACTCTAAGCTTTTACATCAAACAAGAAATCAAGTTAGAAAGAACAAGAGCAATCCGACTTTATGGATGTGTTCTTTTTTAAGTAATCGGAATGCTACCGAAAGTTTAGCTAATGGACTGATACTGGATACATACTAGTTCCAGCAGTTTACCAGAATGTCAGAACACGATTACGAATATTTCGTGGAAACAATTTGTCTAAGAACTGCTAAATCCGATGCATATACACTGCTGGAAAAAAAAAATCATTACACCTAGAAAGACGAGGTCGATTTTCACCCGCTGGTGGCATATGCCCTCTGAGGACAAACAGATAGCGTAGTTGCATAGCTACCAGAGCGCCCTATGTGTGTACCCATTAATCGAGAATTCTCACAGCCAGAAGGCTGAGTTTGGTGCAAACGTGTGAAGCAAGCACTCGTGCTTCATACAGCCAAATGAGTGAGTTTAAGATAGGACAAACTGTGGCCTTCCGAGTGACGGAATCGTCCTCTCGGAGAACTGCCACACAAGTTGGATGTGCTGCGTCAGATGTGAAATGTTGCTAGTATCAATGGGCACGTGAACATTCTCATACCCGCAGACGATTTTCTGGGCGTCCACGCAGAACAGACGCCCACCACTATAGTCGTATTGTAAGGGCAGCAGTGGCAGGTCGTAAAGTTACCACAGCACAGATTCTTATCTGACGTATCAGACGTATCAGCACGAAAAAAGGAACACGTTACAATGGCTAATACGGTGTAAGAAAGCCGCACCCATTCAAAACAGCTTCCAGTCATCTCGGAAAGGATAAATACAGGTCCAGTGTGGTTTTCAAGGGTATCTTATGACATTCTTTCTGAACAATAGTGCCAAGTTCGGGTAACGATGGTAGACGTGGGTATCAATCACGCACCTTTCTCTCCAAAGTAGGTAAGAAAGGCTGAATAATACTGACATCTGGGCCGGTATGTCCACCTTTTGCACGGATAACAGCGGCGATGCGTCGAAGCACGGAAGCAATGAAGCCCTGCCAGGTCGCTGGAGGGAGTTGGCACCACATCTGCACACACGTCACCTAATTCCCGTAAATTCCAGGGAGGAAGGCGATGAGCTCTGAGACCACATCAGTCATATCCCAGATGTATTCGATCGGGTTCAGATCTGGCGAGATGAGGCGCGAGCACATAAACTGGAACTCGCCGCTCTGTTCCATGAACCACTCTATCAAACTCCTCGCCTTGTGACGTGGTGCATTATCTTATTGAAAAATGCCACCGCCTTCGGCAAACATGATCGTCATCAAGGGGTATGCGTAGTTTTCAATCAATGTATCATACTCTTTGGTCGTCATGGTGCCTTGTACGAGCTCCACCGCACCGATGAATGCCCACGTGAACATTCCCAGAGCATAACGGCGCCGCCGCCACGTTGTCTCTGTTCCACAGTGCAGGTGCAAAGGCGCTGTTCCCCTGGAAGACATCGGATTCGCAAACTCCCATCGGCATGATGAAGAAGCTATCGGGATTCATCAGACCATGCAAAGCTCTTCCACTGCGCCAACGTCCAGTGCCGATGGTCACCTGCCCATTTCAGTCGTAGTTGCCGATGTCGTGGTGTTAACACTGCCACTTGCATGACTCGTCGGCTGCGGTAACCCATCAGTGGGAGTGTTCGGTGCGCCGTGTGTTCAGACACATTTGTACTCTGCTCAGCACTGAAGTCTGATGTTAATTCCGCCATGGTGTTCAACGCCTGTCCTAGTTTGCCAGTCTGCCCAACCTACGACGCCCGAGGGGTGGCCGCCCAACTACACGAGGTCTGAACGTAGTTTCACACTGCTTCCGCCACATGTTGAAGACACTCACCACAGCACTCGTCGATCACCGGAAAAGTCGTACAGTTTCCGAACTGCTCTTGCGGACGATCCAGGCCATCGCAATGTCCACGGCCAAACTCATTTTACACACGGAGAGCACGCTCACTGATACTACATACATCAAGCGTTGTCAAACTAGTGGTCATTCCTCGCCAATTGACGCTGCTATCATCTGGACGGGTTTAGGTCGATTGTAGGTCGATGGTCATAGCGTTCTGGCCTGTCAGCAATGCTGTAGAGTAGATTTTTCTCTACGAACGAGCTTCGGCGGCCGCACTGTATCTAACATGCTGCGTCACCACTCCTATCCGTCTTTGTGTGTTAGAAACGGCCAGTGTTTTCGAAATTCCTTAGCCTTGTTGTTGTTGTTCCAGCTTTTAGCCGGCCACGGTGGCCGAGAGGTTCTAGGCGCTTCAGTCAGGAACCGCGCGACTGCTACGGTCGCAGGTTCGAGTCCTGCCTCGGGCATGGATGTGTGTGATGTCCTTAGGTTAGTTAGGTTTAAGTAGTTCTAAGTTCTAGGGGACTGATGACCTAAGGTGTTAAGTCCCGTAGTGCTCAGAGCCATTTGAACCATTTGTTCCAGTTTTTCTTGTGGTAATGAGAGAGTTAACTGCATTTATTTACAATATTTACACTATTTGCTGCAGTTTATCACAACACTACTGTCATACTTGATGCACAAAGATGCAGAATCGACAAAAACCACACAGTATACATCGAAACGTTATCTGATGGATTTAGAACGAACTACGAAGCGTGGATAAATTGCCCCAAAAGTGCTGGGACTGAACAGACGAGGAAGTCATGTACTGTACATACTCACCCAAAAATACTTTTACAAACTCTGGGGAAAGCTTCCTTAAACCAAAACAAGAAAAAAAGTGAGTCGTGGTGGCTCATTTCACGGTCGATAGCTTTTAGCTGGCGTCTCACCAGGGGACGCGGGTCACTCCCTTGTACGGTTATCGCCGCCCCGCCGTCTTAAGGTGGCCGCTAGACTCTCGTCCAGACAGACAGAGAGACTGCGAAGAGAGCAGCACCGGCAGCTGATGGGAGTTTTCGCACGGCGTTGAGCCGGGGCCGGGGCAGCAGCAGTGCTTGGAACGACAGACACGGGCTGTCGCTCGGCACGACGTCTTCTCCGTGTCGTCGTTCACTCTTCTTCGCCAGCGCTGGGAAGAAGGCAGAGGTCTGGTTCGCTTATGTTGTGCGCAAATTGTTGTTCAGCTCTGTGCACAGACTTTCCGCTCCGCGAGCTGTTTGAACAGATGTTCGCGTTTATGTTTCATTGAGTCGTCATGCACGCCTTGTTACTTGGCTCTGTGATTTTGCGAATAGTGTATTGCCCTGCCTGCTCTGTGCGATTTTGAAGTAACTTGCTGGCCATCGTTCTCTTGCAGAAAAAAATTTGCCGTGGTTAATGCTGTTATACTTATGTAATGTACCCAATTGTCATGCATAACTATATCATATGGTTTTATCTAATGTGTCTTTTTTAATTCTTATGCAAGACATCTAGTTGTTCTAAGTTTTAATGTTTTTCACGATGTTTTAGAAGCTGTTGGGCTCTCTGGTATTACTATTATCCAGCCCTTTTAAGCATGTTCTGAGCTTCGGCTAGTGGTAAGACCCTAGCGAGTTGTTTATTACATTTCTCCCTTTCTGTAGTTCTCTGTTAGCGCAGCTCATTTCCTACGGCGTATCAATTTATTAGAAACGCTCTATAAGTGCAATCATGGTTAAACCATAACCTTACTCGTAGTATAATCCATCAGAAACGTATCTTCCCTGGTTGTTGACGGCACTTACAAAGTTGATGGGGGCGTGTTCCGTGTCGGCAGTTTCTTGCGGCGTGGGCGGCGGCTTACTTGCGACCGTGTGCTCGGCTCTCGAGCATTTCCCAGCGAGGCCTGCTGGTTGTTTGCAGTCGCTCGTCCTGGCTGTCTGTGCTCAAGCTGAGTATCTTATGTTATCTGACTTGCACTGTAAATGAAATTTGGCTGTGACCAAGAGGCCTTTGATTAACTGACTTCTCACAAGAAATTTTCTCTTTAATGTTTAATACATTTTGGTTTTTCATTTTCCTCTGTAGATTTTCTTGACTGTGAGAGAAATTCATTCTAGTTCGGTCGCCTAGTGTGTAGACTGTTTGCCGTTCCGTCGTCGCGGACCGTTGCCCGAGGTACACCGTCCTGGAGGTCGTCTACACTTCGTACCACGAGGATTGTCTCAGGAACTCTGCAATCAACTCCACTTCACTGGCTTCATGCCCTTTGCAATGTAGCTCCTCCCTCCCTCAGAAGGCAACAAGCAGCTATCCGAGAATGGAAGAAAATTAATGACCCCTCTGTCTCTGAAGATATACCTATCCGAAAAATATTGGATCATCTACCAACTTCCCGCCTAAAATCCAGAAAACCTATATGGGAAGACGAAGTCCTCAAAGTCCCAGAAAGGTACGACATAGCAAGGGAATGGAGGCAATACTGGTCGCTGAATAATCACCATCTTCACATCACTGATTTTGATGCTTCGATACCGGTGGAAGGAATGCAAATGCCCAGAAGAACTTGGTGCAGACTTAATCGTGTGAGGACTAACCACGGCAGGTGTAAGGCCATTCTCCACAAATGGAAAGTCACTGATGATCCACAATGCGACTGTGGTGCAGAAGAACAAACAACCACTCACCTGATCTTCGAATGTCCTGCGAGGAGGTTTGAAGGAGAGTGGAGGGATATCATGAATGCTAGTCTACGTGCTGTTCAGTGGGTGACCTGCTTAGATGTGGACTTGTATTAGATGCAGTGCCTGTCTCCCTAATCTTTCGCATATTGTTGTTTACAATCGATCATTTAATAACATATTTGTAATTCGTTTATTATATTATATTAATTAATAGTATGTGTGCAATTTTACTCTGTAGATGCCATACGCTAAATGAATAAATAAATAAATACTGGATTCGTGTTCTAAGTTTTGTTGTAAATTCTTTTGTGCAAAGCTTTGGGTAATATATTTTATCTTCGTTAATATTTATCTTTTCGGGGTTCGCCTAATATTTTGAACTTAAATTTGCTTGAAGTAATTTATCTACAACTGTTTTAATTATTTTAATTGGCTGGTTTGTTTTAAAAAATGTAAGTCAAAAATTTTACGTTCAAAATCTTTCCAGACACAACCTAAAAGCTTCTGTTCACTCACTGAAAGAAGACGTCGACTCATTGTATCCTATGTTAAGTGTGGTCTGTAATTTTAGTTGACTTGTTCGTAGGTTTATCTATGTGATAGCGGAAAGAAAGGGGGAAAACACTGGCCAATTGCGAGCAGGACTCTTGCACTGGGGGTTCCGTACAAACTCAATTATGTAGACAAACAGCTCATCCATTTCAAGATTAGCGGATCTAGGCGATTACTGCCTGTTACCGGCATTGATACTGGCAAGATATGTCTCAGAGTTTCCTAGACTCCTGCGAATGTTTGTTTCCAGTTTGAAGTTGTGTAACAGATGACAAAAGTAACATTTTCCGTGTCATATAATAAAAAATTACCAATTTTCTGAATTTCCATTCTTCTCGCCAAATTTGATGATTCTATGTCAAGGGGAGGTACCTTTTACGTTTTTATGAATGAGTTTGCAAGTATCACATTATGTGGCATAAATGGGCGTATCTTTTGACTGCGCTGACTTAGAATCATAACATTTTTACACCACCAGCACGTGGCATCAATTTCAGTTTCGTACGTCTACCGGTTCCTGACAAAAAGGGGTTATTAACAGACGGACGGACAGACAAACATTCTGATAACAAATGACAAATTTTCTTTCCGTGTGATATAATCACAAATTAACAGTTTTATGTTTTCTCCCTAGTTTGTAGTGTGAAGCCTTGCTTCTTGGCAAATTTCATGATTCTAGATCAACGGGGAGTACCCTGTAGGTTCTGATGTCTGTGTTCGCAAGTATCGAAATATGTGCCGTAAATGGCCGTAGGTTCACGTTTCTACTTCGACAAGGGACCGTAGACCTTAATACGTGACACAAATTTCAACTTGATACGTCTACTCGTTCCTGAGAAAAAGGGTTTTGAGCAGTCGAATAGACAGTAGACGGACGGACGGTCAAAAAAACGACCCTATAAGAATTCCTTTTCAGCGCATGCGGCACGAAACTCTAAAAAGAACGCAAAAGTAAAAAAAAAAAAAAAAAAAAAAAAAAAAGTAGAAGGTACCGTGTCAGTGCTTCATACGTCCGGTTAGAATGGTTGCGGCCAGTATAATTACGTGACTACCAAACGCTATGTCTGCTTCATAGGTTACTTACTGTGTGTTCGCATCCCAGCACCTCGCAGCAGACATAAAGGGCCTGTCATCTCACCATAATCGTAACACGAGATCTCGCTTATTTAGTACGCTAGCTGCGCTCATTCATAAAATCAAAATCTTCGCACACTTCTTCTCTATTCCGTCCGCCTCTTGAACATTCCACTCAGCACTGTGTAGATGTTTTCTATTTATTGTTGTTGTTTGTTGTTGTTTGTTCTTTTTG
This sequence comes from Schistocerca piceifrons, assembly GCF_021461385.2. Classification (NCBI taxonomy): domain Eukaryota; kingdom Metazoa; phylum Arthropoda; class Insecta; order Orthoptera; family Acrididae; genus Schistocerca; species Schistocerca piceifrons. Next base: position 395,160,802 of record NC_060138.1, on the reverse strand, counting down.
TGTATTTAAACTGGTTTCCTATTCTTAAACATTCGTGTTTCTCTGTGTTCTAATGTGGGCCTGAAAAAAGCAAGTGTCGTGTTACCAGAAGATATAACAGAGTAAAAATTCTATATAATATTAAAAACCAAACTTATAAAGAGCTTCTGTGAAAATGCTCTGTAAATTTATGTACGCAAATTGACTAAATGAAATTCCGAACATGAAATGATGTTGTTGATGTGAGACTGGTTTGATACAGCTCTCCATGCTACTCTATCCTGTGCAGGCTTCTTCATCTCCCAGCACCTACTGCAACCTACATCCTTCTCAATCTGCTTAGTGCATTCATCTCTTGGTCTCCATCTACGATTTTTACCCTCCACGCTGCCCTCCAATACTAAATTGGTGATCTCTTCATGCCTCAGAAATATGTCCTACCAACCGATCCCTTCCTCTAGTCAAGTTGTGCCACAAATTTCTCTTCTCCCCAATTCTATTCAATACCTCCTCATTAGTTATGTGATCTACCCATCTAATCTTCAGCATTCTTCTGTAGCACCACATTTCGAAAGCTTCTATTCTCTTCTTGTCCAAACTATTTGTCGTCCATGTTTCACTTCCATACATGGCTACACGCCATACAAATACTTTCAGAAACGACTTCCTGACACTTAAATCTACACTCGATGTTAACAAATTTCTCTTCTTCACAAAGCCTTTCCTTGCCATTGCCAGTCTACACTCCGTATCCTCCCTACTTCGACCATCATCAGTTATTTTGCTCCCCAAATAGAAAAACTCATTTACTGCTTTAAGTGTCTCATTTCCTGATCTAGTTCCCTCAGCGTCGTCCAACTTAATTCGACTACATTTTATTATCCTCGTTTTGCTTATGTTGATGTTCATCTTACATCCTCCTTTCAAGACACTGTCCATTCCGTTCAACTGCTCTTCCAAGTCCTTTGCTCTCTCTGACAGAATTACAGTGTCATCGGCGAACCTCAAATTTTTTATTTCTTCTCCATGGATTTTAATTCCTACTCCGAATTTTTCTTTTGTTTCCTTTACTTCTTGCTCAATATACAGATTGAGTAACATCGGGGATAGGCTACAACCCTGTCTCACTCCCTTCGCAACCACAGCTTCCCTTTCATGCCCCTCGACTCTTATAACTGCCATTTGGTTTCTGTACAAGTTGTAAGTAGCCTTTCGCTCCCTGTATTTTACCCCTGCCACCTTCAGAATTTGAAAGAGAGTATTCCAGTCAACATTGTCAAAAGCTTTCTCTAAGTCTACAAATGCTAGAAACGTAGGTTGGCCTTTCCTTAATCTATCTTCTAACATAAGCCGTAGGGTCAGTGTTGCCTCATGTGTTAAAATATTACTACGGAATTCAAACTGATCTTCCCCGAGGTCGGCTTCTACCAGTTTTTCCATTCTTCTGTAAAGAATTCGTATTAGTATTTTTCAGCCGTGGCTTATTAAACTGATAGTTCGGTAATTTTCACATCTGTCAACACCTGCTTTCTTTGAGATTGGAATTATTATATTCTTCTTGAAGTCTGAGGGTATTTCGCCTGTCTCATACATCTTGCTCACTAGATGGTAGAGTTTTGTCAGGAATGGCTCTCCCAAGGCCGTCAGGAGTTCTAATGGAATGTTGTCTACTCCCGGGGCCTTGTTTCGACTCAGGTCTTCCAGTGCTCTGTCAAACTCTTCACGCAGTATCGTATCTCCCATTTCATCTTCATCTACATTCTCTTCCATTTCCATAATATTTTCCTCAAGTACATCACCCTTGTATAGACCCTCTATATACACCTTCCACCTTTCTGCTTCCCCTTCTTTGCTTAGAACTGGGTTTCCATCTGAGCTCTTGATATTCATACAAGTGGTTGTCTTTTCTCCAAAGGTCTCTTTAATTTTCCTGTAGGCAGTATCGATCTTACCCCTAGTGATATGCGCCTCTACATCCTTACATTTGTCCTCTAGCCATCCCTGCTTAGCCATTTTGCACTTCTCGTCGATCTCATTTTTGAGACGTTTATATTCCTTTTGGCCTTCTTCATTTACTGCATTTTTGAATTTTCTCCTTTCATCAATTAAATTCATTATATCTTCCGTTACCGAAGGATTTCTATTAGCCCTCGTCTTTTTACCTACTTGATCCTCTGCTGTCTTCACTATTTCATCTCTCAAAGCTACCCATTCTTCTTCTGCTGTATTTCTTTCCCCCATTCCTGCCAATCGTTCCCTTATGCTCTCCCTGAATTTCTCTACAACCTCTCGTTCTGTCAGTTTATCCATGTCCCATTTCCTTAAATTACCACCTTTTTGCAGTTTCTTCTGCTGTGATCTGCAGTTCATAACCAATAGATTGTGGTCATAGTCCACATCTGCCCCTGGAAATGTCTTACAGTTTAAAACCTGGTTCCTATATCTCTGTCTTATCATTATATAATCTATCTGAAACCTTCCAGTTTCTCCAGGCCTCTTCCATGTATACAACCTTCTTTCACGATTCTTGAGCCAGGAGTTAGCTATGATTAAGTTATGCTCTGTGCAGAATTCCACCAGGCGGCTTCCTCTTGCATTTCTTACCTCCATTCCATATTCACCTACTACATTTCCTTCTCTTTCTTTTCCTACTATCGAATTCCAGTCACCCATGACTATTAAATTTTCGTCTCCCTTCACTATCAAAATAATTTCTATTATCTCATCATACATTTCATCAATCTCTTCGTCATTTGCAGAGCTAGTTAGCATATAAAGTTGTACTACTGTGGTAGGAGTGGGTTTCGTATCTATCTTGGCCACAATAATGCGTTCACTATGCTGTTTGTAGTAGCCTACCCGCATTCCTATTTTTTTATTCATTATTAAACCTACTCCAGCATTTCCCCTATTTGATTTTATATTTATAACCCTGCATTCACCTGACCAGAAGTCTTGTTCCTCCTGCCACCGAAGTTCACTAATTCCCACTATATATAACTTTAACCTATGCATTTCCCTTTTTAAATTTCCTAACCTACCTGCCCGATTAAGTGATCTGACATTCCAGGCTCCGATCGGTAGAAAGCCAGTTTTCTTTCTCCTAATAACGACGTCCTCCTGGGTAGTCCCCGCCCGGAGATCCGAATGGGGGACTATTTTACCTCCGGAATATTTTACCCAAGAGGACGCCATAATCGTTTAATCATACAGTAAAGCTGTATGTCCTCGAAAAATTACGACTGTAGTTTCCCCTTACTTTCAGCCGTTAGCAGTACCAGCACATCAACGCCGTTTTTGTTAGTGTTACAAGGCCAGATCAGCCAATCATCCAGACTGTTGCCCCTGCAACTACTGAAAAGGCTGCTGCTCCTCTTCAGAAACCACACGTTTGTCTGGCCTCTCAACAGATACCCCTCCGCTGTGGTTGCACCTACGGTACGGCTATCTGTATTGCTGTTTGAAATGCAATGCTTAACTGTGAATAATCTTAGTGTGTCCTGACTGTAACGTTAAACTGGCTCTGACAAATTTTCGTCGACTTACCTTGTGGCAACGGAAACTCGGTACCAGTACTGCTCGCAAGTAATGAACATCAAAATGCAGCGCAGCAGCAAACCGAGTAAAGGAATCCTTGCGTAGCGCAATGTAAGAGAAACCAGCTACGTTAAGCACATCGTGCTTTACTTTGAGTGACTGTGTTCCGCTCAGTGCAGTGCGGCGTCAGACGAATGTGAGAGAAAATTTTCGTGAGGAGACGGTGGAAGAAACTAAACTTACTGAATGTCTAAAAAGAGAGTACTATTCAAAAACTGCTCTGTGAAACTCTGAACCCCAAATTAGCCACCTTCACAAATTTCACGTCTTATAAAAAGATATTACTCTTCCATATAATACGTTACTGAAATGGTAAAGGAGTGGTGAATTTGCAATTCCGACTCCAAGCTATGTGGAGAGAGAACTTCACTTAATCAAGTCTCGACAATCAAATTAACTGACCCGAATAAGTAAAGAAAAATCGTGCTAAATATGTGCCTTTGTCAAGCTCATGATAAATTACTTGCGGGCGAGCAATGCAGGGGCAACATTACCTGAATATCTTCATGCTTCTGAAATCAGACTTTACAAAATCATATCTCCAAAAGCAACATCTCTGCATTTGCACCTCTTTGTTCTGCTAGTTACTTCCAGAGCGCTCAGCAGAGCGAGCAACAGCCAACTCTGTCACTTACTTCTCATTGAAAGCTACACTTGGAAACGACAATGCTACTGACAACCAAAGATCACATTGCTTGTAGGCCCTACTCAGAACATCTCTGGCGTAACATATCGACTACTGAAGACTTCTGTTTGAAAAATATCCTTTGTACAGATATGAAGTACGACACATCGAATAAAAAAGAGAGCTCACTTTGCTTTCGATGAATACCAAAAATTAGCTAGAAACCTTACAACTGTTCTCTTAATTCAGCGTTCTGTAGCATTTATGAAGAAGTTGAAGCACTCCGTATGCCAACTTCATTACGCTTCGCCAAAAATTAACTTGTATGACCGGGTTTAACCTCTGTTAAACAGTAAAGCCACTGCTTCCATCTTCTCCCAGTTACGCTTGTTTCTCTTTCCATTTCCCAATCAGACACCCCTTCTTTTTCCCGCTATATTCAATACTTTCCTTCTCCCTTTACCACTCCTCTTGTCTCGATTGCTGCTAGCGCTCATAGTTTAAATCAGCCTGCTTGTAATTTGTCTTCATTATTGTACTTGTGACGAACGAATGTAAACTGTGCTTTTTCTGCACGACTTGCGATGTCGTCGTAGTGCTGTCTACTCGCCATGAAGCAGCTCCTATCAACGGTCGGGGAGTGAAGAGACTTCCGTCTCCTGTGAACCGTGTCTACGAGCCAACGCTATCTGAACTGTGTCAACCAGTGTCTGCGAATTTGTGTTTTCTAGAGCCTGTAGAGAAGTCACAGTACGGCCAATCTTGACTTGTATCAGTTCACCACTCGGTAATCGTGGCTCATTTAGTGTGTTCTGAACCGGAAGTCCACGTGTGCAGCTTCATAGCTACAGCTGAGCTTGGCGAGCAAAGGTAAGTTTTGTTGTAATTAATAAAACATTACCTATCCAGAGAGTTCTGGTTAACGGTAGTATTACTAGCCACCTCAGTCTCCAAGAATTCGGCCACAGCACTATTTCTGTCATATTCATTTCTAAATGCTGGATTCTGTATTATATGTAATGTATAAAATGCTTAACATAAAAAATGTAATTTAAAATGCATAGAATGCCTGGCTAGATGTAAGAGATGCCCTAATGGCCAGGTAAAATTAATGCATCAGTACATAAAAAATAATTAAACACTTGCTTCAACTGTAAGACTTTCAGTACAATTTTTAGTTCATGGTCCTGGGCCAACAGTATTTTACATTTGTTCCATAAATCACAATTTTACACTTCCGAGAATCATTTTTCGCTCTGAACACTAGGTATTAGATCTGTGCTGTAGTAGTTACACATGTAAGGAACATGAAATAGATGTGGTGATTGTTCATAGACAAAAGCGATATCGAAGAAACATAAAACTTTGACAGACAATAAATACGCTGTGGAAAGTGAAATGTGATCTTTGTATATCTGCAGATACTACTTCATCATTTATTAGATTGTCGTGTAACACACTGGTCATGGTCACTCCAAAAATGTTTCTTCTTTCCTTAACACGTAATGAAAGAATAAAATCTCACGTTTGAAAATATCCTTGAGCAATTCTCAAAGGTTTTCGTTTCTCTTTAGAGTTAAGACATTAAGAAAAATTCAAAAGGCAATTTTTGATGAAACAACGCAGAATGTATAAACAGAAATTTTATCTTAAGTTCGTTAGTTATTGCTTACACGTTTTCGTCATTAAATTAGAAAATTTCTCTTTATGTGCAATGCAATTTCTCCATCCCAATTGTCTGCGTCTGAAAAAGAAAGTGGTTTAATCTTGCAGCGGATACAAGAAGTGTTTGAAATCTATTTAAATGAAAGAAACGCCATAAATTTCTAAGACCTAATAAAAACCAACGCTCGCTGCAGATTAGTGAATTTGCACTTCATCTCTTGCTTCGTTTTAAACTGTGTATGATTTCCTGCATTTAAATTTTCAATCGACGACATTTTTATTCCAACTGGTATTTTATTTGTATCTGTTCATTATACACACCCTTAATTCCAGAATATTATGGTCGTTTGCTCCACAGAGGCAAACAGGAGTAAATGCAAAATGTAGGCATCGTTATGAAAAGTATGCTTCAGTCAATCCTGGCGGGCAATAGAATATAACACCAGAGATAGGTTTTTGTAACTAAATGCAACAGGAAGAACTTGAGGTGACGCTCAATGCAATCTTTCACAGACTTTAGATGAGCGCACATCAGTCGACTGTACAGGTCGAAAAAGTATTTCTTCCCTATAGGGACACTTTAATTATATTAAAAGCACTTAAATAGAATAATGTAGTGGAGGATAGTTTTTGCTTATTTCCAGTGTCGAATTTTTTGGTAGTTTCGGCATTGTGTGATTGTTCACTTTTATGCAAGCTTATGATACGCAGCTGTCACAAAATTGAACGCTGAGTCTCCAGTGATTTGTGAATTCAAATTACCGTTCATGATAATTGATAATTATTTGGTCCTTTATTTACGTAGTATCATTCTTGTTCTAATTTAAGATTAGAATCAATGCTGGTGGATTGTTAACGCAGTCTGTGAAATATAGTTCGCTTTCAAGTAGCCAAGGCTGCGAAAAGATAAGTCATCTCGTTTCTAGTCTCACCTGTAAGAGGCTACCACGATTATAACGAAACAAACGAATCATACATATAATGTTTATGGGTAGATGTTCTGCTGATGCTGAATCCACGAACTGTAGAAAATGATGAGTTTAGCAGCAAGAAGATAAAGTTTCAATTAATGTTCTAAAACAACTTTCCGCATGTTACCCGAGACAGAATTCACTGATGAATATTTTGATGAATAATTACTAAATTCTGCGCCGTTGTACACAATAAGTTGGTAAAGCGTGGAAAGAAATGGAGGGGGGGGGGGGGGAGTAGAGTTTAATGTCCCACCGACAACTAGGTCGTTAGAGACGGACTGCGTAGTCGAAAAAAATGGTTCAAATGGCTCTGAGCACTATGGGACTTAACATTTATGGTCATCAGTCCCCTAGAACTTAGAACTACTTAAACCTAACTAACCTAAGGACATCACACAACACCCAGTCATCACGAGGCAGAGAAAATCCCTGACCCCGCCGGGAATCGAACCCGGGAACCCGGGCGTGGGAAGCGAGAAAGCTACCACACGACCACGAGCTGCGGACTGCGTAGTTTAATAGAACATGATGGGAAAGGAAGACGATCATGTCCTTTTCAAAGGAATCACCTTGGCATCCATTTGAATCGATTATGAATTTCTTGGGAAACCAAAATCAGGATAGATACTGCCGTCTTCTAGTACGACAAAAGCTGTGTTCACGGGACTGCAAGCATACATTCCTGCTATGATGAACACTCAGGCAGCCTATAAAATCTCGCCTCGCTAAATCACCTGTCTGAATCTACTAGAAAAATCTAGGATTTTTTGGGACAGTGAGTGAGACGTACAGTAATCGAAATCTCTGCAGTGCAATAGCTCTACGGGTTCTAATCATCATTTACTTTATCCATTTTGGTTAGAGTACACCACAGCATTTTTTCGTAAATTACACTGTAGGAAATATTGCAACCAGCTGCAAGCATTTTTAGAAATGATTTTATTGTACCATCACTAGTTTAGGGCCTGAGTTCATCGTCAGATGGTAGCGTTGACTTCCTTGCAAGTTTACATTTGTATCTTCCTAAAAAGCCCTCCGTTACATATTATCCTGGTCTTGTATTTAATTCAGTTCATTGATCAGTACGGATTGTAAAAGAAAATCAAACCTCTGTCTTGTGATATGTAAAGGAGAGCTTTTCAGGAAGACAGAAATGTAAAACTTTCAGAGAAGTCAACGGTACCATTTGACGATAGGATCAGTACAGAAACTAGTAACGGTACAATAAAATCACTTCAAAAACACTTATGGTTAGCTGCAGTATTTTCTATAGTGTAATCATCAATGACGGGCTTTAGCAGGCTAAGGCATCCATGAATATGTTTGTCGATTCTGTTGCTTGCCGAAGAGAGTCCATTATCAATGGTAGATGCGGTACTACACGGTATTGGCTTCACGTCGTCTGCGAGTCCCTATCTGTTTAGCTCGGCTGTGCTTAATTACTCATAATGCGTGACATAGCACGTGCCAATAAAATCAAACGCAACGTCGGCCATACAGCGAACGTTATGTCAACGTCACTTAATGTCAGAAGTTACATACGGTGTTCTTGACATGTGTTATGACATTCAACGTGACTGATTACCATAGCACAATAATGAATCACTCAAATGTCTATGGTACTGAAATAGCAATTGTCAAAAAAGCAGATTCACGAACAGTCACATGGCGAAAATGTTATAATTTAGAGAAGTAAATTTGAGATGACGGCGAGGAGCGCTGACAGTGTCCAATACGCCGTTACCCTCTTCGTTGAGCGCCACACACACACACACACACACACACACACACACACACACACGTGCAATTAGATTATTTTCTCGTCCACGAATCACGTAGATAAAGTAACGTTAGTCACCTCGTGTAGAATAGTGCGAAACACAGTTTCAAAGATGCAAGTTTCTTGTGGGCAGTCCTTGACCTCGTTTCTCTTCCGAATACGACTATGGATTGAGTCACAAAATATCTTCATAATCTTCGAATGTAACACAGCGTTGATGAGCATACTTATATCTTCTCTGTTACAACATACATAGTCCCTAGCTTCGATCTTAATTTTTAATTATTATTACTATTATTATAAATAATAATAATAATAATAATAATAATACTGTAGCAGTAGATGCTACCACAGGTTCCGTCTCTGTGTGAATACCTCCTCAGATATTATGCACATTTATACTAAGTGCCTGTGTGATTTTAGCTTTTATGGCAGTGACGATATCTCAGGATTTGGCTGATCTATTATTAATGACGTTCTCATCCTGATTAGTATCGCAGCGTGGACTTTGTTGTCTATCTCTCCATGCACTCAGCCTATGTCTGTCAATAATATAGGAGAGCGAACGTACATCAGACGCTGGAGTTCTCTGTACATTAAGTGGATTACGATGATGAATCTAATGTCTGTTGAGACGTCGAAGCGACGCGTAACCGTCATGCATGGGTCGTCGTCCTTCGTGCAGCCGGCTCAAGAATCGTGTCTTGAATTGAAAGTGCACGGTGTTATCTGGATTTTGCAAACAGGGCTCTTAAATTCAGTAGTGTGTTTACATTTTGCGGCGTGCACTGCAGCTGTAGCGGTTATAAAGCTAAGTACTGACAAACTTGTTTGTGCTCTGTAATACAGTTATTAAATTTAATAATTTTCAGCGGTGTTGCCGTTTGTGGCGAAATAACGACTTAATAAACTTTTTTAATCGTTCGCTTGCAGTTTTTTTTTAATTTTTTTTTTTAGTGTTTCTGTGCGTCGAAGTCGTTTAGTAAATTTCGTGCTTTAGTTTTCAACTGACGCTTATTATTGTTTCTATGAAATATTTTCCGTAAAACTTCCATTCAGTGTTTTAACTTCGCTTAGTGTTCCAGTGGCCGTTTGAATTCCTTGGTTTTAGCTAATAATTATGTGGAATTTTGTTGGTATTGGTATTAGCTGTGGTGTAGTAGTATTAATAAGGGTAGTTGCTTTCTTAATAGGCAGAGAATTTCGAGACCGTTATTGTTAGTTCTTAAATAGTTCTACTGGTGTAACTGAACTTTGGTAAAGTAGGTGTATAGTTTTTTCAGTAACTGTAAAATTTTACCATTAGTGAGAAATGTGGGCTATGTTGTAGGTTTGTGAGTAGTGGGTTACGGTGTGGGATTTGTTCAAAGTATTTTCATTGGGGGGAATGCAGTGGGGAAGCCAGTGGTCATTTTAGTGAGATCCTCTCCTGGGAATGCAGAATCTGTAGTAGAAATAAGTTGATAGAGGAGTAGGAGCGCAAGATCTATGCCCTTCAGGTGCAGTTACAATGCGCAAAGGAGGAACTAGATGCGTTGAGGAGGGTGAAAGGTGGTGGGGAATGGGAACTGGCAGTGGGCAAGAAGGCAGCTAGGAAGAGGAGGTATTCACACAGTTTTACTTTGCGTACATGCAATAGATATGACCAACTGTCAGAGCTGAGTAGAGAGGAACCTCGTGTAGCTGTAGATGTAGGGAACATGCAGCAGTCCTCAGCAATTAGGAGGCCTAGGATAGCCGCAAAGTCTAGCAGAAAGAAGAAGGTTCTGCTGCTAGGTAGTTCTCACGGTAGAGGTGTGGGGCAGCAGTTGCAGGAAGTGTTGGGGAGTGAGTACCAGGTCACCAGCATTGTGAAGCCTAGTGCAGGGTTGGCTCAGTTGACTGACAGCATAGGGGAGTTATGTAGGAATTTTACGAAGGAGGATCAGGTAGTGATAGTGGTTGGAGCAGGGAACAGTCTTCATAGGGACAGGGAATATGATGTAGGTGGTGACCTGGTAAAGATAGCTACTCAAACTGGTGGCACTAATGTGCATTTCGTGCAACTGTTTCGGCGTCTTGATCGGCCTGCGGCTGTTAGGCGCGTTAACGTGGGGCTGGAGAGGGCGCTGATGGCAGAGGGCATGGGTCACATCTCAGTGGTGCCAGTTGGGTCTGTCAGTAGATCGGGTTTCACTAGGCATGGCCTGCACCTCAATAGGTATGGGAAGGGGATGCTGGCTAAGCTTATAGGTGACAGTGTAGTGGGTGGTGGTGGTGGTGGTGGCGGTGTCACTCATGGAAAAATTCCTGTAGTAGTTGGTGTTAGAGGTACACCTTTTTTAGATTGATGTCATCTGATAGGTATACCTGCTTAAAGGCTAACTAAGGGCTCACCTTCCGAGGACGTAATGTTTCCAGGTAGAGAAGGAGTTAGCATATTTCATCAAAAATAAGAGGTATTAGAGATAAAGTTAGTGAACTGCTTATAGATGTTGACTATGAAATTATTGGTATATCAGAGTACTACTTAAATAATTTGTCAATTCAGAGGCTTCCTTTACCAGGCTACAGATTACCTGGCTGTATCTCATGGAGTTCCTTGCGGGGTGGGGGAGTAGCTCTGTACGTAAAAAACAGCATTCCATTTGAGTCTGTAGATGTATCACGACACTGCACTGAGCAGATATTTGAATGTTGTGCAGCGGTAGTTGAATTTAGTGAAACTAAACTTCTAATTGTTGTTGTTTATAGGTCCCCTAACTCCGACTTCAGAGCATTTCTGCTCTAGCTAGAGAGGGTTCTTGATTCACTTTGTAGGAAGTACCACAAACTAGTTACATGTGGTGACTTCAGTATAAATTTTGTATCTGATGGTGCAAGAAAAAGGATGTTGGTAGATCATCTAAATTCATATGATCTGAAGCAAAATGTGTTTTTTTCCAACTAGGGTACAGGGGAACCGTAGAACAGCCATAGACAATATTTTTATTCATTCTTCATTACTAGATGGGCATTCTGTTAGTAAAAGCGTGAATGGCCTTTCAGACAATGATGCACAAATTTTAACACTAAAAGGCATTTGTACTCAAACCAAGGTCATATTTAATTACAAACTATGTTGGAAAGTTAATCCAACAGCAATAGAGAGTTTTTAAACCTTGTCTAGGAACAAGAGTGATAAATACAATGCTTTCTTTAACACATTTCTCATGCTCTTTGAGCGTTTCTTTAAATTAGAACATTCTAAACGGGGTACCAGCAGTAATGGGCAGCCCGGGTGGCTAACTCGTGGGATAAGGATATCATGTAGAACAAAGCGGGAATGATATCAAAATGTTAGAAGTAGTCACAATCAAGCTACAATAGCCCACTACAAACAGTATTGTAAGGTGCTTAAAAGTGTTATCAGAAAGGCAAAGAGTATGTGGTATGCAAATACAATAGCTAATTCACAGGATAAAATTAAAACAATATTGTCTGTTGTGAAGGAAGTGTCTGGTCAGCAGCACAAGGTCGACGATATAAAGTCAGTTCGCAGTAAAAATATTTCTGTTACTGATAAACCAGATATATGTACAGTATTTAACAATCATTTTCTGAGCATTGATAGCAAATTAAATAAAAATTTAGTTTCTACAGGAAATCATATAACTTTCTTTGCAAATTCCTTCCCGAGATTGATGACCGAATTTGCGATACAGACAAGAGGGAGATCGAGTCAATAATTAAATCACTGAAGACTAAGGACTCTCATGGTTATGATGGAGTGTCTAGCAGAATATTAAAGTACTGTGCTGCACATGTTAGCCCTGTATTTAGCCATATTTGTAATTTTTCCTTTAGAAATGGTTAGTTTCCTGAGCGATTAAAGTATTCAGTAGTAAAGGCGCTTTATAAAAAGGGAGAAAGGGGTAATGTAGACAATTTTAGACCTATTTCTATGCCATCAGTGTTTGCAAAAGTTATTGAAAAGGCTATGTATGTAAGGATAATTGATCATTTTATATCACACGATTTCCTATCAAATGTACAGTTCGGCTTCAGAAGTCGTTTAACAGCTGAAAATGCTATATTCTCCTTTCTCTGTGAGGTACTGGATGGGTTAAACAAAAGGTTTCGAACGCCTGGCATTTTTTTTTATTTAACTAAGGCATTTGATTGTGTTGATCACAAAATATTGCTCCAGAAGTTGGACCATTACGGAATACGGGGAGTAGCTCACAATTGGTTCACCTCTTACTTTAGCAACAGGCAGCAAAAGGTCATTATTCAAAATGTTGACAACGACTGAAATGTGGGGTCTGAATGGGGAACTGTCAAGTGGGGGGGTGCCCCAGGGATCATTGTTGGGGCCATTCCTGTTCCTTATTTACACTAGTGGCCATTAAAATTGCTACACCACGAAGATGACGTGCTACAGACGCGAAATTTAACCGACAGGAAGAAGATGCTGTGATATGCAAATGATTAGCTTCTCGGAGCATTCACACAATGTTGGGGCCAGTGGCGACACCTACAACGTGCTGACATGAGGAAAGTTTCCAACCGATTTCTCATACACAAACAGCAGTTGACCGACGTTGACTCGTGAAAAGTTGTTGTGATGCCTCGGGTAAGGAGGAGAAATGAAGGTCGGATTGTAGCCTATCGCGATTGCGGTTTGTCGTATCGCGACATTGCTGCTCGCGTTGCTCGAGATCCAATGACTGTTAGCAGAATATGGAATCGGTGGGTTCAGGAGGGTAATACGCAAAGCCGTGCTGGATCCCAACGGCCTCGTATTACTCGCAGTCGAGATGACAGGCATCTTATCCGCAAGGCTGTAATGGATCGTGCAGCCACATCTCGATCCCTGAGTCAGTAGATGGGGACGTTTGCAAGACAACAACCATCTGCACGAACAGTTCGACGACGTTTGCAGCAGCTTGGACTATCAGCTCGGAGACCATGGCTGCGGTTACCCTTGACGCTGCATCACAGACAGGAGCGCTTGCGATGGTGTATTCAACGACGAACCCGGGTGCACGAATGGCAAAACGTCATTTTTTCGGATGAATTCAGGTTCTGTTTACAGCATCATGATGGTCGCATCCGTGTTTGGCGACATCGCGGTGAACGCACATTGGAAGTGTGTGTTCGTCATCGCCATACTAGCATATCACCCGGCGTGATGGTATGGGGTGCCATTGGTTACACATCTCGGTCACCTCTTGTTCGCATTGACGGCACTTTGAACAGTGGACGTTACATTTCAGATGTGTTACGACCCGTGGCTCTACCCTTCATTCGATCCCTGCAAAACTCTACATGTCAGCAGGATAATGCACGACCGCATGTTGCAGGTCCTGTACGGGCCTTTCTGGATACAGAAAATGTTCTACTGCTGCCCTGGTCAGCACATTCTCCAGATCTCTCACCAACTGAAAACGTCTGGTCAATCTTGGCCGAGCAACTGGCTCGTCACAATACGCCAGTCACTACCCTTGATGAACTGTGGTATCGTGTTGAAGCTGTATGGGCAGCTGTACCTGTACACGCCATCCAAGCTCTGTTTGACTCAATGCCCAGGCATATCAAGGCCGTTATTATTGTTCTAGGTACTGATTTCTCAGGATCTATGCACCCAAATTTTTTGAAAATGTAATCACATGTCAGTTCTAGTATACTATATTTGTCCAATGAATACCCGTATATCATTTGCATTTCTTCTTGGTGTAGCAATTTTAATGGCCAGTAGTGTAGTTTATTCCCAAGAATAAGCAACTTTCACTCGGTTAATACTCGGCAGATATCAAACCTGCATTTGGATAGGACTTCCTCAACTCTTGTGCAAAAAGGTGTGCAGTATACTGCTGCATCCATTTTCAATAAGCTGCCACTCGAATTCAAAAATCTTAGCAGTAACCCACGCGCTTTCAAATCGAAACTGAAGAGTTCCCTCATGGGTCACTCCTATTCCGTCGAGCAGTTCCTTGAAAAATTAAGTTGATTTTTATCGTATTGCTGATAGCGTTTACTGAAACTTATGGACTGAATTTTTTAAGGTTCATTAACTTTTTTTTATCTGTTATTACTTTTATGTTGTAATTTCATGTACTGACGCGTTCCATGACCTTGGAGATTTGCTCCTTAATTTGGAGCTAAGGAACTTGACGAGTAAACAAAAAATAAAGAAAATCAAATACTGCTGGCAGTTACAAAATTTGTTGACTACTACATTACTTATTTAGCAACGTGTTTCTAGGTGTCACTTAATGTTGCTAGCTATGAGACAGAAATAAACCTAAAAAAATACATTGTACTCAGCAGCGACTATCGTGGACACGAAATAGATGCACTTTCACAACGCATAACTAAAAACAAAAGCAAAGAAATAACATGGCTACCCTCCACTGAATTATCATCATCAGTTATCTGCTATATTAGCAGGTCCTTTGCCTCTCCATTTTCTGCGATCCATTGCTTCCTTCTTAAGGCTGCTGTATGTTGTACCGTCCATCATGTCATCCAGTATCTGGAATCTCTTCCTTCCTCGCTTCCTTTTCCCTTCTACATAACCTTCTAAAACTGTTTTTATCAGTCCTTCATTCTTTCTTAATATATGCCCAATCCAATTTCTTTTTCTTCTCTTTATTACATCTAGTAACTGCCTTTTCTCTCCCACTCTTCTCAGTACTTCTTCATATTTTACTCTGTCCATCCAACTTATTCTTTCCATCTTCCGCCATGTCCAGATCTCAAAAGCCTCCAGCCTTTCTCTGTCTTTTTTCCTCATAGTCCATGTTTCAGCGCCATATAGAAGAACACTCCATACAAGACATTTTATGAGTCTCTTTCTGAGTTCTCTGTCCAGACCGCTGCAGAAGATTCTCTTTTTCTTATAAAACGCCTCTTTTGCCATTTCTATCCTTGTTTTAATTTCTGTGGTGCACTTCAGTCGGTGTCTATCCTGCTTCCAAGATACTTAAAATTTTGCAGCTGTTCTAGTGTTTCTCTATTCAGCACAATTTTTATTTCCTTATTTCCTCCTATTGCCAATACTTTTGTTTTATTTGTGTTAATTTTTATTCCATATTTTTTCCGTTAGTTGCAATGGTGTCCACCAAATCCTGTAATTCTTTTTCTCCTGTGGCTAGAAGGACCATGTCATCAGCAAATCTCAAGCACCCTACTCTTCTTCCTCCAATTTCTACTCCTTTGTCATCTAATGAGCATTGGTCAATCATATTTTCCAAGTACAGGTTGAAAAGAGTAGGTGATAAACAGCATCCTTGTCTTACTCCTTTCCCTAGTCTGATCCAGTTTGTACTTTCTCCTCTCACTTTAACTGAAACTTTTTGATTAAGGTACAATGAGTTTATAAGTTCAAATGGTTCAAATGGCTCTGAGCACTATGGGACTCAACTGCTGAGGTCATTAGTCCCCTAGAACTTAGAACTAGTTAAACCTAACTAACCTAAGGACATCACAAACATCCATGCCCGAGGCAGGATTCGAACCTGCGACCGTAGCGGTCTTGCGGTTCCAGACTGCAGCGCCTTTAACCGCACGGCCACTTCGGCCGGCTTGAGTTTATAAGTCTTCTGGTTTTCCAGTCCACTCTCTTTTCCCTCATAATAGTCGCCAGCTTGTCCCAAACCACATTGTCAAATGCCTTTTCTAAATCGATGAAGCACATTATAGGTCTCTTCCTTTTTCAATAAACCTTTCTCCCAATATTCGTAGGAGCCCTATTGCATCTCTGGTGCCCGTATTCCGTCTAAAGCCAAACTGCTCCTCGCCGAGATTCTCCTCTATTACTTTTTCAAGTCTTTTATTAATTATTCTTAACATCACTTTGGCTGCTTGTGAAATGAGGCTGAATTGTCCTGTGCTCGCTGCATTTCTTGGTTCCTTGTTTTTTCGGTAATGGAATCATTACTGTTGTCAAAAAGTCCTCAGGCCATTCACCACTGCCATATATTTTATTACATAACCTCAATATTTCTCTTATTCCATTGTGGTTCAAGCATTTTAGTATTTCTCCCGGTATTGTATATGTACCTACTGCTTTGCCATTTTTCATTGCAGCAATGGCAGACTTTACTTCTTCCATTATGATGGTCGGTCCTTTCTCTTCATCACTTACACTGTTGTGTGATTCAAGTTCCAGAGTTTCTGGTTTGCTATTTGTGTCATATAGCTCTTTTATATATTCTTCCCAAATAATCAAAATCTAAATATATAACGATCCCATATTTAGGAATAGTCTCAGAAAAAAACAGCCAAGCTGTTTAAAAACACAGTTGTCAGGACCACTTTTGACGCCAACGACAACTTAAGAAACAAAGTGGTCCATGACATCATACAACCTAGAGAGAAAATGAGCCTATCAGGAATCTACACTCCTGGAAATGGAAAAAAAGAACACATTGACACCGGTGTGTCAGACCCACCATACTTGCTCCGGACACTGCGAGAGGGCTGTACAAGCAATGATCACACGCACGGCACAGCGGACACACCAGGAACCGCGGTGTTGGCCGTCGAATGGCGCTAGCTGCGCAGCATTTGTGCACCGCCGCCGTCAGTGTCAGCCAGTTTGCCGTGGCATACGGAGCTCCATCGCAGTCTTTAACACTGGTAGTATGCCGCGACAGCGTGGACGTGAACCGTATGTGCAGTTGACGGACTTTGAGCGAGGGCGTATAGTGGGCATGCGGGAGGCCGGGTGGACGTACCGCCGAATTGCTCAACACGTGGGGCGTGAGGTCTCCACAGTACATCGATGTTGTCGCCAGTGGTCGGCGGAAGGTGCACGTGCCCGTCGACCTGGGACCGGACCGCTGCGACGCACGGATGCACGCCAAGACCGTAGGATCCTACGCAGTGCCGTAGGAGACCGCACCGCCACTTCCCAGCAAATTAGGGACACTGTTGCTCCTGGGGTATCGGCGAGGACCATTCACAACCGTCTCCATGAAGCTGGGCTACGGTCCCGCACACCGTTAGGCCGTCTTCCGATCACGCCCCAACATCGTGCAGCCCGCCTCCAGTGGTGACGCGTGAATGGAGGGACGAATGGAGACGTGTCGTCTTCAGCGATGAGAGTCGCTTCTGCCTTGGTGCCAATTATGGTCGTATGCGTGTTTGGCGCCGTGCAGGTGAGCGCCACAATCAGCACTGCATACGACCGAGGCACACAGGGCCAACACCCGGCATGATGGTGTGGGGAGCGATCTCCTACACTGGCCGTACACCACTGGTGATCGTCGAGGGGACACTGAATAGTGCACGGTACATCCAAACCGTCATCGAACCCATCGTTCTACCATTCCTGGACCGGCAAGGGAACTTGCTATTCCAACAGGACAATGCACGTCCGCATGTATCCCGTGCCACCCAACGTGCTCTAGAAGGTGTAAGTCAACTACCCTGGCCAGCAATATCTCCGGATCTGTCCCCCATTGAGCATGTTTGGGACTGGATGAAGCGTCGTCTCACGCGGTCTGCACGTCCAGCACGAACGCTGGTCCAACTGAGGCGCCAGGTGGAAATGGCATGGCAAGCCGTTCCACAAGACTACATCCAGCATCTCTACGATCGTCTCCATGGGAGAATAGCAGCCTGCATTGCTGCGAAAGGTGGATATACACTGTACTAGTGCCGACATTGTGCATGCTCTGTTGCCTGTGTCTATGTGCCTGTGGTTCTGTCAGTGTGATCATGTGATGTATCTGACCCCAGAAATGTGTCAATAAAGTTCCCCTTCCTGGGACAATGAATTCACGGTGTTCTTATTTCAATTTCCAGGAGTGTATAAAATTAGATGCAGTCATTGGAAGAAATCCTACAGTAGCCAAACGGGAGTAAATTTTAAAACTCGTTTTAAAGAGCACATTGACTGTTTCAGACTGGATAAAGCTGCTAAGTCAGCTATAGCAAGACATATATATCAAGCAGACAGTGTTACACATCGATCTCAAAGTACTGCATACTTTGGAAAAGAGGTGGAGACTGGACTTCTTGGAAGAAATGGAAATATTGACCCATGGCCATAAGTCAAACAACGAGATCCTAAATGAAATGACAACGTTCAAAAATTCACACTTATGAATTTCAGTTCAGTGCTATTAAAATAGAAAGTGCATGATATTAAGGATATATCAGTATAGATCTAAGTAACATCTTTGCAATTCTTAAAATAAAAACTTTATATACTGTCATTTGTATTATAAAATTATTACAGTGGCTCATTTCGTAATATATTACGCCAACTAAAATCAGTACTACGACATCAAGACCTGCAGAAGACATTGCTACTGACAACGCCATGATCGACATATCGACAGCCTTGTTTTGACTGTCACATTGTTTTCTGCACTGCGGATTTTCTTTGGGTTATCATGTTATAAAGTCACCCTTATGAAGTTGGTGAACAATGGTGAAGAAACCTAAGACAGACAAGAAAATAGCGATACCTCAGCACATCATAGGAAGACTGTCATACCACAAGAACAAAGTGAGTGATTGTTTTATAACAAATTTTCATGTGAACAGCAGACCCATATACAAAGTGACATTGCCTCTTACCCCCCTCTCTCTCCAAAGGATGATAACAGCAGTCATCTAAAGAAACTTTAATATCTGTATGCACTTAAATGTTTTTTTAATACCGCTATAGCCTGATGGTAACACTTTTTACATGTCCCTAAATAAGTAACGTAGCAGTCAACAAAATTTGTAATCGATAGTTGTATCTGAAAAACTTTTCACAATTTGAAACAGTCACGGTCGATTAACGGTCAATATGGCTTCAAATTTCCTCATAGAAATTATTTTTGCGCGGAGTGTTTTTGTTCAGGAACGTAGAAAGAGTAAATTTGTTTAGCTTTTCGTCGACGAAGAGGACAATAGAGACGGAAGGCAAGCTTGCACTGGACGAGATGAGGGAAATTGACTCAACCAATTTCAAACGCATTATTCACCAAAACCGGATTTAGTAAAACCGCGGATGACGTAACTCTCGGTGAACACGGGGAGATTTGAGCCGCAGTCCACGCGAATTCGAATCCAGTGAGACTGCTGCTCATAATCACTTGAGAAATTGTTTCACTCGAAAGAAACTGAGGCTGTATGATGGCACTGTTTGAAAGGTAGCCAAACGCAACTTCTTGGGAATTGTAAAATAAAAAAAGGCAGAGCAAGAACACTTTAAGTTATAGACAAAAATATCCCTGCGGAATGTCTCTTAGTGCTTTCATTTTCTCCAGTAACAATCAGTACCACTATTTGTCTTTCCATTGTGAAGTACGGGGAAGTTTTTATCCTCCAATTTTCGCAACCTATTCGGTATTAAGGTGATGTGACACGGAAATAGCTGGTTGCTTCATTGTTCACAACTGAGTCATTCGCTCACAAAGCCTTGTGTGCAATGCAACCAAAGTTGCCGAAACCTGCATGCAAGGATTGGTCCAAGCTGGAATAGTTTGAATGAAGTTCTTTGAATATTTTAGTAAAGCAGACATTGGGCATTTGATTGAGGTGACATTCTTTGATCCTAAGCGGCGACAAGGAAGTGCTGGATTAGCAAATTTTACTATTTACCACATCGTTTTAATGGAAACCATATGGTAAAAGCGACGATAACATGTATTACAATTCTCTTGAATTCTCCTTTCGTAAATCCAAAATAGACTGTACTCTACTTCCATGTAACTGGTCCTTTGAAATTGTAGGCTGTTTGTTAAACATAAAATTTTAACGTATTATAAGCTGGTTCTGAGTAACAGACATCCCGTTTGCAACATAAAAGTGCTTGAAATAGTCTCTCTAATTTCTTCTTCTTTTTCTTGCTCTTCATCCCGCACGCTGTCTTCACTGGCCCGGCCGTTAATTTTTGGATTCTGGAGTGTTAGTAATAGAGGGAGGCCGGATGCCGTTCCTGCCACCATCCCACACTTTAAAAGCCTTTATTATTTTCTTGTCTGAATTCCTTATTGTCCATGTTTCAGTTACATATAACCTAGCTGAAGTACGAGACACACCACGGTTAAAATAATTTGTTTCATCTAAAACACGATATTTTAATTAATTTAATTAAATAAACCACAATTTTCGAAATATTTCTCCCTGATAGAATCGGGTCTGGAATTTGTTCTTTCCTAACTGAACACAATCATTATTAAGGTCATTCGAAAAGAAATGAGCTGGGGGCTGTAAAATGAAAACCGCTGAAGGGATCGTAATGCTAGTGCCTACGGAGGAAAAGTAGTCTCCATAAGAGCGCTGAGGCTCCAAATCTGCAGCTAGAGAGACATGGGCGTACACTCACGTGGTGACAGAGGGAGTACGTAAACGCATCAGTAGTCCCCTGCACTCAGTATAGCTGAAGGTGAAATGGTGGCTTCAAAAGAGGAGGCAAGGGGTGTAGCACGTTTCCTTACGGCGGAAGGAATGCAGGGAATGGAAACTCGTCTTACAATGGCACAAGTGTACAGCACTGAAAACCTGTTGCAATTGCGAAGCTCAGTCCGACCTCTAGGACAGAGGTGGCCGCCATAAGTCGCGGTCTTCAGTAATGAGATCATTCACATGCTGGAGAATGGAATCGGTAATGCGGTGTGGTGTACCAGATCGTGCGTCATCGGCCAGTGATATCCGTCGTTCCCTCAATCGCTTGTAACACTCCTTACCCCTTCAACGGCCAAGCAATGCTCTTTGTACACTTGTGCCGTTCTTCGATGAACTGCCGTTCCCTGCACACCTTCCATTGTCGGGAAACACACTAGACCTCTTCGCAATTCTTTTGAAGCCTCCATTTCTCTGTTTTCAGCACGAATGCGTGCAGCGGACGGTCGACAAGTGCACGTTCTCGCTCTGTCCTCATATTTTTCAATAAGCAATGGTGTTACGAGCCCTCCGAATGGTTATCATTTTATTGCCTCCCACTCGTTTCTTTTTGAATGACCCTAGTACATAACAGCAACATCCTCTTAATTTACTGTATGTCCATCTTTTTAGCTACGGTGGCGGGACTCGTCTGTCCCATAGAGAGTGTCAAATTAACCATCTTTCAGCCGTCAATTTTCAACCTTATTTTATTGGGCAACCAGTTTCAGCGTTTTAGACCCCTGAGAGACGTGTAGGAATAATCTACCGCCCTTGTGATCAAAACAGAGGCCAGCAATACTGGTATTAGTAGATGCTTATTACGATGACCACTTCAACCATCACCTGCCGACTAGTAGTAGATATTTGTTATAGTGAACACTTCAACCAATACCTGGTCGGCAGGTGACGGTTGAAGTGGTCACCGTAACAAGTATCTACTAATACCAGTACTGCTGGCCTCTGTTTTGATCAGAAGCGGGATAGATTTATCCTATACGTCTGTCAGAGGTCTAAAACGCTAAAACTGGTTGCCCAATAAAACAAGGTTGAAAATTGACGGCTGAAAGGTGTGGAATTTGACATGCCCTTCTCTTTAAGTTATGTCATCTGCTAATTTTCTGACGTTACTACGAATATTGTCTGCTAGGTCTTTAATATACAATATGAACGGCACTTCTGAAGCTACTTCTTCATCTCTCAATCACTATCTATCCAAAACAACATGCTGCATTCTCCTTACCAAGAAATCGTCAATCCAGAAACAGATTTTATTTAATGCCATTACTATCGTACTTTTATTAATAATCTTTGAAATAGTGCTGACTTAAATATTTGTTGAAAGTCAAGAAATATTGCATTCACCTGATTGCCTAGACTCGTGGCATTCAGATACTGTTTGAGAAAAGCACGAGTAGAGTTTCGCATAGTCGACTTTTTCGGAATGTTCACTGGTTGGCATTTTGTTCTAAATATCAAATTATGTTTGACCTAAGAATGTGTTCTAAGATACTTCAGCAGATAATCGTCAGAAGCTCGAGGTTCTAGTGTAATTTGACGCCAAAACAAGACGGCGAACATTTTATACGCCTTGTAGTCCAGCCAATGAACCCATAGTTTCGACCGTCTCTAACGAGCGAGGTGCCGCAGTGGCTAGCACACGGGACCCGTATTCGGGAGGACGACAGTTCAAAACCGCATCCCGCCATCCAGATTTCGGTTTTCTGTGATTTCCCTAGATCGGTCTGGGCAAATACCGGGATGGTTCCTTTTAAAAGGGCACTGCCAATTTCCTTCCGCAATTCGAGATTGTGCTCCGTCCTTAATGACCTCGCTGCCGGTTAAAGTCTAATCTCCTCCTACTTCTCTAATGACCCCGTTATTGGTGAGACATTGACCCGCAATCTTCTTCCATAGTTTTGCGACACGCCTCGTATGACCTGTCATAGCACATTGAAGTTAGCGAATCCATCTAGGTCAACTTTTGGCTTTTGAACTGTCTGCAGTTACCTTAATCGGTTTACCCATTCAAAGAGCCAGTCGCGAGCATTGCAACACGTGGGCCATCCATTAGCAATGCTACGTCACCAGAGATAAGTTCACAGAGTACCGGACAGGAACTTATCTGCGGCTCTCCATATCGATCCGGAGGCTCTCCCAGTCGATACTCCACCTGCTGTGTCGCGAAAGCTTCCTCTTACTACACCCGCTTACTGCGAGGATGCTCGCTCGGTTGGCAAAATATTTATTTACTGCGAAGTGCCCGAACCCCTGGGCCTTCCGCAGTTAGTGACAGTTGGCAATCGATTTGGCAGATGAGCAGCGGCAGATAGCGGGCAGACAAAGCACGCCTTTACCTGAGAGCTCTCCTCGTTACTCGACAACTTCTCGTCAACCTTAATTGCGTCGTGTTATACTTCCTATAATGTAGCAAAGACTTTTGCGCTTAACGCTTACTTTACGTTTAGGTGTGAGTTATCAGACTGAGGCACTATTGTCCCAAATTGATGGTTACACCGGCGATTCACAAGTTAGCTCGTTCGCAATACTACTTAGCATCCAGATGTGCAAATATTGCTACAGTAAGCTTAGCAATTAACACTAAGTGGGTAAGATGGAGAAATGCGGTATTGACTCGTAGGTTTCTATTTGGATTCTCCACAAATGGTAAGAGAGAGAGTTGGCACGGAGGGAAACCGAAAGTTGTTTAAGTGGAATACTCTCGGTGCAAAAGTAGCCGTGGTTCTCCGCTTTAAATTTTCAAGTATGTAGAGCCATCGGACGATTTCGTACTGGTCTAGATGCATCCCGCTCATAAAGAAATATAGCGAACTGCGAATAAACAGGTGACATTGTTGCAAAGTTTCAATTTTTTGTGTCACTCTTAAATGTGAATAAATCATTGGAGGTTTTCGATACCTCTTCCTAACAAACTTCGGCTGTATTTTCAGGAAGTGCTGCCCCACAGCTCATGTATATTAGAAAAATGTAATTTTACCTCCTTGAGCTACTGTAAAATGCTTTATTTAGAAAACCAGTTTCAACTGTATGACTGTCATAAGGTTCATAAAAGTAATCGTGACATCATATTAGCCGAAATACAAAATCGTTATCGACAGTTGATCAAATCATGAAGAACACCCTGAAAATAAAAGTACACCACAACACAGTGCTGTGACTCATAGCCATAAAGACGTAAATTATTGACATTTGTACAGAGCTACCTTTATCATATCGTAATCTAAGTTACGTCGTCAATTTATAAATAAAAATTATGAACCATTTACGTCTTTATGGTATATGGTATTTTGCCAGCAGCTCAACACGGTTATGTGATATTTTTCAAACATCACCCATCCAAATTGCTCTATATGTTGACATAGTCGGATGAGTATGAAAATAAATGTAAATGCCGCGAGACTGTTATCGGTTTGCTCCATAATGGCGAAAGTTTTATTTACCTATATTCCCTGGGCAAAGATCCACTTCCAGGGGTCAAAAAATTTGATTTTCAATATTTCGTAAAAGTAGAGACTGAAATGAGTTTCAAAATTGAAAATTTTGTCATCGACACATTAAGAGGTATAATCTTATGTCAAAAGATTGAAACTTAGCAACAATGTCACAATACAATAAAACAAGTATTGCAGCTGGAAACTGTGTTTATGCCTTGAGGTATAGTAACCCATAGCGATCAAATTAACCATACTATATTCATCTAGTTGTAAGGGTGAGGTCTGTTTTTGCTTATTCTAGAATTGAGAACAACTGTGTGAGGCGAAAGGACAAGTTTAATGTCGCACTATTTCTCACCAAATTACAGCTTTTCACACAGTTTTCAACTCACCAACATAAAAACAGTGCAATGGATAACGCATCTTGCCAACATCAAAAAGTGAAATATGTTTATACACAACAATGTGAAATATTAACTCTCTGAAAGAACATTAATCATTAATCCTAAGCACAATAATATGAAAGTTTAATTAGACGTTTCTTTACAAAATTGCTCCTATACATACATTATGATGTTGGTCAGTACTACGAAAATCGTCCGATTCCGATTCAAAGTTCGGTACTATTTAGGATGACAATCAAGTCTACAGTGGATGGTTAGTCTAGTGACAAATTTGAGCACAAGATTACCCAAGCCTGCTCGAGTTTACAGTGGACGTAAGCTGGTGAACGAACAAAGTTTACGCCTCTGCACGCGGTATTTATCTTAAGCTGCGACGTGCTGCTATCTGCAAGGCCGCTCTCTCCCACTGAAATTCCTACAATACTAATCTGGCCTTCGCTCAACTTTCCAGCAGAAACTTTCCCTCTGATTCTCGTTATGCGAGAAAACATGTACTCAGCCCTAGTCTTATTATGTGGCGATATATGCGCGCATGGTTGGAGCAGCGTGCATATTCTCAGTTCACTGTGAATGCAGTGTCCGCAAAAATTTCTTCTCTGCATCGTACGGAGTGTTACGTGCTCCGTTCTGCACTTGACGACAGTTCAGAGAAGAGTCCCGTTTGAAATTTCTTTCTTGTCCTACTCATGGCAGAACTGCCTCCCTTCACTTGGGTTCCTTTTTCACATCACGGCTTTTTATGACCAATAGGAGTGTTCCTCTTATTTTGTAGAAACACTCTCTAACAATCGCAACGTCCCTTCTATCAAACTGCATCGAAACTTCAGTATTTTTCTCCTTCCTAGTGCGTTTCCGCCAATCGGACGTTTTGTGCCCACTCTAGACACCTAAAGTACATTGACCTTTCCATGTGTCGCACTGCTGGACGAAAATGTGTCACTTGCTTTTGTTTGTATCCAATTGGAATTTAGAAATGCAGTTTCCTGAAGCTTCTTTTCTGCCCTTGAGCAGATGCCTCACTACCGGCGGTCCTCCGGCTTGAATAACCTGTTCCAGGGTCGCTGTCCTCCTTCCTGCCACCCCTTTAAGTGGTTTCCGGCATAACTCCCACACCGTGGCTTCGCTACACCGTTGTGGAGCTGGCTTTTCAAAACTAAAAGTGACTCGACTCGCGTTCCCTGTTCTACCTTCCACTCAAAGACATGCAGTGAATAGGAATGGTATGTTAATTACTGTCGATTGACTGTCATCCCTTTTTACATTACATATTGATAGGTAAATGTTCTCATAACTGTCGATTTATGTTAGGTGTCATTTTCACCTTCTCACTGCGATTTGTAAAGGTCTCATGTAAGGTGCGAATCTGACCATTTATTGTGCCACCTTACATAGTATTTGAAAGTGAGAGCACTTCAAATCTTCTCCAAACTTTACATCGCTTATGTGCTTAATGCTATCCATTGAACACAATAATTCATTTGTAAAGTACACTGAGGTGACAAAACTCGTCGGATATTTTCTAATAACGTGACACACTTCCTTTTGCATGAAATTGTGCAGCAGTTCGATGACGCGGGGACTCAACAAGTCGTTGGAAGTCCGCTGCTCAAATACTAAGTCATGCTGCATCTATAGCCGCCCATAATTGCGAAAGTGTTGCCTGTGCAGGATTTTGTGCACGAATTGACCTCTCAATTGTGTCGCATAAATGTTTGATGGAATTCATATTGGGAAATTTGGATGGCCAAATCATTCACTCAAATTGTGCAGAGCGTTCTTCGATTAATCGTGAACAATTGTGGCCGGTAACATGGTGCATTGTGATCCATAAAAATCCATCGTAGTTCGAGAGCATGAGGTCCATGAATGGCTGAAAATGGTCTCCAAGTAGCCGAACATAACCATTTCCAAGCAATTATCGGTTCACACCACACCACACCACATTTTTATGGAGCCACCACCAGATTGCACAGTGCCTTGTTGACAACTTGGGTCTATGGAATTGTAGGGTCTGCAATGTGCTCGAACCCTACTATCAGAGCTTAGCAACTGAAATCGGGACTCATCTAACAACGCCACAGTTTTCCAGTCGTTTAGGGTCCAGCTGGTATGGTCACAAGGCCAGGAGAGGCGCTGCAGGCGATTTCGGGGCGTTAGCGAAAGCACTTGCATCGATCATCTGCTGCGGTAGCCCATGAACGCCGAATTTCGCCGCTTTGTCCTAAAGGATATGTTCGTCTTACGTTGCACATTGTTGCTTGTCTGTTATCACTGACAACTCTACGCAAACATGGCTGCTGTCAGTCATTACGTGAAGGCCGATGGCCACTTTGTTGTCTGTGGTGAGTGGTAATGCCCGAAATTTGGTACTCTCAGCACACTCTTGACACTGTGCATATGGGAATACTGAATTCACTAACGATTTCCGAAATGGAATATTCCACGCGTCTAGCTCTACTTACCATCTTGCGTTCGTGCGGTCATAATCAAGTCAGAAACCTTTTCACGTGCATCACTTGAATAGAAATGGCAACTCCGCCAGTGCACTGGCCTTTTATACCTTGTGTACGCAAAACGCTGCCCTGTGTATATCTCTATCCATGGCTTTTGTCGCCTCAGTGTTATCAGACGTTTGAAGCTCTTATATACAAGCGAGTTCGATATTTTTATAGAATCGATGGTACAGCTTCACTTACCTGCTGTTTAGGTGATGTCTCGTAAGAGTAACTGTTTCGTGTAGGTAGTAATCGTACGTAGTGTAGGGTCGTGCTTGTGCATTGACGACGATGAGAGAGAGAAAGAGAGAGAGAGAGAGAGAGAGAGAGAGAGACGGAGAAGATGAAACCCGCTGTTGACATACATCCAATTCTCCAGATACAGCATCAGGTGAACCGTCGACATTCACTATGGACAGAGTCACATTTTCATTGTCCGCTGACTACCGCTGGGAGGTTTAGAATTTACAGGAAATCGTTTCACAGTTGTGAATATGAACCACCAACGGCTGTGTATTAGACCCACGATAGTGAAAATTTGTGCTAGATCACGACTCAAACCCGGATTTCCTGTTTTACGTGAGCGCTCGCCTTAATCGCTTCGGCTATCCGTGCACGAATCACGGGCAGACCAAAACTTACATATGACGTCGCCCATGTGTCGCAAACTGTGCTGGTACGTTATGTATTTCCGCGTAGGAAGGATATATTTATTGACAGTCGAGGGCCTTTTATTGGCGAATAAATACGAAATAGCAGTGCCTGTGTTACTAAGGACTAGAATGCAATGTTCCTTCAGGACACATACATGTTTTGATGTTTAGAATTTAATTCAGGAAATGTGCTGACCTAATGCTTGTGAAGCAATTTTTCTTTTCACCAGGTCTCTAACAGCAAGCAAATGGAATGCCACTGAATACATGTTGGTTAACAAGCTCTTGTGCAGACGCAAGTAGTAACATGGTCAGAGACGAAAATTCTATGCTGCAACCAGTATATTTAATATGTAGCCCTTTCTTTAGTCTTGTTTCTAGTTTGATGCTGCCAAACACGATTTTCGCTCATAAGAAAGGAAGGAAAGTTAGTGTTCAATATCCCGTCGACAACGACGTCATTAGAGCTCGGATTAGGTGAAGGATGGGGAAGGAAATCGGCCGCGCCCTGTCAAAGGCTGCATCGCGGCATTTACATTAAGCGATTTAGGGGAATCAAGGAAAACTCAAATCTGAGTGCCCAAATGCGGATTTGAAGCGTCGTCCTCGAGAAGATGAGTCCCGTGTGCTGTCCACTGTCCCACTCCCATTGGTACTTCCTCTCTTGCGCCAACCTCATCTCAGAGTAGCAGTTACACCTCCTATCGCCAGTAATTTTCTTTTTTGTAGTACAAATGAACCTAGCAGTTGTATTTAAAGGCATTGTTTTATCGTCTACTGATTTCGGCGCAACAGTGCACAACATTCAGGCCTCTCTATGATAAACTGGTTGATAAAGTGGATAACCTGTAACCAGCATAATCTCGAAAAATGTCACAATCAAATCGATGTCCACAATGATGAATTTCACACTTCCTGCTTATAATATTGACAAAACCAGTGCATCAAGAACAATTCCCTCTAATTTCGAATACTGGAATGTTGTCATATATTTACCGACACTCCCATCACCCCTATACACACACACACACACACACACACACTCCACACCATTTCGCAACTGAACTTCAGCCGACTGTCTCCTGATCCGCTCAACTCTCCGGCCGCTGAACTCCACAGATACACTCCTGGAAATTGAAATAAGAACACCGTGAATTCATTGTCCCAGGAAGGGGAAACTTTATTGACACATTCCTGGGGTCAGATACATCACATGATCACACTGACAGAACCACAGGCACATAGACACAGGCAACAGAGCATGCACAATGTCGGCACTAGTACAGTGTATATCCACCTTT
Source organism: Schistocerca piceifrons (assembly GCF_021461385.2). Lineage (NCBI taxonomy): Eukaryota > Metazoa > Arthropoda > Insecta > Orthoptera > Acrididae > Schistocerca > Schistocerca piceifrons. Next base: position 395,131,523 of record NC_060138.1, on the reverse strand, counting down.
CGCAGCAAAGCAGGCTGCTATTCTCCCATGGAGACGATCGTAGAGATGCTGGATGTAGTCCTGTGGAACGGCTTGCCATGCCATTTCCACCTGGCGCCTCAGTTGGACCAGCGTTCGTGCTGGACGTGCAGACCGCGTGAGACGACGCTTCATCCAGTCCCAAACATGCTCAATGGGGGACAGATCCGGAGATCTTACTGGCCAGGGTAGTTGATTTACACCTTCTAGAGCACGTTGGGTGGCACGGGATACATGCGGACGTGCATTGTCCTGTTGGAACAGCAAGTTCCCTTGCCGGTCTAGGAATGGTAGAACGATGGGTTCGATGACGGTTTGGATGTACCGTGCACTATTCAGTGTCCCCTCGACGATCGCCAGTGGTGTACGGCCAGTGTAGGAGATCGCTCCCCACACCATGATGCCGGGTGTTGGCCCTGTGTGCCTCGGTCGTATGCAGTCCTGATTGTGGCGCTCACCTGCAAGGCGCCAAACACGCATACGACCATCATTGGCACCAAGGCAGAAGCGACTCTCATCGCTGAAGACGACACGTCTCCATTCGTCCCTCCATTCACGCCTGTCGCGACACTACTGGAGGCGGGCTGCACGATGTTGGGGCGTGAGCGGAAGACGGCCTAACGGTGTGCGGGACCGTAGCCCAGCTTCATGGAGACGGTTGCGAATGGTCCTCGCCGATACCCCAGGAGCAGCAGTGTCCCTAATTTGCTGGGAAGTGGCGGTGCGGTCCCCTACGGCACTGCGTAGGATCCTACGGTCTTGGCGTGCATCCGTGCGTCGCTGCGGTCCGGTCCCAGGTCGACGGGCACGTGCACCTTCCGCCGACCACTGGCGACAACATCGATGTACTGTGGAGACCTCACGCCCCACGTGTTGAGCAATTCGGCGGTACGTCCACCCGGCCTCCCGCATGCCCACTATACGCCCTCGCTCAAAGTCCGTCAACTGCACATACGGTTCACGTCCACGCTGTCGCGGCATGCTACCAGTGTTAAAGACTGAGATGGAGCTCCGTATGCCACGGCAAACTGGCTGACACTGACGGCGGCGGTGCACAAATGCTGCGCAGCTAGCACCATTCGACGGCCAACACCGCGGTTCCTGGTGTGTCCGTTGTGCCGTGCGTGTGATCATTGCTTGTACAGCCCTCTCGCAGTGTCCGGAGCAAGTATGGTGGGTCTGACACACCGGTGTCAATGTGTTTTTTTTTCCATTTCCAGGAGTGTATAATCAGTCGGCCTCCCTTTGTTTTCACACCTCAACACACGCACGCACACACACACACACACACACACACACACACACACACACACACACACACACACATACACGACTCTACTATACCAACAGACATTATTTTGATATTGTTGTGTTATGAAATCAGTTTCGACGTCCCAATCATGCCATCCTCTAGCCTGTCACATGAATGGCACCAAGTAACACTCGTACCTCTATAAGCACACGTGCTCATGAAGTTCGTATACCTACGGAACCAAATAGGAATATTGGTACCTTCTCTTACACGTGCGTGAGTGGTAGGTACTTGGTGTCATTAATGCAACAGGCTTGAAGATGATGTGACTGATTGCCTAATCAAACAATATCAAAATAACAGCTGTTGGTACAGTATTTTTAAATCGACCAGCCGTTGTCCCAAGTTCCTGAGCCCAGGTTACATTTACTCCACAGAACGTCCAACATTCCTTCTCCTATCTACCCACTCCTAGCCCAGATCTTTCATCTTTCAGTGACTGCACTGTGGTCCTCTTTAACATTTTAATTTCTCTGCGCCACCATATATCTAAGTTAAGGATTTATTTTTTAGTACCATCTACGAAGGTCTACTTTTTACTAATCTTAAAACTTTTTTTTAAATTTCAAGTGCTTTTTAATCCTATTTTTCTCAATAATAGGATATTTAGCCCACTGACAATCCCTAATTTCGCGTCTGCTTTCCTTACAGTTATAGAGGCCTCTAAACTCAGTTGTTTCATGTTTCGGTACAGCTCCTCTTGCACTCTAAAACATTCGGGGCGTCTGTTTAACTTTTGGCCAGTACATCCGTTCTTGTTGGGTTTATCGAACTCAATACACCTACACCATTGTTCCGCTTCACTGTCGCGAGAGATTCTCAGATAAAATACTCACGAGGAAATCGGGTAATGGCGTGCGTGTCGACAAACAAGGGCGTTCGAATAAATATTGCAGGTAGCGCCCTTGAGGTGTTACACGGTCGTCTGATCGATACCTGTTCGAAATGTCAAAAAGTACGGCTTGCACTAGGGAGCCTAAAAGAAAAGTGGCAGAAAGCAATTAATTGTCACATTAACGGTAATCGATAGAGCGGTTACCTCATTGTTATCCCAGAAGAGGCACGTACTGCCGGCCGAAATTATCACTGCGCAGCACGTTTCGAGCCCCGCCTCAGTAGCATCAGCTGTGGCGACCGTCGGATCGGATGTACTTGGTTCGAATCCTAACAGCAATCTGAAGTTAGCCGGCCAGGAGAGCAGAGGTGCTGGCGTACAGCTGCTTAACACCAGACCTTGATCGACTTAGTTTCAGTTCTAAGCTTCTCCGCAGTGTCTCATGAAGAGAAGGCACTTGATACTGTCAAGCTGATCCGATGATCCAATCGTAGGTTCGTGACGTTATGATCGGTGGTTTCCGTATATGAAAAGACAAGGCTATTTGCGGTCACTGCATTTGGAGCGAGCTCTAGAACTTTAATTGATGGTAGGATCCGGTAGTGCCAGGTTCAGGAAAAGTCAGTGACGGTAGCAAGTAAACAAAGAAGTCATCAAACTATGGAATAAACTGACATAAAAAGTGGGACAGTCACATAAATATATGTGTCATACATCACCGGAATTGGAAAAAATTCTTTTTATATGCAGTTTTATGAAAAAGGGATAACTAAATTGTAAATAGTGTTCAAATGAATAGATACGAAATGTCGAAACAATCAAACCGGTTGAAATTTGCATATGCCGCTTTGCGTTTGCGATAACTTAGTGAGATATCGAGAGACGCGAATGTACCGTCGTCACATCTGCCGTACCCTCAGCAGGCAAGGTGATGCTCACCGTCTTTTTCGACGTCCGAGGTTCGATGCTCAAGAATTTCTCGAACACGGAAGAACCATCAACAATGACACTCCGTGGCCTACGCATGCCTGGGCTGCTCACGGAGAGAGTGATCTTGGACATCTGCCTCACAGCCCGCACACGTCGCCACGCGTCTTCCACGTGTTTGGCTCGCTAAAAAAACAAAAAGCCTCAGAGGGAAGCGCTTCAACGTAGGCGACGAAATGAAGGACGAATTGGAGGATTGACTCCTGTCACCGCCACAGGAATTCTAGGAAAAGGAAATCCTTCGCTCGTGAAACTGTGGGATAGTTGTGCTCAGGCCTCTGGTGACTACTTTCGAATAAAGTCCCGCAGTGTTGTTTCGTACCTTTTCTTTTGAACACCCGTCATAAAAGCAAAACAAGAGAAAAATAAGCCCTTTCAATCAATCAAAAAAGTTCTCCGCTGCAGAGTGAAAATCTCATTCTGCAAGTTCACCAATGTTCGACGAAGATGCAAAAATATATGTAAATATATACCTACAAAATAAACCTACTTACAGACTCAAACATACATACATACAGCCTTGGACGATGAAAAATGAGATGCAATTACGTATTTGCAACGCAGTGTCCATATGGATAATTAAGACTGTCGTTAGATTGTTTCAGCTGAGCCTCAGAACTATTTTACTTCTTTTTTGTCCGTACGCAATCGCTCGCTGTACCCAGCAGTATTTTCGTTTACAAACATTTTATGAATTGCATAGCGACTACTCCCAGGCAGTAAAAGGGTTTTTTCCATTAACAGCAAGCGAAGATTCTATCGGAAAGACCAGCTATCGACGGGAGTTCAATAGTGCTACTCCATCACCTCGCCGCCTGAGATATCAGATACGGTGGTGGTGTGTCAGCTTGGTTTCCAGCGACAGATTTATCTGGAAACGGAATCTTCGTATGGAGAAAGTTTATGACGGCCGTGAGCTCTACAAATACGTAACGTAAATAAGGGTTACGAAGTGAATGATGTTTCGGAAAAGCCTTCCTAGCTTTGTCATCTGTACTCAGTTCAACAGACGAGACCATAATTGTCTCATTCACTTGGAACGATAACAGCAACTGGATATAAATTTAAATTGAACACTCGAACGTTAGAACTTGTATTTAATGTAAAATATGAAAGTTTCCAAAGCGATCTATTGTTAATTTTAAAGTGTATCCGAGCACAAGAAATGCCATACGGCTTCAATGAAAGCTGTGAGTATCGGTGGAGCATTGAACAAGAACACGAATTTGTAGTAACTGTGGAACTTTATTTAGAACAAGAGTCTTGCCTTCATCATGTGTTTTTCCTCAGTTCTGAGAGCTATGGAAACAAAACTAGAACTTGTTTAATCAAGATAGGAGACGAAATCTACGGTTGATTTGTTAACGGAACAATGCCGACATTTGCCTCTGTGGGAGAAAGCAGCAACAGGAAACTTGAATAGGGATTATCATACGGAGATTCGGGCTACATCGATTTCGATTTCGTCTGAGTTGTCTGTCGTGTGGTGCTGCATCTCGGTAACAACTGAGTGTCTGTATTAATTGCCCGCATCTCGTGGTCGTGCGGTAGCCTTCTCGCTTCCCACGCCCGGGTTCCCGGGTTCGATTCCCGCCGGGGTCAGGGATTTTCTCTGCCTCGTGATGGCTGGGTGTTGTGTGCTGTCCTTAGGTTAGTTAGGTTTAAGTAGTTCTAAGTTCTAGGGGACTGATGACCATAGCTGTTAAGTCCCATAGTGCTCAGAGCCATTTTTTTGTATTAATCAGATTCTGTAAATGCGCAATATACGAAGCAGGGCGAACAAAAATAGTGCGGTGATATGCATTTTTCTACAGGAGATATCACTCATTAACTTCGATTTCCACGAAACAGAGTACTACCACGCCTTTTCTGAGACCAGAGTTTATGAATATAATATGTGGGAAACTATTTCACATGATCGACCTGAGTACAAATGGCAGCTCCGACTATGAATTGCCCTTTCATACCTTGTATACGCGATATTACCGCCGTCTGTATATGAGCGCATCACTATTCCACGACTTTTGTCACACAGAGTATTTCAAATGGTACCTCCTCTAGTAGAGCCGGTAGCACTTCGGTAAGAAACTGTGCGTATCTCTTATCGTTATGGTTTCTTCAGTGAAGTAGGGAGCAGTAACGTGGTTTCTAATAATCCTGTACGAAATGTCCACACTCTGCTACCTATCATGTACCAGTACAACCTGTCTCAATCCGAGAAAATACCTAGCGGCCTATTGAAACCTACTCCTTACATTCAGCTTTCCTTGATTTGTAAAAGTCGTTTCATCGGTAAAGAGGATTCTTTGAAGAAAGGGTCTATTGTCCCGATGTGGCAACAAAAACGAGTGTCAGAATTCCATAATTGTGCGTTTCTGGTCGTTAAATTTCTGACTAAGTAAGACACGGTACAGATGGAAAATGTCTGTGTGTAGAATGTGCACAAGGCTGGGTTGTGTTATTCCCAGAGGCAATCGCACTTCTGTCTGAAACTAACATGTGGATTATAAGCAACAGCTCCCAGAACATCTATTTCGTTCGTTCCGATCTTTGCTGATTTGAGCTTTACCCGCTGCATAGTTTTTCATCGTCCTTCAAAAAAAATTTTTTTGCACATTGACTGGATTGTTATACTTGTAGGACTCCGTCTTCAGGTATATCCTTACGCATACGACTCAACTGTGTCCTTCAAGTTCCTTTTGCATTCTCCAAACAGAATTAGCACGTATCTGTACGGACCAGTTACATCAATGTCACCACCGCCTATGTTCGACGTTAACATTCAATAACCACTCACAGAGGGCAGGTGGGAGTACATAAGGTGTGTCCGAGGGACGCGGAAAACAGTGCAGTCGTTGTCGTGATGCGAAAACGGAGCAGTTTATCTCACGTCCAAAGGCGTATGATCGTTGGGTTTCGGGCCCAGGGTGGAAGTATTACCAAAACGGCTAAGTTCGCCAACAGTTCGCGTGCCACCGTGGTTTAAGTATACCGTGAATGGCAAAAGAGCACTATCCAAACCAGATGCCGATGCAACAGTGGTGCACCACGAGCCGTAGTTCACAGCGCTGAGCGACGGCTGCGGGATGTGTATGGGAGAATAGATTTGCAACTGAGGAGCAACTCACCACCCAGATGAACCAAGGGGTTGCCGACAGTTTCTCCTCAACGACTGTTCATCGAACCTGCGTATGGATCTCCGCAGAAGGCGCCTAGTTTATGCACCCATGCTGATTTCTGTTCAACAACAAAGGCTGGAATCTGCACGCAAATGCCGCAACTGGACATCCATTGAGTGACGGTAGGTGGCCTTCTCAGGTGAATGGTGTTTTATGCTCCATCGGGCAGATGGCCATCGACGTGTACGGCATGAAACGGCTGAAAGCAAGTACCCTGCAACCAAGACAATGCGTCATGGCCTGGAGAATGTTTTCGCGGCGTTCCCTGGGTGATCTCTTCCTTCTGGAAGACACAGTCGATCAACACAAGTATGTATCTATCCTTGGGGACCATGTCCATCCCTGTATACAATTTATTTATCCTCTGTTCGACGGAGCCTATCAGCAGAACAATGCAACGTGTCATAAACTCGCAGTGTACGTGCGTGATTCGAACATCACTAGGACGAGTTTATTGTACGCCCCTGGCAACCGAACTCCTAGGATTTATACCCAGTCGAGAATCTGTTGGACCACCTCGATCGGGCTGTTCGCACCTTATACCCTCAACCGGAAACTCTGGTGTAACTGGCCGTGGGCTGGAGTCGGCATCGCTCCATATCCCACCTTCCAGAACCTCACTGACTCGCGTTGCAAAATGTGATTATTCAACCTTTTAACAGGTACTCACATTAATGTGACACAACAGTGCAGTTTCTCTTTGTTTGTGGAAGAATAATTTTTTTCAGATTAAGCAGCAGTCGGCTTACGTGAACAACACAGGCAGAATGAGACGTTCATTTCCTCTGTTTCCCTTCTATACTGGTATCGTGGTGGTGTAACACTGTTTCCCCCTCATCGGTCGTGAAGTATTTTCTTATTTCGTTATGAGATAATGAACATTCATATAAGGTAGCAATGGCCTACATGTTTAAAACAGATAAATTCTAAGCTCTCAGTATTGTAATTTCTCTGAAACTGTCAATCGGATTCTGAAGAGTGAAATAGCGTTTTAATCTAAGGTGCCACCAACAGAAATTACAATTGCCCCATTTAAAAAAGCGAAGTTGATACCGGTATCTCCCAGTTACTACCACCGAAAAATTTTAAGACATTCCTTGTGGACTGATATCAATGGTGAAAATTCTCTAACGTTTAGGTGCTCCTTCGCGTGATAGCCCGACACGTAACTAATGCGAATGAATTCTATGGTTAATTCATGTTTGCCGAAATAAGTGTTCCTGCTCGTTCTTTTCCATTGAGAATCTTCTATTGTATTCGACGTGTACTGTCATGTAAGCTATACAATAATTTCGAAAGCGTATCGCACAGTGCTTTACCGTATGTTTATTGGAGTGTGCTCCACGTGATATCCATGTCGTTCAGGCGTTCGCCACCGTACTGCCACGCTCTTTTAATGAAAGACCATACTTGAGGCAAATTTCTGAATTAGAGGCTTCTGAGAAATCCCGTAACTGATATGAATGGATTGTTGCATTTCAACGAAAGTAACTTTTCTACGGTAATGACCACTTGCCCTTAATTACAAGACCCAACAAAGTATGTTCTGCATGTCTGACCAGTACGTTACGTAAGCAGTAGCTGCCCGTTATCGGGCCTGAAAGTCTATCGATCAGTCTGGCGCAGTGGCAACACATTTGACTCGCGTCTGGGAGGTCGTCGGTGTTCAGACATCCGTCCGCCAATCCAAATTTAGGATCTCTCTGGTTTTACAAAGTCGCTTATGGTAACTGCCACCATGGTTCCTCTGAAAAGTACATTGCTGAATTCCTTCCCTGTCCTTCCCCCCTTCGGAGAACCTGCCCTAAAGAGCTCGTCGTCGACGGTACATTAAGCTCCGCCTTTCTTCAAGGGCGTTGGATCAATGATTGATGCATAAGGGTCGTAGTCGGGAGCAACGGAAATTCAAAACTAAGTTGTGATACCCAGATTTAGAGTTTACGTGATCTCCGTAACCCATTTGAGCTGACTGATCTATGTCGATGGGACGTTTCAGTATATTTAAACAACAACTGAAAATTAGGTACGTTGGTACTTGGACTTTCTAACTCGAAATTTTGGGTTTTGGCGAGAGCTGTGATGCGTGACGCGTGGCGTAGCAGCTGATGCCATTGGCCGGCAGGCTATGGGTCACCAGTTCAAACCCAACCAGCCGCCATAATTTTTTAATTTAGTAGTCATCATCCTGGAAGATTTTTGAAAATTCTTAAGTTTGTAATGTTTTTATATTGTTGAATATTCGATGTTTGTATTCGTAGCTGCTCTCTCCGCCCAGAAGTTCTGTTCTGGCTGAATCTTTATGTTGGTAATAAGTGTTTTCAATACTTCATTGACAATTTGGTCTTGATTGTGGTTACGGCGTGACATTGTTTGACAGAGACACTGGGTACTTCAGAACATCTACGCGCACAGGAGCAGCAATACATGCAGCACATCTTTCCCACGGTTCGTATATTCAAGAGACCAATGGATTCCGAAACAGCAGTAGGTCCGTTGCACATAAGGCTTCCATCACCGATTTCCGGAAACGCTGATCAGGACCTGAAGAAATTGCTGAGTCGCCAAAGACAACAAGTGGGTGACATCATGTGTCCTGCGAATACGTATTTTTAATGGACGGCTCTACCCAGCACTGGTTCGTGAACAACGAAGAAAAGCTCAATCACGGGGTTAAATTCCATGCTGAACTGAACAAACGTTTGGCGACTCTCAGCAGCAAGTCCTCTTAGCTGAAAAACAATTGAAAAATGGAGCGCAACGTAATGAGGAAACGACACAATCCTGGATGCAGATTGTTTTGACCCTATGCCACATTTGGATATACTATAAAATCAAACATGTCTGTTGACAAGGAAATCGCATTGGAAGAGCTGCGACAACTTTTGGCAAACTCTCTACACGTGTTTGGAAAAACAACAAACTCTCTTTGACCACCAAAATTCTTGTATATCAAACTTGAGTCCTCAGCATCCTTTTGTATGCATCGGAAACATGGACTACCTATGCCAAACAAGAACGTCGCCTTAATGCTCTCCACATGCGGTGCCTGAGATCCATCCTCGGAGTAACGTGGAAGGACCGAGTGACCAACGAAGCAGTGCTATCTAAAACTAACTGCAACAGTATTTCAGCTATCTTGAAGCAGAGACGACTCCGCTGGCTGGGACACGTCCACCGTATGGATCCTGACAGATTACCACGTGAGGTGATGCTTGGAGAGATCTCTATAGCCAAAAGACCTGTAGGACGTCCTGTATTGACATTCAAGGACTCCTGTAAACGAGATACGGAGAGCTTTGGAATCGACACAGATGGGAGGCACGGGCTAGCATGAGACCAGAGTGGCGTGATGATATTTCATCTGGAATGTCGAGGCATGATGAAGGCTTGTTTGACAGATTAAGGCAGAAAAAGCTTCGCAATGCTACCATTGCTCCTGCCTCAGCAGCCAAATACACTTGTGACAATTGCGGCAAGAGATGCCGTGCTGCCATTGGCTTCACAAGTCATATGAAAAAATGCAACCCATAAACACACAGACACTGCAACAATCATCTACCAAGATGTCGTGGCCAAAATACATGCCATATTGTGAACCCCAATATGACAGAAGCTTACAATATCTTCATTAATTGATTTAAAGGGATCTGGGATGTCTTCGTGTAAGAGATGTCACAGGAAACGAAGCATTCATCAAGTGGTGCCAACGAATCGAGGAAATACAACAGAAAAATAGTCGGACGAAAGGGGTATGTTCGGTTCTCGAATGTGGTCTCTGTGGAAGGTGTGGATGACCACTACGACCTCGTCTCGCTGACTCACCAGGTTGTAAGAGAATGAGGTACATCATTTTATGGCAGCCAGAATGTCCGAAAGAGTAAGAAAGAAGTAGAAGCTCTGGATGTCGACTTCATACTTCGGCAGGTAGCAGAGAATGTTGGAAAAAAATATCTATCTTTAGCAACAATAGCAGCCACCAGCCGATCTTGCAAGGAAGAATAAACTCGGTCATTTCTAATACTACAGCCGTTAAACGCCTACTCAAGCACCCTAACGACGCTGCTACAACCTCCGCCAAGTACAACACCCCAAACAAGAATAGAGGCTTGGAAGACAGCGGACAACACGCCAGTTAAGATTCCCCTGTGGACGCCCTGGACGATGTTTTTCTGCGCTTTTGTCTTCCTGGTGAAGGCTCGCAATCCTAGACTCTTTAGTAACGGCGGTTTAGTGACTTTCCCTCCGACAGTCCCAGCTTCCTTGCACGCATAAAAATCCATAATAAGCCCTCTTGCATAAGTACCATCCCTGCTCAAGTACCCTGTGCTTCGAATTAGTTTACCCATGTGTGACATGCGGCACATGCTAGAGACCCCGCGCTGCAGCGGACCAGCAGCCACACTGCGAAACCCTATGAGAGAAAACTAATTATTTTGAGTTCCAGTTAATGATAGTATTTAGTAACGTCTGAGTGACGCAGTTTATCTCACAATTAATTTTCGATGACCGTTTTCGGGCAGTGTAGTCCATCTCAGATCTAAAAATTAATGTTGAATATTCAAGGTAGCTATACGCTATATTCAATAAGTACATCGGTCTGTAAAGTAAATGAAAAGAATATGATTGAATTTACTTGATTACCTACAAACTCGTCACAGCAACTACTGCTCGTCGTCAACTGAATTGTTTACGGTACCCGAATACACACGGGATAATGCCTTAAGCTGGAGTTCGCCAGTGCCAATTTCTTGACCGATATATTTATTGCACGCAATATATAGCTAACTTCAACACGTTGACTGCCAAGGAACCGCCGGCGGCCACAGCAGAATCTCACTAACGCCAGACGTCGTTTGTTCACCAGCGTGGCAGTGAAACATCTATGACTGTGCCTGCGGCAGGCAGCATCTTAATATTCAGCATTAATTTTTAGATCTGAAGATGGCTTAAACTGGCTGAAACCAGATATAGAAAATAAAAAAACATGATGATCTAGACTGTGCTACATAGTCAATATGAATATACACTGTAGTGTCTCCTCGACAGCAAAGTACCGTCTTTTCGTACTGCTAGCACCACTGCGTAGATCTCGGTGTCCGTAGTTCCAATTGCGTCAGGGTAAGAGATTTTCTTAGGTCACGCACTGGGTATTTGAGTTATCATTTCATCTCAGTTTCAGCACAAACACGCTCAAGTCGCCGAATTCGTGTCAAATAGAGAAGCACTAGGCGGTCGAATTACCCAATCGGGGTTCTCCTGACCAATATCATCAGACGCTCATCTCATGTTAGCACAGGAGTGTCCAAACCAAGGCATCCGGCCCGCACCTGACCCAAAGCAAGTATAAATGCGGCCCAAGAAGTTAGCACATCGATCATACGATCGGTGAAAAAAATTTAAATTTAAATCTCCCGCCACACAATGCTGCTCGTTGGTCCAGCCCGTTCTCTCTCTCTCTCTCCTTTTCTCTCTAGTAAAAAAGATTCAAATGGCTCTGAGCACTATGGGACTTATCTGCTGTGATCATCAGTCCCCTAGAACTTAGAACTACTTAAACCTAAATAGCCTAAGGACATCACACACATCCATGCCCGAGACAGGATTCGAACCTGCGACCGTAGCAGTCGCGCGGTTCCAGACTGCAGCCCCTAGAACCGCTCGACCACTCCGACCGGCTCTCTCTAGTATATGAGGTGTTTATAATTTAGTTATACGAAAGTAGCATTTAATTGTGCTCAAAAAATGTGTGTGAAATCTTAAGCGACTTAACTGCTAAGGTCATCAGTCCCTAAACTTACACACTACTTAACCTAAATTATCCTAAGGACAAACACATACACACACCCATGCCCAAGGGAGGACTCGAACCTCCGCCGGGACCAGCCGCACAGGCCATGACTGCAGCGCCTTAGACCGCTCGGCTAAATTGTGAAAAGGGTAAAAAACTTAGCAATGACTACAAGTTTTATTCCCGCCAAACTCTGTTATTTCCCAGTGTTTCTACTAGCGGGCCCACGCGAATGAGTTATTCCAACAGTCATCATGAAGTCTTATAACGGTACAAAAACGTTTGTGAATTCCTAAGGGACCAAATAGCTTAGGTCATCGGTCCGTAGACTTACACACTATTTAAACTAACTTATACTAATAACAACACACACACCTATGCCCGAGAGAGGACTCGAACCTCCGGCGGGAGGGGCCGCAAAGTGCGTGACACGATGCTTCTAACCGCGAGGTCACTCCGCGCGGCTATAACGGTACAGAGCGTGTAAGTTCATTATTGTTTCGTGGATCCAAATCCGCTGCTACATTTCGGAGAGTATTCAGGACTAAATATCGCAATCCACCACCTTCAAGAGGAACTATTATAAATTGGCACAATCATTTCACCAAAAACTGGCTCCGTTTCACATAGGACGCCGGGTCAGGGCCAGCCAATAGTCTACGACGCAGCAGTTGAACAAGTTCGGTATTCTTGAATTCCACTTCTTTTTGAGTCATCAGTTGTTTTCATGCGACCCGCCACGAATTCCTCTCCTGTGCCAATCTCTTCATCTCAGAGAAGCACTTGCAACCTACGTCCTCCGTTATTTACTGGATGTATTCTAGTATTTGCCTTTCTCTATAGTATTTACCCTCTACAGCGTCCTCTAGTACCATGGAAGTTATTCCCTGATGTCTTAACAGATGTCATACCAACCAGTCCCTTCTTCCTGTCAGTGTTTTCCATTTAATCCCTTCCTCTCCGATTATGCGCAGAGCCTCCTAATTCCTTACATTATCGGTTCAACGTTCTTCTGTTGCACCACATCTGTAATGCTTCGATTCTCTTCTGTTCCGCTTTTACTACTGTCCATGTTTCACTACCACACAAATCTGTGCTCCAAACGTACATTCTCAGAGATTTTTCTCAAATTAAGGCCTATGTTTGATACTAGTAGACATCGCTTGGCCAGGAATGCCTTTTTGCCACTGCTAGCCTGCTTTGATGTCGTTATTGTTCCGTAATTTGTTATTTTGCAGCCTAGATAGTAGAATTCTTTAACGTCATGACCATCAATCCTGATGTTAAGTTTGTAGCTCTTTTCATTTCCGCTACTCCTCATTACTTTCATCTTTCTTCGATTTACTCTCAATCTACGTTTTGTACTTATTATACTATTCATTCCATTTAGGATGTCATGTAATTCTTCTTCGCTTTCACTAAGGATAGCAACGTCATTAGCCAATCGTATCACTGATATCCTTTCACTTTGAATTTTAACATTCCTAGTCCGGCTACATCAACGAGACATCCAGCTTGGATGGGCGATAACAACGGCGAAGTCACTGATGACAGTGCCACTAAAGCATAGTTACTAAACACGCTTTTCCGAAAACTTCTTCACCAAAGAAGTAAATATTCCTGAATTCCAATCAAGAACAACTGCCAAGATGAGAAACATAGAAGTAGATATCCTCGGTGTAACAAAGCAGCTTAAATCACTTAATAAAGGCAAGGCCTCCGGTTCAGACTGTATACCAGCCAGGTTCCTCTCAGAGTATGCTGATGAAATAGCTCCGTATTTAGCAATTATATACAAGCACTCGCTCACAGAAAGATACGTACCTAAAGAAAATCGCGAAATAGGGGAGATAGTGTCACAGACATGATATGTGAATTGGAGTGGCAATCATTAAAACAAAGGCGTTTTTCGTTGCGACGGGATCTCCGCATGAAATTTCAATCACCAGTTTTCTCCTCCGATTGCGAAAACATTCTATTGGCACCCACCTACATAGGGAGAAATGATCATCACGATAAAATAAGAGAAATCAGGGCTCCCACGGAAAAATTTAAGTGCTCGTTTCTCCCGCGTGCCGTTCGAGAATGGAATGGTAGAGAGACAGCATGAAGGTGGTTCATCTAACCCTCTGCCAGGCACTTTATTGTGAACAGCAGAGTAATCACGTAGATGTAGATGTAGATGTAGAATTGAAAGTGCCTTGTGTTTGTGGAACGTATTACGGGAACGCCCGTCATTATCGTATTACAGTCGTCGCATATCTCCGCAGCAATCTGTTGTCTGGGGTTGGACGTAGTGGAACAACATCCAGGCCAGCACAATCACAAGACTGAACCCTTTGTAATTCTGTGTATGAGGTTACATTTTAGACAGAGTGTTTGTTGCTACACTTCGGGAAAAGTTGACAAGCTGTCACAAAGTATAGCACAGGCAGTTGCCACCATATATCAGGACTTGCTTCATAGGATTTGGCAGGAAACTGATTACAAATGGGACATTTGTCGTGTTACAAAAGATAGAAAGATAGCCACATTGAATATTTGAAATAAAACTTGAAGACATGCTGCATTCAATGCTGCTGAGCCGTGACGGCCTTAATATTGGCGGGAATGCCACTCCACTGGCGCCACTAACTACATGTACAGCCGAAATCGATCCTCATCATGTGCCAGGTCAAGGAACATAGAATAAAAAAGGTATGCCAGATTGGCTTAGTGCGCTCTCATTGGTCAGCGACTTGTTACGTTACCCGGCAGCCAGACAGCAGCGGTCTCCGTTTGTAGAATATGAGAGATTGCAAAATAACTGTTTTCACGTCTCTTCTCTTCTCATATAACTTAAAGTTTCGCGCTCACAGAGTTGAACACACTTCATGTTAATATTATATACAAGGTTTCCGAAAGGAATGCGTTAAATATTAGTTGCAATGATGATATATCGCCACGCAAAACTAGTGGCCGATGTTCGCATCCGCATTCATGCTCGTCTTTTAGGCATCTGACTACGGTAAATGTTTTACAATTGGGTACTGCCTATTTTACACATGTTTTTGTAAATAAAAAGATAGTAATCTTCGAGCTTACCTTACAAAGCTGATGCAGAAGCTACGTCGAAGATGCTGAAGGCGACGCTGACCAGAGCCGATTCTTCCTTGCCGAATTCCGTTTCATTGCATCAATTTTGGCTCTTTTGTTTAAATGTCTAATCCGTATAAAAGTTCTTGTTCTGACATATAACTGAACTATTTTGCTATTAAGTTCGGGAAATTTCGCACTTATATGATCTGCTACACTTATATGATCTGCTAAGGTTGCCATCACTCTATTACAATGAGAAATATTTGATCCATGAAAAGCAGCAAATATAATTTCTAACTCACGTATTTTAGCAAACCAGTCATTAGAGGGAGAAATGAGGCCCCCTTTTGAAATAATAGTAATCCAGTCTTGCTTCACACTTAATTCTGTATCAACAACACACTGCCCTGCTGTATTTCCCAAAGAACTGTCAACGTTTTTGCACTTGAAAGCTATATATCCTGCTAGATATTTTATAGCATCATCATTCACGTCTTCACTGGTGCACACTGAATCACAGAGCTCGAAATCTAAGAGCAAGTTTTCGTCATCTGTAGCGACGTCAAATGATTTATCAGTTACTCTTATACATAATTCACTCGAGAGAAAACGTGCAAAATCTTCCTCAGTTTCAGCAGCTGGTGTCGGATAGTTTTCAGAAGCAGAATTCTCATTTCTGTCCTCTGAAGTCGAAGCATCAGAAGACAAAGTTATTTCACTTGCACTTCCAGTCAGTATCAATAAACGAATTCTGTTTTTCACCTCGAAAGGAGTGGGATTGTTGTAGAAGACACCAAGGCCACGGATTCTGGAAAATAAATTTTCCAGACAATCTTGATTAAGTCTGGCTGTCAATATATAAGTAGCTCCGGAATTTTTCATATCATTGTAAAGTCCAAAAAGTGAATTTATTGATATAATGAATCCCTTCTGAAACGGGAGAAGACTGTTTCTTTTTTCCTACTCGCATATTAGAACACATTTCAAGAAATCTTTTTAGAGAGATTTCCTGACTTCTGATATTAAACCCGTAATGACTTCTAAGGGGAGCTTTCTCATCTTGAGGGTATCTCGAATTCAGCACATCGAAAACATCGTTCACAAGCTCATTGAAGCTTCCTTCGCGATCTTTATGCAAAACATATCTCACAGCTTGGACAGTGCGACGTGAAAATATCTGTGCAGCCCTTCGGACATTCTGACGATCACGTCCACTAACGTTAAGATGAACCTCCGATATGTGGTGATTGATCGAAAGATCGCCTTTCTGATGTCGAAGAAGATGTTCTGTAACCATTTTTGTAATCACAGTACCATCAGGCAAAGTGATTCCGTCATCAAGAAAATTATTTCTTAATAACTTAAGCAAATGTGGAACATCAAAAATAACCCAGACTTTTCTTTTATGATCGACAGGGTTTGAAAAGAATGTCTTGGATGTAGACACACCAAGTTGCTTCCACACATTCATATTTTTTGGTCCCATGTCACACGTAACAGCTACGATACGGATTCCTGCTGTTTCAACTTCTTTTATGACATTCTGCAACAAATCACTAGACATTGCAACGTCAAAGTCATAATACACTGGCTGCTTCCATTTTGAAAACAAGCTGCGAACCATGACGACTTGGACATTGTTGTGTGGTCCGAGTACTACATCGTCGGATGAATCGTAAGTCACACGACCGTCAATGCTCATCTCGTCGAAGCTTAGGACACCAATAGCCTCTAATGATGTGAACATTTCTGACCTACCTTTAATTAACTCCAAAACTGGTTTCAAAATACCTGGTTGGCACTTGAACCGTTTCGTCCATGTCTGGAGTGTTGACCTGCAGGGAAAAGGATAATTCTTCCTCCTCAGGTAGGCATATGCTTTAGGAGACAAAGCTCTCAACGTGAGAGCATTTGCAATGTCCTCTGAGCACCACTTTACTTGCTTCCTCTTCTTTAACAGACAACGAATTTGTCCTGGTGTGAAACACTGAGAAAGTGTACTTCTCACATCCGAGCATACACATTTGTGCTTCTTAGTGTGAGACACATTACGTTTTATAGATGTATCTTGCTTTATAACTTCTTTCATTGAGTTAATTCTTTGTTCCAGTCGAACATTTCTAATCTTCAAACTAACCAATTCTTTCTTCAGTGCTTGAATTTCCTGGTCTTTAAGTGAAATTAGCAGATCAGTAAAAACGTCTGTGTTGCTGGATTTGTCCAGCTTACTTTTCTTGGGAGATAAAGATTTCAACGTTGAGAGAGCTCTTTTTTTTTACTGTTCTAGTGTCACAGTGACGTTCTCTCTCTGTTAGAACACTACCGGTAACATTCGCGGTGGTGGGACCTGGAACTTCGAATACATTTCCGTGCCAGTTTGATATTTTTAGAGACGGAACAGCATTATCCTGTAGCAGTTTCCGTGTAGGTAGACCTAACAATTCATTCTGCAAGTCTCGTTTGAAATCGCTTTCACATAATGTTCAGAACAAACTCTTGCATTATTAACATTAAATTTCTCCTTAGCAATCCACTTACGCTGTAGTTCAAAATTTTTTGGAAAACGATGATAAATTACGCCTTCAGTCTTGTGTCCACTATTACTACATTCAGCAACTGCACAATACGACGTATTTGTAGACATAATTCCAAGAACGAAGCTACAAGACTCACGGAACAATTCCTTTCCAACTGAATACTCGGCAGGACAAGAATTACACACAAACTAACGTGTAACACGAACTCACATGCACGCCTTCGATAGAAACACTGAGCGACACCGTTGTAAACAAACTGCAGTAGCTGCCAGGTGACGTCACAGCTCGAGATTCATCATGGCGGATAAAGGAGTGGGAGGTCGCATTTGCACTCCCGTGTGCCAGGGGAGTGGGTTTGGCGAGCCGTGGTTCCAATAGTTAGCCGGAGGGCACGTGTCTGCCAAGTTGTTGATTTTGGAGGACTCCTGCTGTCCGGTACGGGCCTCCAAAGCTGCAAATGGTTAAATCGGTCGGACGCAAGCGTTGCCGGCTGGATTAAAGATTGATAGCGGCAAGTTGCGGGAAGAGCAGCGGACCCCGCGAGCAACATGGTCAGCAAGTTCTGGGCAAACTCCGCAAGCTTCAATTCTGCGGCACCTGAAAGATCACCTGTACAGACTGGAGCTAATAATATTTCTGCCTGAAACCCTGGAAGTCACGGCTCCTTTACACCCCAGTGGAGTTGTGTCGTTTTTTATTGGTACTTGTTATCGTAAGGCCGGCCGCTGTGGCCCAGCGTTTCTAGGCGCTTCAGTCCGGAACCACGTGACTGCTACGGTCGCAGGTTCGAATTCTGCCTCAGGTATGGATGTGCGTGATGTCCTTAGTTTAGTTAGGTTTAAGTAGTTCTAAGTTCTAGGGGACTGATGGCCTCAGATGTCAAGTCCCATAGTGCTCAGAGCCATTTGTTGTCGTAAGGCCACTTCTGTGTTAATGTGGAATTATACCTGTCATGCTAATGCGCCTCCGAGTGACTGTGTATTGTCATTGGTCAGTGTAACTGACAATAATTTCTTGTTCCAGGCCATATTCCGTGCAAGTGTACGAGCATTCACTGTTGTAAACTGAATTGATGACATTTAAATTGCAAAATTGTTTGTGTCGAAAGCAAGGCACCTTTTATAGATGAGTATGTCCTAGTAATTGGATTTGCAGGCTCTGATATTTCACCTTGTTAATTTTCAAGTAATTTGAAGGAGTGTTAAGCGCGTAAATTGTATGTGTATTCGCTTCCAGAATAAATTAATATTGCCTATATCCTAGACATTCCCGTTTGTAGCCTTACTGGGGCAGATTACTGTTCCCTTATGATGTGTGTCGGCAGGGTAGTTTTGTCAGCGGACGACGCGTTCTTGTTTCCTGGGCCCGGAGCAGCGCCTCTACCAGCCACCTCGTGTTGGCTCAAGTTAAGTAAATTTGATCGTTTGATACGTGCCATGCTAGAGTGTCGCCAATTAAATCCGCAACTCTTCATCTAATCAATGTTGTGAATTGATTAAGGACGTAAGTTTTAAACCGTGTTCTGCAAATCCGGTGTGGCCGAGCGGTTCTAGGCGCTTCAGTCCGGAACCGCGCGACCGCTACGGTCGCAGGCTCGAATCCTGCCTCGGGCATGGATGTGTGTGATGTCCTTAGGTTAGTTAGGTTTAATTAGTTCTATGGTCTAGGGGACTGATGACCTCAGATGTTAAGTCCCATAGTGCTCAGAGCCAGAGCCATGTGAAACTTTTTTTTTTTTTGCAAATTCGAAGTTCCTTGTCGTTATATTTGCTCTTCAACTTCTTGTTTAAAACTTGCAGCTATATTGCTATTTCTGGAGGGTTTTAAGTTTTAAAGCACTTTACTTATGAGTATGAACTGCTGAGTTTTTCCTTTTTTATTCGCATTCATCAGATAACTCCATTCTTTGTGAAACTTGCCCGCCTGTTGCCTTTTGGCTGTGACAGCTATCTGCTGTAATTCGCCGCCTTTTCTTGCATTTTGGGGGACTGCATATTTATTTAAGGGTCATTGTTAATGTTTCTGCTCGTGTGTACCATTTGGGGGTCACATTTAAACTGCATGTCTTCCTTCCCAGCTTATCTTATATTTTGCGGAACTGTATATTTTAGGGTCATTGTCAATGTTTCTGCTGGTGTACCAGATAGGAGTCAAAACTAAATTGCTTGCCTTCCCAGCTTTTCTTGTATTTTGGTGGATTGTGTATTTTATTGCTTAAGAGATTTTATTAAGGTTATAAACTGTTAAGGGCTTTCCAGCAGCCTCAGTTAGAGGTGTGAATTGTTAGTCTTACTGTATTTTGGCTAGGTAGGAAGATCTAGAACTCGATGGAGTGACTACGTATCCAAAGACATTCAGAAAGTGGGACTGTTGGGAGGATGGTAGAAAGGAGCTGAAGACAGGCTGAAGTGGAGGCAATATCTCAAAGCAGCGCGCGATCCTTTGGACCTGATAGCATAAAGTAAGTAAATACAGTATTTTGGGTGGACGTTGTCTGTTGCTTAATGTTTTACCCATGCTTGGCAATTGTTAATGCCTTTAATGGCACTCATTTGTAATTTTTCTTACTGGTAAACTCAGTTCATTTGAACCAGCTTACAGTCACATCTAGTTGGTGTGACTTCTCACTTGCATTTTCCCACTTATTTATATTCTTGGTTTTAAGCTCTGTTCTTAATGGTATAAAAAGTTTTTTATTAATGAATTAATCTTTTAAAATTCTTTAAATTATTGCTATTCATTTTTGACAAAATTTTTAATTTGTAATCATAATTATCGTTTTTAAGGAATAAAGAGTATTCCATCAGATGACAAATGACGAAATACGTGGATCCACCTTCCGCGTGTTTTTCCTTAAAATTATTCCAACTTTTGTTTTGATGTATCAGCTGTTCAGATATTTCTGTAAGTTACTTACTCTTTTCATAATCAAAGGTTACTTTTGTATAACCAGTTTATAAACAAGCTGTATTATGTGCCCAAAAATATTCGTCTTCTTACACTGCAGCTCAGGAAAGCTAAAAGGTTCGACATTCCTGGTTTAGGACACTATGAGCATGACTGAGCAGTATTTTAAAGCACTGGAGACAAAAGCTCATGGGCATATTTTATTTATATGTTCTGTCCTACTCTGATCTGCTGTATGTGAACTTGTCTCACACTATCGTTGTCGGAAATTGTTTCCTTTACATTGTTGATAACTCGCCTAAAACTTATTTATTAATGTTAGATAGCACAAAGCGACGTAGGCCATCAAGCGAAATAGTTGGACAACCAGTCTTACCGCTACTCTTTCGAATTAAAGGGTGATACTTATTTCACTTAGTGCTGGCTGTTTTTTGTGATTCTCACAGTCTTAACACGTTACTGCACAGCCACCTGAGTGAGTTAACTATTTACTTACTGAGCAGAGGCACAAAATACTGGGTAACATTTACTTATTTAGTGGTCTACGTAATGATTTTCCAACGCTATGTAAATGTAGCTACTAAAATTCAAGTATTAAACCTGCTGGCAAATTAAAACAGTGTGCCGAACGGGGAGTCAAATCTGAGACCACGACCTCCACGGGTAAGCCCCAGGTTCGATTCACAGTCCGAAACACGATTTTAATATGCCAGCAAGATTCCAGCCAGCTCCAATAGTGAGTGAAAATCACTCTGAAAAATGGACACTATGAACGGTAGATTTTGAGTCTACACTGCTGATTATAATGTGGGCTAGGTAATGGTTCAAATATCAGCAACACAGGATACGTCAATGTCGAAAGTAGTGAAACGTAAAGGGCAGTCAGTCTGGCTTTAGTAGCCGAGCAGAGCGAACGTGCTTTGCGTTTCCACCTACAGTGCGAGTCAACTCGCCTTGTTTACTTCCTCCTGACAACACTGACTTGACACCGTAGCGCGATAAGAAACTACTTCACTGGACCAGAAGCACTCGATTTTGATCGCTTTTTAAGGAAGGTGGTAAAGATCCTTTCACCTTTCCGATGGTAAGTAATACAGCTCATGTGAAAGTTATTAACGACGCTGCAAGCGACAAGGTTCTTCGAGAGATGGAGCAAGGACTATGCACACAGACGGAAATGCTGACAGCGTCGTGACTGACAGTGCCGGACTTGGACTGTAAACGACACGCGTATTCGAGTTACCCTTCGAACTCCCGTCGGCAGACGTCGCGGCGGCGTTCCGCCGCTACTGTGCTGTACAAGAACACGTGGCAGGAAGGTGGACCCAATTTAAGAAGTATCCTGTCCTCAGTGGAGTACGCCAGGTGCGCACTGAACTCCGATGATACCATCAAATTCCAAACAGGAGGCTGCCGGGCCGTGGTTATTTGTGACGGCCAACCTAAAACGAGTTCCGGATCAGGCAAGGAAGGCCACATACGTTCCGAGCGCCTCCAGCGTCAAATCACACAACTTCCACCGCACTACGTGACACCTCCACTGAACCAAAAATCCTCCCAGTAATTCACGTGGTGACGTTCACGACGTCTCCATCTGTCCAGACACAACAGACAGATGTTGCAGTTTTGGGACAACTCTCCGCCGACCGCCACCTGGCCGGCCAGAGTGACCGACCGGTTCTAGGCGCTACAGTCTGGAACCGCGCGACCGCTACGGTGGCAGATTCGAATCCTGCTTCGGGCATGGATGTGTGTGATGTCCTTAGGTTAGTTAGGTTTAAGTAGTTCTAAGTTCTAGGGGATTGATGACCTCAAGCAATCAATCAATCAATCAATCAATCAATCAATCTAATCAAGCTGCGGGCCTATGGGGTATCGTCTCAGTTGTGCGACTGGATTCGTGATTTCCTGTCAGGAAGGTCGCAGTTCGTAGTAATAGACGGCAAATCATCGAGTAAAACTGAAGTGATATCAGGTGTTCCCCAGGGAAGCGTCCTGGGACCTCTGCTGTTCCTGATCTATATAAATGACGTGGGTGATAATCTGAGCAGTTCTCTTAGGTTGTTCGCACATGATGCTGTAATTTGCCGTCTAATAAGGTCATCCGAAGACCAGTATCAGCTGCAAAGCGATTTAGAAAAGATTGCTGTATGGTGTGGCAAGTGGCAGTTGACGCTAAATAACGAAAAGTGTGAGGTGATCCACATGAGTTCCAAAAGAAATCCGGTGGGATTCGATTACTCGATATATAGTACAATTCTCAAGGCTGTCAATTCAACTAAGTACCTGAGTGTTAAAATTACGAACAACTTCAGTTGGAAGGACCACATAGATAATATTGTGGGGAAGGTGAGCCAAAGGTTGCGTTTCATTGGCAGGACACTTAGAAGATGCAACAAGTCCACTAAAGAGACAGCTTACACTACACTCGTTCGTCCTCTGTTAGAATATTGCTGCGCGGTGTGGGATCCTTACGAGGTGGGACTGACGGAGGACATCGAAAGGGTGCAAAAAAGGGCAGCTCGTTTTGTATTATCACGTAATAGGGGAGAGAGTGCGGCAGATATGATACGCGAATTGAGATGGAAGTCATTACAGCAAAGACGTTTTTCGTCGCGGCGAGATCTATTTACGAAATTTCAGTCACCAACTTTCCCTTCCGAATGCGAAAATATTTTTTTGAGCCCAACCTACATAGGTAGGAATGATCATCAAAATAAGAGAAATCAGAGCTCGAACAGAAAGGTTTAGGTGTTCGTTTTTCCCGCGCGCTGTTCGGAAGTGGAATGGTAGAGAGATAGTATGATTGTGGTTCGATGAACCCTCTGCCAAGCACTTAGATGTGAATTGCAGAGTAATCATGTAGGTGTTGATGTAGAAGTTAAGTCCCATAGTGCACAGAGCCATTTGAAACATTTGACCGCCACCTGACCAATCTGTCAGCCTGGTCAGCGGCAGAACTCCGTTCAACGCCATCGATACCACCGGACACTGCAGGCGCTGCTGACCGCAGGATGGCAATCGATACACTCATCGTACCAACAGAAGCATTTGTGCTGACGAGGTGTGAGTCAGTGCCATCGTCTGTCACAGACAGCCACACAAGAAAACAGCATTCATCGAACCGCCGAAAACCAAGGCACAGGACCGTGTCGGAACATAGTAGTTCCCTCACGCCAGGGGAAGAACAACTGACCCTCCAGGACGCCAACCATAAGGCTGAAACCGTTGCCACTGATTCCAGCCCTACAGAATTGACGGCAGGGAGGGAGGAGTCGGTCTCCCAGACCTCTGCAGCGAACAGTGGGCAACAGGAAGGTTCCAGAGCAGGCTGCCAAGCCGCCCGGTCCCTTCTTATCGACCATTACGACATCATGGAACACGAACAGACTTCCGGGCCAACATCGTGGGCTGAGGACGTCGAGACCGGGCAGGACCACAATCTGTGGCTCGCCAGGTGCGTCTGAACACCACCAGGAGCCCGCAGTCGGCGAGGTGTCACGTCACTCACCATATCCACTTCTCTCCACTATCAAGAGTCCACCTCCTTAGGTGAGTGGTCAGCGCATCTGACTGCCATGCAGAGAGACCAAGTTCGAACCCAGGAGTGATCAAAGATTTTCTTTGCTCGGACACTGGGTGTTGTGATGCCGTCATCATGACCATCATCAGCATCATCATCATCATCATCATCATCGACTCGCAAATCGTCCATTGTGGCGTCATCTGTAAACTTGCAACTTCGCGGTCGAACTTCCCCAGGTGGGACCTTGCGGCCGTCAATGCCACACTATCATTTCAACCATCACCATGGACAACCCTGCCCAACCACCGCACATCCAGGTTTCCCGCTTGTCCACGATGAATATCAACTTGGTTAGTTGCCCTGCCAAGAGCCAACTCTTAAGAGAAATAATGCGAGCAGACGAGTTAATTTTGTATTCCTACAAGAAGTGCGAAGGAACGCACACCCGGACTTCTATGGCTTCGCAATGTACGTGACGCCTGGGTGTCCCACAGACACCAGCGTGGCGAATTTAGTGGGTGATGGTATTGAAGCCTCTGAAGTCACGTACATTCCTTTTGCTCGAAGCTTAGCGGTCACGGCACTCGAAACTCGATTCATTAATGTTTATGGATCGTCAGGCACCACCGAACGTCGCGACCGGACTAGATTCTACGCCAGTGACATCACCTTCCGTTTTCCTTGGAAGGTATGAACACAGCGTGCTCGCCGGCTATTTTAACTACATCGTTCATTCCAAGGACTAAATCCCGCAGTATAAGATTTGTCTGGAACAGGATATGGTAATCCACGATCTTCACTTGGGCGACACGTGGAGAAAGATACACGATGACAGCTCTGGACAAACGCATCAACCAGCTGCCAAGTTCAGGTCAACAAAGTGACCGTGGGCTCAATACCCACTAAGAGGCCTGCGCGGCAAGGTTGCCGCCTTTCTACCTATCTTTATGCAATCACTCTCCAACCATTCCTCAGGGGTCTTATCCGCAGGGTAGCTTGGGTCACCTTCCGCAATAGAGCGTGCGCCATCAATGTACTATCACTGGCTCCTTCCACCAACGAAACTCGCAGCGTACTAAACTGGATCGAGCGGCATGGACAGGCTGCGTATAGTCTTATGAACATTAACAATTCGGTGGCGCTGGATATGGCGCTTGATCTCGAGCCGGGCGCTGTTGCCCACTTCCCACCTGTTACTGAAATGAGATATTTGGGAGTCACGTTTACAAAGGACATGTGTGGAACAGCCGCTGCAAACTATCGACATTTTCTACAGATCATACGCCTCCTAGTGCATTAGAACCTGCTCACAGACTTGAACCAGCTGCAACCTGTGGGATGCCGGAACCTCTACAGGGCCACTCCCTACAGGCGGCAATAGGTGGCAGACTTCATGAGGCATAACCACAGGACATGTATTTAAAGTACGTCATGAAAATGATCCATCCCTGCACGATGGAGGGCTGTGACTGGTTAACATCCAGGCACAGGTGGCTGGCTGCTCTCTATATGAGCTGCATGTGGAGACGATGGAGTTTCTGATGCCGATCTCTCATCTTTCGCCGATGTCGGTGGCGCACATCGCGACACATCTCTCCCATGTATCGACCTCCATTCTTGACTACTGCTATGTGATCTCGGCTCTAGCCCACAACGCGATCGCAATGGCATTGTTACACCATCTTTCCGCGGGGCGGTTTCGTGCAACGAGGTAGAAACAAAGTACACAAATGTCCATTGGTCACGGGTGTCGAAAACTGTACACCACCATTTTATGACCGTTAACGAGCGCGTGACGTGTTATCAAATCACGAACAAAAAATATGCGAGGAAAAGACCGCCGCACGCTATCGGTCTGCCCCCTTTGCCCTGACTGTCGTCTTCTGGACACCGATGAACATCGTTCCACGTACTTTCCGTCGTCCAGTGTTTGGTTACTGACAAAGATGGGGTTAGATTGTTACCTTCGTCTCACATCTGACGTGACTGAACCTCGGAGCTTCCTGTGTCCGGATGACTATCACTTTCCTCTCATCAAACATTCAAGGTTCAAGTTTCAAATGGCTCTGAGTACTATGGGACTTAACATCTGAGGTCATCAGTCCCTAGAACGTAGAACTACTTAAACCTAACTAACCTAAGGACATCACTTAGCGATCGCACGGTTCCAGACTGAAGCGCCTAGAACCGCACTACCACACCGGCCGCCTAAGGTTCAAGGGAATGACCACTACGTCTTCGGCAAAGACGAGAAAGAGAAGCTTGATTACTGGTGGTACATGCATAACGCTCACCGAGGTACCGTACGCCCTTCGCAAGTTACGTACAAAATATTTTCTTTAACACTCACCTAGTTGGGAAGTGCCAGGCTCAGTTTAACTTTCCACGTTGTTCTTGTTGTTCTGGTTGTCGTTACGGTCTTCAGTCCAGAGACTGGTTTGATGCAGCTCTCCATGCTACTCTATCCTGTGCAAGCTTCTTCATCTCCCAGTGCCTACTGCAACCTACATCCTTCTGAATCTGCTTGGTGTATTCATCTCTTGGTCTCCCTCTACGATTTTTACCCTCCACGCTGCCCTCCAATACTAAGTTGGTGATCCCTTGATACCTCAGAACGTGTCCTACCAACTGATCCCTTCTTCTAGTCAAGTTGTGCCACAAATTCTTCTTCTCCCTAATTCTATTCAGTACCTCCTCATTAGATACCTCATCTACCCATTTAGTCTTCAGCATTCCTCTATAGTACCCCATTTCGGAAGCTTATATTCTCTTCGTGTCTGTACTGTTTATCGTCCATGTTTCACTTCCATACATGGCTACACTCCATACAAATACTTTCAGAAAAGACTTCCTGGCACTTAAATCTATACTCGATGTTAACAAATTTCTCTTCTTTAGATACGTTTTCCTTGCTTTTGCCAGTCTACGCTTTGTATCCTCCCTACTTCGACCATCACCACTTATTTTGCTCCACAAACAATAAAACTCATTTACTACTTTAAGTGTCTCATTTTTTTAATCTAATCCTCTAAGCATCACCTGATTTATTTCGACTACATTTCATTATTCTCGTTTTGGTTTTGTTAATGTTCATCTTGTATCCTCCTTTCAAGACACTGTCCATTCCGTTCAGCTGCTCTTCCAGGTCCTTTACTGTCTCCGACTGAATTGCAATATCGTCGGCAAACCTCAAAGTTTTTATTTCTTCTCCTTGAATTTTAATTCCTACTCCAAATTTTTGTTTTGTTTCCTTTACTGCTTGCTCAATATACATATTGAATAATATCGGAGATAGGCTACAACCCTGTCTCACTGCTTTCCCAACCAATGCTTCCCTTTCATGCTCTTCGACTTTTACAACTGCTTTCTGGTTTCTGTTCAAATTGTAAATAGCCTTTCGCCCCTGTATTTTACCCCTGCCACCTTAAGAATTCTAAAAAGAGTATCCCAGTCAACAATGTCAAAAGGTTTTCTAAGTCTACAGGTCCTAGAAAGGTAGTTTGCCTTTCCTTAACCTATATTCTAAGATGAGTCGTAGGATAAGAATAACATCGCGCGTTCCAACATTTGTACGGAACCGATAGTTAGGTAATTTCCAAACCTGTCAACACCTGCTTTATTTGGGATCGAAATTATTATAGACCTCTTGAAGTCCGAAGGTATTTCGTCTGTCTCAAGCATTTTGGTTACCAGATGGAAGAGTTTTGTCATGGCTGTCTCTCCAAAGGCTATCAGTAGTTCTAATAGAATGCTGTCTACTCCCGGGGCCTTGTTTCGACTTAGGTCTTTCAGTGCTCTGTCAAATTCTTCACGCAGTATCTTATCTCCTACTTCATCTTCATCCACGTCCTCTTCTATTTCCATAATATTGCCCTCAAGTACATCTCCCTTGTATAGGCTCTCTATATACTCGTTCCACCTTTCTGCTTTCCCTTCTTTGCTTAGGACTGGTTTTCCATCTGAGCACTTGATATTCATACAAGTGGTTCTCTTTTCTCCAAAGTTCTCTTTAATTTTCCTGTAAGCAGTATCTATCTTAACCCTAGTGATAAACGCTTCTACATTCTTACACTTGTCTCCAGCCATCCCTGCTTAGCCATTTTGCACTTCCTGTCGACCACATTTTGAGATTTTTGTACTTCTTTTCGCCTGCTTCATTTACTGAATTTTATATTTTCTCTTTTCATCAATTAAATTCAATATCTCTTCTGTAACCCAAGCATTACTTTTTACCTACTTGATCCTACTACTTTGCAAGTAATAATACGAAAAGAAGACGTATCGAAAAATGTAAACAAATTGTTCATTATTTCAAAGGTACTCCCCATAACTGTTAATGCCTTCATGCTGCTGCGAGACAAGTGAACTATATGGGGATGTGAAGATACTGAACGGGTAATTCAGTACGTAAACTAAGATGAAAATCTGATAGTCATGGTGGAATTGGAATGAGGTTGTAGCTAGTAGCAGCCAAAACTCTGTTCAAGGATCATAAGAGGATGACGTACACGTAGAAAAGACGTGGATATACGTCAAGCTTTCAGTTAGATTACGTCATGGACAGGCAGAGATTCTGAAATCCGATACCGAATTGTAAGGCGTACCCAGGAGTAGATATAGACTCAGTAGTAGTAGCGGTAGTGTACTAGTGGTGAAAAGTAGGCCGAAGCTTAAGAGATTAGTTGGGAAGAATCAATACGCAAGGAAATGGGATACAGAAGTACTAAGGAATGACGAGATACGTTTGAAGTTCTCTAAGGCTATAGATACAGCAATAAGGAACAGCTCAGCAAGCAGTGCAATTCACGAGTAATGGACATCTGTAAAGGAAAATCACAGAGGCCGGAAAGAATGTCATAGGTAAAAAGAAGGTAAATGTGAAGAAACCATGGAAACAAAAAAAAAATACTTCAACTGATCGATGAAAGAAGGAAGCACAAAAATGGTCAGGGAAACTCAAGGAATACAAGTCACTGAGGAATGAAATAAATAGGAAGTGTATGGAAGCTAAGACCAAATGGCTGCATGAATAATGTGAAGAAATCGAAAGACTAATGATTCTCGGAAGGACTGACTCACCATATAGGAAAGTCAAAACAAACTTCGGTGAAATTAAAAGGGGTGGTAACATAAAGAGTGCAATGGGAATTCCACTGTTAAATACAGAGGAGAGAGCGGATAGGTGGAAAAACAGCATTGAAGACCTCAATGAGGGGAAAGATTTGTCTGGTATGACAGAAGAAGAAAGAGGAGCCGACTTAGAAGATATAGCGGATACAGTATTAGGATCACAATTAAAGACACAGGGGATAGATAGCATTGCATCAGAATTTCTAAAATCATTCAGGGAAGTGGTAACAAAACGACTATTCATGTTGATGTGTAGTATATATACGTCTGGCAAATACCATCTGACATCCGAAAAAATATCATCGACACAGTTCCGAAGTTTGCAAGAGAATGACAAGTGCGAGAACTATCGCACAGTCAGCTTAACAGCTCATGCATCCAAGTTGCTGGCAAGAATAATATGCAGAAGAATGGAAAAGAAAATTGAGATGTGTAAGATGACGATCATCTTGGATTTTGGAAAGGTAAAGGCACGAGAGAGGCGAGTCTGACGTTGCGGTTAATAATGGAAACAAGACTAAAGAAAAATTCAGGCACGTTCATAGGATTTGTTGACGTGAAAAAAGCGTTCGGCAATGTAAAATGGTTCAAGATGTTAGAAATTCTGAGAAAAATAGATGTAAGTTATAGGAAGAGACGGGTAATAAACAATATCTACAAGAGCCAAGAAGGAATAATAAGAGTGGACGACCAAGAACGGAGTGCTCAGATTAAAAAGGGTGTAAGACAGGGATGTAGTTTTTCCCCCCTACCGTTCAATCTGTATATCGAAAAAGCAATGCTGTAAATAAAAGAAAGCTTCAGAAGTGGAATTAAAATTCCAGGAGAAAGGATATCAATGATACGATTCGCTGATGACATTGCTATCCTGAGTGAAAGTGAAGAAGAATTACATGATCTGCTGAATGGAATGAACAGTCTAATGAGTACAGAATATGGAATGAGAATAAGTCGATGAACGAGGAAAGTAATGAGAAGTAACAGAAATAAGAACAGCCAGGAACTTGACGTCAGGACTGATGGCTACTAAGAGGATGCGGAATTCTGCTAGCTAGGCAGTAACATAGCGAATGACGGACGGAGCAAGGACATCAAAAGCAGAGTAACCATGGTGAAAAGGGCATTTCTGGCCAAGAGAAGTCTACTAGTATCAAACATAGGCCTTAATTTGAGGAAGAAATTTCTGAGAATGTACGTTTGGGGCACAGCATTGTACGGTGGTGAAACATGGGCTGTGGGAAAACCGGAACGAAGAGAATCGAAGCATTTGAGATGTGGTGCTACAGGGGGATGTTGGAAATTAGATGGACTGATAAGGTAAGGAATGAGGAGCTTCTGTGAAAAAACGGAGAGGAAAGAATATATGTGGGAAACACTGAAAATGAGAAGGAATAGGATGATAGGACATGTGTTAAGACATCAGGGAGTGACTTTCATGGTACTAGAGGGAGCCGTAGAAGGCAAAAACTCTAGAGGAATACAGAGATTGGCATACAAACAGCAAATAATTGAGGACGTAGGCTGCAAGTGCTACTCTGACACAAAGAGGTTGGTACAGGAGAGTCATCAGTGGTGGGGTGCATCAGACCAGGAAAAATGTTTGCGTTTGCTTTCGGAACCAGGCTTTTACCCAAGCGTGGACATTTTCGTGCGAGGGAAATCGACAGGCAGAACTGTCTTTGTTCAGGACTCCAAAAACATGGAAATCGCATGGAGAAAGATCTGGATTGTACTGCGGATGTATAAGGTCTTCTCAGCAAACCTTTCGCAGCGTATTCTAAACAACTTGGTAATTTGTGGGCCTAGTTTCTCTGGGTAGCCGTTACATATCCTCCATACATTCCTGATCTCTCCGCAAGCGATGTCCATATTTTTAGAGCTCTGAGTAAAGACCGTCGTGGATTTCGATTTGTATCGGACGAAGAAGTGAACCTTGCCGTTGGTGGAGAGGCTTGCGAGCCTCAACGATACAGATAACCGTACCGTAGGTGCAACCACAACGAAGGGGTATCTGTGGAGAGGCCAGACAAACGTGAGGTTCCTGAAGAGGGGCAGCAGCCTTTTCAGTAGTTGCAGGGGCAACAGTCTGGATGATTGACTGATCTGGTCTTTTAATACTAACCAATACGGCCTTGATGTGCTGGTACTGCGAACAGCTGAAAGCAAGGGGAAACTACAGCCGTAATTTTTCCGGAGGGCATGCAGATTTACTGTATGGTTAAATGATGATGGCGTCCACTTGGGTAAAATATTCCGGAGGTAAAATAATCCCCCATTCGGATCTCCGGACGGGGACTACTCAAGACGACGTTGTTATCAGGAGAAAGAAAACTGGCGTTCTACGAGTCGGAGCGTGGAATGTCAGATCCCTTAATCGGGCAGGTAGGTTAGAAAATTTAATAAGGGAAATGGATAGGTTAAAGTTAGATATAGCGGGAATTAGTGAAGTTCGGTGGCAGGAGGAACAAGACTTCTCGTCAGGTGAATACAGGGTTATAAATACAAGGTTATAAATACAAAATCAAATAGATAGGGGTAATGCAGGAGTAGGTTTAATAATGAATAAAAAAATAGGAGTGCGGGTAAGCTACTACAAACAGCATGGTGAACGCATTATTGTGGCCACGATAACCACGAAGCCCAAGCCTACTACAGTAGTACAAGATTATATGCCAACTAGCTCTGCAGATGACGAAGAGATTGATGAAATGTGTGATGAGATAAAAGATATTATTCAGATAGTGAAGGGAGACGAAAATTTAATAGTCATGGGGGACTGGAATTCGATAGTAGGAAAAGAAAGAGAAGGAAACGTAGTAAGTGAATATGGATTGGGGGTAAGAAATGAAAGAGGAAGCCGCCTGGTAGAATTTTTCACAGAGCATAATTTAATCATAGCTAACACTTGGTTCAAGAATCATGAAAGATGGTTGTATACATGGAAGAATCCTGGAAATACTAGAAGGTATCAGATTATATAATGGTAAGACAGAGATTTAGGAACCAGGTTTTAACTTGTAAGACATTTCCAGGGGCAGATGTGGATTCTGACCACAATCTATTGGTTATGAAATGTAGATTAAAACTGAAGAAACTGCAAAAAGGTGGGAATTTAAGGAAATCGGAAATGGATAAACTGACAGAACCAGAAGCTGTAGAGAATTTCAGGGAGAGTATAAGGGAACGATTGACAGGAATGGGGGAAAGAAATACAGTAGAAGAAGAATGGGTAGCTCTGAGAGATGAAATAGTGAAGGCAGCAGAGGATCAAGTAGGTAAAAAGACGAGGGCTAATAGAAATCCTTCGTTAACAGAAGAGCTAATGAATTTAATTGACGAAAGGAGAAAATACAAAAATGCAGTAAATGAAACAGGCAAAAAGGAATACAAACGTCTCAAAAATGAGATCGACAGGAAGTGCAAAATGGCTAAGCAAGGATGGCTAGAGGACAAATGTAAGGATGTAGAGGCGTATATCACTAGGAGTAAGATAGATAGTGCCTACGGGAAAATTAAAGAGACCTTTGGAGTAAAGAGAACCACTTGCATGAATATCAAGAGCTCAGATGGAAACCCAGTTCTAAGCAAAGAAGGGAAAGCAAAAAGGTGGAAGGAGTATAAAGAGGGTCTATACAAGGGCGATGTTCTTGAGGACAATATTATGGAAATGCAAGAGGATGTAGATGAAGATGAAATGGGAGATATGATACTGCATGAAGAGTTTGACAGAGCACTGAAGGACCTAAGTCGAAACAAGGCCCCGGGAGTAGACAATATTCCATTAGAACTACTGATAGCCTTAGGAGAGCCAGCCCTGACAAAACTCTACCATCTGGTGAGCAAGATGTATGAGACAGGCGAAATACCCTCAGACTTCAAGAAGAATATAATAATTCCAATCCCAAAGAAAACAAGTGTTGACAGATGTGGAAATTACCCAACTATCAGTTTAATAAGCTACGGCTGCAAAATACTAACACGAACTCTTTCCAGAAGAATGGAAAAACTGGTAGAAGCCGACCTCGGGGAAGATCAATTAAGATTCCGTAGAAATGTTGGAACACGTGAGGCGATACTGATCCTACGACTTATCTTAGAAAATAGATTAAGGAAAGGCAGACCTACGTTTCTAGCATTTGTAGACTTTGAGAAAGCTTTTGACAATGTTGACTGGAATTCTCTGTTTCAAATTCTGAAAGTGGCAGGGGCAAAATACAGGCAGCGAAAGGCTATTTACAATTTGTACAGAAACCAGGTGGCAGTTACAAGAGTCGAGGGGCATGAAATGGAAGCAGTGGTTGGGAAGGGACTGAGACAGGGTTGTAGCCTATCCCCGATGTTATCAATCTGTATATTGAGCAAGCAGTGAAGGAAACAAAAGAAAAATTCGGAGTAGGAATTAAAATCCATGGAGAAGAAATAAAAAATTTGAGGTTCGCCGATGACATTGTAATTCTGTCAGAGACAGCAAAGGACTTGGAAGAGCAGTTGAACGGAATGGACAGTGTCTTGAAAGGAGGATATAATATGAACATCAACAAAAGCAAAACGAGGATAATGGAATGTAGTCGAATGAAGTCGGATGACGCCGAGGGAATTACATTAGGAAATGAGACTCTTAAAGTAGTAAATGAGTCTTTCTATTTGTGGAGCAAAATAACTGATGATGGTCGAAGTAGAGAGTATATAAATGTAGACTGGCAATGGCAAGGAAAGCGTTTCTGAAGAAGAGAAATTTGTTAGCATTGAATATAGATTTAAGTGTGAGGAAGTCTTTTCTGAAAGTATTTGTATGGAGTGTAGTCATGTATGGAAGTGAAACATGGACGATAAATAGTTTAGACAAGAAGAGAATAGAAGCTTTCGAAATGTGGTGCTACAGAAGAATGCTGAAGGTTAGATGGGTAGATCACATAACTAATGAGGAGGTATTGAATAGAATTGGGGAGAAGAGAAGTTTGTGTCACAACTTGACAAGAAGAAGGGATCGGTTGGTAGGACATGTTCTGAGGCATCAAGGGATCACGAATTTAGTATTGGAGGGCAGCGTGGAGGCTAAAAGTCGTAGAGGGAGACCAAGAGATGAATACACTAAGCAGATTAAGAAGGATGTAGGTTGCAGTAGGTACTGGGAGATGAAGAAGCTTGCACAGGATAGAGTAGCATGGAGAGCTACATCAAACCAGTCTCTGCACTGAAGACCACAACAGCAACAAGAAACATTTATGGCGGTTACTTTTGAAATAATAAACAGTTTACTTTCCTTTTTTCCATCTGTTTAGTTTTCGTTTTGTCAGACGGTATTTTCACACAAAACTTGGAGATAAAATAATACGTTTAACAAACATGAGTACATTTTGGTTTACAGAGTCACTGCAGTTTATAAGTGTTATGGGACTTCCGCTACCGTAGCCTCGTTCCGCTTCTGATCCGCAAATTTTCACATCATAAATTAGATGCCAGTTCTTAACAATTCCCATTTCTCTGTGGAGAAACTGTTTTGCCGTTAATTAGTCGAGCCTAATGTGCGTGACTGCCGCCTGTTCCGCACTGCCCAGGGTCCGAGGCGACGAAATGCAAATGGGCACGGGCGAAGGCACACGCGAGGCCTGACCTCGCCGCTGCCGCGGGCTGCGGTCACCGACAGTGACCTCCGAAGGCCGATCGTCAGCCACGCTGGTCGATGGCTGCGCCGGCCGCAGCTGCACCCAAACGCTCGGCCAGCCCTACCCGCAGCGAGCGTCCCCCACGTTACCAGAACAACCTGCGACAGCGCCCTCAGTGGCAACGTGTTCAGAGTTGACGATGTATTACTTAAAACGAGTTTGTTCACCTCCCTTGGCTTACCGAGTTCCGGCACCTGCACCTGATCAACAGTACCACACACGCATCGTCCACTACACACCGCGTAGAAGTTTAGAATTTAAATCGGGAAATTTTGCGTCAGATCTGAAGATATGCAGCTTACACCATCAGCTCTCCTCCTCTTGCGGCCAAATATCAGCGGCGGAAATATTTTCCAACACCAGGGTTCGATCCGGTGCGAGCGCACAGGCGTCCCTTAGTGATCTCGGCTATTCTTTTTTTTCATTAAATCTCTTACTGAACTGAAATACAGTGGTTTACAAGGATTTGTAAATGTTGGTTCATATCTTTACCATTACCAGTATATCGTTTAGCTTATTTACATGACGCAAGGAATTAATAACAATAATAATAATAATAATATGGTGATAAAAATGGAGATTACATAAGTGAAAATATTATAGCCACAGTAACATATTATTCAAACACAATAAATTGATTGTAGTTGTTCTTGTGAAACATTTTCATTCTGGTATGTTATATGTTGTTTGAACTGCTTGTCGATTTAAACTAGAGAAAATAAACAGCAAAACTGCAACAACTCCTACAGGAGTTGAGTTTTTCCTAAAATAAAAATTTCTCGCTTAATACGAGAAAATAAAAAAGCGATATTTATGTTTACGACATGAATAATTCGTTCTAATTTTTAGTTTATGAGTGAGATCTGTCCAATTTCTGCTAATTAAACTCTATACATAATGACGATACAAAATATCATTTCCTTTTCTTATACTTTAAATAATAATCATAATTAATAATAATCGCAATAAATAATAATAATAAATTTTAGTTTATGAGTGAGATCTGTCCAATTTCTGCTAATTAAACTCTATACATAATGACGATACAAAATATCATTTCCTTTTCTTATACTTTAAATAATAATCATAATTAATAATAATCGCAATGAATAATAATAATAAATTTAAAAATGCGCAAAGTTATGCCAAACAGAGGTTTGTTTCTGTTGAATTCTCTTATGTGGTCTCAAAATAGTGTGCTTCTTAGTCTTTTTTTTCTTTTTCTTTTCTGAACTCGGTGTGATTTCGCAACCGTCTAGTCTCACAGATGCTTGTTGTGCTAGCTCCCTTAGGAGCGTGTGCACTTGTGCGCCTTGCGGCTAGTCGCCAAGTGGCTGTGCTCGCCCCTCACGGAAGTATAGGCGCCCTGCGTGAACATAGCTGTGAATGGAATCACACTTGAGCTCACATTGTGGAAAAGGCATATACCTTCACGCGGGTCTCCAAGTGCATGTTAATTAATGTTAACTTATGCAGCAACGGACTTAAATATCTGAAGAAGACTTAAAAACTAGGAAGAATGAGAGTATATATGTTCTGCAAATATGGTTAAATGTACTTAATTGGGAGAAGTTTAAGTATTACTACGCAGAAAAACATATGTGCGAATGCAGCATAAATCAATACTACTTTCAGCATTTTTTTTTTTTTTTTTTTTTTTTTTTTTTGAATGAAGGTATTGTCTCCTGTGATCTCGCACACATAGCAAAACGATTTTTTTTGCTTCATCTACCATTAATAGTCCGTTGAAAACTTCCATTAACTTCACTCCTCTCTCCGCCACATCATTTGTTACCTTAAGATTTTTCATGATCTCTTTATCACCAAAGTAGGAAGTGTTTGAATTCCAAGAAAATGGAAGCATATTTAAGAAATCTAAACATATGCTTAACTTCTTCGACATATCCAAACTCGTAAATGAAATGTACTATCAATTTCCTTATCTGAAATAGTAAAGTAACCAAAGCACAATCTGCTATTAAATATTTTGATACACCGAAAATAGGTTATGCAAAACTGCCAATTTTAAATTTATGGAACAATGTTAGACCAAAAAGCAAACTTACACCAAAGTTTTGTAACTGGAACAGGTAGAAACGGAGACATTAAGTGGTCTTCAAGGTTTTCCGCTGCACATTTCTAAACATTTTAGTGTCATTACTAAAGTTGTCATCAAACAATGATAAAATATAATCTCTTCATTTAAATTCCGTAAGTGCTGACAAAATACCTTTAGAATACCCGAATAAACCCTTGTATTTACTTTATTTAAATGCTTTTAAAATTCACATGTCACTGTAAGGTGCACCGACTGCTGATGAACTGAGAAACTACGATTTTACATAAACTTCACCGTAAACAAACAAATCTTCAGGCCATCCAGTTCACTAACGCTGAGGGATAGCTGAGAACGAAACAGGAACATCTTCAATGAATAGATTTCTTTGGCCATCCACTTTGCATGATGAAAAGTTCCACGTGGTCCTACTTGTAGATTCAAGTCCACCCTTGTACCCAGACACATGATGCACTGTTCATTGAGTTTATTGCAATCATTTTCAGGTGTTCTTCGTCTAGTAGTTTTCGGAAGAAGTTACATGCTTTATCAATTTCGACGTCGCTGAAATCCTGATGTAAATGTTCACACCCATCTTCATTATTTGCTTTTTCCAACCATTCCACTTTTCTTTAAGTTTTTTGAAAGACGTTACATTGAGGCTAACTGTCATTTGGAGTAACTCATTTTCGACCGCTCTCCATAACACAAGCTCATACGTGTGACAACTGCAAGGGAATAGCAGCAACTCTCTTCTTGCTAATTCTTCCAGCGATCTAACAGCTCCTCTGAAATGAACTGTACTGGATGCGATGGTATCAAAACAAAGATTTGAAATTCTCGACCAGTCCCCAAACATTTATAGCATTCGAAACCGCCCATGACTGTTATTTTCTATTAGAATACGGTAATGCAGGCGCACCAGCTAATTTTTCCTGATTTCCATAAGTTATGATGCTTGAAGTTTTTCAGTTCTTGAAAGCCTGACGTTTAACGCTGGTACCAGCTTAATGCCAACTGGACAGCCACAAAAGTTGGCTTTTTCTCTTTGAACAAATGATTAAAATTTCAGCCAATTTCTTTCTGAATTGCTCTCATTATCCTTGACTCTAACTATGATTAAGAGCTATTTGATCAACATTACGACCCAAGGCCTCGGCTGCAGCCTCAAGGAGAACACAGCATCGCTCTGATTAAGGGATAACAGTCTAAACCGCCGGCTAATTTTGATATCATAAAACACCTTCTTTCACAATTTCTGAATTTACCTTATTTTCGTCTATGGTTGCATCTCTTCGAGAAATTGAAGTTTAACTCGTGGAGAGTTCTATGAAAATGGCACCACAATCAGAATCACGCACTTCAGTTTTTTTTTTTTTTTTTTAGTTTCCAAAAGCTATGAGCTATTACCACCCTTCATTTTCCTCTATTCCTCACCCTTTCCTCTTTTACCGCCAACTTCCAGTCAGCGTCTTTATGGCTGGGCTCTCTCTGATGTAACTAAAATAGTTCATCCTCTTCAATTTTTATTTCTATTTCTATTTTGTTCAAAGTATTAACTTCGAAGAGATTATTTAGATTTGAGGAAAACGTGCTCTTGTTCTTTGTGAATGTTTGCCATCTGTGGGTGCTTCTCTGCAGACTGCGCCAATCTGAATGCGGATCTATAAGTCTCTTTGCAGGACTTCTAGCCTTCTCCCACGGCATTACACATTTACACATGACTAAATCTGCACTTTCACTGATAGACAACTTCACTTCGCGTATGTTACAAAACAAGAACGAAAAAACCTGTCGATTAGATGGTAATTTGTGTCCACTGATGTGGTGCTTAACTTTACTGATAAATAAATAAAACCGTCATTACTTCTTAAACTACTCGCTTTGACATAAATAAATATTTGCACCGTCACAGACTGAAAACCGACGCTCAGCTGAAGGTGGGCAATAGTTGAGCGCACGCACGGCCACTGCGGCAAGGGTTTCCGTCTTCAACGAAAAAAGAAGAAATACTAAATTCGAAAAATAAGTATCACCCTACCGCAGCCATTATTTCTTACACACATGGTTGTTCTGATAGTGTTAGACAATCATTAGCAACCTTAGCACGCATTTTACGGTTGTACATTAATCTAAACGGACGACATTTTTAGCAACAACTCTAAAATAATATTCATGACTTGGGCAAACGACGCCCCTGTGAGACTACTGTCACATAAAAAAAGGGTT
The DNA here is from genome assembly GCF_021461385.2 of Schistocerca piceifrons. NCBI lineage: Eukaryota > Metazoa > Arthropoda > Insecta > Orthoptera > Acrididae > Schistocerca > Schistocerca piceifrons. Next base: position 395,092,275 of record NC_060138.1, on the reverse strand, counting down.
TCATTTTATCTCCTCTAAACTTTCTAATATTTTCTATACATAGATTTTTACGGATTACGTATAACTGATTCAACTGCGGAAAAGCTAAGCCTGCTTGTAAGTGATGAAACGTAGTGAGCGAATCAGTCGGGTAGTCAGTGATATCTGCCTGTATGAAAAGGTGACAGCCTAGCCTACAAAAACAGCGTGACACAGTGCTATAACGAACTTCTATTTCGAAACAGACTTTCATTATGGTCCTCAGACGGCGATGACCTCGATAATATGCTTTCTTCGTCAGAAAACAAACGAATTCAGAAGATTTACAGTGTTGAGTACGTCTGAAGAATCTGCGTTTAAACTTTTGTTAGCAATGTTGTGCATTAACGTCACGACTTCGGCTAAGTCATTAGAGACACCGATTAGCGGAAGGCCGTAGTAACGAGTCAGCCCTGGCTGTGCTGAAAGAATCATCCCGGCATTCGCGTGAGGCTATTCTGGGATATCACGGAAGACCCAAATTAGAATGGCCAGATCGTTGTCCAAACCAACCTCTCGGGAAAACAGGTATGCGGCTTACTTCCAGAATTGCCTTGTTTCACCAAGGAGACCAAGTCTAATTTTTTCGTGACTGAACTCAAAAGAGAAAACTACGAACAACTGCAAAAAATAAGCTTGAAATACCAGGTTTGAGAACTTAAGCTAAAAGGACGCTATAAAAGCCTTGAGCAAACCACAATGTCTTATTTTCCTTTAATTCTCCAGACATGTTTCGCTGATTTTACAGCATCATCAGTGGGTTTTATGATATTTTCTATAAAACAGGAAAAATGCTTTTTACTACTGGTACACATACACTGCAAAAACCACTTTTCCTGTTTTATCGAAGATAACGTAAAACCCACTGATGATGCTGTAACTTCAGCGAAACATGTATGCAGAAAAAGAAAATTAAGAAAGTGAGTTTTGCTCAAGGTGGACACTCTCCAAAGACAAATCTATTTGCAAGCAAACACGGATAGAAGAGTTTCAAGCTCAAGATGATTAACTCTTAAAGGCAGGACACAGATTTAACCTCTCTCCAAGCGAATCTAACCCAGTGTTTTAATCAGATATCTCATGCATTGATCACAAACTCTTATTACTTCGTCATCTTTTCGAAAAATTCGCTCAAGTCAGTGATTCTCTACAATGGTTCAAGGTGGACGCATACATTTTCACCGAACTGATTAACCGACGATTTCACATGATAGTAAATACATGTTTTAAGATCATAGGAGTTCTACAGTGAACAATAGGACCAGAAGTAACGAAAAAGTGAATGAGTAGTGCTGGAAACAAAAGAAAAAGATTTACAATCCCTCACCTCCCCCCCACTGTCCACCGTTTCGCCTGCGGTTTTCGGGATGATTCCAGTGGTTATAAACAAATTCCTGATCTAGGAATCCCTTCCCGAACATTCTTAGTTGGCACCCGTCTTCCAACCCCTATATGTCCATAATCTGGCGAAAGAACAAGCCCTGCAATGAGTCACCTATCAAACAACTCGGACCCACCCCAGTCTTCGGGACAGCTAATTGAAAATAAAAAAATGGCGCGTATCTCCAAGCGAATGTAACCCCAGCGTTTTAATCAGATATCTCATGGATTGATCACAAACTCTTATTACTTCGTCATCTTTTCGAAAAATTCGCTCAAATCAGTGATTCTCTACAATGGTTCAAGGTGGCCGCATACATTTTCACAGAACTGATTAACCAACGATTTCACATGCTAGTAAATACATGTTTTAAGATCATAGGAGTTCTATAGTGAACAATGTGACCAGAAGTAACGAAAAAGTGAATGAGTAGTGCCTGAAACAAAATAAAAAGATTTACAATCCCTCACTTCCCGCCCCCCCTCCCCCGTCCACGGTTTCGACTGCGGTTTTCGGGATGATTCCAGTGGTTATAAGCAAATTCCTGAACTAGGAATCCCCTCCTAAACATTCTTAGTTGGCACCCGTCTTCCAACCCCTATATGTCCGTAATTTGGCGAAAGAGCAAGCCCTGCAATGAGTCGCTTATCAAACAACTCGAACCAGCCCCAGTCTTCGGGACAGCTAATGGAGAATAAAAAATGGCGCGTATCGTCAGTAAAAATACTCCTTTAAGCACATCAGTGTTTCATCCCCTTTTTTTCTCCTTCTCTGAGGTATAGGGTGACAATTGTTGAACTACATGAAATAAAATCGTCATAACTTCTGAACGGTTTACGTCAGAACGTTCATATTACACGGTTGGTCTCGGGGCATGGTGGGTATTAGTATACGCATGCGCACTCGTCTTATTGTTGTCGGCCATTTGCACCTCAAAATGTTACGGTACAACGTACCTGAGCGTATAGCGCTTGTGAAGACCTACTACGCGAGTGTTAACAGACCAACTGCGGCTCAAAGGAAGTTTGCGACCTAGTTCAAGCTCAAGACAACCGGTCCACGTGTGCCAACAATTAACAATTTGACTCACAAGTTTGATGGAGTGGTTAGTGTTCGTGATGACGGTGCTGGCAATGTCGGTCGTTCAAAAACCGTAAAAACGCCTGAAAACATCGAGAACACACGCGCTGTGTTTCAAACCAGCCCCAGGAAATCGATCAGATAGGTGGTGATCAACAAGGAGACACTGCGACAAATTATTGTTGGAGACTTGCATCTCTTCCCATACGAAATTCAAACCTATCGGCCATTAAGCCCCAGGGCCATGGAACAGTGTTTCACCAACACTATTGTCTACAGAATTGAGGAACAGGTCTTTGATGTGAATATGGTTTGGTTTAGCGACGAAGCTCATCTTCAGTTGGATGGGTTCTTCAATAAACAAAATTGGGGCATTTGAGGGACTGAGAATCCGCATTTCGCGATCAAGAAGTCTCTTCACCCTCAACAGGTGACTGTTTGGTGTGCAATGTCCAGTCAACGAGTAATCGGTGCATTATTTCTTGATGGCACAGTGACTACCGAACGGAACGTGAAAGTTTTGGAAAATGATTTCATCCCGATTATCCAAAGAGGCCCTGACGTCGATAAGAAGTGGTTCATGCAAGACGGAGCTCGACCCCGTCGAAGCAGGAGAGTGATGACCTGGAGGAGCACATTGGGGACAGCATTCTGGATCTGGGGTACCCAGAGGCCACTGTCGTTGGCTTCGATTGGCCGACATAGTCTCTGGATCAGAACACATGCGACTTCTTTTTGTGGGGTGTATTAAGGACAAGGTGTACAGCAATAACCCCAAAACCATTGCTGAGCTGAAAACGGCCATTCAGGAGATCGTCGACAGCATCGATGTTAACGGCAACTCAGCAGGTCATGCAGGATTTCGCTGTTCGCCTGCGCCACATCTTTCTTTCTTCATATAGTTCAATAATTGTCACCCTGCAGTTGCTCGAACTCCATTCCTCACGGCATTTTGCCATCCTACTGTAATTTGCTATATTTAACGACGGCACGTTTCCATTGATGTCTCCATACCAGCGATCGCTCTGTAACTCCTTATTTTATGAATTTTTTGAATTATTTTATGAATTTATTATGAAGTCACAGCGTCCTGTCTTAGAAAGTGCATATCGCCATCCATTCCCATACCTGGACGACGCACTGGTTTGAAAACGGACGTTCCATCATTACTGCCTGAATCAGAGTTACCTGCGTCGAATAATACACTCGTACTGCTAAGTTGTTCGTACTATCCTCGCAATTACACTAATGGAACAAAAATCTCAACATAAATAAATAATTAATGCAGAGTAAAGAACTTTCGAGATTCCATTTGTCTAGGTATCGTACTTAAGTGATAACACTGCAAGATCACAGGTTACTGTAAACGCGAAAAAAGACATTGCAAATGTGAAATTCTGGAACATTAATAACCGGTGTAACTGCCAGAATTTTGAGTGTAACCACGGAAATGGGTATGCATTCTGTTGTACAGGTGCCGGATGTCAGTTTGTGGTAAGGAGTTTCATACTTCTTGTACTTGGTGAGTCAATACAGGAACGGTAAATGCTGGTTGCAAGTGACGCTGGGGTTATCACGCGACTATATCCCTTACGTATTCGATCAGAGACAGATTTGGTGACCGAACAGGCCAAGACAACGTGTCGATTATCTGTAGAGGAGTGTCTGTACGTCCATCTTTTTAGAATGGGTTGTGGGATCTCGTCTGCTCAATACAGAATGTCAACACAACTTTCAGCCGTCTAATTTCCAAACTGTTATTTTACTGAGTTGCCAGTTTTGAAATTAGACGGCTGAAAGGTGTTTCATTTGATATTCTCTCTATAGAGGACTTTGGGTTACAACAGTGGTACGTGTTCGAGCGTTATCCTTTTGGAAAACACTCCCTGCGCTGCTGTTCATGCATGGCAGCACTAGACTTACGTACAGATTTGCGGGATAACCAGGAGAATGTTCATGCTGTCATACAAAATCGCACCCCAGACCATAACTCCAAATGTTGGTCCAATGTGTCCAGGCTGCAGACACATTGGTTGCAGCTTGGCTCCTTGTAACCAACAAACGGCCACCCAGGGCACCGAGGCAGAACCGGCGTCATTAGCAAACAGAAGAGACCTCCATTCCGCCCTCCAGCGAGCACTCGCTTGGCATCAATGAAGTCGAAGACGGCAGTGCTTTGGGGTCAGTAGAACGCACGTCACAGGGCGTCTGGCTTGGTAACTGTCCTTGAAGTAATCGATTCATAACAGTTCGTTGTGTCACTGTGGTGACAACTGCTGCTCGAATTGCTGCTGCAGACGCGGTACGATGCGTCGGAGCCATACACGACGGTCTCCTCTCTCGACAGAGCCACATCGCTGTCCGAAACTCCGTCTTCTAGCAACCGTACATTCCCATACGCAGTCATGTGTAGTGGCTACTTTCCTGTCGCGTTTTCTGCTATATCTGAAAAGAACATTCAGCTTCTTGTGGGCCTGTTATACTATCTCGTTCAAACTTAGTGAGCTGCTGATAATGGTGTCTTTATCGTCTTTCTTGAGTAACATCAACTCACCACGTCCATTCTCAAAGGAAACCAACTCTGGAATCTGTTACAGCGTGTATTTAAAGCAAACCTGATTTGCATCCTCATGGTGGCAACTGACGCGTAATCTGAATAGATATCATCTTTCAGATTTAGAAACACGCCTACTAACTTTCGTTTATCACGCAGAGCTCCTTCGTGATATTTGAATTTCTTTTTGAGTCAGTGTACATGTTAATTTCCACGGAAATGGCCGTTGAACCTCAACTGCGCAACCTCTTCGCGATTATTCGAACGCGTATCACTTCTCAACGGAGCTTAATTTACTACAACCAACAGCAACAACAAGGTGTTACTCGACAAGTGGACCGTTTAACCGGCCGTAGCTGGTAGTGACTTGGTCACGTGACTTCGTACAGTCACGCTCCAGTTGAAACTGATGCGCGTTGATATTTCGGACTGCGAGCATAGAAAGTTTTCGTCGAAAATACTTTTGTGGGCAACCGCGAGGGCTTGCTGTTAATGACTTATTAAATTTATTCTGGATGAGGGGGAGAAAGAAGTGACAGTGTTGACGCAGACGGACAGTGAAAGCAGAGTCTTAAAGAAGACCAACTCGATGGCGTGCAAATTAAGTCGGGAAGGACACGATGAATGGGATTCAAGATGCTAAGCTCACACAATAAATATCCCATTGACACACGCGTAAATGTGTTATTAGGCAGCAACTTCTGTGCTATTATGAATAATAAATGACATGCCACCTTTTTGAAAACTTCGCAGCTCTTGTCGTGCAGAATTAGACTTGAAAGCTAAGGAAAATTGTTCTATGTATGAGAACTGGGTTTAAAAACTGTCAGAATGTACATGTCGTCATAGTCTGAAATAAGCCGGCATTCATTACATTATTTATGAAAAAATAAGCGTCCAAATTATAGCGGACAGAGATTTACCACGTAGTGAGGCCATTGTTAACAAATGGTGTCGAAACACATGAAATTTGATGAAAAGCAACTTGAAACATCTGAGAGAGATTCTAAGACAAATTCTTGGCTTAATGGAAGAAAGTTATGTCTGGAGGAGGAGATTCAACTATTACTTACATGTTACCTGATCGAAATTATCCAGACTGCCCTATGTAATAGGAAAATGACGACTAGATATTACGAGAAGAGGATCCGCAGTATAAAAGGAGGCGGGGAGTATTTTGTCAGTAGAGAAGTAACAGCAGAGTTGGTCAGTCAAGAGAGATCAGTTATTTCGACCGGCTATGAGTCACTGGAAGCCACACGAGTAACAAATCCATCAGGGAATTTCAGCCCTTCTAAAGCTGCCCAAACTGACTAGAGAGTGATGTAGAAACGTCAAGGGACAACCACAGCTAAACCAAGTCTAGCCAGACCTCACGTACTGACGAACTATGATTATCGAGGATCGGGAATGGCGGTTGCAAAATGAGCGGAAGGAGTCACCCGTGAGTTGCAGAGTGCTAGCAGCAGTCCAGCTGCCACAATGACTCCGAGTAGGGAGTTAAAAAGAGTGGGATACGATGTTCGAGCAGCTGCTCACAAGTGAGGATACATGATAAGTGATACATTTCTGTTGTCAGTGCTAAGCGACACCACTGCACAGTGGATGACTGTTAACGAGTGATTTGGAGTGATGAATCACGCTTTACCCTATGGGCAATCCAATGGAAGGGTTTGGGCTCGGCGAATTCGTGGAGAACGTTGCCTGAAATCACGTGCATCACCAACAGTGCAGTATGGAGAAGATGGTATTACGGTATGGGTTTCTTTTTCGTGGTTGGGATGTAAATCCTGTATTGTGCTTAAGAAAACGGTAAATGCGGAAGGATATGAACACATTTTACAGAACTGTGTGCTGCCTATGGTACAGTAACACTTCAGAGACGATGATACTACCAGCATGGCAATGCACCCTGTCATAAATCAACAATTGTGAGGCAATAGTTAGTGGACAATAGCATTCCTGGGATGGACTGGCCTGTTCAGAACCCCGACCTGAACCCAGTGGTTCACCTTTGGGATGTGTGAGAAGTTAGTTCAGATTCCAGCGTCCAACATCACTTTTTTCTCTGTGTTCGGCTGTTGAGGAAGAATGGACTGCCATTTGTCATTTCTCCACAGAGATCCAGATACCTCATCGAAAGCGTCCCGAGCAGATTTCAAATCGTCATAAGGACGCAGGGTGGACACAGTCGATATTAACGACTACTACTAGGCGTCTGGATACTTTCGATCTACTACTCACTCCATCTTCATTACCGCCTTAATATTATCTAGACAGAGTATAATCTATGTAATGAACCAGTAATTGTCAGTCAGATTAAGATTAAAAGTCTGGAATGGGGAAGACATCCAACGAGAGCTAATAGTAGATTCATTAAGAAGATATTCAACTCATTAATACCTGAAGGACCCAGGCGTGTAACAAGAACAAAGCTAAATGGGAAGGAAGGTGCCAGTGAGCCGGCCATTGTGGTCGAGCGGTTCTTGGCGCTCCAGTCCGGAACCGCGCTGCTGCTATGGTCGCAGGTTCGAACCCTGCCTCGGGCATGGATGTGTGTGATGTGCATAGGTTAATCAGGTTTAAGTAGTTCTAAGTCTAGGGGACTGATGGCCTCAGATGTTAAGGCCCATAGTGCTCAGAGCCATTTGAACCATTTTTAGAGCACTAAAAGCAGAAAAAACAATATTTGAAGGTACCAGTGAGCACGAAAGGAAGAGAGGAACTCATAACAGGAGTTCGGCGTTAATCAGGGAAGAATGGCATAACCTTGTACGGTAGGCGAAGACTCACAAAAGATTGCCGAGCCACTTTAGATGATGAGTGATTTCTGATGACAAACGGGAAATAATACTTATTACGCTGTGAATAAATGTTGCCACAATGATGGTGTGTGAGCAGTTATGTCAAAGAAAAGTGTCATTCAACGTCAAGATTGTTGTGCTACACAGTGCGTCGACGTTTAGACGAGTAACCTGTGACAGCGCTGCACTTATACGAAACTTAGAGAGTACTCTGTTACTGCCTTGCTTCCCCGTTTGTATGGTATAGATATGAATGTGTTGCCGCTCTGCCCGATGGATATGCCAACTGCTATCAAAGCCGACCAACAGGCTACAGCAGGGAAGCCGACAAGCTCGCATACTAACGCACAAACAAACCGCCAACACTACCCTACACTGTGAATCCGATGTATGACCTATCTGGCACTAAACAGTGACGAACCCAGCTGTTACAGGTATGCTGACGCTGACCGAGAAGCCAACACCGGCACCCAGCTGCAGCCGCCGTGTAACACCGCTGCACACCGTCAGAGGTATCCGCAGCTTGATACCCATAACTGACAAAGCCTACCCTTGCATGACCTGTCGCAGGCAGCGAGAAAACAGCTACTGCTCTTACAACCCGACCCAGAGGCTTTTTTTCCCTTGGCTTTTGCCTTAGCACTTTTTTCATCTGCCCTTCAAACCGCTACCCTTCGTTCAATTTTCGACCCAATATATCTCCAGATGAGCGCCTATTAATGATTAATCATAATCAGACGTACGCAAACAGCGCAGTACCCACATCCTGCGAGACCTCACTTAGTGAAAACTAACCAATATGCAGAGATAGCAGTAGACTTTTGTGTTGGCTATTATGCCGGCATTATTGGCCTGGTATTCGTTTCACTTTGCCGATCAATATATGCTTCACATTAGGTGCCAAATGACACCAAATGCTAATGACAGAATTAGAAGTTCTTCAGGTACCTTCCTTTCAGAAAGCTGTTGCACTCAACTACTGTTATACTGACTTGAAAATTATAGATTGCAGCGATCAGTCGTCCTTTTTACATGCATTGAGCGGAAATAATTGTGGATTGAGAATGGCTAGCTTCTAGCCAAAGTATAGACCTGTACAAAAAAATTTAAAAAGGATGACTGATCCCTGCATTCTATAATTTACAAAAATTAGAAGCTCTGTTAGTGATCAGATTAATACCGAATATCGGTGAAAGCTAGATGAAATTGTCAGTTTTTAATGACCAGATATTGAATCCCTCCTTGTTACCTCAGAAGGTAGTTATTAAAATCTTTTTAAATGAGATGCCAGAGACAACGCTGGAGGCAGATCTAATACAATAGTAACAGCACAAAGGAAAAGGGCAGCCTCGTGGTTGTCCCCGCGACCTGGTCACCGTCCAGCAGGTGTCGGCGGTCAGCTGCTTGCGTGTCCAGAGCAGCGGCTGCTGCGGGGGTCGCATTTGCATTCCGCCAGGCCGCGCCGCGCCACGCAAAGGTCACCGCCGGCCCTCTGCAGTTCCGTTTAAAGGGGACTGACCCGGCCAGGGGCTACCAACCGCCAGTGGCAGCTTTATTGGTGAGATTTACGACCACAATGTGGCCAAATGAGAAGACAGCCGCTGTGGAAGATTGAGGGAATGTGAATGGCGGAGGTCACTACCGGTGTACCACATGGATCAACATTGATCCAATTTTTTGTTTCTGTTCTCTAATAATAATCAATTGCATAAACAGGAATCTTATATAGGTTTGTTTCTGTTATTTTAGATGTGATGCAGGAATTAAAGATTCTACACTAAAGCGCCAGAGAGACTAGTATAGGCGTGCATATTCAAATAGAGAGATATGTAAACAGGTAGAATACGGCGCTGCGATCGGCAAAGTCTATATAAGACAACAAGGGTCTGACGCTGTTCGTAGATCGGTTATTGCTGCTATAATGGCACGTTATCAAGATTTCAAATGTTCAAATGTGCGTGAAATGTTATGGGGCTTAACTGCTAAGGTCATCAGTCCCTAAGCTTACACATCACTTAACTTAAATTATCCTAAGGATAAATACACACACCCATGCCCGAGGGAGGACTCGAACCTCCGCCGGGACCAGCCGCACAGTCCATGACTGCAGCGCTCCAGGCCGCTGGGATAATCCCGCGCGGCATATATAAAGATTTAAGTGGGTTTGAACACGGTGTTATAGTCGGCGCACGAGCGGTGGGATATAGTATCTCTGAAGCAGCGATAAAATGGGGATCTACCAGGTAGTACGGCCACTTACGAGTGTACCCCCGCTGATATCAGGAATCCGCTAAAACATCAAAACTCCGACATCGTTGTGGCCGGTAAAATATCCTGCAGGAACGGGACCAACCACCACGGCTGAAGAGAATCGTTCAACGTGACAGAAATGCAATCATTCTGCAAATTGCTGCAGGTTTCAGTGATGCGCCATCAACAAGTGTCAGCGTGCGAACCGCTCAGTGAAACATCATGGATATGGGATTTCAGAGCCGAAGGCCCAGTCGCGTACCCTTGGATTGCACGACACAAAGCTTTCCGCCTTGCCTGGGCCCGTCAACAGCGATGTTTGGACTGTTTATGACTGGAAACATGTTGCCTGGTCGGACGAGTCTCGTTTCTAATTGTATAGAGCGAATGGTCGTGTACAGTTATGGAGACATCATGATTCCAAGGACCCTTCATGTCAGCCGGGAGCCGTTCATGCTGGTGGAGGCTCTGTAATGGTGTGGGACATGTGCAGTTGGAGTGATATGGGACCCCCGATACGTCTAGATACGACTCTGACATGTGACACGTGCGTAAGCAACTTGTCTGATCACCTGCATCCATTCATGTCCATTTTGCATCCCGACGGACTTGGGTAATTCCAGCAGGACAAAGCGACACCCCATACGTCTAGACTTGCTACAGAGTTGCTCTAGGAACACTCTTCTGAATTTAAACGTTTCCGCTGACCACCAATATTCTCAAACATTATTGGGCATACCTGGGATGCCTTGCAACGTACTGTTCAGAAGAGATCTCCACCCCCCTCGTACTCCGTCGGATTTATGAACAGACCTGCAGGATTCATGGTGTTAATTCCCTCCACCACTATTTCAGACATTAGCCGAGTCCATGCCACATCGTCCTGCGGCTCAAGGGTCTTCTACACGATATTAGGCAGATGTACCAATTTCTTTGGCTCTTCAGTGTATATGTATATTGTGTCTGTGCTTTCTGACTTTTTGATCCAACAGCCACTGTGAATTAAGGCACAAACACAAGTTGGCTGCGAGCGGGAATTAATTTAAATCAATGGGAAAAGTTGAAAATTTGTGCCGGACTGGGATTCGAACCAGTGTCTCCTGATTACTAGGCAGGTGTGCTAACCACTGCACCATCCGGACACGGTGGCCGTCGCAACTGCGCGGACTGCCCTAGCACGCCTTCCACCAGATCCAAATTCTCAACTTATCCGAACATTACTGACGTAGTATACCTCGCCCATTAACCTGATTACTAACTAGAGTTAGAGCCTGCTACGTATCCGCATTGAAGAGATCATTGGCCGCCTTTGGCTTAATTATGTATACATGTGGTGTCTGCTCTTTCGGACATGCCTAGGGTAGTCTGTGCAGTTGTGATGACCACTGTGTCCAGATGCCGCTGTTGTCAGCGGACCTCCCTAGTAAGTAGGAGACCTGGTTTCGAATTCTCATCAACCACAAATTTTCAACTTTTCCCAATGATTTAAGTCGATTCCCACTCACATCAAACGTCTTCAGTTCCATTGTGCCTTAATTCATAGTGGCTTCTGCATCAAAATGGTGTCTCTTTTTAATTTATACGAGGACGGGCTCAAATTCTTACAGGAATTGCCGAAACGCCTTGAGCATTGAGGCTAATGGGTAAGGTGTAGTGGATTAATAGAATGTGGATAAGTTGAGAAATTTGGTCTGACGGGAGATGTCCGGGGTTAGTAAGTGCAGCTGCGCCGACAACTGTGTCTGGATGGCGCAGCGGTCACCGCATCTGCCTAGTAAGCAGGAGACCTTGATTCGAATTCCGGTCCAACCAAATTTTCAATTTTCCCCATTGATTTAAATCAATGCACGCTCGCAACCAATGTCTGTAAAACCATTGTGTCTTAATTACAGATTAGTTAAAATATGATCATCATCATCATCTTGGACAGTTTCCAGCCACTGGTTGGGTCTGTCGGGAACACAAGCCTCTCCATCGTGTTCTGTCTTTCCACCATTCCCCCTCTTCCACCTTCGTCCAGTTCTCTCCTCTTCTCGTCACACATTCCTTCACTCCCTTCACCCATCTATCTCTTGGTCTTCCTCTGGGCCTCTTCCCCTCCAGTTGCAGATCAAACATCCTCTTTGGAATTCTTCCCTCATCCATTCTCTTCATGTGTCCATACCACTGCAGTCTTGATTTTTCTATCCTGTCCTGTACTGGTTCCTCCTTTAGTCTTTCCCTCACATACACATTTCGAAATCTGTCTCGTCTTGTTACAATCAACCTGCTCCTCTGGAACTTCATTTCACTAGCCTGTATTCTACTTTTGTCGCTTTTGTGCATTACCCATGTCTCACTTCCGTATGCCAATATGGGGACAAAGTAGGTTCGGTATATAATTCCCTTGGATTTCTGTGGCACCTCCTTGCTCCAAATAAGCCCCCTAATGCATTTGTAGAACTGCCCTGCTTTTCTGCACCTTTCATTTATTTCCATTGCGTTTCCCCCCTTACTTTCAATCATGCTTCCCAGGTACTTGAAGTTCTCTACCACTTGTAGTTTTTCCCCTCCACAAGTTACATCCACATTTGGCCTATTCTTCTTCCTTGTTGTGACAATTATTTCACTTTTCTTTGCAGAGAAATGCATTCCATATTGTGCTGCCGTTGCCTCCCATACATCTAACTGCTCTTGCACCTCCTTCTCGCAATTTCCCCATAACATCAGGTCATCGGCAAAAAGCACTGCTTTCATTTAATGATCTCCAATTGCATCTGATACTTGCTGTAGGATTTCATCCATAACAATAATAAACAATAAAGGCGAAAGTGCACTTCCCTGTCGCAGCCCATTTTCCAGCTTGAACCATGCAGTACGTTCCCTCCCCACTTTCAAACAACTCTCACTTCCCTCATACATTTTTCTGACTTTTCGTGTTATCTCTTCATCTATCCCTTTTGCGTTCAGCACATCCCAGAGCTTGTCCCTACAGATACTGTCATACGCCTTCTCAATATCTAAAAAGGCCATGATTAAGTCCTTCCCGTACTCATAGTGCCTTTCTTGCAGTTGCCTTACCGCAAATATGAGGTCCGTTGTTGATCTTCCCGGTCTGAAACCATACTGCTCCTCTTGCAGTCTACTTTCAATACTGTTTCTTATTCTCTTCTCCAGGATCTTTTCATAGATTTTTCCACAGTGGCATAGCAGGGTGATTCCTCTGTAGTTCTCACATCTCCTTTTACCCCTTTCTTGAAGATCGGGACTATAATTCCTTTCTTCCAATCCTCAGGAATTCTGTTCTCCTCCCACACCACCCTCAGCACTCTGTATAGCCACTGGGTTCCTACTTCTCCTGCTGCTCGTATCATATCCACTGTTAATTCGTCCCGACCTGGTGCCTTGCCCCCTTTCATCCTCTTTATGGCTTCTTCCACTTCATTCCAAGTTAGATCATCAATTTCCCCACTATTATAAACGTCTGCTGCCTTAGGCTCTCCATCGCTGTTAGTTACCCGCTTGGCGGCATTCAACAGATCTTCAAAGTACTCCTTCCAAATCTTTTTGAGCTCATGCATTTCCTCCACAACTCTTCCATTATTATCCATGATCCTCACGCACTCGCTTCTGTCGTTCCTCTTATTTCTTACCATGGTGTAAAGTACTTTTTTGTTCCCTTCACTGTCCTCTTCTAACATTCTTGTCCATTTTTCCATCCACTTCTTCTTCTCCGCCCTTACTATGGTCTGTGCCGCTTTCTTGCTTTCCTTATATTTTACCCTAGCTTCCTCTGTTCGGGTCTGGAACCATTCTCTGAAGGCTTTGTTCTTTCGAAGTACTGCCTCTTTACATATGTTGTTCCACCATGGGGTTTCCTTATTTCTCCTCTTTGTGCCAGTTCTTCCGCACACAGTCTCAGCTGCCTCAACTAGAGCCCTCTTAAAATCTCCCCATTCTTCTTCCACTGTTCTCTGATCTTCCTTTGGCAGCTTCTTCCTGACCAGTGTCTGGTACTGGGTCCTCCGTTCATCCTCTTTCAGCATCCATGTCTTCAACCTTTTCTCCTGTATATCTGTTGCCCTCCTACCTTTTTTCTCTCTCAGGGTGGCTACCAACAGCCGATGGTCACTGTCTAAGGCCTCAGATGGAATGACCTTAACATCTGTGAGGCTGCTCATCATCTGCCTATCCACTAGTACATAGTCTACTACTGAAGTTTGGGACCAGTCTCCACTGTACCAAGTTATTTTGTGGCTACTTCTCTTCTTGTACCAGGAATTTGCGATCGCCAGCCCATTCCTCTTGCAGACTTCCAGCAACAATTTTCCTTCTCTATTTCGGTTCCCCCAGCCCTCTGGTCCCATTATCTCCTCGAATCCTTTGCTGTCTGTGCCAACATGTGCATTGAGGTCCCCTATTATAATCTGATTACCTCCATTTAGCTGCTTTTGCATGTCATCTTCAAATTCCTCCTTCTCCTTTTTTGTACACCCCACCTGTGGGGCATATGCTTGGATGATTTCAATGCTTTTTCCTTTCACTCGTACTCTAGCTTTTATCATTCGATCATTGATACCTTCCACCTCCTCCTGCAGACCCTCTCTGACCACTATTGCCACTCCATTTCTTCCCCTCTCATTCCCTATCCAGTACAGTTTACATCCTTTACTTAGTGGTTTTTCACCAACTCCTCTCCACCTAGTCTCAGCAAGTCCCAAGATGTCCAATTTCCTCCTTTCCATCATTTCTACAATTTCTTCTAACTTCCCAGTTAGAGTCCTTACGTTTAAGGTGCCCAGTCATAAACCATCTCGTAATCCTTTTCCATTGCTTGGTCGGTTTCCTTTAAATCCGTTCCGTGATCCGAGGCATGTGCCCTTTTTAAAATCAGTTGATTTATCCACTACTGGCTTGCTAGGCCTATCGCAGCTTCACCAGAGCCCCGTTAGCCGTCACGTTTCAGGGTTCCCATAGGGCCTTCCCAGCTACCGTAGCGGTCCTGGGGCACACGAAGTCCCCGCTGTACATCGCCCCTATAAGCAGTCCCCTACTTTGTGCCGTTGCCCATCTCCCACGACTTGGACGAGGGGTTGGACTTATGATACGTTAGGAAAATGATGTTACGTTAGGAAAATGATGTTACGGAAACACTTGCAGAATACCAGAGTAGAAAATAACTTTGCCAGTTTCTTCATAAATTTCTCTGAAGTTTAGCAGTTAATATTATTAATAACACAAATTCCTGGCAACATTAAATTACTCTGTAATAGTGTCATTATGTAGATACACGTGTGTAATTTTTTTCTGCGCCCATAGTAAAGAATATTAACGGTCAAATAATCTTCGATTAGCATTAGTCACACCAATGCAAGACTTTAGTATGGAGAACTGAGAACCAATGTTTTTGTTTTGTTTTATTTTAGTGTTCATTTTCTTGGTACTGAGTTAATACAGGGAGACGTAAGAGAAACAGACTTTTTAGATTGGTTCTTACATTACTGCCTCTGGTGGGAGGGAGAAAGTGTATCCGTTATTCACCTCCAGACTGTTCGTCATTTCAGTGTAACCGTGACTATATAGTTTTTTTAAAACCACCATATTGCTGCTCATTTCAACATAATCCATTTCTCGTGGTAAACCTGCAGATATTTACATGTAAATTTTTCTCTCCTGACCACCGTAGTTCGAATAATGTCATAGGCAGCGGGAATGTCTGTCAGAAGATCCTTTTCGGTGATGACATGGTCTGACATCCACAAGAGGCCACGAAAAAAAATTCTCTGGGTCAGATTAGGTGAATTAGGTAATTCTTTAAAGGGGTACAACGCCTTTTCGTTGGTGCTGATTGACTGTGCACTTATAAACACACACCGCAAAATTTCAGTTCTTGAAGTGAGGACGATGATGTAAGTGTGCATATCACGCAAGCTGTAGTGCGGTAGTGGAGTTCTTTCAAGTTTCTCGTGATGACTGCCTCGTATAAAATATTCTCTGTTTTGTTGCAGTGTTTGTGTGAAAGCTCGAGCTTTTGATGAAGTCCTTCGTCGTATTCTTCAGCAGCAAGTGAATGTCGTGGTAGCTGTTGTGGTGACCATTTATAGCCTGCAGACATCTTGTGATCGCTCGCCGTACATCATCAGTACATCATGCTACCACAGAACTTTAGAAATCAGCAGCTGATGAACAAATTCACACTAATGAACATAGAATAATATTTTATGAAACTAACATCTTGTCCCCAGCGTCTACATACTGATATTCTGTTATCAAAAAAGTAGGTGAAATTAGAGTGTACGAGAATAAAGTCAGACGCAACAGCTACTACAGCTACAACATAATCAGTCGTCAAACATTTTTGCTCAAGAGCAGACACTGAGACCGTGGGACGGCACCTCGAGGCACATATGCACCGATCCTGTACATTCCTGATTGCTAACCTACACCGAAGTGCCAAAGAAACTGGTGTAGGCATGCGTATTCAAATACAGAGATATGTAAACACACAGAATAACATGCTGCGGTCGGAAACACCTATATAAGGCAACAAGTGTCTGACGCAGTTCGTAGATCGGTTACTGCTGCTACAATGGCACCTTATCAAGATATAAGTGAGATTGAACGTCGTGTTGTAGTTGGCGCACGAGCGATAGGACACAGAATCTGCGAGGTAGCGATGAAGGGGGAATATCCCGACCGTTTCACGAGTGTACCATGAATATCAGGAATCTGATAAAACATCAGATCTCCGAAGTCGCTGCGGCCGGAATAAGTTCCAGCAGGAATGGGACCAACGACGACTCAAGAGAATATTTAAAGTGTAACACTTCCACAAATTGCTGCAGATTTCAGTGCTGAGCCATCAACTAGTGGCAACAAGCGAACCATTCAATGAAACGTCATCGATATGGGCTTTCAGAACCGAAGGCCCAGTCGTGTATCCTCGGTGACTGCGCGACAGAAAGCTTTACGCCTCGCCTGGGCCCGTCAACAGTGACACTGCACTGTTGATGACTGCAAACACGTTGCATGAGGGACGAGTCTAATTTTAAATTGTATCCAGAGGATGGACGTGTACGGATGTGGAGACAACCTCATGAATCCATGGACCCTGCATGTCAGCAGGGAACTGGAGGCTCCGTAATGGTATGGGACGTGAGCAGTTGGAGTGATGTGGGACCACTGATACGTCCAGATACGACTTAACAGGTGTCACGTACGTAAACATCCTGTCTGATCACCTGCATCCATTCATGTCCCTTGTGCATTCCGACGGACTTGGGCAATTCCAACAGGACAATGCGACACCCCATACGTCCCGAATTGCTACAGAGTTGCTCCAGGAACGCTCTTCTGAGCTTAAACACTTCCACTGTCCACCAAACTCCCCAGACATGAACATTATTGAGCATATCTGATATCTGGGATGCCTCGGAACGTGCTGTTCAGAAGAGATCTCCACTTCCTCGTACTCTTGCGGATTTATGGACAGTCCTGCAAACATTAGGCGAGTTCATGCCACGTCGTGTTGCGACACTTCTGCGTACTCTCGGAGGCCCTACAAGATATAAGGCAGGTGCATTTTTTTGTTTTTTGTTTTTCAGTGTATATATATATTAGTATGCTATGAGTCGCCAACAGGCTACCTGTAGTAAGGGCGCGCAAACTTGGCTGCCGGCCCCCAACTAATGAGCGTTGGGAACTCTTCGTGTCCACTGCTCTGTTTCAGAATGTTGCCACCCTCAGCAACCACAAAGTTGTGACACTCTAACTGCCTGATGAAGTGTTGTTCTTTTGTGTGAGCATGTGATTAATAGACTTAACAGTAATTGTACTCTATTTAAATGCAATACTCAATGGGCAAGGGGGTCACAAATATTTACTAAATGTTTAAATTGTAGTTTTCCTTCTGCTCATTGCATTGTATTACAAGAGTATTAATTTAATTTCACATACCTTGCTACAAATATGTACAAATATGTACCGCGTTTGAAAATGGCCGTATTTGTAATGCTCAGTCACGAATCTGTGTTACTTTCATTTGAAATGTATACCATACTAGATGATTGGTAAGTGGCACACTCGGCCCGTGAGTTGCCAACAAGGTAACAATAAAACATCCCCCATCTCACCATCCACTAACCCCATAGTGGCCCCTGAGGTAAGCAGCTAATTTTACTTAGCTTAAGGACGAATGCACAAACATCAATTAAAATTAAGGACATCTTAAAATATTACTGTCCCTGTATTTTTATTTGTTATTGATGAGAGCAGGGAAACTACACCCTCAAGAAGCTCTTAACGTTATGTGACGGTTTTGGATTTGGCTGTTAGCTGCTGGATGCAAATTATTACAATGAAGAGCCAGAAAAACTGGTACACCTGCTTATATCGTCTAGGGGCCCCGCGAGCAAGTAGAAGTGCCGTAGCACATCGTGGCATGGACTCGACTAACGTCTATAGTAGTGCTGGAGGGAATTCACAGGCAGGGGTGCCCATAAATCCGTAAGAGTACGAGAGGGTGCAAATCTCTTCTGAACAGCACGTTGCAAGGAATCCCTGATATGCTCAAGAGTGTTCATTTCTGGGGAGTTTAGTGGGCAGTGTTTAAACTCAGAAGAGTGTTCCTGGAGCCAATCTGTAGCAATTCTGGACGTATGGGATGTCTCATTGTCCTACTACAATTACCCAAGTCCGTCGGAATGCACAATGGACATGAATGGATGCAGGTGAGCAGACAGGATGCTTACATATCTAGACGTACCAAGGGTCCCATATTATTCCAGCTGCAAACGTCCCACACAATTACGGAGCCTCCACCAGCTTGAACGGTCCCCTGCTGATATGCAGGGTTCATGGATTCATGAGGTTGTTTCTATACCCGTACACGTCTATCCGCTCGATACAATATGAAACGAGACTCGTCTGACCAGGCAACATGTTTCCAGTCGTCAACAGTCCATTGTCGGTACTGACGGGCCCAGGCGAGGCGTAAAGCTTTGCTCATGCAGTCATCAAGGATACACGAGTGGGCTTTCGGCTCCAAAAGTCAACACTGATGATGTGTCGTTGAATGGTTTGCAAGCTGACACTTGTTGATAAGCCAGCATTGAAGTCTGCAGCAATTTGCGGAAGGGTTCCACTTCTGTCACGTTGAACGATTCTCTTCAGTCGTCGTGGTCCCTTTCTTACAGGATCTTTCCCTGGCCGCAGAGATGTCGGAGTTTTGATGTATTACTGGCTTCCTGATATTCACGGTACACTCGTGAAATGGTTGTACGGGAAAATCCCCATTTCATCGCTAACTCGGAGATGCTGTGTCCCATCGCTCGTGCACCGACTAGAACACGACGTTCAAACTCACTGAAATGCTGAAAACTTGCCATTGTAGGAGCAGTAAAGGACCTAACAACAGTGCCAGACATTTGTTGTCTCATATAGGCATTTCCGACCGCAGCGCCGAATTCTGACTGTTAACATATCTCTGTAATTGAATACGCATGCCTGTACCAGTTTCATTTGTGCTTCAGTGTATATCATAAGGCCGAGAACTGTTGGCCGCACGAATACTTGCTTCGGGTCGCATGCGGCTCGCATGCTACGTCCTTGTACTTCGTTCGTCATAAGAATAAACTTGATGTAAACAAAAAGAAACGCAATGATTGGTCAGCAGCAGTATCACACGTCCACTGGTGTTGTTACGCTCATGTTACAATAAAATGAAACTTTAACGTTTATCTTAATCAAGGTTTAGCTAAGTAGTTTTTATTTCAAAAATCGTCTATAGTTGCAATCTGTACTTTTGTGCTCTGATTGCCGCGCTGAGTCGGCCGCTGTGGCCGAGCGATTCTAGGCGCTTCAGTCCGGAACCGCACTGCTGCTATGGTCGCAGGTTCGAATCCTGCCTCGGGCATGGATGTGTGTGATGTCCTTAGGTTAGTTAGGTTTAAGTAGTACTACGTCTAGGGGACTGATGAGCTCAGATGTGAAGTCCCGTAGTGCTTAGAGACATATGAACCATTTATTGATTGCCGCGCTGTTAATATGTAGTGTGAAATTGGCTGACTGCTTCCTGCTCTGCAGTGAAACACGCGCGTGCAACAGCGCTGAAAAGTGGCGAGAAACGTATTGTTCTTAATGCTTGTCATTAGTTTGCAGAAAGAATCAGCTTCAGAATTTTTCTGAGGAATTGTATTTTCTAATGTTAATGGACGTTTGGTAACGGGATGTATAGCCGAGTCAGTAGCATTATTGACTGATAACCCGATACAGCCCACGTTTAGACGGTTCTAGTCTCGCTTTAGTGTTTCTTTCAATTTAAAATGTAAAATTCATCAAATATATGATAATTAACACATATCAAATCATCATTTTTAATGTAAAATGCACGCCTTCATGTTTCTAATCCCATATTAGACCCAAAATTCCTGTTTTCATTGCAAATAGAAGTTCTTAACTGGCGATATTTCATAAAAGATTGTTAATAAACATTGTTTAAATTAAGAAAACATAAAAAAATCAAATTTTCAGGACAAAAATGAAAATGGGATACTCTTTGTCGGGACTATAGCCATTATTTTATACCCCATATGAGCGTCGGAGAAATATAAACAACAATTATTTTCACACCGAGCACACGATGCAAATGCTGCAGTTTTACAGTTGCCACCGTACCAATGCAAAATGACCCAAACAGAATTGATCTGGAGCCAATCTAAAGGATTTGTCGTGAGAAATATCAAGGCATTTAAACTGGGAGACGTACTGGAACTAATGCACGAAGCTTTGTCACATGTCACTGCCGAACGCTGGCGGTATACGGAACTGCATGTTGTAAAAGAAGAGGGGAAAATGTGGTGCTTGGATGGCTTCGTGGATTCTGTTGTTGATCGACTCGCTAGAATGCAGCAGATGACAGTTCCAGTGGTGAAATGTATTTCGCCGGATCGGATATGGTAGGAGCTCAGAGATACCAGAAGTCTGACAGTTAATAATACCTTCAGTGGCTTGACTTCAGTGTTTAACTGTACGGTGAAATCTGTGCAATGCGCTTTTGCGTCACACATGTCTCGCGCAGAATATTATCCTGTGTTGAAGTTAGGTATTTTCATTACTCTAGCTTTTAATTACAATGCTATTTTAGCTAAGAAGGAGAGTATGTTATGCTTTCCGTCTGGTCCTCTAAGAAGCATGCGACATTGCTGTAGTTTCGTCGAATATTAAAATTAAATGACATTCGAGGTTATATCGTTTCTCTGCTCGTCAGTTCACGTCGTAACTGCGGCTGTTCACATCACTGCAGGTCAGTTGCACCAGCTGACTGTGCAGAACTGTACCAAGTTCAATGTCCTGGTAAAACTGTTGTCCTACATTTTCGCTCAGTTGATGAGCGCGTAATGGACAGCATAAAACTTGTACTTCCTCATACCTGAGCGTACGCGAGGGAGCTTGGCTTCCACTCCACGTGAAACAAAATCCGGTGAGATTCCAGAAAACACGGAGAGTACATGGCGTGATGTTTACATTAGGTTTATTCTTATGATAAACACAGTACAGCGGTGCGAGCTCTGGACTCTGGAAACAAATTGTTTAGTTTCCTACAAGAGCACTGACGCCTTCAGTGTAGACATGGGCAGAATCTCCGGCAGCATTATGTAATTATGCCGCATAATGGCCAATCACAAGCTTCTATGGGCAGCAACCACGACGGCACCGCCACCTTGTTCCTCTTACCATCCTAAAGAAATCAGATTCGGATCATGCCTAAGGATAGCCGTGTTACAGCCGCTAATAATGTGTCAGTCTTGATACGACCACTCAGTATGTGACGTCCGTGGTACGACCACCAGAAATCACTACCTATGTAGTTGTGTTCCCTCTTGCCCACCACCTTGAGCTTCCACCGTTGGACGCTGGTACGAGACTAAGTCTCACAGCCACACCTTCAACGTGCTGTCCAGTGATGTCATTGCAATGATGTCCTTGTTGGACAGAAAAATTTTACACTTACACCTAGACAGTAAGACCGCCATCCACCGGTGACGCTGTAACCCAACCTACCAGGAAAAAAAAAAAAACAGCATTCAGTTGTTCGTGACGAATACGATGGAGAATTTCGTCGAAAGCTCGATATTTTCAACAGATCTGATGCGTAAAGCTATCAAAAGTGTCTCGTAGCGTGGTGTTCCTCGTTCTCACCCCTCATGATGTAGGTCTACATGTTTGCCGAATTTGTCTGCCCTAAAATATTAGCAGCCACATACATAATAAATCTATTTATTGCATCGTACAAATTATTCGTAGGTTCTCGCATTTCATTGGCAGAATTACTGGTTCTCATTCACAGCTGATGCACTTTCGCTTTTATTTGTCCCTGAAAGCATGCGAAACTACCATAGAAATACCCTGTACCATCAGTGTACGTGTGCTGCTGGACTGCGCAGTGCCGAACTACTTTTAGTAATGTGACTGAAGTAGCGAACATGTAACGTTTTGGAAATCAAATAACAGTGAGTTTTTTTTAATTTCTTCTGTGTTAATTCTAGAATTACAGTAATTTACACTCGTGCGCAAAATTTAAGGTCGAAGCTATCTTTTGCATGATGTGGCACTGCCAAGTAATGTAGCTCGATGAAATTTGGGTTATACATAGAAAGAACTGCTACAGTAGAGTACAATACAGTACAATATAGTACAGAAGATAATTGAAAGAAATACATACTGAGGCGAACACAAACTATACTTTTATTCAAAGCCAATAGTAACACTGAAGCTAACGTGATTCATGACGGTCCTCGACAAATTACAATAGGTGAGACATGGTTATTAACAGGGTGTCTGATCATCATTACGACACTGCATGTTCTGCAACGTGCTCCCATATTAGCCACAAGGTTCGTAAGGAGAATGTTCAAATGCGTGTGAATTCCTAAGGGAGGGAGCAATCTGCTGAGGTCATCAGTCCCTAAACTTCCCATGCCCCAGGGAGGACTCGAACTTCCGGGGGGGGGGGGGGGGGGGGAGGCAATCCGCGGCTTTCCGCGCGGTGGTGGTAAGGAGTTTATGTTGTCGGTGCGTTCCATTCCCCCACCAGAGCGGTTGGAATCATCTATCTACATCTACATGGATCGCAAATCACACTTAAGTGCCTGGCAGGGGGTTTATCGAAACACCTTCGCAATAATTCTCTACTACTCCACTCTCGAACAGAGCGCCGGAAAAGCAAACACGTATATCTTTCCGTGCGAGCTCTGATTTCCCTGACAGCTACTGGATTACCGTTGGTGCATCTGGACGTGCTGCAATACGTCTCCGCAACGTATCCCACACGTGCCCCATGGGACTGAAATCTTGGGAATGGGCAGGCCAGTCCATCAGCCGGATGTCCTTCCGTTTCCAAAAGCTCCTCCACCAGCACTGTTCGATGCGGTAACACGTTGCCACGCATAAAAATGAAGTCTCGACCGAATGCACACCTGAAAAGACCAACAAGGGGAAGGGGTATAATTTCACAATAACGCTGAACGGTGAGTGTACCGTGTTCAAAAATCTGAAGATCCGTAAGCCCATGCAACATTATGGCGCCCCATAACGTAACATCTGGAGCATAAAACCGATCATGCTCGGGTGCATTACGTACTCTCATGTGGCGAGAGGGTCTATGAACAATTCACGTTGCAATCAGCTATGTTACATGTTAGTGACACATCGTGCGAAATTAACTTTCGTCCTCAAGTTCTGCACACAAGTGTACTGTGACAATATAATACACAGACTTGAAT
Organism: Schistocerca piceifrons; assembly: GCF_021461385.2. Classification (NCBI taxonomy): domain Eukaryota; kingdom Metazoa; phylum Arthropoda; class Insecta; order Orthoptera; family Acrididae; genus Schistocerca; species Schistocerca piceifrons. The sequence goes on along the minus strand of NC_060138.1, from coordinate 395,068,428 downwards.
GTGATTACGCAAATGGTGAAAGTATAGAGACAGAAACGTTAAAAAGGACTGTGCGGCGTATTCGGACAACTTTGCCTATAACGGCAAATTCTTGCTTACACTCTCGGGCGACATAGAGATTCAGAAGTTTTTGGAAGTAGTTGACTAACGCCGGTTTAACACAATGACCCAGCAGCTAAATACAACGAAGACCACGAAATATGTAAGGCAGGGCAGTGAGGTGGATCAGGGGTTGAGATTGGCCTGAGTACGGTGCGTGACAACTGTGTCATTGTGCCAACACTACGTCACTCTGTGCGCCGGCAGTGTCGTTTGCATGCCTGGACAGCGAGGTCACAATGCAATCAATACGGTGGCTCACGCATTACACAGCGGACCGCAAGCTGTTGCGTTGTCTGTGAGTGACAATAAAAACACACTCTGACCAGTCGTTAAAAGCCAAGACGTTAAGTGTCATCACTAAATTCTTGACATCACCATATCTCCATTGCCCCAGACTCGTGAAGAGGATATCTCTTAGGTCATCACACGTGTAGCGTGCCTCTATCTAACCTGATGAACCTTAACTGCTTGTCAGTTGCCTCGTTAGGCAAACAAAAAAAATGAAGTTTCTTTGTTCTCTGTTTCTGTCTCCATCAGATTGGACACTGAGGAATACAAGGAGCAGTGCCTTTTCGATCGCCCTCGGAGACCGTGGCGTCGCGTCAAGTTCAGTACGCGGCAGCTGCCAGAATGCACTCGCTGTAACAGTGGCGCGCATGTAAGGAAACAGGTGCTGGTGTACTCTGTTCTGAAAGAGACGGAGCACTCTTTGTGCCGTCGCTGACGTGCTCTGTGTCCCCATCAGACTCACCAGTTATTGCATACACTAGTAAGCGGCAATGCTGGATTTCAAATGGTTCAAATGGCTCTGAGCACTATGGAACTTCACTGCTGTGGTCATCAGTCCCCTAGAACTTAGAACTACTTGAACCTAACTAACTTAAGGACATCACACACATCCATGCCCGAGGCAGGATTCGAATCTGCGACCGTAGCGGTCACGCGGCTCCAGACTGTAGCGCCACTCCGGCCGGCAATGCGGGAGTAAGCGTCCATTAGGGCACTGTTTCTGATTTTTCCTAGATAAATTTTATACACCTTATAAACTAATGTTGTCGGTTCTTAACGAAATATTCGCTATGTATTATACAACTCACAATGAACACATAATGGCTCACTACCTTCACATAGCTAAACTAACATGAAAGTCAATATTAAATGTTCTACGGATATCTCGAAGCACACTATGCAGGCAGACATGGCAGAATATTGGCTTGAACGTCAAGTAGTAAAGTGCCATTGCTACTGCGTATCGCCCTGCCACCCGCCTTCTTACGTGCAGACCACTAGAAGAGCATGCAATGCGTGAGACAAATTACACTGCTCCCAAGCTTGATTTAGAAATGCTTGCTGGCAGAAATGGATTGCAGCAAATCTATTAGCAATTGCGAATATGAACCAATATTGGCTGTGTATCGGAATGACGACAATGAAAATTTGTGCCTTACCGGGACTCGAACAAGCATTTTCCGCTTTATTCGAGAGGTCTCTAAACCGCTTCGGCTATCCATGCACGAATCACGGCCAGACCGAACTTTCATATGTCGTCGCCCGTATGTTACAATCTGCACTCGTACATTACATATATTCCTGTGCAGGAAGGACATGTTTCTATAGAGTCGAGGGCCTGCTGTTCGAAAATAAATACGAAAGAGTAGTGCCTGCGTTATTAAGAAGTGTGATGCAATATTCCTCCGCACATCCATGCATGTCCGAAGGAACAGGCACTGCAGTGCCTACAGCCATAAATAAATACAGGAAATGTATCCGCAATTGCGAATATGAACCACCATCGACATTTCGGAATGACGGCAGTGAAAATTTGTACCGGACCGTGACTCGAACGCAGATTTCCCGTTTCGGTCTCCGTTACAACTTCGGCTATATGTGCACGAATCACGGCCAGACCCAAACTTCCAAATGTCGTCGCCCATGTGTCACAACATGCACCTTTACGTTACATGTAATCCCGTCCAGGAAGGACGTATTTATTGAGGGTCGAGGGCCTGCATATATGTCCGAAGAAACATTGCATCGTACTTCTTAATAACGCAGCCAATGGTGTTTCGTAGAACTATAAAATATATTGAAGTAAAGGCCGCTGGCCTCACTTTGGTCCACGAGACCAACGTCTCACTACTCCAGTTAGTTAATAGTTAAAACTCTATAGCTATCAAACTACTTTCAGAAAGATTCCCTAATCCGACTATTCAACTATTTCCTAGGAGCTTGCAACTACAATCTCTTTAAAATCCCCGCCAGCAGCCGATATCGATGGTCAGATGCATTATATTCCACAGTTGATGATTGCGACCAGGAACATGTGTGGCATGTCACGTACGCCGAACCCCCTTAGCAACGGTTCCATACCACCAGCCGAAATTCAGTTTAGTACAGTCTGTGGCATCAGCTACTATCAACCTCGTAGTTCTGCTTATTGAATTTCAACCCTGTATTGTGTCTGGTCTTTCTTCCTCAAGTTATTGGCTCCCACTCAGTCTTCTGCTCTCGACATACTTGGCTTTGCTTACAGATTACACATTCATATCGCCGGCCGGAGTGGTCGAGCGGTTCTAGGCGCTACAGTCTGGAGCCGCGCGACCGCTACGGTCGCAAGTTCGAATCCTGCCTCGGGCATGGATGTGTGTAATGTCCTTAGTTTGGTTAGGTTTAAGTAGTTCTAAGTTCTAGGGGACTGATGACCTCAGTTGTTAAGTCCCATAGTGCTCAGAGCCATTTGAAAAATTTTTTGAAATAGGAACACGATTCAAATCCGGTGGGAACAAGTCCCATACAACATCATCTAGATACAAATTTACACAGAAACAATTACCATTCATCAGCTTCAATTAAACTTCGCAAAGACAGCTTCATTCATTAAACCCTATGGCCATGCTAACTACTTGGCTCCATAAACTATTTCGAATCGATCGAGCATCTGCCGACTTGCTAGTCGGCAACACTCCTAACACCTGGAAAAAGCTCAACCAGAGATCCACAACCGTGCATATGAATGCAATTTCGGATTCTCTCAAACTTCAAGAAATAACTTGGTTCACCATAAACATCTACATCAGACTTCACAAATACACTCCTTGAATTGTCACAGAGGGTTCTCGAGTTCTATACCTCACGAGGCTTCCCAGCCGACAACTAGATTCCAAGAGCTACAAAGCACTCCAGAAAATTAACTCTATGCCCTTTCAGCCAATCAGCCTCAGCAATAGAACACGCATTTTTACTGTTTAGTTCCCGCTCCCAGTACTAGAACTTCTGTAGGTTGGAACAAAAGTGGCTTTCCTCCAGCTACCGGAAGCTAACCCTGGTGTCCACAATGGCGAACAGGATCGACCACTCAGTCGCAGCCACAACACGATGTGCTACAACGGGTATTAAGCAACGACCAGTGTTCTACGAGGGATGTAATGCAGGAAACAGCTGTGACTCGAGGCATCCGGTGGATACTTCCCGCAAGAGACATCGCGTGACTAACCTCTGTTTCCAATTATCGGTGTCAGTTTCTTGTTTAATTTTCGTCTTTCGTAGACTTTTTATAGCTTTTAGTCCGGCTGTGGTCAAAGGACATTCCACTGGCAGAGTATCTGACAGACCAGCTTACACATTTAGGTAATGAATGCGCCGGTATCCCAACAATCTGTTCAAAAATTAGAAATAGGCTCACAAGTCGCTACTTACACACGATGACGTTAGTTCAGTGTGACAGTTCCACGGGTTTTGAGCTGCCAACACGCTTTTCTAAGGTCAGCTGGAACTGTGGTAAGAGGCATACCCCAAAGATAAGGGCTAATTATATTCAGTTCGTACAAATAACTGGTATGACTTCAAACAAATGAAGACTTCGTAAGTAGTCACTAAACGGATGTTTCAGAGGCTACTACCAGTCGCAAATTCTTTACTAACTTAATAAAACTGTTTTAATATTACAACATGTTTCGAGATATGACCTCATCATCAGCCAACGGGCGTCAATATAGGAATGTAGTGCTTTCCCTCCTCTTGGGATGTGAACTGAACGCGAAGAAAGAGCTCTATAACATGTTTGAGAGAGTATCATTTCGTTTTCCCGTCTGTTGCTAACGGAAAACGTAAACAGTCAATTTATGGATCGAAATGGCATCTTCTTGTGTCGTGCCCTTCTTATTTTATGGCTGCAGCGATCTGAACGTTTGTTGCCCACTGTTTGCAAAATCATGAAAAACGCTTATCACATGGCGCTCATTGTATTCAACAACACAGTGCACTAAAATCCCTAGGGTCGTCAAAACAAAGCAGGGCCCACTTCACTATCGATATATCGACTCTGGTGTTTTATGTCAGTTTGTGATGTTTTCTACACACCTTGGTGAAGTATCTTGTTGGTGACGAACTGTATTGCAATAAAATATTTAACACTCACGATCGAATAACATCCAATATCGCTTTCACCTGTAAGAAAACTATAATACCTGTTAATTACGATGCATTTAAGATGTTAATTAGGTGACAATCTATGTTCTTGTTAGTTGAGTATGGGGTAAAACTTTTGAAGCATATCGTAATTAATGTCTATTGATTTACAGTTGGAACTTGCAGTCACGGAAGCAGCCTGTGAACAGTTCGCTGCTGAGAAGAATGCAACGAATCAGGTGGGCACTGTGACGTTATCTAAAGGAGAATGGTAAGTGGTGTTCTAGAAGCATTTTCGTCAATGCAATTAGGAAAACACTATAACTGCAGCTGGTTTGATGAGGTTGACTGACGTAAGTACACTAAATAGGCAAACCCTCACAGCGCAATGATATTTCCTGAGCCGTGCCGGCTCGCTTTCCTTTTACAAACTGGCCGCCTCTTCCACATGAGATGGCGGCCACAATATACAGGGTGTTACAAAAAGGTACGGCCAAACTTTCAGGAAACATTCCTCACACACAAAGAAAGAAAATATGTTATGTGGGCATGTGTCTGGAAACGCTTACTTTCCATGCTAGAGCTCATTTTATTACTTCTCTTCAAATCACATTAATCATGGAATGGAAATACACAGCAACAGAACGTACCAGCGTGACTTCAAACACTTTGTTACGGGAAATGTTCAAAATGTCCTTCGTTAGCGAGGATACATGCATCCACCCTCCGTCGCATGGAATCCCTGATGCGCTGATGCAGCCCTGGAGAATGGCGTATTGTATCACAGCCGTCCAAAATACGAACACAAAGAGTCTCTACATTTCGTATCGGGGTTGCGTAGACAAGAGCTTTCAAATGCCTCCATAAATGAAAGTCAAGAGGGTTGAGGTCAGGAAAGCGTGGAGGTCATGGAATTGGTCCGCCTCTACCAATCCATCGGTCGCCGAATCTGTTGTTGAGAAGCGTACGAACACTTCGACTGAAATATGCAGGAGCTCCATCGTGCATGAACCACTTGTTGTGTCGTACTTGTAAAGGCACATGTTCTAGCAGCACAGGTAGAGTATCCCGTATCAAATCATGATAACGTGCTCCATTTAGCGTAGGTGGAAGTAGTAATAAAATGAGCTCTAACGTGGAAAGTAAGCGTTTCCGGACACATGTCCACATAACATCTTTTCTTTATTTGTGTGCGAGGAATGTTTCCTGAAACTTTGGCCGTACCTTTTTGTAACACCCTGTATTAGACCAGAACTGTCATGTGATTACATTTTCACGCAATTTGGGTGCATAGATCCTGAGAAATCAGTACCCAGAACAACCACCTCTGGCCGTAATAACGGCCTTGATACGCCTGGGCATTGAGTCAAACAGAGCTTGGATGGCATGTACAGGTACAGCTGTCCATACAGCTTCAACACGATACCACAGTTCATCAAGAGTACTGACTGGCGTATTGTGACGAGCCAGTTGCTCGGCCACCATTGACCAGACGTTTTCAGTTGGTGAGAGATCTGGAGAATGTGCTGGCCAGGGCAGCAATCGAACTTTTTCTATATCCAGAAAGGCCCGTACAGGACTTGCAACATGCGGTCGTTCATTATCCTGCTAAAATGTAAGGTTTCGGAGGGATCGAATGAAGGGTAGAGCCACGAGTCGTAACACATCTGAAATGTAGCGTCCACTGTTCAAAGTGCCATCAATGCGAACAAGAGGTGACCGAGATGTGTAACCAATGGCACCCCATACCATCACGCCGGGTGATTCGCCAGTATGGCGATGACGAATACACGCTTCCAATGTGCGTTCACCCCGATGTCGCCAAACACGGATGCGACCATCATGATGCTGTAAACAGAACCTGAATTCATCCGAAAGAAATGACTCTTTGCCATTCGTACACCCAGGTTCGTCGTTGAGTATACCATCGCAGGCGCTCCTGTCTGGGAAGCTGCGTCAAGTGTAACCGCAGCCATGGTCTCCGAGCTGATAGTCCAAGCTGCTGCAAACGTCGTCGAACTGTTCGTTCAGGTGGTTGTTGTCTTGCAAACGTCCCCATGTGTTGACTCAGGGATCGAGACGTGGCTGCACGATCCGTTACAGCCATGCGGATAAGATGCCTGTCATCTCGACTGCATGTGATAAGAGGCCGTTGGGATCCAGCTGCACGATCCGTTACAGCCATGCGGATAAGATGCCTGTCATCTCGACTGCATGTGATAAGAGGCCGTTGGGATCCAGCACGGCGTTCCGTATTACCCTCCTGAACCCTCCGATTCCATATTCTGCTAACAGTCATTGGACCTCTACCATCGCGAGCAGCAAAGTCGCGATACGATAAACCGCAATCGCGATAGGTTACAATCCGACCTTTATCAAAGTCGGAAACGTGATGGTACGCATTTCTCCTCCTTACACGAGGCATCACAACAACGTTTCACCAGGCAACGCCGGTCAACTGCTGTTTGTGTATGAGAAATCGATTGGAAACTTTCCTCATGTCAGCACTTTGTAGGTGTCGCCACCGGCGCCAACCTTGTGTGAATGCTCTGAAAAGCTAATCATTTGCATATCACAGCTTGTTCTTCCTGTCGGTTAAATTTCGCGTCTGTAGCACGTCATCTTCGTGGTGTAGCAGTTTTAATGGCCAGTAGTGTATATAGATTCTGGGGATCTAAAATCTCGGCAATTTTTACCTAATATCGATATCCACTTTGGCAAGATATCGGTCCTGGGGATTCTAAGATTTTCGAGAATGACAAAAAAAATTTCATGTAATGTAATTGCAATTAAACAATTCTCGGCTTTTTTCCCTTTACGTTTACTGTGGAACCTTCTTTGTTGTCAAATTCAATGATTGTAGGGCAACGAGAAATATCCTATAGGTTTTGATGAGTGAATTTGCGAATATCAAAATATGTGACATAAATAGTCGTATCCTCTTATTGGACTGACTTGGAATCTTACATTTACTATACCGTCATGAGGCCTTGATCCTTAGTATGTGACTCAAATTTCATCTTGGTATACCCGTTCCTGGGAACAGGTGACAGAAGGTATGTAAACAGTTGCACACATAGATACACGGATGGATAACAGAGTTGTCTGATAAGGGTTCCATTTTTACCGGAAAATTGAACCGTTATACGGTACGAAACCCTAAAAACAAAATAAATTTAGACCAAAAACAGTGATCAAAGAAATACTTCATCACTGTCATCTTCTTCATTTTCCGGAGTTAGGCCTCTTCCCTCGTCATTCCTATTTTAGAGAAGATTGGAAGGTTTTAAAACACCTGCTGCAGAAGAATGTTGGAGATTATATCGGTGGATAAGTTGAATTATGAAAAGGAACTGAAGATAATTGCAGAGAAAGACACATTATCATTTGACTTTGCTTCTCTACAGCATAATATTCAGATCCGCTTTGAAATGGCCTGAGGTAAACGCCAAAACCGATCGTGAACTTAATAAAGTTCTTATTAGCAACCGGAGGGGCTTTTCCTTAATTAATTAAAAAAACTTATGGTACAACACGACTACATCTAGGTGGATCACGGAATCGTCAATACAGTAACGAAGTTGGAATGAATGTAGGATGCAGTAGAGATATAGAGATGAAAATGCTTGCAGAGGACAGACTAGCATAAAACGAGTTTCTTGTCAAGGCCTTGAAGGCACAAGGGATATCGACCGACCGCCATATTATCCTATGCCTTACAGTGTCAGATGGATGTGGTATGGAGGGACAAGTGGCTGTTTCGTCGACTTTTCAGTCCGTGGAGCCGTCCCTTCTCATTCAAGTAGCTCCACAATTGGAATCATTTCTTCCACCACGGAAAAATCCTTGGTAGTATGGCGTATGGAACCCTAGTCTTTCGTGTGGCACCCATCTACGAGTTCTACTCAGCAACGGAGGCGGACATAGAGAGGCGTATAGAGCTGCATCTGTCTGGTGACCACAACTGCATCCCCCTCAGTAGCCGAGATCGATAACGTAGGACTGTGCCGTGCGAGATGGACTCTGAGGTAAGCAGGTTCGAATTCTGATGGTCGGTGAACTTTTCAACTTTTCACTGCCAGTATCTGGCCGGCAAGCGATGAGTGGTGGTTGCGTACAGTCTTTGCGCCGAGACTGTTAACGGTGACCCATCCTTTACACGGGGACCTTAATCTCGGCGACACCCTCGATAGTGTTCGAGAGGAACATGCTATATGCTGGCGCTGGGTGTGTCACCCTCTCACTTTTCTCGTCTTACAACACAAACACAACACTATTACTCATGTAACCTCCACAAATGCACTTACGATCCGACTATCACTAATACGCTAGGAAAGAGAGCGGGCTAAAAGTACCCTTTCCACAAGGCGGCAGAACCCATCCAATGGAATATCTCGGCCAACAATTCCATATGACATTTACATTTATAAGTACATTTTTATCACAACGACTTATTGCATGGCTTTCAGTGGTCATCCATGTTCTGGTAATCTTTCCGTATAGTCTTTATGTCTATATAAATGTATTACATCGATAATATTCTTCTCGGGTATGCAGCCGGATTATAACGTCTTCATGACACAATATTTCCGCGGTCCATCTGGCCGCCATCTTCAGGTGAGAGTGCTGGTGCACGAACTCGCCGGAACTGACTTCCTAGCGCAAGCTGCGGCCCCTATATAGGCCAGCAGAAGACCCACAACGCGTGCGCGAGAAGGTGCCGTAACTGCCCTCTAGCGCAGTAAACATACCGCGCCGCCAGTGGTGGAAATAGGCGAAATCGAGATATCGCTGTCAAAAATTAAAAAACTTTTTATTCTGACGATCGAAACACAGACCGTTGTTTTTTGATGTCAGATAACACCGGGTCCCAAGTCTTACTTAAAAGATAGCCCTTGTCTGTATTAAGAAGATTGTCAGATAAACGAATCTCTATGGATTCTTTTAAAACACAGTCCCAATAGCGAGATGCAGGGGCAACCATTTGTGTCTTGTCATAGAGCATTCTATGTCCTTCGGTGAGACAGTGCTCCGCCACTGCAGACTTCTCAGGTTGAAGCAGCCGTGTGTGCCGCTGATGCTCAACACATCGGTCCTGAATGGTCCGGATTGTCTGCCCAATATAAGCCTTCCCACAGTGGCAAGGGATCTTGTACACGCCGGGCTTCCTCAAACCCAAGTCATCCCTTACAGAGCCAAGGAGCGCTCTAATCTTGGCTGGCGGACGGAAAATACTTTTGATGTGGTATCTTTTCAGAATTCTTCCTATCTTCGAGGAAATGCTCCCAGCAAAAGGCAAAAAGGCAACCGATTTGCAGGTATCTTCTGGTGGTTCTGGTGAAGGTCCATACTGGAAAGCACGACGGATCTGTTTATCTGTATAGCCATTCTGCTTCAACACAACCTTAAGATGGTCCAATTCTTGTGTCAAGCTTTCTCCATCTGAAATGGCATAAGCTCTTCTCGCCAACGTCCGCAGGACCCCCGTACGCTGGAACGATGGATGACAGCTAGAAGCATGCAGGTAACGGTCCGTGTGCGTAGGCTTACGATAAACACTGTGTCCCATCATCCTTTCTGTACACCAGAACATCCAGAAACGGGAGCTTCCCATCACTTTCCACCTCCATGGTAAACTTGATGCTAGGATGCAGGGAATTAAAATGATCTAGGAGGTGGTCAAGAGCTTCTCTCCCATGAGGCCACACTATAAACGTATTGTCAACGTACCTCCAAAAACAAGTTGGTTTTAAGGACGCCGTCTTCAGCGCCATGTCCTCAAAATCTTCCATAAAAAGATTGGCGACTATTGGGGACAATGGGCTCCCCATAGCCACTCCGTCAGTCTGTTCAAAATATTTGTCATTAAATAAAAAGTACGTCGACGTCAGCACGTGGCGACAAAGCGTGGTTGTTTCCTCATCCAGTTTCTCACCAATTAATTGCAAGGATTCTTCCAGAGGGAACCCGGGTAAAAAGCGACACGACATCAAAGCTCACAAGTAAATCCGAGGGACTAAGAGACAAGGAATTCAATCTCTGAATAAACACCATAGAATTGGAAATGTGATGTTCGCATTTACCGACATGAGGGCCAAGAACAGATGCTAAATACTTGGCTAGATTGTAGGTAGGAGCACCCAAATTACTCACGATCGGACGAAGCGGGACCCCTTGCTTATGAATCTTGGGTAGATCGTATAATCTCGGTGGCACGGCAGCACCAGGACGAAGTTTTTTAAGAACGTCGTCAGGTAAAGAACTCTTCTTCAGCAGTGAAAGCGTCTTCCGTTTAATCCGTTCAGTTGGGTCATCCTGCAATGTTCTGTATGCTGAGTCTTCAAGTAAGAGATCCATCTTTCCCAGATAGTCATCACGTGACAGAAGAACCGTTGCGTTGCCTTTGTCTGCTGGTAGAACTATCAGATCTTCGTCTTCTCTAATGGACCGGACGGCTGCCCTTTCGAGAGAGGAGATGTTACTCCGTGGAGGCGGCGCCCGCCGCAATGTATGTGAGACCTCTTGCCTAATCTCTTCAGCTTGGTCCTCCGAAAAGCTGGACACTGCTTGTTCGACTGCGCAGATGATTTCGGTGATAGGCACATTCCTCGGTGTAGGGGCAAAATTCAGGCCTTTCTCCAACACTGACAGCGTGGCGTCGTCCAGTTCTTTACCCGTGAGGTTAATCACTGTCCGTCGACGGGTGTCGTCATCAGATGTCGTGGGTTGGGAAGAAAGCCGTTGAAACTTTGAAGACTGTTTCATGACAGCGCTCCTATGCGTCCAATCTGATAGTGCCCTTCTCGCGCACGCGTTGTGGGTCTTCTGCTGGCCTATATAGGGGCCGCAGCTTGCGCTAGGAAGTCAGTTCCGGCGAGTTCGTGCACCAGCAGTCTCACCTGAAGATGGCGGCCAGATGGAGCGCGGAAATATTGTGTCATGAAGACGTTATGATCCGGCTGCATACCCGAGAAGAATATTATCAATTATTACGCCGGGAAAGCCTTTGTATTACATCGTTTATACGTTCAACTCTCTTCTAACACCTTCATTTTTTTATTTCATATAATTTTCGACATCATTGACAACTCCTAGTAATCTCATGAATCGGCGTTTTGTGGCGTTGGTCACGTATCGCTGATGTTAAGGAAATATTTTTTGAGGTATTTATAAATATAAGTTATATTATTTTTACAGTGAAAATGCAATGTTTTATTTAAATTACATAAATTCTAGAAACGTTAACGGAATTCAACCGCTAACATAAATAAATAGCAGCTTTCCGTGTAATTGTTTTCTATTCGTTTTCTATTCGTTCATGAAGTTTTCTTTTCTTTATTTTTTCTAGAACTATATTTTTTATTTTGGGTATTTATCATTTAATATGTGATTATAGAGTTTTTATTGAGTGGAAACGTTTTTAATTTAAATGACTCTTTTATTGTTATTGTTTTAATGTCTATTCTTTTAATGCCGTTGTTAATTATTAGTCCAAATTCTATTATATTTTATTAGCCGCTGACTGGTAGCCTCAAGAATACGATGCACTTGTCGAGCAAGTCATCGACTTCACTCTTGTGATGGGTCGCTTATATCGGCCGTCTTAAGTTACCTTAATCGGAGATGTCATGGCGTAGGCACGAAATGACGCCAAGTTACTTCTGAGAAGGTTGGTTGGTTGGTTTGGGGGAGGGGACCAAATAGCGTGGTCATCGGTCTTCCGAGAAGGAAATCACTGTCCGGACAAGAGGGTTTTTCAAATGTTAATAGAAACTAACATACAGGGTGAAGAAAAAATGCCGAACTTTTTGGTCGGCACGCGATTCCTCTTCCAGATTAAAGTTGAAAGTTTATCTAAAAAATCAGATCGGATGCGTTCCGGAAACACATATATGAAAGCTGGCAACACTGTCGCATGTTGAAACGTATAGAAATGTACAGAGGAACGTGTATCAGTTCGCACTACTATACCAGTTGTAGCAGACTGCTGGTAATTCAAACCCACATTCACCACGGAGCTATGGTTAGAATACTCATCAGGTTCATCTTTTAATTTTTATGGCCGTGCGGTTAAAGGCGCTTCAGTCTGGAATCGCGTGACCGCTCCGGTCGCAGGTTCGAATCCTGCCTCGGGCATGGATGTGTGTGATGTCCTTAGGTTAGTTAGGTTTAAGTAGTTCTAAGTTCTAGGGGACTGATGACCACAGATGTTAAGTCCCATAGTGCTCAGAGCCAATTGAACCATTTTTTTTTAATTTTTAGACGTCCGTTTCCTAGTTATCGTTGTCTATAAGCAAGACATCATTTTGTCACTTGACAACAGTCTACCACATGAGTGGCCTCCATTAAACTGCATGTGTATGTCTACTAACCACGCAGTGCACAACCATAAGTTCATGTAGGACGGCTTCCCGATGGAGAACACAAACGATAAATACGTCAACATGATTCTGGGGATGGATGCATCAGATAACCAAGCTGCTGCTGCTTCTCGTGGGTATGCTGCGTGGTACCCTTGTAAGTAGGCTGTTTAGGTTCTTATATTGGTAACGCCACCGACACGTAGCGCTCTGTATGAAAATCACTGGCTGTGCTGCGTGCAGTCTGTGGCTGGTTTGCACTGTTGTTGGCTATTGTAGTGTTGGGCAGCTGGATGTTAACAGCGCGTAGCGTTGCGCAGTTGGAGGTGAGCCGCCAGCAGTGGTGGATGTGGGGAAGTGAGATGGCGGATTTTTGAGAGTGGATAATCTGGACGTGTGTCTATCAGAAACAGTACATTTGTAATAATGGATGTCATGAACTGCTATATATATTATGACTATTAAGGTAAATACATTGTTTGTTCTCTATTAAAATCTTTCATTTGCTAACTATGCCTATCAGTAGTTAGTGCCTTCCGTAGTTTGAATCTTTTATTTAGCTGGCAGTAGTGGCGCTCGCTGTATTGCAGTAGTTCGAGTATCGAAGATTTTTGTGAGGTAAGTGATTTGTGAAAGGTATAGGTTATTGTTAATCAGGGCCATTCTTTTGTAGGGATTATTAAAAGTCAGATTGCGTTGCGCTAAAAATATTGTGTGTCAGTTTAAACACAGTCATGTATAATTTTTCTAAGGGGACGTTTCATATGTCGACCCTTAGCCGAGGATACCTCACTGGAATCTTCTGATTTTTTTCTTGTAGTTTGTGTAATTAGTGTAGCTATTGTTTATTGCTAGCGCGTAATTGTAGAGAGAATCTGCTTTGTAGTTGCAGTCTTTCATTGTTGTACAGTAAAACAGTTGCATGCATGTAGATTTGCACCAAGTATTTCGCAGCTGCGCTTGCAATTAACTAGATATTATTTTCAGTGCTATGTTAATGTGTTTTCTTGTTTTGCTCTTCCAATTGTGTTTTTCTGTGTTGTCGTGTGAAGTATTGTGACAATAATGGCGTGTGAAAACCGTAATACTAGGCTCCAAAGTAAATTGAGAAATGACAGTGAAGACGAAATCAGTGTCTTAGCGCCGCCGAGTAATGAATTAACTAATGTTCAAAATAGTAATTTGGTAATTGTGCATAGGGAAATGGAGCGGGCTGCAAATAATGGTGTAGGCAGTTAAACAATTAGTGAACAGGGAAGCATTATCGATCGATCAGTCGGCAACAGCTTGCCTCAGGAATCCGAAATGACAGGACACAATCTTGCAAATACTGTAGATTCAGGTTTTGCGTCCTCGCCGTTTTCTCAAATAAGTCAAGACACATTTTCTGCTTTTCAAAATGCGAATATTGCCGGTTCAAATGCATTGCCGAATAGCACTGAGGAACATGTTTCAGACACCAGTGCATTGTTATTACAATTAGTGCAACAAATGGGACAAAAGCTTCAAAAGTTAGACACAATGGAACAAAATCTTCAAAAGTTAGACACAATGGAACAACACCAGAGACAAACACAGCAACAGTTAGACACAACGGAACAAAATCTTCGGAAATTAGACACCACACTTGAACAAACACGTGAAGATTTAACTACTGAGTTACATAACATCGAATCTAAATGTCAAAAAATCTGTAATGAAGTAAAAACACAAATATGTGAGCATTTTCAACCTATTTTTTCGCCGCATGAAAATGCATTACAGAATCACGAAGCAGCCATAAAAGAACTACAAACTATTGTTCATGAAAATCACGACACCATGCAAGCTAAAATTGACTCAGTTGCCTCTACCGATTCGGTTACGCAACTTGCAAAAACTCAGGAAAACTTAAAGGACACAGTAGATTCGATTTCAACACAAATGGAGATTTTGAAACTTGGTTCAGAGAAACACACTGAGGAAATGTGTTCACTATCGGAGAAAGTAGCCGAACTTTTGGATCAGTTCACTAACTTATCTGCAAAGGTAGATGATGATCTGAATGACACAAGACCTGTAGCCATCACTGATACAGAAGATTATGAACAAATTAAGAAATTCAAACAAAATCAGAATCAAATTAATACGCAACACAAAAGAGAAATCCGGGAAGTACAAGATCAGTTGGCACAAGTAATACAAAAATTACATATTTCAGAGGACACTCGCGCTCCAACATGGGAAGAGGGACTTAGAAATACGGAAAAGCCACAAAATAATAACACAGGGCATTTCGGAAATTATGAAAGAAATTGGCAAAGTGCACGGAATTTTGAGATGGAACCGCCGACACGACGTAACAATGACCGATATGCTACTCGCCGACACGATGATTTTGATTATAAGCTATTCATTACTACACGTAAATTCAAAACATTTAAGAATTCTGACAACGACATTCATCCACAAGCGTGGCTCCATCAATTCTCACATTGTTTTCCTCCCAACTGGTCATTAGAGCACAGATTAGAATTTATGTGTGGCTATTTAGAGAATGAACCAGCTGTGAGAAAGCGATCGGTCATTCACGATTGCCACAGTGAAGGAGAATTTTATCATGCCTTCCTCTCAGCATATTGGTCTCAAGCTACACAAGACCGAGTAAAACATAGCATCATAATGATAAAACATTTCGAACAATCTGAATTTTCCAGTCTTCTGAAATATTTTGAAGACATGTTGCACAAGAATCAGTACCTGTCAAACCCATATAGCCCCTCAGAATTCATCCGCATTTGCTTAATCAAATTACCTGAACATTTACGACATATTATTTTGGCAGGGCGTTGCAAAGACGGCCGGCCGCGGTGGTCTAGCGGTTCTAGGCTTCAGTCCGGAACCTTGCGACTGCTACGGTCGCAGGTTCGAATCCTGCCTCGGGCATGGATGTGTGTGATGTCCTTAGGTTAGTTAGGTTTAAGTAGTTCTAAGTTCTAGGGGACTGATGACCACAGCTGTTAAGTCCCATAGTGCTCAGAGCCATTTTTCGTTGCAAAGACAACATTGAAGCTTTTCAGGGACTCTTGTAAGAATTAGAAATTGACACAGACTGTCGCGGGATGCGAAAACAGGAAAACAATCGTTACATGTCACATCCGTCACAAATCCGTGACGACAGAAGCAATAACTTTACACAACAAGGCTATTCTTACAACGTAAATCGTGACCAAGACAGACACCGCCCTTATGACAACCGTTGGCAGAATAATTGTTACAGAGAAAGATCGCATTTCCGTAGTAATGAATATGACAGAGATAACCATAGCAACAGACAATATCGGAACCAAAACAATTATTATCATGGGAGACTGAATGACTTCAGACGCAACAGATCAGCGTGCAGTTACGATTCCAGGAGAAATTCTCCACCACATGACCGACAAGAAAGAAACTATGGAATCTACCGACATGACGACAGACGATACGATCATAACGACAGACCTGAATTTCATCAGAACTGGCGGGTTTCAAACAGGGCAGGGCCCTCTCGACATGGTGAATTTGTAGAAATTAGACCTCCAAATCCCAATAACGACGCGCGCCAACAAAGAAACAGACAATGACTCGCAGCGCAGGCAGCCACGTGCGCCGGCTCGGCTTGAGGAAAATAACATAGACGCTAACCTTGAGAAAAATACCAATATTCCTTACCGACGTATACCGCATGATAATTGCGTTCAAGTTGAAAGGGTAAAAGATTGCATCACATTTCACATGTAAAACCGTTTATTGAGAGACAATCTGCTTTTTAACTTTGTCTTTGCCATAAAACTTTTCACTTCACGTTATTAGTACTCTTTGTCACACTTAGAAACTGTTAACATGCAACAATGTTTGAAGTTGACTATCCAGTCAAGAACCAAGAGAACTTATTTAAACAGAAATTACGAATGCATTGTTATTGTGAACAGACGACACAGTGTTATTGTGTGTGTACATTCTTGCTTGTTAGTTGCACGATTATGTAATGACTATAAGGCACACATACTTAGAACATTTACCAGTATTGCTAATGAGATTTTAATGCAACATTTTGGTTTACTTGAAAATACATTCTGGATTTAATGTACTTTCTGTGAGATACCAGATGACACAGTGGTTTGTTCATGTGACAGCTACACGATTTTATCACGACGCTACTAATGAGTGACAATTTACGAAGTTGCTATTGCGGTGTTTCTGTTTTACATCTGCACAGTTTTTCAGAATTATTCTGGAAAGTAAAACATGTTTTAGTAGTAACTTTTGTGGTATAGTTACAATGAGACAGCCTTTTCCGTAGCACAACAATACGTTACAGCACAGTACTTTCTTCATCACGGCAATAAGCGTAATAACTAAGATATCTATACGCAAAGCATCTCACTTTTGTTTATCATAAGGTGAGTACATTGACTTCTGCAGAACTTAGTGTGGTGTCACCGCCAGACACAACAGTTGCTAGGTGGTAGCCTTTAAATCGGCCGCGGTCCGTTAGTATACGTCGGACCCGCGTGTCGCCACTATCAGTGATTGCAGACCGAGCGTCGTCACACGGCAGGTCTAGAGAGACTTCCTAGCACTCGCCCCAGTTGTACAACCGACTTTGCTAGCGATGATTCACTGACAAAATACGCTCTCAATTGCCGAGACGATAGTTAGCATAGCCTTCAGCTACGTCTTTTGCTACGACCTAGCAAGGCGCCATTACCAGTTACTATTGATACTGAATCATGTACAGTAACGAGCGACGCTCATCATTAATGGATTAAAGTTAAGTATTCCACCTGCTACGTCCGTTTTTCTAAAGTCTAATTTCCTTGTCCTGTTCCAGACCTCATGCCAGCCTGCGTAAGCTACAAAGCGTGCCTTTCGGGTTCCTTTAATAATACGGTGTTGGCTCTCCTGCCAACCCACAACACTTAGCTTTTGGAGGACGATAACTACGACACTTCCACAGAATTATCTTACAGCAAGACGCACATTTAGCGCTACAGGACACGCATTTGAGTGATTAATTTTGTACTTAAATCATTTATTTTTAAAGATTTTTGAATCACAAAGATACAAAGAAAGTTTTTGGTGATATATTTCATTCGATTGCTGTAATTTGTAACACCTGAGGGTATAATTACATTAATCCTTAGGGGGATACACACTTACTTTGTGTACCATGTGTCTGGCAAACACAAGGAGCCCTAGCTAATATGGTATTTGCTTATACAACTTTACACATCGGTACCATATTTCTCTAACACATAAATTACACAGCTATCTGATCATTTAACTGAGAGAGACAAACATTTTTTTTTACTATGTCAGTGACAGATGTTTACGCAATTACACAGCTGGATAACTTCACACTTATGAAATTGTACTTTGTCTGTACTTTGTGAACTGTTCATATTTTTTTGGAACCATTGTGATTCTATGAGAGCTTTGAATGATGTATTTGGTATGGGATCATGATTTTTAAAGTACGTTTAAGGTAGATGACACCATTGTAATGAGCAGAGAATTCTTTTTAGGTTTTGAAATTATTGGAGGAAGCTACGACGATTTTGAGAATTGACTGAGATGTTATGATATTATTACGATGATGATGTGTATTATGCTGTTGAGATATGTTTATGATCAATAAGATGATGCTACCGTATATGAGGAATTTGATTATGCTACGTATTTCTTATGATGAAATATTGAAGAAGTGTCAACGAACATGTATATGTATAATAAGGTAAGGAATAATGAGTAGTGGTTAGGGACTCTGACTTGTGAAAAAGGATGATGGAAACCAAGAATCGTACTTAAAAGAGTTATGAAATGTGTGTAAATGCGTGAATGTATCACAATGCCGACGAAAATTTTTTGGACACTATTATATTTATAGGATTTTGTTTCTACACATTTGTAACGCAAATACTCGACCTGTGAAATTTTTTATATGAGACTGTCACTGTAATGCAAACTGGCGACGTAAATATTTCAGTAAGAAAGTTAAGTCACCACCTTCACCTAATGAGTTGTGGGCACCCAGCTGCGCGACAGTCGCCTGGAAAAAAGCCATTAGTGTGTGCCTTTCAGAGGTACAGGTGGAAAAAAAGGGGCCATTATCCTCGCTATTGACATTCCTTTGTAGAAAGAATCGCAAATACGACACGCTCAAACTTGAAAACGTATGATTACACTGTGGAGCTATTAATTTATGATATTTACTGAAATGCCTAATGAAATGATGAGAAACATTTTACATCTATTGTCTTTCTACTTGAGAGAATTTTTTTGCCTTTGGAGACGCCATTTGTGTAGTGAATGACGTTTCATACGTTGCTTTATATATATATATATATATATATATATATATATATATATATATATATATATTTGCTCATTTTGTTTAATATCAAGTTTCTAGCTGCACTGCAGCATTGGTTAAAATAAAATTTAATAGATGCACTAATATCACTATTTTCTGTCTACAGACCCAGTAAAGAATACGTTTATGATGTACTTTCTTAGAAAAAAGAGCACAAATAATCATTTCCCTTCACAGGATTTGCATACATAATTTTCTTTTCAACTACTTGGTAATTTCTTTTGGCAGAATAACTTCTTGTGGTGCACCACTTTAATTACATAGACATTAAGATGTGAATAGACATTTCCCTTATCTGCATTGTTGTCTTTAGTGTAATATTTTTTCTGCTTGAGCTATGTCATGTTTAGATATAAGTTATTGCATTTTCTGCTGCTGTTTGCCAGGCATAGTGCTACTAAATTTCACTTTACATTACTCTATTAAGCCAGTTTTACTACTGATTTATTTTTCTTGTTTGCTGCTCATTGCCTTATATTAGTTGTAATATTGCTGCTTGCTTTGCCAATTTGCATTTTTTTTGTTATTGCTGTTTGTGTTAATTGTTTTGTGTTGCTGCATTGCCTCATCCCTTAGTTTAGCATCTGAGCTCAGTAGATTTAAGTTAGCTTAAGATGGGGTAGGCTATATGAGAGAACGAGTTGTGATGAATTGGAAGAAATGCATTGAGAAGCTATAAGAAAATGGTTTGGCCAAAAAAGTATTTTGAAAGAGCATATAAACAAAAAAGTAGGGTTTCGGCACAACAGGTTTAGGTAGGATTCTCTTGGAAATAAATGATGAGGTAAGATAATGGAAAATAAATAATGAGGTAAGAAATATGTAAACATACAAATACAGAAAGCATGCTTGGATTGGATTTTTTTTGGTGGAAACAAATGTTGAAATAAGACGAAAGATCTATGGAATGAAGTTTTGGGTTGGACTGCAGTACCAAATGTTACACTGAAAAAAACCCTGCCCTTTCCTCTTGTGTTATTCTGCTATGTGTTTGTGTACTCTTGTATATTTGTGTTTTCCCTGTCTTTATGTGTTTAGCTGATATGAGTTATGTTGTGGAATTTTTCTAATAATATGTTATTTACTTTGTAATGATGTTTAGACATTATTTATTCTGTTTTGTTGCTCATATGTGAAGGTGATGTTTCAAAAGTTATTCTGATCTTTATGTACACTCCTGGAAATGGAAAAAAGAACACATTGACACCGGTGTGTCAGACCCACCATACTTGCTCCGGACACTGCGAGAGGGCTGTATAAGCAATGATCACACGCACGGCACAGCGGACACACCAGGAACTGCGGTGTTGGCCGTCGAATGGCGCTAGCTGCGCAACATTTGTGCACCGCCGCCGTCAGTGTCAACCAGTTTGCCGTGGCATACGGAGCTCCATCGCAGTCTTTAACACTGGTAGCATGCCGCGACAGCGTGGACGTGAACCGTATGTGCAGTTGACGGACTTTGAGCGAGGGCGTATAATGGGCATGCGGGAGGCCGGGTGGACGTACCGCCGAATTGCTCAACACGTGGGGCGTGAGGTCTCCACAGTACATCGATGTTCTCGCCAGTGGTCAGCGGAAGGTGCACGTGCCCGTCGACCTGGGACCGGACCGCAGCGACGCATGGATGCACGCCAAGACCGTGGGATCCTACGCAGTGCCGTAGGGGACCGCACCGCCACTTCCCAGCAAATTAGGGACACTGTTGCTCCTGGGAATCGGCGAGGACCATTCGCAACCGTCTCCATGAAGCTGGGCTACGGTCCCGCACACCGTTAGGCCGTCTTCCGCTCACGCCCCAGCATCGTGCAGCCCGCCTCCAGTGGTGTCGCGACAGGCGTGAATGGAGGGACGAATGGAGACGTGTCGTCTTCAGCGATGAGAGTAGCTTCTGCCTTGGTGCCAATGATGGTCGTATGCGTGTTTGGCGCCGTGCAGGTGAGCGCCACAATCAGGACTGCATACGACCGAGGCACACAGGGCCAACACCCGGCATCATGGTGTGGGGAGCGATCTCCTACACTGGCCGTACACCACTGGTGATCGTCGAGGGGACACTGAATAGTGCACGGTACATCCAAACCGTCATCGAACCCATCGTTCTACCATTCCTAGACCGGCAAGGGAACTTGCTGTTCCAACAGGACAATGCACGTCCGCATGTATCCCGTGCCACCCAACGTGCTCTAGAAGGTGTAAGTCAACTACCCTGGCCAGCAAGATCTCCGGATCTGTCCCCCATTGAGCATGTTTGGGACTGGATGAAGCGTCGTTTCACGCGGTCTGCACGTCCAGCACGAACGCTGGTCCAGCTGAGGCGCCAGGTGGAAATGGCATGGCAAGCCGTTCCACAGGACTACATCCAGCATCTCTACGATCGTCTCCATGGGAGAATAGCAGCCTGCATTGCTGCGAAAGGTGGATATACACTGTACTAGTGCCGACATTGTGCATGCTCTGTTGCCTATGTCTATGTGCCTGTGGTTCTGTCAGTGTGATCATGTGATGTATCTGACCCCAGGAATGTGTCAATAAAGTTTCCCCTTCCTGGGACAATGAATTCACGGTGTTCTTATTTCAATTTCCAGGAGTGTATGTACTTATGTCATAATTCCTGTAACACTGATATTTATGTTTATTTCTATTCTTTTGTGAAGCCTGTATTACTACAAATGTTATCTCTATTATTATGTTTTAATGATGTTTTCTGTATCTCTGTAATTGTATTCTCATGTTATAAAAATGTAATTGATACCAGTTTATCAAATTAAGTAACTTGTAAGCATTCATTTCACTGCATACATTTCTCTTGGTCATAGTATATGCAAAATATGTGAAAAAAGAGGACTGTTAGTGTTTGCACGTGTGTTAATAATTCAGCAAGGGACTGGATAACAGCATTGCTGGTTCTAGGGACATTTCAAAAAAAAATTTGTGAGTGCACAAGTGGTGGTTCATGGACTTGCTATATTCTCTGCAAGACTCTTCAATGGTGATTGTGCACCTGCACAGTCGCAACAGATGGCTACTGGCCGTCTCTACAAGGACTACAGTGGGTCTGCACCTTTTATGACCCACCAATACCATTATTTCTACAAGGACTGCAGTGGGTCTGCACCTCTGGTGGCCGACCAATACCCTACTCTCTACCAGGACTACAGTGGGTCTTCTCTGTGATGACCTACCTACCAATATTCTTCAAAACTTCGACTGACTCTGCTGTGGGGTTTGCTCTGTTGTGGCCCATTACCTGTCAGCATGTCAAGAGTCAGCACTGTCTTTCCGTTGGAAGGACAACACTACTTCAAGACTGCATGGAAATCCACTACTTCCGTGTGCATTCTCTTTTACTGCTCAGACTTTGAGAAAAAAAAAACACTTCAATTTTACTGTGATGAATGATCAGGACGGTCTTTATGGACTGTGAGAAAATTTTAGCTTTTGACCAACATTGCATCAATAAGTGTGTGCATTTGATACCTTTGTTATTGTAATTATGAAAAATTTTAACAAATATGTATTGGCCAGTGCCCAAAAGAATTCGTAAAATTTTTGTGGGGAGCATGGGGGCTATGTAAGTAGGCTGTTTAGGTTCTTATATTAGTAACTCCACTGACACGTAGCGCTCTGTATGAAAATAACTGGCTGTGCTGCATGCAGTCTGTGGCTGGTTTGCATTGTTGTTGACTACTGTAGTGTTGAGCAGCTGGATGTTAACAGCGCGTAGCGTTGCGCAGTTGGAGGTGAGCCGCCAGCAGTGATGGATGTGGGGAAGTGAGATGGCGGACTTTTGAGAGTGGATAATCTGGATGTGTGTCCATCAGAAACAGTACATTTGTAAGAATGATTGTCATGAACGGCTACGTATATTATGTCTATTAAGGTAAATACATTGTTTGTTCTCTATTAAAATCTTTCATTTGCTAACTATGCCTATCAGTAGTTAGTGCCTTCCGTAGTTTGAATCTTTTATTTAGCTGGCAGTACTGGCGCTCACTGTATTGCAGTAGTTCGAGTAACGAAGATTTTTGTGAGGTAAGTGATTTGTGAAAGGTATAGGTTATTGTTAATCAGGGCCATTCTTTTGTAGGGATTATTAAAAATCAGATTGCGTTGCGCTAAAAATATTGTGTCAGTTTAAACACAGTCATGTATAATTTTTCTAAGGGGACGTTTCACCCTCAAAGGCGCCATCCTGATCAGAATATTCTTATTCGCCTGGAGCAACGCCTTTGGGAAACCAATTATCTTTATCCATAAGTAATGGACACAGGTCGTTCAAGAACTAAACATACTCCACAAACAGAGAACGCGATTCTTGAAACCGTTTACCAATCACTTGGTGATAAGGGAAATGCGACCATTGTGATGAAGACCGAAGATTATGAGCGAAAGATCCGACACCTATCAGGTCCGACGACGTACGCAAAACTAAGCGCAAATCCGACGCAGTGTATCACACACACCACAAATTATATCAGAAGCGTAATAGAGCTAAACACTCGGCGAAGTAAGAAATCAGAAAAAGAAATGTCGGGTACGGCCTTTCTACCATACATTACCAGAGTGACGGACAGAATCGACCGTATACTGCGCAAACACGGCGATTTCCAAACCCACAAGGAAGATCAAAGAGTGTCTTAAATCGGCAGAGGTGAAAAGGAACCCACTTGCAATGTCAGGAATATACCGCATACCATGCACATGCGGAAAAGTTTGTGTCGGAATGACTGGACGATCAATCAACACCAGGATCAAAGAACATATGCGACTTCGCAGGTTGGGGCAGGTGGAGAAATGGGCCTTGGAAGAGCACGAACTGTGTGAGACCGACCACGTAGTAAAATTCGCCGACACGTCAGTTCTGGCTGTAGCGAAGCAGTATCACACACACTTCTTCAGAGAAGCTATAGAAATAGAAAAAACACGGGAATAACTTCAACGAGAAAGAAGAAAGCCTTATTAAGGTAAACGGATCCTGGCTTCCGTGAGCTCGGCTCCAGTTCACCACCGTCAATGGAGGGTGAAGCTTTGATAATGCAAGCCTCTCGTGCTGGCGAAATGTCAGTAAAATCATCAAACGAATGTCGGCCGAAGAACCCGAGACAGAAGCCAATAGGCAGTTTGTCAACATTTGCACTGTTGAGATGGCCTGTACAGGCAGGCTGTAGTGATGTCCAACGACTTCACTGGAATGTTGGCATAGAGTCAGTCTGCATAGAGAACTAGAGAGAGGAAATATACTCTCCTACCTATTTTTCGTATACAGAAAATTATTAAAGATTTTGTTACAACTTTATACTCCTTCAGCAATACTCTAGAAAGTTAATGGCCAGAGCAGATGTTGATGGAGCCTGGTTGGGCGCTAAAAGCATGAGGTATTTTTTATGGTTCTTAGTACATAGAAACGGCATGATGGTAGTTGAAAGCAACTGGTGGCGAGCCCATCCCTCAGTAAATCTTGCCCAACAGGCCCACAGCCATACAGGGCAGACACAGCAGCCCCTATTCGAGACAGGTCTCCAGCAGGACAATGCCGCTATACCTGCACTGGTGCTAGCCAAAGGCTGGGCTGGGGGTGCCAGACTGAAGGGACACATCTACACAGTGGAGTCATAAACCGGACATTGTGTGCAGAGCAATGCGTAATAAAAGTTCACAAGTTTTCGTGTTCACTGATACTGCAAACAGGCTTGTGACTTACTTCCATCGACTGCTTTGGTTTATAAGAAACTCCGGCGTCTGGGAAAAGTTTAGAGATAGAATCTTTATTACACCTCATAGTTTGGACTAACATGCTCCAAGGCACAGACAGTTTAGATAAAAATCTTTAAGATTCTATCTGTTTGCTTGTTGCTGTGGGAAGTGACGTGACTTTGGAGAAAAATATCTTCTCCCTCCATGAAACTGGCGGTTTCTTTTTTTTTTTTTTTTTCAGAGACGCAGGTTTCTTAACTCTTGCGATAGTTCGACATGAGTTTGTGCTGTCGTGTAGGATGGGAGATTTAGCGCCTCTAAAGCCCTGTGATTGGCTCAAGATGGAATGAAGGAGGTGTCGTTAGTGCACTTTACAGTAAAACAGTATTTTTTTATCTGGAGAGGTGCGAGGCACTCGAGTTCTAGACTTCGGTCTGGAAGCATCTTCTGATCAAAATTCTGGCATGTGTGACTGGTACTTGGGACCTGTCCTGAGAGCCGGCCAGGGTGGCCGAGCGGTTCTAGGCGCTACAATCTGGAACCGCGCGATCGCTATGGTTGCAGTTTCGAATCCTGCCTCGGGCATGGATGTATGTGATGTCCTTAGGTTAGTTAGGTTTAAGTAGTTCTAAGTTCTAGGGGACTGATGACCTCAGAAGTTAAGTCCCATAGTGCTCAGAGCCATTTGAACCATTTTTGAACCTGTCCTGAGACTGACATCACTTGTGGGTAGACTGGGGAACCTGTGGTGAAGTTCTTACTATATTGACAGTGTGACTTCAAATGTCTCGGACCACTCGTTTGCCGAGGGCACACTAATTCGCTTTTGGTTTACCAGTCTTGACGTTTGGTATCCTCGTGTGCTTTGTTGTATACGTGAGTCCTTGGTACGAGCAGTGAATGGGTGTGTCACACACGGAAATCTACCATGATTTCAGAGATCTGATAGAGAGTAAATTGCGATCCATTTGCCTGATCGCTAGACAGTGAGATTTTGCATTTCTTTCGTGGGTGCGATCGATTCACAGGTGCCCCCATCTCGCCAGCAGAGGCGAGCAGACAGGGTAACGCATTGCTGCTCCGGCCTTGTCAGGGCGTACAGATCTCAATCTCCACTTGCTCTCAGCTTCACCTATGTAGACTTCTGTAGGTTATCAATCAATTCAAACTGTATTCTCCACATTTTTAGAGCCAGAGTACTTGACTCAC
Source organism: Schistocerca piceifrons (assembly GCF_021461385.2). Classification (NCBI taxonomy): domain Eukaryota; kingdom Metazoa; phylum Arthropoda; class Insecta; order Orthoptera; family Acrididae; genus Schistocerca; species Schistocerca piceifrons. Next base: position 395,042,256 of record NC_060138.1, on the reverse strand, counting down.
TTCTGCCATCCAGGATCCTTGTCGACTGTTATCTCAACCCAAATGTTAGTTGTTTACTGTATTCAATCAATAACTATAATTTATGTCTGTTTTTCTTTTAAAAAATAAATGTTGCTAGTAAATTTTACTACATTCTCAATAATTTTATAGTCAGGACCACAGGTTAACTTTCATTGTGCCAGGATAACTTTCAAACTGAAAGCCTTTTCTTCGCAGATAAAAGTTCATTTATGCTGTGTAAGCGAGTTATTCTTAGAGAGTCCTGATTTTTGCAAGAACTGTAATACGTTTCTCCTCGCCAATTTCTGAGCAGTCAGGCAGTGTTATTAATTCAGAGTTTCATTGCTATCACGAGTTAGCAAATACTATGGTGATCATTATTGAGGCCACATATTCATGTGCCATCTCCCTAAGTCGATAATTTGTGCTTGGCACACCTAGGTCTCTATGTGCCAGTTGGTCGATAAACCATATCCTCCCAAGAAGACATAACAAGTCCACCACACTCTGTATACACATAAAAATACTCTTTAACACGAATTATATTTAAGATCTTTAATTCAAAAATAGTTGCCATTCATTAGTTCTGACTAAGGTCTTCGGCATGTTTCCCTAGGTCATGCTGATCAAATTTGAGAGTCTGTTCGTGGGCTGCAGTGTGCCTACTAACACAGGTGGGAAGTGGTCGTCAAACAGCTGGTTTGTCATCGGTTTTGCAGCCGGGCTGTAGCGTATGCGATCGCACTGCGCTCTGTAATTTTGCACACGAGCGGTATTTGCCCACACACAAGCACAGTAGCCTATACTATCAGCGCCTGCCCGTGAGCGCAGCTGATGAGGTAGCATTGGTACAGCTTGCCTTAGTTGCAAGGCAAATGCCAGAACTGGGCATCCTACGCTACGTAATTCAATCGAGATTGCGCTTCTCCCACTACCAGGCTGCCTGGTTTTTGACTCAGGAGTCCGACACTCTACCTTCAACGGAAGACAATGAAAAATGTAAAAGAAATTGCTTGGTGCACGAATGGGGGGGGGGGGCAGAGAGCTGATAGCAGAGAGCGGTACTCACTCGGCGCCCCTGGAGCCGGGCAGCGATCCGCCGGTGCTGTTGCCGGGAGAGCTGCCCCTGGAAGCGGGGCCCTGCCGCCGCGACCCCCTGCTGTCGCCGCCCCCGCCGCCTCCGCCGGCCCTCTTTGAGCGGCCGGGGCTAGTGCCGCGCTGACCCTGGCCGGTCATCTCGCCGTCTGCAGCATTCAGCGATCCTGTGGGCACACCGCAGGTGTCGTTGCATTCAGTGGGCCTATATACATGGTGAAGCAAAATGCCCTAGTAGTGTCTGAGCAGTGTAGGGGGTGTCGAATCGAGCAAATGTTCCCAGATAACTGCAGGTCGGAAATGCAAAGGTATGGAGCTACGACCATAAACACATACACAACATGTGACTAGTGTGCAGTGAGCGAACGTGCTTGGGTGCGCCTATCAGCTGAGCCAAATTTTAGGTCCATCCCTCCTCCCTAGCCCCGTCACCGCTCACCAATGGAAAACTAACATTTGGCAATTTCTTATAGATATTTTCGAAATTATAATTTTATAGATAGGTTGAATGAAAACGAACACTTATTGAAAAATATTTCTCCCATAACGTGTCTGAAGGAATATGCACTGCAGCGACTATAGCTGTTATGAAATACATGTATGCACTGCAGTATCGTATTTATCCGTCGATGCTGGGCAAGTAACTTTCAAATAAAATGTCTCTCCTGTATGGGAATATATACGAGTGTCACTCCAAAAGAAATGCACACTATTTTTTTTTAAATCCATCTTTTATTCTACATGTTTGAAAGTTTTACAGTGTGTAGATACATCCTTTAGGAACAATATTTTCATTTCTCCACATAATTTCTATCCCTCTCAACTGCCTTACGCCATCTTGGAACCAGCGCCTGTATACCTGCACGGTAAAATTCTGGACCAACCTGTTGGAGCCATTGTTTGGCATCGTGCACAATGGAGTCATAATCTTCAAACCGTGTTCCACGAAGAGTCTTTCAGTTTCCCAAAGAGATGATAGTCGCACGGAGCCAGGTCAGGACTGTAAGGCGGGTGTTTCAGTGTTGTCCATCCCAGTTTTGTGTTCGCTTCCATGGTTTTTTGACTGACATGTGGCCGTGCATTGTCGTGCAACAGCAAAACATGCTGCTTTTGCCGATTTGTTCGAACACGACTCAGTCGAGCTTGAAGTTTCTTCAGTGTCGTCACATATGCATCAGAATTTATGGTGGTTCCACTTAGAATGATGCCCACAAGCAAGAATCCTTCGGAATCGAAAAACACCGTAGCCATAACTTTTCCAGCAGAAGGTGTGGTTTTGAATTTTTTTCCTTGGGTGAATTTGCATGATGCCACTCCACTGAGTGCCTCTTCGTCTATGGTGAAAAATGATGGAGCCATGTTTCATCAGCTGACACAATTCTTCCAAGAAATTCATCTCCACCATTCTCGTACTGTTCCAAAAGTTCGGTGCATACCGTTTTTCTTGTTTCTTTTTGAGCCACTGTCAACATCCTGGGAACCCACCTGGCACAAACCTTTTTAACGCCAACACTTTCAATATTCTGCAAACACTTGCTTCCCCTATGCCAACGTAGTGTGACAATTTGTTCACTGTGATGCGTCTGTCAGCTGTCACCAATTCGTTAACTCTCTATACATTGTCTGGAGTGTGTGCAGTACGAGGCCTGCCGCTGCGACGACAACCCTCAATATTGCCGTGCCCGCTTTCATCACGTAACCCACTGTCTGCGATCGACAGCAGCATCTCCATACACCTTCTTCAACCTCTTGTGGATGTTTCCCACTGTCTCGTTTTCACAGCACAGGAATTCTATGACAGCACGTTGCCTCTGATGAACGTCAAGTGTAGCAGCCACCTTGAAGACATGCTGTGACGGCGCCACTCACGGAAACAGGTTGAACTAAGTTTGAAAACAAGCGGGAAGGATGTATCTACACACTGTAAGACTTTCACAAATGCAGAATGAAAACTGTATTTTTACAAAAGTAGTGTGCGTTTCTTTTGGTGTGACCCTCGTATAATGTGTGTACGAGTACAGGCAGGAACGACGACATATGAAAGCCGGCGTCTGGCGGTGACGCGTGCTCGGATAGGCAAAGTAATTAAGGCGGCCACTCGCAAGCAAGGGGGAAATCCAGGTTCGGGTCTAGCGCAAATTCTCAACTTCGTCATTCCATTATACAGCTGAAGGTAGGACCATATTCGCAAGGGCGAATACAATTGATGTATCTCTTATTTCCGCGTTGCATTAAAATTGATAAGATGTTCACCTACTGAAATACAGGCGGTTGTCAGGGAGATTGCGGAGCTGCGTTCTTGTAAGTTATTAGAACGTTATACACGGAAGAAGCTCAAGTTTAAGAGTAAAAATACTGGCTGGCGGAGTGGCTGGTAAATTACGTCATATACGAGCCACCTTTTCTACTTCCTACTTTCACCGCCGCACCTTGCTTCAGACATCAAATGGCAGAACCATGGACCTTGCCGTTGGTGGGGAGGCTTGCGTGCCTCAGCGATACAGATGGCCGTACCGTAGGTGCAACCACAATGGAGGGGTATCTCTTGAGAGGCCAGACAAACGCGTGGTTCCTGAAGAGGGGTAGCAGCCTTTTCAGTAGTTGCAGGGGCAACAGCCTGGATGATTGACTGATCAGGCCTGGTAACACTAACCAAAACGGCCTTGCTGTGCTGGTACTGCGAACGGCTGAAAGCAAGAGGAAACTACAGACGTAATTTTTCCCGAGGGCATGCAGCTTTACTGTATGGTTAAATGATGATGGTGTCCTCTCGGGTAAAATATTCCGGAGGTAAAATAGTCCCCCATTCGGATCTCCGTGCGGGAACTACTCAGGAGGACGTCTTTATCGGGAGAAAGAAAGCTAGCGTTCTACGGATCGGAGCGTGAGGTGTCAGATCCCTTAATCGGGCAGGTAGGTTAGAAAATTTAAAAAGGGAAATGGAGAGCTTAAAGTTAGATATAGTAGGAATTAGTGAAGTTCGGTGGCAGAAGGAACAAGACTTTTGGTCAGGCGAATACAGGGTTATAAATACAAAATCAAATAGGGGTAATGCAGCAGTCGGTTTAATAATGAATAAAAGAATAGGAGTGCGGGTAAGCTACGACAAACAGCATAGTGAACGCCTTATTGTGGCCAAGATAGACACGAAGCCCACGCCTACTACAGTAGTACAAGCTTATATGCCAAATAGCTCTGCAGATGACGAAGGAATTGAAGAAATGTATGATGAAATAAAATATATTATTCAGGTAGTGAAGGTAGACGAAAATTTAATAGTCACGGGTGACTGGAATTCGGTAGTAGGAAAAGGGAGACAAGGAAGCGTAGTAGGTGAATGTGGATTGGGGCTAAGAAATGAAAGAGGAAGCCGCCTGGTAGAATTTTGCACAGAGCACAACTTAATCATAGCTAACACTTGGTTCAAGAATCATAAATGAAGGTTTTATACATGGAAGAAGCCTGGAGATACTGACAGGTTTCAGATAGATTATATAATGGTAAGACAGAGATTTAGGAACCAGGTTTTAAATTGTAAGACATTTCCAGGGGAAGATGTGGACTCTGACCACAATCTGTTGGTTATGAACTGTAGATTAAAACTGAAGAAACTGCAAAAAGGTGGGAATTTAAGGAGATGGGACCTGGATAAACTGACTAAACCAGAGGTTGTACAGAGTTTCAGGGAGAGCATAAGGAAACAATTGACAGGAATGGGGGAAAGAAATACAGTAGAAGAAGAATGGGTAGCTTTGAGAGATGAAGTAGTGAAGGTAGCACAGGATCAAGTAGGTAAAAAGACGAGGGCTAGTAGAAATCCTTGGGTAACAGAAGAAATATTGAATTTAATTGATGAAAGGAGAAAATATAAAAATGCAGTAAATGAAGCAGGCAAAAAGGCATACAAACGTCTCAAAAATGAGATCGACAGGAAGAGCAAAATTGCTAAGCAAGCATGGCTAGAGGACAAATGTAAAGATGTAGAGGCTTATCTCACTAGGGGTAAGATAGATACTGCCTACAGGAAAATTAAAGAGACCTTTGGAGAAAAGACAATCACTTGTATGAATATTAAGAGCTCAGATGGAAACCCAGTTCTAAGCAAAGAAGGGGAAGCAGAAAGGTGGAAGGAGTATATAGAGGGTCTATACAAGGGTGATGCACTTGAGGAAAATATTATGGAAATGGAAGAGAATGTAGATGAAGACGAAATGGGAGATACGATACTGCCTGAAGAGTTTGACAGAGCACTGGAAGACCTGAGTCGAAACAAGGCCCCCGAGTAGACAACATTCCATTAGAACTCCTGACGGCCTTGGGAGAGCCAGTCCTGACAAAACTCTACCATCTAGTGAGCAAGATGTATGAGAAAGGTGAAATACCCTCAGACTTTAAGAAGAATATAATAATTCCAATCTCAAAGAAAGCAGGTGCTGACAGATGTGAAAATTAATGAACAATCACTTTAATAAGTCACGGATGTAAAATACTAACGTGAATTCTTTACAGACGAATGGAGAAACTGGTAGAGGCCGACCTCGGGGAAGATCAGTTTGGATTCCGTAGAAATATTGGAACACGTGAGGCAATACTGACCCTACGACTTATGTTAGAAGCTAGATTAATGAAAGGCAAGCCTACGTTTCTAGCATTTGTAGACTTAGAGAAAGCTTTTGACAATGTTGACTGGAATACTCTCTTTCAAATTCTAAAGGTGGCTGGGGTACAATAGAGGGAGCGAATGGCTATTTACAATTTGTACAGAAGCCAGATGGCAGTTATAAGAGTCGAGGGATGTGGAAGGGAAGTAGTGGTTGGGAAGGGAGTGAGACAGGGTTGTAGCCTCTCCCTGATGTTATTCAATCTGTATTTGAGCAAGCAGTGAAGGAAACAAAAGAAAAATATGGAATAGGTATTAAAATCCATGGAGAAGAAATATAAACTTTGGGGTTCGCCGATGACATTTTAATTCTGACAGAGACAGCAAAGGACTTGGAAGAGCAGCTGAACGTAATGGACAGTGTCTTGAAAGGAAGATATAAGATGAACATCAACAAAAGCAAAACGAAGATAATGGAATGTAGTCGAATTAGGTCGGGTGATGCTGAGGGACTTAGATTAGGAAATGAGACACTTAAAGTAGTAAAGGAGTTTTGCTATTTGGGAAGCAAAATAACTGATGATGGTCGAAGTAGAGAAGATATAAAATGTAGACTGGCAATGGCAAGGAAAGCATTTCTGAAGAAGAGAAATTTGTTAACATCGAGTATAGATTTAACTGTCAGGAAGTCGTTTCTAAAAGTATTTGTATGGAGTGTAGCCTTGTATGGAAGTGAAACGTGGACGATAAATAGTTTGGACAAGAAGAGAATAGAAGCTTTCGAAATGTGGTGCTACAGAAGAATGCTGAAGATTAGATCGGTAGATCACATAACTAATGATGAAGTATTGAATAGAATTGGGGAGAAGAGGAGTTTGTGGCACAACTTGACAAAAAGAAGGGACCGGTTAGTAGGACATGTTCTGAGGCATCAAGGGATCACAAATTTAGCACTGGATGGCAGCGTGGAGGGTAAAAATCGTAGAGGGGGACCAAGAGATGAATACACTAAGCAGATTCAGAAGGATGTAGGTTGCAGTAGGTACTGGGAGATGAAGAAGCTTGCACAGGATAGGGTAGCATGGAGAGCTGCATCAAACCAGTCTCAGGACTGAAGACCACAACAACAAGACTGGTTGACCAAACCCTTCCTGATGACTCAATTTCTATGTAAAAGAAATATATGGCAGTAGTTATTGCAATTACCGTATTATGACCGTGCATTGCACTTTGCATGGTTGCAGTATTACTTTTTGAAATATTTTCAGCATGTTGCTGATCACGAAGTTCAAACGGAAAGACGAGTTAAGTTGTCCGCTGCGTACAGGAGGATTGCAGAACAGTTGTTAGGAGCTAGAGAAGTTATAAAATTCGCAGTCAGGTACTTAAGAATTTATTTCTTTATGATTTGTAAGAAGAGTGATTAATTTGCGTTTCCTTTGTTCTCAATCAGAATTTATTATTGTCAGAGATGTAACGTCACATATCTGCGTACGTCTTTCAGCAGAACAAATTTGAATTGCAAATATTCACGATTTTAAAAAATAACACGGAATCAGTGTCAGTTCTAAAATGTACACAAGGTATAAAATGGCAGGACATTGGCGGAGCTGTCATTTCTACTACGATGATTCACGTGAAATGGTTTCCGAAGTGGTTATGGTCGCACAATGGGTTTTAACAGGATTTGAAAGCGGAATGGTAGTTGGAGCTAGACGCATTGGACATTCCATTTCGAAAATCGTTAGGGGACTCAATATTCAGGGATCCACAGTGACAAGAGAGTGCCGAGAATACTACATTTTAGGCATTACCTCTTGCCGCGGACAACACAGTGGCCGATAGTCTCTCTTAATGACCGAGAGCGGGGCGTTTGCGTAGAGTTGTCAGTATTAAAAGACAAGCAACACTGCGTGAAATAACCGCAGAAATCAACGTGGAGCGCACGGCGAACGTATTTGTTTGGACAGAGCGGCGAAGTTCGGCGCTAAAAGGCTATGACAGCAGACGATATTGCCTGCAGAGCTTCTCCTGGGCTCGTGATCGCATCGGTTGAATCCTAGACGACTGTAAAACGTGGCCTGCTCAGATAAGCCACTACTTCAGTTGGTAAGAGCTGATTGACGGTATGGTCGAGTCATGGACCCGAGTTGTCGACAAGACACTTTGGAAGCTGGTGGCGGCTCCAAAACGCTGTGAGCTGTGTTTGCATGTACTGGTCTGGGTCCTCTGATCCAAATGAACCGGTCATTGACTGGAAATGATTATGTTCGGCTATTTGGAGACAATCTACAGGTAGTAATGGACTTCATGTTCCCAAACCGATGTCGTGTCAATGGGCTACAACTGTTCGCGATTGGTCTGTCGATTGGTCTGTAGAACATTCTGGACAATTCGAGCGAATGATTTGGATACCCAGACCGCCCGACATAAATCCCATCGAACATTTGTGGGACGTAATAGACAGATCAGTTCGTGCACAACATGCTGCACGGGCATCACTTTTGCAATTATGGACGGCTACAGAGGCAGCACGGCTCAATATTTCTACAGGGACTTCCAACGACTTGTTGAGTCCATGCCACGTCGTGTTGCAGAATTACGCAGGGCAAAATGAGATCCGACACGATATTAGCAGGTATCTCATGACGTTTGCCACATCAGTGCATAGTACCAAGTGTCAAACTTTACTGCAGTTGTTGATTTCATATTAAGCTTTACCCCGTAAACATCACAGAAAATTCGTGTGTAACATGACCAGCTATGGATAGCAATTCATAGTTCGCCTAGCTTCTTCTGTTCAACTGGAACCATTACTTTCAACTAATTTTATCAGTATCTGCGATCTTTAACATAACAGGTATTAGCTGGAACAAATGCACACACTTCCGTACACTATCCGCATACTGGCCGTCTTTGTATGGTCGTGCATGCACACTGGTACGTTTCTGACCTATAATCAGCTGGAAAATTCCTCTCCGTTCGACGTCTCATACCCTACTCTGACTTATTGGACTGCCAGACTGTTTTTCTCCATGTCGTGCCCGATCCTTTAGCGATAGCCATAGTTCCCACGGAATCTAGAATTACGTCACGTCCAAATGGCATGCAGTTACCTACCGAACATAAGGAAAGCTGTATTTGATAAGCGAAAGCAAAGCAGCATTTCTAGTGCATTATTTCATAACAGATTGGACAAATGGCGTTCCCGTGTGGCTGTATATCAAATACGGAGTGAATGGAACAGTCCGTTGTTACTCAGAACATACTTTGAGGAAACATCTAGGATAGTGAAAGGAAAGCTATGAGTTATGATTTTCTGTACGTACACACAATAACGGGAACCGACCACAGTAATAAGTTTCATACGTTTTATTTCATCGACACACTAAGCTTTACATAACTTTTCTCGTCTTTGCCCAAGGTATTTTGATTAATCTTTTGGATCTCATAACGTGACTTACACTGAGAACATGCATAAAATCGATAGCAGTTATGACATTTAGAATAGCTGTAGGGTAAAAAAGGGGGAACAGTAATTCCAGTGTGACCAAATTACAAAATGAAGCCTATCGATAGTTTCTACATCGAAAAAGGCGTACTAATTCAAAAAAAAGTACAAGACAATCGAAATTACGCAGACTTTAATAAAAATTTAGTACAGAAAATTGATGTGCAAGTAAAATTCGTAAAGTATAGAGCATTATGAGCATTAAATCACGTTAGTTGAACTGAGAGATGACATACAATATATCAGAAAGACGTAGCTGTATTTGCAGCAACAAATAAATTTGGGACAGAAACATCTCCGGATCGTTAAAAACAAACCTGAAGCCCTATCGCGCACGCTATAAAACCCCATATATACACAGGACTGGTGATTACATGACACCTGGACTACTTGGACAATCAGAGGCGATATCCTCGTTGGCCATTCTCCTTATACAGGATCTCTGTTCAAGGTGCTTCAATCAGGACACCTTGTATTGTTTGCCGAAATTAGAGATACTCTAACCAAACAACTTTGGACATCTAGGAGGCAAAGTTTCACTGTTTGTTGACGACATACGCGGAACAATTTAGAAGAATTTCACCATGGATTACCAGTGAAGCACATTTTTCGAATAGGCAGTATGATACCGTAAATTGTTTTTGCTAGCGCTCGTATGGTTTTTGTTAAATAACAATGTAACCTTACTCATGTGCAACTATTTCGTTAGGTTTTGAAGCAAAGTCTCAAGTGAACATTAGAAACTCTGATGACGGAGATCTCGCTCCGAAATAAGATTGATTCAAAAAGAAAGAACAGATTTCAGATTTTTATTACAAACAATGAAAGATAGAAACATATTGCGCACGTCACTGGATAGCGGAAGTTCAAAGTTTTATATTCACACAACAGTTTGCCAAACACTGAACATGAGCACCATGTGTTACTCGAGAAGTATTGAAACGTAGTGCATTTTATTCAACACACGAATCAACAGGTCCCAATTTATTGAAATGACGGCTTCAAAAATTCGATTTCTCAGCTTTTGAACAGTAGCTGCCATAGGTGGGACAAAGATTATGTCTTTTAATAAAATCTTCTCGATTTACAAGCTGAGTCACTTCGAATAAAACACTCAAGCTTTCGATCGCTCTCTCCGCTGTCGTCAACAGGAGTTAAAAACACTGACAGCCGGTGCTGGAACGGTCTTCTGCTTATACAGATGTAATGGCAGCCTCTAGAACGTTCCAGGGAGGGTCAAAGTGATGCATCCGAGGAAGACAAGGTGGGCAGTTCTTCAGACCAAGAATTTTGTGTGCCAGTCATAAATCTGCTTATGCAGAGGCGGCTTCTTACTGAATCGACGACGGAATGCATTTGGCACATGTATGATGGATGACTTCGCGCAAATTCTAACACACAAAATTATTTCTATTATGGTGTATTCACCATGTTGCAACAAACAAATAACAGCACAGCCGTGTCAAAACTTCAAACCTTCCTCTATCCAGTGACATGCGCAATGTGTTTCTATCTTTTACAGTTCGTCCGTAATAAACAGTTGTTTCTTTTCGATTCACCCGGTGTGTGCAGGCAATACAAAGAAAATCAAAATGTATGAAATATGGGCAGTTGAGGGACTCCGTAAAACACATATCGGGGCTTAGAGGGTAGTTAGATAGGGACTGAGCTTTATATTTAATGTCTCATTATCAACAGTGTCGTCAAAGACAGAGTACAAACTCTTGTGGACAAACATGAGATGGAAAAGGGCCGCGTCCTGGATTATAGTTCTACCCTGAACTGCTTTTGGGGATTTGAATCTCACATCTCCCAAGATCGGATCCATTTAACGTCTCGTCGACATCGGTGACAGTACAGACATAGTACATGGTCTGATAAAGTAGGCTGTGGCAAGATCGGTTGTGGCTCCTTTAAGGACCCATTTGACATTCGCTTGACTTTATGAATAGAGCACCACCAAACACGTACATCAGGATAGCTGCACAAAGATGTGTCCGCATCTCTAGAATACAATTCCATTGTTAACAATTGGACCACATTGCTCGGATTAACTGATGACGAACTGCGTCAAAACTATGTGATGCGGCCCGCCACAAACTCCCCTCTTGTGCCAACCTCTTCATCTCGCACCAGCACTTGCAACCTTCGTCATCAATTATTTGCTGGATGTATTCCAATCTCTGTCTCTACAGTTTTTGTCCTCTACAGTTCCCTTCATGTCTTAAAAGATGTCTTATCATTCTGTCCTTTCTCCTTCTCAGTGTTTTCCACGTTTTCCTTTCCTTTCCTCTCCGATTCTGCACAGAGCATCCCCATTCCTTACCTTATCTGTCCACCTAATTTTCAACATTGTCAGTGGCACAACATCCCAAATGCTTCCATTCTCTACTTTTCCAGTTTTCCCACAGTCCATGTTTCACCACCATGCAATGCTGTGTCAAAATGTACATCATCAGAAATTTCTTCCTCAAATTAAGGACTGTGTTTCATCCTAGTAGACTTCTCTTGGCCACGAATGCCCTTTTCGCCAGTGCTAGTCTGCTTTTCATGTCCTCCTTACTCTGTCCGACGTTTGTAATTTTGCTGCGTAGGTAGGAGAATTCCTTAACTACTTCGCCACCATCAGCCCAGATGTTAAGTTTCTCGTTGTTCTCATTTCTGCTGTTTCTTAACACTTTCGTCTTCCTTCGATTTACTCCCAAACCACATTCTGCACTGATTAGACCGCTCATTCCATTCAGCAGATCACGTAATTCTTCTTCACTTTCACTCAGAATAGCAATGGAATCAACGAATCTTATCATTGATATCCTTTCTCTTTGAATTTTAATTCCATTCCTGAACCATTTTATTTCTATCATTGCTTCTTCGATGTACAGATTGAACAGTAGGGGCGAAAGACTACATCGCTGTCTTATACCCTTTTAAACGGAGCCCTTCGTTCTTGGTCGTCCATTCTTATCATTCCCTCCTGGCTGTTGTACACATTGTAGATTACCCGTCTCTCCCTATAGCTTACCCCTATTTTTCTCAAAATTTCGAACATCTTGCACCATTTTAAATCATCGAACGCTTTTTCCAGGTCGAAAAATCCTATGAACTTATCTTATTTTTTTTATCTTACTTCCATCACCAATCGAAAACTCAGAATGGTCTCTCTGGAGCCTCTAGCTTTCCAAAAGCCAGCCTGATCGTCACCTAACACATACTCAGTCTTCTTTTCCATTCTTCTGTATAGTATTCCTGTCAGCAACTTGGATGCATAAACTGTTAAGCTAATCGTGCGATAATTGTCGCACTTGTCAGCTCTTGCAGTCTTCGGAATTGTGTGGATGACATTTTTCTGAAAATGAGATGGTACGTTGCCACACCCATACATTCTACAAACTGATGTGAATAGTCGTTTTGTTGCCACTTCCCCCAATGATTTTAGAAATTCTGATGGAATGCCTTCTATCCCCCGTGCCTTATTTGATCTTCAAATGGTTCAAATGGCTCTGAGCACTATGGGACTTAACATCTGAGGTCATCAGTCCCCTAGACAGAACTACTTAAACCTATCTAACCTAAGGACATCACACACATCCATACCCAAAGCAGGATTCGCACCTGCGACTGCAGGGGTCGCGCGGTACCAGACTGAAGCACCTAGAACTGCTCGGCCACTGCGGCCGGCTGATCTTAAGTCCTCCAAAGCTCTTTTTAATTTCGGTCCTAATACTGGATCCCCTAACCCTTCTAATTCGACTCCTCTTTCTTCTTCTGTCATATCAGACAAATCTTTCCCCTCATAGAGGCCTTCAATGTGTTCTTTCTACCTATCCACTCTCTGCTCTGCGTTTAAGAGTGGAATTCCCGTTGCACTCATAATATCACCACCCCTGCTTTTAATTTCACCAAGGTTGTTTTGACTCTCCTGGATGCTGAGTCAGTCCTTACAACTATCATTTCTTTTTCGATTTTCTCACATTTTTCATGCAACCATTTCGTATTACCTTCCCTGAACTTCCTAGTTATTTCATTCCTCAGTGAATTTTATTTCTGTACTCCTGTATTGCCCTGACCATTTTTGGTGCTTCTTTCTTTCTTTCATTGATCAGCTTAAGTATTTCTTTTGCTACGCCAGGTTTCTTTGCAGTTACTCTCTTTTTACCTATGTTTTTCTTTCCAACTTCTGTGATTGCCCTTTTTAATTATGTCCATTCCTCTTCAGCTGTACTGCCTGCTGAACTATTCATTATTTCTGCATCTTTAGCCTTAGAGAACTTCAATCATATCTCTTTATTCCCTAGTACTTCTGTAACCCACATTTTTGCGGTTTGATTACCCTGACTAATGTCTTAAATTTCAACCTACTCTTCATCACTACTATGTTGTGATCTGAATCTATATCTGCTCCTGAGTACGCCTTACAATCCAATATCTGATATCGGAATCTCTGTCTGACAATGATGTAATCTAAATGAAATCTTCCCGTATCACCCTGCCTATTCCAAGTATGCCTCCTCCTCTTGTGATTCTTGAACAGAATATTCGCTGAGTATTAGCTGAAATTTATTACAGAACTCAGTCTTTCTCCTCTCTCATTCCTTCTCCCAAGCCCATATCCTCCAGTAACCTTTTATTCTATTCTTTCGCCTGCAAATGCGTTCTAGTTCCCCATGAATATTAGACGTTCATCTCCCTTCACGTACTGTATTACGTTTTCAATATCCTCATATACTTTCTCTATCTCTTCATCTTCAGCTTGCAACGTTTGTATGTATACCTGAACTACTGATGTCGGTGATGGTTTGCTGTCGATTCTAATAAGAAAAACCCTATCACTGAACTGTTCACAGTAACTCATTGTCCATCCTACCTTCCTATTCGTAACGAATCCTAGTCCCGAATCCTACTCATGTTATACCATTTTCTGCTGCTGTTGATATTACCCTGTACTCATCTGACCAGAAATCCCTGTCTTCTTTGCATTTCTATTCACTGACCTCTACTATATCTAGACTGAGCCTCTGCATTTCATTTTTCAGATTTTCCAGTGTCCGTATCACATTCAAGCTTCTGACATTCCACGCCCCAGCTCGTAGAACGTCATTCTTTCGTTTAGTTATTCAACATTTTCTCATGGTCACCTCCCTCTCGGCCGTCTCCTCTCAGAAATCCGAATTGGGGACTATTCTTGAATCTTTTGCCGACGATTACATCATTAAGACACTTTTTCAATTACAGACCACATGTTCTGTTGATACCCGTCATGTGTCTTTAATGCAGTGGTTTCCATTGCATTCTGCATCTTCATGCCGTTTATTTAATCATATGGTGATTTTATACAATATACAGTTGATATAAGGCAGATGATTTTATACAATATACATATGATATTAGACAAGATTAAACCATAAAGTCCGTGTTTTTCAACCAGTTCATTAAGCTGGGTGTGAGAGTGAACAAGTCATCGGGAATTCCAGGGTATGAATGAAGTGGACAGCGTTGGACTAAATGTCCAGTTGTCTGCTCTTCTTGATTACATCCACACATTGGTGAACTGATCCAGCCCCATTTGTACCTGAAGTACCTACAGCAACCATGTCCAGTGCTTAACCTGTTGAGGCGGCACCAAAGGTTCCTCGGTAGGTCAAAACCTTTTGGCTTCTTTGTGGGATCAAGGTGATGGGCTCTTGTTCCCAATGTTTTTGTTGACCATTCATGCTTCCAGCTTTCATTTACACCAAAACCATCCGCGATGAGTTGTCCTGCAGTAACACTTGCTGGTCTCCTTGATTGCAATCGTTGCTGTGGTGGATGACAGAATTCCTGGTGCAGTGGTAGAGAGGGTGATGCAGAGAGTTTCTTGGCCTCCTTCAGTAGAGCTTGTTTCCGCCTTAAGTGAGGTGGAGGGATGTGACTCAGTACAGGTAACCAGTGGCATGGCGTTGATTTGATGGAACCAGTAATGCAGCGCATTGTGTCGTTAAGTTTTGTGTCTACCTTCTTCACATGTACACTTTCCAACCAGACAGGTGCACAGTACTCGGCAGCAGAGTACACAAGACTGATCATAGCTGATTCTTCCACCTTTGGGATAGTTTCCCACTCCAAGAACAAGAGTGTGCCCTGAACCGCTGTCCGCCCCTCCGCCCACTTTGACAAGGCCGTTGGCAGAATGGGGATGACATCTTATGCCGGAAGTCTTCAGCCGCCAAACTGATTATTGATCACAGTTTCAGCGGTGGCGGGTTTCGAACACCGGACAGAGGACGGGAGTTTCTTACTAATCAAGGGAGCTACCACTAGACCACGGGTGCAATCTACTTCATACTTCTACTTCTGAATATTAGTGGTTTGTTGTGTGTGACAATACTAAAGGTCTAATGAGCTCGGTCTAAGATATATATATATATATATATATATATATATATATATATATATATATATATAAGAAGAATTTAAAAGAACTGTTCCCAATAAGATACGTGAATGACAGGAACAGGTACGAAAGTTTATATATA
This sequence comes from Schistocerca piceifrons, assembly GCF_021461385.2. Classification (NCBI taxonomy): domain Eukaryota; kingdom Metazoa; phylum Arthropoda; class Insecta; order Orthoptera; family Acrididae; genus Schistocerca; species Schistocerca piceifrons. The sequence continues at coordinate 395,026,538 of NC_060138.1, read as the reverse complement.
TCCAATAGTGATTAAAGTAGTAGTTAAAACAGCTCCTAATAATTTCGTTTCGTAACTGCGAAGATCATTACAAACGTTTAGTTCATTCTTGGAAGCAAAGCTGGTTGTCTCCGCTTGGGGTGTTGTACATTTACTCTCGCAGATTATGGATATTATCTTAAAATGCCAAATATTGCACTAGAGATGAATTCGTGCTAATTTTATCATATCTTTAATTCTCTTTTTGTGTTTCTGGTAAAACGGAAATGTCGTGTGACTAGGGCCTCCCGTCGGGTAGACCGTTCGCCGGATGCAAGTCTTTCGATTTGACGCCACTTCGGTGACTTGCGCGTCGATGGGGATGAAATGATGATAATTAGAACAACACAACACCCAGTCCCTGAGAGGAGAAAATCTCCGACCCAGCCGGGAATCGAACATGGGCCCTTAGGATTGACAGTTTGTCGCGCTGACCACTCAGCTACCGGGGGCGGACTGTGTTTCTGGTTCATTATTTTGAATTTTTAGTATCATGTCTGAAATTAAATGCCGAATGTTTCACGATTTTTTATTTACTAATTGCAGTTATGCGTTAGTTGCATGTCAGTAAAATAATTGAAACAACTTGTGTTCCTAAGTAAATTATATTTTGCCTTCACTGTGGAAGAGAAAACGCGTAACAAATTCTGAGCATTTACTGCAGTAATTAACCGTGTTCCATTTTCTTTTGGCCGGCCTGTGTGGCCGAGCGGTTCTAGGCGCTTCAGTCTGGAACCGCGCGACCACTACGGTCGCAGGTTCGAATCCTGCCTCGGGCATGGATATGTGTGATGTCCTTAGGTTAGTTAGGTTTAAGTACTTCTGAGTTCTAGGGGACTGATGACCTCAGTTATGAAGTCCCATAGTGCTCAGAGCCATTTGAACCATTTTCTTTTCTTTATTGTCTGATACGTATAACCGTCAAAGAGGTAACTGATTTCTATAACAAAGAAGGTTATTAGTCATTTATTACTTATTTAGTTTTTTGACATAGAGTGATAATGTAAGTTGTCAATAATCTACGTATACAGGGCACCTCAGAAGGAATGGTCAGTATTTAGGTATATAACAGCAACGATCGTTCAGAGTTCGCAGCTTGTGGTCTAGTGGCTAGCGTTACTGCCTCTGGAAAAAAATATGGAAATTTGTGGTAAGTCCTATGGGACCAAACTGCTGAGGTCTTCGGTTCCTAAGCTTACATACAAACTTACGCTAAGGAACACACACACACACACATGCCCGAGGGAAGCCGCGCATACCGTGACAAGGCGCCTGAGACCGCACGGCTACCCCGCGCATTGCCTCTGGATCACAGGTCCCGTGCGCGATTCCAGGCCGGGTTGGGGATTTTCTCTGCCGGGGATTGGGTGTTTGTGTTATCATCATCATCATCATTCGTGACAGTGGTTAGATTGGAATGTGAAAAAATTGGACAGTGTGAAAGTTCGGACTTTGTACGGGCGCTGATGACCGCGCACTTGAGCGCCCCACAAACCAAACATCATCATCATCAACGATCGTTAGAAGCAAAAAGTATAAAACACATGGGCTAAAAGTGCATACCTTAAGAGCTTTGAGCATTTCTTCATTTCCAATGGTATGAAACAAAGCCCTTCTGCCGCAAGCACTTTGCTTTCCATATTTTGGGGAAGGGGGGGGGGGGGGCGGGGGCAACATGGACGAAAACAAGAAAAAATTGGTTAGTAAATATGGTCTCTAAAATGCCTATGTTGACTAGAAGAGATGTATGTACATTAGCGAAGATGAACAAGTACTCATAGCTCTTAAGGCATGCATTTTAGAACCCATGTTTACTAGACACTTTTTGCTTCTAGTGATCAATTGAGCATTCCTCCTGGGACAACCTGTGTAGATGTAATGTATGCCGTTCAGGGTTTTCGAAATATTTGTAACTGTGGTAGCAGTAACGGTATCGCTTTGATTTTCTCGTGTTTTACAAATATTCACGTTTAAAATAATCGTGACTGAAAAAATGTCCAAGTTAGTAACTAAACATACTCTGAATGATATGTTGTTTTGAAAAATTCCGAGAGAATGTTAAGGCAAATAATAATATATAACTGAGTTAGTGTAACCAAACAACAGGAGTTCGGAGGAGTTAACTGATCGGCATGAATTCCGTACCTAGTTGTTCGTCGTAGATAATCATTTCCCAGTGGCATCACACAGTTTTCGTTCGCATCGTGTTGCACATACGTACGTGTGTAACGTTCCTGTTATCTTAAACGATAGTAATCAAAAAAAGTGAAGGCCACAGAGATGGAAAAGTACTTTGGCAGGTAATCAAAAGATGCAGATTCATTTACTGCTGATTCATTACCTTATATTCGTCATGCCTGAAGGAAACCAAGTTGGAAAGCACTTACTGCAAATTCTTACGTTAGTTCGCAACTTAGGCTCTTATTTGTTTCCTTTCAATCATTACGCTGTAAGAACTTACCGAAAAATTTCAGCCTAACGTGACAGACTTTGTGCCACTATTCCAGCCGGAAACAATAATCGAAGAATATTATAATCAGAAATTGTCATTTACTGCACTCGAATTTTCTCAGAGCATACTTTGTGCATACGAGAACAAAGTTTTCGAATATTCACAAGGTGGAAACAGGCTTGTACAGTTAGTACTGAAACATCCCCTTAGAAAAATTATATATGACTGTGCTTAAACTGACACACAATACTTTTTTAGCGCAACGCAATCTGACTTTCAATAATCCCTACAAAAGAATGGCCCTGACTAACATTAACCTATACCTTTCACAAATCACTTACCTCACAAAAATCTTCGTTACTCGAACTATTGCAATACAGCAAGCGCCAATACTGCCAGCTAAATAAAGGATTCTAACTACTGAAGGCACTAACTACTGATAGGCATAGTTAGCAAATGAAAGATTTTAATAGAGAACAAACAATGTGTTTACCTTAATAGTCATAATATATATAGCAGTTCATGACATCCATTCTTACAAATGTACTGTTTCTGATGGACACACCTCCAGATTATCCATTCTCCAAAATCCGCCATCTCACTTCCCCACATCCACCACTGCTGGCGGCTCACCTCCAACTGCGCAACACTACGCGCTGTTAACATCCAGTTGCCCAACACTACAATAGCCAACAACAATGCAAACCAGCCACAGACTGCACACAACACAGCCAGTGATTTTCATACAGAGCGCTACGTGGCGTTACCAATAAAAAAACCTAAACAGCCTACTTACAGTACCAGCTATGTATAAATATTTTGTAATCCCCCCATCCCCACCCCTTCAGAGTTCAGTTGGTATCTTACTGTGTTTGATATATTGTTGCATCTCCGCTTTTTTCTTCAGCAACCTTGATCCAAATCGTCACTGCAGCTGTATGGATACATGATTCTAATGTATATCACGCAACATAGTTATTTAGAAATGGTTGTGTCATAAAACAATCAATACGTTTCATTTGAGATTACTTTCCCAAGTACCATGCAAATATCAATGTACCTTCGCTTATTGACTAATTTAGCTGTAGTTGAATACTGCGTGCTTTGTTTTCAACCAAGCTATTCACTTCAGTCCTGAATACGTAATCCACAGTGTTAGCCGCGCGGTCTAAGGTGCTTTGCCAAGACTCGCGCTGCTCGTCCTGTCGAAGGCTCGAGTCCTCTCTCGGGTATGTGTGTGTGTGTGTGTGTGTGTGTGTGTGTGTGTGTGTGTGTGTGTGTTGTCCTTAGCGTAAGTTAGTTTAAGTTAGAGTAAGTAGTGAGCAAACCTAGGGACCGATGACCTCAGCAGTTTGGTCCCATAGAACTTGCCACAAATTTCCAAATTTCCACAATGTTAATGCTCACACAACAAATGAGTTGTTTCTACTCTTTATTCGCACAACTATCACGCGTAGCGTTCTAGTTCAGTTTTATGTACTACTACATTCATTCAAACTTACTTTAAGTAATTCCTTATTTCGAGAAGCATACGATATATTTTCAAAGTACTTGATAAGTGGGAAGATCTTAATGACAATTTTTGTTTTACTTAGACATTATATGTTTCAATAAAAATCATCTTTCAACAAGTGGCAATAACTTTGCGTTCTTTTATATCTCAAGCAAATTACATTATCAGTCGCCATTATTAACACCTGCCGGTCGGAGTAGCCGAGCGGTTCTAGGCGCTACAGTCTTGCCTCGGGCATGGATGTGTGTGATGTCCTTAGGTTAGTTAAGTTTAAGTAGTTCTAAGTTCTAGGGGACTGATGACCTCAGCAGTTAAGTCCCATAGTGCTCAGAGCCATTTGAACCATTTGTTAACACCTCTGCTTCTGTTGCTAGTGTACAATCTTTACAGTATCAACGCCCCACTGGAAAGTTACTTTTGGTATCATAAAATATTATGTTGGCTGATCTTCTGTTTTGATAGTTATGTTATCCATTGGGCTTCATTTTGTGCAAGCGATTGTGACACCATCCTCGGAAGTCATGCTTACGCATCACGAGTTGCTTGTTGTAAGTACATTGGTGTAAAACACTAGAGAACGAAAGTAATTTTCGCTTAATGTGCCACAACTACTTCACATAGTCCGATGAAACGTGGACCATATATAGAAAGAACTGCTATAGTATAGTACAGAAGGCATCTGGAAGAAAAGCCCAGTGAGACGAACAGAAATCACACTTTCATTGAAAGACAATGACGGTCCCCTGGGCATTACAAAAGCCGGACATGGTTCTCAATAGGGCGTGTGATCACCAAGGAAGACGTGCTCCCATGCTGTAAGGAGTTCTTGTGGTAGGGCGTTCCACTCCTACACCAGCGCAGCTGAGAACTGCTCGATGGTCGCTGGTAGATGTGGACGTGCTGCAGTACGACTCCCCACCGCAACCCAGACGTGCGCGATGGCATTTAACTAGGGAGAACGGACAGGATAGTCCATTCGCCGAATATCCTCTCGTTCCACGATCTCCAACTGCGCAATTCGATGCAACCGCGCATTGGTCCATAAAAATGGAGTCAGAGTGGGATGCATCTCTGAAAAGACGCTCACGGGGAAGAAACGTCAACCAGTGAGTGTCCGTGTTCAAGGATTTTGACGTCAGTTCGGCCCTATAACATTATGCGTCCCCAGACCATAACATATGGGGCACCGAAACGATCATGTTCGACAATGTTCCTGGTCGCAGTACGCATTCTGGCCTCTCGCCGTATGAGGGTACGTCGAGAAACACTACTAAATTGAATCTACGAGGGTGAGTCAATAACAAATCGAAATTTCGCGCCGTTATCCTGTAAGTTGGTAAGCGTGCTACAAACAGCGTGCAGAATGGGCTGTAGGTGGCAGCATAGTACAGATGCGCACATACCGTCGCAGTATCAGTATAAAGATGGCCGCTACTTGCACCAGGGAAGAACAGCGTTCTGTTATTTGGTTTTTGCGTGGTGAAGGTGTGAAACCTATTTTTTTTAAATTTAATCGTATGGCTAGGGTCGCCCGTCGGGCAGGCCGTTCGCCGGTTGCCGGTCTTTCAATTTGACGCCACTTCGGCGACCTGCAGTCGATGAGGATGATAGGATGATGAGAAGGACAGCACAACACCCAGTCCCTGGGCGGAGAAAATTCCCCGACCCAACTGGGAATCGAACCCGGGCCCAGAGGACTGACAAACCGTCACGCTGACCATTCAGCTACCGGGAGCGGACAGTGAAACCTACTGACATTCATCGACGAATGAAGGTTCAGTACGGTGATGCATGTTTGTCACAGCAGCAAGTCTACGAATGGAGTAGGAAGTTCGCAAATGGTGCGACGTCAGTGGAAGATGCTCCTCGTCCAGGTCAGACACAACGAGTTGTGACTCCACAGAACGTTGCAGCAGTTGAAGCCATGGTGAAGGAAAACCGCCGACTGACACTAAATGACATTGCAGCATGTTTACAAATTAGTCATGGATCAGCACACTACAAAGTGCATCATGTGCTCCAGTTTCACAAAGTGTCTGCAAGATGGGTGCCACGGCAGCTGACTCCTGAAATGAGAGATCGACGTGTTGATGCTTGTGAAGAACTTCTTCGGCGCTTTGAACGAGAAGGTGATGGCTTCCTTACAAGAACTGTTACTGGGGACGAAATCTGGGTTCACTTCCACCAACCGGAAACGAAGAGAGCGAGCAAGGAATGGCGCCATTCCTTATCACCAAAACCAAAGAACTTTCGAACAGAACCATCAGCAGGAAAGGTTATTCTGCCTCTCTTTTGGGACGAAAAAGGCGTCATTTCGGAGCATTACACGCTTAGAGGGACTACTGCCACCAGTGCATAATACACAAATCTCCTAAGAAACCATCTGCGGCGTGCAATCAAATCAAAGCGACGTGGATTGCTGTCAGCAGGCGTCCTTTTGCAACATGACAATGCAAGGCCCCACACTGCCCGTACAACAGTTGCAACAATCACAGACCTGCATTTTGAATGTCTTCCTCATCCACCATACTCACGAGACCTTGCCCCAAATGATTTCCATATGTCTGGACCACTCAAAGACGCAATGGCAGGAAAGAACTTCCGTTCTGATGAAGAGGTACGCCACGCGGTGCATGAGTGGTCGCGCGGACTACCAAATGAATTTCTTTTCTAAAGGAATTTGTGCACTTTGTAAGTGCTGGAGGACTTGCATTGAGCTTGGGGGAGATTATGTTGAAAAGTGATACAGCTTTGTACCACTTCTGCACAATAAATATTTTAAAAAAATTTAAGGTTTTCATTTGACTCACCCTCGTACTTACATCCGAGAAGAGCACGTGGCTCCGCGCATTGTTGGTTCGTTCCCTGTGCTCTTGGCACCATCGCGATCGGTGCTGGCGATGATCGGGTGTCAATGGAAAAACAACATATTGGTCGTCTGGCGAAGACACCCACCCCCACGCAGCCGCCGCGCCACTGTTGAGCGTGAAAATGTGTGCCTTGCAGTCCTCTTAAATGTGGTTGCAATATCACCCGCCGTTTAACGTCCGCCCCTTCTTGCCTGTTGCACAATATAGCGGTCATCTGCTGCTGTTGTTGACCGATGTCGGTCATCTCCTCTCTTCCACTCTTTAGGGCAGTAGTGCCTATGGTTCCTGACCTATACTCGTCACACTTCGTCCTTCTTCCAGTTTCGCTACGATTCTTTCCTGTATGAAGCCATCCAGATGCTGTTTCCGGGCGATGTTATAATGAAGAACAAACGCCACAGTACACCATAACTGCTCGCTGATTGACAAACACACTCTTTTTTCCGTTACCTCAGCTACCTCGTGTTGCACGGCCGGCCCTATTTGGCGTTATAATCACGCAAACCTCACGCCGTGTCCAACTTTCTATACACGACTGCGAGACCTCTGACAACATACTCTTGCATTTCCCTTCATTTCCACCGAGTACTTAATATGTTATGTCACTTTATCTACCTCCGCATATTTTGGAGAACAATGTACTTTGTTAGAACGTATATTCACGTATTGCTTGTCTTCACTTTACGTAAAATACATGGCTAAACCGTATACTACGTTTATACCACAGAATCAAACGATGATTATTTCTGATACACCTCATTTATAACGACAATAAAATGATATTTGCAACGAAGCCTTTCCTATTTATCATTGAGTGCTGAAGCATGTTACTCGTTTACAGCATGTCGCTGTACTCGTATTTTGCTGTTTCTTAAATTTAGTGGTGATTACGTCACGTTGACAAGTCTTTTCACCACAGCAATTATCACAGTAAGTCCAGATTAACATTTGTTGAAGTCTCTAAGTTATTGGTAACAATTCACAACTGACAGTTTAGAGTAATGAAGGCAAAGTACAACAGTCGACGATACGCAGGGTGATTCACGAAGATATGAAGATATTTTATTATGTTACTCTACAAGTAAAACTAAAGAAAAAAGTTCATATAATCATACGTCCCCAAATATTCAATTACGAGTTAAGGCTAATAAAAGATTTTGCCTGAAATTTAGCAATTTCGCTAATGTGAAGCCATCGCAAAACTGTACGAGGTTCAAGTAAAGCATGATTTTCATTTATGTAATGGTTTTTTTGTGTATGGGGATGGATGAAAAAGATAGTTTATGAGGACAAAGTCAATACTCGTGAGACATTACTCGCTCGCGTTATGAATGCAATAGACGAAATTAAGAACAACCCTGTGAAACTGAAACGAGCAACAAAATCGGTTCATACACGTGCAGCTAAATGCATTGAACTTGGTGGAGACATTTTTGAGCATTTATTGTGAATGTATTTTGAAATTGCATGTACACTATACAACTTCCTTAACAATGAGCTTTGTTTTTTCCGGTTTAACATGAATTCACGTGTGCTATGGTATTAATAAAAGCAGGTCATCTGACACATTCATACAGTTTAACTTAACGTTAGTACCTTCATTTTTTCCAAAATTAAATTCTCTACAACTTCTGTTGAAAACTTTGTGCAATTGTGTGGATTTTAGAAAACAAATTGGGCCAAGTAGTCGATAAATTAAAAATTTTGCGAAATTACTTCTTTGTTTCTCTGGATGTTATGGAAAACTACTGCAGATGCACGCTTGAGACATGTTTTAATTGATTTACCACATTATTAATAACAAAATAAATGGAAATAGTGTTTTACTTCAACCTAGTACAGTTTTACGATGGCTTCATATTAGCGAAGTTGCTAAATTTCAGGCAAAATCTTTTATTAGCCGTAACTCGTAACTAAATATTTGCGGACCTAATTTTATATGAACTTTTTTCTTAAGTTTTGCTTGTAGAGTAACATATTAAAATATTTGCATATCTTCGTGAATCACCCTGTATGTATAAAAGGGTAAGTAACATTGGACTACTTATTCGTTAGGCTACACTTCACTTTTTCTCCAGAGAACTCAGTAAACATTGGGCACGAGCAGTAATCGATAGCTTCGTCAGGCAATTTCTCGCTTATCGTCACTGTTGTCACAACAAACGAGTACGAATGGCATGAGGCGGAATGCCTGTGCAGGTTTTTTGGTTATTTTTCTGAACTTTCTAACCTTTGGTAACGCACAATTCAGTGACACGGGTTATACAAAGGGTGTTATGACATCAAAATTATAAGGCACGAGAGCAGTTCCGCACTTGTACTATATGCTATAGGTGTTTCTCATGTGTTGTGCCTTCCTTATTCTGTTCTCCCACGTTTCGAGTAGACATATATGTAGTGAAACAAGAATAAAAGTAAATAATAAATAAATGATCTTTCGGGCGTTCAAGATTTCCAGACGTCAGTTGTACTAATCGATTTCTTTTAAGATTAGGAAGACGTTTCACATGTATTGTACGTAGGCTGTTTAGGCTTTTGTGCTGGTAAGGCCACGTAGTGCTCTGTATGAAAATTGCTGACTGTGCTGTGTGCAGTCTGTGGCTGGTTGGACTCATTGTTGGAATATTCGCTAGTGTAGTGTTGGGCAGTTGGATGTGAAAAGCGCGTAGCGTTGGGCAGTTGGAGGTGAGCCGCCAGCAGTGGTGCATGTGGGGAGAGAGATGGAAAAGTTCTGAGAGGTTACTATGAGCGGCCGATCTGGACGTGTGTCCGTCAGAAAAAGGAAATTTGTTTAATTGTATGTCACAATATACACACACACACACACACACATATATATATATATATATATATATATATATATATATATATATATATATAATGACTTTTGAACGCTATTAAGGTAATTAAATACATTGTTTGTTCTCTATCAAAATCTTTCATTGTCCGCAGCTTGTGGTCGTGCGGTAGCGTTCTCGCTTCCCACGCCCGGGTTCCCGGGTTCGATTCCCGGCGGGGTCAGGAATTTTCTCTGCCTCGTGATGACTGGGGCATGGATGTGTGGGATGTCCTTAGGTTAGTTAGGTTTAAGTAGTTCTAAGTTCTAGGGGACTGATGAACATAGATGTTAAGTCCCATAGTGCTCAGAGCCATTTTTTGAAAATCTTTCATTTGCTAACTATGCCTATCAGTGGTTAGTGCCTTCAGTAGTTAGAATCTTTTATTTAGCTGGTGTACTGGCGCTCGCAGTATTGCAGTTGTTAAGAGTCACGAAAATTTTTGTGAGGTAAGTGATTCATGAAAGGTATAAATTATTGCTAGTCAGGGCCATTCTTTTGTAGGGATTATTGAAAGTCAGATTGCGTTGCGCTAAAAATATTGTGTGTCAGTTTAGTGATGATCAGAATAAGTAAAGAGAGGAATGTCTGAGTACGTTCAGTTTTGCTCAGCTGTTTGAAAATGAAATACGTAAGAGTTTTTCCCGCTCTGTCAATTTTTACATACAAAGGGGAAGTTTCAGTACTAACCGTGGCGCGTGAGGAGGCATTAGTTTTGACGGGTCCTTTCGCTGCCAGGAAAATAAGTGGAAGCCGCTCCAGTGGGTCTGTACCTGCCAATCAACGTTTGTCACCAACAGTAGTTGCAGTTCAGTCACACAGTGAAATTGTGAGGACGAGGTGGGCGTACGGTGTAACTTATTCAAGTAAGAGTTATGTGTACGTTACCTGATCAAAAGTATCCTGACGCCTATTAGTGGGCCTTCATGACGGCGTGAACAGTGCTGGTGACTTACTCAGTGTGAGTTTGCATGTCAGTTGACGAATGGCAGCCCGTGCCTCCTCAAGAGCCAAAGCCAGAGAAGGTAGTGATGTTGGACGCTGGGGTCTGTACCGAGGTAAACGTTCTAGCTCATGCAGAAGGCTTTCCATTCGGCTCAGGTCGGTGCTCTGCTCACGCCTGTCCATTCCATGTATGTTACTGTCCACAAAACATTGCCTCACAGCTACTGTTTTATTACCCGAATCCATTGTCACGCTGACAAAATTAATCATCTTCTCCGAACTGTTCCTCTGTTGCACAGAACATAGTGCTGTATAACGTGTACATGTCAGGAGAATCGAAAAGAAAATTTAGTTTCTGCTAGATGACGATCAGTATGGCTTTAGGAACGGTAATGCCACTTGAGAGGCTGTTCTGACATTGCGTTTGATAATCGAAGCCAGACTGAAGAAAAATCGAGACACCTTCATGGAATTTGTCGATCCGGAAAAAGCGTTCAACAGTGTCAAATGTTGCAACATGTCCGAAATTCTGAGAAAAATAGAAGTAAGCTGTAGGGAAAGAAAGGTAATACACAATGTGTACCAAAACCAACAAGGAACGCTAAGACTGGAAGGTCAGGACCGATGAGCTTGGGTTAAAAAGGATGTAAGGCATGGATATAGTCTTCCGCTTCTACTGTTCGATCTAAAAATGGTTCAAATGGCTCTGAGCACTATGGAACTTAACATCTGAGGTCATCAGTCCCCTAGACTTAGAACTACTACAACTAACCTAAAGACATTACACACATCCATGCCCGAGGCAGGATTCGAACCTGGGACCGAGCAGTCGCGCGGTTCCGGACTGAAGCGCCTAGAACCGCTCGGCCACAGGGGCCGGCTGTTCAATTTAGACACCGCAGAAGCATTGAGAGAAATAAAAGAAAGAATAAAGAGTGGGATTAAAATTCAAATTGAAAGGATGTCAATGATAAGATACGCTGATGACATTGCTGAGTGAAAGTGAAAAACAATTACAGGATGTACTGAATGGAATTAGCAGCCTATTGAGTACAGAATAAGTACAGAATATGGATTGAGAGTAAATAGAAAAAACGACCAAAGTAATGAGATGTAGCAGAAACGAGAAACTTAAAATCAGGATTGAGAGTTACGATAGATGAAGTTAAGGAATTCTGCTACCCAGACAGCAAAATAACGCACGACGGACAGAGGAAGAGCGACACAAAAAGGGCATTCCTGGCCAAGAGAAGCCTGCTAGCACCAAACAGATTTTATTTTGAGGAAGAAATTTTCGAGAATGTACGCTTGGAGCACAGCATTTATGGTAGTGAAACATGGACTGCATGAAAACGGGAACATAGGGGACTCTAAGCATTTGAGATGTGAAGCTACAGAAGAAATTAAAAATTAGGTGGAATGATGAGGAAAGGAATGAGGACGTTCCCCGAAGAATCGACAAGGAAAGGAATATGTGGAAAACACTGACAAGAAGAAGGGGGCAGGATGATAGGTACTAGAGGGAACTGTAGAGGGTAAAAACTGCAGAGGAAAACGGATATTGGAATACATCCAGCAAATAGGCTCAAAACACTACTCTTTATCTAGTTTCTTAAGAAAAGATTTAATTTTTGAAGTTAATCTTTTGTATTCAATTTTTTAAATATAAATATTGACTTATTTTCAGATGAAAAGGAGACGAATTCGTTGCAGGCCGCACCAAACTGATGACTAAAAAAAAACAAAAATAATTTTTAAAAAATCCTTCCGCGCTTAGGGTTTACTTAAGGGCAGTAAGGGGACTACAACCCTGACTATGAAAAATACTCCCATACCGTACCACCACCACTTCCGTACATCATTGTGGTGTGGCAGATAATGTTCTCCAGGCACCCGCCAAACTCATAACTTTCCACAGGATTGCCACAAGGTATAGAGTGGTTCATCATTGCGAGTCACTCGTTACAGTCATCTACCATCCAGTGGCGTCGCTAATCGTAAAATCCTCAAGCGTCGCTTAGAACTGGCGAAAGAAATGCACTGCTCCACCAGTGTACTCCATTCATTTCAGCTCCCCAACTCATTGTGCTAGATGGACTGCTGTTAGCATTTTGAAACTCACTTGTGACTCCTTGCGCTGATTCCACGTGATTCTTACACCCACCTCCAACAGGTTCTTGTCACGTAGCTGTGGTTTCCACTTCACAACAATTTCTCCGTCAAACTTGGCAGCTTTAGAAGGGTTGAAATGTCTCTGGTGGATTTGTTACTCAGGTGACATGCAGTGGCTACTCCACGTTTGAAGACACTGAGCTCTGCAGACCGATTCATTGTGCTGTTGCCGCTTGTCTCGTTACAGTACAGTACTCCTTTTATAATAGCGAGCCCGCCTCTCGTGATATCTTACGGTCGATGTTGAAATACACGGGAGTGTCCATAGAAGCTGGCTTGAGACGATAATGCATTTTCCTGTGTTTCACGACTCCTCTTCAATCTTACTCTTTACAGAGTCTATCTGATGATGACTTCCTAAGATGCCGAAAGTGTCTGCCCGCTGGGTTGCTCGTACCCTGAAGGAAGACCATAAAAGCCACTAACAACCATCTGTGCAGAATGACTTGCTGTTTACGACACTGATCGTGACCGTTTTTGTCGAACATCGTCGTGGGCTATGAAACATGGGTTAATCACTTCGAACCAGAAACAAAACGGGAATCCATGAGGTGGCGACGGTCTTGTGGGACTCTGAACGAATTATTCTGTTTGTTTGATGTCCTCCCTAATGGTGCAACGATGAACACGAAAGTATATTGTGCTACCTTTAGGAAACTGAAGAAAAGATCTCAGCATGCTCGTCGCCACAAAAAATGCAAACGAACTTCTCCTACTCCACGACATCGCAAGGCTTCACACACGTCTGCGAACCCGAGAGGAGTCCACAAAACTTCATTGGACTGTTCTTCCTCATCCACCCTACAGCCTGGATCTCGCTCCTTCCGACCTCCGTGTGTCTGGCCCTATGAAGGATGCACTCCGCGGGAAGTAGTATGTGGCTCTTATTGGTGTTGTGGTTCTCAGTCCGAAGACTGGGTTGATGCAGCTCTCCAAGCCATTCTATCCCGTGCGATGTTCTTCATCTCCGAATAACTACTGCAACCTACATCCTAGGTGCGCGTCTCTAGCTAAAGCTCTGTATAAAGTGAAGTATGGCCATCCTTTTCCCCTACGTTTGCCGCGTACGCAGTTCAGGATTGGCTGAAACTGCGTCACGTGACATTAGCAGCCATTGTGACTACAAGCGTTGCGTATGAAGCATAGGAAGTGTTGCGTATCTCCAAATTTTAAGTAGAATAGTCCCTCAGTACTGTGCATTTGGCTGTTCGTTTCGAAGTGAAAAGGGAGGAAAACTGTACAGAATTCCTTCCGAAGGGAGAGATGCAACAAGAAGGGGAATATGGGTCGCAATGGGAAAGGTTGCAGTAACTCGACTTAACCATTTACTTAATTTTATTCGTTTCTGGCCTTTTGTCTTCGTCTCCTTTTTACATTTCTGTTACTTAGTTTCCAATACATTCGAACAGCAAAAAGAATATGATGTTTTAATGGTAATTCAATGACAAAATAGAATTCTCAGAGACAAAACTGCCACTGTTAGCACATAAAACGAAAAATAGTGAGTGTTACCATCCAAAGTTATCATGACTGGTAAAAAATTTGACTCGACTGATTGTACAACATGGTTTAAACTTATACTTAGGATGCTCACAATAATAAATTGTACTTTGTCCCACAGAATAAAATATGAAAAAATTTTGCACTAGGCAAGTACCGAACCTATGACCTTTCAGTCAATAAGCGTTAACGTTACCAGGACATTATCATTACTGTTGCAACCTTGCCGCTAATGCACATTATACTAATACGAATACAGTTGTTACTGTTTCCTACAGCTTATTTTTGATCGTAGGTCTAGTTTTATTCGAACACGTTTTTAAAATATTGTATTCTCTTGTACTTTCGTAATCGTTCTCCTACTGTCATAGAACAACTTGAAGTCAAAAGTTTATGGGATGGATCTGACAAAAATGTGAAGCATGTGTAATCATAAAGGAACGTTTATCAATTCTATTCACTAAGGTACCGCGCATATATTGGATCCAACGCTTTATTTCGTATAACAAAAGAAACATTGGGCGAATTTTCGTAGTACTGAGTAGCATCAGTCTGGAACCGCGCGAATGCTACGGTCGCAGGTTCGAATCCTGCCTCGGGCATGGATATGTGTGATGTCCTTAGGTTAGTTAGGTTTAAGTAGTTCTAAGTTCTAGGGGCCTAATGACCTCAGAATTTAAGTCCCATAGTGCTCAGAGCCATTTGCAATGAGTAGCAGGAACAAGAAGTAAGTCGATATAGAGCTTTAAACCAGCGATGGATTTTTCCTTTGCAGTTGCGAACTAAAATTGGTTTCCTTTTGTCCTGCTGACTATTGGATAGGACCATTTTAACGCTAATTACGAGAACAGGTTTTCAAACTCGATACCGCAACACGAACTCCGAAATATGCTTTCGCTATTAATTAAGGATGGCAAGGGAAAAACTGTGCTTCATGCTCGCCACAACAAATACTTTTCGACTCATTTAGCTTAAATTTGTTGAGTTTTTTTGTTGCTAAACATCCGGCATGTTCCGTATGCAGCCACTGATCAGTTTATTAGTACTTTAGACGACAGTACACTTCTTTGATATACACGGCTGCAGAAGTCAATGTATCAACGGCGGCGCAGTGGCGGCCACTAGCAAGTTAGCCGTACTTTCCTTATACAGAGCTTTAGCTCTAGACGCCTCCTTGTAGTCGCTCCAGCTGCACCATTGGGGAGGATTCCACTTACACTGCCTGACAAAATAAATGAAGCACCTAAAAGACATGGCCGTATGTCAGCGTAACTTCGTGCACCCACAGCGTGACGATTATTGAACCATATGAAAAAAAAAAACGTAAATTAGTTACAAACTGCGGCGTGCAGGCACTTTATTCAACATGTAAACGTTGATACAGATATTCGGATTCAGGTTATGACATGCTCGAGATACCTGCCATCATTGGCGATGATGTGGCGCAATGGTGAAATTCTGCACGACGCGCTGAAGCGTAGGAACATCGATGCTGTCGATAACCTTCTGAATGGCTGTTTTGAGAAAAGCAGTGGTGTTCGGGTTATTACTATATATCTTGTATTTAATATAGCTCCACAAAAAGGAGCCGCACGTGTTCACATCCGGAAAATATAGCTGCCAATCGAGGCCCATGCCAGTGGCCTCTGGGTACCCCAGAGCCAGAATGCGGTCCCAGAGTGCTCCTCCAGGACGTGAAACAATCTCGTGCTTCGACGGGATCGAGCTCCATCTTGCATGAACCACATGTACTCGAAATCAGGGTCACTTTGGATAATGGAGATGAAATGATCTTTCAAAACCTTCACGTACCATTCGGAAGTCACCGTGCCATCAAGGAATATCGCACCAGTTATTCCATGACTGGACCTTACACACTGCGCAGTCATCCGATAAGGGAGAAGTGACTTCTCAACCGGAAAATGCGGATTTTCAGTACCCCAAATGAGCAAATTTTGGTTATTGACGAACCCATCTAAATAAAAGTGAGCTTCGTCGCTATACCAAACCATGCTGCACACACTAATTCTCACCATGCCCCGCGGCCAACCATTTAGCTTGAACTTCCTAAAGCAAACCGTTCAGAAGTTATGACAATATTATTTTGTAAAAAAAATGGTTCAAGTGGCTCTGAGCACTATGGGACTCAACTTCTGAGGTCATCAGTCCCCTAGAACTTAGAACTACTTAAACCTAACTAACCTAAGGACATCACACACATCCATGCCCGAGGCAGGATTCGAACCTGCGACCGTAGCGGTCGCGCGGTTCCAGACTGAAGCGCCTAGAAACTCTCGACCACCCCGGCCGGCTATTTTGTATAGTTCAATAACTGTCACCCTGTGTGTACCTTTAGTGGGTATGTAAATCATTAAGAGTTGTAGTTCTCTGTGACAGGTAGAGCGGCAACCATAGGGCAGTAGTGTTGTTCATATTTAGTGCTCCTCCCAGATCTTTATTGTTTGTATGTTCGTTTGTTTGTCGGTCACCTTTCGACCGACTCACCAAATCGTGCAACATCCAGATTTATGGAGCATTCAGATGTGAGAGTGACACGATGTTAGGCTTAATGCAAACGTCGGGGCAGACATACTCGTCGTCAATGTTCCGGACGACCACTTCTGATCACCACAGGGGAGGGTCGGTTCACTGTGCTCCAAGCGCTTCGTAACCCCTTCACGTATGCGTCTGCCGTGCGAAAACAAGCAATGGACTCCCTAACATTTTTTGTCATTTCACTCCAATGATTGAAGGCTATCAGCAGCTAGACTACGGAATTACCATCCCATGTATAAGGTGCCATTAAGGAGGTTTGGACGTCAAACGAGCCGTCTTGGAGCAGGAGAGACACCGCAGGACATTTTAATTTCCACTGTCTGCACTTTTACGAATAAATTCATAAAACTTTGTCAGCATGACCAGAAAGGATTCAGGATTCACAATCATAGCAGTGGAAGTTCAAAAAAAATAACAAAATAATTTTTTTTAATATGTGAAAGTTCATCATTTTTTCACTTCTATTGGCTGCGTTTTTTGGTATAGGTACACGTTTCTTCATAAGTAAGAGAGATTCTTCGATGAATTTTGCACAGCATACAAACCATATTTACAGGTGTATGAAACTCTAGAAATTATTTAACTTATGAAAAAATGAATGTGTTGCTACATTTTAAACACTTTTTAACACAGTTTTTAATGTATTGGAAAATTCTAGAGTTTCATACACCTTTAAGTATGTAGAATGAAATTGATGTTTTTCAGTCATCAGAGCACTTGCCCGCGAAAGGCATAGGTCCCGAGTTCGAGTCTCGGTCCGGCACACAGTTTTAATCTGCCAGTAAGTTTCACCTGTAAGTATGGTTTGTATGCTGTGCAAAATTAATCGAAGAATCTCCCTTACTTATGAAGAAAAGTGTACCTATAGCAACAAATGCAGCTAATGGTAATTGAAAAAAAGGTGAAATACAAATGTAAAAAATAAATCATTTTCTTATATTTTTGAACTTCCACCACTATAAGTATAAATCCTGAATCCTTTCTGGTCATTCTGACAAAGTTTTATGAATTCATTTTTAAAAGTAAAGACAGTGGAAGTTAAAAATTCCTGTGGTGTCTCTCCTGCTCCAAGTCGTCCCGTTTGACGTCCTACCCCCTTAACCCCACAACACAAACGGCTGCGTTTGGATTGGTGCTGTTAATCTCAGCACATAACGTTCAGCGTTGAATCACATTTTTGCACTACCCCGGGCGACCATCATCGCTGTGTATGACGCCGATCTGCGGAGAGGTCGGAATATATGGCGGTGATCTGGGGAGATGTCCCACCCTCCCAATGTTTTCGAGACGTACAACTGTGTTACTTGTGACGTCGTGGTATGGGCACCCGTTAGGTATGGCTTCTGTTCAAGGCTGGTAGGAAGTGATGGAACTTGGACTGCACAACGGTTCGTCACGAATAGCCTACTTCCTTACAAGTTACCTCCCTCGTGACAGTATCGTGGCCCCAATTTTCAACAGGACAACGCTCGCCCACACACAGCTCATGTCTCGGTGAACTTTAAAAGTGACCTCTGTGGCCAACAAGATTCCCAGTGCCCGGTTCCGCGCTCACGCTCCCTCCTTATAATGATTTGAGTAAAACTCATTTGCTGGGCCGTAGTTTGGGCAGTTCTACTCAAAATGTGAACGAAAGTTTCAGTAGTCTCACTTGTAGATACGCTCCAAAAAAACATCCAGTCGTAGCGAAATTGTCAACATTGCTTCAAATTTGGCCGTATGGTTATTTAATGTACGCCATACTGCATTAATGCACGTGGCAAATGCCCTTCAAATCAAAAGCGGCGATGAAATGAGCTGATTCTGTGAAGACAGAGGTGCCAGCGGCGATGAGCTCAGCGACGAAAAGGGCTCTGAGGACGAAAATGAGGGCTTATAAGGTCAAAGTAGCACAAAGCGGCCATCCACTATCCGGAGCATTAGTTATTATGGACCAGGCATCGATGATATCCCTTTTTTTTACATATGATAAACACTTGCCAAACTTTATATGCGTTTTTCCCAAAACCATGTTTTTCGGCTTGGTTGTCGATGCCCACGCTACAATGATGTTTGGTAGCCCTTGAGCAAACTGAATGCTCTTCGGTTCATCGTAGTAGACTTTTTTATGTTGGTATTTAGTGTTTTCTCGGTATTTAGCATTTTTTTTTTTTGCCCAGAAAGGAGGGATCCAAAAATGACCATTTTTTCAAATAGCTATAATTTCGCCATAATTTTTTGTTTTGCAAATATCCATGTTTCACATAACCACAACCGGAGCGATACCAGCCCGTATAGCTCCTTTCAGAGCTGCCTCGGGAAAATCAAAATTACACAGTGAAGATATTAGATTTTACAATAAAAAATACCAGTAAAAATATCAATATATGTTTTATTCATTGCGGCAAACCCCATTTGTCTAGTGTATTCCAGTACGGGGAAAAAAATCCTGAATTTTATCAATATTTTCGTTCGTGACCCTGTCGTTCTCCCTTAATGAACTGAAAGAAACCAATACATTTTTTTAGAAAAAGGAAAGACATACATAAATACACGTGGTCTGCACGAAGCCATTGATCTCTTATTGATTTTTTCAGTTATCAATCTTCTGACTGGTCTGAAGCGGTCCGACAAGAATTCCTCTTCTGTGCGAACCTCTCCAACTGAGAGTAGCGCTTGCAACCTACGTCCTCAGTTATTTGCTGGATGTATTGCAATCTCTGTCATCCTCTACAGTTTTCCCCTCTTTAGCTCCCTCTAGTACCATGGAAGTCATTCCCTAATGTCTTAACAGATGTCATATCATCCAGTCCCTTCTCCTTGTCAGTGTTTTCCCCATATTCCTTTCCTCTCCGATCCCTATTGGCTACGTAACAGTAAATAAAAATCTAGCCTGAAGGGTGAGAGATACACAAGTGCATCGTCACACTGAAAAGTAAGCCCATACTGCCAAGTTCTTTGTAAATTTGACACGATTTTGTAATCACTGGAATAACGTCGCGTATCCTCCTAACGGGGTCAGCGAGATGTATGGGCCCTGCAACAATCTGTCACACTAGAAGGCTTTTCCGCCACACTTCGCGATCGCTCGGCTCCGGGCAGGGTCCACGGGAAATCAGTATTTAACTGAAAAGGTATTCCTTAATTTTGCCGTGTGCTATCGAAAACTTACATGCATTTAAGAGACATTTGATAATTATTAAATTAATAGTTACTCGCTCCCCGCCGTTGACGGCTGCTAGCCCTCTAAGTGCTGCGACGTACGCCCAAGGCCTATCTTGCTCGTGGATCTCGCCTCTTAAACAGTGAAGTATCATTTCGTTTCCTCCCTCCCCCCTTCTGAGTGCTCCGCTCCACTACTTTTGTAAAGCAGCGTAGATAGATTGAAGGAGATCCACTGGCTAGTCGCACGACTACAGTCGCGCCGCTTGAACTGCCTCAGCCTCCGCATTTGAATCGCGCTTTTACTGGGCACAACAGGTCAGTCACAAGAAGGCGAGCCCGGCGTGCTGTCTGCTCCCTCCCTGGTGCCGCGGCTGCAGCCGTGTCCGGCGCAATGCGCACCGCGTTACGTTACGTATTCCGGCGACCAAATTAGACCGCGTCACCGCTGACATCGATCCCCCTACTTTGCGTGCTACTCGGAAGATTGCATCGATACCCAGCCATCAATAAAATATCGTGCGCTCGTTAACGGCCACAGTGCTCCTGCGCAAAAACCATTATCTGGGTCGTGCCGGAATAGCCACTTAAATGAAGCCATTATATTTTAAACAGGAGTAGTAATTTTTAAAGTTCATTGGTAGTTCCCCGTTTTGGGCATGTCATGTAAGAAGTGCTAAAGGTAAAGAGTCTTCTATTTCTAACACGACTTCGGCGATCCCTTGGCATCCATCACTATAAGAGTTGGACCTGGTGGTCTACTCGTAAAGCGCCTGCCTCGAAATCGAGGGGTAGCAGGATCGAATCCCGCTCAGAACATAGCACTTTTAACAATGCCTTTCATCTAGCCTTCATTTGTCAATAAGGTTAATAGTTACTAGAAACAACACATAGTTTGGATTCCTTTCCCTGTTTGAGTAACTGGAGTGAACTAGGGGCACGTAAGTGTCAGAAAGGTCACAGTTCGTAGTAATAGACGGAAAGTCATCGAGAAAAACAGAAATAATATCCGGTGTTCCCCAAGGACGTGTTGTAGGCCCTCTATTGTTCCTGATCTATATTAACGACTTCGGAGACTATCTGAGCAGCCGTCTTAGATTGTTTGTAAATGATACTGTCATTTACCGTCTTGTAAAGTCATCAGATGACCAAAACGTTTTGTGAAATGATTTAGATAAAATATCTGTATGGGGCGAAAAGTGGCAATTTACCCTGAATGAAGAAAAGTGTGAAGTTATTCATACGAGTACTAAAAGAAATCCGTTAAATTTCGATGCGATGTCACACAAATCTGAAGGCTGTAAATTCAACTAAATACTTAGGGATTACAAATAACTTAAGTTGGAACGATCACATAGATAATATTGTAGGTGCAGCAAACCAAAGACTGTGACTCATTGGCAGAACACTTAGAAGGTGCAACAGGTCTACTAAAGAAACTGCTTCCACCACGCTTATCCGCCCTATTCTGGAGCATTTCTGTGCGGTGTGGGATCCGCATCAGGTGGGACTGACGGATGACATTGAAAAAGTACAAAGAAGGGCAGCTTGTTTTGTATTATCGCGAAAGAGGGGAGATAGTGCCACAGACACGAGTGGCAATCATTAAAACAAAGGCGTTTTTCGTTGTGACAGGGTCTGCTCATGAAATATCAATCACTAATTTTTTCCTCCGATTGCGAAAACATTCTGTTGGCACCCAGTTACTTAGGAAGAAATGATCATCACAATAAAATAAGAGAAATCAGGGCTCGCACTGAAAAATTTAAGAGCTCCTTTTTTCCGCTCGCCGTTCGAGACTGGAACGGTAAAGACACAGCTTGAAGGTGGTTCATTGAATCTTCTGCCAGGCACTTTATTGTGAATAGCAGAGTAATCACGTAGCTGTAGGAAATTATGCCCAGTTGAATGACATGCACCCTGTCATAGAGCCACACAAAATTTTTATCACAACAAGATTTTTATGCACTATAGTATTGTACGAAAGGCGTTCAATAAGTGAGGCAATGCTTTTTTTCTGAAAGCAGATTGGTTTTATTTAGAATTCCAATGCACCATACTATTCCCCTCTCTTTTGGCTACAAAACACTATTTTTCAACATGATCTCCGTTCAATGCGACAGTCTTATGCCACCTTACTGGAATGGCCTATATGAGCTCATGATACCGTTCTACTGGTCGACGTCGGACCCAATGTCTTGCTGCACCAACAACCTCCCCGTATCCATGTACTGCTTCCCGCGGTGTGTATCCTTCATTGACCCAAACATACGGAAGTTGGAAGGTGCGAGATTGTGGCTGTAGGGTGGATACAGAGGACTGTCCAATGAAATTTTGTGAGTTTCTCTCGGGTGCGCAGACTTGTGTGAGGTCTTGCATTCGTTAGCATATTTGTGGCGACGAACACGCTGGAGTCGTTTCAACAATTTCATGATGGTAGCACAAGACACTTCAGAATTTATCGTTGCGCCATGTGGTAGGACATCAAACAGAATGACCCCTTCAGAGTCCCAGAAGACCTTGGCCATGACTTTACTGGCCGAGGATGTGGCTTTGAACTTATTATTCGGAGGAGAGATGGAGTGACGCCACTCCATGGTTTGTCGTTTTGTTTCCGTTTAACCCATGTTTCATCGCCTGTGACCATGCTCGACAAGAATTTGTCACGATCAGCCTCATGATGCGCAAGCGATTCCCAACAGATGATCCTTCGCTGCTCTTTATGGTCTTCTGCTAAGCGGTGGGGAACCCATCGGACACACACCATTGAGTACCCCAACTGGCGGACGAGTGTGTGCGCACTACCGACGGTGACGTTCACTCGTGCAGCGAGCTGTTTATGATCCATTAATCACATCGAATGAGAGTGTCCACACGTTCCAACATGGCAGGAATTACAGCTGTGTGAGGCCGGCAGGGAGGCGGGAGATCTCACAGGTTTGCGCGACCTTATTGCGATGATAACAGGCGCCTCGCCCAACGACTCGTTCAAATGTGTATGAAATCTTATGGGACTAAACTGCTAAGGTAATTAGTCTCTAAGCTTACACACTACTTAAACTAAATTATCCTAAGCACAAACACATACACCCATGCCCAAGGGAGGACTCGAACCTCCGCTGGGACCAGCCGCACAGTCCATGACTGCAGCACCTCAGACCGCTCGGCTAATCCCGCGCCCAACGACTCGCCGTGCTTTTGTTCAATGCCAGGTCTCCGTAGACATTCTGCAAGCGCCTATGAATATCTGCGATAGTTTGGTAATCCGCCTGAAGAAAGTCAATAACAACTCTCTGTTTGGAACGCACCTCCGTTACAGACGTCATTTTGAAGGTTGTGCGTAGTGGCACCACATATCGGAACTTCAGGAAACTGTAGGGGCATAATAGTGCCACAATAAATTCTGTATTTTCCAACCGAAACTGGCCGAGAGAAAATTGCTTATTGGACGTCCCTCGTAAAAAAAACTGGGACTGAAAGAGAAGCCGAAGTTTTGCCTAGGGTTGTAGTGGCCTCTCTCTCGATCTACTGGTGTATTTTTTCCTTATTTTCATTTCAGCACCGTCAACCGATATGAGCAGTACAAAATTCCGCTCTTCAACCGAAAGGTTAACAACATAAATTAAGACGAAACAAATTTAATGGAAAAGTGAAAAACATTACAGATGTTTTTAAAATCTATAAAAATGAATTATGTTCATGGTTACGTTACACTAAAGTACATATTTTTCTCCGTTTTGTAAATTACAATCTAAAGATTAAAAGATAAAGATAAAAACAAAATTAAACATTTGTAACATGTTGCAGAAACGGTGTCTTCTTTTGGAAAGGAGATACTGTAGGTTTTGCGGACTTGTTCAGTATGGGTGAGAAAGGGGTGGGAGAGTATTTTGTTGTGCAGGGTCCATCACGGTTCGTCATGAATCTTTTACTGAGAGTGACATTACGTCACAATTTTAAAAACGTTGATATTACTGGTCTCTTGTGGAGTAAGGTGTGGGAAATTTTATTTGATTCCTTTGCTGTGGTAGGAGTGGGCATTGGCTGTTGTCTGCCGCTCCTTGCAGTATGTAGCACGATTATCAGTCATCGGGAAATGGGATGAAGGCTTCAGTTTCACTCAGATGGAATATGAGCCAAGCAGAGCCAGTTTCTCGCTAATTTTTGTACTGCCTGTTGTTAAATTATTCTGGCCGCGGAACACTACGCAATATATCAATGAAAGCGACGCAGCTTACATTGGTGGGCTTGAAAATGTTTACACCATTGCAGCTTGGAAAGAAAAGGTGCCAGATACAAATACCCAATAAGACGCCAAAGACCAAATCATAAACTTTCTCTAATTTTTTACGTCTTATTCTTATCAGTCTCGAAAAATCGTAGAGCGGTCATCAACCGGAAGTTTGCTTAGAACATCGAGGTGCCTTACTTGACGTTTTTCTTTCTGCGGCGATATATCTTTGACATTCTCCAATCCGATGATTGACAGTCAACTAGTTATATAGGCGGGACCTACATTTTCAAGTGAAGGCCGATCAGCGGTAAATATTGATTTTTCTCGCTACTTAATCCATTGTAAGAGGTGAAAAGCATATGAGGTGTAGATTACGTTTCCGCCAGAAAAAAAAGTATTAAACACACTGATGATCGAACCACGAATTGAGGTCCGACACTTGGGCCTATACATGCAGCCTCCATGCTTCGCAGTAGTTTAGAATTACTGAGTACAAAGGAAAAAAGAATGAGAAGCTCAGTTCCTGCTTCACTAAGACGTCCACCTTCTCACTATAGCGGATGCCAGCATGGGTGCGCACCGGGAGCAGAAAGTTTGTCTGTGCTCTCCCTTTACGGCGAATGTATCCCAGTACCACATCCAATATATACGGTTAGTAGTTCTATTCCGTATTAGGCGTTGAATACTTTTAATAACAACTGGGAGTAGGACACGATTAATATCTTTAAGAAGGAAGTTGAAGATACAAACATATTTGTTTCCAACATAGCCATAGTCTCCGTCGTAAAAACTGAAGGAATTTGAGGTAGTTTGTAGGCTTTACTGATTTAGATTTGAAAGCATGGAAAAGCACATCCAGTATCTCTTGTCTCCACCAAAAGAGCACTTGTAGACGTCGAACGCATGGCTCCATGGCAGGTACGGATAGCTCTGAACTGAAGAGTATCTAACTTGGAGAGGTAAATCTAAGCGCACATTGTGATAAAACCCACAACCATTGTCCAGTCTAGAAAGAATAATCCCTCAGAACATCATTAACAGAGTACTTTGAGGCGTCCGCCGCCATAGACGGGTGAGAGAGCGAAATACATTTAATCCTTTCTCGCATTTATTAACAATAGAATGGATATGAGGCACCCAGCTCAGCTGAGAGTGAAATACCATTCCGAGAAATCGAGTAAGAGATTTTATCTGTGAAGTATGTGGGTTATTCGGGAAGTAAGTTCCGATCGGTCGCGAAATGGAAACCACTGAGAAAATCCAATGAAGCTATACACAGATGTGTTGCACAGCGTCTCTAGTACGTCCGTCGATCGCGTCACGTCGTTCTTTTCAGTTCTGAGAGCATAGTGAGCACGTGAAGATGCCCAGGAAATGGTGTCTCCCGCCAAGTATAAGGGCCTGGTGAGAGATTTCGCCTGATGTCATGCAGCCCACATAACACAACTGTCATACGGTTCGGTCTTCATGACAGTTATCGGTCTCAGTCTGCAGGAGCAATGAAGCTCCTCCTGCAGCATCTCCGATGGGAAATGTTTGATCGCCCGCAATACAGCCTGTAACTTGCTGACCCCGAGTTTCATCTCTGCTCACATGAACCGCAGGCTTTGAAGACAACATTTTGGCACAGTCAATGCGCAGTAGACCAGGTGGCTGCCTTCTTTGACAAGTGTATCGCAAAGTTGGCACAACGCCACAACATATGTCTAAGTCGGAGACGTGATAATGTAGAGAAGTAGCTGGAAGGTGTAGCTAACTGCTGCGAATGAAATATTTTTGATTTTCGCAGTGGTTTCCATTTCGCGACCGACCAGAAGTTACTTTCTGAATAACCCTCGCACACTTTCCGCAAGTGGCGTGATGAACAATGCAAGCAGTGTTCAGTTTGTAAATATGTATGATCACC
This sequence comes from Schistocerca piceifrons, assembly GCF_021461385.2. Taxonomy (NCBI): domain Eukaryota; kingdom Metazoa; phylum Arthropoda; class Insecta; order Orthoptera; family Acrididae; genus Schistocerca; species Schistocerca piceifrons. The sequence continues at coordinate 395,000,394 of NC_060138.1, read as the reverse complement.
GATTTCTCAGCCGAGATAGCCAACCCTTTGTTAGACTCATCGATGTGTTCTATTGCAGTGATAATTCCGTTTTAGTCTGAATATATGAGTCTTCAGCTGAAGAAACACAAACATCTCCTGCGTATTGCGAATTTTATGTCGGGAGAGTGGTCATTTGGTCCAGATCATAAGTATATTGAGTATATGAGAGGGTGCTTAAAACTGAATACTGTAGCAGGCCATGAGAGACAAGAAACGGCCCGAGCACATTTTCTTTAAATATTATTTAGAATGTTCTTTGCGCGACCAGACAACTGATGCCATATATCATCCTCGAAAGAATACCTAGATCCGTCTGCACGTGAATAAAAGCTCCCTTGACATCAAGAAAAGCAGCTACGACCGTTTTTTTTTTTCATTTTGAAGGTGAAACGATGTCCTTAGCAAGCGAATACAGATTGTCAATAGCCCCTTTGCCCTTTTTAAATCCGTACTGACCCCGAGTCATTAAATTAAACTTTTAAAACCGCAATTCCAGTCTCATTTTGACCATTCGTTCCAGCATTTTTCCTACACAAAACGACAACGCGATCGGTCGATAGCTGGACGAAATATATGGATCTCTCCCATTTTTTAGAACTCGAATTATAACCTGCGCCTTCCAGTAGGTCCTGTTTCATCCACTGCTAAATAAAAATGAACAAGAACAAATATTTTGCTTCCATGGACAGATTGTCGAGCATAGAGTAAAGTAAGGAATCAGTATCAGGACCTACTGGAAGGCGCAGGTTATAATTCGAGTTCTAAAAAATGGGAAAGATCCATATATTTCGTCCAGCTATCGACCGATCGCGTTGTCGTTTTGTGTAGGAAAAATGCTGGAACGAATGGTCAAAATGAGACTGGAATTGCGGTTTTATAAGTTTAATTTAATGACTCGGGGTCAGTACGGATTTAAAAAGGGCAAAGGGGCTATTGACAATCTGTCACACATTGATTTAATAGCATTGCTTAATTTTTCTTTATAGAGTGGACGAAGTTAGGTATGATGATACTCATTTGGAGGTGCATAATGTTGGAATGGGACCGTTGAGGGAGTGAGCGTATCGATAAATTGCTGTATCCAGGAAGCTGTAACTGGAAGTGTGGATGGCAGACGGCTGTTTCTGAAAGCTTTTGTTTTATACCAGATGTTGGTCATATTCGTTGCTTTATTGAGTGAAGAAAGAATTTAATCCGGTTTTCTTTTCATGTATTTTTTCAGGAATTTCTTTACAAGCGAAGTTTCTTTTCTCACTCCCAAGTAGTTATCCAAGATAGGATTTTGGTGATTCGTTTCCGGAAGTCGGCGTTTTGCAGCTTTTCTAGAGCATTCGAGATTCCACCAAGGAGGGGTATTTTGCTTCATATTAGCAAACACTTTTTTCTTAGGAATGCTGATATCCGCTGTGGCTTCCATAGTATTTATTAAAATTTGATATTGTTATTCCTGTAAGTTATTCGCTGTAGTTTCGAGGTTTCTCCGAACTGTGTCCCAATATTTGTCCCAGCTGGATTCTGCAATTTTCCACTTACTATTAGCGTAAAATATTCGTTTTGTACCAACGTTTATGTTACTGAAGAATTCTATTGGGCGTCAGTTTTAACGTGCCAGAAATTTCAGTAAAAAAGCGTTATACCTATTGCAGAACTGCTACGGAAAGGAGTAGACACCATAGTGGGAGCTCCATCATTGGCTATCAACAATAGGTTATTTTCTTCGATAATACCCATCAAAGCCCTGCCGTTCCTGTCTGTCGTGTCTCCTCCCCACGCAACGTGATGGTAATTCAGGTGACCAACTATTATAAATGGAGGCCGATTAGGGATCTCAAGTCATCTTCCACGATTCTATAGTGGGGAGCTTTATACACAGAGACTACTGTAATGGTTTTGTGAATAGATCTGTATTTGCACAGCAACTAGTTCGATTTCTTTGTTCCTTGCACTGAGCGGGAATTTTTTATGCGGCAGCCCATTTTTTCCCAATATAACGACACCATATTTCCCAACGAGACGGTCGTCCCTTACTACGAAATAATTTTTAAAGGGGTCTGCTGAGACTTGAACCATGTTTCGCAAGACACGATTATATCAGGCTGACTGATGAAAAGATCTCTTTATAAGCTTCCTCTGACCGGCATGAGTGACCGAGCGGTTCTAGGCGCTACAGTCTGGAACCACGCGACCGCTACGGTCGCAGGTTCGAATCCTGCCTCGGGCATGGATGTGTGTGATGTCCTTAGGTTAGTTAGGTTTAAGTAGTTCTAAGTTCCAGGGGACTGATGACCTCAGAAGTTACATCCCATAGTGCTCAGAGTCATTTTTATAAGCTTTCTCTGTTAGAGTTAGCTGATTGTGTGTTCCATTGCAATACTTTTACAGGCTTCGTATTTTAAGATGGGAGAGAATTAAAGATACCTGTTACGAAAAGCTGATATCGTCATCGTTCATAGCACTGTTTTGTCGCGTATTCAGAATGACAGTGTCTACAGCATTTGTTAATTTATCCATTAGTGCATTCTGAACTGCCGGCCGCTGTGGCCGAGCGGTTCTAGGCGCTTTAGTCCAGGACCGCGCTGCTGCTGCGGTCGCCTGGTTCGAATTCTGCCTCGGGCATGGATGTGTGTGATGTCCTTAGGGTAGTTCAGTTTAAGTAGTAATAAGTCTAGGGGACTGATGACCTCAGATGTTAAGTCGCATGGTGCTCAGAGCCATTTGAACCATTCTGAACTAGAGGCTGTCGTTGGCTTGGTACTTGCGAAGTTGTTACCCTGCGCGCACCAGGCACATAGAGGCTGACTGTATGTTGCGTGGGATATAGCAGGTTTCGGCACTGAGACCACTCACGTGTTCGCTTACTTCCGCTTGTCGCCGGTATGGTCGGTGAGAAATGTTTGTCTGAAGATGCTCATCCACCCGTTTAGCACCAGTGTCACTTGCGTGCTGATAACCGTGTAAACTTGTCTTTGTTTTGGTGGTCTGTCCCCCTGTGACAGAAGAGAAGGTTGGCATACGAGAGTAACGTTCAGTACACCCTTGAAGTCGATGTTATGAAATGTAGCTAGGTGCTGAGTTCTTCGCCGTCTGCGGCGTTAAGGACAGGACGGTTTCGTGGATGGGTGGTGACTGCCACGGTAAGTCCAAAAGCAATAGGTGAGGCGCAGAATTCTACAGAATGAGGCCCACTACATTTGTTGCATCTCATTTGAAACCGACATTGTTCGCTGATGTGTTCGCAGCGGAGGCATTTAAAGCACTGCCTGACAGCTGACGTATAAGGATCTACAGGACATCTAATTCCATGAACAGACACAGCGCTTGGTAAAGTTTGAGTGTCGAAGGTCAAGAAGCAGGTCTGCAGTTTCACAATTTGTTGTCTCTCTCTCTCTCTCTCTCTCTCTCTCTCTCTCTCACACACACACACACACACACACACACCCACACACACACACACACACACACACACACACACACACACGCACCAGTTCTGACGAATAATTCAAAATTAACGCCACAACAAACACAAGACCAACGATGGACAAGTGAGCAGCGACAATAACACAACACCTCTCACTGAGTATGTTGTCAGAAGTGTCTGCTAAGATCACACTTCGCCACATTTTGTGCAAGTGTATGTGAGGTGGTGTGCGGCAATTTGTGAAAAACTGAGTGAAAACAATAAACTAAATAGCAGCTGATCGAGACACCAACCAGAGACACGAAACAAGACGAAAAGTGTAAGTACAGAAACGTACATAACCCATGACCTTGAAACATTTCTTTACCGACCGTAGTTATAAATTTCAGTACAAAACTGACCGTAGTAATAAATTTCAGCACAAAATCGGTAAGATTGTTTCAAAATAGATCAAACATTGCCAGGAAATTAATTTTTTTCATATTCTGATGGTCAGTATTCTACAAATTCACGTTTTGTACAATAGTTTGTATACGTTGTTCTGTATATTACGGGATTTCAGAAGACGACTGTGCCAGAAGTACCGGGAATACAGAGAAACAACTTCAACAGATAGAGAGGGTCTCCTAGTTTTGACTCACGTTAAAGGTGTTCAATAAGGTCACATTCGTGACGTGGCAAACGTGAATATGTGCACGCATTCCATTCAAGTTGTTGGCGCCCAGGAAGGCGCAAAAGTAGCCTGCTTTGCAGATCTTTTATTTGCTTTGCCTGTCTGCTGACGCGAACTAATTCGATGCGACAATAGTGAGTGGATGACTTGTCTACATGTTCTGATACGCCTGCTCCCTAACGCGAATACGTCTCAGCGCGTGTACTACTATTAGAAGCTTGAAGAGATGCCCTATCCTCTCATATGAGTCATTTTTCCGTATGTATTTAGTTTTCATACATGCGTCTTCTGAAAACATGGAGGTATGTATCAGTAACCGTATGTAGCGTACTTTTCCTTCTGATATGACTAGGGCCTCGGACATTTCCTACTATTTTAGTCGTCGATCGTCCAATATTGTATACTATGCACTTCAAATTATGTGCGACCGTTTGCAGATTTGCGTCGTCGTTCGCTTCGACCACCTGCAAGAGAAGTACGGCCAAGTGAAATGTAGTTGCCGATTTCTTTGTTGCCGAAAATACAGAACCGGACGTCATGAAAACTTGGTAAAGTCTGGATGGTCAGTAAAAGAGGGTCTTTCAGTTTATCTGTGTAAATGAAACGCACACAACAGTACTACCTTAAAAGCACCTAAACACCCTTAAATTCCATAGGCCAAGCTAAGGACTCGTAATTACACAACACGTAACAACACAAGAAAAACAAAATTTCACTGATTCTTCGCCGAGGAATTCGCTCTTTCGCCTTGCACGTAGATGTACCTAAAACTACAGAATCAAACATTTTGATCGATATATCACACCGTCAGCCAGAGACGGGTAATACTTTCCCTGTCAAGACAGCGCGATTAAGAGACCTATTTGTTAGGCACTACTGAGTCACTCTTTCCGCCAGTAATGAATAGCCTGTCTAAAATGCAGTTCATCAGGGCTTGACAGTAAAGATAATGGAAAAATAAAAAAAACATAAAGGATGTCTAATAACAGCTCATGAACTCTTTTTCTGTATACGTCGAGTTACAGTGGCAGACAATTAACGACCGCATACGCGCTGAAAAGACAAGTGACTGCGTCCAAGCCGCATAAGCACGTCGCCACCATTTCTCTTTCTTTTTTTTTTTTCAGATGAGCTCGTCCTTTAGCGAAACTGCTCCACAAAATTATTTAACACTGAGGCCTTCCAGCCAGTCCTCGTGCTCACAAAAACACGCGTGGACGCTGCAAGCTGTGAACAGAGACACAGTCGCCTTGGTTCACAACGTCACAATGGGGGAAGAAACATTGTACCATGCTACTGTACCACAGGATGGACCTAACAAACCAGAATACACTCCTGGAAATTGAAATAAGAACACCGTGAATTCATTGTCCCAGGAAGGGGAAACTTTATTGACACATTCCTGAGGTCAGATACATCACATGATCACACTGACAGAACCACAGGCACATAGACACAGGCAACAGAGCATGCACAATGTCGGCACTAGTACAGTGTATATCCACCTTTCGCAGCAATGCAGGCTGCTATTCTCCCATGGAGACGATCGTAGAGATGCTGGATGTAGTCCTGTGGAACGGCTTGCCATGCCATTTCCACCTGGCGCCTCAGTTGGACCAGCGTTCGTGCTGGACGTGCAGACCGCGTGAGACGACGCTTCATCCAGTCCCAAACATGCTCAATGGGGGACAGATCCGGAGATCTTTCTGGCCAGGGTAGTTGACTTACACCTTCTAGAGCACGTTGGGTGGCACGGGATACATGCGGACGTGCATTGTCCTGTTGGAACAGCAAGTTCCCTTGCCGGTCTAGGAATGGTAGAACGATGGGTTCGATGACGGTTTGGATGTACCGTGCACTATTCAGTGTCCCCTCGACGATCACCAGTGGTGTACGGCCAGTGTAGGAGATCGCTCCCCACACCATGATGCTGGGTGTTGGCCCTGTGTGCCTCGGTCGTATGCAGTCCTGATTGAGGCGCTCGCCTGCACGGCGCCAAACACGCATACGACCATCATTGGCACCAAGGCAGAAGCGACTCTCATCGCTGAAGACGACACGTCTCCATTCGTCCCTCCATTCACGCCTGTCGCAACACCACTGGAGGCGGGCTGCACGATGTTGGGGCGTGAGCGGAAGACGGCCTAACGGTGTGCGGGACCGTAGCCCAGCTTCATGGAGACGGTTGCGAATGGTCCTCGCCGATACCCCAGGAGCAACAGTGTCCCTAATTTGCTGGGAAGTGGCGGTGCGGTCCCCTACGGCACTGCGTAGGATCCTACGGTCTTGGCGTGCATCCGTGCGTCGCTGCGGTCCGGTCCCAGGTCGACGGGCACGTGCACCTTCCGCCGACCACTGGCGACAACATCGATGTACTGTGGAGACCTCACGCCCCACGTGTTGAGCAATTCGGCGGTACGTCCACCCGGCCTCCCGCATGCCCACTATACGCCCTCGCTCAAAGTCCGTCAACTGCACATACGGTTCACGTCCACGCTGTCGCGGCGTGCTACCAGTGTTAAAGACTGCGATGGAGCTCCGTATGCCACGGCAAACTGGCTGACACTGACGGCGGCGGTGCACAAATGCTGCGCAGCTAGCGCCATTCGACGGCCAACACCGCGGCTCCTGGTGTGTCCGCTGTGCCGTGCGTGTGATCATTGCTTGTACAGCCCTCTCGCAGTGTCCGGAGCAAGTATGGTGGGTCTGACACACCGGTGTCAATGTGTTCTTTTTTCCATTTCCAGGAGTGTAGTTACCCAATCCTTCGCAGTAATGCGAGCTTGCAGATTACCCATAAGGCTCATGGTCCACCGAAATCGTCACTGAACACCTGCCATGTTTCACTCTTGGGACGTAAACTCGGCCAGAAGTTGGAAACGGAGTGGAACAGCACTCGCCCGTCAAATTTCTGAACAGGACTCATCCCACCAAATGTCTTTCTTCTATTGCTCCACAGAGCCGATTTAATAGCTTGTAAGTAGGCTGTTTAGGTTTTTGTGTTGGTAACGCCACGTAGCGCTCTGGATGAAAATCAATGGCTGTGCTGGGTGCAGTCTGTGGCTGGTTGGCCTTGTTGCAATATTCGCTTGTGTAATGTAGGGCAGATGGATGTGAACAGAGCGTAGCGTTGCGCACTTGGAGGTGAGCCGCCAGCAGTGGTGGATGTGGAGAGAGAGGTGCCAGAGTTTTGAGAGGTCACTGTAAGCGGACGATCTGGACGTGTGTCCAGCAGAAAAAGGAAATTTGTAAAGATGGATGTCATGAATTTTTATATATATATATATATATATATATATATATATGGCTATTACAAATTATTGAAGCGATTTCATAAATTCACTGTAGCTCCATTCATTGACATATGGTCACGACACACTACAGATACATAGAAAAACTCATAAAGTTTTGTTCGGCTGATGCCGCACTTCAGGTTTCTGCCGCCAGAGCGCTCGAGAGCGCAGTGAGACAAAATGGCGACAGGAGCCGAGAAAGCGGATGTCGTACTTGAAATGCACTCACATCAGTCAGTCATAACAGTGCAACGACACTTCAGGACGAAGTTCAACAAAGATCCACCAACTGCTAATTCCATTCGGCGATGGTATGCGCAGTTTAAAGCTTCTGGATGCCTCTGTAAGGGGAAATCAACGGGTCGGCCTGCAGTGAACGAAGAAACGGTTGAACGCGTGCGGGCAAGTTTCACGCGTAGCCCGCGGAAGTCGACGAATAAAGCAACCAGGGAGCTAAACGTACCACAGCCGACGGTTTGGAAAATCTTACGGAAAAGGCTAAAGCAGAAGCCTTACCGTTTACAATTGCTTCAATCCCTGACACCCGATGACAAAGTCAAACGCTTTGAATTTTCGGCGCGGTTGCAACAGCTCATGGAAGAGGATGCATTCAGTGCGAAACTTGTTTTCAGTGATGAAGCAACATTTTTTCTTAATGATGAAGTGAACAAACACAATGTGCGAATCTGGGCGGTAGAGAATCCTCACGCATTCGTGCAGCAAATTCGCAATTCACCAAAAGTTAATGTGTTTTGTGCAATCTCACGGTTTAAAGTTTACGGCCCCTTTTTCTTCTGCGAAAAAAACGTTACAGGACACGTGTATCTGGACATGCTGGAAAATTGGCTCATGCCACAACTGGAGACCGACAGCGCCGACTTCATCTTTCAACAGAATGGTGCTCCACCGCACTTCCGTCATGATGTTCGGCATTTCTTAAACAGGAGATTGGAAAACCGATGGATCGGTCGTGGTGGAGATCATGATCAGCAATTCATGTCATGGCCTCCACGCTCTCCCGACTTAACCCCATGCGATTTCTTTCTGTGGGGTTATGTGAAAGATTCAGTGTTTAAACCTCCTCAACCAAGAAACGTGCCAGAACTGTGAGCTCGCATCGACGATGCTTTCGAACTCATTGATGGGGACATGCTGCGCCGAGTGTGGGAGGAACTTGATTATTGGCTTGATGTCTGCCGAATCACTAAAGGGGCACATATCGAACATTTGTGAATGCCTAAAAAAACTTTTTGAGTTTTTGTATGTGTGTGCAAAGCATTGTGAAAATATCTCAAATAATAAAGTTATTGTAGAGCTGTGAAATCGCTTCAATCATTTGTAATAAACACACACATATATATATATATATATATATATATATATATATATATATATATATATATATATATAGACTTTTGAACATTATTGAGGTAAATACATTGTTTGTTCTCTATCAAAATCTTTCATTTGCTAACTATTCCTATCAGTAGTTAGTGCCTTCAGTAGTTAGAATCCTTTATTTAGCTGGCAGTATTGGCGCTCGCTGTATAGCAGTAGTTCGAGTAACGAAGATTTTTGTGAGGTAAGTGATTCATGAAAGGTATGGGTTATCGTTAGTCAGGCCCATTCTTTTTTAGGAATTATAGAAAGTCAGATTGCGTTGCGCTAAAAATATTGTGTGTCAGTTTAGTGATGATAAGAATAAGTAACGAGAAAACTGTTTGAGGCGTTGAGTTTTGCTCAGCTGTTTGAAAATCAAATAATGTAGAAGTTTACCAGCACAGTCATTCATAATTTTTCTAAGGGGACGTTTCAATCTTCAACAGCATTGCATCAGTTCAAATGGCTCTGAGCACTATGGGACTTAACGTCTGAGGTCATCAGTCCTCCAGAACTTAGAACTACTTATACCTAACTAACTAAGGATATCACACACATCCATGTCCGAGGCAGGATTCTAATCTGCGACCGTAGCGGTCGCCGCGATTTCAGACTGAAGCGCCTAGAACCGCTCGGCCACAGCGGCCGGCCACTGCATCAGTGATAAGTCGTTTTGGAATTCCAGCGCGCCCTGCAGTTCCATACTTATGGAACTCCCTTCGTGTTGTTTAGGTGTTGACAGGATTTGCCAGAGCGACACACAGGTCTGCAGAGAATTTTTCAGCCGCCGTTCTCATTTTTCACCACAGTGCTGGTTAGTCACCGTCCGTCACGATCACTCAATACGCACTTTCGTCCTCGTTGTGACTCAGCGGATGAGGTTTTTCCGCTTTCCGTGCAGGCGGTTTAAATCTTCGATACAGTGCCTCTTGCAACCTCAAACACTTCGGCTACCCTGCGTAAGGAGGTACCTCCCACACGGGCACCAACAATACAGCTCCGACGTAGTGCACTCACAACTACGCTGAACATCGTTCTCATCCAGACTGACACCTGCAACGTATTGAGGACTCTGCACAAGTGCTGTTCGTTCTCAAATACAGTAGGCTAACCTGAAGAATCATAATTAATTTTTTCAGGATAAATTTTCAGCCATCAGTTAAAAATAAATTTTATTATGCGCGAGAATTTATATACGTTTCGGCGTATCGACAAGCGCCGGCACGAAGACAAAGATGGCAAAAGCAAAGAAGGCGGTGAGACGACGTCAGCTGACAAGGACCGCCGAAGGGAATATAAGCGCCGCTCCTGGCAGCCTCGACAGGACAGTATAGGGCAGGACTAGACTCGTCCTAGCAGAGAGTGCTACGATAGCAGTTAGTAGCGATCCGTATCAAATGCTTACATGGACCTAATCTATAGCGAAGAACATTACTTGTTTGTATGTCGCCCATCGCTTGCGACACCACTGCAAATTCAAAGTTAAGTATTGTCAATCTTCTTATTTGTATTAAAATACATTTATATACTTTGCTTGAATTGTCGTAAGCATTCCGAGAAGCAGCATCCTTTAGGCACACTATAAGAGATGAGTGGGGAGGACCCCACAATATGTCAACAAAAGAGAGAAACACACGCTTCCTCCCCCTCCTCGCTTAAGACGGAAATTTTACATATAATTGACAAGAGCTACAAAATGAACGTTTTAGAATAATTTGAATTATATAAATATTTTCATCTAAATTCAAAAGATTTGCTGAATGTTCAGCTTGCATTAAAAAACACGCTACTTTGACTGGATAGCATTTCTTATAAAATGTGAAAATTAGCCCACCCCTTTCATATATTAGAACTATCTGTCATGTTTACTTCGAATCTATTATATATAACTTCTTTATATGCCTTGTTTATATTTTTATATGTGCTTTTATATATGTTTCTTGTTGCTAGCACAGCATGTGATTCAGTTATTGTAAATTGTCAGTGTTTAAAATAATCACATACAATATGTAAATTTCTGAGCATACCTCGGCATTATCCTTCAGTGCCTGCTGTCTGCTAAACTAAGTAAGTTTCTGTAATATAGTTTTTATACTTCACATAAATGTATAGCCAATGTCTAAAGATTTATAATATTCTTAAGTTTGTAGGCCTCTGAAGATGACAAATTAATTTGTCGAAACGGGTAAAGCATAATTATTATTATTTTTTTTTTTTTTGTAACTGATGACTGAAAATGTATCCTGAAAAGATGATACTACAGTTGCTGAAAATCACAGCCATGAATAAAATAATCAGAATTTATGTTCAACCACGCATTTCTCACGGTGTTTCCGTAATTTTGTGCGACCTCTGTAGCGCTTCTGTAGGTTTCTCCGCAAAAGATGTTGGGAAACAACGACACTCATGGTAAAATCACTTACCCTTGCAATCAGCCTAGTCGGTTCCGACCATCATCCATTTAGGTTTCTTAGGGAAAGACTAGCCCATCACCTTCAGACATCCAAAACCCCCTCTCCCCATAACCGGAAACCAGCCACGGAGACCACAATATCGCGCAGCACTAGCGAACGAGAGCCGACTGGATATGTGTTAGGGAGTCCATCAGACGTTTACAAAATAGTGAAGAAAACAAACACAATTTTCATATGTTTATTGCTCTAACGACCGGTTTCGGACGTAATAAGTACACACACTCGAAGTGCTACAAAATGCTTGCTTCATTTTCTAAAAGAACGTTACACAACATAGATTAACGTTAAAAAATAAACAGCAATTTGATGTAAATAGTAGTGGAGGAAGTTGGTTCGCGTTGGCTAATAACCTGTTTTCATTACTGATGGAGGGGTAATTACTTCGTCTAGCCAAATCCAGCTTATCAAGCAGCGCACTGCACACGTACGTAACGACAGCGAACTTTGTTCAAGCACGCAAGACGAGGCAACATTTTAGTAGTCATGTTAGCACCACAGCTGCGGGTAGTTGTAGGAAATCGCTAGGCCATTTAGCGGTTCAAAAATGGTTCAAATGGCTCTGAGCACTGTGGGACTTAACTTCTGAAGTCATCAATCCCCTAGAACTTAGAACTACTTAAACCTAACTAACCTAAGGACATCACACACATCCATGCCCGAGGCAGGATTCGAACCTGCGACCGTAGCGGTCGCGCGGTTCCAGACTGTAGCGCCTAGAACCGCTCGGCCACCCCGGCCGGCCATTTAGCGGTAACTACTAGTCTGACAGCCCTACTCAGCTATCAAACGTGACAGTAGAATGAAAGAAGGCGAATGTGGGTGTGATGCTCAATCGAATTAGCGACTGTCACCGCACCAGGTATTACAGGGTGGCAAACACATCCTGACCAATGCACTGGTCCTCAAGTTCCTCTGTAGTTCGAATTACATCATTTTGAAATGGAGATTCCTTTAAAGTGGTCTCAGCAGCTCTTCACTGAAATTTGTTTTAGCTTTGAGAAAGAAGGATTTATCTTAAGAATATTTAACGGTGGAGGATAGCATGCCAAGAAGAATAGAGATAATAATAAATTATTACATTTATGTTTGATATCATCAACGAAATTGTTTCATCAAACAAGCTGTTGAAGACAAAATGAGTTCATCTACTTGGCTTTTTTCTTTGGTATAAACTCCACTTGAATAAGAGGAATTATTCCTAAATAAACAAGAATTTTATTTTTGCATTTACGGTTAACATTATTAAGAGGAAAGACTAAGAAAGATGAAAATGCTTACATCACAAAGAAGAAAATTCATTTCATTAGAAATGAGAAGAAAGATCCTACGTTTAAAATCTTTTAACTTTGAAAAACAACAAAACAATAATTTATTCTAAGAAATAGACAAAAAACCAAAAACGTACAGAACGTACGTGTGTGTGTGTGTGTGTGTGCGTGTGTGTGTGTATGTTCGTTCCATATCTCCACGTAAACCACGGGACCGTTTTCAACCAAACACATTTCTTACTGTCTGGCAACAATCGCTGTTAGGGTAAGAACCACCTACTTGTCATTGTTCAGCAGAGATTCATAAACAATGAATGCGTAAAAAAACTACTGCATTATCCATGACGTTTTAATGTATTACTTCTGTGCCACTAATTGTATAAGCAATAAATTTCGCAGGCAGTATCCACAAATGCCGCTAAATGCACCTATAAAAGTATATCATAGTACCACACACACAATTCATGAGAAATGATGACATAAACACTGAGATGCGTGAAAAACTACCGCATTTAAATTTATTACTTCTTTTCTATTTAGGAAATGCCGTCCAGCGGGGTAATATCCTGCGCCGCTTTTTCCAGTTTCCTAGAGGGAGTAAAGAGCGCTGTGTAATGCTGCCGTACAGCGGAAGCAACTAGAATCGGATCCAGAGAGGTCGTCAGCTTTTAACGGCACAGTCGTTTTCGACAGTTGGTTTCATTTGATTTCCGCTGTTCTCGTATAAAATAAGCAGGTCACGAGTGTAGAGGTAACTGAAGTATGTTAATAGAAAACAAATATTTAAAGTAGCTCGATTCAGTTACGAATTTCTTGGGCTTGTTTTAAACATCATGTGTTAGCAGTTAATATCGTGATTGTTGAGTTAGAATTAAAAATGCCGGGTCATGTTGTCACGGGCAATGACGCGCAGGATGCATGGTATTGCCCCATGGTGAACGCTGTTGCCCGATATGGCAATTTCTTTTAGTATTTTCGTGAATTATATTTTTAGAAGTGTGTGCCAAATTACAAGCTGTTTCTTTTTATTACAAATGGTGAGAAAAAGAGTCACGACTGAAACAGGGAAAGGGTGGGCGGAATATGAAAAGAATTGCGCACTCCACGATGTTATAGAAAATGGAAACCCACTGACAGGAGCTGCAAGAGTGTGTGGAACATCTTATTCCATTTCAAGAGATAGGTTAAAAACTGGAGACCATTATAAAGTAAGCTTAGGAAGAAAACCTACATTTTCTAAAGAACAAAATGACGAACATGTGCTTTTGTTAGAAAAGACGTTTTATGGAATATCTTCAGTGGAATAGGAAGATTATTGCATGAATATGCCGCGGCAAATAATATTCGGTATAATTTTTTAAAAAATCATCCATAATAGCTGGAAAGAATTGGTTCAGTGGGTTTCTTACAAGAAATCCACCAGTATGTTTTCGGAATCCTGAAGCTACCAGTCTTAACAGGAGCTCGGCTTTTAACGCAAGTGAAGCTAAACTCTTTCCCTCGAACCTCATCGCTTTAATGGGCTTCTTTTATTTCGATGCCCCTAGAATTAATAATTTTGATGAAACGGGGATATCAATGCCTCAAAATCCAGGAAAAGTTTTAGTACCCAAAGGAGCTAAACAAGTTGGCTCAGCAAGAAGCTGGGAGCGTGGGTAGAGCATTACGATGCGTTGTGCAGCGAGTGCTAGCGCGGCACATGTGCCTCCCACGTTTATTTGTCCTCAGCTTGCCCGCGAAAGGCAAAGGTCCCTGGTTCGAGTCTCGGTCCGACACACAGTTTTAATCTTCCAGGAAGTTTCATATCAGCGCACATTCCGCTACAGAGTGAAAATCTCATTCCATTTTCATACTAGTTCTCTACCATTCCACTCTAGAATGGCGCGTGGGGAAAAGAAACACCTAAATTTTCCCGTTAGAGCTCTGATTTCTCTTTTTTATTATGATGATCATTTCTCCCTACGTAGGTGGGTGTCAACAAAATATTTTCGCATTCGGAAGAGAAAGTTGGTGAATGAAATTTCGTAAATAGATCTCGCCGCCTTTGTTTCAGTGACTGCCGCCCCAACTCGCGTTCATATCAGTGACACTCTCACCTCTATTGTGGTAACGCTATCGCCTCACTGCTCTCACAGGCTACAACCTATAGAGGCGGCCTTTTTAAGCAGCTTGAAGGCTTTATTTAATGAAGGATATGACAATTTTATGCAGTCTATCCTCCAAGAAGACAAGAAGAAGGGACCGGTTGGTAGGACATGTTCTGAGGCATCAAGGGGTCACAAATTTAGCATTGGAGGGCAGCGTGGAGGGTAAAAATCGTAGAGGGAGACCAAGAGATGAATACACTAAGCAGATTCAGAAGGATGTAGGTTGCAGTAAGTACTGGGAGATGAAGAAGCTTGCACAGGATAGAGTAGCATGGAGAGCTGCATCAAACCAGTCTCAGGACTGAGGACAACAACAACAACATCCCCCACCAGAAAATAACACCCTATAGCATTTGTTCTATCTTTAGCAAAGCCTTCACGAGGTTTGGAAATATTGAAAAGGGTATCTCTGGCTTCAGCAAAATAGGAATTTTTCCTCTAGACGACTTCATACTTTTGCACCCAGAAGAAGAGATAGCTCCAAGGCCTTCAGTTGTCGAGGATGGTGGCACTAAAAATGATGAAAGTAATGAGACACTTGTGCTTTGTTCTTCAAAGACAGCAGCTAGTGTCCTCGATGATACAGACAAAGGCTTACAAGTTCAGCCTGCAGATGGGCTATAGTTCAAAGATATTTCTCTATTTCCAGGCCATATTAAGTTGAAGAAAAGTAGTAGACAACAGCATTCCTCAATTTCCCCTCTGTCCCCTAACAAAGTTGGTTTAGAAGAGGCTGATGAGACTAAAAAAGCAAAATTAAGATACAAAAGAAAGTGAATTATCTTTTGAAAATCAAATTTAAAGTCTAAGGGAAAAAGCAAGTTCAGAAGTTCGCATCAAAGATAAGACCTCTGCAATCTGGCAAAATGAAATATCGTCTGAACATTTCTTTTGAATCTACCTTAGATGATGATTTAGACCCACTCTGTAGAGACAATGAGATGGATGACACTGACCCTTGCGGAGAAACAATGGAGCATTTACTGACAACGTTTCCGTTTGCATTCTCTGTGGAGAGTTTGGGAAAAACAGGCAGCTGTGGTTTAAATGTGTGATTTGCAGTGCATGGGTTCATTCAGAGAGTAATGGATGTGACACTGCAGAAAAGTATGTTTGTGACTGCGGCCATTGAAATAAGCGCTGAATGTGAACAGAGAGAAGTTGAGTCCATCATGTTACAACAGAGAAAAGTTGAGTCCATTATGTTACATTATGTTTTCTACCAGAAAAAGGGTTTTAGATTTTTTGTTCTCTGTCGGAACTTTAATAAGTTGGACAATTTACATTTTTGAATTGTAAATAAATTCTTAAGTTCGAATTTTTTCAGTTGACATTTTGCCATTTTATGTGCTATACTGTAGTATTCCTTACACTACACGGTATTTTTGTAAAATAGCTGTAGAAATGTAAACAGATTAAATATACCGAATACGTGATCATGAACGTATAGGGAATGATTGCTTGACAAAATAAGATGTTCACCATTTCAGTTGAACTCGAAAAATAAGAAAATATTTAAAAAATGGCTTAAGCGCACGGTATTTTCCCGCTCTTCCCTACTCTGTTCTCAACATACTTTGCAGACAAATTTCCACCTATGCTGCTGAATGTACGTACAAAATTATATCGTTGTATGGCACATAGATTAGGAGATATGACGTCAAAAACTCTGAGCTGCTTGTAAAACCTGCCACATCATACATGAGGTTTAAATTTATTACTTCTTTGCTAGTAACTTTATACGCAACATACGTCGCTGACAGTATCCACATAAGCCGCTGAATGTACCTACATGAATATATCGTTGAACGACACATAGCTAAAGAGGTATGACGTGATATGTGTAAAATGCTGCATTATGCAAGAAGTTTTAATACGTTTCTTCTTAATTCCTGACACATTCGAGTCATCTCAAGGAAATCCCTGACATCCGGCATCGCTTTCGACAGCTTTCAACTGCGAAGTGCAAACGGCTGTAGGCGAAAAGGATAGCCATCTAAAAATCTATGGAGAGCCGTAAACGTTTACAAAATCGCGTTGCAGTCAATGGAAGCAGCTGCGCGCAGCCTACAGATACTGACAGGGATCATGTCTCTTAATTTGGATACTGTACTTTTACATTTGTACATTATGCATATTTCTTTGTACGACTTGTAACGCAGCAAGTTATTACGAGATGACATTCGATGCAATAAAGCACGCACCCGTCTAGTACGGTGGCTACAGGATGGCTATATGGTTTTTTTTTTTTTTTTCGCTTTGCTCACAACCCAGCTGACGCTGCCTGCCGTGAGAACTGCATAGCGAAACATTCAGTCGATACGAAGATTCATACCCTCTACTAATTTGAATAATATATATTAGTTATTATCCGATTTTGTTCAAATTTGGTACACAGCCGTTTGTTATTAATGGAATGATGCTGTCAAAATTTTAGATTTTTATTTATTATAGTTCTGGAGATAAAGAGAATTACCTAAAAGTCCTAAAACGCACGCTTCTTTTTTAAAACCAAGTTCGGAACTATAACAGATTGACTTTCATTATTATTTGAAGCCATTCCAAGGTTATCAGTGCATAAAAATCAATTAATTGGAATTTTCTTTTAAAAATGTAGTCACTGGGCATTTTTTTTTTGGTCATCAGTCTACTGACTGGTTTGATGCGGCCCGCCACGAATTCCTTTCCTGTGCCAACCTCTTCATCTCAGAGTAGTACTTGCAACCTACGTCCTCAATTATTTGCTTGACGTATTCCAATCTCTGTCTTCCTCTACAGTTTTTGCCCTCTACAGCTCCCTCTAGTACCATGGAAGTCATTCCCTCATGTCTTAGCAGATGTCCTATCATCCTGTCCCTTCTCCTTATCAGTGTTTTCCACATATTCCTTTCCTCTCCGATTCTGCGTAGAACCTCCTCATTCCTTACCTTGTCAGTCCACCTAATTTTCAACATTCGTCTATAGCACCACATCTCAAATGCTTCGATTCTCTTCTGTTCCGGTTTTCCCACAGTCCATGTTTCACTACCATACAATACTGTACTCCAGACGTACATCCTCAGAAATTTCTTCCTCAAATTAAGGCCGCTATTTGATATTAGTAGACTTCTCTTGGCCAGAAATGCCTTTTTTGCCATAGCGAGTCTGCTTTTGATGTCCTCCTTTCTCCGTCCGTCATTGGTTATTTTACTGCCTAGGTAGCAGAATTCCTTAACTTCATTGACTTCATGACCATCAATCCTGCTGTTAAGTTTCTCGCTGTTTTCATTTCTACTACTTCTCATTACCTTCGTCTTTCTCCGATTTACTCTCAAACCATACTGTGTACTCATTAGACTGTTCATTCCGTTCAGCAGATGATTTAATTCTTCTTCACTTTCACTCAGGATAGCAATGTCATCAGCGAATCTTATCATTGATATCCTTTCACCTTGTATTTTAATTCCACTCCTGAACCTTTCTTTTATTTCCATCATTGCTTCATCGATGTACAGATTGAAGAGTAGGGGCGAAAGGCCACAGCCTTGTCTTACACCCTTCTTAATACGAGCACTTCGTTCTTGATCGTCCACACTTATTATTCCCTCTTTTTCAGAATCTCGAACAGCTTGCACCATTTTATATTGTCGAACGTTTTTTTCAGGTCGACAAATCCTATGAAAGTGTCTTGATTTTTCTTTAGCCTTGCTTCCATTATTAGTCGTAACGTCAGACTTGCCTCTCTCGTCCCTTTACTTTTCCTAAAGCCAAACTGATCGTCACCTAGCGCATTCTCAATTTTCTTTTCCATTCTTCTGTATATTATTCTTGTAAGCAGCTTCGATGCATGAGCTGTTAAGCTGATTGTGCGATAATTCTCGCACTTGTCAGCCCTTGCCGTCTTCGGAATTGTGTGGATGATGCTTTTCCGAAAGTCAGATGGTATATCGCCAGATTCATATATTCTACACACCAACGTGGATAGTCGTTTTGTTTCCACTTCCCCCAATGATTTTAGAAATTCTGATGGAATGTTATCTATCCCTTCTGCCTTATTTGACCGTAAGTCCTCCAAAGCTCTTTTAAATTCCGATTCTAATACTGGATCCCCTATCTCTTCTAAATCGACTCCTGTTTCTTCGTCTATCACATCAGACAAATCTTCACCCTCATAGAGGCTTTCAATGTATTCTTTCCACCTATCTGCTCTCTCCTCTGCATTTAACACTGGAATTCCCTTTGCACTCTTAATGTTACCACCGTTGCTTTTAATGTCACCAAAGGTTGTTTTGACTTTCCTGTATGCTGAGTCTGTCCTTCCGACAATCATATCTTTTTCGATGTCTTCACATTTTTCCTGCAGCCATTTCGTCTTAGCTTCCCTGCACTTTCTATTTATTTCATTCCTCAGCGACTTGTATTTCTGTATTCCTGATTTTCCCAGAACATGTTTGTACTTCCTCCTTTCATCAATCAACTGAAGTATTTCTTCTGTTACCCATGGTTTCTTCGTAGCTACCTTCTTTGTACCTATGTTTTCCTTCCCAACTTCTGTGATGGCCCTTTTTAGAGATGTCCATTCCTCTTCAACTGTACTGCCTACTGCGCTAATCCTTATTGCTGTATCTATAGCGTTAGAGAACTTCAAAGGTATCTCATCATTCCTTAGTACTTCCGTATCCCACTTCTTTGCGTATTGATTCTTCCTGACTAATGTCTTGAACTTCAGCCTACTCTTCATCACTACTATATTGTGATCTGAGTCTATATCTGCTCCTGGGTACGTCTTACAATCCAGTATCTGATTTCGGAATCTCTGCCTGACCATGATGTAATCTGGGCATTACGTAGTACATAAATCGGTCAAAATTATTATTTGATTATATTTTTCCGTGTGAGTGTGTGACAATGATTGAGAGAGTGTATGTGGGTCAAACGCTAAAATTTAATATCTCATTTTTCGTAAAACCTTGTACAAACGAACTGTGGGAAACTTATGTTCCAACCACGCTTCAGGTGACGTATGTCGGTGTGTACTTGGTTTTGTATAAAAGCAGCCAAATTGAAGTTAGAGGCGGAATAAGTTTATTTATCAATTTGAAGAATATTTCGCGCTTTGTTCATTTTGGTTAAACAAAGCACAAGAATTCGAAGTTTCGCTGACATTAATTACTATCAAATTAGTGATCGGATAAGGCAAGATTTGCAGCGAGAATGATCTGGAAGGAACGTTCTGATTGGCCATTTAGATCAACAGCCAATCAGAATTAAGCTGTTCCCGCGCGAATAGAGAAATAGGCAAATAGGAGAGTACCTCGAGAGGAGTCGCTTTCCAGCCGGTCTACGGATAACACGATGTCAGATCGCTCCTAAAAAATACTCTGTAAGGTGAGGAAATAGTTAGCTAATTTCGGAACATATCGTGACTGAAACGACTGGAGTTACGAACATTTTAATGAAATGTTTGGTGTTTTTAAATTAAATAGTTTGAGAGATATGAGCGTGTGAACTTTCTGGTAGTAGTAACAACTCCGCGTGGCGTGTTTCCTGCTCTGTACGGAATATTTTGGCGAGCACCTCTTACGAAGAAGACCACTGAAACGACCGAATGTTCAACTCGCGAATAGTTGTTGGTCTGTGACTGGTAGAACGGTGAAAATTAATCGGGTGGGACATACTAAAATTCTGGCTGCTTTTCGAGTGAATATTTGTTATACAGACAGTGAAATTTGAATGATAACGTTTTACCATATTAAATATGGACTTGATAGCCATTTCATGTGTTTCAATATGAATAAAAAGTAGAGTTAATCTAATTTTAAACTCTTTTCTGCAAGTAGACTGAAGATCGCGAACGCCCGATTTTTTAATCATGAACTTTTAAGAACTGACTTTCAGCTAGAGTTACGCGGCCTCTGTGGGGTAGGTATTAGGTGGTGGTTTCAACAACGCTGCTTTACACTGCCAAGCACGTATCTGCTACCACAGAGTGAAGGGACATTGGCAAGAATCCTATCGAAGAAGGTGGACTGAACGAAAACGACCGACCCGGCCCCGCCGCAGACTGTTTCATAATTTTAAAGGCGTTGTCACGAATACATGAAAATGAAATTGTTTCGATACTTCAAAACAAATTATTTTTTCTTTCCAAAATTGGCAAAATGAATACTCAGGCAGTGCCGGGTTTGTCAGACAATAAAAAATAAAAACGTAACTTAGTGATCAATATGTCTGACTGCCACAGAGATGATCCAGGTTCGATCCCCGCTGCTCATTTGCGGCAGCGGCCAGCTACACATAATATGAGTGGTAGACAGCTTCCACAGCAGTTATAAGTTAGTTTCCTTCACAACAAGAGGAATAGTTCGGATTCCTTTCACTTAGTGCACATAAATTTGAATTCCACCTTCTACCTTCTTTTGGTCAACAGCGAGATACAATAAGCCGAGGAGGAGACATTAATGCTATATAGAGCTACAAAATTCTGATTTGTCATTAAGTGTCCGGTGCGTCACAACGTTACGAAGAAAATAATGATCGGGCAGACGCGTTTACGCGTGTACCCACATTTCTACCAGTACTTACGTAGTATTGAGTAACAGTAAGCACCGGGAAGATTGCATTTACTTTTTTAATTCACCGCTGTCCACATAACCGATACTCTATATTAAGTGCTCCAGTTTTTTCTTCGCTCCACATAATTTAGCGTGCCCAAGCTGCATTCACTTTCTTATTAGTTCCTATATAATACGGCATACTTCCGGTTCCGTAACATTACTCACTTCATTTGTAAATATCTTCCGTGTCAGTGTATACGAAGGTGCACGACCGACTAAATATGGCTGATCTATCCACACGTTATATCACTATGATGTAACAGAAATATACCGCACAAATCACAGGACACATTCCTCACATGGCCGGTCGGAGTGGCCGAGCGGTTCTAGGCGCTACAGTCTGGCACCGCGCGACCGCTACGGTCGCAGGTTTGAATCCTGCCTCGGGCATGGATGTGTGTGATGTCCTTAGGTTAGTTAGGTTTACGTAGTTCTAAGTTCCAGGGGACTGATGACCTCAGAAGTTAAGTCCCATAGTGCTCAGAGCCATTTGAACCATTTCGAACCATTCCTCACATGCAGACGAAGAAATTATGTTACATGAACATGGGTCTGGAAACGTTTTGTTTCCATGTCACGACTCATTTTCTCCAACGAGTTCAACGGGATCAGATTGTAAATTTTCACAGTCGGCATGTACGAGCAGCCGTCAATTTTCACGCAACTGTTAAAGCAAGTCATCAAAGACTTTCTGTCAATGTTTGGGTCGGCATTGTTGGTGACTGGTAGAGCCTCACCATCTTCCACCCAGATTCAACGGACAAAGTTATCATAATTGAGAAGGGAATATTCTACCTAATCTGTCAGCAGACGGGCCAAAGCTGTGTGAGAAAACTTGTACTTCATGCATGATGGAGCATCTCCCCATTTTAGTGTTAATGTCTGACGGCTTCTAAATAACAGATTCTGTGACAGATGGGTAAGTAGGTAGAGGTGGGCGAATTTCTTGGCCACCACGCCCTCCGCACCTAAACCAACTGGACTTTTCTTCGCAGGGGCATTTGGAAGCTGCTGTGTATGGGCCCTCAGTACAAGATGTTCAGAGTCTCCGTGCCCGTATTATGAAAGGCTGCGAAGCCATACGCAGTACTTCCGGGATACATCAGCGCATCCGAGATATACTAAGAGGGCGGGTTTATGCATCTATCAGTGTCCACGGGGAGCATATTGAACATCTCCACTGAGCAAGAGTTGCATGTGGGTTGCTGATGTGTTCTATTCGTGAGTGTTTTCCACGATTAATGAGTTGGTGAAAATGAGTTGTAACTTGGAAACCAAGGGTTTTCAGATCCATGTTCGTATAATGTCTTCGTCTACGTCTGAGAATGTGTCTTGCAATTCTTGCCATACGTTTTTTGTCACACCTTGCATATAGATTTATATTTACCACTGCAACTGAAGAGTTGACAACAGCTTCCAAATAGCTTTAATGTACAGGGGTTGGACAAAAATGTGGAAACACAGCGAGAAATGCATTCTTGAACACAAATGCAGGTGCCAGCCGTGCCTACAGGTCGTGTTGCTGTATCTGACAACGAACGGCACCCACGCAATGTCCTCAACACGTTGCAAGAGTCAGTGGTAGTCAGAGCAGTATTGTGTGTGGCTGTGTGTGCATCACATCGGGGCTAAGTGAATTCGAACGTGAGCAAAGTGTTGGTACTAGTATGTTAGGTGCTTCCGTAATCATGTAGCCAAAGTGTTTGGTGTTTCAGTATGCGCCGTATGGAATATTTATACCACATACAGAGAAAGCGGGAATACGTCCGCTAAGTCACAATGCGGAGCGAAGTGCGACTTGAGTGATCGTGGCAGACGATTGTTGGACAGGATTTTGACGAAATTTAAGATGGCAGTTCAAAATATCACTGCAGGTCTAAATGTCGCACTCGCGAACGCCGTCAGCACCAAAACAACTCGAAGGGAACTCCAGAAGCAGGGAATCGCAGAGCGAGCAATCAGTGATGCAAATGTCCGTAACAAAAAACCGTGGAGCCGCAGCCATAAAACCTGTGCTATGGAACAATGGAAGAAAGTAATTTGGTCGGGTGAGCCTTGTTTCACACTCTTCTCATGTTCTGGCCGAGTATACGTCCCGAGACTGAAACATGGCGGGTATTGGGTGATGATTTGGGCAGCCGTATCGTGGTATTCCATGGGTTCTATGGTTACTCTACGCTGTCGCATTACCCTCAAGGAGTATCTGCATCTACATGGATACTCTGCAAATCAGATTTAAGTGCCTGGCAGAGGGTTCATCGAACCACCTTCACCTATTATTCCAATGTCGTACACAGCCGGCCGGGTTGGCCGAGCGGTTCTAGGCGCTACAGTCTGCAACCGCGCGACCGCTACGGCCGCAGGTTGGAATCCTGCCTCGAGCATGGATGTGTATGATGTCCTTAGGTTAGTTAGGTTTAAGTAGTTCTAAGTTCTAGGGGACTGATGACCTCAGATGTTAAGTCCCATAGTGCTCAGAGCCATTTGAACCAATGTCGTACAGCGCGCTGTAAAAACGAACACCTATGTCTTTCCGTGCGAGCTCTGATTTCCCTTATTTTATTACGATGATCGTTTCTCACTATGTAGGTCGATGTCAACAAAACATTTTCGCATTCGGAGGAGAAAACTGGTGGTTGAAATTTCGTGAGAAGATTGTGTCGCAACGAAAAACGCTATTGTTTTAATGATGTCCTCCCCAAATCCTGTATTATTTCATTGACACTCTCTCCCCTATTTCGCGATAATACAAAATGTGATGCCCTTCTTTGAGCTTTCTCGATGTACTCCGTCAATCCCGTCTGGTAAGGATCTTAAACCGCGCAGCATTGTCCTAAAAGAGGACGCACAAGCGCAGCATAGGCAGTCACTTAAGTAGATGTGTTACATTATTTGAGTGTGCTGCCAATAAAACGCAGTCTTTGGTTAGCCTTCCCCACAACATTTTTTGCGCGTTCCTTCCAATTTAAGTTGTTCGTAATTGCAATTCCTAGGTATTTAGTTCAATTTACGGCCTTGCTTGGTGATCCGATCCACCCTGTGGTACAGTGTTTGTTCCCGAATGGTGACGGTTTGTTCCAAGACGACAGAGCCCCTATTCGCACAGCTTACATCGCCCAGGGTTGGTTTTGTGAACACGAGGACCAAATGACGCATGTCCCCTGACTGCCGCCGTCAGCAGACCTAAACATTATTGAGCCTCTGTGGTCTACTTTGGAGAGAAGTGTGCGTCATAGCTGTCCACCACCATCGTCGTTACATGGACTCGCCACTATTTTGCAGGAAGAATAGTGTAAGACTCCCTTTAAAACCACACAGGACCCGTAGTTACCCATCCTGAACCCACTGGAAGTTTTTTTCAATGTCGATGCATTTCCTACACCGTATTAGGCACATTAACATCTTGTGTTTACGGTGTTTCACTTTTTTTGTCCAAGCCCTGTATTGTACAGCACTTAACCTTTAAAACTAAAATTATTTACGCATGCTACACGAAAGTCAGTCTCATGTATCTCAACAACAAAAACAGTAGAAAATGCCGAACACTGCTTATGGTAGTCTGTAATGCACATTCCTTCGCCGGCCGGAGTGGCCGTGCGGTTCTAGGCGCTACAGTCTGGAACCGAGCGACCGCTACGGTCGCAGGTCCGAATCCTGCCTCGGGCATGGATGTGTGTGATGTCTTTAGGTTAGTTAGGTTTAATTAGTTCTAAGTTCTGAGCGACTGATGACCCCAGAAGTTAAGTCGCATAGTGCTCAGAGCCATTTGAACCACATTCTTTCATGTGAATCTAAAATCGGTCAGGACGACGGTTCAATCCCGCGCCCGGCCATCCTGGTTTAGGTTTCCCGTGATTTCCCTAAATCGCTCCAGGCAAGTGCCGAGATGGTTCCTTTCAAAGGGCACGGCCGACTTCCTTCCCCGTCCTTCCCCAATCCGATGAGACCGATGACCTCGCTGTCTAGTCTCCTTCCCCAAAACAACTCAACCCAACCCTAAAATCGGTCACTAGGTTGAAATACCAACTATGAAACATCATGTGTTCCTAGGGATGCTATCCTCAAAGTTGAAGACTCTCAGGGCGAATGTGTTTGCCCCTTAAGCAAGTCAAAAAATACTAATTTACTACTTGAAATGAACTAGCCAGCTACAGTAGTGATAAACTTTTTATATTGATTTGTGAGAGTTTATAGAAATAGTAAGGTGTTCCAGAATAACCGTGTGCATAAAACAAAAAGTTCACGATACCAAGCGTCTTTCTTTTCGTAATATGCATATACTTCTACGACAAAGTATAGCAGTTAGTGGATGACAATACATACGGAATTTGTAACGCAAAATCTTCCCCAAAATGAATTAATGACGGAAGTTAATGCTACTAAAAATAATACCCACAGCCCGAAAAAACTGAATCCCGTGGCTTAAGAAGATGGTAGTAGGAACATAACAGTAACGAAGCTAACATGCATCACGGGTACAGTGTGTGCTTGTGGTTTATGGGCGCTCAACGGCGAGGCTGTCGTCACCACGTCACGGCGACACATGCACCACAGACTGTCCCACCACCAGGTGAACCTGGCCAGTCGCCGAAATAAATTTGTAGTCTCAACATCAGTCGTTGGGCCACACAGCAGCCTTACCGCAGTGCAAAATTTTTACTTGTACCATGTAGCGAAGCAAAACTTGTAAATACTCACGAACTGGGCCACAGGACGAAAAACGGTGCTTAAAATCGTAGCTTTCCCATTAAAATTCCAAATGATGAATTTAAATTTCATGAGACACTCGCTTATTGTTAGGTACTATTTTTTTCAAATAAAAGTAATTACAAGTAAGGACACGAAAGATATCCTGTGCACTGCCTTGACGTGTCAATTTACATCCGTTAAGCACATTGAAAACTTGCCACCATGGATTTTCTGTCTGTTTTTTAATTTTGCAAAGCATCTCACTGTGTTTTTTAATTTTGCAAAGCATCTCACTGACAAGTACCAACAAAGCGCCGGCGTGGTACCAATTATTTAACTCCAATATCAAACAAAACCAGCCAGCTTTTGATAAATTTTGTAAATTTCGGAAGCTTCGAGAACAGTATCATAGAAGACTGTTTTCTTTTTTTATCTTACACACACACACACACACACACACACACACACACACACACACACACACACACACACACACACACACACCACCCTCCTCCCCCTCTCATCCCTCCACACACACACACACACACACACACACACACACACGCCCTCTCTTCATAACCCATACGCCCTTCTGGCCATGAACGTGGGACGAAGCAGTACCGCAACTACACAAATAATCAGTAAGTCTCTTACAATCTATAGCTGTTCATGCGACTAATAAATTACAAATGTCTGCTGTATGCCTCACAACTGCTGGAAGGCTGAACTATTCACTGAAGAAAGGAAGAACCATTCAACGTCCCATCGATCACGGAATAGATTTATTGCACAATCTAACACGAATCACTAATCTCTAAGTTTACCACACCGGATTTCGTCAGACAATCGCCATATTTCCCCAACTATTACCCTTTAAATAACATTTAGTGTGAAACCAGCAAACCCCTACTTATTTAGGAAGTCGAACTCCCATGGATAAAACAGCTTGGAACGTCCGATTACTTTACAAATGAGTTAATGTGTTGAATATTTAACGTTTACCATATAAGCGAGAAAAATTTAGAAAAGATTTAAAATCATATCTGAGGGCCGTTGGAAACTGCTAAATGCACTCATTATAAAACACTGAGCGAGTATAATCCCCGTAATTTGAGCTCTGTTTTAAGCAAAAAGTAGATCTTCACGCATCTCAGTGTTTATGACGTCATTTCTCTTGACATATGTGTCGTACAACTATATAATTTTGCGGGGAAATTAAGTAGTATATGTGGATACTGTCCGCAATATGTGATACGAATAGAGCTAGTAGCAGAATACGTCTTGCTTGGTGCTGAAGCTTTACTGCGTGAACAGCGAAAATGCAGTAAGCCAGAAGCCTTTTTATACTTTTTTATCATTTAATTGGGGGGGGGGGGGGGTGTCACCGAGAAAACGTTTCTTGACGGGTTGACATTACGTGTAAAATTTGTCGCTAAGTACTCTCATTCTCAAACACGGGACGAATATAGTAGGGTTAGCTTGTAAGCCCTGACGAAGGTCTGTTCCTAAAGACTGGAAAGAAGCACAGTTCACACCAATATTGGAGAAAGGAAATAGGAGTAACCCATTGACTTACAGACCCATATCACTGACCTCAATTTGCAGTAGGATATTGAAGCATATACTGTACTCGAACATTATGAATCACCTTGAAGAAAAAGACTTATTGATACATAACCAATACGGATCAGAAAATATCGTTCTTGTGCAACGCAGCTAGCTCTTATTTCTCATGAAGTAATGAATGCTGTCGACAAGGGATCTCAGATCGAGTCCATACTCCAGATTTCCGGAAGGTTTTTGGTACCGTTCCTCACAAGCGGCTATTAATCAAATTGCGTGCATATGGAGTATCGTCTCAGTTGTGTGACTGGTTTCGTGATTTCCTCTCAGAGAGGTCATAGTTCGTAGTGATAGACGGTAAATCATCGAGTAGAACAGAAGTGATACCTGGCGTTCCGCAAGGTAGTGTCATAGGCCCTATGCTGTTCCTGATTTACATAAATGATCTAGGTGATAATCTGAGCAGCCGCCTTAGATTGTCTGCAGATGACGCTGTAATTTACCGTCTAGTAAAATCATCAGACGATCAATTCCAATTACAAAATGGTCTAGAGAGAATTTCTGTATGGTGCGCAAAGTGGCAATTAGCACTAAACAAGGAAAAGTGCGACGTCATCTACATGGGTACCAAAAGAAATCCAATAAATTTTGGGTATACGATAAATCGCACAAATCTAAGGGCTGTCAATTCCACTAAATACCTAGGAATTACAATTACGAGCAACTTAAATTGGGAAGACCTCATAGATAATATTGTGGGGAAGGCGAAACAAAGACTGCGCTTTGTTGGCAGAACACTTAGAAGATGCGACAAACCTACTAAAGAGACAGCCTACATTACACTTGTCCGTCCTCTACTGGAATATTGCTGCACGGTGTGGGATCCTTACCAGGTAGGATTGATGGAGGACATTGAAAAACTGCAAATAAGGCCAGCTCGTTTCGTGTTATCGCTCAATAGGGGTGAGAGTGTCACTGATATGATACGCAAGTTGGGGTGGCTGTCACTCTTTGCGGCGAGATCTATTTACGAAATTTCAATCACCAACTTTCTCTTCCGAATGCGAAAATATTTTGTTGACACACACCTACGCAGGTAGAAATGATCATCATAATAAAATTAGAGAAATCAGAGCTCGAACGGAAAGATTTAGGTCTTACTTTTTCCGACGCGCCACTGGAGAGTGGAATGGTAGAGAAATAGTATGAAAATGTTTCGATGAACCCTCTGCCAGGCACTTAGATGTGAATTGCAGAGTAACTGTGTAGATGTAGATGTCCATGTAGTGACGCTAATTCAAGATGTACAGGGTGGTCCATTGATAGTGACCGGGCTAAATATTTCACGAAATAAGCATCAAACGAAAAAACTACAAAGAACGAAACTCGTCTAGCTTGAAGGGGGAAGCCAGATGGCGCTATGGTTGGCCCGCTAGATGGAGCTGCCATCGGTCAAACGGATATCAACCGCGTTTTTTAAAATAGGAACCCCCATTTTTATTACATATTCGTGTAGTACGTAAAGAAATATGAATGTTTTAGGTGGACCACTTATTCGCTTTTTGACAGATAGCGCTGTAATAGTCACAAACATATGGCTCACAATTTCAGACGAACAGTTGGTAACAGGTAGGTTTTTTAAATCAAAATACAGAACGTAGATACGTTTGAATATTTTATTTCGGTTGATCGAATGTGATACATGTACGTTTGTGAACTTATCATTTCTGAGAACGCATGCTGTTACAGCGTGATTTCCTGTAAATACCAAATTAATGCAATAAATGCTCCGTCAACCTCAATGCATTTGGCAATACGTGTAACGACACTCCTATCAACAGCGAGTAGTTCGCTTTCCGTAATGTTCGCACATGCATTGACAATGCGCTGACATGTTGTCAGGCGTTGTCGGTGGATCACGATAGCAAGTATCCTTCAACTTTCCCCACAGAAAGAAATCGAGGGATGTCAGATCCGGTGAACGTGCGGGCCATGGTATGGTGCTTCGACGACCAATCCACCTGTCATGAAATATGCTATTCAATACCGCTTCAACCACACGCGTGCTATGTGCCGGACATCCATCATGTTGAAAGTACATCGCCATTCTGTCATGCAGTGAAACATCTTGTAGTAACATCGGTAGAAGATTACGTAGGAAATCAGCATACATTGCACCGTGTAGATTGCCATCGATAAAATGGGGACCAGTTATCCTTCCTCCCATAATGCCGCACCATACATTAACCCACCAAGGTCGCTGATGTTCCACTTGTCTAAGCCATAGTGGATTTTCCGTTGCGCAATAGTGCATATTATGCCAATTTACGTTACCGCTGTTGGTGAATGACGCTTCGTCGCTAAATACAACGCGTGCAAAAAATCTGTCATCGTCCCGTAATTTCTCTTGTGCCCAGTGGCAGAACTGTACACGACGTTCAAAGTTGTCGCCATGGAATTCCTGGTGCATAGAAATATGGTACGGGTGCGATCGATGTTGATGTAGCATTCTCAACACCGACGTTTTTGAGATTCCCGATTCTCGCGCAATTTGTCTGCTACTGATGTGCGGATTAGCCGCGACAGCAGCTAAAACAGCTACTTGGGCATCATCATTTGTTGCAGGTCTTGGCTGACGTTTCACATTTGGCTGAACACTTCCTGTTTCCTTAAATAACGTAACTATCCAGCGAACGGTCCGGACACTTCGATGAAGTCGTCCAGGATACCGAGCAGCATAGGTAGCACACGCCCGTTGGGTATTTTGATCACAATAGCCATACATAAACACGATATCGACCTTTTCCGCAATAGGTAAACGGTCCATTTTAACACGGGTAATGTACCACGAAGCAAATACCGTCAGCAGTGGCGGAATGATATGTGATACCACGTACTTATACGTTTGTGAGTATTACAGCGCCATCTACCACAAAGCGAAAAAAGTGGTCCAACTAAAACTTTCATATTTCTGTACGTACTACACGAATATGTAATATAAAATGGGGTTTCTATTAAAAAAACGCAGTTGATTTGCGTTTTACCTATGGCAGCGCCATCTAGCGGGCCAACCATAGCGCCATCTGGTTTCCCCCTTCAAGCTAGGCGAGTTTCGTTCTTTGTAGTTTTTTCGTTTGATGCTTATTTCGTGAGATATTTGGCCCGGTCACTATCAATAGACCGCCCTGTATACACAGTTTCTGATTGGGATATCTAACTGATTTCGTTAAATATTTAATATTAGATTGTAGCTCGTAGTGAGTAGATTATGAAAGCATTTAAAATTTTTAAATTTCGTAAATAATTATATCAAATACCGAAAGCAAAATTTTAGTTGCTCCTGGAAGCCGATAGTTAGGAACCTACAACTGGAATTGTGTCTCATGAAGCGGTCTGGCTGTTTACTAAAAGAGCCACACTTATCTGTTACAGTCCTAGAAATACGTCTGTTAATGGTATCGAAGTCTGCTGTCGGCCCTACTCGCTACGGACCTCAAACAATGAAGCAGTACTACTCCCAGACTGGTCACACTTGACAGACGCTCTGTACTGCCGACAAGTTTACGTTTTTCGTTAACTATCCCTGCAACTGTTTAACTTGTTCGCTCAGTTTTATACGATAATACCCTGACTGAATACACTGAGGTGAAAAAAATGATGGGATACTTCCTAACATAGCGTTGGAACTCCTTCTGCCCAACGTAGTGCACCGACTCGGCATGGACTCAACATGTCGTTGAAAGTCCTGTGCAGAAATATTCAGCCATGCTGAGTCTATAGCCATCCACAATTGTGAAAGTGTTGCCATGTAGGGTTCTGTGTACGAACTGACCTCTCGATTATGTCCCATAAATTTTCGATGAGATTCATGTCAGACGATGAAGGTTCAAATGGCTCTGAGCACTACGGGACTTAACATCTCAGGTCATCAGTCCCCTAGATCTTAGAACTACTTAAACCTAACTAAGGACATCACACACATCCATGCCCGAGGTAGGATTCGAACCTGCGACCGTAGCGGTCGCGCTGTTCGATACTGAAGCGCCTAGAACCTCTCGGCCACCAGCGGCCGGCTCAGACGATGAAGTTGGCCAATTCATTCGCTCGAATTATCCAGAATGTTCTTCAAGCCAGTCGCGAGCAATTGTCGTCCGGTCACATGTTTGGGAACATAAAGTCCATGAATAGCTGCAGATCGTTTCGAAGTAGCTGAAAATAAGCATTTCCAAAGACTGCTAGGTTCAGTTGGACCAGAGGGCCCAGTCCATTCAATGTAAACACAGCCCACACTATTATGGAGCCACCACCGTCTTGCACAGTGCCTTGTTGACAACTTGGGCCCATGGCTTCGTGCGGTATGCACCAAACTCGAACCATACCATCAGCTCTTACCAACTGAAATCGGGACTCATCTCACCAGGCCACGATTTTCTAGTCGTCTAGGGTCGAACGGATATGGCCACGAGCCCAGGAGAGGCGCTGCAGGCGACGTCGTGCTGTCAGCAAAGACACTCACGTCGGTCGTCTGCTGTCATAGCCGTGAACGCCAAATTTCGCCACACTGGCCTAACGGCTACGTTTGTCGTACATCCCACACTAATTTCTGCCGTTATTTCACGCAGTCACGCACTGACAACTATTCGCAAACACCTCTGCTCTCGGTCGTTCAGTGAGGGCCACTGTGTTGTCCGTGATGAGACAGATCATATAGTGAGATGACGAATCATGGGATGCCGATGTGTTCATAATTTGGAATTCTCGGCACACTCTTGGCACTACGGGTCTCGGAATAGTGAATTCGCTAACGATTTCGGAAATGGAATGCCCCATACTTCTATCTCCGACTACCATCCCGCGTTCAAAGTCTGTTAATTCCCGTCGAGGGTCCGTAATCACGTCGGAGCGTCCGTAACCACGTCCGACATCTTTTCACATGAATTGCCTGAGTAGAAATGACAGCTCCACCAATGCACTGCTCTTTTATACCTTGTCTAGCGATACTACCTCCATCTGTATACGTACACATCGTCATCCCATGACTCGTCATCTCACTATATTATCTGTCTCATTGAGAACTAAACGATATTTCGTGAATTACAACAATTACTTCACCATTCTTGTTGCCAAGGAACTTTTCTCAGAGAAATTGTTACTGTAGCTAAGAAGCTTATCGTAAGGGCATCAAAGACATCAGCTTCAGTATCTGTTGATTGTTTTCTCCTTCGGTTAATATTATGCAAATGCTGTGATAATAATGACAGCAAAAACTAGAACTCTCTCTACCAGATTTTTTAGAGGCAATTAATTATTTTACTCCGTGCGAGAACATTTGGAGGAGTGGTTGATTCTGACATTATAGAGCTCTCTTCGAAACTCTGTTGGCCACACAGATGTAACTTGTCACGTAAAACGAAGTCTGTTCGAGTGTGCGTTTCCACAACTGTAATATAAATCGTATGTTCATTTATAAAGAACATACACTTCACAATACAATGCAGATAAAATATTCTTAAAATCGCGCTGCACAGCTTTCAGAAACGACATTTTCCCGTAGGGAACCACCACAAGCTGCTAATTTTATTTCTTGTTTTTATTATTGTGTAACAGCGAAAACTTGAAAAGTTCTGCCAGTTCTAGAATAATAAAAATTTAAAAAATAAAATTAGTGGCTTGTCGTGGGTTTTTATAACACAAAACAATGCAGGTAGTTTTTCCATTATACATTTAGACTTTTACTTAAAGAGCATTTTCATTGGTCACTGAATTATTGCACGATTTTTATTTAATTTTATTTTTTCAAAACTTGGAATACGGACTGAAGATAGGTCACATTTTAATTTCTTACGTATAAGATGCTAGCGCACTTAGTGCTAATTTTCTTTTTATATGACGTGACTGCTTTCTAAGTAACCATAGGTTCAAAGTTATGACTGCAGTTTCATGCGTTTAATCTTGACAATCGAGCGAGTTAATGGACCGAATCTGCATCTACATCTACATTTATACTCCGCAAGCCACCCAACGGTGTGTGGCGGAGGGCACGTGCCACTGTCATAAGTGGTTAGACGTTTAATACAAAAGAAAGACAGCGTACAATGAATAAAACTGGTGGTAATACAGAAAATAGCAGTTTCATAGTGGAAATGCTAGAAAGTGTAACGCAAACTTGCTTTTCAACCTGTGGGTACAATGTACAAAATAAATTAAGACAGCATATTTGTTAAACCATAAGAAAATCTTTCTTTTTGAAAAATCTTACGAGTGTCTAGCTCGCGTGCATAAACAGACATTAAATATTAGGACTAGCTTCAGTTGTCAGCGCAACTTCCTCAGATCACGTTCGTATCGAGATGCAAGTTGAACAAAAACTGGACGTATCATTACTAACCATATCATGCAATAACTCGCAGTTGTATAAAAGGCCAGTTCAATGGAAATTTCTTGGGTTGTCAGCACAACAGAAATGAGATTGGTTCTACACCATGGGTAACAAAATGGTAGTCAAGCACAAAACATAAAAAGATCGTCGTTACACCATGGAACTCGTCGAAAGCAAAATAACATTATTGAGTGTCCAATAAAACTAACATGAGTGTCAGTCATTCATAGCCACGACATAAAATTTTTTTTTTAATTTTAAGAAATTACGTAAGATGTCTTTGTCCTTCCTTGAAAAGTCAGTCATTACTGGAACTGCATAATCGCCAGGACATGCAAAAAGAAAGTTCATCGTAAGTATAGCTTCAATTTACGTGGAAGTCAAGGGCTAAACTGGGTTAAAATTAGAAACAATCCTTTTAAAACCAAAACTGGTGTAGAATTCTGGGAAGGTCGCTGAAGATTCTTCTTAAATACAAGGAGAAACCATTTTTCCACATTTCTAAAAAGCGAAAGGTATTTTGTTTGTTATTTACAGCTAACGGTTATAACTGTAAAGCAAGAACGTGAGGACGTTCAATCGTTGCGAAGACTAGTGGCGGGTGGTGTGGCGTGAAGCGCTCAGCGGCGACCCACTGGCTGGAGCGGCGCGGCGCTGCGCGGCACCCACCTGTGTGAGCGCCTGGCTGGGGCGCAGCGACGCCGGGACTGCCGGCGCTGGGCGTCGCGTCGCCAGCGGCGCCGCTTCCCCCCCTCCCCTGCTGCTCTCCCCCTCCCCCTCACCCCTAGCTTGCTGACCCACGCCATCGCGGCCGCCATTGGCGCGCGCCGTCACGTGCGCTGCTCCCTTCTGGAAACGCCGGCCACCGTCCCCTCCCACTGCTATGAATATTTGCACCTTCAGCGCGAAACGTGGCCAAGGTTGACAACTACATTGACGAGCCAAAACATTATGACCGACTGCTTATTACCGTGTTAGTCCAGCTTTTGCAATCTGGTACAGCAGCCGTGCTCCGTGGTATGGATTTGACAGGCCCTTGGTAGGTTTCCAGAGGCATGTAGCACCAGAAGTCTACACACAGACCACGAAACGTACGTAAATTAATGGCCAGCGGTACCTAGACGCTGAAATGGATCCGGATAGTATCTCAGATGTGTTCCATCAGACTTAGATTAGGCGAATTTTGCGCCAAGTTTTCATCGAGAGTTCGCAACCAAGCTCTCTACAACACTGCTGAAATGCTAAGGCTCGGTCTAGTAGCAGTGGGTGTCAGCGAAGTGAAATGGAAAGCAGATAACGATCTCTGTTCAGAAGAGTATCGGAAAATATCATCAGCACCAGAAAATGGTATAATGGGACTAGGATTCGTTGTGAATAGGAAAGTGGAGCAGAGAAATTTGGAAATTTTTGGTGAGGTCTTATGGGACCAAACCGCTGTCATCGGACCCTAAGCTTACACACAATTTAATCTAACTTTAACTTACGCTAAGGACGACACGCACACTCGTGTCCGAGGGAGGAGTCGAACCCCTGACGGGGGGAGCCACGTGGACCGTGTGGAGCTGAGAGTTAGCCAGTGCAAACAGTTCGGTGATAGGGTTGTTCTCATCAATTCGACCAAACCAATGCCAACAACCGTAGTTCAGGTGTACATGCAAGCAGAACATGGAGGGATGGAGAAAATATAGGAGCATTTTTCAACGATTAATTCAGTATGTAAAGGGAAATGAAAATTTAATAATCATGGGTCACTGGAACGCAGTCGTACGAGAAGGAGTAGAAGGTAGGGGTATCAATGATAGAGGAAAATATTAATAGAATTCTATGGTAAATTTCATCTAACAGTGAATACACTCTTCAAAAGTCACAAGACGAGGAGGAATACTTGGAAAAGGCTAGGAGATTCGGGATGATTTCAGCTAGATTACATCATGGTCAGACAGATTTCAAAATCAGATATTGGATTGTAAGGCGTACCCAGGAGCAGATACAGACTACGATCACAATTCAGTACTGATGGAGAATACGTTGAAGTTTAAAAGACTCGTCCGGAACAATCTGTGTGCAAAGTAGTGACATTCCGAAGGTTTGAGACATGATTAAATGCGTTTGTATTTCCATGAGGTCATAGATACTGCGAAAATAAACGCCACAGTAGGTGATTGAGTTGTAGACGAATGAACATCTCTATAAAGCACCATCACAGAAGTTCGACAGAGAAACATAGGTACAAGCAAAGTAGGTAACTGAGAAGAAACATCGGTCAAAAGAATGCATATTTCGATTGATTCACGAAAGAGAGAAGTACCAAAGTGTTCAGGGAAATTCAGGGATACAGCAATATAAATAACGTAGGAATGAAATAAATAGTAAGGGCAGCGAAGCTGAGGCGGACTGCCTGCAGTATTTGAGCCGGAGATTAACAAAGCTTTGGACGACTTCCGATCAAAGGAAGGGGTAGATAACACTCCTTCAAACTACCATCAAACTTCGGGGAAAACATTATCAACAAAATCCCAAAGATGGAACGGGCAAATACGTGCGTGAACTGTCGCGCAGACAGACAAACAGGTCACGCGTTCAAGTAGCTGACAAGAATAATACACATAAGAATAGGAAATAAAATCGAGAATTTGTTCGGTGTCCATCTGTTTGGCTTTCGGAAACGTAAGGGCAGCAGAGAAATAGTTTTGACGTTTCGATTGATAATGGAAGCAAACCTCAACGGAAATCAAGACACGTTCCTAAGATATGCCTACCTGAAAAACCCATTCGACGATGTAAAATGGAGTAAGACGTTCGAAATTCTCCTGGAAATACGGATAATATACAGTACCTGCAGCAACCAAGAGGGTAAAATAAGGATAGAAGACCGCGAACGAAGTGCTTGGATAGGAAGGATATGAGACAAAGAAGTAATCTTTCGCCACTACTCTTAATCTAAACGTCAAACAACCATTTACGGTTATGAAAAATATAAAAGAAATGCCAGGAGTGGGATTAAAGTACAGGGTGAAAGGATATCAAGATTCGCTAGTGACATTGCTATCCTCAGTAAAAGTGAAGAATAATTATAGGAGGTGTCGAATGGAATAAACAGTCTAATGATACAGAATATGAACTGGGTGTAAACTGAAAAACGACGAAAGTGATGAAGAGTAGCAGAAATTAGGTTATTGATGAACTTACGTCAAAACTGGCGACGAGGAAATAGGTGAAGTTAAGCAATTCAGCTACCTTAAAAGCAAAGTAACGCGTAAGGGACGAAGCAAGCAGGACATAAAAGGCAGATTAGCACAGGCTAAGAGAGAACGTTCCTGACAACATACGTCTACCAGAATAAGACATCCGCCTTAATCTGAGGAAGAAATGTCTGAGAATGAATTTTTGGAGCAGAGTATTGCACAGTAATGAAGTATAGACTGTGGGAGCAACGAAGGAGACTGCAAGCGTTTGAGGTGTGATGACATAGAAGAATGTTGAAAAAATGAGGAAGTTTCTCTACAGAATCGGCGAAGAAACGTGGAAAACACTGACAAGAAGAATGGACAGTGTTGTGGACTGGCAAGACAGCCAATCCACAGTGACGGGTAGCTGAAAGGCACGCGTTTAAGCTCACGCAGGCTGGCGTGAGGTCTGGAACAGTTAAAGGAGTTATACTAGCAAGAAAAGTACGTAGCTGCTGGAATACTTAACTTTAATCCATGATTGGTGAACATCGGACTGACGGTACATGCATCTCAAGATAAATAGAAAATGATAATGGCGCATTGCAAGGTCGTAGCAAATGACGTAGCTGAAGGCTATGCTATAGTCACGGCAAATGAGAACGTAATTTGTCAGTGAACCATCGCTAGCAAAGTCGGCTGTACAACTGGGGCGAGTGCTAGGAAGTCTCTCTAGACCTGCCGTGTGGCGGCGCTCGGTCTGCAATCACTGACAGTGGCGACACGCGGGTCCGACGTATACTAACGGACTGCGGCCGATTTAAAGGCTACCACCTAGCAAGTGTAGTGTCTGGCGGTGACACCACATTCCTCCCCCGCAAATCGGCGGACGGTTGTGGCATAAGGCTTCCGCCCGCCGTGGAGAGGACCCCATGTTGACGTATGCGACGAGGTGGGGAGCCTAACAACAGGCGAGGCTGTGCCACCCGCACCCTGCCATTCGGTCCGAGGGGAGCTAGGAAACGCCTGAAAACCTAGTCCAGGGTGCACGCCAACATGCGGTGTATGCGCCCTTAGAGAGACAGGAGGGGCCGAAGGGTCGACCTCCATCGAGCCGGAGCACCCGACGGGCGAAGACGACATATGTTCCGGAGCGGGCAAGACTTCCATGTCGGAGGACAACTGGTCACGGGAAGCGATCGGCGGCGCGTGACCCAGGGAGGCGCCCGGCGGTTGCAGCGACGCGTCCACTTCGGGTGTCGCCGGCGGAAGAACAGGCGGCGGCGGCGGCGGCGGCGGCGCGTCGCCATGGGGCAAAATGGAAGGCAGCGTCGGTAACACCTGGGGCTGAGGCGAGCCAATAGATGGGTCCCCAGGGCGATGACCGGACGGCACCGTCGCTGAAAGCAGACGGGGAGCGGGTGTACCAAGGAACTAGTTTAATACAAGTAAGCGTAACGTTCCCGTGGAACCACTGTCTAATCCCAATGATCGCCCTCTACAAACGAAACTGACGATATTATTGGGTAAATATGTAACTGATAGGGTTCGTCTGCTGTGGAGACCCTCATTCAACTACAACCGCTGGACGGAATGCTCAAAAACACTTGCACCATCATTAGTCTGTGTCAGCCACACGCATCGAACTGCCACAGATCGACGACGCCTGTCGCGCTTTACAGGGCGGACAAGCCTCCGACGTCCACGTGCTATGACTAGGCGACAACTTACGGTTCCACTGTTCGTACACGTCTTTCCACAGATGGACGCGACATCAGTGAGCTAACAGGCAATCAGCTTCGTCGTTTGCGAGATGCTCACTCCCAGAAGCTGGGTCATAACAATCTGCCCGTTTTTCAAATTCGCTGATGTCGGTGGACATGCTGCCCGCATCGTCGCTGGACCGAATCTCATTCGTCTGTGCTCCGCCTTCCTTGCCGCGCCACGTGTCCGCAACAGCACCAATTTGCGTTCAGTATCACCGTGGGAATTCATAATATTTTTGGTGATCACTGTAGCTTACAGGCAGGCTATGTGGTTTTAAATGTACTGCTACCGCTTAAATTTTGGTACATAATCAGCATTGGCGGCCGAAGACTTCCAGCATAAGAAGTCACCCTCATTCTGCCAGTGGCCTTGTCAAAGAGGGTGGAGGAGCAGACAGAGGTTCAGGACAATCCCCTGTCCTTGGTGTGGGAAACTGATCCTAAAAGCAGAAGAATCAGCAATCATCAATGGCATGAGGTTGCAGAAGGCAACGGAGACCACTGCATTAAAGACACGTAGCGTGTATTCATAGGACATGTGGCCTGTAATTGTAAAAGTGTCATGATGGTCCCTTCATTGGCAAAAGATTCCGAAAGAGTCTCCCAATCGGATCTCCGTGATGGGACTGCCCAGAGGGAGAAGAAAAAGACTGAATAACCAACGAAAGAATAGCGTCCTATGAATCGGGACGTGGAATGTCAAAAGCTTGAACGTGGTAAGGAAGCTAGAAAATCTGAAAAGAGAAATGCAAAGGATCAATCTAGATATAGTAGGGGCCAGTGAAGTGAAATGGAAAGAAGACAACGATTTCTGGTCAGATGAGCATAGGGCAATACCTACAGCAGCAGAAATGGTAAAACGGGAGTAGGACCCGTTATGGATAGGGAGGTAGGCAGAGAGTGTGTTACTGTGAACAGTTCAGTGATGGGATTGTTCTTATCAAAATCGAAAGAAAACCAACACCGACATGCCGACGTCGCAAAGTCGAAGATGAAGAGATAGAGAATTTATATGAGAATGATGAAAGGGTAATACAGTACGTAAAGGGAGACGAACATAGAATATTCATGGGCGACTGGAATACAGTTGTAGGGGAAGGAGTAGGAGAAACGGCTACAAGAGAACATGAGCTTGCGATAAGGAATGAGAGAGCAGAAAGACTAATTGAGTTCTGTAATAAATTTCAGTTATTAATAGCGAATATACTGTTCAAGTATCTCAAGAGTGAGAGATATACTTGGAAAAGGCCGGGTGATAAGGGAGATTTCAGTTAGATTACAACATGGTCAGACAGAGATTCCGAAATCAGATACTGGATTGTAGGGCGTACCCAGCAGCAGATATAGACTCAGATCAGAATGTAGTAGTGATGAAGAGTAGGTTGAAGTTTAAGAGATTAGTCAGGAAGAATCAATATGCAAAAAAGTGGGATACAGACGTACTAAGGAATAACGAGATACGCTTGTAGTCCTCTAAGGCTATAGATACAACAATAACGAATAGCTCAGTAGGCAGTACAGTTGAAGTGGAATGGACATGTCTAAAATGGGCAATCACAGAAGTTAAAAAGAAAAACATATCTATAAAGAAGACAACTGCGAAGAAACCATGAGGAACTGGAATGCAGTTGTAGGGGAAGGTTACAAGAGAATATGGGCTTCGAAAACTTCAGCTGATCGATGAGTGAAGGAAGAACAAAAATGTTCAGGGAAATTCAGGAATACAGAAATACAAGTCACTTAAGAATAAAATAAATACTAAGAGCAGGGAAGCTAAGGCGAAATAGCTACAGGAAAAATGTGAAGAAATCGAAAAAGAAATGATTGTCAAAAGGGCTGACATAGCATATAGGAAAGTAAAAACAACCTTCGGGAAATTAAAAGCAAGGGTGGTAACATTAAGAGTGCAACGGGAATTCTACTGTTAAATGCAGAGGATAGACCGGACAGGTCGAAAGAGTACATTGAAGGCATCTATCAGAACGAAGATTTGTCTGATGTGATAGACGAAGGAACAGGTGTCGATTCAGAAGAGATAGGGTATCCAGTATTAGAATCAGAATTTAAAAGAGCTTCAGATGACTTAAGATCAAATAAGGCAGAAGGGATGGACAATATTCCATCAGAATTTCTAATATCATTGGTGGAAGTGGCTACAAAATAACCATTCACGTTGGTCTGTAGAATGTATGAGTCTGGTCACATACCATCTGACTTTCGGAAAAATATCATCCACACAATTCCAAACATTGCAAGAGCTGACAACTGCGAGAGTTAGCGCACAACCGCATCCAAGTTCCTGACAATAATAATACACACAAGAATGGAAAAGAAAAATTGAGGATGTGTTAGATGACGATCAGTTCGGCTTCAGAAAAAATAAAGGCACCAGAGAGACAATTCTGACGTTGCGGTTGATAAGAGAAGCAAGACTAAAGAAAAATCAAGAAACGTTCATAGGATTTGTCGACCTGGAAAAAGCGATCGACAATGTAAAATGGAGCAAGATTTTCGAAATTCTGTGAAAAATAGGGGTAAGCTAAAGGGAAAGACGAGTGATATACAATATCTACAAGAGCCAAGAGGAAATAATAAGAGTGGACGACCAAGAACGAAGTGCTTGTATTAAAAAGAATGTAAGACAAGGCTGTAGTCTTTCGCCCCTAATGTTCAATCTGTACATCGAAGTAGCAATGACGGAAGTAAAAGAAAGGTTCTGGAGTGGAATTAAAATTCAAGGTGAAAGTAATGAGAAGTAGCAGAAACGAGAGCAGTGACAAACGTAACATCAGAATTGATGGTCACGAAGTAGATGAAGTTAAGGAATTCATTTACCTGGGCAGCAAAGAATTCAATGGCGGCCGGAGCAAGGAGGACCTCAAAAGCAGACTACCTGTGGCAAGAAACGGCATTCCTGGCCAAGAGACGTCTTCTAGTATCAAACATAGGCCTTCCTTTGAGGAATACATTTCTGAGAATGTACGTTGGGAGCCCAGCATTGTATGTTAGTGAAAGGTGGATTGTGGAAAAACCGGAACAGAAGAGAATCAAAGCATCTGAGATGTGCAGTACTATAGAATTGGTAGGGTGAGTGCTGTGCGAGCGATCTCCTACGTGAACAAACGGCTTGTCTTAGCTTACCTCTAGTGGATCTCACCTCATCCTATTATTATACGGTCACTGCCTCTTAAACTTTTTGAGGTAAG
The DNA here is from genome assembly GCF_021461385.2 of Schistocerca piceifrons. Classification (NCBI taxonomy): domain Eukaryota; kingdom Metazoa; phylum Arthropoda; class Insecta; order Orthoptera; family Acrididae; genus Schistocerca; species Schistocerca piceifrons. The sequence continues at coordinate 394,958,354 of NC_060138.1, read as the reverse complement.
CACCGCATATTCATTTAATGGTTGTAGCTGATTCTAGTTATTGTGCGACGATACCATAAACAGTTACAGGTTTTCTGGTCTGTTATACAAGTAATTCAGTTGCCTACCACCGGGTTACATGCAGCCAACGACGTCTTCAAATACCATGATCAACATTTCATATTCTCTCGCGTGCTATGAAAAAACTATTATCCCTCAAGAAAAAATGAACAGGATCTTTTCGCAGGAAATTTAATGAAGTTAAATTTTGTACTGGGTATGTTTTCTCTGGAGACCATGGTTTTCGAGTTATTAAAAAACTCGTTTGAAGGTCACTTTTGTATCTCATTTCTTGAATAATTCCAAAACTACGGCCTCTAGCGAAAACTCATCCCGGTACAAGCGTTAATTACATTAAATTTCCTACAAAAAGTTCCTGCTCATTTTTTCTCTAGGTCTAATAGCTTGCATAGGGCGAGCAAGATAACATGAAAATCTTGCATATGGTATTTGAAGGCGCTGCAGATTGCGTAAAATCCAGTTGTAGGGGCTGCTATATCATATATTCAATTTCTCTTATCCAATCATATTAGGCTGTTGTGCAAGTAGTCTACCAAATCCGGAAAATACAATATATGACTGGGAAGTTACTACTCATATTGCCCTGAAAACAAAAAGACATTTTTCTTCGCAGAATGAATTTCTTTTTCATTCATATCTGACATTAAGTGTTAAACACTGAACCATAATGCTGATATGTTTTTTCCTTCCTCTAAGTATTAGACATTACAGTAAATTTCAAAATGTATGCTTACAACGTCAAAAGCAGATAAAACGAATTTCACAACCCTTAGAATACTTATTAGAAAGAAACCGAATTCTTCAATTGGTCCTTGCCTTCAGTTAAGAAGTAAAATGCATTTCACCAGAACTAACATAGCACCTCAAAAACTCACTTGGGTTCCCCTCGAATAAACTGTGAAAATACTGTAAGCTTCGCTCTCTTAGCCGGCCGGAGTGGCCGAGCGGTTCTAGGCGCTTCAGTCTGGAACCGCGTGACCGCTACGGTCGCAGGTTCGAATCCTGCCTCGGGCATGGATGTGTGTGATGTCCTTAGGTTAGTTAGGTTTAACTAGTTCTAAGCTCTAGGGGACTGATGACCTCAGATATTAAGTCCCAGTGCTCAGAGCCATTTGAACCATTTGAACCATTCCCTCTCTTAACTAATAAATTTCCGTTAAAATAATAGATTGTCAGATAAATGGGCAACCTGGTAGAAATTTTGGATCGGACACTGGTCTAAGGAGTGGTTATACATCTCTCCACTTATCTTTATCCCTTGTCAGCTCAGCAAGAGAATAGTTACATTTTCTCTGAGTTTCCTAGCAGTTCATGAGAATTGCAAAATGGCGGGACATTTGTAACTAAAATTTAAAAAATGAGAAATTACGGTAACTTTAGCTTGAAAGTGTTTATGATTGAAACCGAATGAACTTTATTTTATTAGATACAGTTGAGTTCATTTGCGAGCTGCTGCCTCACAATAAAAGAAGTCAAATAAAACTGTTTTTATGTGAATAATTCTTCGGTGAGGTTCGTACACTGTGTAATAGGTGAAAGCGCAGATATTGGTATTGGTGACTGAGGACCGTGTACTGAACAACATTATATCAGCATTTATGTCATTTGGAGACATAATTATAGTTATTACAAGGCATATATTTTTTGGTTGGTTAGTACGTCAATGTACGTGTGGCAATAGCACGTCATTAATGCTTATTTTCCTCAGGTGTTGCAGTGTGGACAAGTGGATGCAAAATGGTTAGCCTATACTGACAGGTGTGGTCAGAAGATATCGGTTAGTAAATTATGTGAGGTGTTTGTGGGAATACTGTTAGACGTAGAGAAAAAACAACGAACGCACTGATGTGTGTGCATATTAAGGTACAAAACATAAACAAATCTGCACTTATACCCATCACACCCTCGATTAGTATGCAGTAAAGCCAGCATTACACCAGATCTGACGCCACACTATCCAGTTTGACACAATGAAAATTACTTTTATGACCACCACCTAAAGTTTACACATGTAGAATTTAGTCTTTCTTGCCGTAATTTTTCTCCTACAAACTACAGTATAAGTCTCTTGGTTCCACTGTTATTGACAAAATACACATTGACTCTTTTTACAACATTTATTTACACAAAGAAATCATGTTTATAAATTAACATAAAAATTAAATGACCGGTTATTGCGAATCGTCTTTCGACGATCTGTCACCTAGCGCCCTCAGTATTTACAGTACACGCACCACTCTCACATGGCGAAATCATTCACTAATATATCTTGCAAATCTTTAATGGGACACGACCGGTATCGTGGGTAGAGTCACACTCTCACAGGTGTGTAATAGTTTAGGTCAATAAAGACATCGATGTAGGAAAGAAGGGAGAAGCAGCCTTCATTGGCAAAACGATATTAGTCGACAGATACGGATAGTTAGTTAGCAAAGAGGGGCGAATTGTGCGTGCATCCTCCATAAAAGCGTGGAAGAACAAACCATGCAGCACACCCCAGCTGCAGGCCCCGTGAACAGCATCAACACCCCAGCCACTGTGAGTGCGCAGCAAAGCATTCCATTAATTAACAAATATAACATCACTGTCTAAAACACTGAATGTTGTAGAATCACTAAGACATGAAATAGGTAATGGATGTACCTTCACTGTGCTGACTTCATAATACGTAATACTGTCAAGAATAGAGTATTCTGACTTCCTTTCTTTAACTACAAAATTGATTGTTGCTTGTCATGTTAAAATTTTATAGTGTATTAACGCGTGGTGCCCAGAAGGCATAGCATAAATAACTATATTTCATTTGCTATCTCGTTATGAGTTCGTAGCACCTTTGGTTCTCATATAATTAATCTGTTAAAGTAATTAGCACAAATGACAATTATTAATATTGCTGTAGTTTGTCTAATTTTTGGCGAATAAAAACATTCTGAGCGGCGATGGAAACGTCTCAATGATGCGCTCAGTTTCGGAATTAATGTAGTGTTGCTGGATCGTGTGACACAAAAACATCCACGATTTTTACGTAGACATATTTTATTTCACGGAGAATTCTCGTCATAACATCATATCGTTCAGTGCGTACTGATATGAGGTGAATGGTTTGAACAAAAATATGGAAAATTTTTGAAAAATGCACGCTTAAAGATAATTACCGATCCTACACAAGCCTGCAGGTTGCGCTGTTGTAACTGTCCACGAACGACATCTGTGCAATGTTCTCTTTAATCATTTGGTCGGATGAGTCTTGTTTCGCACTGTTTCCAACTTTCAGCCGAATTTACATACCAGGAGTGAAACGTGGCAGGGATTCGGTGGTGATTTGGGCAGCCATATCGTAGTATTCCATGAGCTCAATTGTTGCTTTGCAATACTGTTAAGGACTATGTGACCCTTTATTTTGGTCAGTCCCACGATACAATGTTTGTTCAGCACTGCTTATGCTGTGGTCGATGACGACAGGACCCCTGTTGAAACAGTTCACATCCACCAGGAGTAGTTTTATGAGCACGAGAATGAATTATCGCAACACCACCATCAAAACATCGCAATGTTATTGAGCCTTTGTCCCCCAATTGGGAGAGTTGGGTATTTGATTGTCATCCACTTACATTATCATTACCTGACAGGCACGCTTTTAAAACGAGAAGCCCTGTGTGCGTGCTCAGTATCCGATATGTGACAGGAATTCATAATTTCATGTTTCGTTACCTTCAAAAAATCACGTTACCCATCTTACTGATAAATTCATCAGTCAGTGGTACGTACATTCACTTGGGATGTTTCCAGTCTTGGCAAACACATGCGGTCAAATGGTTCAAATGGCTCTGAGCACTATGGGACTTAACATCTATGGTCATCAGTCCCCTAGAACTTAGAACTACTTAAACCTAACTAACCTAAGGACATCACACAACACCCAGCCATCACGAGGCAGAGAAAATCCCTGACCCCGCCGGCAATCGAACCCGGGAACCCGGGCGCGGGAAGCGAGAACGCTACCGCACGCACATGCGGTCCATTCACGAATAATCCTGTAGACTGTCGTGTTCTTTGCTGGCCAGCTCTTAGGCTATGACGTCTACTGAATGTCCCAGACGTCTACTATCAGTCGTGTTCGTAGAAACCACAAATAAACTAAAGAACAACTTATGTAATTTCATACTGTTGAGTGATACTGCAGATTATTCGAGATGAATGTGTTGTACACCTTCATCTACACTCTGAAAACCATTGTGGATCGCGTCGAACCTGTCAGTGGACTGATAACACAAAAAATCTCATTTCGCCTACACCCACACCGCTGATTTGCTTCAATTACCCAAAGAATAACATTTCATATAGTACAACGTAGCCATCATATTCGTATTCTCTCTACCTGTTCTCTCTTTTTCCTTTATTGTACTTTGCCCAGATAATTAGATGGTTGGTAGATTTAGGGGAGGGGACCAAACAGCGAGGTCATCGGTCCTGTCAAATTAGGGAAGGATGGGGAAGGACGTCGGCCGTGCCCTTTCAAAGGAACCATCCCGGCATTTGCCTGAAACGATTTAGGGAAACCACGGAAAACCTAAATCGGGAAGGCCGGACGCGGCTTTGGATCGTCGTCCTCTCGAATGCAAGCCTAGTGTGCTAGCCTCTGCGCCACTTCGCTCGGTGCCCAGACAATTCTTGCGACATTAAAATTACAAATGTGTCATTCAGAAACACGCACAAATGTTTGAAGAGCTGTACTAGAACACCCAAGGGGGAAAAAAAACAGAACACGAATCCTGCTTTACTTAAGAGATTCATCCTTTGTTTTTACGACCGTACAAAGAAAAGCTTTGAAAAATGGTTAGAAAACGGTTAAGAAAAAACCCTGTGAACTACATTTCGAAGTCTGTCAGACTGTACGAAGCAATGATAGAATAATGCCACTAAAGACTCATGGTTAATGAAACATTGTCTTCTTTTTTTCTCTTTGTGCACTGTGTCTCACATTCGCCCTAGAAAATGGGTCATCAATGGTAATTTAGGTAATCCCAGGCATGGAGACCTCAAAATCACAGCCCGTACTGTAGAAGATCGCTTCGTTTTAATAATTCGTACACGTCGTCCACTGTAACTAAATTGTTCTTTCTAGCACACAAAAGTCAAGGCCGCTGCCCGTTGCTATGTAGTCACTAAACTTCGTATTGACCTGTACGCCAGGCCGCATGCAAGGCGTGCATAACTCCACGACTATCCGCTGCAAACAGTTCAGCGTCATGCCAATGCCGATAAATACAGGACGTTTCAGGAGGCATAACAAATACGCTGACGGAAAAACATCGCAACACCAAGAAGTTGATAGCCCTATTTCTACATCTGAAAGATTATGTCTATTCAAATTCCACACCAGTAGCAAAATAGTGGCGCTATTAACGCCACTATGAGGATAAAAATCGGGCTTGGTTTAAATGCAAGCTGTAACGATCGCGAGCGTTAGCTAACTTTGAGATTGGACATGGCGACACCTTTAAGATGACGAAGACGTCATTAACAACAGCTCACTGAGTTTAAACGATGTCGTGTAATCGGCTACGAGAAGCTGGACGTTCCTTACACGATACTGCAGAAACACTTGGCAGGAATGTAGCCTCTGTACATTACTGCTAGCAGTGGTGGTCGCGAGAATGTACGGTCGCAAGAAGACCGGGCCCTGGACGGCCGCGTAGTCACTACCGAGAGGGAAGACCATCGTGCTCGGCGTATGGCTGTGGCTCATCGTACTGCATCTGGAGCAAGAATTTGAACAGCAGTTGCCACCATAGTGACACAACGAACTGATACAAATCGGTTACTTCAAGAACAGCTCCGAGCCAGACGCCCTATAAAGCGCGTTCCACTGACCCCAAACTACCGCCATTTGAGACTTCAGTGGTGTCAAGCGAGAACTCACTGGAGGACAGGGTGGACAGATAACTATGGTTTTCCCATCTTCGGGAATGCTATTTGACTATGTTATGATGATTTGACAATGGGTCTCGGCCCGTAACTAGTCATTGAGTGATTAGAAAAGTAAAATTTCCCACTTTGGACTGGGTTTTCGTTCTACATTACAAGTACATCTGGAGTTATGGCCTGGGTGCCATTTCTTATAACATTAGGGCTACCCTCATGGTTATCCCACGCATCCACATTGCACATTTGTTCGTCAGTCTAGTGATTCGACCTGTTGTGCTCCGCCGGCCGGAGTGGCCGAGCGGTTCTAGGCGCTACAGTCTGGAACCGCGGGACCGCTACGGTCGCATATTCGAATCCTGCGTCGGGCATGGATGTGTGTGATGTCCTTAGGTTAGTTAGGTTTAAGTAGTTCTAAGTTCTAGGGGACTGATGACCTCAGAAGTTAAGTCCCATAGTGCACAGAGCCATTTGAACCATTTAGCCTGTTGTGCTCCCATTCATGAACAGCGTGCCAGGGCCTGTTTTACACCGGGATACCGCTCTCCCAGATCCCCCGTGCTTAACCCAACATGCTCTACAGAGTGTCGAAATGTTGCCTTGGCCTGCTCGATCACCAGATCTCTCTGCAATCAAGCACATACGGGACATCATCGGACGACAACACCAGCGACATCCACAAACAGCATTAACCAATCCTGTATTGACCGATCAAATGCAACAGGCATGGAACCCCAGCCCACAAACTGACATCTGGCACCTGTACGACAGAATGTATGCGCGTTTGCACGCTTGCATTCAACATTCTGACGATTACACCGATTATTAATGTAGCTGCATTTCTCATTTACAATAGCTTATCCCGCGCAAACGTTAATCCGTGATCTTGCAATGTTGTTGTTGTTGTTCTTCAGTCCTGAAACTGGTTTGATGCAGCTCTCCATGCTACTCTATCCTGTGCAAGCTCCTTCATCTCCCAGTACCTACTTCAACCTACATCCTTCTGAATCTGCTTAGTGTATTCATCTCTTGGTCTCCCTCTACGATTTTTACCCTCCACGCTGCCCTCCAATGCTAAATTTGTGATCCCTTGATGACTCAGAACATGTCCTACCAACCGATCCCTTCTTCTAGTCAAGTTGTGCCACACACTTCTCTTCTCCCCAATTCTATTCAATACCTCCTCATTAGTTATATGATCTACCCATCTAATCTGCAGCATTCTTCTGTGGCACCACATTTCGAAAGCTTCTATTCTCTTCTTGTCCAAACTATAGTCCATGTTTCACTTCCATACATGGCTACACTCCACACAAATACTTTCAGAAACGACTTCCTGACACTTAAATCTATACTCGATGTTAACAAATTTCTCTTCTTCAGAAACGCCTTCCTTGCCATTGCCAGTCTACATTTTATATCCTCTCTACTTCGACCATCACCAGTTATTTTGCTCCCCAAATAGCAAAACTCCTTTACTACTTTAAGTGTCTCATTTCCTAATCTAATTCCCTCAGCATCACCCGACTTAATTCGACTACATTCCATTATCCTCGTTTTGCTTTTGTTGATGTTCATCTTAAATCCTCCTTTCAAGACACTGTCCATTCCGTTCAACTGCTCTTCCAAGTCCTTTGCTGTCTCTGACAGAATTACAATGTCGTCGGCGAACCTCAAAGTTTTTATTTCTTCTCCCTGCATTTTAATACCTACTCCAAATTTTTCTTTTGTTTCCTTTACTGCTTGCTCAATATACAGATTGAATAACATCGGGGAGAGGCTACAACCCTGTCTCACTCCCTTCCCAACCACTGCTTCCCTTCCATGCCCCTCGACTCTTATAACTGCCATCTGGTTTCTGTACAAATTGTAAATAGCCTTTCGCTCCCTGTATTTTACCCCTGCCACCTTCAGAATTTGAAAGAGAGTATTCCAGTCAACATTGTCAAAAGCTTTCTTTAAGTCTACAAATGCTAGAAACTTAAATATGTTACCTAGACGAATGTATTCCTGAAATTTCATTACTCTACATTAATTATTTTTTGGTTTTGCGATTTTTTTTCCTTTGTATTTTAAGTGGTATACGGGGCATTCAAACAGAAACGAGCCGGAGGCATAATTACAGAAACCAGTACCTGTATGTTAGAAGTACTGACTTTGGCTGTAGAGACACTTGTCCCACTGTGACACAAGTCAGTGAATGGCCGTCTCATAAAATTCCCGGGGCTGCGATGTTAACCAGTTCCGCACGTACAGCTGGACGTTGTCATCCCAGGTGAATCGTTTGCCCCTCAGAGCCTTTTTAAGGGAACCAAAAATGGCGTAATCACAGGTAGAGATGTCCGGACTGTTTGGAGTGTGGCCGAGAACCTCCCATTTGAATTTCTGCAGGAGTGCCGCGACTGTGTTGGCCGTATGAGTCTTTGCATTGTTGTGGAGGACAAGGGGTAGTCAAGGCTTGCGAGTAACGCTGGGCATTCATTGTTGTCCCGTGCTGCAGGAAGTGAATCAGAAGGGGGCCATCTTGGTCGGTGGACAATGTCAGCATAACCTTTCCTGCACTTGTGTGGACGGCGACGTCCAACTGTACGTGCGGAACTGATTAACATCGCAGCCCTGGGGATTTTATGAGACAACCATTCTTGGCTGTATATGTGTCGTCCAAGCAAACAGATGTTTCTTGGACACAGTGCTATTGAGTGCTGTGTTCAAGACTACAAGCTATGTATTTTCAACTTTAAGACGTTGAGGTGAGAGTGTAATAACGATTGGTGTTGTTTTATTCCCATTTTTCGGTTAGATTATTGGTGATGTTCATTTTACTTTGCAGATGTGGAGATTTTTGTCTTAAAGTTGACCATTTGGTTTGAAGACTATATATATATATATATATATATATATATATATATATATATATATATATATATATATATACAGTACTCTTGTATGGATGTTGTTATTTCATTAACGTCCGCCCCGGTAGTTGAGTGGTCAGCGTGACAGACTGTCAATCCTAAGGGCCCGGGTTCGATTCCCGGCTGGGTAGGAGATTTTCTCCGCCCAGGGACTGGGTGTTGTGTTGTTCTAATCATCATTTCATCCCCATCGACGCGCAGGTCGCCGAAGTGGCGTCAAATCGGAAGACCTGCACCAGGCGAACGGTCTATCCGACGGAAGGCCCTAGCCACACGACATTTCCATTTTTTATTTCATTAACTTCATCAAGATACGGTTTTGTGCGTTACGCAAAGAAATATATTTACCTCAAGATACACGCAACGTGTTGTTATTGAATTTCACTATTTTTAAGAAATTGACGACTGTTAATTTTTTGCATGTACGTTCTAATACTTCAGTTAACGATTTCGCCTCACACTCGGGTGGCGTGTGTTTCAGAGTAACAGTAGAATTACTACTATTAATGAGACATGATTTTCATTTGTCATGTTCGTTATGTAAGTACAAAAATGATTCAAATGTATATTATATGTATGTGTATTTGTAGACTTATGTGTGCAATGTGCTTTAGAGTGTATTGCTCACCTGCAGCTGTGGCCTTTCGCCTCGCAACTCAGGGGGCAATTTAAAGGCACATTTGCATGCTGAGCTTTTATTAGCAGAAAAAGTAATTATAAGTAATGAAATAAAGAAATAATATGAGCCATAGATACAGTCCACGGCTGTATAAATATTGTATGCAGCCACAGAAAACATTTGGAGATTTTTGATTGTCAGATTATTGGCGGAATAAGAGGCACCTTTTGTTTCCCAGGTCTTGTTCGGATCGGACGTATTTTGGCACAGCGCCATTAATACTACATTATTTTATTAATACATTCACGAGTTGCAACCAAACGGCACTCGCAATTCCATAATGCAAGTCTCAGTGTAAGTGTCGTAATTAAATTGTGTTTTCTTTCAGAATATACTGTTATTACTAACCTATAAATGTTTTACTTTGTATCTTTAGTCCTTGTAATATTGTTGGGTGACTTGGCATGGCAAAAGGTTCCGTACTTTTAAGCAGATGTCGTCCAGCTCTATCCACCGTCGTCTTCGAGTGCTGTCTTACTACGAAGTCCGATTTTACTGAAAACACAGAGAGAAGAAACATGGTTAAAAATACATGAACGGACCTTTAACAAAAAAAAAAGAAAAAGAAAACACGCTCAATCGCCGAGAGTTTTTATGATATTTAATATTGATTACTGTAATTCATTGTACTGTCTCGATCCAGGTACGAACGAGCTAAAATTAAATTGGCGACTTCGTGTCTGGACACATTGTTATATGTACTATATTGTCTTCCTTTTGTTACATGTTTATTGGATACTACAAACTGGATGCGAGACTCTATTATTGGAATACATTAAAGTAAGACGAACTGTATGTCGACACCTGAAATCACGCTGCAATCGCGAATACAAGGTAAGGCACCGCATCTTTACATAAGCAATCTTGCCAAAGCTCTTTGTATTATCGTAACTTGCTTGGTAGATCTGTCTCAATTTTCCATTTCCGTAGTAGTGATTTTAAGCTAATTCGCAGTTTCCAGATTATTTTCGTTATTCATACAGTGCAACAATACAGTTTTATCAGTTCACAATATGGCCGACTTTAGTTTCTGTGCGACGCAACATGGCGTGCCGCCATTAGTGTTTCAAAATTTCACCATTACTTACGACAATTACAACAGTTTTAATCTGCTGGGAAGTTTCATTTCAGCGCACACTCCGCTGCAGAGTGAAAATCTCAATCTGGAAACATCCCCAAGGTTGTGGCTAAGCCATGTCTCCGCAACATCCTTTCTTTCAGGAGTGCTAGTTCTGCAAAGTTCGCAGGAGAGCTTCTGTAAAGTTTTGGAAGGTAGGAGACGAGGTACTGGCAGAAGTAGGGCTGTGCGGACGGGGCGTGAGTCATGCTTGGGTAGCTCGGTCAGACGCCGACACGGTAGCTCAGCGTGTTCGGTCGGAGGGTTAGCAGCCATCTGTCATGAAAAAACTGAGTTAATCGATCAACAACGAACTTAAACGGATGTCTTACGACGTCCGCCCCAAGCATATATAACGAACAAAAGCGAACAAACTGAGATTTAAAAAAAAAATAAAAAGAAGTCGGTAGAGCACTTGCCCACGAAAGGCAATGGTCCCGAGTTCGAGTCTCGGTCCGGCACACAGTTTTAATCTGCCAGGAAGTTTCAATTATTTTCTTGTTCAGACATTGTCGCACAGCAAGATTAATTTTTACATTTATTCTGATTAAACCTAAGAGTTTAAATTTTTATTGTGTCATACATTACGTGTGGCATGGTATTGACCAGAAAAGAATTAGCAGAGATGGAGAACCAGAGACTGCAAACACAGACGCAATCCGACTGTGACATGTCATTAAATAATGAAAGTGACGTTACGGTTGGCTCGAATACTAACGAGGGACATATTATTTACTATTCTGGTGATGGAAATTTAGAAAACAGGCCATCCATCAGTAATAAGCCTAAATCTAGTTCCGAACCCATTCTGTGTGTGACGTCATGTCTAACGTCGTGTGGAGGAAAAGATGCACATCTCCAGTATTTCCAGTATGTTCGAGGCTATTATCAAACAGATGAACGAACAAAAACACATGCTGACTGACAACAAAAATCAGATGAAATGCATTCAGAATCAAATGACACAACATAAACAGGACATTGACGCACGTATCGACCAACAGATGACGTCTATACACGCCACTTTGAAAGCAGCTCATGACATGATGAAATTAAATCAGATTTAGCTGCACTTCAAACGTCAAACGACACTTCGTGTAGCCGTGTTGAGGAGACAAATAGTAGACTGACTGGACAAATGTCCGACCTCAACGCGAAATTTTCAGAGCTTACAATGCAACAAGAAAACACAAATAAAGATGTGACAAATATCCAAGCACAAGTAAACAATCTCAGTAAAACATGCGAGTCAGTAGTTACTCAGATTAAATCTTATCCGGCAGTGCATAGTGGTATAAAAACACATATCGCCAATGTCGAAAACAATGTTGACACAACTGACAAACAGCTTTCTGATAAGGTAAGACTACGCACTGACAACCATTTCTCGTGCATAAATAGAGAATTTCACATTGGATAGAGCAAAAAGACAAATATTTTTACGAGTGCTTTCAAGAAAAATTGCCTGCTGTTGTCCACCACACTGTCGCGGGATTTATAAATAACAACAAACACTTAATCAGGTTTGACAATTATGTACATCCAGTGTGCAATGACGGTAATAGCAACCAAAACACACAGTTTGGCAATGAATACAAGTACATTTATGACGCATACACACCGATCACCACGTACTCACATCAACAACAGTACGCACTTCGACATGACACACTGCACTGCAGCCGTTATAATTATCAACAACATTTTCCTTGCCGTTGGCCAGTTGAACCTTACAGTAATCATTCTGAAACTAAACATTACTATAATGAGAAGGAAGAGGAGAGCCTCATGAAACACAGACAATGTCAGCCATTTATACCTGAAAAAAGAACCTTACATTCTGTCATGTTTCTTAAAGCCTTCAGAAAAGCATTTTCTCTTACGTGGAGTGACCGTAAGAGGATATCTTACGTTGTCGGTTATATCCAAGGCGACGCAGCTGTATGGGCGTATAATGAAGCCGACAGGTGCGTCACATACGACCAATTTGAGAGAGCCTTTGTATCTCAATTTTGGTCAAAATCTGTACAGGAACGACTTCGTAGGCACATTGTGGATCCTGAACCGTTCAATTCTAAGCACGGAAATTTGTGCCGGTATTTTGAGAAATATTTAAATATGGGACATTTCCTTCATGAGCGGGTCGCAACGCGCGACATCCTCTGCGCATTGAAGGCAAGACTGCGGTTTAATATCAAAGAAAAACTTCTGCACATCCCAGACAGCGACGCAGAGTATTTTCTCACAGTGCTCGATTCTGTTGATATGCTTTACGAGGACCATCAATCCGTACGGCAAAACAATTGCTGCAATGTTTACACCAGCGCCATGCAAAATACGCTGGCTAGACAACCCAATTCCGGTGCGCCGGCTGCTGTCGGACATGCAAGCCAACAGAATCAACCACTTCACATGGCAAATGTATATACACAAGTGAACCAACATGTTCAACACAGCACAAACAGCAATTATAACACTTCTTATTCTACTGGCGGTAATCAAAATAAGAGAGCCGCAATACTAACATAAAACTGTTATAGGCGCACGCGCCACATCCAAACATTGAAAATCTGTTTTGTGTAAATATTATGTTATGATATGTACGTTATATATTATACGTATGTGTATTTGTAGACTTATGTGTGCAATGTGCTTTAGAGTGTATTGCTCGCCTGCAGCTTTGTCCTTCCGCCTTCCAACTCAGGGGCAGTTTAAAGGTACATTTTCATGCTGAGCATTTATTAGCAGAAAAAGTAATTATAAGTAATCAAATAAAGAAATAATTTGAGCCATAGATACAGTCCACGGCACTATAAATGTTGTATGCAGCCACAGGAAACATTTGGAGATTTTTTATTGTCAGATTACTGGCGGAATAAGAGGCACCTTTTGTTTCTCAGGTCTTGTTCGGATCGGACGTATTTTGGCACACCGCTATTAACACCACATTATTTTATTAATACATTCACGAGTTGCAACCAAACGGCACTCGCAATTCCATAATGCAAATCTCAGTGTAAGTGTCGTAATTTAATTGTGTTTTATTTCAGAATATACTGTTATTACTAACGTATGAATGTTTTACTTTGTATCTTTAGTCATTGTAAGATTGTTGGGTGACTTGTCATGGCAAAAGGTTCCGTACTTCTAAGCAAAAAGTCGTCCAGCTCGATCCACCGTCGTCTTCGAGTGCTGTCTTATTACGAAGTCCGATTTTAGTGAAAACACAGAGAGAAGAAACACTGTTAAAAAAATACATGAACGGACCTTTAACAAGAAAAAGCCATGCTCAAGCGCCGAGAGTTTGTATGATATTTAATATTCATTACTATAATTCATTGTATTGCCTCGATTCAGGTACGAGCGAGATAAAATTAACAAGTCACACTCAAAGTAAGGAAACAGTTTTGTATCGGAAAGATTTCCAGTATACAGGATAACAGGACAAAGCAAAGCACCAGTTACGTCCCTGTAGTAATATAGTGTATAGGAGTAGTGCACAGTTACACAGTTTTTCTTGAATACCTAAGTGTATGTCTTTAAGAGGCGTAGCACCATTTTCTCCAGGAACACTAGGCCATAATTCATACACAAAATGGCATATGTACCCAAAGTGACGTAATCTTGATATTTAATTGGACATTTTATTCTGGCTGTAGTAAATTTATTCAGTGCCAAATAATAATTAGTGTAAGCATGCTTTATACTTGTATACTAACAGTTTGGCTATACTATCTATGCTAAGTGATGAGGCTAGAGAGTCAGTTTATTAGCAAAAATAAATAGATTTTGTCCAAACTCACAAGTGATGCTGAACTCGCCTAGCGTTCACAGTCCCATCAGACATTTTAAGGAGCCCAGCATTTCCCTAATTTTGCAGAAAGGAGGAAAATCAGTCTCCATACTGTATTTCCTCTACACCCTGGTAATCTCGACACCTGCGAGTGTGTGCGATTATTTGACATCGCACGTATCCAGAGGATGCAGGCCGGCAAATTGTAGTCTTTAATATTAGCTTCACAAAGAACCGCAACACTTCGCCAAAAGATGAAAGTAAGAAGCATTCCCTAACGTCACTACACTTCGACGAGTTTACGCAGCTGATACACCGAGAAGAATTCGTCGGTGAAATTTGCTAAGAAACCTTACATTAAAAACATGGATATTTAGTGAAATAAGTTAAAAGACCGACGGCTACAAGTTGCTGTGATTAAAAAGTTATTAAAAAAAACATTGTGAATATATAAGTTAATTCTCTTGCATTTTCTTATATATAGCATATCCAGCATAACATTACAATGCGCAAAATAAAACTGGCCTAGAAAATATTTCATGCAGCTTAAGATAGGCAAATTAACTTACATTCGGTTCTCCCGCCTCCTTCCCCCTGTACAAAGTGGTACATTTCATTTAGACGCCAATTTTGTACAAGGGGATCCTTTCCTTAATAAGAGATGTTAATCTACAAATAGAACTATAGAAATGTCAAATAAATATGGCGAAAGAAAAGGTCTACATAAAATCTCCACGTAACAGAAAGTAAAAAGGTGATTTTCTTTGACACGCAAACAAAGCTGACGCCTGTTGAGTATGCAGTCAACAAGCTAAAGCAGCTGTGATGGTTGCATAGCTCGCTTCTCTCCAAGGCTGCAGCTTCTCTAAAAAACAGACTGACTTCAACCATTAAGAATATTCTTTAGTCTTTGCTTACACACCTCACTGGCTTAAAACATACACAAGAAGCGGTAGCTACTAATTCATACCACCTTCCGTTCTACAAATACTTCAATAAGAACAAAGGAAATGGAACAAAAAGCAGACACTAGCGTAGTTGCAGTATTTAACAAGATAACGTACTCTGGGGTGTCTTATCTCCATGCTATTGGTTTCCAGCTGAAATAAATATCCTTTTTTTTACTCGTGATTGTTGTACACAAGATGGTTGTTAATAGGTATATTGAGGTCTTTGCAAAGCTCCAAGTATTCCTGCCATTTGGCTGCAGTTTCGATCCCGTCTTTCGTTAACGTTTCGCCCTGGGCTGTCTTTGCGACATTTTACTGCGTGGCTTAGTCATAAGTTGCAGAACCAACGAAAAAAGCATCCCAGATTCACAAATATGTAACAAAATCTCCAAGATTGGCCATGTTTTACCGACGTTCGAAATTTAGCGCGGTCTTCAATGAGAGATGCTTTTAACAATTTCCACAATGAAACGCTGTCTCGAAATCTGGCAGAAAATCCAAAGACGTTCCAGCCGTAAGTAAAGTACGAGTACACCAGCGGCAATACACAATTAATGCCTTCACTGCACGACAGCAATGGTAATGTTACCGATGATAGTGTCACTAAAATGGAGCTACTTAAAACCGTTTTCCGAAATTCTTTAGCAAAGAAGACGAAGTAAATATTAAGAATTACAGTCAGGAACAGGTGCCAACATAAGTGACTTATAAGTAGATACCATCGGTATAGCGAAGCAGCTTAATTCGCTTAGTAAAGGCAAGATTTCCAATCCAGACTGCGTGCCAATTATGCTCCTTTTCGAGTGTGCTGATGCAGCTCCATGTTTTATTATCATATGCGAGGGTTGAATGAAAAGTAATACCTCCACCTTCGTTAATTGGGTTCGGACAGGAATATTTTAATAACTCAGACGCAGAGATAATCCTTAGAATGTGATCTTTAATTACCAATATTCACTTCCACATAATCACCAGCCTATTCGATACATTTCTGCCAATGAACAAGTTTTCTGAAGCCGCCATGGAAGAAGTCGACACTCTGTTTCCGCAGCCACAGTCTCACAGTCCTCTCAATGTCTTCATCAGAAGCATAATGATGTCCCCGCAGATTACCTTTCATTATCTGGATCAGATGGAAATCAGACGGTGCTAAATCTGGACTTTATTGAGGATGCTGTACGGTGGTGAGATTCAGTCTCTGAAGTTCTGCTGTGGTGGCACCTGAAGTGTGTAGTATGCCAAGAAAAGCAATAATGTGACCCACACGTTCTTCTGAAATGCTGACTGTGCTTGCAGTTTCTCTCTGAGTGATAAGACGATCGCCCTGAATCAGTCTCTCAATGTTTCGCTTGTGAAACTAGGTGGTTGCTGTCACAGGACGCCCAACTGTTTTTCAAGCAGGTCAGATGTTCCCGTCTCAACATCTTTAAACTTACTCGCCCAACGACTCACAGTATTCACATCGACACCCTCATCATAAACTGCTTTCATCCTCTGGTGAATCTCCTTCAGGGTGACACCTGCTGTCAAGAATTCAATGACTGCACATTGCTTAAATCGCATTGACCGACCGTCTGCACAGGGTTCCATTATTTACACTGTAACAACACAATCGTCCAATGCTAAGACTTCCCGCCTTCTGGAGCTGTGGAGAAGAGGCTACAGAACAAACTAGTACCTGCCACATACCAATGCTGCCAACTGTTGAAGCCTTACCAAGATGGAGGCATTACTTTTCAGTCAACCCTCGTATATCCGTACCCGAGGACTGGAAAGTTGCAGATGTCACACCAGTACGCAAGAAAGAGACTAGAAATCCGCTAAATTACATACCCACATCACTGACTTCGGTATTAGTAGTAGTACTAGGATTTTGGAACGTATACTGTGGCCGAACATTATGAATTTCCTCGAAGGAAACAATCTTCCTCTTCTTCTCCTTCTTCTTCTTTGGTCAGCCAACACATTATCCAGCCATCTCGCTGTTTGTCGACTCTTCCTTCTGGTGGAATACAACCTGCCAATCATTATTCGTTTCGCCATCCTATCGTCTGCCATTCTCTCCATATGTCCAAACCAGCGTATTCTTTGAGATTTAGCAAATTTGCTATATCTTTCCCTTGTGTAAGCTCTTGTATTTCATGTTGTATCTTACTCTGTAACAGGAACATAAATTTTTCTCATAATTTTCCTTTCAAATATCCTTATGTTGTTGATATCTGCTTCTGTTATTATAAATGGTTCCATATGAGAATAGTACACTCTCAGGTTTACTGTTCTGCTAATCAGAGAAATTTTGAATACCTGTAAGTTTGCACGTAGGCCTGTTTCATGCCTGTATCCTTTCTCATATTGCTATCGCTGGTTAAGCTGCCGCCTAAATCATAGAAGCAGTTGTCAAATTTGGACATTTATTAGAGGCCTTCAGGTTATGTGTTGTTCTTCTAGCCTTACAATTGGACGTTCTCGTGTACATGGGTTTGGTTTCGTTCACAGTAAGTCCAAATTTGCTCTTTGTGCTTCCATTATTTCGTATATCTGATTAAGTACATTTACATCTCTCGCCATAATTGCAATATCCTCTGCATATGCACATAACTCACCGGATTTCATCATTATTGTTCCTCTCTCGTATTTGTTTTGTATCAGACAATGTAGAGCTAACTTAAACAGAACTCCAGAGAGAGACAATCACCGTGTTTCATTCCATCTGTAAAGCCGAAGCTCTTGGTCGTTTAGTTGTTCATTTATACTTTATCCCTTGTGTCCTTTGTTCGTAAGTAACACTAACCTTCTTAGCTTGTCACAGATACTCGATTCTTTTAGTGCTTTATACACTGCTAACCTGTTCCAGCTGTCAAAACTGTTCATAAAATTTCTCCATTATTTGACTAATAACAAGAAATTGGTTAGAAATGCCTGTATTTGGCCGAAAATCAATGGCCCATCTAAGTAAACATTCATGTAACCCGAGACTAGCTCGGAGATTCTAACAGACTAGCTGCTGGTGCAGCACTTCTTATATACACATAAATACAAATCACTAACCCAATCAGCAAAGCGGCTTCAAATAAGTTACCGCAATTGCAAGAAAACCACATCTTTCAAACTCCACAGGCGAAGTTCACTGAGGGAATAGCACAGTATCCATCATAACTTCTTTAGTACTCCATAGGCTATCATTCAAAGCAGTATTTCGGCAGCTAACATCCAAACTGCACACGTTGAGAACATTCCAGAAGTAAAATTGCTGGTGCACACTCTGTCCAAAACCTAGAGATCAGCCGCAACGGTTGCTCTAACAACTGCGCCAGACACAGCAATAACCGCTCTAACAACTGCTGCCGACTCCTGCGTCGTATTCTCCTGTTTACATGTCCCTGTATTTGAATACGCAGGCATATACTAGTTTCTTTGGCGCTTATAAATAGTCTCCATTAGCTGCACACACTTGCGCCACCGAGTGATAACTTCTGCAGGATCGGAATATTTCGCACCCACCGCAAGATAGCTGCTCGTTGTTCCAGGACATCTACGAAACGATGTCTGCGCAGAAATTTCTTCATAGCCCGAATAGGTGGTAATCAGAAGGGAACAAGTCAGGAGAATACAAGGGGTTCTGTTTTACCTGGAACCCCATGCCAGCGATGTCAGCCGTGGTTATCCGAATCATATGTGGACTCGTATGAAGGGCGAGACTCAGGAGATTGTGCCGTGCAATTCAAAAGGAACGACCAGAAGAATGGGCGGGAGGGGTTGTCTTGCAACACGAAAACTCTCGTCCCCGAACGAGCCGGGCAACCACAAGCATGTTCTCATAGACAGTGTGACATATGGAAGTTTGGGTCGGTCCTGGAAATGTGCTCGGAGAGACGAAGTGGTTAAGGCGACCACTCGCGACGAGTGCGAAATCTGGGTTCGATCCCGGTCCGGTACCAATTTTCTTGTATCACCAACAGATAATATCGTCATATCTAAAGCAGCTAAAGTCAGAGAGATTCTGCAATTTCGAATTAATTTCATAAATTCAGTACAGTTGCATCATCTTCATCATTGTCTGTTTCTTTAGATATTCGGTCGAAGATGGCCGAACGTTTCAAATAAGAACGCCATTACACGCGCAGTTGTAAAGCGGGCGAACTCATCGACCGAATGTACAGACTCTGGACAACAATCGATAAATTCAGATCGATTTGTTGTTTTCTTTACTAGAATCGACTGACGTTCTCACACATGAAATATGGACTGTGAGAAACCGATAAGTTTAGTACTAGAAAGGAGGATTTAGCGTAATGCTGAGGATGAAAAACATCATAATTGCGATATAGCCCGGAATATATGAATTGGAGTCGCAGCTATATTGGAAACCACAAACATGCAAAGTCATTATCGCAAATTTTAGGCGTAAATTATAATGTCGAAAAAATAATTTGTTAAAGTGAGAATGGTGAGATTTTAACGTCAGCGCCACTCTTTAAATGTCAATGTTTAATATATGTCCGTATGGGTTAATTTATAGGCTCTGAAGAAGTACCATTATTGGCATCGAAACCTAGGTAAACTAAAAATATTTGACCTTGCAACTGAAGGCAGAATTTCTTATTGTCTGAACAATTCACGGTTGCTGAAGCGCTGCATTATGTTGAAGATTTGTCTCTTTAAATGAAATGAAGTTACGTAGAATAACTGAGAAATGAAAATATTAACTTTCTGTAAATTCTGACTTGAACTAATTAGCGAAGTAACAGAAAACTGGGGAGTCTTTTCATGAAATATAGTTTCTTTGATTCTATTGTTAATGCTTTTACATAACTTATTAAACTATTTCAGTGATAACTGTAAAATAGTTTCGGCCCAGAGTTATCTTGGAAGGCTACTGACCGTGAACTTTCCTTTCGGAAAAGAATATCTAATTTAAATTTTGACTTAGTAATGTAAAAATTATTGCAGATTCTACCGGGACTTAAAGTCAAAAGATAGCTGCCCATGAAATACTCACATACTCACAGTTGGTCTTTCAGCGACTAATCGATTGTTTCGACGGAAAAACAAGAGACGTTGCCTGTGAACTTAAAACTCTTTACTTGATTCCTACACATTTAATTATTCCCGGAATCTGATTAAACATTTGCTCTTGAGATATGAATTTAAACCGAATAACCAGCTAAATTAATATCATATAAAAGCTGACGCAGTTCAGAATCGAGTGAGCAAGCAAAGCGAGGTAGCAAAATAACCAAGCAATATGATCAAAAAGTGAGATCGAGGATTCTTATATAATCACTTATGTTGATGATCTTTGGCCCTTTAGAGATTAAATTGATGGTTACAGCTCTGGTACCTCTGTTACAGTTCGTATATAAAGTCTTATGCTTTTCGTCTGTGCATTTTACAGCGTCTGTTTTCATTATTTACATTAATAAAACGCAGACCAAATATTAAGCTTGGCTGTGACGCCAGAGGATACCATATTCTTCAAGTTACTATAGTGGATTATTTTTGAGTTGTGATGGGTGGTGCATTTGGCTGTCTAGGAATTGTCACTGGTGGTACTGAAAATTATAGGTCTAAATTATAGCCTCAAAAATTATTTGTACAAGTGAGAAAAATGCAGATTAGATTAGATTATTTAGTTTCATTCCAATTGATCCGTAGTGAGGAGGTCCTCTAGGATGTAGAACATGTCAGAAAAACAATAATACATGACAAATATTTACAACTGAAACAAGCAAGCTAATGTAGCTTCCACAGGTCCCAAATGGAATGATCACATTTTTTAATGAACACTATATGAAACAATTATTTTACAAACACTAATGCACTGAATTTAAAATAAGAAAGTTTTTTATCTATAAGGTAATACATGTAAGAGAACTACTACAATACTTATTTACAAAGAACACATTACATTACTGCTTGTACTTACACACACACACACACACACACACACACACACACACACGCACGCACACATGCACTTATTTATAATGAACATGTTACTGCAGTGAAATTGTGCAAAAGTTATATAGTACTTACAAATCAGTTGGGTCTACTGAGAAATTCATCAATGGAGTAGAAGGAGTTGGCCACCAATAAATCCTTTAGGCTTCTCTTAAACTGAATTTCATTGGTTGTTAAGCTTTTTATGGCTGCTGGCAAGTTATCGAAAATGTGTGTTGCTGAATAATGCACACCTTTTTGTACAAGACTAAGTGACTTTAAATCCTTGTGAAGATTATTCTTATTTCTAGTATTGATTCCATGAATTGAGCTGTTGGTTTGAAAAAAGTGATATATTTTTAATGACAAATTTCATTAAGGAGTAAATATATTAGGAAGCAGTAGTTAGTATCCCTAGTTCCCTAAACAGGCTTCTGTAGGACGTACTTGAGTTCACACCACATATAACTCTTATTGTGCGTTTTTGTGCCCGGAAAACTTTAGCTTGGATTGATGAATTACCCCAAAAAATAATCCCATATGACATTATGGAATGAAAGTAAGCATAGTATGGCAGCTTTTTCATTTTTATATCCCCTATGTCTGATATAATTTGCACTGCAAATAGAGATTTGTTAAGACGCTTCATCAGTTCTGTGGTGTGCTCCTCCCAGGAAATTAAGGAGATGAGACCTGGATAAGTTGAAGGAATCAGAGGTTGTTGAAAGTGCCAGAGGGAGCAGTAGGCAACAGTTGACTAGAAGAAGGGAAAGGAATGCAGTAGGAAACGAATGGATAGTTTTAAGAGATGAAATAGTGAAGGTATCAGAGGATCAAAAAGATAGAAAGACAAGGCCTAGTAGAAATCCTTGGATAACTTCGGAAATATTGAATTTAATTGATGAGAGGAGAAAATTTTAAAATGCGGTAAATGAAACAGGCAAAATGGAATATAAACGATTAAAACATTGAGATTGATAGGAAGTGCAAAACGGCTAAGTAAGACGAGTTCAGAAGAAAAACCTGTCCTAAGCAAAGAAGGAAAAGCTCAGAGGTGGAAGGAATATAAAGAGGTCCTATATGAGGGGGATAGAAACAATATAACACAAAAGGAAATTGGACGTTGATGAAGATGAGATGGGAGATACGATACGGCGAAAAGAATTTGACACAGCTCTCAAAGATGTAAGTAGAAACAAGCCCCTGAGAGAAGACGACATCCTTGGAAGAGCCAGCCATGACAAAACTCTTCCATCTTGTGTGCAAGACGTAAGAGAGAGGTGAAATACCCTCAGACCTCAAGAATAATGCAGTAATTCCAATTCCAAAGAAAACAGTTGCTGGCAGGTGTGAAAATTACCCAACTATCAGTTTAATAAGTAATGGTTGCAAAATACTAACACGATCTTTAGAAGCTGACGCCGGATAATATCAGTCTGGATTCTGGAGGAATGTAAGAAAACTCTAAGACTTATCTTTGAAGATCAGTTAAGGAAAGGCAAACCTACATTTATAGCATATGTAGGCTTGGAGAAAGCTTTTGACCGTGTTGTCTGGACTAGTCTCTTTCAAATTCTGAAGGTGGCAGAAGTAAAGTATAGGGAGCGAAGGGCTATTTACAAGTTGTATGGTAACGAGACACCAGTTATAAGATTCGAGGGCTTATCCCTGATGTTAATCAATATGTACAGTGAACGAATAGTAAGGCAAACCAAAGAAAAATTAGGAGCATAAGTTAAAGTTCAGGGATAAGTGATAAGAATACGATAACATTGTAGTTCTGACTATGACAGGAAAGTACTTGGAGGGAAGAGCAGTTGAACGGAATGGACAGATCGGAGAATAAAGATGAACGTCAACAAAAGCGAAACAAGGGCAATGAAATACAGTCGAATTCAATCAGGCGTTGCTACGGGAATCAGACTATGAAACGAGACGCTTAAAGTAGTAGATGAGTTCTGGTATTTGGGCAGCAAAATAAGTGATGGTGGCCGAAGCACAGAGGATATAAAATGTAGACTGGCGATGGCAAGAAAAGCGTTTCTGAAGAAGATAAATTTATTAACATCGAATATAGATTTAAATATCAGGAAGTCTTTTCTGAAGGTATTTGTCTGAAGCGTAGCCTTGTATGGAAGTGAAAATGGACGATAAACGGTTTAGACAAAAAGAAAATAGAAGCTTTCTGAATGTGGTGCCATCGAAGAATATTGAAAATTAGATGGGTCGATCACGTAACTGCTGCGGAATTGGGGAGTCAAAAATTCTGGTACAACTTGACCAAAAGAAAGGGATCGGTTGATAGGACACATTCTGTGACATCAAGAGGTTACAAATTTAGTTTTGGAGTGAAGTGTAGGGGTTATAAATCGTAGAGGGAGACCAAGAGATGATTACAGTTAACAGATTTAGAAAGATGTAGATGACAGTAGTTATTCGGAGATGAAGAGATTCGCACGGGATAGAGCAGCATGGAGCCCGGCATCAGTATAGACTGAAGGCCACAACAACAACAGCCACAACAACAACAGCCACAACAAGGAAGATAGGAGATCTTATGTTTAAAGTAACAGTAGCGGGCCTTTTTGGTTGTGGTAAGTGGGCATTAGCTGCCTTCGAATTATTAATACTGCTTACTGGCGTTTTTGTGCCAGCTGCCCCTGTCTGTTTTGCCTGAATTTATTTTAAGTCACGCAGAGTGTTCGAAATCTTCCTTTCAATGTCATCATGAAACATCTCGAATATGTAGATAAAAATAGAACGTTTGTCTCTTCACCTCATTTATTTGTAAAATATGTAAAGAGAAGCATAAATATTAGACTGGACATGAAGCTGTCTATCTGTAATATTCAAATGAAGCGAAATAACGATTGTGTCGACTTAATCAGAAACTGGATCAGCTGTTTTCCAGACGATATATTTATCTGGACTAGCAAATCCGCTTCGGATCTTAACATGTACACGCGACAGCGAAAAACTGTTTCCGAAATACGGTTCTCGTCTTTCGCAAGATGTGCACGTAGTGATAGAGGCGTCTTGGTGTCCATCCTACTCTTAAGAGGTTAAAATCTAGCTGTCGGCCGACGTTATCGGGTGATCTCTGGCAACAGCGTCTGCCGACCGTTGTCGACGCCACTGTGAACGCAGTCTTAGGAGGTAAGACACAATCTTTACTTTTATAGTACATAACATGTATATCTGTACATCTTTTCGTCATAGGCAGTCGCTTTGTCTGTGTTTGATTATTGCAATAAGAGCCTGCAATGTTTACGTTACCAACTATCTGTTGTGTTTCAGTGTTTTATTCGCTGTCGTAAGTTGAGACAATTAACTTAGTTGTCACTACCATATCATCTGCTACAACAATTTAACTCTTCTGACGAAGCTGCAAGTGGTTGTCCCTTTCAGTCTCTGTTCGCGTTTTTGCGGAAAGTGAAGCGAGTCACAGCGGATGTGATTCACCAGCTTGTCACTAGGTGTCAGCAGCGGTAAGGCGTACACGCTGCTCCGCTCTGTGGACGTCTCGGAAACATGTTCGTAACAAAATGGTTCAAATGGCTCTGAGCACTATGGGACTCAACATCTTAGGTCATAAGTCCCCTAGAACTTAGAACTACTTAAACCTAACTAACCTAAGGACATCACATACACCCATGCCCGAGGCAGGATTCGAACCTGCGACCGTAGCAGTTCCGTGGTTCCGAACTGCAGCGCCAGAACCGCTAGACCACCGCGGCCGGCTTGTTCGTAACACACGGGCCACAAACGCCTACAGTTGATCACAATTTCATGGTGCGATATAGAACAGTTTACCGTTGTCTAACTTAAACATAAGAGCATAAGCTAACTAACGTTAAAATTTCAGTTTTAACAAGCGGGCCACCCATTACATGAAAAAATGGTTATGTAAATATACAAGACTTAAACTGAAGTATAATTCTGACGTTTGTTAACCGTTCTTCTTTTGATTTTTATGGGTACCTTGATAAGTTTAATATTTACCACAACTTTAAGACTGTGATCCGTTTCAGCTTTTAATGCCTGAAGCATATTCTATTCCAATTACTTCTAACGATTTTGATTTGAAAGCTCTCTGAATATGGTTAGAAGTAAACGAAACCAATACCGCTAACAGCGTAATATATAGACAATGAAATTGATTGAATAAACATCCCCGAGAGTCCGCAACCGCCCACTTTCCCTAACTTAAACACGAAAATGCCTTGAACTAACACTCGATCCGAAACTAATCTAGAATCCCCATCTACTAACCAACCAAAAGAAATCTCACAATAGACTGAAATTACTAACAGTGTTGCATAGAACGCTCTCTACCCTTCCCAAATTCTATCTCTCCCTCCAAATCCTAGAGCGCCATGCAGTCCAGTTTACCTTCCATATCCCCCTCTTTTAGAAATAAGATAGTGATAGCAGAAATAACTGTCGTTCCATTTGGAAAAGCGAAGTTGGTACCGATATTTCCATATTCAATATAGCTACGAAACGAGATTATACGTAATTTTTGTCAACTTTCTTACAGCTCATCTGGTCGGGAATAATTTTACGATACCGTATCAGTACCAGGTTCCGGAAGTATTTTGGGTGAACGGCTCACAAGTGGAACGTACGAATTTCACCTCGCCACTTATTTTCATATTGGTAGGGTGTGTTGGGAACGACTAAGACTTCAAAATATGTAAACAGGAAGACACAACTCCCACCTGTTTTCGAGAAAATCGAGTTTGGGCATTTTAGGCGCACTTATGCATATACTTTGTACTGCCGCTAAGCCACAAGGAGTTCGCACCCGAAGAGTAAGCGCTTAGTTTCATGAGAAGAAGGTCTCTGATCGGGTCTCGCTACTGGTACTTTCTTTTTCATTCTCACGAATTCTAACTACAGATTTATTATGGCTATACAAATTATTACTATCTAATGAATCATTTATTTTTTCATAATCTTTATCCTGAAAAAAGAAGAAAAAAGTTTTCGCGAGGAGATTGTAAATAAAAAAAGATACACGAAAACTTCCAATCAGTGTAGTCATTTTCTTGTATCTACATGTACGTGATTACTCTGCTATTCACAATAAAGTGCCTGGCAGAGGGTTCAATGAACCACCTTCAAGCGGTCTCTCTACCATTCCACTCTCTAAATACGAGCACTTAAATTTTTCAGTGCGGCCCTGATTTCTCTTATTTTACCGTGATGATCATTTCTCAATATGTAAGTGGGTGCCAACAGAAAGTTTCCGCAATCGGAGGAAAAAACTGGTAACAGACATTTCATGAGCAGATCCTGTCACAACGAAAAACGCCTTTGTTTTAATGATTGCCACACGTGTCTGTGGCACTATCTCCCCTCTTTCGCGATAATACAAAACAAGCTGCCCTTCTTTGTACTTTTTCGATGTCATCCGTCAGTCCCATCTCATGGGGACACCACACTGCACAGCAATACTCCAGAATAGGGCGGACAAGTGTGGTGTGAGCAGTCTCTTTAGTAGACCTGTTGCATCTTCTAAGTGTTCTGCCAATGTATCGCAGTCTTTGGTTTGCTCTGCCCACAACATAATCTATGTGATCGTTTAGATTATTTGTAATTGTAATCCCTAAGTATTTAGTTGAATTTACAGCTTTCAGATTTGTGTGACTTACCGCGTAATCGAAATTTACCGGATTTCTTTTAGTACTCATGTGAATAACTTCACACCTTTCGTTATTCAAGGTCAGTTGACACTTTTCACACCATACAGATATCTTACCTCAATCATTTTGCAATTCGTTTTGGTTATCTGATGACTTTACAAGACGATAAATGACAGCATCATCTGTAAACAATCTAAGTCGTCTATTCAGATTGTCTCCTATGTCGTGACTGTAGATCAGGAACAATAGAGGGCCTATAACACTTCCTTGGGGAACGCCGGATATTACTTCTGTTATACTCGATGACTTTCCGTCTATTACTGCGAATTGTGACCTTTCTGACAGGAAATCACGAATCCATTCGCACAACTGATGCGACAATCCATAGGCACGTAGTTTGGTTAGAAGAAGCTTGTGAGGAGCGGTGTCGAAAGCCTTCTGGAAACCTAAAAATATGGAATCAATTTGACATCCCCTGACGATAGCACTCATTACCTCATGAGTATAAAGAGCGAGTTGTGTTTCACAAGAACGATATTTTCTGAATCCGCGCTGACTATGTGTCAATAAATAGTTTTCTTCGAGGTACATCATAATGCTCGAATACATTATATGTTCCAAAACCCTACAGCAAATCGACGTTGGTGATATGGGCCTGTAATTCAGCGGATTACTCCTACTTCCATTTTTGGGTATTGGTGTGACTTGAACAGTTTTTAGTCTTTAGGTACGGATCTATCTGTGAGCGAGCGGTTGCATAAACTGCTAAATATGGAGCTACTGTATCAGCATACTCTGAGAGGAACCTGACTGGTGTACAATCGGGACCGGAGGCCTTGGCTTTATTAAATGATTTAAGCTGCTTTGTCACACCGAGGATATCTACTTCTATGTTTCTCGTCTTGGCAGTTGTTCTTGATTGAAATTCAGGAATATTTACTTTGTATTATTTGGTGAAGGAGTTTCGGAAAATCGTGTTTAATAACTCAGCTTTAGTGGCACTGTCATCAGTAACTTCGCCGTTGTTATCGCGTCTTGCCACTGGTGTGCTTTATGTATGACCATAATCTCTTTGGGTTTTCTGCCAGACTTCGAGACAGAGTTTCGTTGTGGAAATTATTAAAAGCATCTCGCATGGAAGTACACTCTGTATTTCGAACTTCTGCAAAACTTTGCCAGTCTTGGGGATTTTGCGTTCTTTTAAATTTGGCATGCTTTTTTCGCTGCTTCTGCAACAGCAATCTGACCCGTTTTGTGTACCATGAGGAATCAGTACCACCACTTATTAATTTATGTGGTATATATATCTCTCAATTGCTGTCCATATTATCTCTTCAAATCAAATGGTTCAAATGTCTCTGAGCACTATGGGACCTAACATCTGAGGTCATCAGTCCCCTAGAACCTAGAACTACTTAAACCTAACTAACCTAAGGACATCACACCCATCCATGCCCGAGGCAGGATTCGAACCTGTGACCGTAGCGGTCGTGCAGTTCCAGACTGAAGCGCCTAGAACCGCTCGGTCACACCGGCCGGCTCTTTCAAATCATTCCACAACTTTTCTACGCTTACATGATCAGATCGGAATGGGTGAAGACTGCCTCTTAAAAAGGCGTTAAGAGCATTTTTATCAGCTTTTTTACATAGATATGCTTCGCGTTTCTTTTTGATGGTTGTAGGTGTTACGGTATTCAGCCTAGCAGCAACTGCCTTCAGGTCGCTAATCCCTGTATTCGTCACGATACTCACTGTATGTTTCCAGGATTATTTGCTGCTAAGAGGTCAGGTATACTTTTGCAACCATTTACGCTTCGAGTGGGCTCATGAACTAATTGTTCAAAATAATTTTCTGAGAAAGCATCCAGTACAATTTCTGACGAAGATTTTATGCCTGCCGTCGGCTTTAAACGTATAATTTTTTTCAGCATCATTGAATCTACAGGGTGTTTCAAAAATGACCGGTATATTTGAAACGGCAATAAAAACTAAACGAGCAGCGATAGAAATACACCGTTTGTTGCAATATGCTTGGGACAACAGTACATTTTCAGGCAGACAAACTTTCGAAATTACAGTAGTTACAATTTTCAACAACAGATGGCGCTGCAAGTGATGTGAAAGATATAGAAGACAACGCAGTCTGTGGGTGCGCCATTCTGTACGTCGTCTTTCTGCTGTAAGCGTGTGCTGTTCACAACGTGCAAGTGTGCTGTGGACAACATGGTTTATTCCTTAGAACAGAGGATTTTTCTAGTGTTGGAATTCCATCGCCTAGAACACAGTGTTGTTGCAACAAGACGAAGTTTTCAACGGAGGTTTAATGTAACCAAAGGACCGAAAAGCGATACAATGAAGGATCTGTTTGAAAAATTTCAACGGACTGGGAACGTGACGGATGAACGTGCTGGAAAGGTAGGGCGACCGCGTACGGCAACCACACAGGGCAACGCGCAGCTAGTGCAGCAGGTGATCCAACAGCGGCCTCGGGTTTCCGTTCGCCGTGTTGCAGCTGCGGTCCAAATGACGCCAACGTCCACGTATCGTCTCATGCGCCAGAGTTTACACCTCTATCCATACAAAATTCAAATGCGGCAACCCCTCAGCGCCGCTACCATTGCTGCACGAGAGACATTCGCTAACGATATAGTGCACAGGATTGATGACGGCGATATGCATGTGGGCAGCATTTGGTTTACTGACGAAGCTTATTTTTACCTGGACGGCTTCGTCAATAAACACAACTGGCGCATATGGGGAACCGAAAAGCCCCATGTTGCAGTCCCATCGTCCCTGCATCCTCAAAAAGTACTGGTCTGGGCCGCCATTTCTTCCAAAGGAATCATTGGCCCATTTTTCATATCCGAAACGATTACTGCATCTCGCTATCTGGACATTCTTCGTGAATTTGTGGCGGTACAAACTGCCTTAGACGACACTGCGAACACCTCGTGGTTTATGCAAGATGGTGCCCGGCCACATCGCACGGCCGACGTCTTTAATTTCCTGAATGAATATTTCGATGATCGTGTGATTGCTTTGGGCTATCCGAAACATACAGGAGGCGGCGTGGATTGGCCTCCCTATTTGCCAGACATGAACCCCTGTGACTACTTTCTGTGGGGACACGTGAAAGACCAGGTGTACCGCCAGAATCCAGAAACAATTGAACAGCTGAAGCAGTACATCTCATCTGCATGTGAAGCCATTCCGCCAGACACGTTGTCAAAGCTTTCGGGTAATTTCATTCAGAGACTACGCCATATTATTGCTACGCATGGTGGATATGTGGAAAATATCGTACTATAGAGTTTCCCAGACCGCAGCGCCATCTGTTGTTGAAAATTGTAACTACTGCAATTTCGAAAGTTTGTCTGCCTGAAAATGTACTGTTGTCCCAAGCATATTGCAACAAACGGTGTATTTCTATCGCTGCTCGTTTAGTTTGTATTGCCGTTTCAAATATACCGGTCATTTTTGAAACACCCTGTATGTTTGTGATACATGTAGTATGGAGCGCTGCACGAATCAGGATGCTACTGATCATAGAAACGTAGAAAACAATAATTATTGCAACATACAACACTTCTAATGAACGCCTGAGTTTTGCACGTGCAATGTGTCTATTGCAAGACATACTTGGTGTATATTCATAACGATTCTTGGTCACCAGATACTGGTGTAGACGATTCATGATGTATGATTGACTGAATTTTAACACAATCTTCTCTAGAAGTAATCTCCTTCTTGTGTTCGACGACGTACACGCAATTTTGTAATTGTTTTGTAAGATTCTCTATCTGCCTGCATAAATAAACGTCGCTAGGCTGCACTAACGAAGCCGGCCGAAGTGGCCGTGCGGTTAAAGGCGCTGCAGTCTGGAACCGCAAGACCGCTACGGTCGCAGGTTCGAATCCTGCCTCGGGCATGGATGTTTGTGATGTCCTTAGGTTAGTTAGGTTTAACTAGTTCTAAGTTCTAGGGGACTAATGACCTCAGCAGTTGAGTCCCATAGTGCTCAGAGCCATTTTTTTTTTTTTTTTTTGCACTAACGAAATACATTTTGGAAAAATTATTTTAACACTGCATGTTGCAGACCATCTGCATCTTTTTTGTGGGAATGAAGAACAATACTGGCAGTGAGATTCGATCCAGAGACCTCGCGTTTATGAAATTATGCGCTTATTCGCTCGGCTGCAGACTTCTTGAAGAGTAGCGACTGTACAAAGTATACCAGCATGCCTAAAATTTTCGATCTCGGTTTTCTCGAAAGCGGTTGAGAGTTGCGTCTTCCTTTGTATATATGTTGAAGCATTACTTGTGCCCTACACACCCTGTCAATATTAACCAAACCAGTGAGAGAAATTTCGTCCTTGTTTGCTGAAGCACGCTGTATATAAACAACAAGTATACAGGATGGGCCATTGATCGTGACCGGGCCAAATATCTCACGAAATAAGCGTCAAACGAACAAACTACAAAGAACAAAACTTGTCTAGCTTGAAGGGGGAAACCAGATGGCACTATGGTTGGCTCGCTAGATGGCGCTGCCATAGGTCAAACGGATATCAACCGCATTTTTTAAAATAGGAACCCCCATTTTTTATTACATATTCGTGTAGTACGTAAACAAATAGGAATGTTTTAGTTGGACCACTTTTTTCGCTTTGTGATAGATGGCTCTGTAACAGTCACAAACAAATGGCTCACAATTTTAGACAAACAGTTGGTAACAGGTAGGTTTTTTAAATTTAAATACAGAACGTAGTCACGTTTGAACATTTTATTTCGGTTGTTCCAATGTGATACATGTACCTTTGAGAACTTATCATTTCTGAGAACGCATGCTGTTACAGCGTGATTACCTGTAAATACCACATTAATGCAACAAATGCTCAAAATGATGTCCGTCAAACCTCAATGCATTTGGCAATACGTGTAGCGACATTCCTCTCAACAGCGAGTAGTTCGCCTTCCGTACTGCTCGCACATGCATTCACAATACGCTGACCCATGTTGTCAGGCGTTGCCGGTGGATCACGATGGCAAATATCCTTCAACTTTCCCCACAGGACTAAATCCGGGGACGTCAGATCCGGTGAACGTGCTGGCTATACATTGCACCATTTAGATTGCCATCGATAAAATGGGGGCCAATTATCTTTCCTCCCATAATGCCGCACCATACATTAACCCGCCAGGGTCGCTGATATTCCACTTGTCTAAGCCATAGTGGATTTTCCGTTGCCCAATAGTGCATATTACGCCGGTTTACGTTACCTCTGTTGGTGAATGACGCTTCGTCGCTAAATAGAACGCGTGCAAAAAATCTGTCATCGTCCCGTAATTTCGCTTGTCCCCAGTGGCAGAACTGTCCACGACGTTCAAAGTCGACGCCATGCAATTCCTGGTTCATAGAAGTATGGTACGGGTGCAATCGATGTTGATGTAGCATTCTCAACACCGACGTTTTTGAGATTCCCGATTCTCACGCAATTTGTCTGCTACTGATGTGCGGATTAGCCGCGACAGTAGCTAAAACACCTACTTGGGCATCATCATTTGTTGCAGGCCACGGTTGACGTTTCACATGTGGCTAAACACTTCCTGTTTCCTTAACTTACGTAACTATCCGGCGAACGGTCCGGACACTTGGATGATGTCGTCCAGGATACCGAGCAGCATACATAGCTCACTCCCGTTGGGTATTTTGATCACAATAGCGAATACTTTAACACTATATCGACCTTTTCCGCAATTGGTAAACGGTCCATTTTAACACGGGTAATGTATCACGAAGCAAATACCGTCCGCACTGGCGGAATGTTACGTCATACCACGTACTTATACGTTTGTGACAATTACAGGTCATCTATCACAAAGCGAAAAAAGTGGTCCATCTAAAACATTCATATTTCTTTACGTAGTACGTGAATATGTAATAAAAAATGGGGGTTCCTATTTTAAAAAACGCAGTTGATTTCCGTTTGACCTACGGCAACGCCATCTAGCGGGCCAACCATAGCGCCATCTGCTTTCCTCCTTCAAGCTAGACGAGTTACGTTCTGCTGACTGTCCACCCCCCACCCATAAGGAGCGAGGGGGATGAAGCAGCAATAAAGGAAAAGAGGAAAACCTACATCTCTTACACCTACCCGTGCACCCACACCCCTTGCGTCTCCCAAACACTTCCAGGACCACTCCGATACCAACAGGGAATTCATTGCTACCGAACGTGAAAGCCATCTCTCATCTTCCTAAGAACCACATAACATCCACCATGCTGCCACCCTCTTACAACAGACTGTAAAACTCCATAACTCACAACAGTCCGACGAACCCGTCCATCAACGCCGTCCCACACTCCCTCCACGTGCTCTCCTGCTCCTCTGTGAATCCCGTCGCCTTTATTGATCCTTCCTGCAGTCCCGTGACCAAGACACATTTACATGCCACCGACAACTACAATGACACATCCGAAATCTGCTGAATGCGAAGAAACACCGTGTTTAGCGTTTTGCACCAAACAAGCACAAACTTCAACGCCACACTGCCCATAAACTACTCTAGAAGCTGGAAGGCATTTCACCACTTTACTGGCAACAACCCTGCTCCCTCCTACCCCCTCCTGCACGATATCACCGTCTCCAAAACAACCCAAGCAAAGCCAACCACTTTGCATCCTACCCCTCAGACACCTTCACCATCCCACATGACCCTCATTTCGATTACTCCTTATTCCAGACAGTCCACAAGCGCACCAACACCTTCCTCACACAGCTCGCTCCTAGCTTCCAGTATATCTACATCCCACAGACAAAACTCAATATTCCAATAAAAAAACAAGACATTCAACAGATTCTCCATCACAAATACAACACGTCTCCTGGTCATGACTGCATCACCTACAGATACCTGAGAGACTACCCCCTCTCCTTCCTGGAAATTCTAGCCGCTCTTTACAATGTAATCCTACACGAGGGTTTCTATTCCGAGCTGTGGAAAACTTTAAGATCCTTCTCTTCCTCAGACATAATAAACTTTCCACCAAGACCTACTTCTACCATTCCACCAGCCTCCATATTTAGTAAGGTCCTTGATTCCATTCTATCCCAATGTATCTGTCAAAACCTACAGAGATACCTTCCTATTCCTGTCTATGAGTGTGGCTTCTGTCCCAATTTTTCCTCCAATAACCAATCCCTGTACGTTACTCATCTTCTATCCCACCAAAACAAAAACCGCAAATTCGCCATTTTTTTTCCTCCTAGATCTTTTTTCCTCCTAGATCTTGAGAAGGCTTAGGATGTGTATTGCAGTCTGAGTTCCTCTTTAAGCTCCAGACCTATGCACTTCCCATAAATTACGCCTGCCTCATTTCTTCCTTTCTCTCTAACCGCCCCATTAACAACACCAACTCCCTTATCTTCCATCCCATTACAGGTGTACCCCAAGGTTCTGTCCTCCGACCTCTCCTGTGTGCCCTCCACACTGCCGATCTGTCCAAGCCCCCTCCTCCTATTCACCTCCTCCACTATGCTGATGACACTGCCTTCCTCGCCCTCTTCCCTACCCTCCAGAAATGCAAACGATCCCTCCAGCTCCACTTCAATCAGTTCACCTTCTAATGTAATTGGTGGCACCACAAAATCAACCCTACCAAAAAGCAGGCAATAATTATAAGCCAAAATATACGCAGCTTCAGTCACCACGACTTTTAACTTACCATTTACGACCATCCCATCCTGTTACCCTAAAATACGAGGGTTGTCCAGAAAGTAATGCACCACTTTTTTTTTCTAAGCCAAAAACAATGCTACGAATGTGAAACTTTATATATTATTATTTAATGTCTCCTTGGACTAACACTTGATCGCTAACATGGAAGCCTCATCTACTAACCATTAAAAATAAAACCCAAACAATTAACAGGCCAAACATGGGGATTGCACCATTCTACAATCCTCCACTTCTATGGAGGCCTAATCTGACCCATCATCTGCTATGCTAGTGTGGAATGGACTTCCACTCCTCCCTCCTTTCAACACGCCCTACGTATTCCTCAATGCCATGCAGTTCAACTAATCTTTCGGATCCTCGTCCTCTACCATCTTATTAGATTCTCTAGTGTACTCTTCCATCTTGAACACCTCCAGGTATCTTACATCACCCTTAAACTCGACAATACCCACCCCCTAGTTTCCCCACTGCCCACTGATCCTGATACTCTGACATGCCTCTACCAATATATTCTCCCCAGCAAAACACCTCCATACCATCCAAGTTCTCTCCCAAAGAAACTTTAATCGCCTATCCTTACCGAACCATGAAATCCGCCCTGATATATACCTGTACAACCAGATATAGGAGATCCCTACCACCTGCCACTCATCAGGCTTACTTTCCCCTCCAATCTTGGTACGAAACTATATCCCTTTCCACGATTCCCCCATCCCTTCTCCAAACCTACACCCCCCCCCACCCACCCTCCTATGCACTACCTGTAAATGGTGCGTTCTGATACCCTTCTCCCTGGCAGTCTGTTTCCACTCTTTTCACTCATCCATGTATCTCTTTTAATAAGTCACACATTAGCCTTTCCATTTTACTTTGTGCACTGTATACCTGTTTTTATACCTGTGTATGTGACTCTCATTTTCCATTCACCTGTGCCTATATTTAAATTAATCACCAAATCAACCTTTTATATTTTAACTTAAGTAACTGATGATATGTCTTTTTATTGTACAAAACGTTTATTTTTGTCAAAAACAAAATTGTCATATATCAACAAAAAATGGCTCTGAGGACTATGGGACTTCTGAGGTCATCAGTCCCCTAGAACTTAGAGCTACTTAAACCTAACTAACCTAAGGACATCACAAACATCCAAGCCCGAGGCAGGATTCGAACCTGCGACCGTAGCGGTCGCGCGGTTCCAGACAGTAGCGCCTAGAACCGCTCGGCCACTCCGGCCGGCTGTCGTTTATCAACACCCTACCCTCAATAAAAAATATCCTTGTATTGGGGAGACGGCAGATCCTCCCAGCAGATCCCACCCAATGACCCACAGCAAGGCTGCTGCACAAGAGGCGGGAAGGCAGACTGCTCCCATCGACGCTTCTGTCCAGCCGCCCATCAGGGGGTGACGGGTCGGCTGAATCTGGACCAATCAGGAGAGATGGGCTCGGAGAGAGCAGGAGCTCGTCGCCCAAATGACGGGTGGAAGCAACATCGACACCAGAAACATCGCCAGCAAACGCACTAGATATGCCCTCATTATCGTCGCTGCGACCCCCCCCCCCCCCCCCCCCCCGAATCGGAAATGACTATTCTGAAGACCGCAGAGGGACGACAAAACGAAAAAGACGAACCTTGGCAGCTGGTAGGTCCAGTACCAGTTCCAAGCACTAGTAACACGAGGGACCACACAAACAACTCTACAGCTGCTCAACAACACAACACTGTACTAGCAGCTACGCAGAACACAACAAAACCTCAGCAAGCTAAACAAGACATTTATAGAAGAGCACTTCCCTGTCACATTCCACACAAAACTCTCAGGAGATCATGCATCACTGTATGTATGCAACAAAACAGTTTACACCAATCTCATCAACTTCCTCAAAGCTGAGGGGATCTAGTATGAATCATACAGATCCCACAAGGAAAAAACTGCATGTCATGAAAGGAGTCGACCTCAAACCTCCAATGACATTCTACATGCTGAAATCACAGCCCTGAGCTGGGATTGTGTGAGAGTGAGCAGAATGCTGGGTTTCAGGACACACAGACCAGAGCCAAACTACTTACTGGAGCTGGCCAACACAGCTCACTCCCACAACTTACTGAAGCAGACGCATCTGTCTCACATGATTGTTTTAGTCAGAAATATACACATCTCCATGAATCCCACAACAGTGCCATCATTCCCAGCGGTTTGGGCATGTGGCCATCCAATGTGGTCTGTCACCTTGGTGCCCCAAATGCACTGGTCACCATACAGCACAACACTTTGAACCTGGTACAACTATAAAATGTGCCAGCTGTGGAGGTGCCCATGTGGCAAATTACAGAGAAAGCATAGTATACAAAGAAGCTCTGAGGCGCCAAATCGTCAGAGAGAAGCAGGTGGTAATCAGAACAGCTCCAAGACCCCCTCCCCATGCGACCAGTGAAATGCGAAATCTGTTTCGCTGGCGTTGTCAGTGGCAGGGAAAGGGTCGGGGATGCCCAGAGCGAAAACTCATGGCACACGTCCCCACCAACAGAAGCAGAACCTATGCACACAACGCCAGAAACTGCCTGTGCACTGGTGACAACATTGCTGGCCCCAGACAACATCAAGTCGACTCTGCCTGCACCATTCTGTGACACTGTACCATTCTCCGATACACATGATATCACAGAAGACGCTCCCAAACAAGGGCTACCACAAACCAACCAAGGAAAAGTAGGTACCCAAAAATCAAAAGAGGAAACACTGCCACACCGCAACAAACAAACCAACAACAGACCAGGCAATCACAAGCATACACCCTCACCACAGCAACAATACAGGCGACTCCAGATGAGACACGAACCATGAACACACAGGTCAGCACATCCAGTACACCAAGATCCGGCGGCCACCAACACTTCTGATGACATAACAAACATTCTCACTACAATCAGACGTTTAGAGGAGACACTATTCCCAACTCACACATGGTTTAAGGGTATTGAACTTCATCATTACACAAGGCATACAGCTCATGACGGCCGCACCTGGACAGCTCATGACTGTCATCAAAACTGCTATACCACACTGCTCACACTCTTCCACGGATAATACACCACGACCACACCAACACTCAAACAACAATACTCTGACACAGATCCTGTTCTGGAATGCAGACAAGATTAGCACCAAAAGGGCTGAACTAGCCGCCCTTGTGGAGAAGGGAATCCGGATCGCTATTGTGAACTAAACTATACTCCAGCTATACAAACAACCACGTTTTCCGGGATATTGTATCGTACCGACCGACCGAACTGCGCGACTGCGGGTGGAACAGCTATTATCATACACCAAGACATAGAACACTCGAACGTCGACCTCTCTGAAATTGAAAAGTTAGAGGCCGTGGCTGTCAGCGTCAAGTTCGTCGCAGCGAACACTACACTGATACTGATATACAGTCGACCTGGTAATATCATAACACACGATATCAGCACAATACCCAACATAGTATCACAAGTAGCACCTGCTAGAGATCTTAACGCTTAATACGCCAACTGGAACTCACCAACGACAAAAACTATACGAACATGCACGAGTAGGAAACTACATTACACTAGCGCCTGCTGAGAGGACGCACATACCCTACCAGACGTGATAGCCATGGCCCTGATCAAGAGCATCACAGTCACGCTCAAGCTGACGTTGTAAACCATTTGGCGTCAAATAACACACCGGTAATACTTTACATGGAAGAAACACTGCAGTACGATGAACCACGCAGGATACTGAACTACAAGGGCGTGAATCGGGCACTTTTCAAGGAAACGCGTGATTGTCGTGTCACAGAAATTCACGAAATTACGCAAACTGCACAAACTGATGAAGCTGTCAAAGCGCAGTAACTGGTATTATTCCAGTACTTACACCACAACAACGCTCACTGGTCCTGACCCCGAATATCCAGGGGCTGATTCCAATGAGAAATCGTCTCAGGAGATATTGGCAGTGTACCAGGCGCCCATGGTACAAACAGCACATTTACAGGCTCCAGGGGATAATCTGGGGAAAAATTCAAACATTTAAAACCACACATGGGATAATACACTCGCAGGGCTGGGTAGCACACAACCTTGAGTGTAGCAATTAGCTCGTTACTTCACCAAGGACAAACACCGCATACTGACTTTATAAGGACTTGATGGACCAGCACATTCCGTGGAGG
Organism: Schistocerca piceifrons; assembly: GCF_021461385.2. Classification (NCBI taxonomy): domain Eukaryota; kingdom Metazoa; phylum Arthropoda; class Insecta; order Orthoptera; family Acrididae; genus Schistocerca; species Schistocerca piceifrons. The sequence continues at coordinate 394,919,382 of NC_060138.1, read as the reverse complement.
AGAAGTGAGCTGATGGCCAGAACACCGACAGTGTCATTCACACTGAATCTGGCTCCTTCTGATCCAGCACTCTCACTTGAAACGGACCAGGAGATTACACGACTCGTTACCCAGTCCACACACTGGCACACATGAAATTGCATGGATTATTAAGCACACCACAGCTAGAAAAGCTCCTGGTCACGATGGCATTCAAAGCCATGTCCTCCAGGCGTGCACGCATAAAGGTACAGAGTATCTCACACATATCACGAATGCCACCCTACGACACCAACCCTTCCCTGCCTTTTGGCAGGTCGTGATGTTCAGGAAGCCAGGGAGACACCACCCCCTTTCACAAATTTACCGACCCATCAGTCTTCTGTGCTCGCTCAGCAAGTTTGTTGAGAAGGTGATTCTCGAACGTCTCACTGTGCACTGCACCACCAATGACACCCTGAAACCGAAGCATTCGGATTCAGGAATCATCACTCCACAAAACAACAGTTCCTTTGCGTAGATTATTACACACGGCTACAACACCAACAAAGCAACAGGATAGGTCTTCCGATTTATTTATTTATTTATTTATTTTTTGTCATCAGTCTTTGGACTGGTTTGATGCAGCTACTTCTCATTTCCTTCGTCTTTCTTCGATTTACTCTCAGTCCATACTGTCTACTCATTAGATTGTTCATTCCATTCAGCAGAGCATGTAATTCTTCTTTCACTCAGGATAGGAATGTCATCAGCGAATCGTATCATCGATATGCTTTTACCTTGAATTTTAATTCCACTCCTGAACCTTTCTTTTATTTCCTTCATTGCTTCCTCTTCCTAGACATCGAAAAGCCCTTCGATCGTCTACGATACAACAGTCTCATTAGCAAACTCAATGCTGGTTTCCCCAACGGACTCGTACGTCTCATACAACCATATCTCAACAACAGAAGCTTGAACACTGATTATCAGGGCAGTCAACAAGACACCGTGTACAAGCGGGAGCACCCCAAGTCAGCATCCTGGGGTCCATCTCGTTTAAACTCTACGCCAATTACTTCCCAACCAAACAAAACGTGATGGAAGACATCGCCATCCTAGCGCAAACTTGGAGAGCATCAAACATCAATTCACGATTACAGACAGCACTCAGAACTGCCAAGCCTTGGCTGGAATGATAGGGTGTTAAAGTAAACCTCGAGTAACTTGAAGCAGTTCTGTTCACATGCAAACCGAACCAATTGCACAAAACGTAAAGACTGCAGACAAATAACACTACGCGCACGCCAAATACTTTTCTGTGCGAAATTCAGATACTTCGGTGTCTGGCTGGACTGGAAACTTACTTGGGGGACACCACAATGGATATGTAACCTACTGAGCAAACGCGAGGCTCAAACAGCTTTACCCTATGCTCAACAGACAAAGGACACTAAACAGGAGGGTGTCGAGGTCCATGATCACGACACAAATTAGGCCATCTACATATCTACATTTATACTCCGCCAGTGATGACGTACGCCGATCCTGCCTGGGGATACGCGGCTCCAATACGCCGTTGCCGTCTGCAGGTCATACAGAACAAAGTGCTACGTATCATCAGCAATGCTCCACGATACACACGCACCGCGGTTCTTCACCGGGAATACCACCTTGAGACCCTCACGGAGGTATTCAAAACACTCGTCACACAACTGTACATTAACTTTCTAACACTCGAGACACTCCAACAGTCCCTTCATTCTTAACCTGGGAAACTATGACCACAATCATAGGTGGAAACACAACCGCCCAAAAACAATTCTGTCTAGTTACAATTAACCAGCTATGGACAGCACAAGCTCACAGACAAAGCAAATACTGGTGAACCCCTGTATCACAGCAAAACTAACTGGCATTGCCAACTGCTAAAAACTAGCCGACCAACCGGCAAAGCAGAGAAGCCATACTGCACACTAAACGCAAACAAATTCAACCAAACATCTCACACAGTGCGATCGATTGATGGCAAATCGACTGCTTTGCTTCAGCTGACCCAGGAGACTCATAGCTGTCCAGCCCAGCAGTACCCCTCCTCCATAGGATTGACACTCTTTATGACGACCTAAGCTATGACAACGGTACTGAGCATGACACGATACCCGAAGCTAACAACAATCTCACCCTTGCACAGTCTGTCGCAGATAACAAGAAACTGTTCCCATATTCGTGGATAATCCTACCCAAACGTACTGACAATATCACGGGCTCACACCCCCTGAACACCTCGTCTGTAACTAACAAAACGGAGGTGACAGTAGAACTTTTGTGATGTTCACCACGTCGGTGTGGGCGTGGAGGGGCTCCACCCTACAAAAAGAAAGACAAAAAACTACAACAGGAGCCCGTATGTTATGTATGCCACGCTAATGTTACATGAATTTTTGGAAGGCTGATAATGTTCTATAATGTAATTTTAAGAAATGTTGATTGTGGAAGGTCACCTGCAGGGACATCGTTACAATGATTAGTATGTGGTACGTGTCAGTAATCAGTACATTAATTTCAAATATTTACAAAGTGTACATAGTTTGTCGGAGAGAAATGGTTACGCTTGTTTCGACAGACAAATAATAGTGTGCCGCAGGAGGAACGGTCGTTATGCCGGCCGTTGTGGCCGAGCGGTTCTAGGCGCTTCAGTCCGGAACCGCGCTACTGCTACGGCCGCAGGTTCCAATCCTGCCTCGGGCATGGATGTGTGTGATGTCCTTAGGTTAGTTAGGCTTAAGTAGTTCTAAGTCCAGGGGACTGATGACCTCAGATGTGAAGTCCCACAGTGCTCAGAGTCATTTGAACCATTTTGAATGGTCGTTATCCAGGGGTAAGACAGGAAAACTCATTTGAAACAAAAAGCTTGATATGGGCATATGGCCCGTTCTGATTAGTTTCTAAGCTAGGAGACTTTTAAAGTTTCTGGGCTACTGCCGTGCACGTATGTGTCTTACCCAGCCAACCTTTTTGAAGTTTTATTCTAGCCCAACCTACCTTGTTGCTTTCAGCGTTCTTCTTCGGAATGTCTTTCAGCTTAAACCAGCCTGTTGAAAGCGTAATTGTCGATGATTTGTTCCGGATGAAATGTACATAGGACTGAGAATGTATCAGAGAGAACAGTGTTTGTACACGCGCAATATCGTTTACCAGTTAATAAAATTTCCACAACATCTCCAATTGGGATAGCCAGGCTATAAAACTAAAAATAAGGGATATTTAGCACTCTCGGCATGTTTTAGCTTTAGGAGGCGGTATATACAAGTGTACACAAATAATGAATGTTTCCTGAAACGTTTAGGTATTGGAAATTCTTTTACAAAATATGTTGGAAACTAAGGAGACTTTGTCTTGTATATGGTACTTAAAATATTTAATTAAAAAAACCTTATTTGTATTACAGCACTATTCTTATTTACCATAATATTTCATTACAACAACTTTCATAGGAACGGGCTCTATTCATATTTACCGTTTGCTTTGCACTCATTCAAAAATGTGATACCATTTTGTAAATTTTTGAAAAAGTCTCTGCAACAAATGTTGGAATTCGTAAGGACTTAATATTACTGATTAACTTATAGGCTTTCATAAATTCTTTGTTAATATAGACCCAGGCCTAGAATTTAATTAAATAAATGAATATAATTGTTGCATTCTACCAATCTACCAATAAATTAAATGATTATTGTATCTGTGGTTGATGCATGTTGCAATTAATCTCTTGCCCTTCCATGTGCTATGCAGACTTCCATTTTGTATAGAGAAGAAAAATCTTTATGCTTGTTATTTTTTACTAATCCCTCCCAAAAATAAGTTTTTCCCAATGAGGTAGATACACGCACGGCTTTCTTCTTTGGTGATGTCTTCAAGTGATCTTCGCCGTCGCTCTCCCCAACTACAGTCAGGTAGATGCACTAAATACAACACGAACTGCACACTGAACTGAGCTCGAGCTTCACGTCCACCACGCTACCGAAGCACAAGACGAAAGTTTCGTCAAAGAAACTTCAAGCTTGCGAGCATGAAAAAAAGGAAAATTCAAAGATGATAAACTGGAAATATCGAATGCTGATTTGGGAACGATAATCTCTGAAACATAAATGTTACCATAAATAAATATATAAAACTTTATGAAATACGTGAGATGGGTAAAATACGAGGAAATTATGTAAAATATGGGAGACTTGTCGAAAATATGGGGGACATGAGAAAATGTGGGGAAAAAACGGGAGACCCCGTAAAATACGGGACACCAAGCGACCCTACCTGTAATACGTAAAACACCTTCACCTCTCATACTTCTCCCTGTAAACTTGTGTCCCAGCACTATAATCTGCCTCACATTAGAGAACCCTGGCTTGCTGTCTATTCTCTATCAACATGTTCAACTTTCCCTTCTCTGTACAGCCTCTACATCCTTTCTCGGTGGAATTTCAGTTGACTTCCCATCACAGACTGTGAAATTGTCCCTGAAATTTACTCCTTCTTCCAGCATAACCTAACCTATCCATCCCATCCCAAATTGTGTCTCCAGCCCACCTTTTCCTTCCACAGCTGGCTTCCCCTGCTATTCTAACTCCAGCATATCATTTTCTACCCATAAGGACATCCCTCATCCTTTTCCATTCAACAACCTCCTCACTACGTCCCATATCCCAATCTCCACTCCCAATTACCTTAAGCCGACATCTTATCTTATTATCTTTATTCTATATCACATCATCATAATCATTTCACAAACATAATCATCTCTACTTTAAACTCATAAATTGTTTTATTTTAATCTTAATTATTTTATAAAAGTCAAGGGCGTCCTCATAGTGGCGTGAAATTTGAATAGATGTCATCTTTCATATGTAGAAACACGCCTGCCAAGATTCGTTTGTATCGCACAAATACTTTCTGGTGTTCCGATTTCTTTTTCATTTAGTGTATTTATGTAGACTCAAACGTCTGGGCTCCAATACGCTCCTTTTCAATATCAATGTCGCCTCGTAAGTCCATGTAAGATTTTAGCTTAGCGACTCATTGTGGTTCTTAGTTTGGTATGGACAGAGATGCACCTATGCATTCCTCAATACGAGTTTGTCCTACACTGAAGAGCCAAAGAAACTGGTACATCTGCCTAATATCGTGTAGGGCCCCCGCGAGTACGCAGAAGTGCCGCAACACGACGTGGCATGGACTCGACTAATGTCTGAAGTAATGCTGAAGGAAATTGACACCATGAATCCTGCCGGGCTGTCCATAAATCCGTAAGAGTACGAGGGAGTGGATATCTCTTCTAGACTGCACGTTGCAAGGCATCCCAGGTATGCTCAATAATGTTCATGTCTGGGGACTTTCGTGGCCAGTGTTTAAACTCAGAAGAGTGTTCCTGGAACCACTCTGTAGCAATTCTGGACGTGTGGCGTGTCACATTGTTCTGCTGGAATTGCCCAAGGCCGTCGGAATGCGCAATGGACATTAATGGATGCAGCTGATCAGACAGGATGCTTACGTACGTTTCACATGTCAGAGTCTTATCTAGACGTATCATGGGTTCCATATCACTCCAACTGCACATGCCCCATACCATTACAGAGCCTCCACCAGCTTGATCAGTCCCCTGATGACATGCAGGGTCCATGAATTCATAGGGTTGTCTCCATACTCGTACACGTCCATCCTTTCGATACAATTTGAAACGAGACTCGTTCGACTAGGCAACATTTTCCCAGTCGTCAACAATCCAATGTCGGTGTCGACGGGCTCAGACGAAGCGTAAAGCGTTGTGCCGCGCAGTCATGAAGGGCTCCGAAAGCCCACATCGAAGATGTTTCGTTGAATGGTTCGCACGCTGACACTTGTTGACAACCCAGCATTGAAATGTGCAGCAATTTCCGGAAGTGTTGCACTTCCGTCTCTTCAGACGTCGTTTGACCCGTTCTTGCAAGATCTTTTTCCGACCGCAGCGATGTCGGAGATCTGATGTTTTACAGGATTCGTGATATTCACGCTACACTCGTGAAATGGTCGTAAAGGAAAATCCCCACTTCATCGCTACCTCAGAGATGCTGTGTCCCATCGCTCGTGCGCCAACTACAAGATCACGTTCAAACACACTTAAATCTTGATAACAACTGCACCAGACACTTGTCTTATATAGGCGTTGCCGACGGCAGCACCGTATTCTGCCTGTTTACATAACTCTGTATTTGCATACGCATGCCTATACCAGTTTCTTTGGCGCTTCAGTGTATTTCGTTCATTTATTCACAAAATAACAGCTTTCAGTGTCCTGGTTGAGAAATTAGCTAATTATAAGAACGAAGTAGCAGTCCCAGTCACAGACCACTTAATAACACGACGGATTCCAATTGTTACATAATCATCGTTAAGTTTTGCCCTCCTAGTTCGTGTTCATGTTAGCTTGTGTGATAATTCTTCCAACTGCAATTAACGAAATGTAACCACCCTGTTAAATTGGTAGAAACTTAATCAGACGGTGTTGTAATTTTGAAATGTGGGTTAGGATGATTGTCGCGTGTTAAATATATTTCGCGTGAAGCGCCTTTGCGCTACAGGGAAAGGTCAATTGTGGAAACTAAGGCACTGAATATGAAAAGTAACGTTATTAAGGAATACACTCGAAGAGGGCACGTACATAAGCGAGTGAGTGGTTCAAAATAAGAATTAATAGTGTGAAGGAAATGGGTCATAAGTACAGTTTACGTCGGTAGACACTCAGTTGAAAGCGAACGTTCGATCGGAATGGAGGCACGTACGTTCTACGTACTATCATTCCCCGTGGCCTGGGTAAAAGAATTGTGATTAAAATGCATTTATCCATCCAAGAAAGAAAATAATCGGACTTCGAATTAAATGAAAAGAAAGATGCGTGTTCTGAATGTCGCGGCAAATATGACCTAAATATAGAAATTGTCATTGGCGGCCACGAAGGGAGAGAGATGAACACATTCACGTATCTTTGTTGTTGAGCTGCGCTGTCGTGAAGATCGTCGCCTCCGTCTAAATTCTCCATAGAAAATTAAAATAATAGTAACCTTGCAGAGTTACAGGAGCTGGGATCCATGGTATCGTAAATGAGAAAGTGCTCGCTTCTAAAAATCTTACATAAAAAGATTGGCTCTCCTGCAAAAATTTCGTCGCTGTTGGGATCTGTCAAAGACGACCTAGAGCTGCGGAAGGCAGGTTTTTACAGGTTTCCGTGTGAGTGCGGCAAATCTTATATTGGGCAAACGACGCGTACTGTGCAGGATGGCTCTGTAGAACGTCAATGGTGTACTCGCCTTATTCAGTCTTGTAAGTCTGCCATCGCCGAACACTGTATTTCCACTGGTCACGACAAGAATTACAATGAGACGAAAATTCTGGCCCATACGTCTAACTTTTGGAGTTCTATATTAATGAATCCGTCGAAATACGACTGACAGTGAGACTCTTATTAATCGAGAGGGCCGTTTTCAGTTGAATTCGGCATGGAATCCAGTCGTTGAAAAACTTCGTGTTCTTCGTATCCAGCGTAGTTCTGTGATGGAACCGCGGGAAGACAATCGAATTCATAACGATGCGGTGAGTTATCGCCACGGAGGTCGCGCTACGCAGCAGAATCGAACGCGCTCAAGTAGCGCACGCGCAGCGCCAAGTGAATCCACCACGCATGTGCCGGCCGGGCCTTAAATGCCAGAGCTCAGTGCGTTTTCCCCATTACCATCTGAAGATGCCCAGAGGACTCTGTGCCGAAATATTGTGGCAGGAAGTTACAAACATCCGGAAGTTCTCCCGAAATTTTGTGGGACGATATGTACGCCAGGAAAGTTTTAAATCTCACATTAAGAAATTTAGTTCTCCACGGACTGAACGATGAATAGAATTTATGGAAAATTCTGACAAGTAGAAGGTACAGGATGATAGAACATCAGTTAAGTCGTCAGGAAATTATTTCCATGAGATTGGAATATATCCAGCAAATAATTGAAGAAGCGCTTTTCTGAGAAGAAGAGGTTAGCACAGGAGAGGAATTGGTGGCGGGCAGCATCAAAGCAGTCAGCAGACTGGTGACTCAAGAAGAACAAAAAATAGGTATCCGGCTACACCATCAGCTTCGATTTAAGTTAGACCTGGGAACGGAGCCTTGAGGGTGTACAAATCAAGACGGCAGTTTGTGGGGAGATCCATTCACGCGACGCACGGAGACTGAGGACCGTCACTCGTGTGCCGGTAGCGCACTTCCCCCTCCATCTCGCTAGGAGGAGGAGGAGGAGTTGGAGGAGGAGGAGGAGGTTAGTGTTTAACGTTCTGTAGACAACGAGGTGATTAGAAACGGAGCACAAGCTCGGATTAAGGAAGGACGGGGAAGGAAATCGGCCGTTCCCTTTCAAAGGAACCATCCCAGCATTTGCCTTGAGCGATTTGGGGGAATCACGGAAAACCTAAATCTGGAAGGTCGTACGCGGGTTTGAAGCGTCGTCCTCCCGAATGCGAGAAGTGTGATAACAACCACTGCGCTCGCTCCCTCGGTCCATCTCGCTAGCGAAACCACCAACGGGTTCTAGGGACATGGGCGCGACAGTGGGGGGCAGAGTGTGTATAAGAGGGTGCCCAGGGCCGCCTGAATATGGTACCATGTGTGACGTTTTCTATGACAAGGCTCGATAAAAATAAATTCTGGGCCTCTATTCGAACGTGCCAAAAACCCACCTTTTGGATTTCATCGTTGTCATGTGATGAATTTCAGTAGCTGCAGTAAAACTCCAGGTTTGTGGTCCCAGAGATCACTTGTGCTCTCCTGTTTTTCTGAGAGTGTAGATACTGTCAAATTAAAACGTATCTCCATAGCAGAGCATTACTTACGTAAACATAACTCACAAAAGAATTTCAAGTAACACCAGACGTTGGACATGTTTTCGCACTGTTACCAACTTACACTTGAATGGCATTCATAGAAATTAAAAATATTGCAGACATACACGACGTACCACATTAATTGACTCTAAACTGCCATGCGACGTTTCTATGAAATATATTTATAGACATATCTCTCCCCACCAATTTTTAGGAATATTAGATCATATGGTTCAAATGGCTCTGAGCACTATGGGACTTAACATCTATGGTCATCAGTCCCCTAGAACTTAGAACTACTTAAACCTAACTAACCTAAGGACAGCACACAACACCCAGTCATCACGAGGCAGAGAAAATCCCTGACCCCGCCGGGAATCGAACCCGGGAACCCGGGCGTGGGAAGCGAGAACGCTACCGCACGACCACGAGCTGCGGACTATTAGATCATAAAAGTAAAGTGTATACATGCGCTAAATAAGAGTCACTCTGCCTGAAGACGAACTATTTTGATGTATATTACTCTTAAGAGTTTTCCTTTGTAAATTACATTTCTGTGAATTTATATTAATGTGACAGCAGCCGTACTTGCGTCCACAATTATTTCCATACAGTGTGCCATCTTAGCAAAATAAAATACCTGAATTATTTACGTAATTTAAAACGATGGGAATTGATGTGTAATGTGCCTCATCTTAAAGAAATTTTCGTTCTGATTCCAAAACTGGTCTTAGTCCGATATTATGGAGGATTTAATATTATGATTTATATTTTACAAATATTAATTCAACTGATGCGTTTTGGTTACAGTGGCATGTATAAAACGTGACCTGTTGTCCTCGAGTATCAGTTGAATAAACATCTTTTTCAAAACAGCCCTTTAACTGAATTTTAACATTGCACAGCAGCTACCTTTGTTAATACGTCATACAGTTTTGGAATTAGCCAAGTGAGTAGGTCCCCAATGAAAAATATTATCCTGTTACGGTGCACACTGAGTTCATGACATCAAAATATGGTTCAAAAATGGTTCAAATGGCTCTAAGCACTATGGGACTTAACATCTATGGTCATCAGTCCCCTAGAACTAAGAACTAGTTAAACCTAACTAACCTAAGGACATCACACAACACCCAGTCATCACGAGGCAGAGTCAAAATATGGGATAATGAATTTAACTGGTTTCAACATTCAAAATATGGATTTCTTATAGAAATCGTAAAATATAGTTTCAGAAGGTTTGTATGGTATTTATGGAATCAGCATGCATGAATTATGTTGTGCGGCTTATGTAAAAGAAAAAAAATAGAATTAAAGTGATAAAGTTATTTTAGTGTCAAAGAGTTTGTTTCTAGATGCGTTCGACTTTGCTTCGATAATAGGCTATGGAATTATATCACACAAGTCAGTTTGCCGAAATATCGCACCGTTTGGACGATGCAACCAGTTGAATATCCAAGAACATATCAAAATCAAAATGTGAAATGTACAGTTAAAGTGGAATTTTATTTGATGATGTCAACGTAAAGAAATTATTCCCTTAGCTTGATCACGTGAGCAGAGCTACAAAACATCTTATGGCTCAAAATAAATCTTTCACACTGCAATGGATTGTATATTGATTTCCAACTTCCTGCCAGAAACCAGCTGTGTGCCAGACCAGAACTCGAACCTGGTACCTTGTATTTCCCGAGAAACGCTGCTACTGACTGAGCTATCCACGCAGGACTCATGTCTCTCCGTCGGAGTTTTACTTTTGTCAGTACTTCTTTCCTAATCTCTAAATTTCTTGCGTAAGTAGCGCTCCTGGAAGACTGGATGCCACAAACGTATTACGAATCAATAATACTGTGAGAAATTCACTATGGAATTCATATATGCTGCTACTGACGGCATCTGGCGTATGTAATGTATTGTTGTCACATTCTATATTGGCAGTTTCCGTGCATTACCACTCTGTCACCTTCACTTTGTACATTTGAAATATATTCGAAGTTTAACATGATTGATGTCTTAAGATCCTATTCATGTTCTGTTTATGTCAGCAGTTGTTACATTTTGACTAAATTTTGCCTATTACGTCATATGACATTTTCATTTGTTTTTTACTTTTTCATTTATCTTCTATTCAAGGTAACAGCAGCAATGACTGAGTAATGGACACTCCCTCCACATATGCAGGCAATCTGTTGAGCAAATGTGTCTAGCGGGTAGCATTCACAGACACTGAAGGCGTTGGAAACAAGTCTTGGCTCTCTCCAGTACGATGTCATTCACATTCACAATACCTGTCATTTACTGCTCAATTCTTTAAATGACCACCGAAACGTATACACATTCGGCGCGATACCCCTCGGGATGACATCCAACAACTCTGTCGATGAATGCCAAGCCGAATAACTGCTTGGATAAGGGCCAGAGGTGGACCAACGAGTTATTGACTTGCTCAATTTGAGAAGTTCTTAAGCTATGGACACCTTAGCTTACATCTGATTTTATTTGTATTTGACTGACAGTCATGTATTTAAAGATACGTTCTAATACACTTCGATGTTTTTTACCTGTTTTGTATTTGACTCCGAGCATTTTAGTTTACAACAGGTGGTATCTCTTCTGTAGGAACTAACATGGGTTCTGAAAACAACGTGATCTAGGGGTAGTGTCTTTGATGAGATATCAAAACGTCCTCGGTCCCGGGTTAGAAACCTGCCACCGCTTTGGTTAATAATTAGCATTGGCCGCCGTAGATTTCCGGCATAAAAAGTCACCCTCTTTCTGCCAATGGCTTTGTCAAAGAGGACGGAGGAGCCGACGGAGTTTCAGGGCACTCTCTTGTCCTTGGGGTGGCAAACTGCCCATAAAGGCGGAAGAATCAGCAATGATCAACGGCAAGAGGATGCAGAAGGCAATGGAAAACACTATGGAAGTACGAGAGTAATCCCAAGAGTAAAGTCTCCTATTTTTTGTAAGTACATAGACCTGTTTATCTCTACAATGGTTTACATCAGTTTACAGCTTGAACATTTAGCTATTTTTCGACATAATCACCATTTCTGTCGATGCATTTTTGTAGATGCTGAGCAGTTTTTGTACGCCGATGTCATACCAGCTCACCGCCATGCTGTTCAGAAAGTTACGAACCTCTTCTTTCACCTCGTCGTCGGAGCTGAATCGCTTTCAGGCCAAATGTTCTTTTAACTTAGGGAACAGGTGATAGTCACTGGGTGCCAAGTCTGGACTATAGGGTGGGTGGGTGATTACGTTCCACTGAAACTGTTGCAGGAGAGCAACGGTAAGCCGAGCGATGTATGGGCGAGCGTGGTCATGGAGAATGTGTACGCCCTTGCTCAAAATTCCTCTTCTCCAGTTCCGAATTGCCCGTTTGAGTTTTTTCAGAGTCTCACAGTACCTGTCAGAGATCATCCAGAGTGATCCGCTGAACTTCACGCATGCTCTTCTCAACCTTCAACACTGTCTCATAAGAAGTTGACGGTCTCCCGCTCCTTTGTTCGTCGTGAATTTCTATCCGATCAGCTGCAAACTCTCTACACCACTTATGAACAGTTTTGACATCCATGGACGACTCACCATACACTTCCGTCAATTGGTGGTGGATTTCAATCGGCGCAGTGCCCTTTCCGTTCAAAAACCGAAAAACAGGGCGCAATTCGCACTCGGCGGTAACATCCAACGGGAGCTCCATTCTCAACGGCTGCCAAGCCAAGACTGAGCGCCTCAGCGCGGCGTGCGCATGTTTACACATAGCGCATGAAGCACTCTTCATAACGGTGTGACCAACTGCCACACAAACAGAGTTCTGTACTTATAAAAAAATAGGAGACCTTGATTTTGGGATTACCCTCGTACTAAGGAATGACGAGACACGTTTGAAGTTCTCTGAGGCTATAGATACAGCAATAAGGAATAGCTCAGTAGGAAGTCTGTTGGAGATGAATGGACATCTCTAAACAGGGCAGTCACAAAAATTGGAAAGAAAAACATAGGTCGAACGACAAAAACTGAGAAGGAACCGTGGGAAACAAGAGAAATACTTCAGTTGATCCATGAAAGAAGGAAGTACAAAAATGCTCACGGAAATTCAGGAATACAGAAATACAAGTCGCTGAGGAACGAAAGCAATAGGAAGCGCATGGAAATTAAGACGAAATGGCTGTAAGAAAAAAGTGAAGAAATCGAAAAAGCAATGACTGTCGGAAGGACTGACCTAGTATATAGGGAAGTCAAAATAAGCTTTGGTGAAATTAAAAGCAAGGACGGTAACATTAGGATTGTAACGGAAATTGCACCGTTAAATGCAGAGAAGAGAGCGGATAGGTGGAAATAGTACATTGAAGGCCTCTACGAGGGGCAAGATTTGTCTGATGTGACCGAAGAAGAAACGGGCGTCGTAACAAACGACTATTCACGTTGGTATGTAGAATGTATGAGTCTGGCAACATGCCATGTGACTTTCGAAAAAGTATCATCCACACAATTACGAAGACAGCAAGCCCTGACAAATGCGAGAATTATCGCACATAAGCTTATCAGTTGATGCATCTGAGTTTCTGACGAGAATAATACACAGAATAATGGAAAAGAAAATTGAGGAAGTGTTAGATGATGATCAGTTTGGCTTAAGGGAAGGTAAAGGCACCAGAGAAGGAGTTCTGACGTTGCGGTAGATAATGGAATCAACACTAAAGGAAAATCTAGACACGTTCATAGGATTTGTAGACCTGGAAAAAGCGTTCGACCTTGTAAAATGGCGCAAGATGTTCGAAATTCTGAGAGAAACGGGTAATATACAATACATACAAGAGCCAAGAGGGAATAATAAGAGTGGACGATAAAAAACAAAGTGCTAGGAATAAAAAGGGGTGTAAGATAGCGATGTAGTCTTTCGCCCCTGCTGTTCATTCTGTACGTCGAAGAAGCAATGATGGAAATAAAAGAAAGGATTTCAATTACACGATTCGCTGACGACATTGCTATCCTGTCTGAAAGTGAAGAAGAAATACATGATCTGCTGAAGGAACGAACAGCCTAATGAATACAGAACATGGATTGAGAATAAATCGAAGAAAGACTAAAGGAATTAAAAGGAGCAGCAATGACAACAGTGAGAAACTTAACACAGGATTTATGGTCACGAAGTAGATGAAGTTAAGGAATTCTGCCCCCTAGGCAGCAAAACAATCAATGATGGACGGAGCAAGGAGGACATCAAAAGCAGACTAGCACCGGAAAAAAGGGCATTAGTGGCCAAGAGAAACTGCTAGTATCAAACATAGGAAGAAATTTCTGAGAACGTATTCCTGGAGGTCAGCATTGTGTTGTAATGATGCAGTAACTGTGGGAAAACTAGAACAGAAAAGAATGGAAGCATTTGAGATGTGGCGCTACAGAGGAACGTCAAAAACTAGGTGGACTGATAAGGTAAGAAATGAGGAGGTTCTGCGCAGAATCGGAGAAGAAAGAAATATGTGGAAAACACTAACAAGGAGGAGGGACAGGATGACAGGACATCAGCTGAGACATCAGGGAATGATTTCCATGGCACTAGAGGGAGCTGTAGAGGGCAAAAACTGTGGAGGAAGACAGAGATTGCAATACAGTCAGCAAATAACTGAGGACGTAGGTTGCAAGTCCTACTCTGAGATGAAGAGTTTGACATAGGGGAGGATTTCTTGGACGGCAGCTTGAAAACATTCAGAAGACTGATGACTAAAAAAAAAAACAGATCTGACTGAGAGGAAATAGATAATACCCAAAGAAGGGCAGTGCGTTTCGTAACAGGTTCGTTTAGTAAGCAAGTAAGTGTCACACAAATTATCAACAAACTGCAGTGGCACACGCTGCAAGAGAGGCGTTCTGCATCAAGGTGTGGATTACTGTTAAATTCCCGAGGAGAGTATGTTCATAGATGAGTCAACAAATATATTGCTTCTTTCTAAATATGTCTCGCGAAAAGCCATGAATATAAAATGAGAGAGATTCGAGCCCATACGGAGGCTTACCGGCAATTATTCATCCCGCGACCATTCGCGACTGGAAAAGGAAAAGGGGGGAGTGATAGTGGTACACCGTATACGATAATGCAGCGCCTGTGCCGGCTGCTGTGGCCGAGCGGTTCTAGGCGCTTCAGTCTGGAACCGCGCGACCGCTACGGTCGCAGGTTCGAATCCTGCCTCGGGCATGGATGTGTGTGACGTCCTTAGGTTAGTTAGGTTTAAGTAGTTCAGAGTTCTAGGGGACTGATGACCTCAGATGTTAGATCCCATAGTGCTCAGAGCCTTCCAATTTAAGCTGTTCGTAATTGTAATTCCTAGGTATTGAGTTGAATTTACGTTCTTTAGATTTGACTGATTTTTCGTGTAACCGAAGTTTAACGAATTCCTTTTAACACTCTTATAGATGACCTCACACTTTTCGTAATTTAGGGTCAACTGCCAATTTTCGCACCATTTATCTCTTCTAAATCGTTTTTGCAACTTGTTTTGATCTTCTGATGACTTTATCAGTCCATAAACGACAACGCCATCTGAAAACAACATAAGAAGGCTACTCAGATTGTCTCCCAAATTGTTTTTGTAGGTACGGAACGGCAAGGGCCTATAACACTACGTTGCGAAACACCAGAAATGACTTCTGTTTTACTCGATGACTTTCCGTCAGTTACTACGAACTGTGACCTCTCTGACAAGAAATAACAAATCCAGTCACGTAACTGAGACGATATTTCATGTGCAAGCCTTCCGGAAATCCAGAATTACGGAATCGATCTGAAATCCTTGTCAGTAGCACTCAACACATCATGCGAATAAAGAGCTAGTTGTGTTTCACAAGAACGATGTTTTCTAAACCCATGTTGACTGTGTGTCAATAGAGCGTTTTCTTCGAGATAATTCATAATGTTCGGACACAATATATGTTCCAAAACCCTGCTGCAAATCGACGTTAATGATACGGGCCTATAATTGAGTGGCTTACCCCTAATACCTTTCTTGAATATTGGTATGACCTGCGCAACTTTCCAGTCTTTGGGTACGGATCTTTAGTTGAGCGAACGGTTGTATATATTTCGAATTAATACAGGCAATACTTTAAATGAAGACAGTACGCTCCAGTAAAATTTAATTTATACAAATGTTCTGAAGTAGGCCTAAACCTATAAGTTCACTCTGACGTACTATGTATCATAAATCACTATCTTTTAATAAGTGCGATTGATAGGTGTCGCAAAGAAACTTTTGTCAAGCTTTGTTCTACATTTGAGATGTTTCAGTTTTTCTGTTATGTAACTGTTGATGCGGAATGTCTACTTCATCATTTTCTACCAGCAGTAAGTACAACAATAAGTCGCTATCATTAATGTGAGAAACGTGTGCTCACTTGCACGAAGTGTTCACGACAGAGTTGTGGGTTGTTTCCACGTGATGCCGTCATCAGCGCGCTCAAATAAAATACATTAACTTCTAATTTTATGGTGCCGAGTACGAAGAAATTAAGTATCATAGTAACTATGACCAATATCGAAAGAAATAGACGCTTTATGGCCGATCTGTTGCACGAAACTGTAAGATACGAAAGTAATCAGTTTAGTGTGCCATGAGGTTTCCTCAAAATCAAATGAGGAATTATACTCAGTAGTGAAAAAAATGCGCAAATGGGAAACAGTGGAACCGTACTCGAAATAAGCCGACCCACCGTCGATAGCCTATGTATATCGTTTTTTATCATTATTCATGTGCAGCGACGGAAGAACAAACGTGAGACAGAACCATGCAGTACTGAAGGGCGAAGGGTGAAGTGAACATTGGGTCCCCATTGTCAACAGCAAGCACCTTAAGTGGTTACAAGACACACGGCACATACGGTCGACATTTGCAGTGTTGTGCAGATATATTCAATGCAATACAGGTACAGACCAAAATCGGAATAAGAAATCTAAGGAAATGCATTTACTCTGTCGTGAGCCATCGGAAATCACTACAGCCTTGAAAAAAATACTCAGAAAATATCCCCTAACAACTTAAAAATTTGTCGTTGGAGTACAGGTTCACCCTGCAGACAGAACGCACGCTGGGGCAGCCGAAAGTACTTTCTGCTTTTCGGTACACAGAACATGCCACGCACCTTTTTGTGCACAGCGCTCTATATTTGTTCAGCAGACAATGATGATCCAAAACATTATGAGCACCTGGTTATTAGTGTGTTGGCCCACCTTTGGAAAGCTGTACAGCAGCAATTCTGCTTGGAATGGACAGGTACTCGGTAGGTTTCAAGCGAAGTGGGGCACCATATGCCGACCCATAGGTCACGCAATTCCCGCAAACTACAGGCCGGTGGAAATTTTAAGAATATATCATGGATTAGACAAGTTAAAAAGGACCACGAGAAAGTCCAGACAGAAGCAGTGGAAGTAGCTGACAGGAAGCTGTTCAGTCAGAAGATAAGCCGTTGCATAGAATGAAGTAAAAAAAAGAACAAATAAATTACAGAAAGAGAAACAGTCTAGAGAGAGAGAGAATGAGATCCTTAAGAAAGATCAGGAACAGAAATCTAACAGCACTACATGATCCAACACGATCCACACGCAATAATAATAATAATAATAATAGACATTGTTTCTTCTTCATAAATGATCAATTGTGCATATATTACTAATTAGACAGAGAGGAAAAATGACTTAATTAGGAGTTGAGTAAATATTCATTTCGAGAATTATGTTTGTATTACAACTCTACTTTGCACTTCTTCGTTTTGAACGAAGCAAACGCCGGCCGGGGTGGCCGAGCGGTTCTAGGCGCTACAGTCTGGGACCACGCGACCACTACGGTCGCAGGTTCGAATCCTGCCTCGGGCATGGATGTGTGTGATGTCCTTAGGTTAGTTAGTTTTAAGTAGTTCTAGGTTCTAGGGGACTGATGACCTCAGAAGTTAAGTCCCATAGTGCTCAGAGCCATTTGAACCATTTGAACAAAGGAAACATATCGATTATGTCACCGGAGGCAAATTTAACAGCTGTGTCGTCTTCTATGAATACAAGATCAGAATTAACAGTCCGCTGTCACGCGAGATACTGCAGTCACTGGCAAAGCTATTTTCGACGTTTGGATAAGCATCTCCTAACCCATACTCAAAAAACTTTCAAAATATCCAAAAGGAAATCCGTTTCAAAGCTCTTAATGTGCTGTTTGACCTAGGACTTGAAAGCAGCTATACTACAACTAGCTCATTGTATCAATACCTGTGCTAATTTGGCATCAATATCAGCTGCACATTTTTCGAGGTAGCACACAGAGTTTGCTGACAAGAAATAAAAGTCAGATGGAATGTTTTGACATATGTGTGGGGTGTTTTCCATTACAATTGTTACTCTGTTAAATACAGGGTGTCTATAACTAAAGGTCTAGTTTTAAAACGCTGTAGAAAGAGAACGATTGCTCCGAATGACGTCAGATTTGAAGAACGCTTTATTGACGCAGAGGAAACGTAACGGAACCACAAAATTTAACTAGAAAATTTGACCAATAGATGGTGCTGTAAGTGCCACAATATGCACACCAACAATCGCGCGGCAGATGGCTGTTTCTCAGTTTGTCTCGCCCAACATGAATGTCTCATGAAGGTTCGCACACTGCTGCTAAAGCTGTTTCACAAGAACGGTGACTGTACGCCAGTAGATCTACACAAGTTGGTTGGTTGCTTTTTTGGGGTTATCGGTCCTACAGAAATTTCGGACACTCAAGGGTATGAAAAAAAAAGGCATTGGCCCGATGTCTACTATGGGTCAGGAGAAAATGATTACAAAATTCAAAAATACAGGGTCTTTTGAAGTGCATTGTGGAAGAGGGGGGAAAGCAGTTGATCCGACATTTGTCGCAGATGTAGCCACAGAATTGCAGGAGGGGTCGAGCGGTGGTGTGCAAACATGCAGTGCACGGGGGTTGCTGTACGTTGGACATGCCTGCGAGCACAGTGCATAAAATCATACGATACATGCTGCTTGCCTATCCATACAAAATCACCCGCGTTCAGGAGTTGCTTCCTGCTGACCTGCAAGCAAGAGAAACATTCGTTCTGAAATTGCTCGTATGGAAGTAGACAATGAATGGCCATGGAACTTTCTGTGGACAGATGAAGCCCATCTCCAAGATCATGCCAATACGCAGAATTGCAGAATATGGGCATAGCAAAATGTGGATGCTCAACAACTGGTACCACTTAATTCTGCAAAGGTGACTGTGTGGTGCTGGTTGACGATATCCTTTATAGTAGGGCCTCTCCTTTTTTTCCCAAGGAGATGAGTGACCCACGGGTCCTGTCACCAGCACCGTCACTGGTAAATGCTATGCGGGTCTTCATTGTAGAGCCAGTGAAGCGGACGCGGCAGAGGGATTGCGGAAATGCTAGAATTATTAGCGGTCATTTCCCTGCAGTCCGGCCGCCCGAATCACATGATCTTAATCCGTGTGGCTTCTGGCTGTGGGGTTATGTGAACGATGTTGCGTTCAGTGCTCCTGTTACGAACGTTGCTGAAATGAAGCCACGCATTGCGCAGCGCATTCTGAACGTGAGCCCTGAGACACTCCGATCTGTCGCGGAACATGCTGTTTCTCGTTTTTAACTTTCGGCAGAAAATAGTGGACAGCATATTGAACATGTCTTGCGCCAGTCTCACGACAATTAGTAATCGATGTCATTTTGCTTTTTATGCGGTTTTTGGACCCAAGACTGTTAAGGAACGATGTCTTTTTGCTTTTTATGCGATTTTTGGGCCCAGGATAATTAAAAACCAGTTTTTCCTATCCCATGTGGTACGACCTTGCCGTGATGGATGGTCTTACCTAACGAAGAGTTCCACAACTATTGACTCCCGAACTTGTGCAGTCATGCACGTTGTACAGTACGGATGATGTAATGTGCAACTCCAATCATGTCTATCGTTTAGGATTCATCTGTCATTTGTAGCCGACCCCATTTACTTTAAGATTCTTACAGCGCCAACTATTCGGAAAATTTTCGATTTCCGTTTTTTCCCTCTGCGTCAATAATACGCAGTTCAAATTTGACGTCATTCTGATCAGTGATTCTCTCTCCTCCCTCTACAGGGTTTTGAAACTGGAACTTTAGTAATGGACACACTGTACAAGCAGCGATCAAAAAGTTTCGGTTGTGGCGTTGCTGCATCGTATGTACAACGTAGCGCGACATCGATGCGGGTATATAAGCGCCCACTGCAGGCAAGGGATTCGTGTGGCGTCCGTCTCTTTCCTACGTGCGTGCGGAAATGCGGAAACGTGAACTGTGGCGACGCAGTTACCAAATACGTCGAAACTTTTATTCTTTTCCGGCTACCGAAGGGCAAACACCGGTAGACATCCAGCGGAGAGTGAAGAATGTGTATAGGGCAGCATGTCCTTCGGGATCCACCAGTGTGGAATGGTCGCGATTCGGCACTAGACCACGTTCGATCTGGGAGGCCAGCCTCAACTGGAAGACCAAAATGTCAGACAGTTCAGCATCCGTCCTAATGTCCTGATATCTCCCTATGCCCTCCGTCTCTTAAAAAAGGCTTTGAAGATTCGATGATTCCTGTCGGACTAGGATGTTACGGACTTCTACACGCAGCAGGACAACGTATTTTACCAAACGGTTATTTTCAACCTGCCGCGTCTGTGGACTGATTTCTTCAGTGTTCACGGCGTTTTTGCCTGATTGAAATACAGATTCTGGACTGTACGGCTTTCGAACGGAAACTTTTTGATTGCCTCTTACATCTTCAAGTTTTCAAGCTCAAGCGGTCTCGCTCCAAACCTCAGTCGGTAAAAATCGGATGCCTTCAGCCAAATAGCGTATCTGCTTCAGCATCAGCTAGCTGACATTTGAGTCCCTGCAGTATCACAGCAAAGTTCCAGCAAGCGTCCACTGTTCAACATAGCGACCTGTGTGAGCGGAAGCTGTGTGAGACGAGCGCAGTGTTCCACATAAACCACGTTAGCGACAAACGTCTCGTAGGCAGCAATAATCTCTTCATCGTGCTGCTTCGACAAAATGACACTGCAGAACTAAAACACTAACAAAAGCATGCAGTGACAGTCGCCGAACGATGGAAAGGATTCCACTCTCAGATAGGAACGCAAGGGTAGGGAAACTGTCACACTTCCCCCTATTAATTCTTAAATTGTATTTTTTTAAGTGGTCAGATTTGGTGCCCCCTCTGTTGTGTCCTCGGTGTGGCCCTGCGACCATGATCTTCCAACACCTTGTCGCCTAGTTGTTGTTGCACCGTCCTTCAAGCACTAGATGCTCATGTCAGTAGCACGCTAATGACCGGCCAGTAGAGCATTTCCGAGATGCTTAGTGACAGGCGCTGAGCCACACCCATCTGCCCTTTGCTAAAGTCGCTTATGTCAATGGATTTCCCCGTCTGCAGCCCGCATCGTCGCTAGAATGATTCTCCCCCCTCCCCCCTACTTTTTTTTAAGCCCCATCGCATCTTCGGCGGGCCCCGCTTGTCGGTGACAGGGTAAGGTTTAATTTTCACCACTTTATTTATTGCATTTGGGTTTGTTTCTTTATGTGTAGTGTCTCTTCTCTAATTTCCTATTCAACTAATGCCTTGGGGACACAGTAGCACTGCCATGGCTCTGTGCTGGTGGTACCCACTTCTCGGATGGTGCCATGTGACATGTCTGAGTTGGTCTAACTCCTCATGAATTTTTGTGGACCTTAGTTGGCTCATTTCTACAGTAAGTTTAAAATAGGTCTCCTTGTGCAATGTCTGGATGCGCGCGTATCGTGAAGCCCTAAGTAACCACTGAAGAAAAATTGGTTCCTATCCATACTGAGCGCCTGGTACAGCAACCGGTTATGAACTTCTAGAAATAAGACATAGGCTGTCTTTTTTCAGGGAAACACCAAAGGACTTTAGTTTGTAATATCTGCATGTGCCGTATTTGGGTCTTGCTAGCGAGGCCATATGACGTGCTCCCATAAATGATTGTTGATAGTACACTTACCCCGTAGAGTCTAACGTTTGTATTTGAGATACTGAGCTCCCTACTGCGGAATAGTGGCATCAGTTTTCTCGCCGTGCCACAGGCTTTTTCTACGTCTTGCACATATCTATTAACAAAAAAAATGTGCTGATCCAGTGTGACTCCCAGATAATTGACAGTTGAGCACCAGGGCACTCTTGCACTTAGACAATGAGGTTTCTGTCTAGTTGTGAACGTTTCTTGCTAAAGTATATTGCCTTTCTTTTGGCGGGTTAATTTCAATCTTGTTACGTCTTCACCAGTCTGCGGTGAGGTTCAGTTGTGTCTGTAATCTTCTGATGTTTGTGTTATGTTAGCGTCCACTAGTAAAGTACGCAGTGTCGTCAGCGAACTGCGTCACTTTAACGTTTGCTGTTGTCGTCTTGTTGTTGACGTTGATTGTAAACGAGGATTTCCGACCTCTACGAGATACATCTCCGATATGATGCCTTCAGTTTAGACTAGCACTTTCCTGTTAGAGAGAGAGCTTACTGTGAGTATAACATAGATGTCTGGGACCGTTGTTTGGTCTTCATCATGCGTAACAAGTTCTCACGCCAGACCTTATCATAGGCCTGTTCCACGTCTAGAAAAACAGTAGCGGTCGAGATCGTCGTAATGAAATTTTTCGTGACGTGTTCCGTAATTCTCAACACTTAGAGCTCCGCCGAAATCTTCTGCTGGAACGCATACTGTTCTGGAAGGATCGTCCCATCATCAGTTAAAATGTCTTTTAGTGTATCCTTAAAAGATCCTTTCGAAAGTTTTTCCTGAACTGCTCAGTCTGTGACTGGCATAAGTCTTTCGGTGGTTTTGTAATAGGAAAGACGTGCGCCAGCTGCCAGTTTTCCGGGAAGTAGCACTTGAGCAAGTCGCTGTTGTTAATTCTATTCAACAGGACGAGTAGTTTCTTCAGTAGTCTCTTTAATTGTTCGTTTGTTATTGCATCCGGGCCATGTGCTATTCCCCATTCGTCTGTGCTGCACTTACATACTTTCCTTAACGTGTCACGTGCCCGCAACGTTGCTATGCGGCATTGTGCCTAGCGGTTGGCAGAGGTCATAG
The DNA here is from genome assembly GCF_021461385.2 of Schistocerca piceifrons. NCBI lineage: Eukaryota > Metazoa > Arthropoda > Insecta > Orthoptera > Acrididae > Schistocerca > Schistocerca piceifrons. The sequence continues at coordinate 394,896,415 of NC_060138.1, read as the reverse complement.
TGTATGTGGGTCCAGGATATTAATTAGATGTGAAAGAAGGTGTCTTAAGACTTTTTCTGTGCACAACATTATGATTTAGTAACAAATTTAATTAAATATAATTACGTCTAGCAGCTAGAAAAAAGTATTGTACCCACTAAAATGGATTAACTCTGCAAAACAAGGCGGCAACTTGGTAAAGTGCACAAAAACAAAAATCGAAAAGAAAAAACACTCGCGGAGTAGTCAGGTCGTTGCACCAGAAAGGAGGGCAATCACTCCACAACCTATATTTATGTGACTGGCAGAGAGACCTGTTCTAAGTAAACGCTGCCGTCCCTCTAGTCCGTTAATATGCTAGAACCTGCGGCGGCGACCGGTGTGAGGAAACCGGATGCACAGGCTGCGCATCGCAGGGGGAGCTTCCACTGCTGACCGAGAACGAGTGCCAGCAACGACGAATATGGAGATGTGAATAGAGTACTGGACCAGGCGGATCCATGGAATGGGGGCGGAAAGAGAGGGGCGGTGCGAGGGTTGGCGTAGTGTCACGACCCATGCTTTCCCCAAAGAACATTCTACTAAAAGCAGCTGTATACAGAGGTGACAAAAGTCACGGGATGGTGATATGCACATACACATACGACGGTGGTATCGCGTACACAAGGTGTAAGCAGAAAGAGAAGAGTCTGTAAGAAGGCTGTTTAGGTTTTTATGTTGGTAACGGCACGTAGCGCTCTGTATGAAAATCACTGGCTGTGCTGTGTGCAGTCTGTGGCTGGTTTGCATTGTTGCAATATTCTCTATTGTAGTGTTGGGCAGTTGGATGTGAACAGCGCGTAGCGTTGCGCAGTTACAGGTGAGCCGCCGGCAGTGGTGGATGTGGGGAGTGAGATGGCGGAGGTTGGAGAGCGGATGATCTGGACGTGTGTCTATCAGAGAGAGAACAGACTGGATGTCATGAACTGATATATTTATATGATGACTTTCGAACATTATTAAGGTAAATACATTGTTTGTTCTCTATCAAAATCTTTCACTTGCTGACTATGCCTATCAGTAGTTAGTGCCTTCCGTAGTTAGAAGCTTTTATCTAGCTGGCAGTATTGGCGCTCGCTGTATTGCAGTAGTTCGAGTAACGAAGATTTTTGTGAGGTAAGTGATTCATGAAAGGTATAGGTTATTGTTTGTCAGGGCCATTCTTTTGTAGGGATTTTTAAAAGTCAGATTGCGTTGCGCTAAAAATATTGTGTGTCAGTTTAGTGATGATCAGAATAAGTGAAGAGAGTAATGTCTGAGCACGTTCAGCTCTGCTCAGCTGTTTGAAAATCAAATAACGTAGAGGTTTATCAGCACAGTAATTCATTAATTTTTCTAAGGGGAGGTTTCAAAAGGGCATTGACGTAGCCGTCATCTGTACTCAGGTGATTCATGTGAAAAGGTTTCCGTCCTGGTTGTCGCTGCACGACGGGAATTAACATAATTTGAATGTGGAATGGTAGTTGGAGCCAGACACATGGGACATTCCATTCCGCATTGTCAAGAGTGTGTCGAGAATACTAAATTTCAGGCATGACTTGTCACAACGGACAACGCAGTGGTCGACGGGCTTCAGTTCGCGACCGAGAGCAGCGGCATTTGCGTAGAGTTGTCAGTGCTGACAGTCAAGCAACACTCCGTGAAATAAGCTCTGAAATCAATGTGTGAGGTACGACGAACGTATCCGTTAGGTCAGTGCGGCGAAATTTGACCTTGATGTGCTGTGGCAGCAGACGTCGCCTGCAGCACATCTCCTGGGCTCGTGACCATGTCTGTTGCACCCTGAACGGTTCGAAAACCTTGGGCTGGTCATATGAGTCCCGATTTCAGTTAGGTACGATCTGATGGTAGGGTTTATGTGTCGGGCAGACCCCACAAAGCCATGAACTCAAGTTGTCAACAACGCACTGTGCACGCTGGCGGTGGCTCCGTGATGGCGTGAGCTGTGTTTACATGGAATGGACTGGGTCCTCTGGTGCATCGGCTGCTTAGACATCATTTGCAGCGATTCGTGGCCTTCAGCCCCCTAACAACGATGGATTTTTTATAGACGACAATGCACCATGTCGCCGGGCCACAGTTCGTCGCGATTGGTTTGAAGAAAATCCTGGACAATTCGAGCGACTAATTTGACCGCCCAGATCGCCCGATATGAATCCCATCGAACATTTATCGGACATCCACTAAATCACAGGCCCATATCATTAATATTGATATGCAGCAGGATTTTGGAACATATATTGTCTTCAAACATAATGAATTACCTCGAAGAAAACGATCTATTGACACATAGTCAACATGGGTTTAGAAAACACAGCTAGCTCTTTACTCGCAAGAAGTCTTGAGTGCTATTGACAAGGGATTTCAGATCGATTCCGTATTTTTGGATTTCCGGAAGGCTTTTGATACTGTACCACACAAGCGGCTTGTAGTGAAATTGCGTGCTTCTGGAATATTGCCTCAGTTATGTGACTGGATTCGTGATTTCCTGTCAGAGAGGTCACAGTTCGTATTAACTGACAGAAAGTCATTTAGTAAAACAGAAGTGATTTCTGGTGTTCCCCAAGGTACCGTTACACGCCCTTTGCTGTTCCTTATCTATATAAACGATTTGGGAGACAATCTGAGCAGCCTTCTTATGTTGTTTGCAGATGACGCTGTCGTTTATCGACTGATAGGGTCATCAGAAGATCAAAACAAATTGCAAAATGTTGCAGAAAAGATATCTGAAGGGTGTGGATATTGGCAATTGACCCCAAACGACGAAAAGTGTGAGGTCACCCACATGAGTGCTAAAAGGAATCCGTTAAACTTCGGTTACACGATAAATCAGTCAATACACTCATACCTCACAGAAAGGAGTTTCAACACTGACGTGCAGGGAAAACAATCAACACGACACGGTATACACGCGGGAGTACCCCAGGGGAGCATCCTAGGGCCCCTACTGTTTAACCTCTATATAAACGATCTCCCAACCACACACAACACAACGATGGCAATCTACGCGGATGACACAGCCATCCTTGCGCAAGATTGGAAACCATCAAACATTACGTCACACCTACAGACTGCACTCAGAGTGGCTGAGCCTTGGTTGGAGAAATGGCGTGTTAGAGTAAACGTCGACAAGTGCGAAGCCGTTCTGTTCACTAGAAGACCGAAGCAACTGCGCAAACACCGCTACTGCAGACCAATAACTCTACATGCACGTCCAATACGTTTCCGCGAGAAAGTCAAATACCTCGGTGTCTGGCTGGACCGGAAATTACTCTGGGGGGACCACATACAACACATGACCAAACGAGCTAGCGCGAGGCTCAAACAGCTCTATCCAATGCTCAACAGGCGTAGCACACTGAACATAAGGGTGTCGAGGTCCATGTACATGACACTTATCAGACCCCTGATGACGTACGCAGCTCCTGTCTGGGGATACGCTGCGCCTACACGCCTGCGCTGTCTGCAGCTCATACAAAACAAAGTACTAAAAATCATAAGCAATGCTCCACGATACACACGCATCGCGGACCTTCACCGGGAATACCGACTTGAGACTCTCACGGAGGTAATCCACAAACTCACATCAAGACTATCCAGAAACTCCAGACATTCGCAGAACCCGTTTATTCTGAATCTGGGGAACTATGACCACAACCATAGATGGAAACACAAAAGACCAAAAGACATACTTGTAAGGACATAACATCTATGGCCAAGCATACGCAAACATGACGGTACAGGCGAGCCCCTGTTAATCAGACGCCATTACTGGATATCCAGCTGAAATACACGGCCGAATAACTGCCACCACACAGGGAAGCCGTATCGTACACTGCATGCAGACAAGCTCCACACATCCCCCACACAGTGAGATGATCTATGGTCGATCTCCCACTACTGTATAACGATCTTGATTGTTCCAGGAATGTAGCAGCTGCAGCAACTGGGACACATCGCCATCGCTTGCCACGGTAATGATGCATGATACCTATACTAACAAATCCAATCTTGCATGAACTATCGCAGCTAGTAAGCCACTACTGCTCTTACTACCCATCCCACTGTCGCAGAGGTTTTTTTCCCACGGCACGAGCCATGGCACTTTTTTCCCTCTGCTCTTCAAATCGCTACACCCACTCGCGTTTCGTCCACTATCTGATGGACCGTGTTAATGCGTAGTCTTACCCAGACGCACGGACAACATCGCAGCCCAGCATCCTGTGATCCACTTACTAGATAAGTAACATGTTTATGGAGGCGACAGTAGAACTTTTGGTTTGGTCACCACGTTGGTGCGGGCGTGGAGGGGCCCCATCTCTATTTAAAAAAAAAAAAAAAGTAGTCAAATCTAAAGAACGTAAACTCAACTAAATACCTAGGAATTACGATTATGAACAACTTAAATTGGAAAGAAAACATAAAAAATGTTGTGGGGAAGACTAACCAAAGTCTGCGTTTTATTGGCAGGACACTTAGAAAATGTAACAGACCTACTAATAAGACTGGCTACACTACGCTTGACCGTCCTCTTTTAGAATACTGCTGCGCGGTGTGGAATCCTTACCACATGGGACTGACAGAGTACATCGAAAAAGTTCAAAGAAGGGCAATACTTTTTGTATTATCGTGAAATAAGGCAGAGAGTGTGACGGAAATGATACGGGATTTGGGATGGACATCATTAAAAGAAAGGCGTTTTTCGTTGCGACGGAATCTTCTCACGAAATTCCAATCACCAAGTTTCTCCTCCGAATTCGAAAATATTTTGTTGACACCGACATACATATGGAGAAATAATCACCACGATAAAATAAGGCCGGTCGGTGTGGCCGAGAGGTTCTAGGCGCCTCAGTATGGAACCGTGCGACCGCTACGGTCGCAGGTTCGAATCCTGCCTCGGGCGTGGATGTGTGTGATGTCCTTAGTTAGGTTTAAGTAATTCTAAGTTCTAGGGGACTGATGACCTCAGATGTTAAGTCCCATAGTTCTCAGAGCCATTTGCCATTTGATAAAATGAGGGAAATTAGAGCTCTCACGGAACGATATAGGTGTTCGTTCTTTCCACGCGCTATACGAGATTGGAATAATAGAGAATTGTGAAGGTGGTTAGATGTACCATCTGACAGGCACTTAAATGTGATTTTCAGAGCATCCATGTATATGTAGATGTAGATATAGACATAGTCGAGAGGTCAGTTCGTCCAAAAAATCCCGCACCTGCAACACTTTCGCAATTGAGGACGGCTATACGGGCAGCAGGGCTCAATATTTCTGCAGGGGACTACCAACCACCTGTTGACTCCATGCCACGGGGAGTAGCTGCACTACACTGGGCAAAAGGAGGCCCGACACCATATTGAGAGGTATTCCATGGCTTTTTCCATCTGAGCGTACTATTATATGTGTCAATTTCTCCGTTTGCTTTCAGAGAATGAAGTAATTTTCCAGTTTTGAGTCATCAGTCGTCTGATCGTTTGGATACGGCTCGTCACAAATTTCTCTCTTGTGGCATCGTAACACTTGAACCCAGCGTCCAATCATTTGTTAATTAATAGTTCAAGCACCGTCTTATCCTGCTTCCTGACTCTACAGAGAACCTTCTCGCTTCTCGTCATTCTAATTTTAAACCATCCTTCTGCAGCGCCACATTTCAAACGTTAGATTTTTTATTTTTGGTTTTCGCAGTCCATGATTCACTTCCATAAAGTGCTGTGCTGCAAATGTACATTCTCAATAATTTCTTCCTCAAATTAACGCTGATGTTTGATAACAGTAGTACACTGAATGCCTCTATGCATCCATGTTTCTGACAGGAATGATTTACAGAAAAAACGCGAAGAAAATTTAGCTTGGCTTTAGGAAAGGTAAGCCAGCCGGGGTGGCCAAGCTGTCCTAGGCACTACAGTCTGGAACCACGCGGCCGCTACGGTCACAGGTTCGAATCCTGCCTCGGGCATGGATGTGTGTGATGTCCTTAGGTTAGTTAGGTTTAAGTAGTTCTAAGTTCTAGGGGACTGATGACCTCAGAAGTTAAGTCCCATAGTGCTCAGAGCCATTTGAACCATTTGAATAATATCAAATTGCCCCGTGTATCGGAGTCCATGCACGTGGGTTAACAGGCATAGTAAGTTAGTTCAGAGATCGGAAGAAAAGGTAAGAATGTTTCAGCTCCATCAGGATCACGTCTACTAAATCATTACAGTATTCAAACCAAGCTATGGAGTGAGCGTAGCTTTCCTTCTTTTATTCAATGAGAAGCTGTATTCGAATCCTCATGGTACTACTCCAAAGTGCCCCATCGTGGACTTACAGCCGGTCTGAAGAAGATTGCTACATTTCCCCTTCGAACGGCTGTCGTGGAATTTTGCGCAGATGACTTCTACAAATACGAGGCGAGCGATCGGCAGCTGTCGCCGAGATAGGCTGGTCCGGCGGAAGTGACGTACATGCGCCGGATGTGCGTATCGGGCTCCGCGTGTGACTGGATTAGACCCGTCCTACTCCTAACCGCGCGGCCAACCGTAGGTGCAGAAGAGGGGAAGAGCAAAGACGCCTGCCTGTCTTTGACTAGGTCTGGATCGAGGCCTACGTGAAAGGAAGTGCCTCTAGTGACGTTATAGCCAGAGTGCAAAGCGCAGGCACTGGCGAAGCAGCGCTAGCACTTCAAGCTGCCGTTTTCTGTATGACATTTTGGTGCAAACCTACACAGAGAGGTCCTTTTGCCCGGCGTAGTACAGCAGCTCGACGTTGCGCTGTCTCAACAAGTCGTTGGAAGTCCCCTACAGAAATACTGGGCCACGCGCCCTCTATAGCCGTCCGTAATTGCGGAAGTCTTGCCAGTGCAGGATTTTGTGCACGAACTGACTTCCCAATTGTGTCCCATAAATATTCGGTGAGACTGATGTCACGCGATCTGCCTGGGTCCATTGCATCGTGGGGTCTGCGTCGCCTTCGAACCCTACCATCAACCCTTACAAACTGCAACTGGGACTCATCTGACCAGGTCACTGTTTTCCAGTCGTTTAGGGTCCAGTCGAAGTGGTCACGAGCGCAGAAGAGGTGCTGCAGGCGATGTTGTGCTGTTAGCAAAGGCACTCGAATCGGTCATCTGCTGCATCAAGGCCGTATTTAGCCAGGTGAAATATGTGCAGCTCCACAAGGCGACAACGCTTTGGGGGCAGAAAAACGTTGCCATCGATAAAACGTTTTGAAGTAAAATCCTGGTGTGTTTAATGCTTATGGACATATTGATGAGTTACAAGTACAACATTTTACTCTGGCTAAGGCAGGAAACATTTAGTTACCAACAGAGGAGGCTTACCATAACAGCCGGCCGCGGTGGTCTAGCGGTTCTAGGCGCTCAGTCCGGAACCGCGCAACTGCTACGGTCGCAGGTTCGAATCCTGCCTCGGGCATGGATGTGTGTGATGTCCTTAGGTTAGTTATGTTTAAGTAGTTCTAAGTTCTAGGGGACTGATGACCACAGATGTTAAGTCCCATAGTGCTCAGAGCCATTTGAACCATTTTTTACCATAACAAGTGCCCAATCAACCATAAGAAAGTTGAAGATATTACAAAGTTTGTAAAGTACATTCCACAGGAGCATTTCCCCCTTTATGATGAAATATGTGAATGACCGACACAAGATGACGAACTCAATGATGACTCAATATAAAATATAACCTTAAAATGTACATATTCTGTTCGTTTTTTATTGGTAATCCAAATAAGTATTGATTTTTTGATACAATGTTAACATATTCAAATTCAACATGAAATGAAACCACATTTTCTTAGAAAGTGCTATTATTGAAATTTCCTTTTTTTAAGTCCACTTACTCGAAACTTTTGTTTGCGAAAATAAAAAAACTTAATCACATGCTATTTAGGTACACAATAGATGTTAAATACATACATTAGTGAAAAATTCTTAAAAAATATAAATTAAAAACTTTTTTAAAAGAACAGTTTTAATCGATTTCTGGTAAATTGCTTCTTGTGGACGGTCTGCACAAGACCTCAGTTCCTTGCAAAGACGGTGAAATTCCGCATCATCTCGTCGTTCGGCGTTAATTTCATATTTCCACTTTTTTCGTTTCCTCGAAGCGAATGCGAACGAGGCAAGAGCTGATCGTCGTAAAAAATGCTACTCTTGTTTACTGGACAGCAAGTGTGGCGCTGGCAACAAGAGCCGTTCGACAGTGGACCGCTGCGTCCTGCGCACGCACTGTTTGACCACAGGTCGAGCGCAGCGGGCAACAGGGCGTTCTCAGCGCACGGGCACCCTGCTCTCTGTTTGGCCCAGCCTTATACTAGCCAAGTAATCACGTAACATAGGAAATGCATGTGGCGCTTTGTTCAATTCTTCATCCATTAATGGGTATGTTGGCATCATACACAACATAACGTTTCACGTGTTTTTCAACTTAAAATTGTGGTCTTCAGTCCTGAGACTGATTTGATGCAGCTCTCCATGCTACTCTATCCTGTGCAAGTTTCTTCATCTCCCAGTACCTACTGCAGCCTACATCCTTCTGAATCTGCTTAGTGTATTCATCTCTTGGTCTCCCTCTACGATTTTTACCCTCCACGCTGCCCTCCAATGCGAAATTTGTGATCCCTTGATGCCTCAGGACATGTCCTACCAACCGGTCCCTTCTTCTCGTCAAGTTGTGCCACAAACTCCTCTTCTTCCCAATTCTATTCAATACCTCATCATTAGTTATGTGATCTACCCATCTAATCTTCATCATTCTTCTGTAGCACCACATTTCGAAAGCTTCTATTCTCCTCCTGTCCGAACTATTTATCGTCCATGTTTCACTTCCATACATGGCTACACTCCATACAAATACTTCCAGAAACGACTTCCTGACACTTAAATCTATACTCGACGTTAACAAATTTCTCTTCTTCAGAAACGCTTTTCTTGCCATTGCCAGTCTACATTTTATGTCCTCTCTACTTCGACCATCATCAGTTAATTTGCTCCCCAAATAGCAAAACTCCTTTACTACTTTAAGTGTCTCATTTCCTAATCTAATACCCTCAGCATCACCCGACTTAATTCGACTACATTCCATTATCCTCGTTTTGCTTTTGTTGATTTTCATCATATATCCTCCTTTCAAGACACTGCCCATTCCGTTGAACTGCTCTTCCAAGTCCTTTGCTGTCTCTGACAGAATTACAATGTCATCGGCGAACCTCAAAGTTTTTATTTCTTCTCCATGGATTTTAATACTTACTCCGAATTTTTCTTTTGTTTCCTTTACTGCTTGCTCAATATAGAGATTGAATAACATCGGGGAGAGGCTACAACCCTGTCTCACTCCTTTCCCGACCACTGCTTCCCTTTCATGCCCCTCGATTCTTATAACTGCCATCTGGTTTCTGTACAAATTGTAAATAGCCTTTCGCTCCCTGTATTTTACCCCTGCCACCTTTAGAATTTGGAAGAGAGTATTCCAGTCAACATTGTCAAAAGCTTTCTCTAACTCTACAAATGCTAGAAAGGTAGGTTTGCCTTTCCTTAATCTTTCTTCTAAGATAAGTCGTAAGGTCAGTATTGCCTCATGTGTTCAAATATTTCTACGGAATCCAAACTGATCTCCCCCGATGTCGGCTTCTACCAGATTTTCCATTCGTCTGTAAAGAATTCGCGTTAGTATTTTGCAGCTGTGACTTATTAAACTGATAGTTCGGTAATTTTCACATCTATCATCACCTGCTTTCTTTGGGATTGGTATTATTATATTCTTCTTGAAGTCTGAGGGTACTTCACCTGTTGCATGGGGGCTTAATTAAATATAATGCAAATAATTTTGATCTTAGTAGCTGACTGTCCGGTTACGCAGTCTCGTAACCGGTAGGCCCTGACTAGTATTACTCCGCAATCTGACTGCTTAGAATAACAACAAGGAATGAAAGAAAACTTCCGTTAACACAATTAATTAATTAAGTCCCCACCAACTATGAAAGCTACGAAACAACAAGGCACAAGTGTAGCTGTTCTGTGTGTGGAAGTGTGATTCAACGTAGACATCTGGCACGGTTCTTCCTCAATAAAACAAGGTAATTTAAGCACCATTTACACTGAAGTAATTAAAAAACAGAAATTCTATAATTGCACATAGAAACCAGATTTACACTCTAATACATGAACACAAGCCAGATGCTTTGTTGACTGAACCTGTGACCAAGAGGCATTGTTATTTAGCACGTTTGAAATAAAAAATAAAAGATTTTCTTTACCTTCATATATATTGACGAAAAATACACTCTAATCTACACAACATCCGCAATCGAACAGCATCGGCTGTCTAGCCCATCAGAACAACTGCATACAACATGCTCACAACTAGTCACGGCTACATTAGAACTCCTACTGCCCACTTCTCAATAAGCACTCTCCACGACGACTTCACGACAAGCACTCTCCACTACGACTTCTCGACAAGCACTGCCAGTGGAGGCGGCTGAATAATACTCTTTGGCGCAATCTCTGGCGCTGTGACTCAGTGTAGCCACCTTTCACTGTCTCATACATCTTCCCCACCAGATGGTAGAGTTTTGTCAGGACTGGCTCTCCCAAGGCCGTCAGTAGTTCTAATGGAATGTTGTCTACTCCCGGGGCCTTGTTTCGGCTCAGGTCTTTCAGTGCTCTATCAAACTCTTCACGCAGTATCGTATCTCCCATTTCATCTACATCTACATTCCCTTCCATTTCTATAATATTGCCCTCAAGTACATCGTCCTTGTGTAGACCCCTCTATATACTCCTTCCATCTTTCTGCTTTCCCTTCTTTGCTTGCCGGCCGCGGTGGTCTAGCGGTTCTAGGCGCTCAGTCCGGAGCCGCGCGACTGCTACGGTCGCAGGTTCGAATCCTGCCTCGGGCATGGATGTGTGTGATGACCTTAGGTTAGTTAGGTTTAAGTAGTTCTAAGTTCTAGGAGACTGATGACCATAGATGTTAAGTCCCATAGTGCTCAGAGCCATTTGAACCTTCTTTGCTTAGAACTGGGTTTACATCTGAGCTCTTGATATTCATACAAGTGGTTCTCTTTTCTCCAAAGGTCTCTTTAATTTTCCTGTAGGCAGTATCTATCTTACCCCTAGTGAGATAAGCCTGTACATCCTTACATTTGTCCTCTAGCCATCCCTGCTTAGCCATTTTGCACTTCCTGTCGATCTCATTTTTGAGACGTTTGTATTCCTTTTTGCCTGCTTCATTTACTGCATTTTTATATTTTCTCCTTTCATCAATTAAATTCAATATTTCGTCTGTTACCCAAGGATTTCTACTAGCCCTCGTCTTTGTACCTACTTGAGCCACTGTTGCCTTCACTACTTCATTCCTCAAAGCTACCCATTCTTCTTCTACTGCATTTCTTTCCCCCATTCCTGTCAATTGTTCCCTTATGCTGTCCCTGAAACTCTGTACAACCTCTGGTTGTTTCAGTTTATCCAGGTCCCATCTCCTTAAACTCCCACCTTTTTGCAGTTTCTTCAGTTTTAATCTGCAGTTCATTACCAATAGATTGTGGTCAGAGTCCACATCTGCCCCTGAAAATGTCTTACAATTTAAAACCTGGTTCCTAAATCTCTGTCTCAAAAAAAAAAAAAAAAAAAAAAAAAAAAAAAAAAAAAAAAAAAATTGGTTCAAATGGCTCTGAGTACTATGGGACTTAACTTCTGAGGTCATCAGTCCCCTAGAACTTAGAACTACTTAAACCTAACTAACCTTAGGACATCACACACATCCATGCCCGAGGCAGGTCGCGCGGTTCCAGACTGTAGCGCCTAGAACCGCTCGGCCACCCCGGCCGGCAAATCTCTGTCTTACCATTATATAATCTATCTGATACCTTCTAGTACCTCCGGGATTCTTCCATCTATACAACCTTCTTTTATGATTCCTGAACCAAGTGTTAGCTATGATTAAGTTATGCTCTGTGCAAATTTCTGCCAGACGGCTTCCTCTTTCATTTCTTAGCCCCAATCCATATTCACCTACTATGTTTCCTTCTCTCCCTTTTCCTACACTCGAATTCCAGTCACCCATGACTATTAAATTTTCGTCTCCCTTCACTATCTGAATAATTTCTTTTGTCTCATCATACATTTCATCAATTTCTTCATCATCTGCAGAGCTAGTTGGCATGTAAACTTGTACTACTGTAGTAGGCGTGGGCTTCGTGTCTATCTTGGCCACAATAATGCGTTCACTACACTGTTTGTAGTAGCTTACCCGCACGCCTATTTTTTTATTCGTTATTAAACCTACTCCTGCATTACCTCTATTTGATTTTGTATTTGTAACCCTGTATTCACCTGACCAAAAGTCTTGTTCCTCCTGCCACCGATCTTCACTAACTCCCACTACATCTAACTTTAACCTATCCATTTCCATTTTTAAATTTTGTAATCTACCTGCCCGGTTAAGGGATCTGACGTTCCACGCTCCGATCCGTAGAACGCCAGTTTTCTCTTTCCTGATAACGACGTCCTCTTGAGTAGTCCCCGCCCGGAGATCCGAATGGGGGACTATTTTACCTCCGGAATATTTTACCCAAGAGGACGCCATCATCATTTATCCATACAGTAAAGCTGCATGCCATCGGGAAAAATTACGGCCGTAGTTTCCCCTTGCTTTCAGCCGTTCGCAGTACCAGAACAGCAAGGCCATTTTGGTTAGTGTTATAAGGCCAGATCAGTCAATCATCCAGACTGTTGCCCCTGCAACTACTGAAAAGGCTGCTGCCCCTCTTCAGGAACGACACATTTGTCTGGCCTCTCAACAGATACCCCTCCGTTGTGGTTGCACCTACGGTACGGCCATCTGTATCGCTGAGGCACGCAAGCCTCCCCACCAACGGCAAGGTCCAGGGGTCATGGGGAGGAACATAGAATTAAGATGCGTAATTTGAGTACTAACTGGTCATACTGAAGTTCGTTCTGTTGTATTTGGTATAACCAACGTACAGTGTACTATCGATTGTCCGACTGTTGACTATCCGGCCTCCGGACTATCCGAGCTACTTAATTAATATCCTAACAATACTTCTCCGTAATAAATTGACGATTAATTTATTTTACGTTCTTTACTTTCCCAAAGCTTTAGCAAGCAGGCGCCGGCTACAATGCTGCGTCGCACTTCGGAATATTTATACATCTTTTGTGCTTCCAACCCATCTGGAGTCATAATTATAATATTGAATTAATTACGGGAACCACACTCCAAAAAACGATACTTAGAATCTCTCACAAAGAACAATGAACACACCTAGAGAGCAGCTCTCTTGGCAATCCTGTATGCTTTGTTAATGTCACTGTTTGTCCACTTGTGGTGAATCCGTTACCACTGCCAACTAGTGCTGTACATTTATTGTACGCATTTATGAATTTTATAAACAATGCCATACGTAACCTTCAATGTGCAACATTACAGTGAAGACACTCTGAAAGGTTTGTAGCTGGCATGCAAGTCCATTAATGTGTGTTTAAATTCGCAATTGATATCTCGTACTTCGTGATTCTGTCAGTTTGACGGCAGTTTGCTGAATGGAAGACGTACAAATCTACAATCAAATTCAACTGTAACAGATCCCAAGCGAAGCCGATGGTTCTCGATCAGATGTTAAAAGCTCACTGAACACACGGTGCACAAAACAGTGACATATACAATTAAAATTTGGCCGTAGCCTACGACATTTCCGAGACTGCAGTGGGATTTGACGTTAGACTCACACTGGTGCGGCACTGGCTTCGCGACGTCACGTGGTCTACCTATCAGCTGTCGGAGACTCTGTTCAAAAAAATGGCTCTGAGCACTATGGGACTCAACTTCTGAGGTCATTAGTCCCCTAGAACTTAGAACTAGTTAAACCTAACTAACCTAAGGACATCACAAACATCCATGCCCGAGGCAGGATTCGAACCTGCGACCGTAGCGGTCTTGGGGTTCCAGACTGCAGCGCCTTTAACCGCACGGCCACTTCGGCCGGCTCGGAGACTCTGTATCCCGTAGCACACAGCTAGATGCATCGGCGTCGTTCGCGTAGCTCAGCGGAACCGTCTGGCATTCCTAATACCTACATCTATGAGGTGCGTTCAATAAGTAATGCAACACCTTTTTTTATGAAAGCAGGTTGGTATTATTCAGGCTTCCAGTATACAATATCGTTCTCCACTCTTCTGTCTACAAAACCTCATGTTTCAACATAATCTCCCTTCAATGCGACGGCCTTACGCCACCTTACTGGGAGGGTCTGTATGCCTGCATGGTACCACTCCACTGGTCGACGTTGGAGCTGAATCAATAACCTCTCCATCACCCACGTGCCCTGCTTCCCGCGGTGTTTGATTATGATCCGTCGATCACCTCGAATGAGAGAGTCTGCACGTTCCAACATAGCAGCAGTCACAACGGCGTGCGGACGACCTGGACGTGGGAGATCGGACACGTTTCCGCGGCTTTGTTGCGATGACGAAAGACTCCTCGCCCAACGACTCACCGTGCTTGTATTCACTGCCAGGTCTCCGTAGACATTCTGCAAGCGCCTGTGAATATCTGCGATGCTCTGGTTTTCCGCCAAAAGAAACAACCACATCTCTGTTCTTGGAACGCACCTACATCTGCATTTACGTCTACGTGATTACTCTGCTACTCACAATAAAATGCCTGGCAGAGGGTTCAATGAACCACCTTCAAACTGTCTCTCTACCGTTCCACTCTCGAACGGCGCGCGGGAAAAACGAGCACTTAAATTTTTCTATGCGAGCCCTAATTTCTCTTATTCTATCGTGATGATCATTTCTCCCTACGTAGGTGGGTGCCAACACAATGTTTTTGCAATCAGAGGAGGAAACTGGTGATTGAAATGTCATGAGAAGATCCCGTCGCAAAGAAAAACGCCTTTGTTTTAATGATTGCCACTCCAATTTACGTATCATGTCTGTGGCACTATCTCCCATTTTGCGATAATACAAAACGAGCCGCCCTTCTTTATATTTTTTCAATATCATCCGTCAGTCCCACCTGATACGGATTCCACACCGCACAGGAATACTCCAGAATAGGGCGGACAAGTATAGTGTAAGCAGTCTCTTTACGACATCTGTTGCACTTTCTAAGTGTTCTGCCAGTAAATCGCAGTCTTTGGTTTGCTCTACTCACAGCATTATCTATGTGATCGTTCCAGTTTAGGTTATTTATAATTGTAATCCCTAGGTATTTAGTCGAAAATACAGCCTTCAGATTTGTGTGACTTAATGGCGTAATAGAAATTAAGCGGATTTCTTTTAGTACTCATGTGAATCTAATCCCCTGAAGTTTCCCTACATAGGTGCGGTTGAGAGCAAGTGGCGATTGAGATCTCTATGCCCTGACAATGTCGAAGCAGCAGTACATTACCCTGTTTGCTTCGTGCAGCGGTAACTTGCAGCTCGCGAGACGTGTGCGGCAGAGGTGAGATGTGGGAGCGGCACGTGTGAATCGATCGAGGCTCTGAAAGAAATGCAAAAATCTCATGGTCTAGCGATCAGGCAGACGGATCGCAATTTACTCTCTATCGAGCACTGAAATCACAGTACATTTCAGTGTGTAACACACCTGTTCGCTGGTCGTACTTTTATTTATTCAGGGTCAATTGCCACTTTTCGTACCACACAGATATCTTACCTAAATCATTTTGCAATTCATTTTGGTCATATGATGACTTAACATGACGGTAAATGACAGCGTCATCTGCAAATAATCTAGGAGGGCTACCCAGATTGTCTCCTATGTCGTTAATAAAGAGATCAGGAAGAATAGAGAGCCTGTAACACTTCCTTGGTGAACGCCGGATATTACTGTACCTCTGTTTTACTCGATGACTTTCCGTCTATTACAATGAAATGCGACCTTTCTGACAGGAAATCACGAATCCAGTTGCACAACTGAGGCGATATTCCGTAGGCACACAGTTTGGTTAGAAGACGCTTGTGAAGAACGGTGTCGAAAGCCTTCTGAAAATCTAAAAATATGGAGTCAATTTGACTGTCGATAGCACTCATTACTTTATGAGTATAAAGAGCTAGTTGTGTTCCGCAAGAACGATATTTTCTGAACCCGTGCTGACTATGTGTCAGTAAATCGTTTTCTTCGGGGTACTTCATAATGTTCGAGTAAAGTATATGTTCCAAAACCCTACTGCAAATCGACGTTAGTGATATGGTCCTGTAAGCCAGTGGATTACTCCTATTTCCCTTTTTGAGTATTGGTGTGACATGAGCAACTTTCCAGTCTTAGGTACGGAACTTTCTGTGAGCGAACGGTTGTATATAACTGCTAAATATGGAGGTATTGCATCTGCATACTCTAAAAGGAACCTGACTGGTATACCATCTGGACCGAAAGCCTTGCGTTTATTAAGTGATTTAAGGTGCTTTGCTACACCACTGCCGGCCGCTGTGGCAGAGCGGTTCTAGGCGCTTCAGTCTGGAACCGCGCGACCGCTGCGGTCGCAGGTTCGCATCCTGCCTCGGGCATGGATGTGTGTGATGTCCTTAGGTTAGTTAGGTTTAAGTAGTTCTAAGTTCTAGGGGACTGATGTTAAGTCCCATAGTGCTCAGAGCCATTTGAACCATTAGCTACACCACTGACATCTACTTCTGTGTTTCTCATCTTGGCAGTTGTTCTTGATTGGAATTCAGGGACATATATTTCGTCTTCTTTGGTGAAGGAGTCTCGGAAAACCGTGTTTAATATCTCTGCTTTGGTGGTTCTGTCATCAGTGACTTCACCGTAGTTATCGCGCAGACGCCATTATCCTTTACAGACGCCATTTTGAAGGCTATTTATAGCGCCACCAGCTATCGAAACTTCATAAAACTGTAGGCACCGAAGTGGGAATATTCTACGATTCCGACAACAAACTCCACATTTCTTCAACCGAAATTGTCCGAGAAAAAAATGTGTTGCATTACTTATTGGACGCCCCTCGTACATCGATGCTCTGGAAGTCCGCGTTTGCTCTGAAGGGTACCTCCAGTAATGGTTATCATTTCTGCCCTTCTTTTCTATACGAGAACGGTGGTAGGAAGAATGACTATCGCTAAAGTTCCGTATGATTTGAAATTTCTCTGCTTTGCTTGTCGTAATAGTTTTGTAAGAAGCATATCGGAGGAAGTAATATGTTGCCGGAATGTTCTTCGAACGTACGCTATAGGAATTTCAACAACAAACCTTCCCGTGATGCATAACACCTTTCTTGAAACGTGTGCCAGTGGAGTTTGTTTAGCATATCCGTAACAACCTTGCGCTGACTAAATGATCCGGTGACGAAGAGCGCCACTCTTCGATGGATCGTTTTTGTCTTTTGAATTAATCTAACTTACTAAGAGTCTCAGACCGATGAGCCATGCTCATGGATCGGCGTTACGAGTATTTTGTGGGCTACTTAGTTCGTGGATGAATTCCATGTCCTTAACATTCCTCCAGTGGATCACAGTCGGTCATCTGCTTTTATTTGCGTTTGTTTTGAGAGTTCATTCCACTTTACGTCACCCCGGATAGTTGCTCCGAGGTGCTTCACGGCAGATACTGTTTTCAGTCATTTGTCGCCAGTAGTGTTATCGAAGAGTAGAACACCTCTTCCCTTATTTATGCAGCACATATTACATTTATATACGTTCAGGGTCAACTCACAGTCCGTGCATCAAACGTCGATCTTCTGCAGCTTTTTCTGCATTACGGTACAATCTTCAGGTGTTGCAAAATTCTTATAAATCATTTACATTTATTGTAACCAGTAATGGCACTATAACATTCTTTTGGAGCATGCCGAAATCAGGTTGAGGTCTGTAGCTTTCACCTAGTTGTTGAGTCGCAGTTGCGAGGAAGTTCTGATCCAAACATAAGTCTGATACGATATTGCAGAGCCAGTGTTGTCAAGAGGAAGGATGCAAGGTTCCATCGGACACGCATGCATACGGGAATTACATAATGTGTACAGGAGTACAGGTTGTGACGCTGGAACGACGACATATGGAAGTTTGTGTCTGGCCGTGAGTGGCGCGCTGATAGCCAAAGCGCTTAAGGCGGCCGCTCGCGTAAAACGGGAAACCCGGGTTCGAGTCCTGGTCCGGCACTAATTACCACCGTCGTCATTCCCTTATATAGCTGTTGGTTCCTCGTATTTTCACCTGCGAATACATTTCATGTAAAACATAATTCTGGTCCGACGCTCGGCAAGCGCATATTTCGTTCATTAAAGTGCAGTGCTGTATCCAATGCCTTCCTGCAATCAAGAAACAGGGCATCAACATGAGCGCCATTGTCTACAGCGGTACATATTTCATAGATGAACAGAGTAAGCTGGTTTCGTTTCATCTCTGTTTACGGAATCCATGTTAATTTACACATAGTATATTTTCGTGCTCCAAACACGACATAAAGCCTGAGCAAAAAGTATGCTCCATAATTCTAGAACTGACTGGCGTCAGCGATGTGGACCTATAGTTATCTGCAACGATCCGACGACATTTTCACGAAAGCTAAAATGACTTGCGTTTCCTTCCAATCTAATTCTTCCTTCCTCAAGCGACGTACATTAAACTACTGCTGAAAGGGAAGCAATTTATTTCGCATAATCTCTGCAGAAGCTCATTCGGTACAGAGGTCTTGCGCTGTTGAGCAGATTTAGTTGATTTTCTATTCCGCCATCACTTATCTCAGTATGTGTCATTTCGGCACATCACGATGTTGCTCTCACTGGTCGGATGTACCATTAGATCCGTCTCAAGCCAGAACAACAGCTGACGCAGTTGCACACATTCTGACCGGCGTGATTGACAAATTTACAGAAGCAAACATTCCACGATATTTGGTCCCCACTCTTTAACTGGTAAGGGAAAATACGCTAATGTTTGTAACAAGTGAAATACTCAGAAGTGCTCTGCAACAAACTACGATAAGAGGAGGTGTAGAATAGTGGGACCATAACAAGTGAGTTAAATGGTAGAGAGATGGCGTTCAGGTAAGCCCAACGGCGCCCACTTCTGTGTGACCAGGCAGGTCAGTGTTACGCAATGCTTAGTCGGTGCGGAGTCGTCAGTGAAGTGGAGACGTGTAACCAAATGCCACCATGTCTCGCCGACATCACGGGATGGAATATCGGCATGCGAGTGCTTCGAACGGGGCGGAATGTTTGGTCTCCGGGAGGCGGGTCCGTCGCTCCGTGACACTACAGCTCGTACAAGGGACGCTGCTTCAACAGTGAGGTGTACGTGGAACCAGTGGAGAGGGTCGTACGCACACAGCGCCGACAGGGTACTGGTCGACACAATGTGATCGCAGCGCGAGATGGCTGCCATCTTGTCCGCTAGGCCGTAACGGACGGAACAGCTTCGTCCACAGTGTTGGCGCGACGGTGAAGCATTGCCAAGTGTGTGTGGACGCCGTCTTCTGGAGGCTGAACTGGTGGCACGCTTACCATTTCGTCGGCTCCCGTTGTCCAGAACCCACCAACGCACAGACTGCTATGGGCAACTGAACACCGACACAAGCGTGCTGAGTGGCAGCGTGTAGTGTTCTCGGACGAGTCCCTCTTTAAAGTATCCTACAGGTAAGGCGAACAGCTACGGCTATATCAGACAGATTTTAGAGCCCGAGGCACTGCCCCGCATATTTCAGCAGGACAACGCCCGGCTGCATATGGGGAGGAATCCGCAAGCCTTCTTTCTAAGAACGATGGATACCACTGTTCCCTGGCCTGCCCGTTCGCTAGACATGTCGCCCATCGTACATGTCTGGGATATGGTCGGTCGGCAACTTGTTCGTTCAGGTCCTCCTGAAGCCACAGTTGATGCTTTGTAGACACGCCTACAAGCCTCGTGGTCTGCAGCTCGTGGTCTCGCGTTCGCGTTCTCGCTTCCCGAGCACGGAGTCCCGGGTTCGATTCTCGGCGGGGTCAGGGATTTTGACCTGCTTCGAGATGCCTGGTTGTTTGTGCTGTCCTCATCATTTCATTATCATTCGTGAAAGTGGCGAGACTGGACTTAGCGAACGTTGGGAATTTGTACGGGCGCTGATAGCCGAGCAGTTGAGCGTCGTAAAAACCAAACGTCATCATCATCATCAAACCTCGTGCCAGAGTATTCCGCAGCAACATACTCAGGCACTCTTTAATTCCATGCCACGATATGTAGCGTCTCTGATTGCAGTATGTGATTGCACTACTCCGTCCTCTATTTCCAGTCACAGCGCATGTACAGGTCTGTAATGCTAAACATTTGTTTAGTGTCATGTCCCTAATTCGTGGAATAGATCTCATTGTAATCACATCTCTCGGTCATGGTGTTTATCTTTTTTCAATGAGCAGTGCTTCAGCAATGTTTGTTTTTATTAGGAATTTGTTCTAAATTCAGAGGAAAGCTACATATAAAAATGTTGGCCTTTAAAACTGTAACACCCCGGAAGAACAATGTTCTGTGCGATATATTATGAGTTTATACACGTAAACCTTTCTTAATTCAAAATGTAGTTTGACCGAAGACTATCTAGTTTTCACGGAACGGGATAGTTATCAGTTGTCGGTACGGAGAACATGACGTATACGTTGCAAATCCAGAATCTATGTCACAGAGTGTGAATTAGCGATATGGTTCAGCAGTTAGTTACATGTTCCACAGAAATGACGCGGGATGCGTCATGTTACAGGGTATGTGTATATGATTCGTTTCATTGCATGACTACGTGCACACTGGCCTAAATTTAACAATAACGAACATATTATTTTTGAGCTATAATCATGCAACTACACTTATTATTAGAAACTCTTTAATGCTCCCAATTTTTTAATGAAAACTTAGCAGGAGTTGTTCAGAGAAAATGATTTTACGTTATATTTATAACTTGATTTACTACCTGACAGGCATTTTACATTATTGGGAAGATCAAAAAGAAAAACGGTGGTGCATATTGAACTCATTTTCTGAGCCCCCTGAAAGTTTTAATAATGAGTAATAAAGGCCACTTTTCTTCTCGTGCTGAAGATCTGTATATCGCTGTTCTTCTAAAATTATGCTGAATTATTTATGACGAATTTCCTAACCGAATGTACAGTGTCTGATCAAAAGTATCCGGATACCTGTTAACAGACATTAATATCGAGCATGTCCACACTCCGTTTTTACAACAGCTTGAATCTTGGGGGGCACTTTGAGTGACGAATCTGTTTGAGAGGGAATGGCAGCCCATTCTTCTTTAAGAGCCGAAGCCGTAGAAGGCACTGATGCGGGACGCTGGGGTCTGGATGGAAGTCGACGTGCCAACTCATCCCGAGGCGTTCAGGTCGGAACTCTTGGCAGGCCAGAGTATTTCAGGAATGTTATCGTCCACAAGCGATTGTCTCGCGGACGCTGCTTTACAACAGGGCGCATTGTCACCCTGACAAAAACAGTTATCGTCTCCGAACTGTCCCTCTACTGTAGGCTGTACACAAAGTTGTAAAATGTGGTCATATCCTTCCGCATTTAGCTTTCTCTTAAGCGCGGTCATGGGACCACACCCGGACTACGAGAAACAGCCCCATATCCTAGCATCGCCTCCTCTGTACTTCACTGTTGACACTACACATGCAGGCAGGTAACTCTCTCCACGCTTTCGTTAAAGCCATATCCTCCCTTCGGATTACCATAGCGTATACCGTGATTCATCATTCCAAATCACTCGTTTCCAGGCACCCACTGCCCGGTACCGTCATTCTTCACACCACCTCAAGCGTCGCTTAGCACCGACTACAGAAATGTGCGGCTTATGAGGTGCCGTTTGACTATTGTTTTTGTATCCCGCCTGGATAAGCGGCGCGTGGATCTGCTGCTGTGAACTGCTTCTGCAAAATAGGCCGAGAGTGAAGGACACGAGTAGGAGCAGGAAAAGGTGAAGTACTTCGGTACTGCATATAGGTTAAAGCTCTTTTACTGATGTATGAACATATTCAAATTATATGTATTACTTAACTTTGCCTACAGATGAGCTCGTAGGTGTAAAGCCGTTCATGTATCAAAGCTAACAGTTACTAGTAGTCGGACAAACTATCATTGAAGTAACAAAAGTCTGTCATGGCTAGCCCCCTATGAAGTAGAAGCTTGGTCGTCCGCTCTTGATCAAAAGGGTAGAATCTGGAGCGGCGCTCGTAGAGCTGCACAGCGCAGGCTAGAGGGCGCTGTCGTCAGTATCGGTGTCGTGGTGCCAAACTAAGAACTTGTACCTACGCCGTGGCATCGTAGCTATCGATACCACAATTGTACACCATTCTTTTCATCTCCCTATGCACGGGCTGCTGGTGGCACTCCAGAGCTCACGAATAAGTAACTCGTTCCGCAGATATCATGTGATTTTTTACAACCACAGACCTCAATACCTGATGGTCCCTATCGGGCAATACCCAAGGTTTGCCTGGTCTTGGTATATCTGTGATTGTTGTTTTGTTTTCCCATTTCAAAATCCTGTCGCGAACAGTCGACTTGGGCGGCTTCAGAAGCGCCCTGTCCCTAATGGACGTGTTACTCAGATGGCGTCCAATGACTAGTCCAAGTCTGAAGTCACCAGGCGCTCCTGAAGGACCCATTCAGCTTAGACTGCTTCTCGATTTACACACTACATCCTTTCTCCTTTTTTACTGGTGGATTCGTCTCTCGTTGCATTAAGCTTTACATAGGAGTGTATGCATACTTTTGATCAGTGTTGTAACCTCCCCACAAAATTTTAATTGAAATTATAATGATTATTATGGATAGCGATTCTAATTTTTGTATGACCTCAGAACAAAATTGGTTCCCATTTATAATCTCCGTGCACAAATGCATTCACATTTAATGTACCCACAAAATTCTTTTCTCATTTAAAGTAAGCTCGAAACAGAAAAATTCCTAAACCTCATAATAAAAAATAAATTCAATAACCTGGTAAAATTTGGACGACAGCAGTGCTGCGTCGTGGCCCTGTAAGATCATTCTGAATAAAAAGCAAAAATCTTACCTCAACAAAAAAAAACGGCGAATATATCTGCTCTTAGCCAAAAATTTTTTTGGCACAGCTCCGTGCAATGCTGGCTTATACATTTGTGATTTGTGAAAGGAAGCAACTGATTTTTTTGAAATGAATGCTTTTTTAAAAAAAAATTACTTTATATTACCAAAATTATTATTAGGACATTTTTAAAACATTTGGATGACAGTTCAGATACATTACTAGATATGCGCGACGCTGCTTCTTTACCTTATACAAAAATACTCCATCTCCAGATTCACGGCCAGAGCGGACTGCAGACAAGCGCAGACCACCTCAGACAAGCGACTAGCCACAACTAACTGCTACAGTTACACAGTTCGTACTGCAGTCAACACTGTTCTCTGGTCAGCGATTCTATATCGCAGGCAGCGCATACCTCTTACAGTGTATACACGGGGAAGGTGCAGTTTAAGCCTTTTACTACTCGAAGAGATATCTAGAGCACGACTGCAGATGGATTTCACACACAGTATTCTTATTGCTCACATTTGTGCAATCAGTACTTTCTTTCTAAGGGATGAATAACCTTAGAAAATTATTCCATAAGACTGAGTGGAAATAAACTAAATATATTAGGAAGATGATTAGCTTGTTTTCAAGATTACAACGAGCAACAAAAGTAGCTGAACTTGACTGTTTGACCAATTCAGTAACACACTGAAGTGGCAAATGTTACGGGATACCTTCGCAACATCGTGTCGGACCTTCTTTTGCCCGGCGTAGTGCAGCAACTCAACGTGGCATGGACTCAACAAGTCGTTGGAAGTCCCCTGCAGAAATACCGGGCCACGCTGCCTCTATGGCCGACCGTAATTGCGAAAGTGTTGCTGGTGCAAGATTTGCGCACGAACTGACCTTTCGATTATGTCTCGTAAATAATTTTATCTCATATTGACAACTGATCGATCGTGACTGTTTCAAAAATATGAAAATACCGCTGCCAGTCACAAAATTTGTAACAACTAAATTATTTATTTAGCGACATGTTTCGAGAAGAAACCTCACCATAAGGCTTTATTGGTTCAAAAATGTTCAAATGTGTTTGAAATCTTATCGGACTTAACTGCTAAGGTCATCAGTCCCTAAGCTTACACACTACTTAACCTAAATTATCCTAAAGATAAACACACACACACTCATGCCCGAGGGAGGACTCGAACCTCCGCCGGGATCAGCCGCAGAGTCCATGACTGTAGCGCCCCAGACCGCTCGGCTAATCCCGCGCGACGCTTTATTGGTATTACATCACTCTACCAATACACAAATGACATCGCCTCTCACGAGGTTATCCTTCTCTCTCTCCACAGGATGATCACAGTGGTCATATAAAGAAACTTTAATATCTGTATACACTTGTGTTGTTTTGTAATACGAATATAACTTGATGATGAGGTATCACCTCGAATCATATCGCTAAATAAATAATTTAGTTGTTATCAAATTTTGTGGCTGGTAGCTGAATTTGAATACCTTTCCATGTCCCATAAATGTTCGATGGAATTAGTATCGGGCAACTGGGTGGCAAAATCATTTGTTCAAATTGTTCGAAATGTTCTTTAGACAAAACGCGGACAATTGTGGCCCGGTGACATGGTGCATTGTCATCCAAAAATGTTCCATCGTTGTTTGGGAACATGAAGTCCATGAATGGCTGTAAATGGTCTCCAAGTAACTGAATATAATGATTTGCAGTCAACGATCCGTTCAATTCCATGTAAACGCAACCCACACCATTATGGAGCCACCACAACCTTGCACAGTGCTTTGTTGACAACTTGCGTCAATTCTCTGTAAGTCCGTCTGTATATATATGATTTTGGGCTCTCGGTTGTTCAGTAGAAAAATTCGAATAAAAACATCTTCATTCGTCTAAGTCTCCAGTTGTTATTTTATTTGAGCAACTAGTTTCAGCGCTATATTACGCCATCTTGAGACCTCCTTACAGACGTGTAGTCGGCAAGTCACAATCGAAGGGATCGCTGTGTCAAACATCTACGGATACCAGTCACTAACCGCTGGTGCCTATTTTGACTGGACCAGAGGTGGGATTCGTCCTATATGTCGGTCAGCGGGCCTGAAGGTGGCGTAATGTAATGTTCAAACTGACTGCTCAAATATAAAGGTTTGAAGGTGTTTTGATTCGACATTTTACTTAGGTCCATGGCTTCGTTGGGTCTGCGCCACACTCCAGCCCTACCATCAGCTTACCACTTGATATGGGGACTCATCTGACCAGGCCACAGTTTTACAGTCGTCAGCACCGACAATTCTACGAAGACACCGCTGCTCTCCGTAATTAAGCGAAAGCTCTTAGCCACTGCATTGTCTGTGGTGAAACGTAATGCCTGAAATTTTGAATTCTCGGCACGCTGTGGGTCTCGGAATAATGATTTCCCCAACGATTTCCGAAATGGAATGTCCCACACGTCTAGCTCCAACTACCATTCCGCTTTCAAAGTATGTTAATTCTCGTCGTACTGCGACAATCATGTCGCAAATCTTTTCATACGAATAACCTGACAGCTCCACCAATGCACTGCCCTTTTATACCTTGTGTACGCGACACTACCGCCATCTGTATGTGTGTATATCGCTAACTCATGATTTCTGTCATGTCAGTGTATGTTTCTATAAGTTTTCATCAATAGGTACACCCAAAAGCTTTCGAATATTCTATCCTGTTCACTGACTCCTTCATTAGTTGTTGTTATAACTATCTGTTGCGCAGAACTGAGTGTAGCTTGTTTTTGCCAATTAAGAACGAGTCCATTTTCAGAGACCACATCATAATTCTTTGAAAAACCTAAAAACAATTTCTTCTGTTGTTTTTTCTCTAATGATGCTCATTGTAACACCAGCATTGTAAGCAAAAATTACCAAATACGTTACTGGTCATTAAAACTGCTACACCAAGAAGAAATGCAGATGATAAACGGGTATTCATTGGACAAATATATTACACTAGAACTGACATGTGATTACATTTTCACGCAATTTGGGTGCATAGATCCTGAGAAATCAGTGCCCAGAACAACCACCTCTGGCCATAATAACGGCCTTGATACTCCTGGGCATTGAGTCAAACAGAGCTTGGATGGCGTGTACTGGTACAGCTGCCCATGCAGCTTCAACACGATACCACAGTTCATCAAGAGTAGTGACTGGCGTATTGTGACAAGCCAGTTGCTCAGCCACCATTGACCAGACGTTTTCAATTGGTGAGAGATCTGGAGAATGTGCTGGCCAGGGCAGCAGCCGAACATTTCCTGTATCCAGGAAGACCCGAACAGGACCTGTAACATGCGGTCGTGCATTATCCTGCTGAAATGTATAGTTTCGCAGGTATGGAATGAAGGGTAGAGCCACGGGGCGTAACATATCTGAAATGTAACGTCCATTGTTCAAAGTGCCGTCAGTGCGAACAAGAGGTGACCGAGACGTGTAACCAACGGCACCCCATACCATCACGCCGGCTGATACGCCAGTATGGCGATGACGAATACACGCTTTCAATGTGCGTTCACCGTGATGTCGCCAAACACGGATGCGACCATCATGATGCCGTAAACAGAACCTGGATTCATCCGAAAAAATGACGTTTTGCCATTCGTGCACCCAGGTTCGTCGTTGAGTACACCATCGCAGGCGCTCCTGTCTGTGACGCAGCGTCAAGGGTAACCGCAGCAATGGTCTCCGAGATGATAGTCCCTGCTGCTGCAAACGTCGTCGAACTGTTCCGTGCAGATGGTTGTTGTCTTTCAAACTTCCCCATCTCTTGAGTCAGGGATCGAGACCTGGCTGCACGATCCGTTACAGCGATGCGGATAAGATGCCTGTCATCTCGACTGCTAGTGATACGAGGCCGTTGGTATCCAGCACAGCGTTCCGTATTACCCTTCTGAACCAACCGATTCCATATTCTGCTAACAGTCATTGAATATCGACCAACGCGAGTGGCAACGTCGCGATACGATAAACCGCAATAGCGATAGTCTACAATCCGACCTTTATCAAGCGATAGGCTACAATCCGACCTTTATCAAAGTCGGAAACGTGATGGTACGCATTTCTCCTCCTTACACGAGGCGTCACAACAACGTTCACCAGGCAACGTCGGTTAACTGCTGTTTTTGTATAAGAAATCGGTTGGAAACTTTCCTCATGTTAGCACGTTGTAGGTGTCGCCACCGGCGCCAACCTTGTGTGAATGCTCTGAAAAGCTAATCATTTGCATATCACAGCATCTTCTTCCTGTCGGTTAAATTTCGGGTCTGTAGCACGTTATCTTCATGATGTAGCAATTTTAATTCCCAGTAGTGTACCTTTGTTAAATGTTAAGTAGGTCTTTCACATATATAGGGAGTAAGGGTGGACCCAATATTGGTTCCTGTGGGACTCGCTTCGTGATTTCCCCCTAACCACTGAAATTTTCTCTCCTTCCGATATTGTTTCAGTTATTCGGCACAGCATATTTGTATTGTATTTTGACCAGTCGTTTGTAAAGTCAACAGGTCCAGAAAACTTGAGTCGCGTACCGGCGGGCGTGCGCGAGCTGCAGCCTCGACAGCCGTGGCCGTGAGGCGAGGTGAAGCCGCTGGAGCACGCAGCCGCCATGCAGCGACGAGCACGAGGCGGCTGGAACAATGGCGGGATTAAGAGGTGTAGCGCAGCGCAGGCATCGGCCCGCAACTCCACGCCTTTCCCTCCAGCGGAAGACCAGCTGACTGCTCGCGGCCCGCTTCCGCGCTTGCTCAACGCGTCAGCGGACAGCGCCGGCTGACGTCTCGTATCTGCTTTCCGCGGTCGCTTCTTTCTTTTGCGCAACTTCCGCACAGTGCAGGTCACGAATGCATAACTGTATTCTGAGAACACCATTGCACAAGACAGTGCTTTCCGTTGGCGAGTTGTCACACACGATGACAGGCGTTTGCGTGCTTATGTGATAATAGTGGCGGATGCCAGGAAGGATCTTGAAATTCAAGTCCAAAAGTGGTACGATCGTCTGCAAACAACACCGACAAAACTGAATACATCAAAACGATTTCATCTCCTGAAACTACAGAAATTAATGGAGCTCTTTTCACAGTGGTGAATACATTCCGATGTCTAGGCTGAGTACAGAGTGACGTCTAAGTGGATGAGGATGTACGAGCAACGATCAAACCGACCGGGATGTCACTCAGAGACGTCACTAGTGTTCTTTGTAATGCGAGGGGGTGTTGGAAAATAAGTTTCCCCTGTCTACTGTGGGCAGAGTTGTGTGATATGGGCGAAAGACGACACGGCAGGTGAACGCGCACGTGCAAGACACCGATACGCCATTGGGTAAAGGTCGACCGCGATCAAGCAGATGGCACTGACCTTCTGTTTCGGATTGTGACGGGGAATGAAACGTGGGTCCACCACTACACGCCCGCATCGAAGGCCGTATCCATGGAGTGGAAATATCCGTCATCATCCGTCCGAAAGAAGTTCAAAAGGACTAAAGCACCCCGTCTGCAGGTTTTCTGGACGCCAAAGGAGTTTTGCTGCTGGACTTTCTGGATGATGCAGCCATCAATGCTGCGCGGTACTGTGCCACTCTGTCGAAATAGAAAGAGGTGATTCGGAAAAAGCGGCCTGACCTTCTCAGATCTGGCGTTCTGCTGTTGGATGACAATGCGAGACCACACACGGCGACGGCAACGCAAAACCATGTTGCAACTCTTGGTTGGGAGCGCCTACACCATCCACCTTACAGTCCGGATCTCGCACCAAGTGACTTCCATGTTTCCTGGCTTGAAGAAGACTCTCGGCGGAAGGCGCTTTGGCAGCAATGCTGACGTCAAACAAGCCGTTCAACGCTTCTTCCGTATGCAACGCCCTGATTTTTTCCTGGAAGGCTTTTTGAAGCTTATAAAGCGGTATGACAAATGTCACAATGTATTTGGAAATTATTTAGAAAAATAAAGATATGTCTTATCTTTAATGTCTCATTCTCTTTTTTTCCTTTCACACACAACTCTGACCACAGTCGACAGGGAAAAGTAATTTTCCAACTCCCCCTCGTAAATAGTTGTTTGTCCTCCTAAAGTCAAAGACCTGTGTTAGGGTATGACGTCGGTACAAAATCTTGTTGCTTATTACATCTGAATACAGCAAGGTTGTTAGCCAAATATGAAACAACACACAGCCCACTTACAGTGACAACAACTAGCTTAGATGTGCAACAATTTATATTTATCTCGAAAAGAGGCGCTTCAAGGTCATCTTCTTCTTCTTCAGTAGCACTACAGCCCTTAATGAGCCTTGGCTTCTTCAACAATCTTCCTCCTCACTTCTATGTTATTTGCTGCTCTTTTCCACCCCCGGACTCCCATACTGGTGACATCCATTATTACCTCCTCGATCCATCTTCTTCTGGGTCTCCCTTTTCGCCTAGCTGAATGTATCACACCTTTCTTCATTTTCTTTGGAATTCTATCCTCTGCCATTCTCTCCAAGTCTCCTAGCAATCGTATTCGCTGTGTTTTCACAAATTTTACTATGGTTCAAATGGCTCTGAGCACTATGGGACTTAACTGCTGAGGTCATCAGTCCCCTAGAACTTAGAACTACTTAAACCTAACTAACCTAAGGACATCACACACATCCATGCCCGAGGCAGGATTCGAACCTGCGACCGTAGCTGTCGCGTGGTTCCGGACTGAGCGCCTTAACCGCTAGACCACCGCGGCCGGCCAAATTTTACTATGCCCCTGTCTTGTATTAACTCTTGTAAGTCGGCATTGTAGCTTATTCTCCAGCCTTCTTCCCCCTTATTGGCCCATAGATTTTGCGTAGTATTTTCCGCTCAACGGTTCTTAGTGCATTTTTATCTTGTTCTGTCAACGTCCATACCTCTGACTCGTATGGGGTGTGATAACTGGACGGACTAGAGAATTATATATTAGCAGTTTTGTTTTTCGTGTAACAAGGCTATTTTTGAAAAGTTGCATATTTGCAAAGTAAGCTCTGTTTCCTGCTTGTATTCTTTCCCTTATAGCCCTTCCAATACTGTTATCAGTTGTTATTAGGGCTCCCAAGTAATTAAAAGAGGACACTCCTTTGAAGCATTTCCCATTGATGTTTAGGTTTTTAGGGGTTCTTCTGGCCTCAGATTGTGACATTACCATATATTTTGTTTTGTTTTCATTTGCTATGAGGCCAATTTTTAAGGCTTCTGTTTCCATTGCCCGGTATGTTTCTAGTAGTGTATTGGTATTTCTTCCTACTATTGCAATGTCATCAGCATGTGCACATAACTGGCTAGTTTTCATAAATATGGAGCCTCTTTTGTTGATTTTATTTACTACACTATGCAGGGCTATATTGAATAGGACAGTGGTGAGACTATCCCCTTGCTTCACACCTTTATTAAAGTCAAAGCTTTCACTTGTTCTGCTAAGGACCTTTACTTTTGCTCTTGTCTCTGTCATTGTCATTCTGATTAGTCTTATTAGTTTAGCACATATACCAACTTCTTTCAGTACTCTGTATAGTTCTTGCTGATTTATGCTGTCAAAGGCTTGTTTGAAGTCGATGAATAGGAAATGCAGATCTACATCATATTCATAGAACTTTTCCATCATTTGTCTTGTCATATACACTCCTGGAAATTGAAATAAGAACACCGTGAATTCATTGTCCCAGGAAGGGGAAACTTTATTGACACATTCCTGGGGTCAGATACATCACATGATCACACTGACAGAACCACAGGCACATAGACACAGGCAACAGAGCATGCACAATGTCGGCACTAGTACAGTGTATATCATCCTTTCGCAGCAATGCAGGCTGCTATTCTCCCATGGAGACGATCGTAGAGATGCTGGATGTAGTCCTGTGGAACGGCTTGCCATGCCATTTCCACCTGGCGCCTCAGTTGGACCAGCGTTCGTGCTGGACGTGCAGACCGCGTGAGACGACGCTTCATCCAGTCCCAAACATGCTCAATGGGGGACAGATCCGGAGATCTGGCTGGCCAGGGTAGTTGACTTACACCTTCTAGAGCACGTTGGGTGGCACGGGATACATGCGGACGTGCATTGTCCTGTTGGAACAGCAAGTTCCCTTGCCGGTCTAGGAATGGTAGAACGATGGGTTCGATGACGGTTTGGATGTACCGTGCACTATTCAGTGTCCCCTCGACGATCACCAGTGGTGTACGGCCAGTGTAGGAGATCGCTCCCCACACCATGATGCCGGGTGTTGGCCCTGTGTGCCTCGGTCGTATGCAGTCCTGATTGTGGCGCTCACCTGCACGGCGCCAAACACGCATACGACCATCATTGGCACCAAAGCAGAAGCGACTCTCATCGCTGAAGACGACACGTCTCCATTCGTCCCTCCATTCACGCCTGTCGCGACACCACTGGAGGCGGGCTGCACGATGTTGGGGCGTGAGCGGAAGACGGCCTAACGGTGTGCGGGACCGTAGCCCAGCTTCATGGAGACGGTTGCGAATGGTCCTCGCCGATACCCCAGGAGCAACAGTGTCCCTAATTTGCTGGGAAGTGGCGGTGCGGTCCCCTACGGCACTGCGTAGGATCCTACGGTCTTGGCGTGCATCCGTGCGTCGCTGCGGTCCGGTCCCAGGTCGACGGGCACATGCACCTTCCGCCGACCACTGGCGACAACATCGATGTACTGTGCAAACCTCACGCCCCACGTGTTGAGCAATTCGGCGGTACGTCCACCCGGCCTCCCGCATGCCCACTATACGCCCTCGCTCAAAGTCCGTCAACTGCACATACGGTTCACGTCCACGCTGTCGCGGCATGCTACCAGTGTTAAAGACTGCGATGGAGCTCCGTATGCCACGGCAAACTGGCTGACACTGACGGCGGCGGTGCACAAATGCTGCCCAGCTAGCGCCATTCGACGGCCAACACCGCGGTTCCTGGTGTGTCCGCTGTGCCGTGCGTGTGATCATTGCTTGTACAGCCCTCTCGCAGTGTCCGGAGCAAGTATGGTGGGTCTGACACACCGGTGTCAATGTGTTCTTTTTTCCATTTCCAGGAGTGTATATTTGATCAGTTGTTCCTCTGTCTGGTCGAAAGCCACACTGATATTCCCCTAGCATGCGTTCTTCACACTTCTGTATTCTTTCGTTTAATATACTTGTGAATATCTTATAAACTGTGCTTAAGAAAGTTATACCTCTGTAGTTTTCACATGCTGTTCTGTCCCCTTTCTTATAAATGGGGATTATTTTTCCAACTTTTCCTCTTCAAGGTCATCGCACCATCTTAAAGTATTGTGATAATTTCAGATGGCAGTAAAGGTTCAAAAAAATATTACACATCTCTGTTTTTAGTGTAGAATAGGATGCAGTACTTTCTAAAAGAAATTTCTTGCCAGCTACAATGAGAAAACATTACAAGAAATTTCGAAGAAAAATAATTTTTTACTTCAGCCTGTTGATAAAACAGAACCACAGACGTATTGTAACACCCCACCCGTCACTTATCTGGTTTTGGCGTGTGTTCACCCCAGCTAATTGACTAACAGATCAACAGAGAGTGTAAAACTTCCGCAATATCGGATAACGCAAAGAAAGTAATAAGGCCCTGTGACTCCTGATTGAACTGCGGTGGCAGTGTTGACATTAATTGATTCAGAACTGATCACTTTTAATTAAAAAGGGGTGCACATTGATGTTATATGCAGCTATTGAACACCAGATGCAAATGTTGAACATAAAATTAATTAAGAAAGTGACTTGGGATTTCAACTACTTAATTGAAAACCGATGCAGTCGATTATCATAAATTTATTTTAACTCACGGCCTTCAATCATCACATTACATGACTCTCCTACCAGGCAATGGTAATAAATTGCGTTTGCGTGGAGTAAAGCTCGATAACTCAAAAGTAATTCCTGTCGACTGATCCAGGCGTAATGCGAAGCACGAGAAGAATTCTACAGTACACAGCCCATGAAACCCTTGTGGAAACTTTGCCGACGTGATCCAACAAATTAATCAGTGGGCCGGAGTGGGTGCAATATCACCGACTACAGCGTGGTGGAGCAGCGTCGTTGTGTGGACGTCGGCCGACCTCGTGGTGCTGCAAGGCTGCACTCGTCTATTCACTCCTAGCTATCTTGCTCAGTACATAGCTGAACCAAAACTTCCTATCTCCAAGCTCAATCGTTACGTTTGCTAAGTCCTAAACTGCAGAGATGCTCACTCTTTCTCAGGCAAGCTGAGTAAAGAACGCCACGTCCGCACTCTAGGCAAGCTGGGAAAGGAAGACCTCTGCGGAGACTTCTCACAGTCTGCTCTTCGCCTCGGTTTCCCCTCCAGCAAAATCACTTACACCAATTGCAGCGCAAGTCGCGTTAATTATGCGTCGCTTCCCAGAGCCGACCAATGCCTGCTCTGGGAAGTGAGCAAATTCCCACAAAACTTCCCTTGCTCTCAACTTCTGCTATTTCGCTGCTCCCAGGCCACCTATCAAGGTTAGCGTCTGCACAAACACCAAGTTTTCCAGAATTCTGACTCCCAGGAGAGTACTTCAAATTCCTCGGTCCCACGTTCCCATCGGAGGCCGGCGTATTTCATGCTGTCGCTCTTCACCTGATTTACTTCTGGCTCTGCAGACCGTGAATTCAGCGTGAAGTTGCTATACTCACGAACACACATATTTTGACCTCTGTTGACCGCTCCACCGTAGCTTGCGTGGCTTTGTCGCATGTTTCACAGAAAACGGGACAATGGACATTTATCAACAGGCGTACAAGTTCTCCGTCTGTTTCCCGGTACACCAGCATGGAGTCGGGGTCAACCACCCACTCACTGTCACTCATCTTAAGGCGGCTGGAGGCCACGTCCCGTTACCGTTTTCTCAGAGCTTGAGCCGCCCTAAGCTGCCTATTGTCACTTCCCTTAGCCGCTCCCCCGGCCGGCCACGGTCAAATACTTCCCTGGGGTAAACTAGCGTCCAGTAAAGCGACTCGTTTCCAAAAAGTTTTCATGTCGTGTGAATTATTTTAAAACCATCACCCGATATTAATTATTCCACTATGTCCATACTATACCCTCTACAAGATGCATTGTGCCTTGTCAGTCATTTTGTTCAGCCCTACTGTTCGATCAACGTGAGTTAGGTGATCTTTAATGACTTCATGTAAGGGACGTAGTTCTTGCCATCTTACAGTATTAGAACTGAAAAAAATATATGAACGTTATGAAAGTTTATAGATGCATGTGATACATATTTTATCGCGAAAACACAAAAGTATTTCGGGATAAAAAAGTAAATAAAATACCGTAAGAGGTGCGAAACTGTTCCGCGTCTGTAACGGAAAATTTCGTCGCTGATGTACTTGCGTTTTGTTGGACCTTGAAGAACTTTCCAGTAAGAACGTTGTTACGAAAGCTATAAAATTAATATTGCTACCATCTGACATTTCATTATTGTATCGTGTTACCTACGAACGCATTTTATTTGCGAGAGATTCCATGCGCGGCAGTGCTGCCGCCAGGATTTTAGTTCTGACGGCTCACCATAATTCGACCAATAATATTCCCTGCCTCCCGAAAATTTTTTATTTGCATCACTTACTGACTTTTTGTCTCTGCACCCTTCATTCAGATTGCTGATATACACTACAGAAAAGTAACTGTAGATACATTCAAGCCACGACTTCCGTTGAAGTCGAGCAAAATACAATTTGTGCGTATGGTTTTGTGAAAGTCAAGTTTTATCGAAGTGTACTGCAAGACTATTTATTGTCTTCAGCAAGCAATAAGTGCATTGAACAGAAAAATTTGTTCTTGCAGCTGCGATGTCTCAGAATTCCACTGAAAATTTCTGTCCACCATTACACTTTCTGAGTTAAAAACCAAGTTAGCGGGGAACACCAAAGAGCGGTGTGGTCTCTGAGACATAATAAGTTTTTGGCCGAGATCACCCTGTATTTTTCTAGCTGTTGGATACTCTTGTCGGTCGTATGGACTAACTTTTGTCAAAATTGTCAAATTCTGTAGATTTCAATTTTCATTTATACTCTTTAACAGGAAAATCAAAGCACTTGCTCACATCTAGAGATTTTACCGATGTCACTGCGCTTTCGATATGGAATACAGACGATTTCGAAATACTACAAATCAGTGAAAGACGTCAGTACATTCGACACATTCCATTAGATTGTTTCCAAATGTCTTTTCGACCTCGACACAGGTCCTTGATTCTGCATTTCGCTCACTACCAAACACACTTTAGCGCAGTGTTCCACAGGCGATTGAAACCGCTCGTGAACACACGACACGGAATGGATGCAGAACATGCAGCCGGCGCCTGCCTACTCCACTGTTTAGTGTACATGCGGCAACAAACTTTGAGGCGGACAAATCACAGTACTTAGCGTCTGGGACGTGCAGGCGGCGAGTGTAACCTCGAGATGTCTAATTTCGTGACGGCCGCTCTAGTGGGCCATCTGACCATGGAAAAGTCGCAGGACAATTTAAAGGATTTTGTCAGAATATAACAGATTTTTATTTGCCCTAATTATTGGGCACAATATACAAATAGTTAGTAGAGACCAAAGTTTCCTAAAAATCTAGACTTAATTAACAAAAAATGATGCTAACACTGTGGGAATGTACAAATTATATGGAATGGTGCATGAGGAAATGCGAGGATTTACCATTATCTGGGCAACTCGGTGTCTGAAGATTAATGAGACAAAAGCACAAATTATAATCAATGCGAATCTTATGTAATGCCCCAGAACACGTAAGCAGCGAACTGCTCAGATAGCGCTGGTGCAGAATTTGAGATTTAGATTTCCTGCTGTGGCATATCGACCATGATGTTCGTGTACAGAAAATAACAATGTCACACGCAGTTATTCTCTGAAGACGACAGTGATGGAACAGCCTGCCCTGGTCTGAGCTAGGCTGGGCGCCGGTTCTGCCCACCAGAGCACAAAAATTGCGGAGGCTCAGCACTCCTAATGAGATTCACTGACTGATTTCCGCCAACAACAGGACGTTCCCAGCATGAAAAAAGCAAAAGCCTTCCTCCCACGCACACATGTCGAATATTCTCAATACGATAACCACGAAACAATGGCAGGAAATGAAACAATATCGGTTAGCGGTACGTGACAGTAACGTCACATGGTGAAGCCAGTTACGAGTGTTGGCCAGCACTGAGAAGTGTTAACAGTTCACTATATGTCACGGTAATCGTTATATCGAGAAGTTCATCAGACATTCCCCCGCACCGGCCGGTGTGGCCGAGCGGTTCTAGGCGCTACAGTCTGGAACCGCACGACAGCTACGATCGCAGGTTCAAATCCTGTCCTTAGGTTCGTTAGGTTTAAGTAGTTCTAAGTTCTAGAGGACTGATGACCAAAGAAGTTAAGTCCCATAGTGCTCAGAGGCATTTGAACCATTCCTCCTCGCGACCACATCAATAATATAACCAGATGAAGTGGCTCCAGTCAGTGACAAGATGCAAGAATTGAGACTTTACACATACTTGTAGTTCGAGTGTGCTGAATTTATTAATTTATTGTATCACAATCAACCACAACGGAGTAAAACATTCGTCCAAAGGTACTTTAGAATGAGTGTGGTTCGTCAATTAATTTTTTTACCAGTATTTTTCTTAGTGTTATACTAAGTACTTGAGAATGCTACAAAACGTTCATATATCGAGCCTGTACTAATATGATTGCTACTATAAAATGAAGTCACAAGTGAAAGCATCAAAGTATTACTGGTTTGATTAGTTTTATAGATGTGTACATTGCAGATACAGTATAGTGCTTTAATACTATTTGAACATGTTTCAATACTATTCTAAAAAAAATTGGTTAAATAATGGGGCTAGTGAAATACCAGTAAGCAAGTTTTGGTTTAGTGAATATTAACTAATATAATACATGTAGTTTCTTGCATTAATTGTATAATACTCTGAAAAATTAAGAAAAGAACTTGCGTGGCAATCAATCTTCATCTTGTGTTACCGATGGATTAACTCTGATAGCGGAGTTTTTTCTGTGATTATATCATCTGTGAAATGGGCAGTTAATCGAAAGTAAAAACACGATTTTAGAGACATACATTTAAGTGTGTGAAAAACATCTTTCTTATTACGACGTTTAATTTCAGAATGCTGTTTTTCAAATTTTTGTTGCACTGGTGTCTGTAGTGTATCTTCATTATAATCTACTTTTGGATCTAAGTGTCTATATCTACACATAGCTAACGAATTATTATCAATGGCTGAAACAATATAATTTAAGTAGCAATTGTCACATAATGTCTGAATGAGACTGGTGTGATGAACTTCGCTAATGTGACTTCGGAAATAATTAGACATGTTTCACCCAACAATTCGTCACATACAACAATACACTAATGTAATTGTTTAGGCCGCCACAATGCATCCATTTCATTTATGTCTTCAGTAACAACCGGATGAATGCAGTACAGTCTGTTGCTATCAAATAACACTTCCGTAAATTCGTCTTGTGCCAGTTTTGGCCGGTGATGGCTGTGACATTTCACCAGATGAAGTACAAAGTGCTTTGAAGATCTCATAGAAAATAGGGAAAAATGACGTCCAGCAGCTCGATGCGTCACTCTAAACAGGCAGAAACAGCTGCGCTGATTATAGGCGACACCCAAGATGCGCGTCCATCTGGTTACGGGTACACATGTGCAAAGAGGGTAGGGAGAGTCAGGCAGTGCAGCCTGAGAGACAGGCCGTGTCGGCGAGGTCTTTTGTTGACTCGGCACCATGCCTGTTGTGCAGCCTCTTGGTGGAACCAGAGAACAGACGGGTCTCCTGGTTAGCAGCCACAGCTGCGTCGCGTCTGCGGGAGATATGGACGACAGAAGCAAGTTCACTCTCCGTACGACGTATGGAGATCAATTTATGTTCTGAATGATTGGGATTTCATCACACACAGAGAGACTCCGAAGGGAACCTGGATGCAAGTATCAATCGACCAATGGCACTTTTATTGTCATATTGACAATGTCTCCAAAATTATTTATCTTGTTCTTCAAGAGGAGTACAGACGACGTATGTTAAATTCTTATCTGAAGTCTATGAGTGAAAAGGTGATAAAAGCAAAGGAATAAATCGTTTAAAAAATTATTTTTTGGTGTACTAATTGACGGTATTTTGCGGAAGCAACCAGCCTATTGTATATGATCACGTCACAACCGACAACATGCCTTTTTGCGCCATAGCAGCCCCAGACAGCCCTCAGCCCTCGTGCTACGCACAATACACGTAACGGATGATGCCTAACACCTAACGGCTAATGCATAACGCCTAACGTATAGCACCTAATCCATAACGCAAAACGCCTAATGCAAGACATTGTCTTATTATATGACCACCTACCATTGTTATAAATGCTAAAGAACACGTACTAAAGTGATATGTAATACAAGGATGTCATGATTTTTTCCGTAAGCACATCCACCTACCATTGCTATCTGCTATAACTTTGAATGCTTTTTTTTTCTCCAAATACTTCCACATCCCCTTTCTAAGATATGTAAGCATAAACACGCTATTTTGAATGACTAATAAGTAGCATAGTGTAGCACAGCGCGATATTTTAACACCTAAAATAAGTAGCACAGCGTGATAATTAGTTAAACATTAAAAGCACAAGCCGCAAATAGGCGCCCGCTGCCTGCTGGACAATATATAAAATAATGCGACACTTACGTAGGATACATGCTTCACCTACAGTGAGAGTCATCTACACAAAGTTGCTGCAATAGTTAGATTAGTCTCGGAAGAGCGTTAAGTTGATGTAGCGAAGATAACTGTGCAATGGGGGTGTACACAACGGATTATCTGCCTGTTCTAAATAGTATTCCGTACTTAAGTGGCTGGAAGTGGAAGGGCGGCGTACTGTCATTGGTGTTAACCCATGTTTAATGGACATCTATTTCTTGTTTTGGACTATCTCTCAAAATATGAAAAGCAAAGAGCTTGCGGTAGAAGAGATTTGTTTGAAAGTATAGAAGCTGAAGAAGTCCTCATAGCTCTTAAGGAACGCATTTTAGAGCCCATGTTTGCTAGACCCTTTTGACACATTCACCCTTCTTCATCATCCCTGAAAGTTTGTCACATCACCACGGAATCACTCTGTATATCCAAATGTCAGCTGCTACAAAATATATTATGTGGTTTAGCGACAGTGAAGCAGATCTTCATGGAACGTTCTTACATTCTGCTAGTGTCCATTACGTCACCATGGCAGCCATGACGTATGTCTGATGCCTAATTCCGCCGGTCTCACATGTACTGGGGCGGCAGGTGTCACATGTTTGGGACGTGCGATTTCTCCCAGCGCGTTGCAATCTCGCTGTTTGTTGTAACTCTTGGAAACGGCATTCCAGTCAGCGGCGTCATGCAGGACAAGGCAATAGGGCACAAAAACCGGACGCCGGCCTCCGTTGTCTTAAGAAGGGGAGCTCGCAAACAGGGCTGAACGGGTCGCAACATTAGAAAACAAAAGACTCACGATAGATAAATAACACAAAACCGGTACACCCTTACTCTGTTTATTTCATTTAGCCAGTCTAGCGAATCAGGATTTCTCACTGATCCGTAACGTAGAAACTACTTTTACAAACAAAATTTTTTTGTTGTGCAATTTATTTTGACCATAATGAGTTTCTTCATATCGGAAGCCAGAGCCACAGCTTTATGAAAACAATTCCATTTTCCATCTTCACTGTCGTGCAATCACCGTCATTTACGTCATACGGTTGGTTCAAATGGCTCTAAGCACTATGGGACTTAACATCTGAGGTCATTAGTCCCCTAGACTTAAAACTACTTAACCTAACTAACCTAAAGACATTACACACATCCATGCCCGAGGCAGGATTCGAACCTGCGATTGTAGCAACAGCGCGGTTCCGGACTGAAGCGCATAGAACCGCTCGGCCACAGCGGCCGGCCGTAAGACGGTCAGATGATTTCGGCGACATGATATTTTCAGGTGCTACTCGTAACGTCGTCATTATACACCGTCACCATGGGTCACTGTATACAAATGTGCGTCTTTTGTTTCAATGCTTACGAGTGTCGTAATGGACTCGAGCGTGAACGACGTTCAGTATGCCTACTCGTCAACGATTACTACCGTGGTAGCACCACCCATGCGTATTCAAACAGCTGAAATGGCTCTAATGCACAAAAATTTCTTAGATTATTTGTCAGAAACTTTCAGGTGGAGAAAAATAAACAAAAGGTCGCATTTTCCTAAATACGCGATATTCGATGCAGTAACTTAACGCTCTCTTCGGTGTCATTGCAGAGACAATCTGCCCTGGAAAGTGATATAGCATTGTTATCAGAGAAGCTTATCAGTTTTTTGTGGACGTGAGTCACAGACTTCTGAATGTCCGTCAAAAATTTCATTACTTCTGATTAACCCTGATAACACACTGAGTGCAAGCACCTGCACATTCCTTATCGACCGAAGTGGAGTGGAGTAATGGAGGACGTCAGATTCTACCCAGAAGCCGCAACTGCCACGCATACAAACTGCAAAGCTGCTCGCTCTTAACACAGTGTCTCCAACGAATACCCAAACATCCTTTAAAATCGTAGCTCCCAACTAATAATATACAGTATTTTAAAGCTTCTCAAGACTCGACCAGCAACGCATTCTCAACTTTATTCTCGCTATTGTGTCTCCACAGCATTACTCTTAAGATCACTACCCTAAAAGAGACATCCATGTTACTCTCTGTTAACTGAGCCCTAACGACAAAATCCAGGTTTATTGGCATGATATTATACGAAACGCTGGGACATTTTTACGACAAGATAAGCACGACTCTGTATCTACAGACTCTGCAAACAACCGCGAAGTGCATGGCTGAGGGTACGTCCTGTTGTATCAGTTATTAGAGTTTCCTCCTGTTCCATTCACGTATGGAGCGCGGGAAGAATGATTGTTTGAATGCCTCTATGCGTGATGTAATTACTCGAATCGTGTCGTCGCGACCCCTATACGAGCGGTATGTAGGGACTGTTGTATATTACTAGAGTAGTCATTTAAATTCGTTTCTTGAAACTTTGTTGGTAGACTTTCTCGGAATAGTTTACATTCTATCTTCAACAGTCTGTCCGTTCAGTTTTTCCATCATCACTGTAACCCTCTCTCACGGGTCAAACAAACCTGTGACCATTCGTGCTGCGCTTCTCTGTATATGTTCAAGATCCCCTGTCAGTTCTATGTGGTACGGGTCCCACAAACTTGAGCAATATTACGGAATGAGTCGCAAGAGTGATTTTTAAGCAATCTCGTTTACAGACTGATGGGGCTTCCCCAGCATTCTACCAATAAACCGAAGTCTGTCACTTGCTTTACCCACAATAGAGCCTATGTGATTATTCCATTTCATATCCATACAAAGAGTTACAACCAGGTATTCATATGAGTTGGTCGATCGTAACTGTAACTCACTGATATTATAGTCATAAGGTAGTAAGTTTATTTGTTTTTTGAAGTGCACACACAATTTTACAGTTCGGAACATTTAAAGCAACTTGCCAGTCTTTGCACCACTTTGAAATCTTGTCAAGATCTGATAGAATATTTATCCAACTTCCTACAGACAGTACTACATTATAGATAACTGCATCGTCTGCAAATCTGGAAAACCACTATGAAACGAGTAATCGCAAATGAAAGATGTGTGTTATGTGGTACTTTCGGTTCTTCAGTACTTCTGCTTTCAGTAGCTCGCGAACTGGTATTTGCTAAGTTAGTTAGCTTCGGGTTCCGTGGTTCATTTGCACTATAAATTTTAATGATATGGAACGACTCACTTTACATTCACATCGTAAATTAATCTGAAATATGGTTATATGCTGAACATTTACAAGTTTGTTGTTTTATTGTTAAAAATACAGGCGGTTTCTGTCCACCGCCTTTAACACATTACAATAATACAAATTCCTTTGGAGAATAGATGAATTTGTCAAAAAGAAACACTTTCAGTTTGTTTTAAATTTTACTTTCCTGTCCGTGAGACACTTTACAGTCAGTTCCACAAGAAAGCGTACACCGTAATTTCAAATGTAGTGTCCGCAGCGACATCTCTGGTAGTGCTCTCGAATTTGTAATCAATGCACTTATTTACAGCCAATTCAAACGATGGAAAATGTGCAATATTTGTCAAAAATGACTTCTGAGGTCCATTAAGAAGCTATTTGCTTCGAAAGAAGCAAACTGGGTGCTTCAAGAGGATAATGATCCGAAACACTGCACCCGTCTTTTTACAGCGTGGAACAAAACAATGGGGTGTCCACGATGGATTGGCCTGCAAGGCCTCCGGATGCAAATCCGATCGGAAATGTCTGGTCGTATATTAAATGAAGCTTTAAGGAGAGCCAGTATGTACTTTGAAGCGACTATCATATAAAATCAGGACGATATGGAGATCGTTAGCGAAGGAATGTGCAGAAAATCTCGTGAAAAGAATGCCAAAAAGGAGCCAAGCTATAATCGATAATGGCGACGATTGGATTAATTGTTAGGTAATTGTGCAATTAGTAATAACATGTATTTTCATGTAAACAAATATTCGTAATAATGTCTTATTTCATATAGCTCTTGTGGAACTGACTGTATACCACAGGACAAGATATCAAACATTTTTTTGTAGCATTGTGCACCCAGTTTTGTGCTGAAGACAACCTCAATATGCAGTAATGAATGTCATTTTTCCTTCTGGCATTGCGATTATGTACATCATTGTTCCTTCTGAATTGCAATGGATTGTTTACAACAAACTTCGTGAGAGAATAAATATAGAGTAGTCAGAATGCCATCTTCCTTACACAGATGTCCTACAAGATGGTCGTGAATGAGCACCACATATTATTCTTAAAGTATGATTCTGAGCAATGAAAACTTCCTTCCTTAAAGATGAGCTACTCCAAAATATTTCATATGCCATCACTGAATGAAAATATGTAAAAGATGTCAACTTACTGATTTTTCGCTCCCCGAGGGTTGCAATGATTCTAAGTGCAAATGTGGCTGAACTAAGCTGTTTAAGGAGTTCCAAAATGTGATGTTTTCCAGTTTAAATTCTCATCAATACGGGTGAGTAATAATTTTGACGTTTCCACCCTATTTATTATTTCCTCACCATATATTACGCTTGTCACTGGTGTAGTCCCCCTAGAAGTGCGGAACTGAATATGTTGTGTCATTTTAAAATGGGGGTGAGACCATACGAAGAAAAGCAGTCAACTATACTTCTAAGAACCTTGTTTGTCGTTTCTTCTGTTGCAGTATGTATGCTTGGATTGATTACAATACTAGCGTCATGCAAAAGGAACTATTTCTGCTTGTATATTAGACGGAAGATCGTTCATATAGATGAGGAATAATAGTGGATCTGAGATTGAGCCTTCGGAAACCACTTATGTGACTTCTCCCCAGTCAGAATAATATCCCCGGAAGACATTGGTTGAATTACTAAGTACAAATTTCTGTACTCTTTTGGTTAGATATGACATCATCCATTGGTTGGCTATACCATCAGTTCCGCAAAACTTTGGTTTATGTTGGATAATATTGTGACTTACACTGTCTATGGCCTTCGATAGGTCGCAGAAAATCCCAACTGGCGATATTTAGTTGTTTAATGCTAGTAAAATTTAGTGAGTGAACATGTAAATGGCATTATCAGCAAAGCAACTCTTCTGAAATTCAAAATACTGGCAGCCCCTGAGTTTCATCTCTGCCCATATGAACCGCTGGGTTTGCAGACAACATTTTGGCAGTCAGCGAGCTGTAGATCAGCGTAGAGTGTTGGCGGAAAGCATAGGCCGCTGCCTCCTGTGACGAGAGTACTGGAAAGTTGGCAGATGTCTAAGTCGCAGAAGCGAGTATATAGAGCTGGAAGGTGTAGCTAACTTTGCAAATGAAATATTTTTTATTTTCACAGTGGTTTCCATTTCGCGACCGATTGGAACTTACTGTCCGAATAGCCCTCGAATGATTTGCTGAGGACATTATTGTTGCTGAGGTGAGATACTATTCTAGGACACATCATCTTCTCAAATATTTTGGAAGACGCTGTCAGTAGTGAAACAGATCGGCAGTTACATTTCTGCTGTCAACAGTCCGCCTCGATAGCTGAGTGGTTAGCGTGAGGGATTGCCATCCTACGGGCCCGGGTCCGATTCTCGGCTGGGTCGAGGATTTTCTC
Source organism: Schistocerca piceifrons (assembly GCF_021461385.2). Lineage (NCBI taxonomy): Eukaryota > Metazoa > Arthropoda > Insecta > Orthoptera > Acrididae > Schistocerca > Schistocerca piceifrons. The sequence goes on along the minus strand of NC_060138.1, from coordinate 394,852,080 downwards.
CGCTCAGGGACTGACCTGCACCAAGGCGGCCGGACCTGCCTCGTAAGATGCCTCCCGGCGAATGACGCCAAACGCTCGTTTCCATTTCCTGTCAACTTTCTGTTTTTCACAAAGACGTTCTTTAAACAGTATCGTTCCGGTGTTGATTATTTTATTTCTTTCTGTGCACTCCGTGCTAATCAGATGATGGCGGTTAGTTGGGGCATGTTCGCGAGTAAGTTTAAGAAGACGCTTGTTCCGTTCGACGTGTTATGAGCAAACGCAGTTCAGCGGCGTCAGCAGACGTGGTGCGAACGTTCCATTTATTCTAAGAGGTTGCTAATGGTCAAAGGGATGCAGTCCGTTCACTCGTATCATTAGTTTTGCGCAGTATATCTGTGATGAAAATGGTGCCGAACACATATTTAGACGTGAAGTGTTACAAAAGTTCAGAGTCTTTTATGTTTTTTGTGAGTGTAAAGTTGGCTGCTGGATTGTGTTCTGTTCAGTCTGAAGCATTGTGCACTCAATTTTATTACTCTCTCCTACAATCCTGGTCACTATATTTAGCTGGAAGTCGTACCTACGAATTTGAATCTCTGCCATTACTGACATTCTCGACTTATACTCCATTAGTATCTTGAAACCTAAGTGGTTCGTGTCCTTTGCTTACTTAATTATACAAAATACATTAATCGCATTTGCTGTTACTCTTTCCCACCCTCCAAAGTTATTTATAGAGCAGCTTTTGTCTGATGCAATCTCTTACACGTATGTTGCAATACTTTCGCAATTATGGACGGCTACAGAGGCAGCTGGCTCAATATTTCTGCAGGGTCTTCCAACGAGTTGTTGTGTCCATGTCGAGTTACTGTACTACGCCCGGCAAGAGGGGTTCGACATCATATTAGGATGTATTCCGTAATTTTCGTCACCTTAATGTACGCTGTAGTGCCAACGGTTTCGCCTCGCTGAATACACCCGTTCCCATCAGATCAACGAAGTTAAGCAAGCCTGGGCATGACCGGTACTTGGACGGGTGATCACCCCAGTACGTCAGATTCTGTTAGCGATTTTCCCTATGCCTTTCCGATGAAGGAGAAGATGTACGGTTGCGTAACGTTCGTGATCGCCAGACTCAGCACCAATGTCCTGGATTAAATTCTAAACCTCTCCCCAGGGTCTCATGTTGTGGGAGCATGTTATACTGTTGGTGGGCACCCGTCCACTGGAGGGGGACGTTAAGCTCTGTGGAGTAGGCTATGTCTCGGCACCAGGTTTCATCATCTCCCTTCTCTCATTATTATCCCACACAAACATAACACCACACTACACACACACACACACACACACACATCACATCACATTACAGTAATCTACACGTATGAGATATCTGAACACACAAATCTCTCACTTCACAAAGGAAACATGCTTATATGCTCAGGAAAAATCTTTCCAATTAGGCGGCTGAACCTGCCGCTCTGGGTCTCCCACACAATAATGCCACAGGACTTTACATTAGCTTATATACTATAGAGCCCGTCCGTTGTCAGTTTTGATCCTCTGCTGCCTTCACTGTTTCATCCCTCAAAGCTATCCATTCTTCTTCTACTGTATTTCTTTCCCCCATTCCTGTCAATCGTTCCCTTATGCTCTGCCTGAAACTCTGTGCAACCTCTGGTTCTTTCAGTTTATCCAGGTCCCATCTCCTTAAATTCCCACCTTTTTGCAGTTTCTTCAGTTTTAATCTACATTTCATAACCAATAGATTGTGGTCAGAGCCCACATCTTCCCCTGGAAATGTCTTACAATTTAAAACCTGATTCCTAAATCTCTGTCTTACCATGATATAATCTATCTGATACCTTTTAGTATTTCCAGGGTTTTTCCAAGTATACAACCTTCTTTCATGATTCTTAAACCAAGTGCTCTGTGCAAAATTCTATGAGGCGGCTTCCTCTTTCATTTCTTAGCCCAAATCCATATTCACCTACTATGTTTCCTTCTCTCCCTTTTCCTACCTTGCAATTCCAGTCACCCATGACTATAAAATCTTCGTCTCCCTTCACTATCTGAATAACTTCTTTTATCTCGTCATAAATTTCATCAATTTCTTCGTCATCTGCAGAGCTAGTTGGCATATAAACTTGTACTACTGTAGTAGGCGTGGGCTTCGTGTCTATCTTGGCCACAATAATGCGTTCACTATGCTGTTTGTAGTAGCTTACCCGTACTCCCATTTTTTTTATTCATTATTAAACCTACTCCTGCATTACCCCTATTTGATTTTGTATTTATAACCCTGTATTCACCTTGTTCCTCCTGCCACCGAACTTCACTAATTCCCACTATATCTGACTTTAACCTATCCATTTCCCTTTTTAAATTTTCTAACCTACCTGCCCGATTATGCTAGTAACTAAAAAGTACCGAATGGTTATAACTAAGCTTTCTCTCTTTGGCACGTTACAACACGGATACTAATTACCGTAGAAGTACCAAACTTGGTAGCTTTAAATGTCAAGGACATGGGGAAGAGAAATAATGCAGAATCAATTCAGTTGAAACACTTTTAATGTGCTGCTACGGTACATCATACCATTACATACTGTTACCATGACTGCTACAAAAGGGGCTCAATACGAGTCTGAAAATGCAGGAGTGCATTCTGCACAGATGAACGAAGCATTTCCGTAGGTATTCTGGCTACCTCTCATGATATGCTGCGCTTCAGATCAGCACATGTGCGAATGTTCCCCTGGTAAACCCTGTCCTTTAGGTAACCCCACAAGCAGAAATCACAGGGAGTGAGATCAGGTGATCGTGCTGGCCAAGCATTTCGAAACGATCGGAAGATAATTCGATCGTTTGCAGATGCGTTTCAGGGAAGCATGTGAACTTCACGTTGCATGAAAACTATTGAGTTCAATGCGTCTCTCTCCAGTGGGCGGGTATGACATGCTGGCGTAGGCACATCGCACTGATGCTGGCCGGTGATACTGCACGTCTTTGGTTCTTGAGCGCCAACCTGTTCAAAAAAGAAAGTGCCAATGATGAACGTAGCAGTGAAGCCACACTATACGGTGAATTTGGAAGTTTGTGGTAAGTTCTATGGGACCAAACTGCTGAGGTCATCGGTCCCTAGGGTTACACACTACTTAATCTAACTTAAACTAACTTACGCTTAGGACAACACACACACCCAAGCCCCAGGGAAGACTCGAACCTCTGACGGAGGAGCCGCGCGAACCGTGGCAAGGCGCCCTACACCGCACGGCTACCCCGCGCGGCTATACGGTGAAACAAACAGAGGAACTTCATGCACAGTAACTGGTGGTGAAGATCCCCACACTCCGCAATTTTGTCTGCACACCTCACCTGACAGAGAAAAATGAGCTTCGTCTGTCCATAGGATGGCCCAGTGCCAGTCCTTGTCAACTTCAATCCTTGCAAGAAGGTGAAGAGCCAATTCAACAAGTCTTTGTGCGTTCTGTGGTCCAAGCTGCTGTACGGTATGGATGTTGTACAGATACAATTCGAGAATGGCTCGAAGCACCTTCCCTATAGTGGACCACGAGATGATCAACTGTCGTGACACAGCACGCGCACTGTCTGACTATCGGGAATTGCGGGTAGCGTTGTCTGCCATAGCCACAGCGATTTCATCAACCACCTGTGATGCAACCGGTCGTCGGTCCCTTCCCAGACCGACGTTCAGTTCTCCAGTTGATTCGAATTTCTTCAACACGCTACGCACAGCAGGTGGAGCCTTCCGTAATCCATTCAGCCGGCGATATTCTCGAAGTGAAGCTGCAGCACGACTGTTGTTTTGATAATACAGCTTCACCACTAATGCCCTGCTCCTTTTGTCCAACTTCATATCGAAATGTGAACAAGTACATTGCGACTGGTCAGGTGTGTGACACTATGAATCACGATGACTGGTAATGACACCCGGTGGCCACAGTTGGAACTGGAAGGTGGCGCTGTGACGCGTGGAAATCATGCACCATATACTCTGGGCAATAATGCTACCGAGTTCGGTACTCGTACGGTAATTAATTTCCGTGTTATAACGTGTTAAATATGGAAAGTTTAATTATAATCACACTGTACATTTGTGCCGCTTGGAAAGAGCTGTGAACTATATAAATTGTTTTGTCTTACTGTGGTTACATTTCCAGTTGCAACAAACATACAGTGTGTAAATGATATGCTTACATTGACAAAATTTTACAGACAGTACATCACGGTGCGCTTGACAAAAGAGTCTAATGAAATATCGTTGTATCAGGTTGTTTATTTTTGTATTCCTAAAAGACAGATATTTGTAGTTTTGGTAGTGGGCGCATATCTGCTTACATTGTCAACAGACGGCACACGACACGACGCGGCGGTAACGGACGAACCTGAGCATTGTAAACATTGGACGGGTAAAACGACGCGGCGCGGCGCGGCGCCTGTGCACTACGGAAACAAGCAATTTAAACAGTAATTGAGTTGTCAAGAACGTGTCATTCGTTTACGTAAACAAAGAGGTAAGTACAACCAGACGTATCCTCTTTTACAGCAGTACCGTAACGAAGGTCGTGGTAATAAAGAAAAGCTAACATCAAATAAAATGTGTTTTCCTCAGTACAAAATCAACCAATTACCACATAATATGTTGTGGCTTAATTAAAATCAACTGTTCCCTCTTTTTACAAAAATACCATAACGAAAATGAAATTCAGATTGTTTTCCTTTACTGCAACAGTACCGTAACGAAAATGAAGCCCACATTACTTTGTTTTCTGTTACACCAGTACTACAATAAGTGCTCAAAATGCCCAGCATTCGATTCAGCACATGCTTCATTACGGCGAACACTCGTTCACACACATGCACATTTGCCTTTATGGTATTGGCAGCATCGAAAACCCTCTGTGTAAGTTTGTCCACATTATTCGCTGAGCATAATAAATTCCTCCATAGATCCCAAAAGTAAAAATCCAGAGGAGTTAAATCAGGATTGCGTGCTGGTCATCGACGTAGAACATAACGTCCAATACATCGTCCTAGAAATCGTTTATTCAAAAACCTTCGTATCCTGGGACCAATGTGGGGTGAAGCACCACCGTCGAGAAACCACATGTACTGCTATCAGAATACTTTTTAATAAAGTTGGTAGCAATGTTTGCTCCAGCAAGGTTTGGTAATCGTTAACAGTCAATCGTGCAGGCAAAACATAAGACCCTATAATGTAATCATCGATTATACCCGCCCATACATTTACGTCAAACTGGCGCTGAAAACGTTGCAACGCCGCGCGGTTTGAGGCGCCATGTCACGGAATGCACGGCCCCTCCCGCCGGAGGTTCGAGTCCCCCCTAGGGTATGGGTGTGTGCTGTTCATAGCAAAAGTTAGTGTAAGTTAGTTTAAGTAGTGTATAAGTCTAGCGGCCGATGACGTCAGCAGTTTGGTCCCTTAGGAATTCACACACATTTGAACATTGTTTTGTGTTGCAACTACCTGGCGCATTTTCTGTACACTCCATGTGTGCATATTACTCGTATGTGGAAATTGGTTATTCCGTCGCGAGTGTAATACGCTTCATCTGTGGCGAGTATTATGCGGGGTCCTCCCCACTCGTTCCGTGTAAAGTGCCTGAAGCATGCTGCGTTCTCGGAATGCTATTGAGGTGGATTACCAACACAAGTACAAGGATAGCGTACCAATAGGGACAAGAAAGGAGGCATGAAGGGCGCCAAAACAGAAATAACAATCATCCATTTATTGCACCAGTACACACGCCCATCATGATATATGAGACATTATAATTGTAATACTCAGATCTTAAGTTTAAGAAATTACAATGTTTAAGAAATTAATTACGTTTAAGAAATTACAATGGTACATCAACTCCGCTATGACAAACAGTGTGCATAATGAAGGCCGCACAATTTTACTAATGTAAGAAATTAAAATAATACTAGCGTAAAATTAACTAAAATGCCTTGAAGGAAATGTTTATGAGAAGAACACGACGGGGCCGCAAGGGAGGAGGCAACACAATACTTAACTCAGGTGCACCAAAACAAACAACGGACATCAGGCCGCGCCAACAACGGACACGTAAGGCACGCAACTACCTCTCTCCGTTGCGGTTCCGCGCGTTCCACCCAAGCAACAGCTACCTGAAACATTTTAATACTTCGAACAGTACACCAGTGATCAGCAAATTAAAAGAAACAATAACATGACATAAAAAATACAATAATTTAAGAAAATTACATCATATGAGTATGAGCTTAACGTCTTTCGGTAATTAACGGATCACGAAACAGGTAAAGGGGCATGTGCCACTATTAAATCTTGCGTAATTACACTACTAAATTTCTCAGTATCCAAGTTGCAATTAACGCAACAAGAATTAAATCATTTAAGTGCTAATGTTACTTTAAAATAATAATAAAATTATTTCACACAGAAGAGGACCAAAAATTGACCGATCAGTACTCCCCAGTTCACACAAATGGTACTCCACAGCTCCGAGCACACAGCCCCATACAAAATGCAACACAACCACAGCGACCCGGCGTACTACCAGAACCACCCGGCAGTAAACCAAAATCGTACTAAGCCAAAACAAGGACCGACTTTTAAAATAACGAGACCTAGCCCGGGCCGGACAACAGACCAAATGCCGGGAGAGCCATAAGAAACCTCAGCCAAATTAATATCAAAACAACAATTTATGAACAATATGCAAAACACAAGACCTCTCAGTCCAAAGGCTTCCGTTTAGTCGCGAAGGTGGCTCCGACCCGCCTGCTGAGGTGCTAAGCGTTGTACGGAGTGCCGAATCGACGAACTACAACAGGCGAGATTTTGCTCCCCTTGCGAATCAAGTTAAACGGCACACCACGCCTCGGCCCACACTATTAACCGTAAAATCACGGTCCGGTCTTCCCATCGGGCCCCACTCGGCGTCCAGACGCAAACAACCCCAGCCGAGCCGAACTGTCTTCCGCCAAGGCAGCCACCTCTTACCTCCTCACACGCCTCCAGCTAAGCTCCGGCCAGCGATCACACACGGAAACAACCGCCTAACGCCAAAGCGCCATCTGAGTGAAAACTCAGCACTAAGATCGATACGGACTTGGAAATAAGCGAGCACCGAAACAGCTATACAACAATTCATGTACCAGTCAGCGGGCTATTGCCTGACGTCGTCTCACAGCCTTCTCTCCTCTTTTATTCTTCATCGTCGTGCCGGCGCTTATCGATATGCCGGAACATTTCTCCCCCCCCCCCCTCCACCTCCTCCAAAGGGACGGATCATATTCATTCCCTACTAGAGAGTGCGACCATGGCGCGGTAGGCAGGAGGGTGGGCGCCTTGAGGAACTGGAAGCTGTGGCCACAGGGGACGTCAAGCACCCGATCGTACCGCCCCCCCCCCCCCCATCCACTCTAGCGGAAACGTCCCCCGACAAACGACCAAAAGGGTATGCGTCCACCTCCTGATGCTAGGAGCCAGATGAAGACGGCAGCGACTGCTGCGGTGTGGGCGGGTCCAGTTCCATCGGTAGGACGAGAGGAGGCGAAGGCTCCGTCTCCATGAGGTCGTCCCGCGGTGTCGTGAGGACCCCCTCTGGTGGCTGCTGTGGCAGCACTGTTCTCTGGACCCGTGAATCTGGGGGAAGAGACACCGCAAGATCATCGTGCATATGACAGAGGCGAAGTTGATTTTGACATCGGCGCTGCAAGCCATCTGGACCTGAAATAAGATGCATGCAATCGCCAAGTCGGCGGACTATCTCGCCTCGTGCCCACCGTCTGCTGCTGCTAAAAACCCTGTAAAAGATAATATCATGTGGCGCGAAGCGATACTTGCGATCTTCCTCGGGCGCCGGATGCCGAGGAGGATGAGCAGGTGGAGCAGTGTCCGATGGCGGCGGCCGTGAGGCAATGCCGCCGGCGATGGTCCTTCTCGTGGATGCGACCGATATGAGGCGAGGATCGAAGTTCGGCCATCTGCTGCTTGAAGGTTCTAACAAAACGTTCGGCTTCGCCGTTTGACTGTGGATGGAGCGGTGCACTGGTTAGATACTATCTGCCATTGCGCTCACAGAATGTTTCAAATTCATTTGACGTGAACTGTGGGCCGTTGTCCGATACTATGACTTCAGGTAAACCTTAGAGGAAAAAATTAGAGGACAACACCTGAATTGTGCTACGTGACGTGTCGAGTTCATTGGCACAGCAAAAGGAAACGTGCTATACGAGTGCCGGCCAGTGTGGCTGAGCGGTTCTAGAGCTTCAGTCTGGGACCGCGCGACCGCTACGATCGCAGGTTCGAATCCTACCTCGGCCATGGATGTGTGTTGTGTCCTTAAGTTAGTTAGGTTTAAGTAGTTCTAACTTCTAGGGGACTGATGACCTTAGATGTTAAGTCCCATAGTGCTCAGAGCCATTTGAACCATTTTTTTGCTATACGAGTCAATCACAATCAATCAGCGAATGTTCCAAAACGATCCCGCAAAGTCTACGTGCACACGTTGCCAAGGTGATTGCGACTTAGGCCAATCAGAAAACTTTTGGGCCGAGTGGACTGATTTGTCGCATTTGCGTGAAGCTGTGACGTCTGTTCTTTTTGGGCGTCGATACCCTGCCAAGTACAGTGTCGACGCGGTAACTGTTTCGTATGAACAATCCCTCAGTGTCCTTGGTGAAGTAACTGGAACACTTCTTCGTGCAAAGCTTTAACGATCAACACACGCGACTGTTCACTGTCATTCTGAACAAGAATCACACCTTTCTGTAGAGCGAAGCTATGCCGACGGGCAAAGTATCGGTGCTCTACAGGGTTCTGTAAGCTATGAAAGGAAAGAGGCCAAGATGTGCGAATGTATGTTAGCAAAATGTTCATATCTGGATAAGCTTCCGTGGCCTGTACAATTTTCTTATAGTTCAAGCTGCGAATATAATAGTTCATTTTCTCTAAAACTAACTGCAATTCTGTGATATTGCGAGGAACTGGCAAGTCTCGCATGACTAATAAATGCGACTGAAGAGGATGTACACTTGAATGTTTATGACATGACCAATATATTGTAACTCAGGTTTTAAAAAATCACATCTGTCCATCTACACTTTAGGTATGCCTCAGATAACACACGAAACAAAGCACGTAAATTTGCAATATGTTGATCAGGTGTACGGTCTTCTATTGCAATATCGTCCAAATAGTGTGCCTGAAGGATGCTGCGTTCTCGGAATGCTATACAAAAATTCAAACAGATCACATTAATAGTTTTTATTACAGTCAAGAAGATAGAAATACTTTGTATTACAACAACGTGTCGCAAGCGATGGGCGACAGGCAAACAGTGTCCTTCTCTATATACTATGTCCAAAAAGCAATGGATATGGATCACTAATAACTGCTATCGTAGTGCTCTCCTAGTGCCGGTCTGGTACTGTGCAGTCGAGGCTGGAAGGAGCGGCGCTTATATTCTATTCTTGTAGAGGTCGCTCCTGTGGCGGTGCGGTCCTAGTCAGCGGGCGTCTCACAGCCTTCTCTGCTCTTGGATTCATCTTCGTGCCGGCGCTTGTCGATACACAGGAACACATTTTGTTTACAAAATGATGCTGCGCACTTTGTAACAAAAACCACTGTGAGAATACTCGTCGCGGAGGGAAATCTTGCTCTTCAAACGCTTGTACGCGTTGAATGTGGTAAGGCCGCAGACGCTCCTCTTTGAAAGTGCAATGACGACAGTGTGCGGTCCGGCCCCGGTAGCTGAGTGGTCAACACGACAGAATGTCAATCCTAAGGGGCCCCGGTTCGATTCCCGGCTGGCTCGAAGATTTTTCTCCGCTCGGGGACTGGGTGTTGTGTTGTCCTAATCATCTTCATTTCATCCCCATCGACGCACAAGTCGCCGAAGTGGCGTCAAATCGAAAGACTTACACCTGGCGAATGGTCTACCCGACGGGAGGCCCTAGTCACACGACATTTATTTGACAGTGTACGACACACCCACTTGGCGGGCAACGCTTCTAGGACTCTGAATATGATCTTCGTGGATGCGGCGCAGACTTTGTTCCTCAGCTTCTAATGTACGTTCTTCACGTTGTGGGCCTGCCTTCTGTGCGGCATAGTAAAGAGACAGCGTATCTATACCTACAGGGTGGTCCATTGAGAGTGACTGGGCCAAATATCTCACGAAATAAACATCAAACGAGAAAACTACAAAGAACAAAACTCGTCTAGCTTGAAGGGGGAAACCACATTTTTTATTGCATATTCATGTAGTACGTGAAAAAATATGAATGTTTTAGTTGGACCACTTTTTTCGCTTTGTGATAGATGGCGCTGTAATAGTCACAAATATATAAGTACGTGGTATCACGTAACATTCCGCCAGTGCGAACGGTATTTGCTTCGTGATACATTACCCGTGTTAAAATGGACCGTTTACCAATTGCGGAAAAGGTCGATATAGTGTTAAAGTATTCGCTATTGTGATCAAAATGCCCAACGGGCGTGTGCTATGTATGCTGCTCGGTATCCTGGACGACATCATCCAAGTGTCCGGACCGTTCGCCGAATAGTTATGTTATTTAAGGAACAGGAAGCGTTGAGCCACATGTGAAACGTCAACCACGACCTGCAACAAATGATGATGCCCAAGTAGGTGTTTTAGCTGTTGTCACAACTGATCCGCACATCAGTAGCAGACAAATTGCGCAAAGTCGCGAATCTCAAACACGTCGGTGTTGGGAATGCTACATCAGCATTGATTGCACCCATACCATATTTCTATGCACCAGGAATTGCATGGTGACGACTCTGAACGTCGTGTACAGTTCCGCCACTGGGCACAAGAGATATTACGGGACGATGACAGATTTTTTGCACGCGTTCTATTTAGCGACGAAGCGTCATTCACCAACAGCGGTAACGTAAACCGGCATAATATGCAGTATTGGGCAACTGAAAATCCACAATGGCTGCGACAAGTGGAACATCAGCGACCTTGGCGGGTTAATGTATGGTGCGGCATTATGGGAGGAAGGATAATTGGCCCCCATTTTATCGATGGCAATCTAAATGGTACAATGTATGCTGATTTCCTACGTAGTGTTCTACCGATGTTAATACAAGATGTTTCACTGCATGACAGAATGCGATGTACTTCCAACATGATGGATGTCCGGCACATAGCTCGCCTGCAGTTGAAGCGGTACTGAATAGCATATTTCATGACAGGTAGATTGGTCGTTGAAGCACCATACCATGATCCGCACGTTCACCGGATCTGACGTCCCTGGATTTCTTTCTGTGGGGAAAGTTGAAGGATATTTGCCACCGTGATCCGCCGACAACGCCTGACAACATGCGTCAGCGCATTGTCAATGCATGTGCGAACATTACGGAAGGCGAACTAGTCGCTGATGACAGAAATGTCGTTACACGTATTGCCAAATGCATTGAGGTTAATGGACATCATTTTGAGCATTTATGCATTAATGTGGTATTTACAAGTAATCACTCTGTAACAGCATGCGTTCTCAGAAATGATAAGTTCACAAAGGTACATGTATCACATTGGAACAACCGAAATAAAATGTTCAAACGTACCTACGTTCTGTATTTTAATTTAAAAAACCTACCTGTTACCAACTGTTCGTCTAAAATTGTGAGCCATATGTTTGTGACTATTACAGCGCCATCTATCACAATGGGAAAAATGAAAAATGTAGTTCAACTAAAACATTCATATTCCTTTACGTACTACACGAATATGTAATAAAAAATGGGGTTCCTATTTTTAAAAAAACGCAGTTTATATCCGTTTGACCTATGGCAGCGCTATCTAGCGGGCCAACCATAGCGCCATCTGGTTTCCCCCTTCAAGCTAGACAAGTTTCGTTCTTTGTAGTTTTTTTCGTTTGAGGCTTATTTCGTGAGATATTTGTCCCGGTCACGATCAATGGACCACCCTGTATATACATCATAGATGCTTGAGCTCATATACAGTTGGACATGGTAGTTGAATTGTGGTCTCTGTAATATATATTTTTTTAATTTTAATGTTTATTTATTTGGTTACTTTTAATTTTATTCTCCAAGGAGCAGAGTGAGGTGTTTGAGATCTGACTCGTTCCAGAGGCTTTTCGGCTTCCACCCCTTCCACCACCCTCCCACTTCTTTGTTGCTGATTTTCAACATTTTTAGTTCCTTTTATATTTTTGTTACCCTACAATATGGGCGGCGGAGGGATGAAGTGGACTGCGGTAGTCGTCGTGTGGTTGTGGACCACTGCGGCTGCGGCGAGGACGGAGCCTCTCCGTCGTTTCTAGGTCCCCGGTTAACACACAATACAATACCAATACCCCACAATACAAAGACACCACTTAATAAAAATGTAATTACTAATAGGTTTATTTAAACATATCATGGACTCTTTTCTTTTTGCTTACAGTAATTTTTCTGCAGTGGAACAGAAAACTATATCGGAGCTAGAGACTGAACAAGCTCCCCTTGACGTGGTATCGCGTTTTCGATAGAAAGGGGTTACGTAGGAGGGAAACGCGATAGCTAGACCGATTCTATCTTTTTTTTCTTTTTACAGAAAGAAAGAAGCGAATGTATTTCATTGAAATTCATCAACCTGAACATTAACCAAGAAAGAAATCTGCCAGGAAGTTTCATTAACCAAGAAAGTTAGCATCACATGTACGAACTGTATCGTCCTTAATGCCTCTTCAGCCTCAACAACGACACTTGCACTGCTAACTCTCTCACCATTGTCGTCACACATTGCACCGCTATTAACGTTTTAATTAAATAATGTCCATAATAATAAATCGTGGATGTTAATTCTACTACTACTCCGCAGGCAGTTTCAATTTGCGTTTTTCACGCTTAGAAACATTTTCGTCAATCTTTTAGCTTGAACCGCATCTCCTTTGGGCGCAACGAGAACAAGGCTCTCTAGAAATTACACAATGAATTTTTGTCCGAATTTTCGTAACCAATGAAAAGTGGTTCAAATGGTTCAAATGGCTCTGAGCACTATGGGACTTAACATCTATGGTCATCAGTCCCCTAGAACTTAGAACTACTTAAACCTAACTAACCTAAGGACATCACACAACACCCAGCCATCACGAGGCAGAGAAAATTCCTGACCCCGCCGGGAATCGAACCCGGGAACCCGGGCGTGGGAAGCGAGAACGCTACCGCACGACCACGAGATGCGGGCAATGAAAAGTGGAAAATGGACAACAGGCATATCAATCTGACCAGCCTGAGGTTTAGTTTTGCAGAGCAAGACTTAACTGCTTGTAAGTAATCGGGGCAATTAAGAAAAACTTAATTAGTGGTTTGAGGTAAAGCTGAAAAATTTCACGAACAGCTGCTGCTATCTAATTGAAGTTTCAAAAAATATCAAATCGCACCATAAATGGAAGCCGCTTTACTTTCTCTTATAATAATAATAATATTAATAATATTAATAATAATAATAATAATAATAGAATACCGATCGATGTTTAAGTGTATAGATTTTAGGAATAGGAGGATTCATAAGGTATTTTGCTGCCTACAAAGCAGAATTCGTTAACTTCATCTACTTCGTGACCATCAAATGTTCAAATGTGTGTGAAATCTTATGAGACGTAACTGCTAAGGTCATCAGTCCCTAAGCTTACACACTACTTAACCTAAATTATCCTAAGGTCAAACACACACACCCATGCCCGAGGGAGGACTCGAACCTCCGCCGGGACCAGCCGCAGAGTCCATGACTGCAGTGCCCAAGACGCTTGGCTAATCCCGAGCGGCCGTGACCATCAATCCTAATGTTAAGTTTCTCGCTGTTCTCATTTCTGCTACTTCTCGTTACTATCGTCTTTCTTCGATTTACTCTCAGTCCATATTCTGACTCATTAGATTGTTCATTCCATTCGGCAGATTAAGTAATTCTTCTTCACTTTCACTCAGGTTATCAATGTCATCAGCGAATAGTATCATTTATATCCTTTCAACTTGAATTTGAATTCCACTCCTGAACCTTTCTTCTATTTCCAACGCCGCTTCTTCGATGTACGGATTGAACAGTACGTGAGGAAGACTACATCCCTGTCTCACTCCCTTTTTAATCCGAGCGCTTACTTCTTGGTCGCCCACTCTTATTATTCCCTCTTGGTTCTTGTACATATATATATATATATATATATATATATATATATATATATATATATATATATTTGTTTAAATGAAATTCCTGCAGCTGTACTTAAGATTTTTTTTTTTTTGCTTCGCTACTAGTTTCGGCGTTGCGTCAACGCCAAAACTAGTAGCGAAGCAATTAAAAAATGTTAAGTACAGCTGCAGGAATTTCATTTTAATAAAATTTATACCAGCTGTGTCCCACATTCATCCAGTTTAAATACAGCTGTACGAAGACTTGTACATATTGTATACTACCCGTCTATTCTTATTTTTCTCAGAATTACGAACATCCTGCACCATTTTACACCGTCGAACGCATTTTCCAGGTTGACAAATCCTATGAACGTGTCTTGATTTTTCTTCAATCTTGCTTCCATTATTAACCGCAAAGTCACAATTGCACATCTGGTGCCTTTACTTTTTCTAAAGCCAAACTCATCGTCATCTAGTACATCCTCGATTTTCTTTCCCATTCTTCTGTTATTATTCCTGTCAGCAACTTGGATGCATGATATGCGAAGCTGATTGTGCGATAATTCTCGCACTTTTCAACTCTTGCCGTCTTCGGAGTTGTGTGGATGATATTTTTCCGAAAGTCAAATGTTATGTCACCAGACTCATACATTCTACACACCAATGTGAATAGTCGTTTCGTTGCCAACTCCCATAATCACTTTAGAAATTCTGATGGAATGTTATCCATCTCTTCTGCCTTATTGATCGTAAGTCATCCAAAGCTCTCTTAAATTCTGATTCTAATACTGGATCCCCTATCTCTTCCAAATCGACTCCTGTCTCTTCTTCTATCACATCAGAAAAATCTTGCCCCTCATAGAGGTTTTCAATGTACTCTGAAAGGTAACTCTCGTGCGACTATTTAAATGATTGAGAATGTTGGCAAAATTTAGTGTACTAACAACATTTATTTTCCCAAAACACGACATAAATAATATTAAATAAGTTATAGACTGAATACCCTAAACAATTAATAGGTGATTTAATTCCCAACTGGATGAATCGTGGTTGGCAAAGTCAGTTTAACTAGGTGATCAGTGAGTCAAGTACTCTGGCCCTAAAGACGTGGATAACGCAAGCTGAATTGATCTGACCGTGAGCAGACTTTGACTGATCAAATCTATTGAAGTTTCTCTACATAGGTGCAGCTGAGAGCAAGTGACGATTGCGATCTGTACGCCCTGACAATGCCGGAGCGGCAGTACATTACCATGTTTTATATATATATATATATATATTCTTCAAACTTCCTGCGGTGATGTGACTTGTACTTGGTGAGATGTGTGTGGCGGAGGAGGTGAGACGTGGAGGCGGCACCTGTCAATCGATCACGGCCACAAATTGCACGGTCTAGCGATCAGGCAGACGGATCGCAATATACTCTCTACCAGAGCCCTGAAATCATGGAAGATTTCAGTGTGTGACACACCCTTTCACTGGTCGTACCAAGGACCAATCTGGCTCACTTATACTACAGAGTGCACAAAGATACCGAAAGTCAAGACTGGTAAACCAAAAACGAATATGAGTTCCTTTGGCAAACGAGTAGTCCGAGACATTTGAAGTCACACTGTTGGTACAGTAAGAACTTCACCACAGGCTCCCCAGTCCAAACTACTCGCAAGTGAAGTCAGTTTCAGAACAGGTCCCAAGTACTAACCAAACATGCCAGAGCTTCGCCCAGAACTGCTTACCAGACCAAAGTCCCACACCTGAGTGCTTCACACCTCTTCAGAAAAAAATTCTGTTTTCCTGCAAAGTGCACAGACGACACCGCCTTCACTTCATCTTGAGCCAATCACAAGCCTTTAGAAGTGCTAAATCTCCCACCCCACACGACAGGACAAACTCACGTCTGAAAAAAAAGAAACCGCCAATTACTGGCTTTTGAAGTTTTCGCAGAGGGAGAAGAGATGATGTTTCCTGAAGTCATGGCTCTTCCCACGGCAATAAGCAGACATATACAATCTCAAAGATCTTTATCTAAATCGCCTATGCCTTGGAGTTTGTTAGTCCTAGCTATGAGATGTAATAAAGATTCTATCTCTAAACATTTCTCAGACGCCAAAGTTTTCTTATACAACCGAGGTGGCTGAGGGAAGCGGTTCACTGACCTATTTGCACTGTCGGTGAACACGAAAACATATGAGTTTCTATTATGCGTCGCTATACACACAATGCCCGGTTTAGAGCTCCACTGTGTAGACCGTCGCCCCAGCCCAGGCTTCTGCTGGCGCCGCAGCAAGTATCGTGGCATTGTTCTGCTGGCGCCATGTCTCGATGAGGGGCTGCCCTGTCTGCCTGTATGGCTGTGGGCCTGTCCGGCAAGATTTACTAAGGTATGGGCTCACTGCCAATTGCTTTCAACTACCAACAAGCTGTTTCTATGAGCTAAGAATCATAAAAATACCTGATACTTTTAGCGCCCTACCAGGCTTCATCAACATCTGCTCAGGCCGTTAACTTTCTAGAATCTCACTCAATGTGCGTCAGGTTGTAATAAAATCTTTAATAATTTTATGTATGCAAAATACGGGTGAGAGAGTAACTTGTCCTATCTCAACTCTTTCCACCCATCTGTTCTTTCTTCTGCATTTAACAGCGGAATTCCCACTGCACTCTTGATGTGGCACCCTTGCTTTTAATTGAAGGTTGTTTTGACTTTCCTGTATGATGAGTTAGTCATTCTGACAACCATTTCTTTTTCAATTTCTTCACATTTTTCATGCAGCGATTTTGTCTTAGGTTCCCCGCACTCCCTGTTTATTTCATTCCTCAGCGACTTGCATTTCTGTATTCCTGAATTTTCCTGAACTTTTTGTACTTCCTTCTTTCATCAATCAACTGAAGTATTTGTACCTATGTTTTTCTTTATAACTTCTGTGATTGCCTTTGTTAGAGATGTCGATTCCTCTTCAACTCTACTGCCTACTGAAGTATTTCTTACTGCTGTACCTATAGCCTTAGAGAACTTCAAGCGTATCTCATCATCCCTTAGTACTTCCATTCCCACTTCTTTGCGTATTGATTCTTCCTGACTAATCTCTTAAACTTCAGCCAACTCTTCATCACTACTAGATTGTGATCTGAGTCTATATCTCCACCTGGGTACGCCTTGCAGTCCAGTATCTGATTTCGGAATCTATGCCTGACTATTATGTAATCTAACTGAAAACTTCCTGTACCACCAGGCCTTTTCCAAGTATACCTCCTCCTCTTCTGGTTCTCTGACAGAGTATTCGCCAGTACTAGCTGAAATTTATTACAGAACTCAATTAATCTTTCTCCCCTCTCATTCCTTGTCCTATGCCCGTATTCTCTGGTAACCCTTTCTTCTACTCCTTCCCCTACATCTCCATTCCAGTCTACTATGACTCTCAGATTTTCATCTCCCTTTATGTACTGTATGAGCCTTTCAGTACCATCATATACGTTCTCTATCTCCTCATCTTCAGCTTGCGACGTCGAATGTACACTTGAACTATAATTGTCGGTGTCGGTTTGCTGTCGATTCTGATAAGCACAACCCTATCACTGAATTATTCACAGTTACCCACTCTTTGCCATACCTTCCCATTCTTAACGAATGCTACTCCCTTTATACCATTTTCTGCTGCTGTTGATATTATCCTATATTCATTTGACCAGAAATCCTTGTCTTCTTTTCATTTCACTTCAGTAATCCCTACTATATCTAAATTGAAGCTTTTCAGATTTTTTGGCTTTCTACCACATTCAAGCTTCTGACATTCCACGCCCCGACTCGTAGAACGTTATCCTTTTGTTGATTATTCAATTTTTTTCTCATGGTCGCCTCCCCCTTGGCAGGCCCCTCCCGGAGATCTGAATGGTGGAGTATTCCGGAATCTTTTGTCAATGGAGAGATCATCATGACACTTTTTCAATTACAAGGCCACATGACGTGAGGATACACGTTTTGTGTCTTTATTGCAGTGGTTTCCGCTGCCTTCTGCAGCCTCATGCCGTTGATCAATGCTGATTATCCCGCCTTTAGGGGCAGTTTCCCATCCCAAGTGCAACGGATTGTAAGTACAGTACCATGCGTAATTGCAATTTAATTTTAATGTTAATTGGTAATAGAGCAATACACAGCTCAATCAAAAAGTTTCAGTTCGAAAGCCACAGTAAGCTCTTGCCTTGATGTCAGTGCTTACCCGCGTCGGAGGCGCTCTGGGTTGCATATACGCTGTAGCAACGGCCTCGAACGGGAAGTTTTTGATCACCCCTTATACAGGATCATTTTTTCCACCTGGCACAAACTCTAGAGACTGACTGATGAGACGATACGGAACAAAATAGGTCTTATGAACTTACGTCCGGAAATGAATGGTTTACGTGCTAGAGACCATTTACTCAATCATAAATTGTGAAACTGTAGTCTAATACGCGTCGTACCATGCAGCCACAGTTACAGTACGTGGTGAAAATGGTTTCCATGTGCCTCACTGCATGCATGTACGCACCGTAGCATATTCTGTCTCGCGCGTTCACATCGGCCAGGCTGCATCCGAACAGTGTCAAAGGCAGCATGAGTATGCTCTGGAATGGGCTATGCATACGCAATACTTTTGAGATGGCCCCATAACCACAGATCGCACGGGTTGAGATCGGGTGAACGAACAAGCCATGTAACTGGACCCCCTCGTCCGATCCATGGACCAGGGAAGACACGACTGAGATGCGTCCGGATGTTAACGGTGACGTGGGCTGCAACACCACCACGTAGCAGTCACATAACCCTTCGAATCATCAATGGCACTTCTTCCAGCGGGGGAGACAAAGTAACCCGCAAGAAAAGCCGGTAGTTCCGGGCTGTTAGGCGACGTGGACGGAAGACTGGTCCCAAAGTATGGTCGCCAATCATCCCGGTCCACACATTCCAGATGCAACGAAGCTGATGATTTCGTTGTCATCATACCATCAGCGTTCTGCATACTATCCCACAGATGACTGTTATGAAAGTTGAAGATACCTCTCTGAGTAAAGGTGACCTCATCTGTGAATAGGATGGGTGACACATATCCCGGAATAGTGGTTGCGTGGTGAAGGAACCAGTGACAAAACTACTCGCGATGTGGACAGTCTGTCGCCAGCAAGCCCTGCACATGCTGTACGTGATAATGGTAGTAACAATTGTCATGGAGAATGTTACACGCGGTCGTGGAAAAAATCACCCTGGGTATTCCTATGTAAAGAACTGTGCTGACTCGATGTTGTGTCGTGTCGCTCAGTAACTGGACTATTAATTACAATATTAAATGTTAGATTAGTAGTATGAAACATATTTTCTATAAAATCCCTACGGGGCTGATTCTTACCAATATACTGGAGAGCTGCTCATACGGTAGAGAACAAGTAGTCTTCGTAAGGATAATATTTGTAGAAAAGGTACAAGTGGCTGTACGTGTAGATTTTTCCCCACTTATTGAATGCAAAATTCGAAGACATACCGAGGTAACGGTTAAATGAATCCGATCAAAAGAAAGCCATTTAGTTTAAAACATCAGAAATAACTTAATACATCAAAGCAGCAATTACGGAAATAAGAGGAAGGTTGAGTAGGGGGATTAAAACTTAAGGTGAAAAGATATCGATGATAAGATTCGCTGACGATATTGCTATCCTCTGCGAAAGTAAAGAGGAATTGGGAGGACCTGCTGAATCGTAGTGAACATCCTAATAAATTCAGAATACACACGGTGTCTCTGCTAGGAGCCGTCAGGCGCGTTGTCTCTGTTTCAGCAGGTATTTGCAATTTCGTTTCTGCATTGTCCGTCTGGAGTCAGCCCAATCAAATATTGCTCATCATGTCTTTCATGCGACGCCCAATGTCGACCAAAAGCGTCGGTTTGTTTCCAGTTACAAATAAAATTATTTTTAAAGCTAAATCTTATGTGCTCTTTCGATATAGCAGTCCCAGTTTAGTCTAGTGTGACACTTGGTTTTCTTTATTCTTCATGTTTTACTGTCCCTGTTAATCCACATCGATTAAACAAATATAGGACTAGACTAATATGGGAGCATTCTATCGAATGGACCCGTAAAATTCCAATTTAAAAATAATTTGATTGTAGTAAGAAAAAAACCGACGCTTTCTTTGACATCGGGCATCATACGAAAGACGTGGCGAGCAGTAATTGTTTGGGCTGACTCCAAATAAACGTTGCAAAAACAAAACTGCAAATATGTGCCGAAACACCAGAGATGATTCTTAGGAGAGACAGCCGGTATGCTGCGAGTACACCGAAGAAAGACAGTATCAGCGGGGAGTAACAGAAATGAGATTAGCAATAAACTTAACATCCAACTTAGGGTCTACAAGGTAGATAGAGTGAAGGGATTCTGCTGCTGTGGAAGCAAAATAACACTAGAACAGAAGAGTCATAAAAGCAGATTAGCAAGATCAAGAGGGCGTTCCTGACAAAAATAAGTCTGTTATAATTAAAGTGTATACTAGTGAGTCATGGACTGTGAGAAAAGCAGACCAGAAGAGCATCGAAGCGTTTGAGACATGGTACTATAGAAGGGTGTTAAAATGAGGTGGACTGATAAGAGATGAGGTGGTTCTCCGCAGAACTGGCGAGGAAAGGAACATATAGAGAACACTGACAAGAAGGAGGGACAGGATAACAGGATATTTGTTAAAACATCAAGGAATAACTTCCATGGTACTTGAGGGAGCTAAAAAGAGGATGAAAAATGTAACAAATAACTGAGCACGTATGTTGCAAGTGTTATTCTGAGAGGAAAACCTTAGCACATGAGAGGCGATCTGCATCAGACCAGTCAGAAGACTGATAACCACCCCCTCCCTCCCCCCCCCCTCACACACTCACACAAACACACTAACACTCAAAGAAAAGATCCTTCTTCCAATATGTGCCACGAGTCCGCCTAATTTTCAACATCTTTCTATAGCATCACATGTGAAACGCTTCTATTCTCTTGTTTTGTGGTTTTTCCACAGGTCGTGATTCATTTCAATACACTGCCGTGCTGCAAAAGTTCATTCTCAGAAATTCGTTCCTCAAGGTCGATCTTTGATGCTTCTCACTGGCGGGAATGTCGTGCGTTATTTTGCTTCCTAAGTAGCAGAATTCTTTCACTTCGTCTACCTTGTGGTTTCTATGATAAAATTTTAAAATCTTCTCAGCTGATCAGCCGAGTGGTGGCGTTGTCCTGTCGTAATGTTTCAGTAGGTTTCGCCTTCGCCTGAAGATGAACTCATTAAAATGCTACGACAAAACGACGCCACCACTCGGCTGGTCAGCCGAGAAGGTTTCATCATTGGAACGCGCCAAAAAAACCTGGAACCACATACATCGTGGTCTCAAATTTTAATGTTAAGTTTATCGCTATCCTCATTTCTCCTACTCCTCATTATCTTCGTATTTCTTCCGTTTACTGTCAAACCATTGTGAGTGCTCATTAGATTGTTCGCTCCAATTAACAGGTCCTTGAGGTCTTCCCCATTTTCAATGAAGACAGTACCGTCATCAGCGAACCTTAGGACTGAGATTCATTCTCCTTCATTTTTGTTTCAACTCCCGAATCTTTCTTTTATTTCCGTCAATTATAAATACACAGGAAATAGACATGATCTATCAAAGAAGTGTGTCATTCGTTTGGAGAGGTTGATACAAGATGATGCAGCTGCCACTACTTATATCGTTTTATGCAAGCCGGAATGATATTCCTGGTCTTCAAAACCCACGAGCGCGATTTTTATATTCTTTCGCACATAAAGCGCAAACTATTAATCCTACAGAAAAAATGAACAGGACATTTTGTAGGAAATTTAATAGTTAAATTTTGTTCTGGGATATGCTTCCGCTGGAGGCCTCGGTTTTCGAGTTATTCAAGAAAATCGTACAAAGTAACCTTCAAACGTATCCCCATATTTCCACTCAGTCCAATCGGTCAGGGGTTTTAGTGTGTTGTTCACGCACTTCCTCGCACCACTGTATAAAAAATTTGCACCTGCACGAATTATTTCCCACATTCGACCTCTTTTGCTCTTCACTGACTGGTCTTATTACGCCGCCGGCTTAGTTGAGCACTTACTGATCGTAAATTTGACATTTCTGTAAATTTTATCGAACAATTTTGTGAATTTTAGCAGCGTAAAATAAACAGCTACATCTAAGTATTCGTCAGGCCTTCTGACTACGAAATTACCGTGCTTGTAAGGGTTGACTTGGATCGATTTGTCGGAAGGGAGGGAGTTTAACGTCCTGTCGACAGCGAGATCATTAAAGACGGAGCAGAAGCTCAGCCTATGGGAGGATGGGGAAGGAAATCGAATGTGCCCTTTTCAAAAGAACCATCCTGGCATTTACCTGAAGCAATTTATGGAAATCACGGAAAACCTAAACTGGATAGCCGGACGGGGATTTGAACCGTCGTCCTCCCGACTGATCGATTTGTCAACATAATTTGTTATAGCATAATGTTTACAAAAGTCGTTTTCTTAAGTATCCTCACGGGTAGTTAGGATTATGTTAACGAAATAGCCGATTACGCTGGTGCTGAGTAGACCCAGGATAGGCCGAATGTGGGGAATAGTTCGTACAGTCGGAAATTTGGGCATCGTGGTAAGAGTGCCAAGAACAAAATACTATAAATCCTGCCTGATTATGGATGAGTGTGAGGTGGAGGTGCGTTTGAAGGTCACTTTTGCACGTTTTTCTTAAAGAACTCGAAAACCGTGGCCTGCCTTTAAAGTATATCCCAGAACAAAATTCAACTGCATTAAATTTCCGACAAAAACCTCCTGTTCATTTTTTCTGTAGGATTAATAGTTTGCGCATAGTGAGGGAGAGGATATGAAAACCCCGCACGCGGCTATTCAAAGCCGAATATAACTTTGCGGGATGCATACAACGTCATCTGCAGAGGCAGCAGAATCACCCTGTGCAATCGTCTAGAATGAGCTGTTGAATATGCCTCATGTCTGACGAGGTTAGAATGTAGCCATCGGCGGTTTCTTTTCGTTTCTGTTATTGCCCATAACTTATGCTTCGTACGCGATTAGGTAACGAAAACCGTGGGATACTTCCTAATATCATGTAGAACCTCCTTTTGCCTGGCGTAGTACACCGGCTTTACGTGGCATGGACACAGCAAATCGTTGGAAGTCTCCCGCAGAAACATTGAGCCAAGCTGCCTCTACAGTCGTCCATAATTGCACAAGTGTTGCCGGTGCAGGATTGTGTGCACGAACTGACTTCTCGATTATGTCCAAGAAATGTTTGATGGGATTCATATCGGGTGATCTGGGTGGCCACATCATTCGCTGGAATTTTCCAGAATGTTCTTCAAAGGCCCATTGTCATCCCCAAAAATTTCATCGCTGTTTGGGATCATGAGGTCCATGCAAGACTGCTGATGATCTCCAAGTAGCCGAACATAACCATTTACAGTTTATGATCGGTTCAGCTGGAACAGAGGACCCACATAAATAAAGCCCACAACATTATGGAGCCACCAGCAGCTTGCACTGCACCTTGTTGACAGCATGGGTCCATACCCTCGTGGGGTCTGCGCCACACTCGCACTCTACCATCACCACTTACCAACTGAAATCGGGTTTCATCCGACCAAACCATGGTTTTCTAGTCGTATTGGGTCCAACAGATGTGGTCACGAGCCCAGGAGACGCACTGCAATAGACGTCATGCTGTTAGCAAATGCACTCGCGTAGGTCGTCTGCTACCATTGGCCGTTCACGCCAGCTTTCGCCTAACTGTGCTAATGGGTACGTTCGTCGTACGTCCCACATTGATTTCTGTGGTTATTGCACGTAATGTTGCTTGTCTATTAGCACTGATAACTTTATGCCAATGCCGCTGCTCTCTGTCGTTAAGTGAAGGCCGTCGGTCACTGCGTTGTCAGTGGCGAGAGATAATTGCTGAAATTTGTTATTCTCAACAGTCTCTTGACACTGTGGATCTTGGAAAATTGAATTCCCTATTGATTTCCGAAATGGAATGTCATGTGCGACCAGCTCCAGCTACCATTCCGCATTCAGACTCTGTTAATTGTCGAAAACCTTTTCACATGAATCACCTGCGTACAAACGATAACTCCGCCAAGCTACTGCTCTTTAATACCATTTGTAGCCGATGCTACCGCCATCTGTATATGTGCATATCGCTACCGCATGATTTTTGTCACCTTGGTGTGTTCATGATCGAGTGAGAAATAAACAAAGTAATAAATCGAAACGTAAGCAGTAGAAATTTTGGTGTGCGGAACTAGCGACCTTCCCCGGCCCCTTGCAGTGCAGCGGCCATGTATTTACGTAGCCACTAGTTGCCGCGGCAGGTGCAGATTCGCGAGAGGCGCCAGACAGCTACGGGCGCCCGCAGCGAGCAGACTAGCCGGCCTTTCCCCGCGCTATTTACGATCTGGAATCCTGTGACTTGTAGTGCCTTCTCCCAGGCGACACTCCTCCACTTTCCTACCGATTTAGTATTCAGCTGAGGAAGCTAACTAATCAGTTCCCGTGTCACCGAACACGGGTGTGAAATTAATTGAGAAAAGGATATGATAGCCTACTACGGTGCTCACCGCTGTGCGAATAACTCATAGAGACATTAGTGGGCAGTTGGGTCTGTGATGTAGGATACGGAACCGGTCGTCTGCTTAGAGGCGGATCTCGGTGTGGCCCACAATGTTCTCTTCAGTCCAGAGTCAGGACTGAGGCAGCTCTCCACATTAGTGTGTACTGTGCGAGTGTCTCCATTTGCGTAGGACTACTGTCACCTAAATCTACCTGAACCTACTTACCAGGCGCGGATTCAGTGGGAAAGGGTACGACCCAACCAACTCCCTGCCCCCTGGAACAGTTTTAAAATAAAGTAAGATGAAACCTAATGGCCTCGAAAACGGTAAAGAATTTAATAATTACAAGCTATGTTTAACACAGGTTACTTTTCAATTGCCTGCCCGAGGTGATACCCAACATGAATGCACTGCAGAGAATATTCCAGCCAGTTAAAGACCACGATCAGTTTGGCTTTAGGAAACGTAAAGGCACCAGAGAAGCAATTCCGATGTTGTGGTTGATAATGGAAGCAAGACTAAAGAAAAATCAAAATACATTCATAATTTGTCGACCTAGAAAAAGCGTCCGACAATGAAAAATAGTTCAAGTGTTCGAAATTCTGTGGAAGAAAGGGGTAAGTTATAAGGAGAAACGGGTAACATACAATATATACAAGAACCAAAAGGGAACAAAAAAAGTGAAAGACCAAGAACGAAGCGCTCAGATTTAAAAGAGTGTAAGTCAGGGATGTAATCTTGCGTTCCTGCTCTTCAATTCATAGTCGAAGAAGCAATAATAAAATAAAGGTTCACGAGTGGACTTAAAATTCAAGGTGAAAGGATATCAGTGATAAGACTCGGTGATGACATTGGTATCCTCAATGAAAGTGAAAAAGATTTATATGATCTTTTGTATGAAAGGAACAGTCTAATGAGTACAGAATATAGATTGAGCGTAGATAGAAGAAAGACGAAAGTGACGAGAAGTAGCAGAAATATCAACATCGAGAAACTTAATATCAGGATTGGTGATCAATAAGTAGATGAAGTTAATGAATTCTACTACCTAGGCAACGAAGTAGCCCATAAGAAACGAGGTAGCGAAGATATAAAAAGCGGACTAGTACAGACACAAGGCCATTCCTGGTCAAGAGAAATCTGCTAGTATCAAAGGTAGGCTTTAATTTGTGGGAAGAAATTTCTGAGAATGTACGTTTAGAGCACAACATTGTGTGGCAATGCGAATTGGACTGTTGCAAAAGCGGAACAGAATAGATTTGAGAAGTGATGCTACAGAAGAATATAGAAAAGTAAGTGGACTGATAAGGAATGAGGAAGTTTCCACGGAATCGGCGTGGAAAGGAATATATGGAAAACACAGGCAAGAAGAAGACATCGCGGAATAACTATCATGGTACTACAGCGAGCTGTAGAGGATGAAAACTGTAGAGGAAGACAGAGATTGGAATACAGCCAGCAAATAATTGAGATTGTAGGTTTGAAGTGCAACTCTAAGATGAGTAGGTTGACACAGCAGGGGAATTCATAACGGGCTGCATCAAACCAGTCTCAAGACTGATGACTCCAAAAAAACTAAAAAAATGAAAATAAAGAAAAGACGAACAGCCACACACAGGTGAACAGTCTGAATAAAAATATTTTAAAAAGTATCATGGTTGAAAGTGGGACGACTGAAAGAAACAAAAATG
Organism: Schistocerca piceifrons; assembly: GCF_021461385.2. NCBI lineage: Eukaryota > Metazoa > Arthropoda > Insecta > Orthoptera > Acrididae > Schistocerca > Schistocerca piceifrons. The sequence goes on along the minus strand of NC_060138.1, from coordinate 394,825,578 downwards.
GTTCAAATGGCTCTGAGCACTATGGGGCTTAACTTCTGAGGTCATCAGTCCCCTAGAACTACTTAAACCTAACTAACCTAAGGACATCACACATATCCATGCCCGAGGCAGGATGAAAGAAACAGCATACCCTCTTCATCCCTCTCCCCCTCCTCCACCCCCACCACCCGCATATGTACGCTCACAATGTCTGCAGATCCCTGTTCGCAATCTCAGTACTAAACTAAATCCGCGCGGTCTAGGGGGCCTTACCACGGTTCGCGTGGCTTCTCCCGTCGGAGGTTCGGGTCATCCCTCAGGCATGGATATGTGTGTGTGTGTGTTTTGTCCTTAGCGTAAGTTGGTTTAATTTAGATTAAGTAGTGTGTAAGCCTAGGGACAGATGACCTCAGCAGTTTGGTCCTATAGGAACTTACCACCAAAAACTAAACTCAATACTGACAATTATGAATGCATATTTCAATTTTACGTCGTGTGTGCTATGACACTGCCGAAGATGGTAGAGTTTATTTTTATTATAGCAATTAAAACAATTCCATGACAGCTACGTTTCTCAAATTTTCGAAAAAAATGCTTTTAAAATGATATACACTGCCTGGCAAAAAAGTACCATGCTCGAATTTCAATGTTACTTACAATGTGTACACACTAGAGTTGGTGTGTAAATGATTATGGTTGCAATTCTCTGTGACAGGTGGAACAGCTGCCAGAGTGGATTAGTGTCATTCGTTTTTAATATAACTATTTCAGGCCTGGTAGGCCACACAAGGGGCATGAACAGTGCCAGGTGTCGTTGTCGCTAGCAGAACCCATTGTAAGGTGGCACCTTGAATGAATATTAATTTTGCACCTTACATGAGATTCTGTATGTCGTAATGAGTAGACTGATATGTCACATGACATACTTCAGTGATAGTGAGCAGTTTTCCCTATCAAAATGTACTGTAAGTCGTGCAAAAAGGTACAACACTCAACTCGACGGTATTAACACACCGAACGAAATCCTGCGTGTCAGTGAGGAAAAGGTGAAAAAAGCTGCTGGAAGAGACGCTTGAGGCAGTAACAAAATGTCCGATTGGCTGAAATAAACTCAGAAGGAGTAGAAGTGGCGAGATTACGGTGGAGTTTGAAGGTACGCCCTTTGTGATTGGTGGGGTAGTTTCCAAGAGATGAAAGGAACGCTCCCATTGCTCCAAAAAGCCGTGACGCGAAGCACGAAAGGACACAAGTGGGGGAAAGTTTGCTACGAAAGACAGAATACCGAAAACTTCCGGGACTCTCCTCTGAACCAACGACAAGTGTAGAGTATTGCGTATCACTCTTGGCGCGACGCAAAAACAGGAACTTTGTGTGAACACTGCGATCACTTTGGCTGACATTCAGCTAGAAATTAGCTGAAAAGTCGTTGGGCTCCGACAGCAGAGAAATGAAACAGCCACGTAGTTAATTGTTCTTGGGAGTACTGAGAGGAATTGAAGTATACAGGCTGCTCTATCTATCCGCGTGTATGTCGCAATATTTTCCAGACTAGGGATGAGTGCATGTTTTCTCGCCTAAGGAGAGACATAGGGATTTTCATTAACTTTTTATGAGATTTTCAGAGGGTGAGGGCAGCCATACAGCCAACAACACGCCGCAGCTAAAGGTAAATGCCGCTGGCAGAGGCGTAAAAATATTGGATCACCAGCTTGCATCCACTGTGAAAATGAGCAACCTTGAGCAATATTTTGCATATGTTGTCACAAAAACTAACCATTCTCGGTAGACTTGATTGTCATCCTAAATAGTACTGAACTTAAAACCTGGAATCGGATGATTTGACAGTGCTTCACTGTGTAGATGTGAGGAAAAACTTGTAGAGGACCTTCTATTTAAATTTGATATTGTTGTGTTTAGTGCTATTTCTGCTAATCAGGACGTAATACGTTACCTTGACAATTGTCCTGAAATTGTCATGTCACACTCTATGTAAACCATGTGCTTCATTTTCAATAATACAGTATATAAACCAACTTTGTACAGCTAAACACCGATGTGCTCTGTCGTAGAATAAGGGTCCACTCCTACCCCATTAATTTATTCTAGCGACGCTAACGCACTCACAGGGTGTTTTTGCTGGTGTCTAACGAACGTGAAAAGGAGTGGAGTGTCAGGTCGACAAACGACGTTCTGAACAGTTACACACGGACATGCACCAACTGCGCCCCACAATTAGGCATATGCACGATTTAGGCATCACAGTGGTATCGATTTAAGGTTCCCATGGCCCTACAGCAATTAGGGATCCAAATTCCACACACAGGTTAGCAAATACATGACCTACACGTATGAGGAGAGTTTTACGAGCTGGTAATGTGGCCCTTGCAAGTCCTCTCCACCGGAATAAAGAATCAAGCGCATCGTCAAACCCACGATTGTCACGAAAAGCAGGGAACACGATCAATGATGGAGATTATTAAACAGACAAAAGAATAGTGAGATATTGAGTGATCACTTTGGAGTAGTAGCAGATGCCCCGTATTGGTATGAGACAGTGTTATCAACACCTGACAAAGTTTGGAAGGAGCCTCATTGCGGGCCTCCATTTATCCAGCTGGTGAAGTCATGCAATGTCCAGATTTGTGGGGCATTCGCATCTAACAGTGGCCTCATATTCACCTGTATGGGAACGTGAGACTATGCATTGCCAGAGGAGGTGCAGTGTCACATTAACAATTGAGATCAAACTGCCAGTTTCTTTGCAAATTTGACTCTACTGTATAGACACTGAAATAACATCACGTACCATCAACCACCAAGGTTCCAGTCGACCATATCTGATCACTACACAGAAGGATAGTCGTTCTGTGCGCCAAACGTTTCGTAGCCCTTTCACATCTGTGCCTGCCATTTGATTGCGAGTAATGGTTTCCTTACAACATTCTGTGTCATGCCGCATAATTGGCCGGAGGCTACGGAATTACCGTCCGACGCGTGCGCTGTCGTAAACATCACAACAGAAATTGCTGCACTTGGCGTGGTTCTGTAACTGGTAAGCACGGACTGCTGATGATTTACACTACATTGTGTTCAGCCATGAATCAAGGTTCTGCGCTACCCTGAAGCACCATCGTCGCTGAACTGTTATGGTAGCGTATTTTTTCAAATTGTAATTTATTTAGAGTTAAGGCAAAGCATTATGCTGAGCGCTAATGTAAAGAAAAGATTGTTATTGTACATATCTTCATTACCCATCGTAATGGCTGGTGGGAACACAGCCGCCTATAGTAATCACAATAAATGAAATAGCATCGGTGCAGTTACAGTTTTATAAGTTATATTGCATCTGGTGATGAAGCGTGAGGCCTCAAAACAGATCATGTAGTAAAACTCATAACACCATAGCTGCAGCCTGGTGCTATTTCATTTACACTACTGGCCATTAAAATTGCTACACCACGAAGATGACGTCATACATACGCGAAATGTAACCGACAGGAAGAGGATGCTGTGATATGCAAATGATTAGCTTTTCAGGGAATTCACACAAGGTTGGCGCCAGTGGCGACACCTACAACGTGCTGACATGAGGAAAGTTTCCAACCGATTTCTCATACACGAACAGCAAGCAGTTAACCGGTGTTGCCTGGTGAAACGTTGTTGTGATGCCTTGTGTAAGGGGGAGAAATGCGTACCATCACGTTTCCGACTTTGATAAAGGTCGGATTGTAGCCTATCGCGATTGCGGTTTATCGTATCGCGACATTGCTGCTCGCGTTGGTCGATATCCAATGACTGTTAGCAGAATATGGAGTCGGTGGGTTCAGGAGGGTAATACGGAACGCATTGCTGGATCCCAACGGCCTCATATCACTAGCAGTCGAGATGACAGGCATCTTATCCGATTGGCTGTAACGGATCGTACAGCCACGTCTCGATCCCTGAGTCAACAGATGGGGACGTTTGCAAGACAACAACCATCTGCACGAACAGTTCGGACGACGTTTGCAGCAGCATGGACTATCAGCTCAGAGACCATGGCTGCGGTTACCCTTGACACTGCATCACAGACAGGAACGCCTGCGATGGTGTACTCAACGACGAACCTGGGTGTACGAAAGGCAAAACGTCATTTTTCGGATGAATCCAGGTTCTGTTTCTAGCATCATGATGGTCGCATCCGTGTTTGGCGACATCGCGGTGAACGCACATTGGAAGCACGTATTCGTCATCGTCATACTGGTGTATCACCAGGCGTGATGGTATGGGGTGCCATTGGTTACACATCTCGGTCACCTCTTGTTCGCATTAACGGCACTTTGAACTGTGGGCGTTACATTTCAGATGTGTTACGACCCGTGGCTCTATCCTTCATTCGATCCCAGCGAAACCGTACATTTCAGCAGGATAATGCACGACCGCATGCTGCAGGTCCTGTACGCGCCTTTCTGGATTCTGAAAATGTTCAACTGCTGCCCTGGCCAGCACATTCTCCAGATCTCTCACCAATTGGAAACGTCTGGTCAATGGTGCCCGAGCAACTGGCTCGTCACAATGCGCCAGTCACTAGTCTTGATGAACTGTGGTATAGTGATGAAGCTGCATGGGCAGCTGTACCTGTACACGCCATCCAAGCTCTGTTTGACTCAATGGCCAGGCGTATCAAGGCCGTTATTATGGCCAGAGGTGGTTATTCTGGGTACTGATTTCTCATGATCTATGCTCCCAAACTGCGTGAAAATGTAATCACATTGTCAATTCTAGTATAATGCATTTGCGCAATGAAAACCCGTTTGCCATCTGTATTTCTTCTTGGTGTAGTAATTTATTATTAATTCTTATTATTTTATTGTCAATTTTTTTTAACTGCTAGGTATCGTTAAAAGTAATGATGACAAAACATCAGATTTGGGGATGGGAGTCGGTGGGATGAGAAAAGAAAAAGAGGAATTAATAAAGTGCGACGCCACCACGCCAAAACCCTATGTTCAATCCGCTACGTACCGAAGTCAGGCCTTCGTCTCTTACAATTTTCGCTTCCGCACGTCCTCCCATTACCACACTGACGAGTTCTTGAAGCCTCACGATATGTCCTACCAACCTAGCTCTTCCTTTAGTCAAATTCTGCCATAAATTTGTTACACCCCCCCCCCCTCGCCCTCTCACCCCAGAAACCCTTTACCCCACCGCATCCACCGCACCATCCCATTTGATTCGGTTCTTCTTCTTTAATTATTTGCACTGCCCATCTAATACCCAGGATTGTTCTTTAATACAGCTTTTCAAAAGCTCTACACAGTTACAAGTTCTCATATCTTCATCATCTGTCATATTCATATGTGTGAACGCAGCTCCTTATGGTAATAGCAGTATAGGAAATAACCTCTTGTAGTCTGTAATATTCATCGTCCATGTTTCACAACGAGATTCTGTACTCCACCGATAATATTTTAGGGGTTGTTCATGGATATTTTACCGAGCGAGATGGCGCAGTAGCTAGCACACTGGACTCGCATTCGGGAGGACGACGATTCAATCCCGCGTCCGGCCATCCTGATTTAGGTTTTCCGTGATTTCCCTAAATCGCTCCAGGCAAATGCCGGGATGGTTCCTTTGAAAGGGCACGGCCGACTTCCTTCCCCGTCCTTCCCTAATCCGATGAGACCGATGACCTCGCTGTTTGGTCTCCTCCCCCAAAACAACCCAACTCAACTTAGGGATATTTTCTGAGTATTTTGGTTTAAGAGATCCGCGCTCTCTGGTAACACATTTCAGTCGTAACGCAATTATGATTTAATGTGCTTATTACTACCTTTGTTTCTGTGAAAGCACGAGGCCGTTCACTGCAACACATTTTTTCCTCGGTCAGTTCCAGTTGAAATGATTCGGAATATGTTGTGGGTCATCGTGGAATATTCCCGCTTCTGCGTCTATAGTTTCATGAAGTTCCGATAGGTGGCGGCTCTTTACGTAGCCTTCAAAATGCCGTCTGTAACGGACGTGCGTTTCAGGAAGAGAGTTGTCATTGGATTTCTTTTGGCGGAAAACCATGGCACCACAGGTATTCGTAGGTGCTTTCAGAATGTCTACGGAGATCTGGCAGTGAACAAAAGAATTGTGAAACGTTGGGCGAGGCGTCTGTCATCATCACAACAAGGCCGCGCAATCATATCCCATCTCCCACGTGCTAGCCGGCCGCACACAGCTTCGACTCCTGCAATGTTGGAACGTGCAGATACTGTCATTCGAGATGATCGAGAGAATATAATAAACACCTAGCTGCTCAACTGGACGTCTCTTTTAGTAGTACTGACACACTCGTACAACAGTTGATCTACTCAGCTGTGTCTGCCCGCTGGGTTCCTCACCGCCTAAGAAAAGACCATAAAGACCAGTGAAGGACCACTGTGCGAAATCGGTTGCGCGTTACGAGGCTGATCGTGATAATTTTTGTCAAACATCGTCACAGGTGATGAAACATTGATTCAACACTTCGAACCGGAACGGCAATTCTCCTCCGAAGAAAAAGTTCAAAGCCGCACACTCAATCGGTAAAGTCATGGCGACAGTCTTCTGGGACTCTGAAGGGGTTATTCTGTTTGATGTTATCCCTCATGGTGCAACGATCAACTCCGAAGTTCACTGTGCTGCCTCAGGAAATTGAACAAACTACTCCAGCGAGTTTGTCGCCGCAAACATGTAAACAAATTTCTCCTTCTCCATGACAAAGCAAGGTCTCACACCATTCTGCTCGCCCGAGAGAAGTTCACAAAACTTTATCGGACTGTTCTTCCTCGTCCGTACTACGCCCCGTGTCTTCCACCCTCCGATTCCCACCTGTTTGGCCCATTGAAGGATGCACTCCGTGGGAAGCAGAACGTGGATTATGGGGTGGTTATTGACGCAGTAAGACGTTGGCTCCGATCGCGACCCTTAGAGCGGTACCATGCGGGCATACAGACACTCCCAGTAAGGTGATGTAAGGCCATCCCGACGAATGGAGATTATGTTGAAAAATAGCTTTTTGTAGCCGAAAGAGTGGGGAATAATACGGTGTATCAGAATCCAGAACGGAACCAAGCTGCTTTCAGCAAAAAGTGTTGCATTACTTACTGAACGCCCCTCGTACCATCGCGACAACTATAAAGTCTGTAACACGCAACATGCGTCACAGAACACCAATGTTAGCTGTGTAAGTCCTGTGGTTTGGCTGCCATCGCTGCGAGAACGACTCAGCATAGCGTCGTTGTGCCGCCCTTCCACTACACTGAGTAAACGAGGTGCACATCGGTCAACACTTCATCAATAAACCGATGTGTACTGTTAACGTAGAAATGACACTGTCGCACCCATTACAGGAGCGAGCAGTACTGAACGCCACGCGCGGAGTGGCCGCGCGGTTTGAGGCTCCATGCACGGATTGCGCTGCCCCTCCCACCGGAGATTCGAGTCCTCCCCCGGGCAGTGGTGTGTGTGTTGTTCTTAGCATAAGTTAGTTTAAATCAGTTTAAATAGTGTGTAAGACTAGAGACCGATGACCTCTGCAGTTTGGTCCGTTATGAATTCACACACATTTGAACATTCAGTACTGAACGCAAGCTTGAGGGCGAATATTAAAGCGGACATTGCTGTTGTGAACAGCAGCTACTGTGAGCAAATGAAAAAGTTTATTTCCAAACAAAACGCACTGCGCACAACGTCGACATTTTCATTGTTGTGCAGGAATTTTCATTACAATACAAATACAAAGGTAAATGGAGATAAGAAATAAAGTGAAATTATATTCCTCTTTAACGAGCTACTGGAGTCCACCGGTTCGCTACACCAAAATGGTCAGACAATATCTCCGAACAAGCTCTGAATTGCGAGGTTGGGTTCCCCCTGAATAACGCTATACTCTCCACAAATAAAATGACACGACTCCAAACTCTCAAGTTGTTATTAGACATTGCCAAATATCTCTCTTTGAAAAGCAGTTTTCGTGCTATTACCAGTCGGTATTTTGAATACTCTCCTCCGTGTCGGTCATCGTCAGTTATTTTTCTGCTCAAATAGCGAAATTGTTCTACTGCTCATTTCCTAACCTAATTCCCTCAGCATCAGTTGATCTAATTCCTTTACACTCCATCACTATTTTGTTTATGTTCACCTCACCTCATTCTTTCGAAGTAACTACCCGTTCCACTTAAGCCTGCTGGTTTTCGTGGCAGTTGTCAATGTTGATAAAATAGTACCCCTTTAGTCCCTTCTTACACAATCAACGTTTCGGCCCCTCTACCGGGATCTTCTTCGGGTCTTCTGGTATTCCCAGTTAGCTGAATACTCGGACTGGTGTCGCGTTCACTTGTAAATGGCTGCTATCTCGCGCTTAGTCTGAAGAAGTGGGGTTATTGTATGAAATTTTTTCGGCTACTATTGCTGGACCATCGTCTTTGGAAAGACAGCGGCACAGGCAGGTAATGAGAATGTTACTAAGTTTCCTTTAATTTACGTCTATGGTCACAAACATTTTGTTAACAGATTACCGGTTTCGGTCGATAATGACCATCATCAGATCTGCAGCAAAAAATGGGAAAAACATAAATATACTCGCAGTTTTTCTACAGCTTAAAAACAATACATAGACCGTAATGAGAAGTACTACTGACAAATATATGCATTTGTGCGCTTTTAAGTATGATGAGGCATACCTGTTTTACAAAAACAAAATCCTAATGTACTGCAGCCATAGTGGCATCGTCAAACGTTAAATGCAGAATCAGCACCAGCATCGTCAAATATATATAAATAACATCATATGCACGAGTCATGTTGTCAGTAACACTGCTGTTCAAAACAAGCTGCCGTACAGTAGCCACAAGCTGTTTGTGTTGTAAGTTCACCAGATGTCGCTAATGTCGGCATACACTAGTTTTCTATAATTTTGCACAGCGAAAAGAAAAGGGGATACAATAGTTGATGTCTGTAATGAGCTTATAACGTATATAAGGCATTACAGTAATAAAAAGCAATGAAAAAGAACACGACAAAAGCAAGATTGTTAAAAATAGGAAGAGTTAAGAAACAGTAGATGACATATGCTCTAGTGCCTATATTCTAGATAATGACACAAATAATAAAAACCTTTGATAGTGCACCGGATAATATAAAACAACCATAAAACAAATGGTTAAACAAGGCACAAGGAAACAATACATAGTGCTGCACATAATCAGCGCCCTCTGTTAGTGCTAACACTAGAATTCTGCATAAGCTGGAAGTTGTTGGAGGAACGTGGCCGCCAGAGGGCCCCTTGTACCCTGCAGCACTCCGTTACAAGAAAAGAATGATAAAATTCCGTAACAGTGCATGACCCAACTTATTTGGTTAATGCAGCCTGTGAAATGAACAGAGAAGGAACAAGAAAATACTAGAGTCAAGCGTAAAACGTACGAAAACGAAGTAAATATGTGAGGCATTCAATACTGGGTGAAACTGTCAACAAACTATATATAACAGAGACATGCAGTGATTAGAGTTTCGTACACGGTTAGTGAACAGCCGCGCGCCGGAGATCAACGCCTTGTGTCCTGTGTGTGTCGTCGTTTTGTGCTTCAGTGGTTCAGTGTTATTCGTTTTTGTGCACCTCCGTTCACGTGTGACAATATTCGTCTCTGTCCAAGTGTCTGAACAAATTTTATCTTGGACTCTACGCCCGTGAACGGCTCCATGTATTTTAAAAAGTGTTTGTCTCCGTTTCTGTGTCCACCATGTCTTTTTCTCTCGATGTCTTCATTTGTATCTTGTGTGTTCTCTGAGGCCAAACAGCGGCGTAGCATGCTGCTGCTGGCCTGCCTGTTAACAGGTTTGGAAATAACAGTAAAGAAAAAAAAGCAGTGATTAGAGTAAAACATTGTTTAATAAAGCTAAGTAGGCATTGGGCACAAAGTTGCTCTGCCAGTTAAGCAGTTTTGTTGGTTCTTTATTTTTTGCTTTATAAATTTCAAGCTCCTCTAACAATTAAGAGCACGGCCTTTCTCCACTCTGTGAAGAATGTGCATACAAGTCTCAATGTTCTTTATGGAATGACAAGTTTCAGATAAATGCTGTCCCAAAGCAGTTTTGTTCCGTGGCTGTGAGTGTTCTTTAAACCTTAATTTAAAAGAGCGGCCTGTTTGACCGATATAATATTTTCACAGTTACTGCAGTCAATCCTATATACTCCAGAGCCATCAAATTTGTCATACTTCCCTTTCAGTCTATATTTTATTCGCAGTTTTAGGGTGTTGTTAGCCTGAAAGCCCCATCTGACATCAGACTTTATAAAACATTTTTCTATTTGCAGGGACATTTCGCCGTTGAATTTCATAGGAATGGTTTTCATTCTATCTTTGCCGGTTCTTTTTTGTGTGTGGGTGTGTGTCTGCAGATGCTTCTATGCCAATATGTAAACGCTTCGAACCACTGGCAGTTAAATTATATCCTGAAGTGAACAGTAGTGGTGCACAGTGGCTTAATTGGTATCTTCTCATTCACTACATCCTCACTTTGCACATGCGGCATCCCTGGAATATTCTGCGACGCGGGGTGTACGATGGGGTATAGTATCGACATGTATCATGCTGATTAGGACCCCTGCTGCTGGGCCACCCTATATCCCCGATGTGACTGGATGCAGCATTCAGGTTGGCTACTGCCAGTTTCAGGCGTCTCTGGTGGTATAATTGTGTTGGGGGGCGCACTTGGGTTTTCCATCCAGAAGGACTGGGGTTCGAGTCCCGGAAAGGACACAGCCATTTTGAATTTCCCGCCAGTTCCCTGGGGGCAGGGGAGGGAGACACGTCAGCACAGACCAGGGACAAAGACATTCCCGCCAATATTCGAAATTCCCACCAATAGGATAGATAGGTGGGGTTGGGGAGGTGCAGGTGAGGGGACCCACGTGCAGTCTGAGGAAAACACATGACATCATCTGGTGGAAGGTTGGGGTTGGGAGTAAGTAATTGATCAATTTAATTAATTTGCATCAAAATAGCACCAGTGCCACCCTTACCCAACTACTAAAGCAATGTGACGCCATTCATCAGCATTCCATACTTCCCAGTCACTGTACCGTTCTAAACACAGCCTTTTGTGTTACGGTGTAGACGGCAGCCTATGCATGGGATGGTAATTACCTAGTCCGGCCACTGCTAAGCCAATGGTGAGGAACGACACAGACTGTTACAGGGAGCCCATTACTTGTTCCCAGATGTCAAGTGTAGACGTGAGGGGGGTTCGATGAGCCTGGTGCACTATAGAGGGCTGATCCCTTGAGGAGGTCAGCAGTGGTTGAACGGCCCTTTGATGATGAGTATGCCTGCCTTCACTGTCATGCAATTAAACATCAGGCCACTGGCACATACGAATGTCCTACAAATGTAGATATTGAACAACACGACCAGCCAGCCAAATAGAGATCCATTTCGAATTACGTCAGTTGCTGATAACGCCGTCTCGTACGAGTAAAAACACAAACGACACTAATGTAATCTGGCGGCCGTTCTACCTGCAGAGAATTGCAACACCAATCATTTAAATATCCGCCGATGTTGTGTACACGTGGAAGTTACATTGACAACCGACGATGCCGTTTCGGTGCTTCACGTGTCAGGCAGTGTATTATGCGATGTTACAATGGAAAGAGTGACGGAAGATTTAGGAGGAGAGCCTCTGCGCCACCACGGCGAACGGCACAGGCGGCGGCGAGTGACGCTGAATGGAGTGTTGTATTTTCGCGGCGGGCCGCTGATTAGCGGGTCGTGTAGGAAGAAGAGCTTCCGTATCCTGGCCACTGGCTCGCAGAAGCCTGTCTCTAGCTGCAGTGGCCGCCGCCGCTCTGCCAGGACCTGGCAAACGTAAGTGCTAACTTAGCTGCATCCATTCTTGCTATGCTGGATCGCAGGACAACAGCCGGTATATATGATATACACCACTCGCCATTAAAATTGCTACACCACGAAGATGACGTGCTACAGACGCGAAATTTAACCGACAGGAAGAAGATGCTGTGATATGCAAATTATTAGTTTTTCAGAGCATTCACACAAGGTTGGAGCCGGTGGCGACACCTACAACGTGCTGACATGAGGAAAGTTTCCAACCGATTTCTCATACACAAACAGTAGTTGACCGGCGTTGCCCGGTGAAACGTTGTTGTGATGCCTCGTGTAAGGAGGAGAAATGCGTACCATCACGTTTCCGACTTTGATAAAGGTCGGATTCTAACCTATCGCGATTGCGGTTTATCGTATCGCGACATTGCTGCTCGCGTTGGTCGAGATCCAATGACCGTTAGCAGAATATGGAATCGGTGGGTTCAGGAGGGTAATACGGAACGCCGTGCTGGATCCCAACGGCCTCGTATCAGTAGCCATCGAGATGACATCTTATCCGCATGGCTGCAACGGATCGTGCAGCCACGTCTCGATCCCTGAGTCAACAGATGGGGACGTTTGCAAGACAACAACCATCTGCACGAACAGTTCGACGACGTTTGCAGTAGCGTGGACAATCAGATCGGAGACAATGGCTGCGGTTACCCTTGACGCTGCATCACTGACAGGAGCGCATGCGATGGTGTACTCAACGACGAACCTGGGTGCATGAATGGCAAAACGTCATTTTTTCGGATGAATCCAGGTTCTGTTTACAGCATCATGATTGTCGCATCCGTGTATGGCGACATCGCGGTGAACGCACATTGGAAGCGTGTATTCGTCATCGCCATACTGGCGAATCACCCGGCGTGATGGTATGGGGTGCCATTGGTTACACGCCTCGGTCACCTCTTGTCCGCATTGACGGCACTTTGAACAGTGGACGTTACATTTCATATGTGTTACAACCCATGGCTCTACCCTTCATTCGATCCCTGCGAAACCCTACATTTCAACAGGATAATGTACGATCGCATTTTGCTGGTCCTGTACAGGCCTTTCTGGATACAGAAAATGTTCGACTGCTGCCCTGGCCAGCGCATTCTCCAGATCTCTCACCAATTGAAAACGTCTGGTCAATGGTGGCCGAGCAACTGGCTCGTCACAATACGCCAGTCACTACTCTTGATGAACTGTGGTATCGTGTTGAAGCTGCATGGGCAGCTGTACCTGTACACGCCATCCAAGCTCTGTTTGACTCAATGCCCAGGCGTATCGAGGCCGTTATTACGGCCAGAGGTGGTTGTTCTGGGTACTGATTTCTCAGGATCTATGCACTCAAACTGCGTGAAAATGTAATCACATGTCAGTTCTAATATAATATATTTGTCCAATGAATAACCGTTTATCATCTGCATTTCTTCTTGGTGAAGCAATTTTAATGGCCAGTAGTGTAAATATAAAAAAAAGAAGTCAGCTGTAAATTCATCTCCAATTTATTTTGTAAGCTAACGGATACGCCAGTATACTACGCCATCAGGCACTCTGTTCTGTATAGTGGCTGAATTTTTCAATGAAAATTCAATGTCATTGGAAAGCTCATCCACTATCTAGAATAGAGGGCTGATGATTTTGAATTATATCGTCAAAACTGGTAGCCTATAAAATAAATTGGAGATGAAATTACAGCTGACAATTTTTTCTATATTTCTTACAACGTAAATAAGTGTAGCACACAACTATGGTTCAAATGGCTCTGAGCACTATGGGACTTAACATCTGAGGTCATCAGTCCCCTAAACTTAGAACTACTTAAACCTAACTAACCTAAGGACATCACACACATCCATGCCCGAGGCAGGATTCGAACCTACGACCGTAGCGGTCGCGCGGTTCCAGACTGAAGCGCCTTTAACCGCGTGGCCACACTGGCCGGCAGCACACAACTAGCTTCGCAGCCTGTACACCTATATCTATTGCCAACTTCCCCCTTCCCTGTTTCATTCGCGTGAGCAATCATATCTCTAATTTCTCGGATTTTATCGTAGTTGTCATTTTGCGAGACGTATTTGGGGTAAGTGACACGTTGCCCTCTCTTCCAGGATCGTGCACTGTCGGAATCTCAACAGCAAACCTCTCCGCGATAAACAACGTCCCTCTTCTAGCGTCTGCTACTGGAATTTGTTGACCATCTCCGCAACACTTTCGCGTAGAGCAAATGATCCCTTGACAAAACGTACTACCTCTTCGTCAGATCTTTTCTATTAATCCAACTTTGTAAGCGTCCCAGACTGATGAGTAATACTCAAAAATCGGTCGATCAATCGGCTTGTAAGCCCCTCCTTCCGTGGATGAACTACATTTCCTTAAGATTCTTGCAACATGGCAGCTATTTTCCTACAATTTGTTTTCTGTGGTCATTCCAGTTTACGTCGCCCCCTTCTGCTACTCTTGGTTCTTTATTGTTCCTTTTTTTAACAGTAGTTACTGTTTGTCGTAAACTGTGCAATCGTGAAACAATAGATTTCTTTGACTACTTACGCGCATTACGCTACGTTTGTTTACATTTAGGGTCAACTGTCAGCCTCTGCACCATTCTCTCCAGGTCTTCCTGCAATTCACTACTTTCTTCTGGAGTTGCCAATTTCTTACACACTGACGGAAGAAAGTGGCAACACCAAAAGAAGTTGTGGGACATAAACGGAAGTTGGTTGACCCGTTTTAACATTTGAAAGATGATGTCAACTTAAATTTCGCTTCACTCGCATAAGAGTGGCGCTAGTAGTGGCAGTATGAGGCTGTAAACCAGGTACGCTGTAGCAGTCGTGAGCATTAGTTACCTTTGAGATTGGACGTATGGCTTAATGCTAGTCAAGAATGCCTTTACGGTGACAAAGACGCCATTATCAGCACCTCCCCGAGTTTGAATGGGGTCTTGTAATAGGGCTACTACACGCGGGATGTTCCTTCTGTGATTCTGCAGAAAGACTTGGCAGGAATGTGACGACTGTACATAATTGCTGGTAGCGATGGTCACGAGAATGAAGGGTCGCAAGGAGACCAGGCTCTGGACGGCCTCGTGGCACTACCAAGATGGAAGACCATCATGTTCGGTGTATGACTCTAGCGCATCGTATTGTTTCTGCAGCAGCAATATGAGCAGCATTTGGCAACCACAGTCACACATCGAACTGTTACAAATCGGTTGCTTCAAGGACAGCTCCGAGCCAGACGCCCTGTGGCGTGCTTACCATTGACCCCAAACTACCACCGTTTTCGACTTCAGTGGTGTCCAGTGAGAGCTCACTGGAGGACAGGAAGAAGGTATGTTCTGTTTTCTGACGAGAGCTGGCCCTGTCTCGGAGCCAGTGATGGTCGTGTGTTGGTTAAAAGGCTTGAAACCAACCTGTCTCGGTAATAGACACACTGGACCTACACCTAGAGTTGTGGTCTGAGGTGCACTCTCGTGCTTATCCCACGCAACCTGACTGCAAAATTGTACGTCAACCCGGTGATTCGACTTGTTGTGCTGTCATTCATGAACAGCATTCCAGGTGTTGTTTTCCGAGAGGGTAACGCTCGCCCACATACCGCCGTTGTAACCCAAAATTCTATACAGAATGTCGACATGTGCCTTGGCGCGCTCGATCGCCAGATCTGCCTCCAATTGAGCACATATGGAACACAATCGGTTGATAGCTCTAGCGGCATCCACTAACAGCATTGACCATTCCTGTATTGACCAACCAAGTGGAACAGGACTGGAACTCCATCCCATAAACTTCGTCCCAGAACCTGTACAACACAACGCATGCATGTTTACATGCTTGCATTCAACATTCTGGTGGTTATACCGGCTGCTAATGTACCAGCATTTGATGTTTGCAAAGGCTAATCTCGCGCTTACATTAACCTGTGATCCTGCAATGTTAATGACTTAAATATGTTACCTAGGCAAATGTATTCCCGAAATTTCATTACTCTACATTACTTATTTTTTGGTGTTGCTGTATTTTTCACGTCTGTGTAGATAATCGCATCATCTGCGGACAGCCTTGTGCAGCTTATCCTTCATAGATATTCCAAGCAGTACTGGTCCTACCACAGTCCCTCTGGGACTTTTACCTAACCATAGTTGCTGTAATGACACCATGATCACTAATCTCTACACTGACAGCGTCGATAAGGTCAGGCCTTTTTGTAGCTAGAAGGGCTGTGGAAATAGCTGCTCAAGACAGTGAAATCGGGAGTTACCAGGCTCAGGGAAATGACATGGAAGGACTAGGCCCCTTTACCTAACGCCATTTAGCCTTAGACAACATTTATTTTAACATTTTTTAGGTAACAATAGGTCGGCTTTGAAAAACGGTTGTGAAAATTGAAGTTGATTTGACATTACAAACATGAAGGCGTTCAAAATAGTGAATGAGAGAGTCGTTGAATTACAATAATAATAACCTCAAAGCAATTCAAGAAATAAGACTTTAACAATGTTGAACCTTTTAAAATTTTAAATTAAACCATTTTAAAAAAACCGGACAATTAAAATAATTGAAGTAGTTCTAGATAAATTTCTTCAGAACATTAGGCAGAGCTAACAAAAGGTTTACACCAAAAGATTCGCAATAAACTTAGAACAAGGATACAATATGTAATAAACGTAAAAAGGGAAAAATTCTTGTGCGAAGCCAGTTAATCGAAGGCCTCTTGGCCGACGACAAAATTTCGTTTACAGTGCAACTCAGATAACATAAGATACCCAACTTCAGCACAGACAGCCAGGACGTGCGAATTGAAACAAACAGCAGGCCGCGATAGGAAAAGCTCGAAAGCCAGCACACGGCCAGGCCCACGCGGCAAGAAGTCGCCGACACGGAAGTAAAGTTATGGTTTAACCATTATTGCACTTATATAGGGTTTCTAATAAGTTGATACGCTCTAGGAAATAAGCTTCGCTAACAGAAATGGTTCAAATGGCTCTGAGCACTGTGGGACTTAACTTCTGAGGTCATCAGTGCCCTAGAACTTAGTACTACTTAAATCTAACTAAACTAAGGCCATCACACACATCCATGCTCAAGGCAGGATTCGAACCTCGGACCGTAGCCCTTGCGCGGTTCCAGACTGTAGCGCCTAGAACCGCTCGGCGACACCGGCCGGCTTTCGCTAACAGAGAACTACAAAAAGGGAGCTGTAATTTCTTCCAGGAAGAAATACAATAAACAACCCGCTAGGGTCTTACCATTATCCGGAGCTCACATCTTGCCTGAAGGTATGGGTAACAGTAATACCAGAGTGCCCAGCAGCTTCTAAAACATTTAAAACTTACAACAGGTGGTTCTCTTGCATATAAATTTCAAAACAAACATATTTTTTTAAAAAAAAGCCGCAGGCCACGATATAGCTATGCGTGACAACTGAGCACATTAAATAATCATAACATTAATCGTGGCAAATGTTTTGAGAGAGAACTCTGGCTAGCAGATTAAGACGTTACTTCAAAATCACACAGAACAGACAGGGCAATACACTATTCCTAAACTCACAGAACCAAGCAACAAGGCATGGTTCAAAAAAATGGCTCTAAGCACTATGGGACTTAACATCTGAGGTCAGCAGTCCCCTAACTAATTTAAGGACATCACACACATCCATGCCCGACGCAGGATTCGAACCTGCGACCGTAGCAACAGGGTGGTTCCGGACTGAAGCGCCTAGAACCGCTCGGCCTCAGTGGCCGGCAACAAGGCGTGCACGATGGCTCAATGAATATAGACACAAATATGTCTTCAAACAGCTTGCGGAGCGGGAAATCGGTGCACGGAGCTGAACAACTAGCCGCGCACAACATAAGCGAACCAGACCTTTACTTCTGTCCGGTCCTGTTGAAGAACAGGGAACGGCGACCCGGAAAATATGTGCCGATCCGCACCGCGCGTCCGTCGCTCCAAGCACTGCTGCTGCCCCCGGCTCCACGCTGTGCGAAAACTACCCGTCAAGTGCAGGCGCCGCTCTCTTCGGAGACCTCCCTCTGTAACCGCGACTCTAGCGACCGCTTTTGAAGACTAAACGAGGCTGCGACAAACGCACAAGGGAATAATCCGCGTTATGGATAGTGAAACGAGCCGCCACGGCTTAGACAGTTTTCGGAAAACGTGTACAAAACTGCTTCAAAAGGCTGCCTATACGTGCCACCTGCAACGAATCGACAGACGTCCCAGTCAGTGGGTTAAAGTCTCATTCAACTAATATGATATGATCTGGATGTTTCTTCGCTACTGAGCGTAGACTTTCTTTGAATGACTAAATCTGACCTGATGGAATCGAGTGGCAGGTAAAAACATCCTATACTTGAGTTTACCTAGGTATGTTACATGCGTCCAGATAACAATACAGCTACACTCGATTTCGATCTCGATAGATAAAATATTTTCGCCGACTACAACGAACACCCTGCCCCTATGGCGCCTAACCTGTCTTTAAAGACGTACATTCCGTGCCTCGCTAAATATTTCAGAGCTTTCTATTCAGTCAGCTCTCGGTTCTGAGAATAACTTGAGCACGACAAGTTTCCTGAAGGGTAGTAAATTCAGGAACTTTGTTACGAATACCTCGACAATTTACTGATAAAATTTTGACAGTAGAAGTATCTTTGTACGCTGCCGGATTTCGCTCTCTGCGTGTCGATTGACGAGCGTTCACGAGAGAACCTCAAACTATACTTTTGCCTACAAAGCCATTACATGGGTTTCACAAATACTCTGCTACCCGAGTGGCTGTTTCTTTGGATAGCGCATCCCCGACCTATCAAGAGGAGTCTAAAATTCTCCACTCGATAACGCAGGTCCATTATGCTGCAGCCAAGACTGTCACAGAATGGGGGGGGGAGCCTTTAGTTGAGACACTCGGCTCCAAACCAAAGGAAACCAGTGAGTGCCGGGAACGATGCTGCAAATTGTGAGCTCTGCTTGCACACCGTGAGCGAGGCCAGCAGTCTTCACCACCTCAGCCGGCCGCCTGTACGAACTGAGTATAGCCTCAGAACCCTAGTTGATACCTCTGGACTGAGATGGTATAGCCACCGAAGGGAACATCACCTCAGTATGCCGGCCGCTGTGGCCGAGTGGTTCCACGCGCTTCAGTCCGGAACCGCGCGACCGCTACGATCGCAGGCTCGAATCCTGCCTCGGGCATTGGTGTGTGTGATATCCTCAGGTAAGTTAGGTTTAAGTAGTTCTAAGTTCTAGGGAACTGATGACCTCAGATGTTAAGTCCCATAGTGCTCAGAGCCATTTGAACCATCACCTCAGTGTGGAGAGAAATGAGGGCAGAGTGGACAGAGTTTTCAAAGTTATCTCTCCCCGTTTTTCTTTTGCGAGGAGTTTAATACACATAATATGCTACGGGGCTCTATTACCGTTGATATGAAAGAGAAACAATTTCCAGTCAGTTATTTAAGAAATTATTGCTATCGTTCCTTTATAGAGAGACTGTCTGCCCCTTTGGTTGGTCAGCGTGTATCATTTCCATGCGGAGGACCATACTCAACTATCACGGATATTTTTTTTGGTGAGAAAACTGGAAAGGGGTTACATTCGGTCTCGTGATTTCAAATGAGGAGCTACTTGAGAGAGAAGTGGCGACTGCAAAGTCTGAAAAGTTAATAACGGCCGGAAGAGCGGCGTTATGGACCCCACACTCTCCATACTACGACCTAATGGCGCCATTGGCAGAGGACGACACGGTGTCCCGTCGGCACTAAACCCTCGATTAGGGTTTCTTATGTATGTTTATGTGTCAGTCGCGTCATGCTTCTTTTATTTCTCAATCTTCTTCAGCGGATCTGTAATAGATAATTTGGTGTTATAT
Organism: Schistocerca piceifrons; assembly: GCF_021461385.2. Classification (NCBI taxonomy): domain Eukaryota; kingdom Metazoa; phylum Arthropoda; class Insecta; order Orthoptera; family Acrididae; genus Schistocerca; species Schistocerca piceifrons. The sequence continues at coordinate 394,805,833 of NC_060138.1, read as the reverse complement.
TCAACATCAGATATGTAACAACCTTATGCTGAAAACCTGTGAACATTCTAAATTCTATCGTTAGCTTCCCTTTGCAGGGTATAAACGACTATTGGTGCACATGTTTGCCGGAAGCTTTTAATAAGCTACAAAATGATAGTTCAAATGGCTCTGAGCACTATGGGACTTAACTTCTGAGGTCATGAGTCACCTAGAACTTAGAACTACGTAAACCTAACTAACCTAAGGACATCACACACATCCATGCCCGAGGCAGGATTCGAACCTGCGACCGTAGCGGTCGCGCGGTTCCAGACTGTAGCGCCTAGAACCGCTCGGTCACTTCGGCCGGCTAATAATCTACAGAAAGAGGTTACAGGGAATAACTATGATACAAAAATTGGTCATAATTATATTTTCTCGTCTCCAGCATTACTGGCATATATAAAACCAAATCAGGTATTAAAGGCAGCATCAGAAGGATCATAAATAAAAAAGGCATTACGCATATGACCAGCGCTGTTGAATAACCTTTTATTTTGATACAGACAGCTTTGAGTTAAATGAGAAAAACCATTCTTACGAAATTACTCTCCACAACAGTACTGTAATTTTCTTTCTATATTGAGACTGTCTGAGACGAAATAAAAGGTTATCCAACAGTGATGGTCAATGAGTAATGCGATTTTTTATTTATCGACATTGTGAGAGAGCAGTGGAAGATAGTTTTCATGCTTCGCTTTGATGCATATTGCCTTGCATACGGATGTGGGAAGTACACTTGCGTCAGTCACCTCTTTCCGCTTCCGGAGGCATCGAATGCACAGAACTGCCTTACAGCGTTTCACAGACAGAAATGTTCTACTTCCTCAAACTTTATAATGTATCCCTTCAGCAGTCTCCAGGGTCACATCGCTTGAAGGACAAAGCAGTGCCGCGCGGGATTAGCCGAGCGGTATAAGGCGCTGCAGTCATGGACTGTGCGGCTGGTCCCGGCCGAGGTTCGAGTCCTCCCTTGGGCATGTGTGTGTGTGTGTGTGTGTGTGTGTGTGTGTGTGTGTGTGTGTGTGTGTGTGTGTATGTGTGTGTGTGTGTGTGTGTGTGTGTGTGTGTTGTCCTTAGGATAATTTAGGTTAAGTAGTGTGTAAACTTAGGGACTGATGACCTTAGCAGTTAAGTTCCATAAGATTTCACCCACATTTGAACATTTTTTGACAAAGCTGTAGAGTACCGCTTTAAAAAATTACTTTTACATTTCCCTCTCGATTGTATGTCTAGGTGAGCAGAGTACTGTATGTTTATTTAACTTAATTTTAGAATAGGTTGTTACGAGTAGTAGGTGCAAGATACACTGATGAGTCAAAACGTTATCACTATCTGCCTAACAACGTGTTGATCCACCTCTGGAACGGAGTACAGCTGCGATTCAGCGTCGAATGGATCTGATGTGGTAGGTTTCCGGAGGTAAATGGCACCTGTTGTCTGAAGCAAATCTCGCGTAAATTGCTGGCCGGTGGTTTGTGGCGTGGATTTGGCGCCAGACAGCAACCGAGGTGTGTCAGATCAGGCAAAATTAGTTTCCAAGACTCAAACTACTGTGGCGCTATTCTGGTCTTGTCACACGGTCAGTTATCCAGTTGGAAGATTTCATCGGCGTCGGGGAAGACATCAAGCATTAAGGGATTCCAGGTGGTTCACAATAGTGTTCACGTATTCCACAGCTGTAATCGTACACGAACCTTTAATTACGACCAGCGGTCCCATAGAAGCAAGGTGAATGTCCCCCATAAGGTAATATTGCCCCCCACTGGCCTGCGTCCGTGGTGTGGTTCCTGTTTCGTGCAGTTGTTTGCCTGAATTACGGCTGTCTCGGCCCTCGTTCCCAGCTGAAATATAAAAGAATTTGTATAATGCATCAAGTCTACATGACAATAAAATTAGATCAATTTTATGACATACAGAAGTACTTCTTCCCTTTTAGCGAGAGGTAAATACACTACTGGACATTAAAATTGCTATACCAAGAAGAAATGCAGATGATAAACGGGTCTTCAATGGACAAATATATTATACTAGAACTGACATATGATTACATCTTCACGCGATTTGCGTGCATAGATCCTGAGAAATCAGTAGCCAGAACAACCACCTCTGGCCGTAATAACGGCCTTGATACGCCTCGGCATTGAGTCAAACAGAGCTTGGATGGCGTCTACAGGTACAGCTGCCCATCCAGCTTCAACACGATACCACAGATCATCAAGAGTAGTGACTGGCGTATTGTGACGAGCCAGTTGCTCGGCCACCATTGACCAGACGTTTTCAATTGGTAGAGGCACGGGTCTTAACACATCTGAAATGTAACGTCCACTGTTCAAAGTGCCGTCAATGCGAACAAGACGTGACCGAGACGTGTAACCAATGGCAACCCATACCATCACGCCGGGTGATACGCCAATATGGCGATGACGAATACACGCTTCCAACGTGCGTTCACCGCGATGTCGCCAAACACGGATGCGACCATCATGATGCTGTAAACAGAACCTGGATTCATCCGAAAAAATGACTTTTTGCCATTCGTGCTCCCAGGTCTGTCGTTGAGTACACCATCGCAGGCGCTCCTGTCTGTGATGCAGCATCGAGGGTAACCGCCGCCATTGTCTCCGAGCTGGTAGTCCATGCTGCTGCAAACGTCGTCAAACTGTTCGTGCAGGCGGTTGTTCTCTTGCTAACGTTCCCATCTGTTGACTCAGGGATCGAGACGTGGCTGCACGATCCATTACAGCCATGCGGATAAGATGCCTGTCATCTCGACTGCTAGTGATGCGAGGCTGTTGGGATCCAGCACTGCGTTCCGTATTACCCTCCCGAGTCCACCGATTCCATATTCTGCTAACAGTTATTGGATCTCGACCAACGCGAGCAGCAATGTCGCGATACCATAAACCGCAATCGCGATAGGTTACAATCCGACCTTTATCAAAGTCGGAAACTTGATGGTAAGCATTTCTCCTCCTTACACGAGGCATCACAACAACATTTCACCAGGCAACGCTAGTCAACCGCTCTTTGTGTATGAGAAATCGGTTGGAAACTTTCCTCATGTCAGCTCGTTGTAGGTGTCGCTACCGGCGCCAATCTTTTGTGAATGCTATGAAAAGCTAATCATTTGCATATCACAGCATCTTCTTTCTGTCGGTTAAATTTCGCGTCTGTAGGACGTCATCTTCGTGGTGTAGCAATTTTAATGGTCGGTAGTGTATTTTGTCAAAAAATACTGTAAAACTGATATGTTCAACAAAACATTTCACATCACCGACAGTGGACACAAGAAAAAGTTCACGAGTCTAAAATAACACCAAAACTCATTATTAACCGTAATTACGAAACATTAGGCATACTCAATACCCATCATGTGCTCATATCATTCTTCATCTATATGAATGTCTTCTTTTTGTAAGGAACTAAATGAAAATAACCTCACATAAGAATGATTTATCAACATGTTTCCTAGAGATGGTAACACAGGCGTTTTAATTTGGCAGCGTTCGGTCAAGGTGTCTTCGGGTTAACTATTTCCATTTCCGTCAGTTTATTTATCGTTATAGTGTTTTCTCTAGTTCATGCAACTGTTCTTCTTGCAGCAGCAAATGTATGTTCAGTGTGCCAAAACATAATCGAACTTCTGGACGAAGTTTCTCAGATTACGCACCAACTCAGGTTTCCAAAAAAAAAAAAAAAAAAAAAAGGAAGACTGTTTTCAACGTTCCGTTGACATCGAGGTCGTTCGAGGCCGAGCACACGCTCGGATCGTGTCAAGGATGAGGAACAAATCGGCCGTGCCCTTTAAAAGGAACCGTCGCGAAATTCGCCTAGAACGATTTAGGGAAATCACTGAAAACCTAAATCTGGACGGCAGGACGCTGGTTTTAAACGTTGTCCTTACGAATGCCAGTCAAGTTGTAAGTAGGCTGTTTAGGTTTTTATGTTGGTAACGCCACGTAGCGCTCTGTTTGAAAATCACTGACTGTGCTGTGTCCAGTCTGTGGCTGGTTGGACTCATTGTTGGAATATTCGCTATTTTAGTGTTGGGCAGTTGGATGTGAACAGCGCATAGCGTTAGGCAGTTGGAGGTGAGCCGCCAGCAGTGATGGATGTGGAGAGAGATATGCCAAAGTTTTGAGCGGACGATGTGGACGTGTGTCCGTCAGAAAAAGGAAATTTGTTTAATTGGATGTCACAAAATTATAATGACTTTTGGACGCTATTAAGGTAAAAACATTGTTTGTTCTCTAAGAAAATCTTTCATTTGCTAACTATGCCTATCAGTGGTTAGTGCCTTCAGTAGTTAGAATCCTTTATTTAGCTGGCAGTATTGCCGCTCGCTTTATTCCAGTAGTTCGAGTAACGAAGATTTTTGTGAGGTAAGTGATCCATGAAAGGTATAGGTTATTGTTAGTCAGGGCCATTCTTTTGTAGGGATTATTGAAAGTCAGACTGCGTTACGCTAAAAATAATATTGTCAGTTTAGTGATGATCAGAATAAGTAAAGAGAGAACTGTCTGCGTACGTTCAGTTTTACTCAGCTGTCTTTGTATCAAATAACGTAGAAATTTACTAGCACAGTAATTCATAATCTTTCTAAGGTGACGTTTCAAAGTTTGATAACCACTGCGCCATCTCGCTCGGTTCCATGTCCCCATTACCCGAATATATGATTGCTGTGTCAACTGTGTGTAATGTAGTGCTTATGCATCCGTAGACAACATACGTGTAGGAATCATGACAAATTTTTATCACAACTACAGAAAAGGGTTCATCTTAAAATCTTACCTTCCCACACATCACTATTAGAATTCTCTGTCTTGCACAAATTTTGAAACCTTCGAGAGGCGTAAGGTATACGAAAGAATAACTTTTTACTTATCTTCATTATCTCGTTGTTGTTGTCGATGGCTCAAAGTCTTGTCTACGGGTACGTTCTTGCGATCTTGTAGGTTCTTGATGACGTAAATAACTGATGAAGATTTGTCTGTATTATTGTTGAATTTTATTCTTTGTCACATCTTTCAACATCACACCGTTTTTACATTTTCCACATTCAAAAAAGCCAATAATTACACTGTTGGTGACAAACTTAGACATACTTTACAAGTACGACTTGTCATATATATTCGACCTCGTACGCAAGATAAATGAGACAGAGGAAATACCTTCAGACTTGAGGAAGAATCTAATAAATCCAGTTCCAAGGTAGGCAGTTGCTGACGGATGTGAATACTATCCAACCAACAGTTTAATAAGTCATGGTCGCAAAATACTGACATGGATTATTCACAGAAGAACAGAAAAACTAATAAAAATTAACCTCGGAGAAGGTCAGTTCGGGTTCCGGAGATATGCATGAAAATGAAGGGAAAAAGTTACCCTACGTCTTATATTAGAAGATATTTTGAAGATATGCAAACCTGTGTTTGTAGCAGTTGTCGATTTCGAGAAAGTTTTGACAGTGTGTACTAACCCAAGATAGCAGAGATACAATAGAGAGAGCGAAGGTTTGCCTACAACTTGTGCAGAAACCAGACTGCAGTTGGTTAGTTGGTTGATTCGGGAGAGGGGACCAAATAGCGAGATCATTGGAGCCATCAGATTAGGGAAGGATGGGGAAGGAAGTCGACTGTGCCCTTTCACAGGAACCATCCCGGCATTACCCTGAAGCAGTTTAGGGAAATCACGGAAAACCTAAATCAGGATAGCCGGACGCGAGTTTGAACCGTCCTCCTTTCGAATGTGAGTCCAGTGTGCTAACCACTGCGCCACCTGGCTCGGTACAGACTGCTGTTAAAAGAGCTGAAGGACATGAAAGAGAAGCAATAGTTAAGAAGGGAATGAGACAGAATTGTAGCCTGTCCCCTACGCTGTTTAGTATGTACACTGAGCAAGCAATAGAGAGAACCAAAGAGAAATGTGGAAAGGGAATAAAGTTCATGGAGGAGAAGTGACAACTTTGACGTTTGCCGAAGAAACTTTAATTCTGCCACAGATGGCATTGGACTTGAAATAGGAGTTGAACGGAATGGATAGTATCTTGAAAAGAGGTTATTTGATGAACATCAACAAAAGTGAATCAAGTGTACTAGAATGTAGACGAATGAAATCAAGCGATGGAGAGGGAATTACAAAATGAGACACTAAAAGTAGAAAATGAGTTTTGCTATTTGGGCAGAAAAATAACTAATGATGGACGAAGTAGAGAGGATAAAAAATACAGAATGGCAGAGTAAGAAAAATATTTCCGAAAAAGAGAAATCCGTTAACATCGAGGATAAATTTAAGTTGGTGAATCTTCCGGGTTGTGTAGCCTTAGTCCTCGAAACTTCATTGTTCCTGACGTTTCTTCCAGAGCTGCATTGAAAATCTTTATAGATGTGACTGGTTGCAAGGTAACCGTTAGCTAAAGTCTTTCATATGATTCGTTTAAGTGTTTTAGGCAGTATTTCCTGAAGGTATGGAATGTGGCCTTCTACAGAAGTGAAACGTGAACGACAAGATGACAAGAAGATGATAGAACGTTTTGCAATGTGGTGCAAGGGAGAGAATGCAGATCTCTACTGAGTTTATATGCTGAACAGAATGGGGAAGAACGCAATTAATGGCACAAATAAGCTAAAAGCAATAATCGGATAATAAGACACATTCTGAGACACTGAGGAATCGTCGATTTGGTAATGGGTGGATATGCGTGGGGAGTAAGAATTGTAGATGAGGACCAAGGCTAGAATACAGTGAGCAGGCTCGAATGAACATAGGCTGTAACGGCTATCTGCATGTCTGTCATGCAGAGGCTTGCGCAGGCTAGCTAGCGTGGAGAGCACCGTCAAATCAGTCTGTACCGAACGTCACGATAGGGCGTATTGAACCTAATCTTCCCAAGACAAGTGAATCAATAAATAAAATATGTAAACAAATAGATCGTCTACAAACCATCTGGGCGAACCTGTTATTTCAAATAATATTTTATATTAATCGCCATCCACATTTAAATTTAGTAACTGCAACCCTCACATACACATTTTATCAATCCCGAAAATCATCTGTGGAGCAGAAGAAGTTAGGAAATAAATGTGACATCAGTTTGTTTCAAATGTTTCTTTGTCTGCCAGTAACTTTAAATCATAAGTTAGGGTCAGATACTTCATTGTCTTCTGTGTAACTGTCGGGTTAAATTGTGAAAAGCTGGGATCGTTATTATTCCTTGCGCTACACTTATGATTACTATTATTAATTTCAATTTTTCACCGATTTCACCACATGTACTGTAAGGCTGTTGTCGGTATGTTATTCTTTTTTTTAAGTTGCCAACATGAAGTTACAGAAAGTACACTAGGCATCATCTATAAACCACGTTTCTGAGCAGTGAATACGTTGACTATTATATGAACTGACATCAGTGGATGGAAGTACGTACAGTAAGAGAATTGTGTGGCGCTTTGGTTTTCTAAATTGGATACCAATGGGGTGAAAGTTGATGAACTTATAAGAGCTGAGGTCTTTTCTGTAACTGCAGATATGTGGATATGATTTATGCTCATCTTGAATTATGCTATGGAAACGACAGACAAAATGATCCTTTAATATCCTGTAGGCACAGTACAGACATGCTGATCCATCGATAGATGAGTACGGTCAGGAATCAGACGGCAAAGAGTAAATGGAATAGCTGTCAGGCGCACGCATCAACAGGCCACCTAATTAGAGCACATCATTTTTCAGAAGTACGAGGCGTAGTGAGATGTACGTCCTTATATTTCGCTTTCTTGCCATGGAAACAAGCAAAACAAGTGGGATTCGACCGCAAGAAGACGTGTTCCGTCCCGAAACTATCAAGCTTCCAGGCACGACCAACGTCGTTAACTCAGCAATTACAGTTCACGCTTGTGTCTTCTCCACGAGCCGTGAACTTTCTATGCTGTTTTTGCTCATTTATTTTTACTTATTATTTACCTGTTTCAGCCTTAGGAGGATCGCGATAGAAATGAAGTAGCATCCGGTTCAGTATTTTTCCAATTTATGGCGCGCTGTACGATATGTCGCTGAATGATCAACAATCGTCTGTTACTCAACAGTAGCGCCTCACACTAACAACATTCGACTAACATATCGCTTTGTCCTGCTGTCTTTAACGTATCTGCATCTTATGTTGAATATTGCATTTTCAATAAAACGCTTTAAATCACAAATATCAGGAATAGGTAAATGGAAACACCACATGCTACATCATGTTTGCGGATGATATAGAAATGGTCGCTGACACCGAAATGAACATGCAGAACGTGGTGTATAAGCAAGTAGTCGAATATCTTGGAATAGTATCAGTTGCGGTCTGAGATAAGCAACAGTAATATCGTTGTAGCTAGAAAAGAAAAACAAAAGCATCAGCAAATATTAAAATCTGAAGAAACAAAATAAAGCAAGTAAACAAACTTTGTTACCTAGGATCCATCATTTATAGGTGCTCCGTGCATATTAGAAGAAGAACTGCTGTGGCGAAAAGAGCATATGCAGGCAGGAAACGGGTTTCAACCAAGTTTTAAGCAACAAGAGAAGATATAATGTTGTCAATAATTGCGATTGGACTACTTTACTGTATGGCTTCGAAAATTTGAACCAATCTTTACTTCAATTTCCCAGCCAAAATAAATAAAGTAGACTAACATAACCATTCTCTAATGCATCTGGAGGGGTGCACTTGGGCTTTCTGTCTGAAAGAACCATGTTTTGACTCCCAGAAAGGGCATCGCCATTTTTAATTTCCTGCCAATTCCCAGGTGTGAGTGTCGTTGGGGGTAATTAATTGATGAATTTAATTAATTTGCATATAAAGTTGACATCTATTTGATATCAAAATTTTACCCAAAGCCCCAGCACCCTACAACTAATGATATGTAAGCGATGTATTGTGCTTCTTACTACAAAAGTGCTGAAGTAGAAGGAGGAGGGAGTCTTCTCAGTCCACAGAAATTCAAATAGCTCTCACTGGTCATCGTAATAGACTGCTCAAAACAGAACGAGATAGTCAAATTTGGACCTATATATTTACGAATTGAATTTGAATCTTCCTGAAACACACTCCAATGTATGCTTTGGTTCTGCATGACGGTGTGATTAACGACTTAAAGCTCATCGGTGCTGTGCAACATGCTGTATAAATGAACAGGTGTTGCTGCATATCCAGGGCATTCCACAATGGCACCTCAAGGTGTGAACATCATTGTAGATGCCCAGGGTTTCTATGATGATGAGCATAGACAGTTCATATTTAATGATGTTGCATTCGTCAATACACAGAAGATGCCGGAATAGTAGAGACGTTCTCAGTAAATATTGCATCACTGAGGTCTTCCATCCCTGCTCATCACCAGCATTTTCAATTGTACATATGGATGTTTGTGCCTGAGTGGGTGAACGTTTTGCCTCTTGCACTTTGGAAGACTGACTGCAATTTAACTGAATGATCTACAGTTCCAGCACATGCATTTGTCATCGTGAGTTGTGAAGTGTAGCTTAACCCCATCCTGCTGCGTCTTCATTATTTGATGAAGCGTTTTTGTCTGAAACTTCCTGGCAGATATCATCACTTTCCAAGCACTGTGCAAGTGGCTATGCATAATTACAACTATTAAACCTGTTAAACTCCTCCTCCTCCAGCACAGACATCTCACACATTGAACACACAGTACACAGTGAACAATTACGTCTGTCCTCTTGGGAAGCATACCACACATTGAGCGAATTTCCTGCCATTTTTTCTCCAGGCCGCCATCATGGATTATGTCACAGGAGGGGTGGGGGAGGGGGCGGGAGAGGAGGGGAAGAGGAGCAGTAGGGGAAGGGGAGAGGAGCTGTAGAGGAGGGGGAGAGGAGTAGTAAGGGAGAGGGAGGGGAGGGGAGAGAAGGCCAACTGCACCCTCTGGCCGTAGTGCTGTGAACAAGATCAGTTGACCTCCCGACCTCAAGATGAACACACTGGATGTAGATACTGTCTAGTGCTCAATCAGTGGCAACTCAGATTGTTTAAATAAACAGTATACTGCACTGCATACAAAACAAAGTCTTACATGTATCCTATCCAGCAGCCCAACCCAGATTGAGTCCTTATCACGCCAATTTCCAGATGGGGGAAGGGACGGGATGGGAGGGGAAGGGGGAGGTGGAGGGGGAGGGGAAGGAGGGATGGGGAGGGGGCATAGAGTAAGGTTAGTGGAGGTATCCCAGTTAACCTATTTTCCCACCAAAATTCGTACATCCCGCCATGACATCAGTGTGATGTTGCTAAATCTATGGACGCCATCTTGGATTCCTCATCTTGAATGAATTTGGAAACAATGCAGAGTGGTGTGATGTTAAGTTTGTCTCACTACTCTCGTTTACAGCGAGTTCATCATAGGCAAAGCGCAGGTTAAGATTGAGCAAATATTGGAGAGGAAATTATAGGTGATGTTTTTAATAGGAACCATTCCAGCATTCATATTGAGTAATTTAAGGAAATGCCAGGAAGCATAGTTCTATGTAGATAGAAGAAGATTTGAATCTCATTCCTTCCAACTGTGAATCGAGTGCCTTAAATAATGCGCCACTCGATCGGTTTCAACTCTTCGACAGGACTGAGTCCCTTATTTACATTTACATATACAGGATTTTCCCTACATCTTGACCAGCTCAAACAACTTCTTGTCCAGAAGCAAAAAAAAGAAAAAATAATGCACTGCGCCGTCACACTAATATGGTTGCCACCAATGTTCAGTGTGAGCGTGCAATAGCGACTCACAGACGGCGTGTGGCAGCACCAACATCGGTGGGTATATTATGTGTGCCGGTGGCAGCGGAAAATTCTGCAGTCGTTGTTGTAATGCGGTAACAGAGCGATTTGTCCGACGTTGGCTTTCGGACAAAATGGAAACATTTCGGAAACAGCTAAGTCAATGTATACCATGCATGGCAAAATGGCGGTATCCAAACCGGCGCCAACTGCGGTGCAATACGGGCCATAGGTGATAGGGGTGAACGATGGCTGCTGAGATGTGTTCGGGCGAATAGACGTGTAACTTTTGAACAATTGACTGCACAGATGAAGCAACGACCGTTCAGTGAAAGTTGCTGCGCGTAGGGCTCCGCAGCAGGCGTCTGGTTCATGCACCCTTGCACTGCTGTTCGTCGGCGACGAATGCTGGAATTTACGCGCCAATACCGCGACTGGACTTCCACAGAGTGGAGGCAGGTGACCTCTTCAGATGAATCACGTTTCATGCTCAATCGGACAATAAACTTCTTTTATTTCACGTCAATGGTCACAAACTTGTAGGTCCTCAGAATACAGAGACCGGTAGTCTGAGGTCCTACAATTTTGAAATTTATTCTACGTTTTCGGGTCACTGTTCCATTCGCGACCGTGTCGAAGCTTATGCTCAATCGGACAGGGCCTTTGGCGTGCACGACATGAAACATCTGAAAGCAAACACCTTGCAACAATCGTTGATAGCTTCCAGATTGCAGGAAGGAGCGTTATGGTCCGAGGAATGTTTTCGTGACATTCCCTGGATGATCTCGTCATTGGACTGAGGCGCAATGGATCAATCCGAGTATGCATCTATCCCTGGTACCAAATCGATTCCTAAAAGCAGTTACTTTTTCCTCGGCACGATGGCATCTACCAGCGGGACAACGCAACATGTCACAATAATTCGCAATGAACGTGCGTGGTTAATAGAGCACCCAGATGATTTTACCGAACTCCCTGGATTAAACCTAGTCGAGAATCTGTGGGCGCTTCAGTCCGGAACTGCGCGACTGTTACGGTCGCAGGTTCGAATCCTCCCTCGGGCATGGATGTGTGTGATGTCCTTAGGTTAGTTAGGTTTAAGTAGTTCTAAGGGACTGATGACCTCCGATGTCCCGTAGTGCTCAGAGTCATTTGAACCATTTGAATATGTGGGACCACCCCAATCCGGCTGTGAGCGCCATGAATCCTCCGCCGAGAAACCCAGCGCAGCTGGCTACGGGGCTGCACTTCCCTGTCGATACCTTCCAGAACGTCATTCACTCTCTTCCTGCACGTCCGGAGGGTTATTCAGGCTTTTAACAGTTGGTCACATAAATGTGACTGAACAATGTGTATATGAAGCAAATACTGTTTAACTGCTAGGTGGACATTAACCAAAATGATTGACTTTCTTGTAACTTTGTTAATTACGAAGATATGAACAACAGTACGTCTTTTTTAAACAGCACCCTACATTTTTTATTGGATAATCCACTTCTTCCTCTCAAGACCTGTTCAAAAACGAATCACAGTGTACGATTCATGTAAACATGACGTGATTAAAAAGCATGGCAGAATAACGACTTCGACTCTCCTGTACTAGCACACAGTGCTAGCTCATCCACTTGCTGGAGATGACAAACATATGGAATTCGCTCTCTGTAGAGTTCATTTACTTGTATTGTCGTCAATAGTAACGTCAAAAGCAAGGTCTCCAAAGCTCTGGGGCCGCCGGGAAACAGCGTGCTTGTTGGACATACTGTTTTTTTCCTCGCTCCCTGCACACTCTACAGAAACCACGCCACATCCGCTGGAGCTTCCACTCTCGGCTTGGTAGCGGGTTGTAATGGAGCTCCCATCAGCCATTACCGCCAGGTGCGAAGTTATTCGGTTTTTGAGTGCAAAAGGTGCATGGAGAGTCGTGTATGATTGTAACAAATGTCCTCAAATGGTATAGAGAGTACCGGTACTGAAATTCATGACGAGCAAAGAAGCGGGAGACCGCCAATTCCCGAAGAGACAATAGCAAAGCTCGAGTAGATCTTGCTTAAAGATCGGTGGATTAGTCTCGATGAGCTCTGCAATGTTTTTCCTGAGGTTTCTCGAAGTACCATTCACCGGACTGAAATGTTGACATTTTGGAAAGTTTGCGCAAGGCTGGCCCCAAGAAAGCTGACAGAAGACCACAAACGACAATGCGTTGAAACTTCCCGCTAATTTCTTCAACGCTGTACATATGAAAAGACAACCTTTTGGATTCGCACTTGAGAGTAAACAACAATCACGCGAGTCGCGGCAATCCGATACACCCAAGCTGCGAAAATTCAAAAGAACACAGTCTGCCGTTAAAGTCACGGCAACTACGTTTTGGGATCGAAAGTGGATATTGATGGTCGACTTCATTAATCCCGGGGCAACAATAATTGCCGATACGTATTGTCAGACACTGGAAAAACCCAGATAGGTGATTCAGAACCGAAAAAGAGGAATGTTGAGCAAGGGCATAAGCCTTCTACACGACAATGCTCGCCCCCACATCGCCCGTCAAACTGTGGATCTTCTGCAACAGTTTGGATGGGACATCGTGAACCAGCCACAATATAGTCCAGACTTAGCGCCCACTGACTATCAGTTGTTTCCCAAGTTAAAAGAACTCTTGGCTGGAAGACGCTTCAGTGTCGACGACGAGATGAAAGATGAGGTCCGATTCTTCTTCAGCAGCATGGCGGCGGGCTGGTACGACACTGGCATACAAATTCGTTTACAAAAATGCATCGATCGAAATGGTGATTATGTGGAGAAATAGAAAATTTTCAAGATTCAGTACCATGAACAGTTTATTGTAAATAAATCTTTCCTTATATTTTTTAAAAGTGGAGCTTCACTTTCGGGATCACCTTCGGGTTATTTCGCCCTTTTCAGTTTTCGCTATTAATTACACTATATCATGAATATGTAGATGTTCCCGAATAATTGGCCACACACGGGCGGATTTCTGCGCTGGGCCAAAACCGCAGGACATTTCCGTGAATATTTTTGACTCGTTTGACCTGTCGACCTCGGGTCTACTCTCGCAGATCTGCCCAGAAGCCGGGTGCCTTCGTTGTGTGGCGTAACTCGGTGGATTTTCGTGGTTTATCCGCGGGCTCAGATCTGCGGTGTATGCCCGACAGGACAGACGTCGGAGGCGACGGATTTCGCTTTACTGCAACTGTGCCTCACCGTAAGTATGTTATATAGTGCGGCGTCTTTAGGGATTGATTTGTTGTAGTACATTTTCTGCTTTCAACTCGTTTACGTCGTCGATGGGAAGTTATTATGGACGATAGCAGAAAGGAAATTGTGACAGTGATAGGCTAGGAAGCGGCCGTTCTTGATCCTGTGTTAACGTACAGAAACTCGTAATATCTTTAGTATAATGGGCGCAACAGTCTTATGCATAACATAATAAACACAGTAGAAGCAAATTTTTATTTGAACTCATCTTAGACAGTTCGTTCTTCCCATTTCTGTTTCTTTCAGAGGCCTCCACCTTTCTGAGTTATTTCCCGAAATTTTATCTCTAATTTTGTAGCTTAGTTTTTAGTATACAGTGGTCCACAATAGTAATATCGTCTCCAAATGTTTCAGCCATGTCTTCGCATGCCCTATTTTTACATCGTTATTCGTGTAATGTTCACGGATCACCAAACAAAATTTTTTCCGGTACAATTGTATAAGTTCTTCGATGAGCTCATTGGTCCACTCCTTCAAATGTGGTCTGCGCGTTTTCCAGATCGGCGGAAATACGCTGCCTGTCACACAAAGTGCAGCTCCCAGAAAGTGATGTCGAAATGAAAGTTCACGGGCAGAGAGTGTACGCGATTTTATTTCAGTGATTATAAATACAAAGGAACCTGCGCAACACAGAAGCCCTACCATCTCAGCTGAATGGATTATCAAAGACCGATTGTTAGCGCTCCTGGCTCACCGACGTACAAATTGGCGAAACACTTGATCTCTCTGATCCAGCCGCATGCGGGAAAGACTGACACATAAACAAAGGACTCTGAGCATTTCATTAAAAAGCTGAAGAAACTAAAACTTGGACCAATGACTTCCTGGTCAGCTTTGATGCTGTTTCTTTATCCCCAAGGTCTTTCATGCATGTCTCACCATGAGGTATTTCATGTGGAATGACAACTTCTACGAATAGCTGGAAGGCATTGCCGTGGGTAATCCACTTAGTCCAGTGGTGGTCAACTTCTTCATGGAACATTTCGAAGCACAAGCGCTGGACTTAGCACCTTGTAAACTTAAGGTGTGGTACTGATAGTCGACGATAGATTTGTTGTGTAAAGTCACGTTAAGGAGCAGCTCGGTGACATTCTAAGACAGTGGAACAGTGTCCATTCCAACACAAAATTTACTATAGAGGTAGGAAAAGACCAACAGTTGCCATTCTTGAATGTGCTGGTCATAAGGAATGTGAAAACTTGCGACAAAGTGTGCACCGAAAACCGACACACAAGGACCGATATTTGCACAAACCGTCAAATCACCAACCGAGCCATAAAAGAGATATGACTAACAGGCTCGTAACGCGAGCAAGACGAATATGTGACCCGCAGCCCCTCAGACACAAAATGCAACACCTAGAAAGGATTCTGAGAGAAATAGGTACTCCATCAGCTACATAAGAAGTGTCACAGAATCAAACATTCAGCGAAGTGACAAAATGTAAAAAGAAATGTCGTGTATGGCCTTTCTGCCACACATTCCCACAGTGGCGGACAGGATCGGCTATACATCGTGTAGACACGGCGTAAAGACTAATTATAAACCGACAAGGAAGACCAAAGAGTGTCTCAGATCGGCAATGGAGAAAAGGGACCTTTTTGCAATGTCGGGAATATACTGTGTATCGTATACGTGTGGAAAAGTCTATGTTGGAATGACTGGACGATCAGTCAGCACCAGGCTCATAGAACATAAGCGGCATTGCAGACTGGGGCAGGTGGAGAATTCGGCCGTAGCGGAGCACACATTGTGTGAGATCGACCAAATAGTAAAATTCGCCGACACGGAAGTATTTGCTGTAGGAAGGAACTATCACTCCTGCTTGTTCAGGGAAGCTGTAGAAATACAAAAACATGACAACAGCTTCAACAAGAAAGAAGATAGCCTCAGGATGAATGGATTCTGGATTCCCAGACTGCAGAGAATGACCTTGCAGGTAGCAACAGGAGAACTGCTCCGAAAATCACCAAGTAAAAGCCCTTGGGCGTTCGGGCGCTAGGCACATACAATCTGTGGTCGCGAGCTCGACTCCAGTCCACCACCAGCAATGGAGGATGACGCTTTGACAATGCCAGCCGCTGGTGCTGGTGTAATGTCAGAAACATCATCAAACAGACGTCGGCCGACGAACAAGGGACTGGAGCCTACAGGCAGTCAGTCAACAAGTGGCGACGAAAGCCTTAATCAGTCAAATTTACAAAGACCTTGGTATTACTAACCAACTTATCAGTATGCCGTTTTACCACCACTGCCCGGCGTACATGCATGCACCGATTGGTTTAGAATGGGTGTTAAAGTCGTCATCTGGGCTACTGTGGAGAGATCTGGAGACCTTTCTGGCCATTGGAGACCTCAACATCATGCAGGCAGTCCATAGAGACACGTGCCCTGTGTGGAAGAACATTGTCCTGTGAAAAATGGCACCACAGTACTTTTATTGAGAGGTAAAACATGAGGAGGCACGATGCCCGTGACGTATCGATGTGCCGTTGGAGTTTCGTCTGTCACAACCAGCCTGACCTGACGTCATACCCGACGGCTCCCCACGTCATGATGCCAGGGTAATACTACTGTACTGCTCCAAAACATTGAAAGAACGGTACCTTTACCAACGTCGCCGACAATGGTCGTCCTGAGTAGTGTTGAACCACAACTCATCGTCGAAAACAAAACGTTTCCACACTTCCCAGTCGTGACACCATTCCACATGCAACCGTTTGAGTTGTAGTTTTAATTGCAGCTTACTCACTGGATGGTAATTCCTTAGTTCCGTTTCTGATAGGCTCTGACTAAAGGATCGGAATGACACAGAATGATGCAGAGAGCCGATTACTTGTTTTCGGATGGCAGCGCAGGCATGAAGGGGTTACGAAGAGCTTGGTGCACAATGAGCGACGTCTCCTTGTGGTAGTCAGATGTGGTCGACAAGATTCTTGACGAAAAGTACGCCTGCCCTCACGTGCCCATGCAATCCAACATCGGACCACTGCCTCATCCGAACACCCTACATAACTGGCTTCTGCACGATTCGCCTAGCCGGCCAAATGGTGAGCCACGATGCCGCCCCTTTCAGTGTCAGATGCTTATAGCACTCATACACGAGTACGCAGCACATTTGTGTCCTTCAACATGATCACTCAACACTGTTCACGCCCCTGACATATTCTACCAGGACTGGTAACAATTCTAAACACGAACAATTTTCTCTGGCGACCGTTTTATCTGTGACAGAGATCTGCAACACTGACACGGCAGAACATCGCTAACACGAACTCCAATGGTCCGACTTCCCGCTTAGTCCAACCATCCCATCTCTGGAGTTTGTTTACGTACGCTGACCGCTGCTACAATCAGGCGTGGATTTGTCGGTGTCTCATCGTGTGCAATATGGATCAGCAGATAGTTGGCCGTAGCTAAGTGTGATAGTTCGATAGTTTCTGTTTCAATCAGTAGATGCTATTGTATACATATTTTCAATAAATTAGTAAAAATGTTCTTTATACTTACTAAAGTGTGTAAAACTAAATTATGGATCCAGCTAAACGTAAACATGTGATGCTGTCTTTACGAGCGGAAGTTGGGCGAAATGTCGTTAGTGAGTGAATCAGTATAGCTAATGTTGACTACACGGGGAACGCAGAATTAACGGACGGTCAACTCACTAACGCTGTAACTGGAACAACCGATGGGAACGAGAAAGATGACGACTGCAGCGAAGACAATGAACCTACGGATCGAGTATAACATGCAGATACTAAAAATGCATTTGATATAGCCTTTCAATAAATTGAACAAAGCGCTAGGTCTACCCCAATAGATCAAAGATGTCGCCTGCTAAGCAAAAGAAAATTACAGACTTTTTTCGTCCTACTTACGACCAGAATATTTTCTTTTACCTTGTAATTTCTCATGTTTTAAATAGTTAGGGGTAATTCAGTTGGATTTCAATGCACTACAGATGTTTTTACTGGCAGTAACAATATATTACCATATGATAGACTTTTTTACACTACATTACACTTTCATGTAAAGAAATTTGGAAATTTGTGGTAAGGTCTTATGGGACCAAACTGCTGAGGTCATCAGTCCCTCAGCCTAGATCTTACTTAATCTAACTTAAAAATGGCTCTGAGCACTATGGGACTTCTGAGGTCATCAGCCCCTAGAACTTAGACTACTTAAACATAACTAACGTAAGAACATCACACACATCCATGCCCGAGGCAGGATTCGAACCTGCGACCGTAGCGGTCGCGCGGTTCCAGACTGTAGCGCCTAGAACCGCTCGGCCACCCCGGCCGGCTAAATTAACTTACGCTATGCACGACACACATACACCCATGCCCGAGGGAGGACTCGAACCTCCGACGGGGGCAGCCGCACGGACCGTGACAAGGCGCCTCAGATCGCGCGGCTTCGTGTAAGGTGTTTTAGTGTGTGAATGCTTTCTTACTGTTTTTACATATTTCAAACAGTGTCTCCAGCTGAACATTAAAAGTACTGTGATATTATGAATCAATAAAAGTGTTCCTCTGATAATACGATTTTCTCTGCCTTATAATCATGCTCCCTGTCCAATAGCCGATAGATTAGTAAGGCCCACCTGTAATTTACACACCTGCCAACGGTGTGTACGTGTCGGGTACTTCAGGTTTTTTGTGAAGCAGCGTACCTGTGACCCGTCGCGAAAACTCGTTCCAGCTGATCTGGTGCTCCAAGGTTGATTGTTCAACCCCGAAAATACTGAAATAGGAATCAGTTTTTTGTACGGTGTTTCGCGTACAAGACGCAGATCCCGTGCTCGAGGAGCAGGGTAGGGCGGACACTATATTTAGCGTGGGCGTCTCGGTGCCTGGCGGCGGGGTGCTTCCCTCCGCCCCGCCACGCCATGGCGTGGCGCGGCGCGGCCGGTTTCTCCGCATGGCGCTCCCGCTGCCGCTCCGTGAGTCAGTTGGGCCGCGACCGCCGGCCGGTGTGCATGTTGTGAGTTGGGGCAGAGCGGCGAGAAGGGACGGCACCCACGTGCGCGCACCGCACCGTCACGTGACCAAGCGCGCGCTCGCCGGCCTCTACATCGGCGCGCCGTCGACAGGTTTGTACCCCACATTGTTCTCCTGAAGGGCAATGCACTAGCAGCGGCCGCCGATACTCAGCAAATGTTCGTTTGAGCCAACGCATTAACCGTTGCTTTAGAACCCACCCATCGTAGTAAGATTTGGAAATAAATACAGCGTCTCTGTTCTGACCACGCTACAACAGTGCAAGGTGGAAACTTACGGAATTATAGCATAGGTTGGAACCGTTGCCAGTCTTCAACAAGAAAAAATTACATTCATACAATAGTACTGGCAATTTCCAGTTGAGGGTATTGGGTGCGATGTGTATTTTCTACGGACCGACCAAACTAACACACACATTTTTGTTTTTTGTGATGGTCAGTGTTTTCGTTATAGAGCTGGTGGCCTTAGCGGCTTGTCGCTTAGGTTTGTTTGGTTTGATTTTTCCGTTGGAACACTTTTTACTAATGTTTTGGGGATGTGGTCATGAATCGAACGTCAGTTTGTTTCTTTCATAGTTCCTTGTTTCGTGATTTGTTGGTTAGTTCTCTTAATTTCTCCTATGGATTAATTTTCTTCTTCTTTGTTTTTATGTCGCTTCCTATTATACTGTCTATACTTCAGGTTTAGTTTGCAAGGGTTTGCGTCCTCTATTAGGCTTCCGGAGACTGTGTCAAGCCAGATTCGTGGCATAACGTTCAGACATCCTCTAGTTGTCAGTGCGTGGCGTTCTACATTATGTTAAGACTTCATTACAGCAAAGTCAGCCCCCGGTAGCTGAGTGGTCAGCGCGACGGAATGTCACACCTATCGGCCCGGGTTCGATTCCCGGCTGGGTCGGAGATTTTCTCCGATCAGAGACTGGGTGTTGTCCTTATCATAACATCCCCATCGACACGCAAGTCCCCGAAGTGGCGTCAACTCGAAAGACTTGTACCAGGAAAACGGTCTACCCGACGGGAGGCCCTAGCCACATGGCATTTCCAGTACCGTAAAACAGAACACTTTGTAAAATACAGGTAAAAAATTTGCAGTAGCCGAATTCTCATAAATTCGTCTTTATTTTTGACAACCGATTTCGACACACACAATGCCGTCTTCTGCACTTCAAAAAATTTTTGTTACCAAACTTGTTCATTGTGAGTTAGAGACTCGTGCCATGTTGTCATTATAGTGGCTAAAATATATTACTTCATATAAATGTCTGTCATCCATAGAACAATGAACACGTTTCCTGAAGAAAATGTAATTTGAAGGCCAGATGAGATATCCTTCGTATTTTGCTGGCAACAATAATCATAACTGATTTTTAGTTTCTAATTTCGTATCCAGGGCTAATTCTCATAACTGTAAATCATATTAATACAAGAAAGATCACGTTTTCATCTAAAAGTTAGGGTATGAGATGTAGAATTTTGTTGTCCTCCATTCGCAATACAGAAATAAACAGCTACGATTGTCCCTGAGACGGCAAATTGATCGCATGTCTGAAATGTGTTATAACAATTACTTTTCCATTACTTGCTTCATATGATTTCGATTCGAGTGTGGTAGCCAGAGGCAGCTGAATGTCAGCCCCGGAAGCCGCTGAAATCTACGTTAGCAGACATTCTTGCATTACCTTCTATAGTCGCATTGTCGACTCTCAAAGGGGGAAAAGTAACAGAAATTGACTAAATATACTTCAGGTTGTGAAGCTATCATTTTCACCTACTTGCCAACACTTAGGGCTACCTGATCCTTTATGGAATAGGGGAAATAAGTTCCACTCTCAAATGGTTGTAACCTTTTTCTCGTATATAGATACCGTCTGAGTAGTTTTTAGAAAAGGTAAGGATATAATTGAATGATAATGGCGTAGTGGTAAGTGGAAATTGTTTTTTGCAATGTAGTACAGTGACTTATTTGCCTCCACAAAGATAGTCATTTACATTCAACTGTATATAAATCTCACTTTCCCATACGTAGTTCTCTGTTCTGCCATGTGGAAAGCCACCGAAACATTCCACAGGGCAAGTTTTGCCGGTGTCTGTCGTAAAATAATTCCTCCCTCTTTGGTTTCCAGATACATTCCCATTTATGGGCTAGCCGTAACTTCTGTCACAACAGCTGTATCCGCAGAAGAAAGCGTAAAATCAGTGCATCTTGACAGTCACACTCAAGTCTAATTTTTATTGTTAAGTTTACGTCCGTGCAATCAACTACGAAGAATAGAAGAAAAGCCTTTAATAGTTTTAAAACCCTCGATACCTCCATAACTAAGATGGATTCATTGTGTAAACCAATGTCTGTAAGTACTGTCAAAGCTGCTGAATAACGTAGCAAACGTTTCTGTAAGCTTGCGTTACTTATCCTAGTCTTGTTCTCCTAGTGCCCACTTAACTCTCATGTGACCCTTCCTTGACTATTATTGAATTAGAGATGGGCAAACTGAAACACGTAACTGTTTCGAAACAGTGAAACAGTTTTTGTTTTGTAATCTAATAACCCTACACATTTTATCATCTTGAATGTCTACTGTATAAGTATGTCCATATAAACACAAATGAGGTGCGAGAGCGCTAATCATATCGCAGAAAGTATGAAACTATCAGTTAGGTGTCTTGGCAGTTTCGTATTTCCTGCAGCAAATGCGCTGCTTTCGTGTCGTGTGGCTTTCATACTTTTCAATTGGCTGAGGACAGCCGTAGCTGAAGATAGAAGAACCACCACGAACGGAACTGGAGGTGGGAGCAAACTGCAGAAACAACGAATATACTACTGGGATTCCCACATTCCGTTAGTATGGGTAATATACCCATCCTGCTAATTTCCATGCACACAAAGGGAATCATTTTGGATAATAGGCACAGTGACTATAGACTCACAAATAACGCCAAATAATTCGAATAAATAACACAATATAACAGAAAAAAATTTTGTCTTTCAAGGTGTTTCGAACCGTTACTATACATTCACCATGCTTCCCAGCCCTTCCCGTTCACCATTACACTATCAGTGATATGTCAAACAGATTGATTCCAATTATACCTACATCAAATTTATGTATATGTCTAATAACTGTCACTCTACGCCTTTTTTTATTCAAAATGTAGTAGGCTTACTTGCGTTTCCTAATATGATTATTGCACATGAACAGAGAAGCGTATGTTATAAACAAGTGTAATTTAACTAAATGATTTCACATATTTACTATTTTGAATGTGAATTGTTTTGTTAGTCTTTTCAAAGCAGATGTTACGCCATTTCGGAATAGGACAGTCAGCTAGAAACGAAGCTTTATTTTCGGATATCTTAAACTTCATGCTATTTCTTGTCAAAAAGATTTCGACATTCTTGAAAGTGTTTCATGAAGTGGTATGCTGTGTTTCAGTACCTGCGCTGAGCCCGAATCTCGTCCGACACAGAGCGGAATGAAACATCCCTGTTTCGATACAATTAGTCCGTTCCAAGCACAGGTGGACTGAAACAGGCTTATTTTGAAACAACGATACAGTTCTGTGTCTGGCTCGAGATCGAATCTGGTCTGGTTATCCGAGACAGGAGCGGAATGAAACACCACTGTTTCGAAACAGTGAACCACAGCCGTTCCGAAACACTGAAACAGTTCCACGAATCGATACACTGTATCGAAACATAGAAACAGTGGCCAAGTCTATATTGCATTAACTTTAACGTCAGAGACTGAGAAGATTCAAAGAACAGTTGCGCTCTTGGTCACGAGATTAGTCATTGAGAGCATCACAGAGGTGTTTAACAAATTCCAATTGTAGATAATACAAGAAAGCGCTGTTAACCGCCAAAAGCTTTACTTACAAAATTCAAAGGGGCCAAGTTCCAATGTGGATAAAGAGACGTATCTCTTTCTGCAATTATATGCTGCAAAATACTCTGGCCATAAGTGTGAAATTAGATAAATTTGTGCATTTTCAAAGGGGTACCAGTAATCTCTCTCCATGCACCATCCCGAATGAAACAAGGAAAAAAGAGGGGTTGAGGGAATTCTGCTACATAATGTACCTCCCGCCATAAACCGTACTGCAACTTGCATGATACAGATATTTTTTTAGTCGGAATTCAGATATACTATATCAGCATTATTTGCTGTTTTTATTGTTCTAATGGACAGTCATCCACGCCTTGTCGTAATGAATCAGTTCCTGAGCTCTTTGGGTTACATCTCCATTTACGGGCGAGCCGTAATTTCCTCTCTGTCATATGCCGCCGTTCCTGTGGAGGATGGCAAAAGTGTGTGCGTGGGACTCTGTGTAGGCTAAGGAGAACTGATATAGGCTCTTACAGCAGTTCACAATTTCAAGTATACCTGCTGTGCAAATGTTTCATGATATACCTGAGAGAACAGTCGCAGTTACCGATATTTCACAGGTAACAAATTTTTTAGGAAAGAGTACCATATATTCTGTCAATAAATTTACTTTGGCGATTTGTCAGAAACACAAAAAATCTAAATTACTCCCTTGCATACATTTTTGCGTGGGACATACATTCTTTCCCATAAAATTCCAGCGTTATTTTCTCAACGTTCCAGTAGTTATATGTTAAAGAGTTTTAGTTGTACCGCAAGCCCTAATTGTAGCGTAACAATTTGTGCTCTGACATTATTTCTACGTAACTAAAAACTGTTCGATGTCGTGATTACCAAGATGCATTCTGGGTGATGGATCGATATCTTCTATTACCCAAGAATTTCGTTCTCTGTTGGACTGTACTGTGCGAGAAAAGTAAGCAATATATTTTCTTTTAAAATGTGGTTCATGTGCCTTCTACATCGGTGTCACACACACACACACACACACACACACACACACACACACACACACACACACACGTAGTACAAACACAAAATTTACGTAACAATAACTTTAGATTTACTTACTTTCACTAACAATGATCTCCCCAGTATGATAACTATAAACGAAACACACGTCACGATCTCCTGCAATAACGTAGCGCGCGCCCTCGCACACATAAAACAAAAAGGTTTATAGCTTACTACTTTTTCGCTGTTCATGCAGTAAACTTCAACATCAGGGCATGACGTTTTAGTTTACTGATTCTTTACTGCTAACTCTGTTCGCAACACATTTTGCAGACAGTACCCACGTATATCACTGAATTTACCTGCAAAATTATGTCATTGAACGACACGGTCATATAAATTGAGATGTCTGAAAAACTAGCAAAAAAACTAGCGTTTGCTTAAAACTGAACACACATTGGAGGTATGAATTAAAAAACGCCTTCAGTCACAACTTTTTCGTGTTTTATTAACTACACGATGCATTTCGGACCCTGTGGGTCCATCGTCAGGTGTACTTTGTCTTAATACAAGTTTTATTTCTTCTCCTGAATGAGGTGAAACGCATATTTCACCCCATTCAGGAGAAGAAATAAAACATATATTAAGACAAAGTACACCTGACGATGGACCCACAGTGTTCCTTCATTGTCCAGAACTTCTGCAGAGCGACGTGTGCACAGTCGTCATTCTTGTAATACGGCTTTATAAGCAGAGCGCGGGCCTGCATGGAGACAGCCACGGCAAACGTCGCAGACCCGAAATGAGGGAAAGTCGTGTACCCGACATGTTTATACCAACTTCAATGGGTCGCGCGCATCACAGGTGTTTTCGTTTACATATTCTGACACGCACAGCGCCATCTGTTGATCAATTTTCACACTATTTTTTTCTTCTGCCTTAAGTTTTCCCCCTTCTCCGATAACATTCCGTTGCAATTTGACGTCATTCTGACCAGTGATTTTATTTCTGCGGCGTTTTGAAAGTTTAATTGTAATCACCCTGCATATCAAAATTACATAGTGTTCCAGTGGTTTCATTTCAGCATGCTAGCAGCCTGCCACCTCCCTTAGAGCAAGAATTGGAAGAAAAACGATGAGGTTCACGATTGGCGATAACCACTTTGCTAACAATGGTAACTGCAAATAAATGGCACAATAAAAATTGTCACAATGGTTCGTCGTTCCGTTTCGTCATATATCGGATTTGTCTTGAACACTTCATGCCGACTTCCCTGTTTTTATCGTTTCTGCAAACGCCAGCGATCTAGCAGTTGTAAGGTCAAAATTGCGTGGTGAAGTTAAACATCGCAGTTTCTGTTGGTAGCGCAGAACGTCGATTAAGTAAACATATTCCCTCACGTGTCTCCACCTCCGCAAAATCCAATTTTGTCATTTAGATTATGCAGTAAACTTCGTTTTCAGACACTGTTTTTGAAGAATGCCGACAACTGGTTTTGAATAATGCCGATGTGAAGAAGTAGAATAGACTTGTATGGTGTGGCTGGCTGGCTGGGATAGAAACCTAGAAAGGAGAAACAAGGCTGCAGAGTAAATGAAACCCATTCTAGTCCCGTAACAGATAACAGAAGGAAATAAAGGGACTGACGAAATTAGTACTCCGGAACCATTCTATGATTTGGGATGGTTGTGCGTTCTGGTTCAGTTCTGCGTTTCTCGTATGTAGACAATCGTGACCTCCAGTTGTATCTCGTAACCGTGATCTTGTACGTACCGGGAACATTTTTCTCACGTCAAGACCCTCTAAACATGTAAATATGTTCCTGCAAAAAAGGCAAAGCTAGTACTCAACATTAATGTTTAAATTTTCATTTTTCATCCAAATCTTTTATTTTTAAACAAATCGCAAAAGCCAGTAAATATGGTAGACTGTGAAATTTCTAGCTGTATCATATTTTAAAGAAGAACGACGATCCTTCAAGAAGTGGAACCGGCAGCTGTGGAGTATGATGCTTGAGACCGGAAAAAAGTGCCATCTGCAGGAAATGCCTCCTCTCTTGTGATTGACAGACATTCCTTTTATTGGGGTTTTTGTGTTTGTAATTTTTTCTTGTTGTTCTTCTCTGTAGGCCCCCAAAGGGCCATTAATGCAATAAATGATGATCATCATATTTTAAATTACGCAGCGTGTTTGCCTGTTTCGAAGATGTTTCGATCGGGGTTAGTGCTACGATGTTACGAATGGTGAATTGTGAGAATTTTGCAAAATCTTAGACCACTCTAACTAATGTGTAGTTCGTTGAGGTTTTGAGGCTTAATTCTGAATTTTCCGTGAAATGTTTTAACAAATAAATAACGACGAATTTATCGTAAATATCGAAAGACAGTAGCTACGTGTATGTGAAACTACAAATCCGAAGTTGGTGGTTCAACTCATTTACAATTTCATCCGTCAGGTAAACGTAGCATTTCCATCTGTTAATGCCCCGTGAATGTGAGGAAGAAATAGTTGAACTGTCTTTCGGATTCCACTTTGCACACACACACACACACACACACACACACACACACACACACACACATACAGCAGTGGTGGCAAAGTGTAGGCGAAGTGTGGTGGGCGAACTCTGAACTCTTGCAAAGAGCGGCGAACAGAAGTGAAAGTCCAAATAGAACGAGTTAGTCTCATTTCAAAAATGGTTCAAATGACTCTGCGCACTATGGGACTTAACATCTGAGGTCATCAGTCCCCTAGAACTTAGAACTACTTACACCTAACCAACCTAAGGACATCACACACATCCATGCCCGAGGCAGGATTCGAACCTGCGACCTTAGCAGTCGTGCGGTTCCGGACTGAAGCGCCTGAAACCGCTCGGCCACACCGGCCGGCCTCAGTCTCATTTGAAGAGGGTATTAACATTCAGGAAAGCCGGAGATAGCAGTATCAGTGTGTGAGGTGGGCTGCCAATATGTGCGTTAGTTCTAATGGTTGAATGATGCAGCTGTGACAGTCGAAGAATTCACTATTTTTTTGAGTTCGTTTTGAAACGCCGTTGGTGATAAAGATATGGATTTTTCTTTTTTTAGTACGTATTTACTGATGTGAGATAAAGGGGTGTACAACCCGAATAATTGGACTGGAACGTGTCTCCTGCAACCCGCAGCTATAGCCTTACCGCCGTAGGTCATTATACAATAAACCGAAGATCGAAAGAGATGGATAAAGTGATAGCAACGCTCAACTGCTTAAGGAAAACGCAATGATAACATTCCCTCCAGCGTTTACCGGTTGCAACAAGAAGTTAATAGGTTTCGCGGAATCCTGAAACCCTGCCAGGGGTGTTGTCTGCGAGGCAAGCATTTGCGGAATGACAGAAGTGGACGTTCAGTATGCGTGAACACGCCGGCAGTCTTCGGCCTGTAAGGCGCGCCGTAATGGCATGCATTGTGTAGGGGGAGGGGGGGGGGTCTGTCACGTGCTTCTCGCGAACTGCGACCGCGGAAACCGTGACTTGCGCTGCATTTCATTCAAAGGGAAGCCGCACTTGTTTTAGCGAAACAGTATGCTGACCATTATACACCGGACAATTTTGCCATATCATTGTAGAGTACATGATACTAGTTACATGGAACGAGAACACAGCTGCAAGCTAGCGCACAGGGATTTGACTCTCATTAAGAGGTAGGTAAAATTACAAAACCAACTGGGACAGACAGGTTAACGCTCGGTTTTAGAGCCGATATTCATGACCTTTTTCCATAAAATAACAAATTACAAAACTGGCTTTACAACTGTATTTCCACCCTTAAGATCGTATTACGTCTTACTTTTCAAGTAAGAAATCTTACACCCAGTGGTCACTACAAGACATCGGCGAAAGGTCCTCGCAGAGTGCGAGGGCGGTTGGTGGGAGCGCTGAACGCCACACTTTTCAACATAGAACAAAATTGCAGAAACTGATTTGAAAATGTGATATTGTTTAACGTAGTACGTAGAAATATTGAAAACAGTTTTTAACAAAATGGCTGAACTTCGAAAAAGTCAGTATTTTAGACAAAAAAGTCGTTATAAAAACTTTCACCAAAAATCGAAATTAAAATATATCGCTAGAATCCTACGTACCACAGTAGAAAAAAACGCTGACTCATTAGTCAAAGACATAATTTAATTGCATGTGTATTTCATGACTTACAGCTCTGCCAAATTGAAAAATATTGTTTTGGAAAAACAAACATTTAAAGTTTGTTAAAACTGAACATATCTTTAATCGGCAGTGCGCATCGTACAGTTGACTTTTTTTCACCGATGTCGAAACACTTCAATTTTGAAAAAAATATATCGATTAACTGGTTTTTGTTTTCCAATCTAAGGATTTTTTACGCGACTGGGATTACTTTTCGAACCTTTTCTATCCGTATAAATACGACTCTTTCATTTTCAAGCATCCACGTGTTACTTCGTATGACAAACGAGCGAAATGACACGTTAAGCAAACGCCAGACAAGCACTTGCTTTCAGCCTGTTTACCATAAGCAAAACATAACAAAACATGCTACGAAGATAAACCTTGTCGAGAATAATATTTTAGTTGATACTAATGACCTCTGTGATACTATTCGAAACTGACAGTTTCATCTGTAACTATATGTTACATCGGTTGTATTCGAGCGCAAGAATGAGCCAGACACTCTTACAGTCAATCGCAGGTTTGACGATAATGACACACTTCATATGCAATCATCTTAAAAATACTCTCTATAACATTTTAAGCAAATAAAAAATTAGGCAAAGGGTTTGTCCTGGTGTACCCCCTTCAAACCCAAGGCTTCCAACAACCGTTCAGTCACTCTAGTGTTGGCAAGTCGCTGGCGAAATGAGAGAACATGGCAACACTTAGTAAATCCTACGCAGACAGCACATACAACTTTCCTTCATTTGGTTAACTGGCGACTGTGACGACAGGAAGGTTATATGGCCAGTGAGGTGAAATAAAATAATTTTGACAAATAATGAAATCAGCAGATAATGAATGATGGGATAACTGCTGGGAAAGAGAAAGTGCATATCTTGTACAATCGGAGAAGCGTGAAAACATCCTTGAAGAATGAGTTTCGGTGTAGCCAAGCTTTGATAAAATATTGGGTGATTAGGAGACTATACAGGATATGAAGTTTAGTTGAGGAAACACGCTGCTCTGGCAGCAACAATGACCGGTCATCGAATCGAACTAGGTTAACAGAAAAGGGTTAAGTCAAATTACCTCCATGCAGATTCTCTATGGCAGAGTTTCAGTCGTAATGTGGCGTCCCAATGTCTCTGCAGCCCACGCCCAGATGTTTTCTACGGGTGAGATATTTGTAGAACATGGTGGTTAGGGCGACACTCGAACGCCCTCTGTTTCGAGGTAGATAACGACGCGACAGGCAATATAGGTCCTGGGTTTCTTGTTGAAAGATAGTCACGGCCTTCACGCATCCGAAATGTAACAAGCCGCTGCCCAATGCTATGCCAACCAGAGGTGATGGTGTTGTATGCCAGTGGCATCCCGTACCACCCCTCCCTCTAGATGTAGGACTATTACGAACGCAATATGGTAAAGCTAGTTCTCTTCGGATACACCCATCCTGATGCGGTACGCTGAACCACGACTCGTCTGAAAAGACGACATGCTGCCATTCCTGTATCCAGAGTCATCGCTGGGTGCACAGCTGACAACGCGCCCGTCTCTGCCGCGTCAAGGGAGACCACAGTAATGGTCGCCGCAGACTACTACACGCTGTCCGTCTGGGTACTTGTCTCGATGCGAACGAGCCTATTTAGTCGTCTCAAGTACGTGACGTGACTGTACGATACTGCACGGCCGACCGAGCAGTATGTCTGCTTGTTCTGGTGTTAGTCACGTGGGAACGTAGAGATCGTGCAACGCGTTGAGCATATCTGTTCTGCACTGTCCAGTCACATTGACTTGGTCACCTGTCAAAAGCCTGGATAACCACCTTTCGCACCGCGGATCGCTGCGAGACGTTCAGGAAGTGTCGGTGAGGTGGTGGACGTGGAATCTTGCGACTCCAGGTTTCTCGTTTGAGGATCCATGGCACGAACAGTTCGATGGAGGCGATCTCACAGATCCTCGATTGGGTTTAAATCCGGGGAGTTTAGTGGCCAGGGGAGTACGGTGAACTCATCCTGGTGCTCTTCTAAGCACGCACGTGCAGTGCCCGCTAACGCATTGCATTGTCCTACTGGTAGATGCCAACGTGCCGAGGAAAAAAATAGCTACATTTAGGGTTGGACATGGTTCCCAAGTATGCATATATTTGTTGGTCCATTATGGGTTCCAGAATGGCGAGATCACCCAGGCAATGCCACAACAACGATCCGCAGACCATAACGCTCCCTCCTCCGGCCTGGATCTTCCCGATGATTGTTGCAGGATCTTCGCAGATCTTTCACGCCGTCCGATGGAGCATAAAATGTCATTCATCTGAAAGGTCTACCTGTCGCCACTCATTGGTTGTCTAGTTGCGCTATTGGCGTGCAGATTCCAGCCTTCGTCGCAGATAAACACAAGTCAGCGTGGGTGCACGGACCAGGCTCCTTTTGTGGAGGCCCATACTCACTGACGTTTGCTGATCGGTCGTTGAGGAGAGGTAATTGGTAACCCCTTGGTTCATCTGGGCGGTCAGCTGCTCAACTGCTGCACGTCTATTCGTCCTTACACTTCTCGGCAGTCGGCGTTCAGCACTGTCATTTATGGCCCGTGTTGCATCACAAGTGCCTCGGCGCCAGTTTGGATAGCGCCATTTTGCCATCCACTGTATAATTTAACCTAGGCGGCACGCGAACATTTTACGAACTTGGGAGTTTCGGAAATGCATCCACAGTTGTCCCGAAAATCAATGCTCATGCCTACGTTTCCACATTAAAACAACGACTGCACTGTTCATCCCCCTCCTCTACCACGTGGGCTTCACATACAGTATCCTGCTAGTGCTGCCACATGCCGCCTGTGAGTAGTGCACGCTAACGTCAAACGTAGGCGGTGGTCACATTAAGGTGACTGGACCGCGTGTATTCGTATAACAGTCGTGGGATGTCGACCAACGCTAGCAGCAGTGTGACGTAACAATGAACTGGAATCTCGACAGTCCAAGATCCTGCGATGTCGGATTCGACCACGTGCTGGTAGAAGCTTCTGCTCCTTGCACGAGCCATAACACAGTCTTCTCACAAATAAATAACATTCAGATGCCATTTCTTAATGAGAAACACGCGGCGTAAACTTTCGTTCTCTGCTCCCATCATATCAGACATTCGTCGTCCAGTAGGTTTGTCTTCTACGTGTGTGTGTCCAGATTTTACGGTACAGTCCAAAGTTAGAGATCCATAGATTACCGCAAACAGGTAATCCATCCTTCCACCAGTACCCTTTCTTTTGTACGCTTCCTTTAATAATTCGCTCTTCGTTAACTGTTTTTTGAAAAACAACGCCGCGATAGACAAATCGTCTCGAGGATGAACGGCCTAGAACTGAGACCTCCAAATGGTTAAAACTGGGGTAGCCACATTTTCCGTATTTTATGAGCTCTCCCGTATTTTGCCGAAATTTCCTGCTGTCTGTACTACACTGAAGAGCAAAAGAAACTCGTACAACTGCCTAATATCGTGTAGGGCCCGCGCGAGCACGCAGAAGTGCCGCAACACGACGTGGCATGGAGGCAATTGACACCATAAATCCTGCAGAGCTGTCCACAAATCCCTAAGAGTACGAGAGGGTGGCGATCTCTTCTGTTCAGCACGTTCCAAGGCATGTCTGGGGAGTTCGGTGACCAGCGAAGTTTTGAAACTCAGAGGAATGTTCCTGGAACCACTCTGTAGCAATTATGGACGTCTGCTGGAATTGCTCAAGTCCGTCGGAATGCACAATGCACATGACTGAATGCAGATGATCAGACAGGCTGCTTACGTAATTGTCATCTGTCAGAGCCGTATCTAGACGTATCAGGGGCCCCATATCCCTCCAACTGCACGTGCCCCATACCATTACAGAGCCTCCACCAGCTTTAACAACTTCTGCTAACGTACAGGGTCCATGGATTCATGAGGTTGTCTTCTCATACCCGTACACGTCCATCCACTCCACACAATTTGAAACGAGACTCGTCCGAGCAGGCAACATGTTTCTAGTGGACAGCAGCCCAACGCCGATATAGAAGGGCCCAGGCGAGGAGTAAAGCCCTGTGTCGTGCAGTCAAGTGTACACGAGTGGGTCTTCGGCTCCGAAAGCCCATATCGATGATGTTTCGTTGAATGGTTCGCACGCACAGACTTGTTGATGGCCAAGCCCTGAAATCTGCAGCAGTTAGGGGAAGGGTTTCACTTATCTCACGTTGAACGATTTTCTTCAGTCGTCGTGGATCCCGTTCTTACAGAATCTTTTGTCAGCCGCAGCGATGACGGAGATTTGATGTTTCACCGGATTCCTGATATTCACGCACACTCGTGAAATGGTCGTACGGGAAAATCCCCACTTCATTGCTACCTTGTGTTTACCAGTTTCACGAGTATGACGTATTTGATGACATTGTCCCTCATTTTTATAAAGGTTTATATATTTGTTTATTTATCCTAACGTTTCTGTATCATTCATGTTCGTCGTTCCCAAATCACTAAGACACCACCAACGAAAAGGGCGCACTATAAGTGCATGTATCTGCCCCAATGATGACTAACAAATGGACGGATGTAAGAAACAAAAGTTCTGTTGAACTCAAGAAGGTTGAATTAAAAATTTCAACTTTTCTTGTCGACAGTTTTTTCAGACAGGTAAAAGATAACGTCACATTTTTTAGTGAGAGCAAAGAAAGTGGTAAATAGGAATAGAGCTGTGATCTTGTGATAATTGTTCTAATTGAATATTTTGGTAAATATGAATAGTGCTATAATGGTACGAAAGTTGCTGTAATGAAATATTTGTAAGTACCACGTACAATGGCGAATTCTCTTTAATTTTCAAGCTGTTTTGTAAAATCAGCTTCAATGCGTTATGCGTTTCGGGAAAAACTCATGCATATAACGGCCTCCTAAAAGTAAAACATGCCGAGAATGCCACGATGGAACTATTATGGCCAACATTTCCAAACTTTCCTATATTTTTTTAGTTTGAAAACTTGGCAATCGTACTTAACATTAATGTGACACAGCGTCATGTTAGACGTAATTGCATCCTTCAGTCGTTTCTTCGGAGCTCCCACACAGGGTCTGCCCTTTCTTAACTCAATCTAAAACTCTTGTTTGGAGATAAGATAGTAGCCATTGGTGTCTTAAAACCACCGCTTCTATACTGGTTGTATGTGCATATTCAAGGATGCTGACATTTGTGCATCTGACTTGCCGTTTTATATGCAGAATCCTCCTCAAAATATCTGGTGATATTGTTTCATTAAAAAAATGCCGTGTGTTACATGCCCACGATTGAGATAAATAAAGTGGGATGGGAA
The DNA here is from genome assembly GCF_021461385.2 of Schistocerca piceifrons. NCBI lineage: Eukaryota > Metazoa > Arthropoda > Insecta > Orthoptera > Acrididae > Schistocerca > Schistocerca piceifrons. The sequence continues at coordinate 394,772,413 of NC_060138.1, read as the reverse complement.
CTACAGCCGAATTTTACACAAGGATCTTTGTTGTAACATTGACATCATAACTGTCAAAGGCTCGATATCTTAGTCAGAGAATGTAAACGTCGTTAAACCAAACTACTATGTGCATTGCTGATCATTGGCATATCCAAGTATGGCGTACACTTCGTAGAGTGACGAGTTTATTGCACTGAATCTCATTTTGAGAAGATAGAAGGATCGATCAGTTTTGCTTGCAAAAAACATTAAAAAGAAAAGACCGCAAAAATATTTATTTTAAAACAGTCGGTTTTGACAGACTTTGCTGTCATCTTACGGTCTTAAAAAATATCTTTGTTGTGAAACGCGTTCATTTTAAGTTGGATCTCACACCACATTGTCATGTGGATGATAAAGCACATTATAAAAGGTTTGTCCTAACTAAAATATGTGCTGTTTTTTATGACAAACATTTTATAATGTACTGGTTTTTATCCAGATGACAACTGGGCGTCTGATTCGACTGAAAATGAACACGTTTCATAAGAAAAAGATTTTTTAAGACCTCAAGGCGTCGGAAAAGCCTGTGGGAACCGATTGTTTTTAAATAAAGAATTATTAATGTGATCTTGGCTTTTGAATGTTTTTCGGCAAGTTTTTGCGTACTGTCTTCGTGATGTTGCAATTTTGGCATCCAGCAGGATAGATGTGGATGCCGTAGTCCTTTTTGGTGTGGCAACTATTAGAAGTGTCACAAACAGCCGGTGACAGTTGCCCTCGTGTGAGAGCAATGTAGCGTTCCCGACCCGAGCCCTTCCACCTGGGAGCGCGGCTGGCTGCCCCTCTCAGCTGCAGAGCGCGCCGACCTTGGGTCGTGTAGCCCCTGCTTTTTGCTCTTGGCCGTCTCTGCGGGTCCAGGCGGAGCGCGGGCACCTTGTTCAATGCCCCGGCGGCTCTCTCCCCTTGGGCTGCACCGCGGTGAAAGGCGCAACGCACCGCCCCTCCAGCCTTCCTCGCAACAAGATGGAAACCGCCAAGAACGTTCGCTCAGACTCGTTCTCGCAATTACGTGTCCTCACCAACAGGCGTGGATCCGGGGGGGGGGGGGGGGGGGGGGGGAGGTCTGGCGTGTCATGAACCTGCTATCTAAAGAACATTTTACTAAATGAAATCAGCAGATGTGAAGCTTCTTGAGTACCCCGTTATGAGGTCTACTGTATGCGATATACAGGGTGTCCGAAAAGTCTTTCCCTGATTACATAAATTGATAACTCAGGCTAGACGTAAGATACAACTATGAAACTGGTGTCTAATTGTTTACAAACTGTCAGTTTTTTTTCGCACATCAGTAAACTTCCACATGAGCATCCTTGGTAGCACGTAGCACATCTAGGCGATATTCAATTTCCGTCCACACAGTAGCCGACATCACTGGAGGGATCGATTCAACGACTGTGGTTATCCGTTGCCGCAGGGTTTCAAGATCTGGTACACGTGTTCGGTAGACCTCGTCCTTGACATATCCCATAACAAGAAGTCTAGTGGGGTAATGTCAGGAGAGCATGGAGGCCAAACCGTTGGCCCATCACGACCAATCCATCGCCCAGGAAAGGTCATATCGAGATAGGCACGGACGTCCAAACCCCAATGAGGCGGTGCACCGTCTTGCTGAAACAAGACATCGGGGTGATACTGAAGCAGTTGAGGAACAGCATACAGTTGCAACATGTCCAGATACACTGCAGATGTGATGGTGGCCTCAGCGAAGAAGAATGGCCCGATAATTCGATCGTGCAATAGCGCGCACCAAACATTCACCTTTGGACTGCCTCTGGTGCACTCCATGACTTTGCCAGGGGGTTGTGAACGCCAAATGAGCACATTATGGCGATTCACTACTCCACTGACGAAAAAGGTCCCTACATCGGAAAAGGAAATTCGTCTGAGATAACCATCATCGTCTTCAATACGTGATAGCATTTCGACCGCAAAGTCATATCGACGTGTACTGTCATTGGGCAACAAGGCCTGAACGATTTGCACTTTGTATGCACGAAACAATAAACGTTTGTGTAAAATGTCATGGAGAGAGCTTTTTGGCATCTGTAATTCACGTGAGGCCCTGCGCACCGATTTCTTCGGACTTCGCAGAAAAGACTGCCTTACAGCTTCAACCCTGTCTGCTGAGGTTCTTGGTCGACCAGACCTCGGAAGGTCAGCAACCGATCCTGTGTTCTTGAACTTCTCATACCAGGCTTTAATGCTCTTGACATCAGGTGGATTCCTTCCAAATGTTGTCTGGAAGTGTCTCTGCACTGTGGTTGGTGATCGTGTCTCATGGTACCACAGGACACACTGTGCCTGCTCCTGATTGGTTAACATGGCTTCTTGGGCACTGCACCTCATCCACTGCTTACGTACTGCGAACCTAAAACAGAAAAAATCTTTGATAGTTGTAAACAATTCGACACAAGTTTCATATTTGTATCTTAGTTCTAGCCTGAGTTATCAATTTATGTAATCAGGGAAAGTCTTTTCGCACACCCTGTATATTAATTGATACGGTTATAACGTTGGAAGTTCCATGAGGCCTTCTTCAGATGATGCTGTTGTTCAATGGAACGATGTAACGCCAGAAGACCGCAGCGAAATGTAGGAACACCTGCAGGTGGTCCACGGTTGGAGCAGCGATTAGCAGTTGACCCAGAATTTAAATAAATGTAGTACACTGCACGTAAACAGGTGAAGAGATCTGCAATGTTCGAATTGCGTTATTGGTGAGAAATTATTGGAAACTGTAACAACCTTGAAATACCTAGGAGTAACTCTACCGGGAGATCTACACTGATCAGCCAGAACGCTATAACCACCCAACTGTTGTCGATATAAATCCGGTCAGGCGATAGTAGCATCACCAGGAGAGGAATGACTGTTGGTCACACACACGCACATTGCCTGTAGTATCAGTGAGTGTGCTGTCCTTGTCTAGAAAGGGGCAGTTTGACCAGTGGCAGATTGTGATGGCCCAGAGGCTCGGCACGGGCATTTTGTAAACTTCACGACTTGTCGGGTGTTCTTTGAGTGCTGTGGCGAGTGTCAACACGTGACGAAACCAAGATGAAACCACGACCAGACGTCGTGTAGTTTGGCGGCCACCCCCTCGTTACAAATGTCGGACGTGATAGGCTGGGTACAACAAGGCAGGTGGCGAACTGTGGCGGAAGTACCATCAGACTTCAGTGCTGGACAGAGCACCTGAACGCTCAGTGCACCGAACGCTCCCAACGATGGGTCTCCGCAGCCGACGACCCATGCGTGCGCCAATGTTACACCACGGCGTCGGCAACGAAGACTGAAATGGGCACGTAACCATATACACTGGACGTTGGCGCAATGGCAGACCGTTGCATGGTCTGATGAATCCAGATAACCTCGTTCATCATGCCGGTAGGAGGACGCGAATCTGTTGTCTTCCAGGGGAACAGCTGCTTGACACCTGTACTGCGGAACGGGAACAAGCTGGCGGCGGCCCTTCATGACGATCATGTTCCCTGCCGGCAGTTGCATTTTTCAAAAAGATAATGTGCCATGTCACAAGGCCAGAAATATGATGGAGTGGTGGGAGGAACACAGCGTCGAGTTCCAGTTGATACGCTGGCCCACCATCTCGCCAGATCTGAACCCCATCCAACACGTCTAGGATGTGAGTGAACGCGGCGTCAGAGCTTATCGTCCCCTCCCCGGAATTTACGGGAATTAGGTGAAAAATTGTAGCGAAAGAAGATGCTAGGCTAAGATTCAAGGCAAGAGTTTTAGGGAAATGTAGTTCATCCACATAGAAAACACTAGTTAGACCGTGGGTCATGGTGATCTAGTGGTAAAGAGCATGCCTGGAGACAAAGACGTAGGGGGATCGAGTACCGGTTGAAATTTTCAATTCTTGCAAAAACTGACACAATGCTCTTGGAGAAATTTCGCAGTCACTAACTGTAAGCAGACCAAAGTGGCCGAGCGATTCTAGGCGCTACAGTCTGGAACCGCGCGACCACGACAGTCGCACGTTCGAATCCTGCCTCGGGCATGGATGTGTGTGATGTCCTTAGGTTAGTTAGGGTTAAGTAGTTCTAAGTTCTAGGGGACTGATGACCTCAGAAGTTAAGTCCCATAGTGCTCAGAGCCATTTGAACCATTTTTTGAACTAATTGTAAAAACAGATTTTTTATGGTCTGTCTTGATTTGATTCATTTTTAAGTGATCGGTTTTGGTTTAATATGAGCCGCTCTCTAGACAACAATACAATAACTAATCAATAAATACTCTACGAAATGCATAATATTAGCATACCATGCCACCATCCAGTATTACGCACCCGATTGTATCGACTACAAGGGTAACTCGTACAACTGTCAGCAAAATGCCAAGTCACGGACAAAAGTGGGTAGGTAAAATCCACGTTATTAATGTAGTCCACGACGTTACTGCCAACAAACTGTCTGGTACATTTGTCACGCTCGATCTTAAACCTATGAAAATTTGAAGTGTTGTTTTACTGAGGGGACAATGTCGGTTCATATTCGCCTTAACGTCACAGATTTTTTCGGGGATGAAAGCGGTACAGGGGCCTACATTACGCGCATTTGGCCGCGCTGCCGACATCGGCTATTTAGGCCGCCTGGTCCCTGAAATCGAGAATCTGCAGATTGTCGCTCATAAAACACAGGAGCTGCAGTGCGCCCACATTTCAAACTGTGGCGAGGATTCGGGTCACTCTTGGAATATTAATAGCGGACCAGGAGGAGGCCAAAGTAAGAGAAAAAATACCGACAGCAATTCAGCTTCAACAACTGGGAGATATTTGCATGTGGTACTTTCTGACATAATGATCTCCAACACTCACATGGCACATTTTGGTATTACCCTAAAACAGTGCGTAAACCGCTGGCAAACTTTGTAAACGAAAAGAAACTTAAATGGTGAAATGCCGAATCCACGCGCGTCCAAGTCTTAGCTAACAGCCTGTGACCACTGCCTACAGCGAGACCAGTGGCGCTGCAGGGAATCGTTCTAGCGACGATACGGGTCACAAATGAAGAAATCCACTGAACTAACCGACTTTGACAAAGGGCAGATTATGGCCTAGCATCGGGGATCGAGCATCTCGAAAAAGTCGAACCTGTCGGCTGTTGACGTGCTACTGCTGTGAGCATCAATAGAAACTAAAAGTAGGCAAGAAAATGTTGGACGTTCATGTCTTATCACATGACGTGAAGGTTCGAAACTTCCTCGCTCTGTAAAGCAGGGTTGGCGGACGTCTCTAATAGATCTGACGGCAGAGCTCAGTGCTGGTGCAGCTCAACTGTTTCTGTTACGATAACGCGCCCCGGTACGGAAGCAGTCATCGAGTGAATAAAAAAGTGAAATTTGCAACTTTGGCTGGTTTTTCATTGTACTATTTCGGAGCAAGATATCGTAGATTATGACTGCTGCGGATGGCCGATATTGGACTGCGGACCAAGAGAAACGTGTCACCTGGTCGGATGGACTACGTTTCTACATCTACATTTATACTCCGCAACCCACCCAACGGCGTGTGGTGGAGGGCACTTTACGTGCCACTGTCATTACCTCCCTTTCCTGTTCCAGTCGCGTATGGTTCGCGGGAAGAACGACTGCCGGAAAGCCTCCGTGCGCGCTCGAATCTCTCTAATTTTACATTCGTGATCTCCTCGGGAGGTATATGTAGGGGGAAGCAATGTATTCGATACCTCATCCAGAAACCTGGACAGTGAGCTACACCACGATGCAGAGTCTGCCACTTGCTAAACATCTCCGTAACGCTATCACGCTTACCAAATAACACTGTGACGAAACTCGCCGCTCTTCTTTGGATCTTCTCTGTCTCCTCCGTCAACCCGACCTGGTGCGGATCCCACACTGATGAGCAATACTCAAGTATAGGTCGAACGAGTGTTTTGTAAGCCAACTCCTTTGTTGATGGACTACATTTTCTAAGGAATCTCCCAATGAATCTCAACCTGGCAACCGCCTTACCAACAATTAATTTTATATGATCATTCCACTTCAAATCGTTCAGTACGCATACTCTCAGATATTTTACAGAAGTAACTGCTACCAGTGTTTGTTCCGCTATCATATGATCATACAATAAAGGATCCTCCTTTCTATGCATTCGCAATACATCACATTTGTCTATCTTAAGGGTCAGTTGCCACTCCCTGCACCAATTGCCTATCCTTTTACACAGTCGTTTCCGGGTAAGCAGTCACCCAGGCGAATGGCTGCTCGAAACATGCACCGCAACATGGTCGCAGATTGCTGATTGCTATGGGGGAAATACACCTGGGCTTCCAGGGGACATATGGTGGTAATCAGAGACACCGTGACACCTGTGGACTTCCATTTGCATCCCTTCACGCCCTGTTTCCTGACGGCGACGGGAACTTCTACCAGAATAGCTGTCTGCCTCTCAAGGCCAATACCGTGCTTACAGCTGCTTGAGGAGCGTGATAGTGAACTCAAGTTGTCTTCGCCACTAAATTCGCCCGATCTGAACCCGATGGAACGCGTCTGTTACGCCAACTCCCCCCCCCCCCCTCCCCCCTTCCCCCCCGCATACCATCGGCCCGTAATTTACGGGAACTGCGTGACCAGTGGATAAATACCTGGTGCCACATACCTCCAGAAGCCTACCAAGCACTTGTCGAATTCAGGCCTCGCAGAATCGTCGTTGTGTGTTTCGAAGGTCGACCAACTAGCTGTGAAGAAGATTGTTATAATTTTTGGGCTCCTGTGTGTATGAGTTTTTTTTTTACTTATGATAGTGTAAATACCGGAATTTTTATTATTTGTCACGGCCGATAACAACCCATACCTCCCACTCTTCCCGAACCCTTGTTCGAACTTCAGAAAATTCACACCTTCTATAGAGACCGAATTCTAAAGCGGGCTATTTTCGGACTTAACGCGTCAACAAAAATTACTGTTCAGTTAATACAACTTCAAACTGTGGTTATCTTATCATCTTCCTGTAGTCATACATTTACTACGATGGGCGTTCAACAAATAATGCAAAACACTTTTTTTTCTGGAAGCAGGGAGGGTTTATTCAGGGTTTAACTACAGAACCTTGGTTTTCAATATAATTTCGGTTCAGTGCGACTGCGTTGCGGCACCTTAGTGAGAGGGCCTCTACGCCCCCATGGTTCTATCCGAATAGCCCCTTTCGAAGCCTTTAACCGATTAGTTCGCACACTCCTGGGAATAACCGACTTCCCGCAACCTACCTCGTCTACTGCAGCCCATACTGGAGGTGTCGATGTAAGGCTTTGCATGTTTCCTACTCTTGATAGTTTACCCCCCGGCATCTTACATCGTGTTCCTATGCTTGTGCTTATATTCGCAGATTTCTAGACTATTCGTTCCAAATCCTGTTTATCGTTGTTCACTGAGCACCGATAGCGTCTTGGCTCTCATAACATTTCTAGTGCTCTCCTGCTGTCCACCAGCACTGTACTCCATTAGACTTCTGCAAACGTATACCCATCCAGGCAAACACTAAGTTCAAACAGTCCCTCAGCACCAGCATCCACCAAACTTCGGCCCATCGATCCCATGGCAAGACGACCTTTCCTCGAGGATATACAGCAACTTTACATCACTCCATTGCCAATATTCACTTCCATTCATAACTCAATCCGTTTACTGAGACATCAACTATATCGCTGAACGATTCAACACAATTCTTTTATTTTAAGATTCGGATTCACGTGCGGTGTTCCCGGTTTTGAGTTTTCCGTAAATCGCTTGAGGAGGAACGCCAGAATGATTCCTTCTTTGCATTTGCGCTGTAGAACTAGTGGTCCGCCTGTAATCTCCCCACGGAAAATTACCCTCTACCACGCAATAATTAATAATGGTCAATCAAATCATCCACATTTATTTACGTTTGAAAAGTATCTGATCAGATTTTCTAGTAATATATGCGCCGACAGCTCGTCGACGCCAAGGTATTTTTCTAGTACGTTTATTCTTTGGAACAACAGAGGTACAGATATGTATGCTCCATGGTTATTATAGTGGGAGAAAGGAACAGCTTCGGAAGTATCGGTTGGAAGATTTTCGGATTGCTAAAAGAGATTTATTTACTCTTCTTCGCGCTAAAGCGAGCTGGGAAAGTTTGTGCCGCTAGCGTGATAGATAAAGAGAAAGAAAATCCTGTAAAAGAAAATTACATGAGACTTGGAACCAACAGAAAACGGAACATGTACGAAAATTGATTCAATATACAATTTTCCTCAGAAATAAGGTTTGTGACCATTTTATTCTAGAGTGAATGATGAATGAGTTCTCTGTCTGAATCACTGATGATTGTCTGGGCCCTGTAATTAATTGGGAAGTTTCAGCTGTGACGAAGAGAGCCTGCAATCTCTGAGTTTTTATAAATCGTCCAAAAAGGCTTCGTCCACATCTGAAATTTTAGATCTGTCGTAAACTGAACGAGTTGTTCAAACGATCGATTTTCCCAACTGAATGCAGCGCTTAATAATAATAACAAATGTAAAGATCTTTTCCAGCAAGCCAGCCGCTGAACATTAAGACGAAGGGCTCCACCAGAGATTCTACTAGGCTGATTTCACGTAAATAATATATTTAAACTGTACACACAGAGAGAGAGAGAGAGAGAGAGAGAGAGAGAGAGAGAGAGAGAGAGAGAGAGTGAGTGAGAGAATCCTCCATTAGCATAATTGTTTCTCTGTCTTTTCACGGATCAGCCTAACTAGAAAACACGAAGCCCTGACTTTATTGTACCGATTTATGTGTGAGAGGGAAAGATCGATAAAGGCGACAGATACACTTCTGTACAGACAAAACATTACACCAAGTTAGCGGCAAGCTGCATTCACATAGACTTTCATCATTTACAAAAGCAGAGTAGAATTCATTATACGCCAACAGGAGGACAAAGTCGAATCCTCCAAGTAAACTCTTCAATAAAATGACATCTAACATTTTGTTTTTAAAATCAGCGAGTTACTTTTTTTGGCAGTGAAGTTGCAGTTAAGGGAACTGCCTGGTTACGTTCAGTGTTGTTCTTGGTAATATGTCTCCAGCCTAATTCCAATTCATAGATGCATTCTGCGTCATCCCTCCAGGGATCACTTTACTTGGCGGATAACGTCCGTTCAGATGATTAGTTGGTTGCCTGCAGTCACAGCCGGGTTCCTTCTGTCTGTCACCTGCTGCCAGTAACCCGGTTTGCATGGGCAGTAATATGAACGAAGCAGATAAATTTCCGAAGTATTAAAGCCGGTGGATGAGCGCTATCTTGAATGTCTCCGTGACATCTCGACACATAGGTAAAAATTCGGAATCCTGCGGTAACAAGAAGTTTCAAATGTTTTAAATTAAATTTTTTCACACCCTATAAGCTGCTACGTATTGACGCTCTATCCTCAGACTTAAACACTCCGTAATAGTTTCCAAAAGATACAGTTCTTCTTACTGGTGTTAGCTTACCTCATTGTAAAGAATTGACGGAAAACTTTAACGATGAAATGAAATGATCGTATGGTCAATTGATACCCGAGAGTCCTCACTTGGGGAAGTTCGGCCACAGAGTCGCAAGTCTTTTCAGTTGACGCCACATTGGGTGACTTGCATGTCGTAGACGATTAAATGATGATAATGACAACACAATACCCAGTGCCCGCGCGGAGAAAATCTCCGACGCGCGCTGACCACTCAGCTAACGAGGCCCGACACTTTAATGACGACTGTCTTTCAGTATCTGCCCAAGAGCAAGAAGGTCCCGTTCCTAAAGCCGCATAGATTTACATTTGTAAAAGACTTACAAATTATCTAGAGAGGTTTGTCAGGTAAGAGGAGACAACCTCTGCTTGTTTAATCCAATGCACTATAAGCGAGTTGCGGATAAAACTTCCTCGTTAGTCGGAAAAGAAGAGGCAAATCTAAAGAAATTAATGACATATGAGAGAATTTTTCAAAATGTATAGATGGGAATGTGCTGCACAGAACTCCACACATTGATGGAAGACCGACGTTGCCCCCAGACGGAGAGCTGCTACCGCAAACGGGGAAATAGCGAGCTTCCATGTGTTTAGATAGCAAGCAGCAGCAGCAGCAGGAAACAACCAGGAACAAAAGTACGGAAGCAACAGCTGGAGTAGACGGGTTTACTATCGGCGAGGAATTCGTTGGTGTAATTAGATACTGAACAGCCGTAGACAGAAAAGAAAGCATGTGCACTGTCGAAGCTGAACAACTAGACGGACGTGGGAACTATTGAGCCGTATAGCTGAACAGTGTTCGGCTGATGAATACAGTAAAGCCAGGCTCCACAAAAAATTGCAAGTAGCTTCAGCCATAAATTGTAGAGCCTATTCACTTGACAGTTGTTTTGCTATGACAGTGGTTTCATGTCGTCTGGTGATTCTGACGGGTGCTAAATAGCAGTATAATCAAGGCTCGCGACTTACAAAAATGGGTCAAATGGCTCTGAGCACTATGGGACTTAACTACTGAGGTCATCAGTCCCCTAGAACTACTTAAACCTAACTAACCTAAGGACATCACACACATCCATGCCCGAGGCAGGATTCGAACCTGCGACCGTAACGGTCGCGCGGTTCCAGACTGTAGCGCCTAGAACCGCTCGGCCACCCCGGCCGGCTCGCGACTTAAAAGTGGCTTTCATTCTACTCGGGGTGAAATTTGCGGATGAAAGTTACGGTAGTTTAAGGTTAGAAGTTGTAATACGGATTTGTAGATCTAAATTGACCTATTAGAATTTAGAAGTTGGCGACTGAGTATCATACGGAGGAATCTGGTTTATGGGTTGGGTAGGATAGTACTAAATGATTTGTATTACGAGTGATACACGAGGGGAGATTGGCGTTCTGTTGTAGAAACTTATGATTTTCTGCTGAACGATTTGTGGTTCTTTATGGATGTTTATAGTAAACAATCCTCCGTACGTTACTCAGTCGGCAACTTGTAAATTCTAACTGGTCAATATAGACTTTAAAAACTCAGTATTAAAACTACTGCTTTCAAACTATCGTAACCCTCATCCGTAAAATTTCAACCCCAGTAGTATGAAATCGCGAGCCTTGATTAGACTGCGGTTTAACACCCGTCAGAATACAAGCAAGCGTGGCGCATTGGTAACACACTGGACTCGGTTTCGGGAGGACGAGGGTTCAAACCCGCGTCCGGCTACCCTGATTTCGGTTTCCCGTAACTTCTGTAAATCGCTTCAGGCAGATGCCGGGTGGTTCCTTTGAAATGGCACGGCCAATTTCCTTCTCTAATCCGATGACCCCACTGTTTGGTCTCCTCCCCACAAATCGACCAACCAACAGAAGGAAGCGGGGTGTGTCAGTAGCTATCCAAAAAAAAAAGGTCTCCATCGTCTGAATCTTTTTGATGTGTGTGTCTGCCGCCAGAGCCCAGATTTCGGAGCCATAACTGATGATTGGTTGAAAGAACGTTTGAAACAGTTTGAATTTCACTGTAATCGGAAGTCCATTGCCTTTAATAAAGGGTATATTTGATAAAGTAGAAGATGGCATCTGTTATAGATTTATTTCACGTGTTTTCGAAATATTAATCGGGAGACAAAAATTATTCCTAGATATTTGATGTGTGTTTTCCATGGGATCCCAGCCCCATTTAGTGAGAGGCTGCCGTCTAGAAATATTCTTCGGCAAATGAAGAGGATGGCTTCAATTTTTGTTGAATTGATAGAGATTTTCCAGGGGAGCCCCGTGGTGAACTTCTTCTAAGTGTTGCTGAAGTTTATGTGCGATATAGATCAGGGTAGAGCTGCTGGTGTAAACAGCACTATCATCAGTGAAAAGGTATAAGTAGTTTACAGACTGATGTACAACACCGTTTGTGTGTATGGTGTACAGGGTGTTTCCCATGTTGGAGCCTTTTGGGACTCCTGCAGCAGTTTTTCAGAAGTGGCTACTGCAGTTTTGTATAGTAACAGAAAATTGTCTACTGCACAAGAACGACTCCACGGGTATTACTACTCAGTGGACTTTAACAGTGATTTCGACGGGCTAGCCGACTGTTGGCCATGAACACGATTCGGGCGTTTCCACCGAGCGTGTTGCGGCGCGCGCCGAGGTGCAGGGTGTGGGTGGTGGCGTTTGCTACCTGGGGCAGACAGCTGGTGGCGGCCTTGGCGTGGCTCGGCGCAAGTCATCGCAACCGTTGGCGGTTTCTCCCTCCGTTTCGAAGCCCGCGGCAGCCGGCGAGCTGTAACGGCCATCTCGCGGACTGCGCCAGCCGGGATCTCTAGAGACGTGTTCTGCGTCAAACACACACACAGACACATACAGATACGCGCCTTCCCAGTAGCACTTTTTGCACCCGCATCTGCGGTTCGTTGACTGGCCACTGTTGACATTCGGCGTTATTTCTTGCCTCATGATGTAAGCTGACATTCAAGGCAGCTCGTCTGCTATGTGTAAGCACAAAATGCGCGATCTGTTGCAATATGACACCATACTAATGCAGTGGTATTCGTTCCAACTTGTCTTTTATTTTTCGATTTATTTATCCTTATTTAATGTTATTACGCCTTTTCCTAAATCTAACCAGTTATTCTAGAGATATTATTTTCGTAAAACACACCAAGACATAATTAATATGGGATGCTAATAGAAATAAGGTAAAACAGTAGTATTTATAGTAGAAAAAAACAGTTTACATTAGTCCGTGAAAAGTAGTTGTTGTTGTTGTTGTGGTGGTGGTGGTCTTCAGTCCTGAGACTGGTTTGATGCAGCTCTCCATGCTACTCTATCCTGTGCAAGCTTCTTCATCTTCCAGTACCTACTGCAGCCTACATCCTTCTGAATCTGCTTAGTGTATTCATCTCTTGGTCTCCCTCTACGATTTTATCCTCCACGCTGCCCTCCAATGCTAAATTTGTGATCCCTTTATGCCTCAGAACATGTCCTACCAGCCGGTCCCTCCTTCTTGTCAAGTTGTGCCACAAACTCCTCTTCTCCCCAATTCTATTCAATACCTCCTCATTAGTTATGTGCTCTACCCATTTAATATTCAGCATTCTTCTGTAACACCACATTTCAAAAGCTTCTATTCTCTTCTTGTTCAAACTATTTATCGTCCATGTTTCACTTCCATACATGGTTATACTCCATACAAATACTTTCAGAAACGACTTCCTGACACTTAAATCTATACTCGATGTTAACAAATTTCTCTTCTTCAGAAACGCTTTCCTTGCCATTGCCAGTCTACATTTTATATCCTCTCTACTTCGACCATCATCAATTATTTTGCTCCCCAAATAGCAAAACTCGTTTACTACTTTAAGTGTCTCATTTCCTAATCTAATTCCCTCAGCATCACCCTATTTAATTCGACTACATTCCATTGTCCTCGTTTTGCTTTTGTTGATGTTCATCTTATATCCTCCTTTCAAGACACTGTCCATTCCGTTAAACTGCTCTTCCAAGTCCTTTGCTGTCTCTGACGGAATTACAATGTCATCGGCGAACCTCAACGTTTTTATTTCTTCTCCATGGATTTTAAAGTAAAAGTAGGACACCAATAACACATCGCTATCGGATTTGAACGTGAGGGCACTGCGAGCGACGGACGTGAGAGGAGGAGAGAAGCAGACACATGATAGAGCACAAGTAACGAAAACATAGCGAAAGAAAGTGGCGTGACTGATGAAGAAAGGAGGAGAGGAAGTAGCAAAACTGATAGAAAATTTGCTTTACTAGTTGACAGAGAGAAGCTGGCCGTATCTGTTAATTTCCAAGGAAGAGTCAAGAGTTCGACATAAGGAAGCGCTTCAGATTTTTCTTAAAAAGCAATAGGGTATTGAATTCTGCATAAAGACCAGGGTAGGTTGTTCCAAAGGTGAACATCAGCAAGGTAGAAGGATTCTGCGAATGTTTTGGTCTTGTGGGTGACATCTGCAAGGCTACTACCCCGTCAGTCCAACAACATTCGAGAATGAATTAATAAAAAGCAGAGAAAAGCTTCAAGTGTTCTACACAACCTCCTCTATTTGAGGAAAGTGCACAGAATGTTCATGCAACCGTGTGAAACTTCCAGAAAGGTCCTTTGGATGTTGTTGAACTCCCGCATCGCATTCGTATCTTCTTCAGTCTTGGCAAACCACCAGAGACACATTCTGCACTTAGTCCTTTTGTTGTCCTTTCGTATTCGTAACACCAAGTCTTGTCACGCGTAATGATTTTTACAAGAAAAAGATTGTCAATTTTTCAATCAAGTCGCGGCAGGCGTTCCTTTTGTTTTCGTACCAGAGTCGAAGTATGCAGTGCAAATTTCGCACACAGTTTTCTTTTCTTCAGTTATTGCTGCACAAGAACAATGATACATGCGATTGCACGTCCATTACTTACTGATTCGCCAAATGCGCATCTGTTGTTTACAGTTGTTCGTTCAAGCTGCCACCGGAATCTGACGTCTCGTATACTGTGGGAATAACTTTGGACTGATGGTGTAGATAAGTGAAGACCTTGTGCCGACATAGTGCATACCAGTTACGTAACTTGCCTGGTTGCATGTATCCGAACTGGGCGTTATTAAAAACACTGATATGGACAAACAGGCCGATGTTGAGCTGTAAAGCACTAATTCTCGCTATTCGTGCTCTGTTGGATTGCGTCGAAACAGTGAAGGTACGGCATGACGAGTGTTCCCACATGTGTGCTTTACACATCCTGTGGAAATGTGTTCCGAAACTTTTTGAAGGGCATAGCGGCAAGCGGACATAAGTCTTCCCGGCACGTGACGATAATGTTGTCGGTCCAGTTGAGGTGCTCAAAGTGTGCGGCGAACAAATAGCACATGGTTTTACAAGAATGTGTTATATAACGTGTAAGAGTCCTAGTTGTATCTTAGCACTCTTGAACAGGATACTAAAGTTGTAACAGTAACATCGAACAGGGGTTTTCATGCGATGTCATCCCAGCACATATGTAGCACGTATATCTTGAGTCCGTTGCTTTTGATGAGAAGCTGTATGGAATTGCAGCTATGCAGGCCTTGGGTTTTCTTTCATCGAAATAATGAAGTAGGTAACTTATAGGGACGCCAGATATTTTAATTATAAATACGTATATCCCATCAGAGAAAACAGCAAACTGACTTTTACAATGTTTCGTAATCATACGTGTGCCTGCCAAATTAACACAATAAACCATCTGTTAGTCTTATTAGTCAAAATTAATCGTTTATCACTTTCTAAGTGAACAACACGAGTTACTAACATGTAAAAGACAAATTAGACATTCCTAATAGTTTGCTGGTATATGACTGAGTTGTAACCGCACACCTCCTAACGTCGTGCCATCAAATTTAGGACACTGGTTGGTATGAACTACTTCGCTAAACAGACGATGACGCACGAAGTGATTCGTCTCCCCTCAGTTTGGCAACTGTTTTTCTAAAATTACCTATAAAATGGTGTTCTAAATAATAAGTAAGAATAAGCAGGTCGGCGTTCGGACAAGCTCATAATCCCCTCTAGCTATCATTGAAGCAGCCACTCAGACCACAAGTGGTTTTTGTTGATGCAGTATCCCGCAACTGCTGCGTCACGGCAGCAGCGTCTGTCGTGCTTGCCTCAAACGTCCTTGTGACATCAGACAGCTGCTATTATACCCTTCCTCAAGTAAAGTGTAATCTGCAGGAATGAAGTGACGACCCGAAGACCTAGAAATCTTAAAAGTTAAACGCGAGTTATTCACCGTTTTCCGATACCGGGATACCGTCGATAAGGTGGCTTTTTTTTCTGTATTGAGAACCAATTAATTTTTGATGGGGTACAAAATCACTTGTGATCTTTCACAACAGAACTGTTAAATACTGGGTAGTCTTACTACTCGAGATTACTTTTGTATTTGTGTGTATTCCCGCCAATGCACCGTAACCCTGGCACAACTTCGTTGCTTTAGGGATAATTTTAGCGTTTTGGCATAATTTTTGGAGTTTTCAAAGCAATTATCTGTGCGCTGTGTTAAAAGTGCAAAGACTGAGGGAATGACACATCATCCATCATATTACGCATGACGACAGAGTGTGAAAAATCGTTTGAACTGCTGACGGGAAATCTTCCGTGCTGCTACGATGAATTTTCCAAGCGAAGTGCCATCCATGTTAAGACACTGGATTATCCTCTACGAGGTCACAACAGAGGTAGCGTACAAACCGATAGACGACAGTCGAAGGACGCGTTGCACTTGGCGAGGTTTCGCAGTGGAAAGACTCTGGATTCGTATTCGAGAGAGCGGCAGCTCAGATCCCCGTCCGACCATCCATATTTAGATTTTCCGTGTTTAAAATTCGTTGACGTCGTCAGTCAGGAGGTACGTAATCCGTTATAAATTTTACTTATTTGGATTCATTACGAGTTTCAGCTAACCATTTCATTTCATAGCAGAACATCTTTCTTCCTCGCGTGCGGCATCCTTATAGCACAACGGTAAGTCGATTGTATTCTACGACCGCATGGGTAGCCGTGTGATCTGAGGCGTCTTACCGAGGTTCTCGCGGCTCCCCTCGTCGGAGATTCAAGTCTTGCTTCGGGCATGGGTGTGTGTGTGTTGTCTTTAGCGTAAGTTAGTTTCAGTTGTATTAAGTAGTGTGTAAGCCTAGGGACCCATGAACTAAGCAGTTTTATCCCATAGAAACTTGCCGCCGCCGCCCCCCCCCCCCCCACACACACACACACACACACACACACACACACCGCGAGAGTTTCTACTGCTTGTCTTCGAGTTTGTCAAACCCTACCTTGGCCAACAGGGTAGTCGGATCTCTCCCCAATTGCGAAAGTTTGTAGGTTTATGGGCAGGGCACTCGAACTATCTCCGGATTTTGGCGATATAACGCGCCAGTTGGACATAATTTGGCATGGTATGCCTCAGGAGGACGTACAACAACTCAATCAATCAATGCCACATCGTATAACAGATTGCTAAGGGCCAGAGGTGGATGAATACGTTATTGAATTGCTCAATTTGCTAAGCCCTTTCTCTTAACTAAATCACCCAACCGGGTTTCGTCCAATTCCTTCGTCGTGCGTGTCATTTGTTCTTTTAGTATGTTTAAAATAGTGCTACTTCATTCGGTTTTTCCCATGTGTTCAATACGGTTTTACAAGCAAGTTATTTAAGAATGTAAAACGCTAGTGCTAAATTATTCATTTATTTCTCACTCACAGTGACTATACACAGTATAACACATTGTTTTATGATGTAACACTACACACACTATCAGCTGATTTCAGAAGCATAGCGACTATGTCCGGTTTCCATTTTGTGTACCGCAACTTCCGAAGACTTGTCGAATGCATGCCAGGCAGAATTGCTGCTGTATTTTATTCCAAAGGTGGACCAACACGACATTGAGCAGGTGGTTATAAAGTTTTGGCTCATAACTGTGTAAGAGAGAAACGAGTCTACGCTTTGGAGAAAACAAATGTCCACTAGACTTTTCACTCTCGCTATAACTCTACGGTCGAATCAGATCACCCTAGCCTTTACATTTTTGTGAGAAACTTAAGAAGAGTATAAACAAACTCTTTCGTTTGGTTGGCGTCGACGCTGGTTCCGTACCTCAAACAAACAAACTCAAAGGAGGACAAGCACTCTTTTGTAACAAAACTGTAAAAGGGAGAAATGGGCAGTTGTGGCAGTGTAGTTAAACTTCAGACCCATCGCCAGTGTTAAAGAGAAAATTTGTTACAGGCCCTCTATTCTGCCCTCACAGTCCCTGCCTCAGCTTTATGGACTACAATGTTTGTCAAAAGTTAACTATGTCTAGTTTTTTCCGAAAAATAGGATAATTGCCGTCCTAATTACGAATAAAAGAGATGTAAAAATTTCCTTGCTACATACACATTATTTGAATAATAAATAGCCACATGTGCTGCGCTTCTCAGACCTCACACTACACACTTCCTTTTATGAACTGGGCGAGGGGAGGGGGGTGACGAGCTCTGTTATTGAATATAGAATCGACAGTGGAAGCTCGGGTGTTAGAATACAAATACGAAAGATCGAACTTCGACCCACGGTGGATTCCAGAATATTTTTCTGGGAATTACTGCGACTCTCAGCGATTGTATACGAAAGAAAATGAAAGAGTTCAGATACTATGTTGAACTGTAGTTGCCCTGGGTAGGGCGTTCTCAGCTCGGAGAATGTTAGGGGCGTACCATCTTCAACATGATCTTGGTAAGTGAAGCGTTTTGCTGTTCCGTCAAAGTTCTGCGTTAATGATAGCTTCACTTTTTATGCATTTGTCGATGAAGCCTACCTTTACATCTTAGTAGTGTGACCTGTTTAATCACCTATAATCTTTAATATAACTCGTAGGATCACGTCACCTCAATCAAAGGACTGTGTAGAATGCAATAACACGATCTTCAGAAATCAAGATACGGTGAAGCTGATCTTAGTTCATTGCTCTTAGAGTTTTATTGCTGGACGAGATCATTTATTTTCTTTTCAAGAGGAACGCGGCAAACCATAACAAACAGCAAGGTCCATCAGTGTACCAGAGTGAGAAACAAGTGAACGAGAATGCGCTAACGTAATAAACTGGTGGACTCCTAGTTAAACTAACGGACATGCTTGTAATCTTGTGAAGATGGCTAGTAACTAGGACAACGTGTGTGGGAGTGGGGCGCGTGTGCGTACCTACTTACACTCGAGGTGTAGTCCCTAAATATCCGTGTAATATGATTAATTGTTTTGTGGCGGTGTTCGTAGCGACAAACACTTGGCTGTGGAAATGGGTTACGAAGTCACCGCCACACTTTTAATAGCGGGCCGACCGGTCCGCTGGAACAGTAAACAGAAAGATGAAACCCCAAACACTCTGATTAAATAAGTCGGTACTTATCTTTATTCATGAAGATACAGAAACACAGTAGTGAACTCGGTGTCTACAGAAATCTGTCTAGTTCGAGTCGGAGCGGCTAGGTCAGCGTCGGCTGACGACAAACAACAACTCTGTTGCGATGAACACACAACTGACTAGCAAGTACACGATTCGGTGGCGAGTATACAACTGAGCGGCGAATACAGAACTGTCCTAGCGCTCGCGACTCCAGCGCTTAAGAAGCCAGAAGCCAGCGGTGGCGCGCGCAGACTTGCGGCGATTTGCTGTCTCGCTGGCGCTGCTTATACGGACGGCGTCCGGACTTTGATGCTGCCAACCTTTTGGCAGCGGGCTCGGGTGGCATTACTGGCTAGGATACAACACTCCTCCCCGCCAAATCGCCGCACCGTCGTTGAATAATGACGTGGCGAGCGTCGACGGCGGGGGAGGGGTCCGGCAACAGGCGTAGCAGAAGAGACCGGGGCGGAGACTGTTGTCGGTGGCAGTCCCCGGTCCGCACCCCAGCATTGGCTGCGCGGGGCCCCGGGAAACACCGACTGAAAACCGAGGTCAGGGTGCACGCCTGTGACCACGGGCGCAGCTTCTGGTACTGGACGCGACGGGGCGTCGGGACCCACGAAGAGAGGCAGCGTCTCCTGACGCTGCGTCGACGGCTGCTGAGTGGGCGCCGGACAAGGCGCTGCGGTGTCAGACTCCTTGGGGGTGCCCAAGGAAAGCGGCTGCAGGACAGGCTGCACAGCCACCGCTTGGGAAGGCGGCCTGGCTGAGGGGTCGACGTCCATCAGCTCCGAAGGCGGTGGCGACTGAAGAGGGACCGCAGGCGCCGGAGCGACCACCTGGGGCGCTCCCGAATGAAGCTGCGCGGGAGGCATCAACGGGACGGGCTGTCGGCGTGGTAGCGGCGACGGCGGCTGCTGCTGCTGCTGCTGCTGCCCTGGGGGCGGCAGCGAAGTCGGAAGGCGCGGCTGGAACCCGCCGCGGACCAAATCTGTGGACAAAGAACGAGCGGCAGAATCCGGGCGGCCAGCGCGGCGCAACTGGTTCTGATGCTTCCTGTGCACCCCAGTAGCACCTTGAACAGTATAAAAACCGCGACCCTGGACACTTATCACGGTACCACGTTCCCAACGACGGCGACCGTGATAAACTCTGAAAAAAACGGCGTCGTTGCGCTGAAAACGCGTGCGATGCTCAGAAGCGGCGGGTCGATCCGGGGGGTGCAACAACCGTAGTAGGGTGCGATGACGACGGCCGTGGAGAAGCTCCGCAGGCGAAGGGCCGTCGCGTGGCGTGGTCCGGTACGACGACAGGAACGTGATGAGGGCCTGCTGACGAGAGTGCGTAGCACGAAGGCGGTCCATATGATCCTTGAATGTGCGTACAAAACGTTCCGCTGCACCATTCGATTGAGGGTGGAACGGCGGAGTAAGAACATGGCGAATGCCATTGGCAGAACAAAAACTTTCAAATTCAGCAGAGGTAAATTGTGGACCATTGTCAGACACTAAAACTTCTGGAAGACCCTCAATACAAAAAATTGAAGTCAACGCCTGTATAGTTTGTGCAGACGTTGTAGACTGCATGGGCACAACAAACGGAAAATGACTAAATGCATCTATCACGATGAGCCAACGAGAATTCCAATATGGACCAGCGATATCAATATGTACTCGCTGCCAGGGACCGGCAGGGCGTGCCCACTCAAAATAGCGTTGAGGCGGAGCAGCTTTGTGTTCGGCACACGTCGAACAATCTGCGTAATCTGCTTATCAACGCCGATCGATGTACAATGACGGCGGGCAAGCTGCTTGGTGCGGACCACTCCCAAATGACCTTGATGCAACAAGGCGAGGACCTTGGATTGGAGCACTTGGGGAACCACGACACGAAGCTGGTCATTCTCGGTGCGTAACAGCAAAACTCCGTGCGAAACAGACAACAGATGACGTTGCGGATAATAGCGACGAACCACAGGATCCGATATGTCCTTTGCCTTGGACGACCCACCACGTTGAACAAAACGTAATAGTAAACTCAGATGAGGATCCGTAGCTGTCTCACGTGCCACCTGACGATAATCAATCGGAAAATCCCGGAGGGATTGATGCTCATCGGCGTCAATCTGATGGCAAGAGTCTTCAGAGGAATCGAAGACATCATCCGCAGCAATCGGCAATCTAGAAAGCGCGTCAGCGTTTGCATGCTGAGCTGTAGGGCGATACAGTATCTCATACTGGTATTGTGATAACAAAAGAGCCCAACGTTGTAGTCTCTGAGCTGTCCGCTGAGAAACTGGTTTAGACGGATGAAGCAGTGACTTCAGGGGCTTGTGATCTGTTACTAAATAGAATGGTCTACCATAGAGGTAGTGATGGAATTTTGTGACACCGAACACAATAGCCAACGCTTCCTTGTCCAATTGGCTATAATTACACTGAGCTTTGTTGAGCAATTTAGATGCGAACGCAATAGGACGTTCGGTATTACCGACTCGGTGAGACAACACAGCACCGAGGCCGAAAGAAGAGGCATCACAAGCTAACACCAGAGGCTTGTTAGGGTCGTACTGGACCAGACAACGATCATTCAATAAAGCCTCTTTAAGCTGCTGAAAGGCTGATTGGCAATCAGCTGACCACACAAACGGAACATTCTTACGGCGGAGACGATGCAACGGTGCAGTAATCAATCTGTGATGCATTAGGTATAAACCTAATATAATATGTCAATTTGCCAAGAACTGCTTGCAATTCATTCAGATTGCGAGGGGCGGGCAAATCACGAATAGCTGCTAAATGTGACTGGGAGGGATGAATGCCTTGAGCATTAATAACATGTCCCAGATACTCCAGCTCCGTAAGGAAAAATGAACATTTATCGATGTTGCAACGGAGGCCTGCCTGGGACAACACTTTAAACAAACACTCCAAATTACGGAAATGTTCAGCAGGCGTCCGACCGGACACAACAATATCGTCTAAATAGTTGCAACACGATGGCACATTAGCCAGAAGTTGTGACAAAAAAACGCTGAAAAACAGCTGGAGCGGACGCACAACCAAAAGGCAAACGCAGAAAACGGAACAACCCCAACGACGTGTTTATGACAAAATACTGTTGTGATTGCTCGTCGAGGGGCAATTGCAAATATGCTTCACGGAGATCAGTTTTGGAAAAGAAACGAGCTTCCCCTAACTTATCCATCAGCTCGTCCGGTCTAGGCAAAGGAAAAGAATCAGTGACAGTCTGAGGATTAACTGTCGACTTAAAATCAGCACACAAACGTAACTTGCCAGGCGGTTTCTTTATAATAACTAAGGGAGAAGCCCACTGGCTCGCTGAAACGGGTTGAATAACACCGTTGTTTTGCCAACGACGAAGTTCATCTTCTACAGGTGCCCGGAGGGCGTGAGGCACTGGACGAGCACGACAAAATCGAGGCTGAGCATTATCTTTTAACGTAATATGAGCGGCAAAGTTCGCAGCACAACCTAGTTCGTCTTTAAATATGTCACTGCATCGTTTACACAACTCGGTTATGCTGTCTTGAGGAACAACAACAGAATTAATTTGCAACACATTGTCTTGGATAGACAGGCCAAACAAGTCAAAACAGTCTAATCCGAAAATGTTTACACTGTCTGTAGCGCGGAGCACTGTGAATGAAACTGTTTTTGTATTGCCACGGAGTGTGGCTGGCACGCTACATACACCTAACACAGGAATTTGTTCTCCACTATAAGTAGCCAAAGAATGTTTTGCCGCTGAAAGTTTAGGGCGGCCGATAGCCGCATACGTAGCACTATTTATGAGAGTCACAGACACACCAGTGTCTAATTGAAAATTGAAGGTCTTATCCTGGATGCGTAGCTTCACAAATAGTTTATTACACTGTCTCTGGATCGGTGCAGTGGAGGCGGAAGACACAAAATCAGCGCGTTTAGCGCGTGTTCGCCGCTTACGACAACTCGTGGGTTGGGCGGGTGGAACAACAACTCCCGCTTCACTTGCAGTCTGTACCTTACTTTTTACAGCGTTTGACTTACGCTTGGGGCGCATAGCAGAGGGCTGGGTGGGTGGCTTATTGCGAACAAGTTTATTACCCACACGAACCGTGGAAGAGTCTTTAAACGCGACCTTCTGGGCGGGCTGGCTTTGAAGAACATGAATATCCATGGGCTGGGCAGCACTAGAATTGTTCTTGCGTTTACGCAAACAAACAGTCTGGATGTGTCCTTTCCTTTGACAAAAGTGACAAACCGCGTTTCTTAACGGGCAACGTTCACGAGGATGAGCAAGAACACACTTAGGGCAAGACTTCACTCTATCATTTTGCACACGCGGCTGACGAATGTGTTTAACATGACGCGGCCGGCCAGTGTTTACAGTCTGACTCTGCCGGTGGGGCCGCGGGCGTGACATAACTTGCTTAGCACAGGCAATTTGAGAAATACATGGCGGATCTAACTCACACTCAGCATAGTCAAAAGTATCTTGGGCTTCAATGATGTTCATCACAGTCTCTAAGGACGGGTCAGGCAACTTTAAGATAGCAGCACGAATACGAGAATCTGCAATGTTTTGAGTAATAGCGTCTCGTGACATGACATCACTGTAGGAAGCTCTACACACACAATTAAATCGGCACTGACGGGTGAGGCCCCGTCAATCTGTTAACCACTGTTTATTAGATTGATGTGGCAGTTTCTTTAATCTGAAGAACTTGAATCTGGCTGCTGCCACATGAACTCGCGACTCGAAATACTCAGCAAGCTTGTTAACAACAACGTCATAGTCTAAAGCTTCTGGCTGGGATTCCGGGAACAACTTACAAAGTAGTCGATAGATTTCCACGCCTGCAGTGGAAATTAAATAAAGCTGCCGCTCAGTACCTGTGATTTTGTAGACTGTCATGTGCGCCTGCAACTGTGCGAAATATTCTCGCCATTCTTCTCTGGATTCATCAAAAGCCCGGAACTGTGGCGCTGCCTGTGCTTGTTCCTTTTGTGTTGGAGGATTAGCCGCTTGTTTGGCGATTGCTTCCACCAGACTTTGTATTTGCTGACTCTGTAACAAGATCAACTGTTGTAATTCGGCAGACATAGTGAACACAAATTAAACCAGCCCCCAAAAGTTTATCGCTATAATTAGTATAACAAGAACAAGTTGAACCAGCCCTGCACACGAGTTCGGAAGACCTCGTCGCCAGTTTTGTGGCGGTTGTCGTAGCGACAAACACTTGGCTGTGGAAATGGGTTACGAAGTCACCGCCACACTTTTAATAGCGGGCCGACCGGTCCGCTGGAACAGTAAACAGAAAGATGAAACCCCAAACACTCTGATTAAATAAGTCGGTACTTATCTTTATTCATGAAGATACAGAAACACAGTAGTGAACTCGGTGTCTACAGAAATCTGTCTAGTTCGAGTCGGAGCGGCTAGGTCAGCGTCGGCTGACGACAAACAACAACTCTGCTGCGATGAACACACAACTGACTAGCAAGTACACGATTCGGTGGCGAGTATACAACTGAGCGGCGAATACAGAACTGTCCTAGCGCTCGCGACTCCAGCGCTTAAGAAGCCAGAAGCCAGCGGTGGCGCGCGCAGACTTGCGGCGATTTGCTGTCTCGCTGGCGCTGCTTATACGGACGGCGTCCGGACTTTGATGCTGCCAACCTTTTGGCAGCGGGCTCGGGTGGCATTACTGGCTAGGATACAACAAATTACATTCGAGGTTCTCCATAAGTCCCATTGCACGTATTTTATTCATATGTGATAGAAAATTTAGTTTTCAGTAAACGCATTCAGCCGTTTGATATGATAGTAAATTTCGAAATAATCATCTCCGTGACTTAAAGTTGCTAACCGACGGTGATACAGTGGCATTCGAGTCAAGGGTAGCCCCACCGAAAGCTGGTGGTTTAAGAATGTTCAAATGAGTGTGAATTCCTAAGGGACCAAACTGCTGAGGTCATCGGTCCCTAGACTTACACACTACTTAAAGTAACTTATGGTAAGAAAAAAAAAAAAAACACACACACACACACACACACACACACACACACACACACGAGAGAGAACTCGAACCTTCGGGCTGGAGGAGCCGTGCAAACCGTGACATGAGGCCTCTAGCCGCGCGGCCACTCCGCGCGACTGCTGGTGGTTTAAGACATTTCCAAACTCTGATATTTTGCTTGCAGCAGGAAGAGAGTTGGGCGTCTGTATTTCGTGACACTTTGTGCACTAATTTCGTTGATTAAATTCCACGTCTGTCAGTGCACACTACGCAGGCTTCGGGCACTCAGTAGTGAAGAAGGATCTTGACGGCTCTGGGGATGTTCTTGAGAAGTTTAGGGCGTTTGGTTGCAGTAGTTTTTTCTCCTCCCCTTACTACACTTCAGTTCCAGATTCATACGTTACACAAACATAACAGAATGAGGTACTCAATAGAATGATGTACTGTACATGACACTGTTACGAGCTTACAACCTGTAGGAAGACAATAAATAATTGCCTCAGTACAGAGAACCTAAATTCCTGAATTGTACCCATTATTATTCAGCATGGGACATGGTGATATAAAGCTTGTGACATATTGCTGTAACATCTACACAGATTGAATAACAAGCTACCAAGCAAGGAGGCACGATGATAGAATACTCGAATAGAAATCAGGAGGTGGTGACCTGAGATTGTGGCCTTTTTGTGGACTTTTGCATGTTATCTTGTTAGTGTTATTTTAAAACCATCTACCTGCCGTTCCGGTTACTTGCTTTATCGCTTTTTAGTTACCGCTCTGAACAAAGCGAACTTGTGTAGCAATGCTGATGTTAGACACGCGCTTTTTATTCCGCTAGTCAACTGTGTTAGCGACATCGAAGCTCACCGCTGTGAGCACGTATCTCCCTTAATGGCTTTCTGATGCCTCGTGGGCCATTTACCTTATTAATCTCAGGCCGGATGGCGTGCCGTCGAGTCGAAGTGTCACATAAACCGCTCTGTTTAAACTTGCAGCACATCCAAATAGTAACATTGCCCCTGCTCTGACATTTCTGAGAACACAAACTTCGCCTGATTATCAATAATGCTTCGTTTCTTGCTTGTCTCGTGTACACTCGGTGGGTTTCGGTCGAATCACGCAGAAACAATGAGAGCTTTTCCTTTGGATTACTTGATGCATGTTTTATAATTATTCACTTGACTTTCCGTTTTTAGAATGTTTATTATTTTTCCGTTGTTACTGTGCAACTTTTAACGGCTTATTTTCTGCTACATTTATCTCGTAGATGAAAATAAAATCAGGCGCCTTTTGCAACTGAAATTAGTGATTTGGACGAAAAATGTTTTGGCTATTCGTATTACGCGTTATCAGTGCATTTTTCTCATTTTGTGCGCCCACTGATACAAGAGCCAATCGTAAATAAGCACACAAAAAGAATAATTAACATGACAAAAGTAATTGAAGCACGAAACTGAGGACGAATGATTGCGGTATTAAGAATACAGCGTAATTTCTATTTCACTCACGTCCACTGCTGCATTATCTGAAAATGTAAGGGCACTAACGACTGCTGTGTCGTGCATCCCTAATCCTAACAGCACACCATGCGTTTCGACATAGGTCTCGCAAAAATTAGGCCTTACACAATTCGACGAGATTTGTTTTCGTACTACTTACTCCCTTTTGCAACCATTTTTTCCCCTACTCACCACTGGAAATAGCGCAGCGTTTAAGTCAGACGACTCGCATAATTGTAGGAGCGAATTTTAATTTTCCATCCGACAATCCAGATTAAAACACTTCAAGTGAATGTTGGACTGGTTCCTCCCCAAATGGCGCGGCTGATTACCTTCCCCATCCTGTCCATTACGAGCTTGTATTCCGTCTTTAGCAGTCTAGAGCTGGACTAGAAGTTAAACACTTTATTTATCGATGGACCTCGTGAGCTATACCTAAAGTAAACCCATATCAATGAGAGACAGGCATATTTTTAAACTGAGTTTTTAATAATGAAATAGTGGCTCACCAGGCAATGAAGAAATTTTTAAGTGTGCAACAACGTCTGGGAATTCCAGCCACTGCGTCTTCTAACTTGAGTCTGTGTTTCAAGTCTAATATGTAGATTGACTCGTACATTATGTCATTTCTCAGAATTATTTAACCTTTTTCCATTTCAATGATGTGGTTTAGTGGTTGGTTTCATTTGCCGCTAACTTAGCTGGAAACAACTCGTTTGTTTGGAACTACACTTATCTCCCAAAATTACGAATAAAATAATATTTTTCTTAAGTTTCGTAATTTGCAAAGAAATAAACGCTAATGCAGCGCATAATTATCGGATACATTGTCACTACCGATCTTTTACAAAATTTCCTAATATTTTAGGTTCACTATCGGAAAATCAGTTTCCGAAACTGATTCCTTTGTAACATGTTACAATGTGAAATTGGCCGGCCGTTGTGACCGATCGGTTCTAGGCGCTTCAGTCCGGGACTGCCCGACTGCTACGGTCGCAGGTTCGAATCCTGCCTCGGGCATGGACGTGTGTGATGTTCTTAGGTTAGTTAGGTCTAAGTAGTTCTAAGTTCTAGGGCATTGATGACCTCAGATGTTAAGTCCCATAGTGCTCAGAGCCATTTGAATGTGAAATTGTTACGCATGTCCTTGATCTAGCGGAACTACCACGAATAATCCAAAACAAAAAGATAACATTAAGCAGCATTGGTTCAAATGGCTCTGAGCACTATGGGACTCAACTTCTGAGGTCATCAGTCCCCTAGAACTCAGAACTACTTAAACCTAACTAACCTAAGGACATCACACACATCCATACCCGAGGCAGGATTCGAACCTGCGACCGTAGCGGTCGCGCGGTTCCAGACTGTAGCGCCACCCCGACCGACCAAGCAACATTCATCTACTAATTACACAATCGGTTGACACCCATCGTGCGCTATTTTGCTGCCAGAGTAGCAGAGTTTCTTCACTTTTTCTACTACGTGGTGTCTAGTTTTGATGTTAATTAATGCTGCTCCTGAATACTTCCGTCTTCGTTTGGCTTACTCTGAACTGATGTTCTGTACGCTATAGGCTGTTCACTCCACTCAACATGTCCTATAATTGCTCCTCACGTTCATAGAGGATATCAGTGTTATCGTGGAATCTTATGACATACCAATATCCTTTCAAACCCTATTTTAATTACACTTCTGTACCTTCTTTTCTAAATTTCCTTCATTGCTGCTTCGATAAGGACTGCACCGTGCCTTAACCCTAGCATTACCAACGTATTTTTTGTTACATGTAATACCAACGGGGGGGCCTCAAAGGCCCATAAAGAATACCATAATTTATTTTATCATAAATCAAGTTTATTTACTTCTGATACCTCTAATAACAATTCAAAATGCTTAGACATTGTTTTTGTATACTGGATAATAAAAGATGTTATTATAACAGGAATAAAATGAACAAATCACGAGATTCAGTTTATATATTTTTTGGAATAATGTTTCAAAATAGTGTTTTCTTATAAAAACGACTTTTTTAATTTGATACACTACATGAAGCAAAGAAAATTTACTGTCTCATTCTGCAACGCATTTTTCACACAACACTGTCTTCCTGCAGTGTTTCCCACAGATGTGTTTGTGGCACTGAGAGCAGGTAACAGTTGACTTTCCCAGCTTGTTGTACTTGATCTTTTTAGATGCAGCTTCTTGGCAGCATAGGTGGCACCGTCCACGTGTTCCTGGTTCTGCTGTTGAGGATGATGGTTCTACAGAGCAGCTGAGCTTCCGTTGTGTGATGCTTTCCATTGCCATTATTACTGGCTTCTGAAGTCCATACAAATTTTGTGCCCGTTTATCTACTTGAGATCTTATTAGTTCGAGACCTAAGTTAGTGATAAAAACTCTTCTGCGGTTTAGCAAATTCTTTTTCCAATTCGGAAAGTTGAGGAGGAAGAGTGAATATGCATTTATTGCTGCTATGTCAATGAGTGTGTAGAAGAGGGACAAAGGCCATCTTCTTGTTCCTCTCTTTGTGCTGTAGTGTCTTGCCATCTGGTCTATGGTGTCCACGCCTCCCTTTATAGAATTATAAAAAAGATTTATGTTAGTCTTTTTTGAGTCTTCATTCAACACCCCTTCAGAGTGATAAGTTGAAAGCATCAACAGCAGTCGTTTTGGCTTCTCGCGGACTAGCGTTGATGCAAGAGTAACTGGTGGCCTCTGTGTCTGAGGGTCAGTATAAGCAAAGATGGAAGAGTGTAAACTGCGGCCAGTTGTAGTCTTCAGCTCTTCAGGTATGTGCCGTCTGTTAGACTGTAGGGTGCCAACAAGTGTGAGGTGAAAATCATTCCATAGAGTCTCAGCAAGCTCCACTGAAGTATAGTACCGATCTGTGGTAACATTACGGCCTGATTTTTCAATAGGTTTTATTAGTCTCTTTACAATTTCCATTGGTCCATTTGAATGCTGTGTATTTCCTGACTTGCCTGTATAGATGTCCATGCTGATCACATATCTAGTCTCAGAATCAGACAGCATTCGAATTAGAATGCCGTATTTTCCAGGTTTTTCTTTTAGAAACACCTTGAATGGACAGCGACCACGGAACAAAGACAACATCTCATCCACTGTTGTATGTAGACCAGGAATGAAATACAATGGAAGTGAAGAATTGAAGCTTTCAAAAATTTCCCTCATTGGAGCAAACTTGTCAGTCTGGCGACGAATTTCTCTTGTGTTCTTATCATCAAACCTCAATATTTTAGTCAATTCGAAAAATCGGGTCCGACACATTGATCCATAGTACACTTGTCGGCCCTGAAGCAAAGACCATAAATCTTGGACAGGTATCTTATTGTCATGATTTGAACCCATGATTAGCAAGAGTCCTATATAACAAAATAACTCATCTTCATCTGTGTGCTGAATACCTAGTCGAGAAGCCTCTTCATTTGAGTGTAGTTTTATTAGATTCATAATTTGAGGTGTAAAAAAGAGCTCTATAGCCTCTTTCGGAGACGCAATTCTTCCTTGTTGTCCTAGCCCCATTCTTTCTCGCACTATATTTTGTACAGAACGCCGATATTGTCGAGATGACTTCATAATATACTCTCGTCCACTTTTTGCAATGAATTTATCACATTCCGTATCATTATCATCTGGTGGATTGGCTTCAACCTCATCTTCATTCTCAGACGATGAATCAGTTCTAATTTCTTCCACATCATCATCCACTTCACTTTCCTCTAAATCTGATTCGTTCAAAACTTCTTCTAGCACTCTTTCAATGGAACTATCACGTAAACGATGTCTACTCATGTTGCTGGTTCAACAGCAGCAGAAACACTGAAAATAACAATGGTCCGCTTCATAATAATATGTCTGAAGGCAACAATGCCAAAATTCGTTTCATGGTAAGAATTTGAAACGAGAGACTCAACCTCGTAAATCTTTCCTTGCTATTACCAATGGGTGGGCTTCTAAGGCCCACAGAGAATTAAATCAAGTAAATGAATTTTAATTACATTTTTATTCCGAAATTCTGTAATGACTCAATAGTACATTCAATAACGAACAATTACCTTTGCATTCAAGTTCATATATCAAAGGGTGTGGATACAACATAGAAAAACTGAGTCAGTGGGCCTACGAGGCCCCCCCGTTGGTAATGCTAGGGTTAAGGGGGAAACCCCACATTAGAAGGCTGTTTGACACTGATTATTTGGGATAGTTTTGGTGGGAGGAATTAATTAGAATGTAATCAAATTTTGACATCATTTCAGTCATATTTCTAACAGTTTTTGTGAATTTTTGTGAATAGTTTCAGCCAAAAATAACAAAGTTACGCTGTGATGTCCGCTGAAGATTGCGAGTATAGTTCTCGAATTGCGTGCAGTGTAGCCATTCCAATTTTCATCTAAAATGAAAAAGGTTCTGATTTTATATTAATAACTTATTTTCTAAAAGTATGAACATCAATGCAGGTGAAAAACATAAAAATTAAAAATTTTGAATGTGTTGGAACAATTTACTTCAATATTAAAGATTTTTTTCTCTAATTATGCAAAGAAAAATACCCTTAAAATCATTATATCATCTCACAAGTTAGTTCATATAATTCGTAATTTTATAAAGAATCATACTATCAATTTTCATACTGATCGGTTCTATACTTTTTGAGTTAGACTGCACGCAAATGTGAAAAAAATTCATTTCGAGATAAACGCGTTTGAAAAATAAATTCTCAGAAACTAAACGTTCAAGGAGGTTAACAATAACGTAAAATGCTTACCGATTAATCTGCGATCCCAGCACCATATAGTAATCCTTCTTCCTCATAGGCTTCGTTTTGCGCTTGCAGCAGTACTTTCTGACCTTCCTTCGATTCCAGTGAACTACGTCGATTCTGCCAGGTCACGCGCTGGTTGTCTATTTGTTCGGCATAATTGGAGCTTTGCGTGCCTTCTACAATTTCTGCGTAGTTCATGACCATCAGAAAGGATGAATTTCCTTCATTGAATAAGCCCGCTGCTAAATACGACGCAAATGCAACAACTTTTAGTCCGGAGAGCAAGTGTTTAAGAGCTAATCGTCAAATAGTGGAGTTAAATAAAACTTTCATTCGCATTTTGTTGGTGGCCACCTAAAGATCTCTCCAGTAATTCATCCTTTGATAAATCTTCATATATTGGAAGAATTTCCTCCAGTACGTCGGGGTGCAATGGAGTAGGGTGCAGTCCATGTTCCGTTCCAAGGGCTGTTAGTTTTTGCCAGTCGCACTCTCAATCACAAACACACTCGTAGAATTATGAGTCAGTAAGGTACAGCGACGCTCTAACGTAATATAACCAAAATAATCCCTTGTGTTGATACTTCTACTACCTTTTATACAAAGGCGGGGTACCGTTTCAAGGCTACGCTAAACTAATGCGAATTTCGCTGTGAAATTTTGACAGTACATTCTTGGATGTTCAGCTAACGATTTATGCTATAAAAATCGGATTTTTTGAACCTCCTAATGTGGTTTCCCCCAATAACGCCCTTTTCAGTCGTAGTATAAGGTGCGATCAGAAGTTTCTGTTCGAAGTCCGTACAGTCGAGAATCGGCATGACAGACAAAATAGCCGTGAGCTTAGTCGGAATCACCCCACCAAATGTCCAGGCTGAAGATACCCGTTTGTAAAGTACAGTGTCCTGCTGCGCGAAGAAGTCCGTAACTGCCTGCTGTACAACCTCGCCCGACACGAATCCTCGACCTTCCGAGTTCTTTTTGAAGAGATCGAAGGCGTGATAATCGCATGGGGAGAGATCAGGACTATAGGGCGGGTACTCCATGTCGCATTTCCACAACAGTGGTTTCCGACAGACATTCTCCGATGGACGTCTACCGGTGTTTGTCTTTCGGAGGTCAAGAAAAGAATCACAGCACGATGATCCTGTTTGGATTCATTTGGTAATAACGTCACCGTAATTCACGTTTCCGCATTTACCGCACGCACGTCAGGAAGACGTGAATGCCACACTAATCCCTTGCTTACATATCGGTGCTTACATATCCGCATCGGAGTCGCTCTACGCTGCTTACAAGCTACAGTAACGCCCTCAAACGAGAGCTTCTGATCGCCCGTTATACTTCTCTCTTGGATTCCCTTTCTTATTCCCTCTTGGTTCTTGCCCATGTTTCCCCACATCATAAGGTTTTTTTTTTAGCATTTCAAACATCTTGCATCATATTCCACTGGCGAACCTTTCTTATAAGTCATCAAATTTCTTTCCTAAGCTGAGCTGATCCTCGTGTAACTGGGCGTCCGGTTACTACACTGTGTTTTGACCTCCGTTGTTGTATTAATAATCTACCTGTTTTAACTTACATCACAGTGACTGAAGCTATTGCGTTAGACAAAACTGCAGTGAGCGTCATAATCCAACAAAATGTTTTCGAGAGCGATAATAGAAGCAAGTCAGACATGATGTGGAGCGCCAACTTGAACTTTCCGAAGTTGAGACTGCTAAGAATTTTTCATATCATGCATATCTTTTCATTGTTTACTGTTATTATAAATGGATATATTAGGTTAGACACACTTCAACGATGTAGAATTCGACATTTATGGATCGTCCTAACAAAGTTGGAGTCACTTTTAGGGTACGCTCGTATTTCAGTTGATGGAAGTGCCTTAGTGTTCCGCTACTTCCTCTACCTCTGCAGCGTAAAAAAAGTTTCACTTACATTATCGCCAGTCGGATAGAGAAATCTTAGGATTTTTATTAGTAAAGAAGCAAGCAGAGTTTGGAAGTGGCAGCATAAAATACCTGAAAGTCATGATGGAAGCTACAGGATGCAGTAACGAGCATGAATTACCACTTTATCTAGGATTCACAGATTTTGAAGAGCTTGTAACTCGGTTTCAGCTAAATCGGTGTTAAGTGTCGTACGGCACTTTTGGCTGGGAATAGCCCTTCAAGCGATTTCCGCCGCATGCTGGAATGGGTGTTCTTTCTCGGCTCGCGTTCGTCTATTTTGTTGTGGATATGTGGGAGTTGTGCCGTATGTGTGTAGGTGAGTGTATAGTGTAGTGTTATGTTTACGTTGTACGATGATAATGAGAGGAGGCATCAAGGTGCCGCCCGACCTTAACGCCCCCTTCAGACGGACAGATCAGCGGTTGTACACAAAAGACACTGCGGAAAGGTTTGGAATTAATTACGGGACATTGACGCAAAGACTGGGGACCAAGAAATTACGCCGGCCGGAGTGGCCGAGCGGTTCTAGGCGCTACAGTCTGGAACCGCGCGACCGCTGCGGTCGCAGGTTCGAATCCTGCCTCGGGCATGGAAGTGTGTGATGTCCTTAGGCTAGTTAGGTTTAAGTAGTTCTAAGTTCTAGGGGACTGATGACCTGAGAAGTTGAGTCCCATAGTGCTCAGAGCCATTTGAACCAAGAAATTACCGCCACTAACTCTCCTCCCCTTGCCGGCCACATGCAGCCGTTGAAAGTTTCATCCACCTCCAGGATTCGAACCTGTTCACTTCAGAGACGAGTGCCATCACAGAGGCTCACGTTAGCCACCTCAGCTACAGGGACGGTTTACCTTTTTTGATAGTCCTTTACAAATAAGGAATTGATTTAGTCTGTATACATGTACTAAAGAATATGTACGTCAAAACTACATTTTGCATTAGATCGCATCACTATGGTGTGAAATACGTCAATGAAAGACATGTCAGAAAGGAGATTCTAAAATTGATCTTAGCATGTAAACTTTAAGAGCAAATGGTTGGAAATGTAAGGTTTCAAAGATCGCCTGAAAGTCTACTACTGTCAGGCCATTGAAAACAAAATAGTGCAAATTAGCAACGCCGTGGGACAATTGAGTGATTTTTTTGTGTTTATGGATGTTGAAGACAACGACTGGATGATTGGAGAAAGAAATAAACAGAAGAGTAAAAATAGCCTGAAGTGCTTTTGATTAAATTAAGTAAGATTTTCAGAGCAAAGCTTTCGATGTGGCTAAAAAGTAAAGCGTACAGTGTTTGTATTTCCAGATGTGGCTTGTGGCAGTGAGTCATGGACTTCTGATACAAAAAACATTCAAACACTGACGATTGCTAAGCGAGCAATAGGCAGAGGGATGTCAGGATTACGCGGAGAAGCCGAAAAACTAACAAATGGATTAACAGATTGGACTAGAAGATGTAGTTATGACAGTAATGAAAAGGAAATGGACATAGACGGGACATGTAGACAAATGGAACGAATAAGTTCTTCGCTAGAGTCAGAAAGATAAGAAAAACTAAAGAGACTTTGCAGAAGGTAGGTGTAGATGACATTACAAACATAGCACGCAGCAGCAGCAGGGATATACACAGAGTGAATGACCTAAACCTCGCACAGCAGATATTGCGGAAATTGAAACTGCTATTGATGTGCGCTTTTTCCAGAATTGATTGGTAGTCTGGGTTTCGTATTGTTAGCCAATAATCAGATTGTAGTAATACTTCGAAAGTGTATTTTTGTGCAAACATACTTTTCTAAATGGAACAATGCCTATCGACATTAAAAAGAAGTAGAATAAATTAGAATATCAGTGGTGTTTGTTGCAGGATTCTAGTGTGAGTCGTTGACGAGATATCGTATCTTGAAAAGTTCTCTCACCGACACTTATACAGTACTTGTGGTAGCACACACTCAAGAACAGTACTAATTATGTGGACTCTGGTCAGTAACGAGACAACTAACCATTACAAAAATGACTACAGGCAGCGCTTCCAGTCTCGCAAGGAACAACTGCTGCTAGCATTATGTCCGAGCAGGCTGCAGTAATACGTAGATTCATATCAGCGGGTGTAGTTGGTATGTCCTTGTAGGCAGCGTCTTTCAGATTTCCCCACGGAAAAAAGTCTACAGGAGTCAAATCTGGGGAAGGGATCGGCCAGGGTACAGAATCTCTGCGTCCAGTCCAAAAATTTTGAAACAATTCGTGCACAGGGGCTGGACAGCTATCTTGCTGGTACCACAGGTTCCTCCTAGTCTACAGAGGAACGTCTGCTAGCATCCGTGAAAGATGGTGTGTTAGGAGGCTGCGATATTTGTGCACGTTCGGTGTTCCGCCTATGAAAAGCTGATGGTTCGCTATCCCACATCACACGTTTACACTCCATGGACGCTGACGTCCAACGTGACGAATCCAACAGACCAATAGTGCGTGTTTCAGCGATTTATCTGGCCATGATTGGTAAATGCGGCTTCATCATTAAACATGATACATCTGGAGTAGCCTCTCATAATGCCCATGTACAGAAATTAACGCAATTCTCACTATCGTTTCTGTGCAGCTCTTGATGGAGAGATGCGTTAGGGATACAACCAAGATCGATGGAGAATGTGTAAGGCATTTTCCTGACTCATGCCACTTCCTCTTATGATTGCGCGGGGGCTAACGTGGGCATCAGCTGCAACAGCAGGGAGAACATTAGTTTCCCCCTCTTCTGTTGTCACTCGTTTCCTTCTGTTACGTTGTGTAGGTGTTACACTACCACTTTCACGTATCTGGTTGAAGTGGTTGATAAATAATTGCCAAGATGGTTGACGTCTATTGGGATATCTTACCAGATAAACCCTACAACGACGAACTATATTCTTCCTACATTCTCCATACATCACGAGCATGTCTCCTTTTTCTGCGTTGGTAAATCTTATCGTTCCCTCACGACCGACTGCTTGGACTGGCACACGCTCACTGACTAGCCAGTTGTAATGCACTCAAGGGACACACAAACACACTGTAAGCAAACATAACATCCTACCTAGGTACCACGCAGGTTCAATGGCACAAACAAGTGTCGGTGTGGAAAGTTTGAAAATACCATATCTCGTGACCGACTCGCACGAGAATCCTACAACAAACACCACCGACATTCTAATTTACTCTACTTTTAGTCAGCTATTGTTCCCTTTTAAAAACGCTTACGTTCACACAAAAATACTTTGTAAGCTACGAGGGTGAGTCAAATGAAAACCTTAAATATTTTTTAAAATATTATTTACTGTGCAGAAGTGGTACAAAGCTGTATCACTTTTCAACATGATCTCCCCCACGCTCAATGCAAGTCCTCCAGTGCTTACAAAGTGCATAAATTCCTGTAGAAAAAATTATTTTGGTAGTTCCCGCAACCACTCACGCACTGTATGGCGTACCTCTTCATCAGAACGGAACTTCTTTCCTCTCATTGCGTCTTTGAGTGGTCCAAACATATGTAAATCACTTGGGGGCAAGGTCTGGTGAGTATGGTGGATGAGGAAGACACTCAAAATGCAGGTCTGTGATTGTTACAACTGTTGTACGGGCAGGGTGGGGCCTTGCATTTTCATGTTGCGACTTAAGGACACCTGCTGACAGCAATCCACGTCGCTTTGATTTTATTGCAGACCGCAGATGACTTTTTAGGAGATTTGTGTATGATGCACTGGTGAGAGTGGTACCTCTAGGCATGTAATGCTCCAAAATAACGCCTTTTTCGTCCCAAAAGAGTCACCATAACGTTCCCTGCTGATGGTTCTGTTCGAAACTTCTTTGGTTTTGGTGGTGAGGAATGGCGCCATTCCTTGCTCGCTCTCTTCGTTTCCGGTTGGTGGAAGTGAACCCAGGTTACATACCCAGTAACGATTCTTGCAAGGAAGCCCCCCAGTAACGGTTCTTGCAAGGAAGTCATCACCTTCTCATTTAAAGCGCTGAAGAAGTTCTTCACAAGCATCAACACGACGTTCTCTCATTTCAGGAGTCAGTTGCCGTGGCACCCATCTTGCAAACACTTTGTGAAACTGGAGCACATCATGCACAATGTGGTGTGCTGACCCATGACTAATCTGTAAACATGCTGCAGTGTCATTCAGTGTCACTCGGCGGTTTTCCTTCACTATGGCTTCAACTGCTGCAGTGTTCTGTGGAGTCACAACTCGTTGTGCCTGACCTGGATGGGGAGCATCTTCCACTGAAGTCACACCATTTGCGAACTTCCTACTCCATTCGTAGACTTGCTGCTGTGACAAACATGCATCACTGTACTGAACTTCCATTTGTCGATGAATTTCAATAGGTTTCACACCTTCACTACGCAAAAACCGAATAACAAAACGCTGTTCTTCCCTGGTGCGTTGCAAGTGGGGTGGCCATCTTTATTCTGATACTGCGACGGTGTGTGTGCATGTGCACTATGCTGCCACCTACAGGCCATTCTGCACGCTGCTTGTAGCACGCTTACGAACTTACAAGATAACGGCGCGAAATTTCGATTTGTTGTTACAAATTTAAGGTTTTCATTTGACTCACCCTCATATAATTACAATCTGTTTAATGGCTAACAATACGAGTCCCCTGACAACCAACCCATTCTGTGAAAACCGCTCTAAGTATTATTACAGTCTGTTTCTTAGCTAATAATAGGAGCATCTGACTGCCAATACGTTCTGCGAAAACGGCGCATTAATATACCTAGCACTTTCCGTTTTGCAATATTTGCGCTGCAAGTTTTAGGCGATTCACTCTGTATAGCACGAGACCCTACTGCTTAGGAAATTTTGCACCAGTGGATGTCGAAAAATGATGATGAACTTCAGTAGCAAAGTGAGATGGAAAATATCAAATTTGGAAAAATCTTTATTTAAAAAGTACTTAAGTATTGCTGATGAAATAAACCTTTATTATAAATTTGGTCAACAGATCTTCATCAGGTATCACAAAATTATTTAAGTCACCCTTTATGGCAAAGTTCATTCTGTCACGTCAGAAGTAAATTACAAAACCAACCTGCTACAGCGTGGACGTTGCCATACACTTGTGGGGGCCTCATGTCGACGTGAACGGGTGGAGAACAGTTTCGTGCTAAGACATCACAACTGTTTTGTAGCAGTGGCGGATAAGGCAAGAAACCGCGAGGTGTGACAGGACGCAGAGGTGTGACGTGTGCAGATGGCGCCGGAAGCGGCGTCGCGTGTCGTGTCCGCTAACCAGGGGCTACGCCCGCTGACGCTCGCTTTATGAGCGGAGCAAAACGCTTGCGGTAGGCCGTCACCTTCGCGCCCTCCGATTACAGGGGAACCGTAGTAGCTCGCTGGAACACCAGTCAGTGGGCTACTATTACGAACATATATTGTATTTTCTACGACATGCTGTCTGGATTGTGGGCACAAGCCAGAGCTGCGCCACCATTACGATGTCGTTTGTGCTTCACGAAGCACGCTAGTTTCTTGGTCCTTTCGACTAGGCTGCATACACTGGGCACAGCAGCCTGAATAGGTTTGTATTAACACCACATGGGAACGGCAAGTGCTTAATAGAGATGAAATAATTAGACATCCTCGCTCCCCTCTCCCTCCCATCTCTCCTGACGCAGATAACTTTGTCCTACTAAATGAACAATGGAGCTTAGATTTTCAGGGTGGTTTCTACGTTTCAAAGAATGCTCAACATCTATCTCTGGCACTAACTGGCAGCATATAATCCAATTTAAATTAGTTGGCACCTGATTTTCGAGGTCCAAAGTTGTGTGCAGTGACACATTTGCTGTGTAAACTTCGGAAAACAGCTTTTCATTTGCGTTTTTTCAATATTTAACTCGTAGCAATTATGAAGCCTATGTATCCCACAAAAACAGTGTAAAAATTTTGACATTCATGTAAGGAGTAGATCTCTATATCCTTTCTTAGCATATTAACACTTTGCCGCCCGGCGACTCAACAGTGGTATCGTGTGCATTGTATCGTTCAGTGGCCGGTGACATTACGGTGATGTCGTGAGTATAGTATCGCGCAGTGGCCGGTGACAGCGCTTTAGTATCTTCCTCATTCTGTTGGTGTTTTGCTGAGGTAACAATAAGTTACACACGTCAAAAAGTTTTTTGTTTTTATAAGTGCTTGTGCACTTTCATCATGGCAGACGAAAGAGACGATACGATTATTTACGATGAATGGGCATAATTTTGCAAAGCCATATGAAATAGAACGAGCATGTGAGGATTCTGGTAAATACGGCAAGTAGTCGACATCAGTTAACTGGGAGAATTTTAGGAAATTGTGTTTCATCTGTAAAGGAGACTGCATATAGAACACTAGTGCGACCCATTCTTTAGTACTGTTATGGTATTTGTGATCCCCAGCAAGTCGGATTAAAGTAAATTATCGAAGCAGTTCAGGGACGAGCTGCTAGAAGTTACCGGTAGATTCGAACAACATACGAGTTTTACGGAGGTGCTTCGGGAACTCAAATGAGAATCCTTGGAGAGACGACGACGTTTTGTTCAAGAAACACTATTAAGAAAATTTAGAAAACCAGCATTTGAAGCTGACTGCAGAACGATTCTACTGCCGCCAACGTATACTTCTCTTAAGGACCACGAAGATAAGCTAAAAGATACGAAAGGAAATGGCTAGTAGTGGTACAGGTTACACTCCGCCACGTATGTATGTATGTATGTATGTATGTGGATGTAAAACTTAGGAGTAACCGTCCGAACCGACGCAGATAAGAAAAACTCCAGTGGTGAATATTATTTCTGAAATTCCGAAATCATACGTTTGAGGAATCGAGCAACATATTACTTTCTCACACATGCGTCTCGTAAAAAAACCACGACGAGAAAACCAAAGATTGCTCATACTGAAATTTATCGAGAGTCGTTCTTACGACGCGCCAGTCGTGGATGGGACAAGAAAGGAGAAAATATTAATACCGGGGGTACCCCCACCATTACTCCGTACGCTGGCTTGCGAGATAAAGGTGTAGATGCAGGTAGTCAACATTAGTTCGTTTCCAATTTCATCCGACTGTTTCAGTTCCAGCTTACTTTAAGGCAGTAAAGCGAAACGCAGGTAATGAAATAGTTCAGAAATTGGCGAGCAGAGCACAGGTTCGAACCTCTTTCCAGCGTCTGCAGCATAGAGTGACATCTTTTACTCGTAACGGCATATTCTGTCCGATCATCGGCCATGACCGCCCGAAACTTAACAGATTTTAGTTTTGAAGGCCGCAGAGTTTCAGGGTGATAAATTACAATTCTTAGAAAGAAGGAATTTGAAGCGCTGGATCAGGAGTTTGCTGGACAGCTTACATTTTCGGCCAAGAAAGTGCTATTTTCTTTAACGTAATGACCATTGTTCTATTGGGCACGGCATTTCGGACTTCCATCGAGAGGAATGAACACTTCTACGGGAGAATGAACGTTTGCTTGCAATGCGTGCAGTGCTGGACGGTAAGTAACTGGCGTGTCCTAAGGCTGTGCTCACGTGTTACGGGAACGTTCCGTTTCATCAGGTGGAAGCCGTATGCTGTACGATAATTGCTGCCGCTGCCATTCATATTCCCTAAGTGAGCATAAACTGACCGTGCATGAGCGAAAGATAAGGCGGACAATATGCCGCTGTGCTGCTGCACATGAAGGTGGTGAAGCAATGAAAGCCGAGAAGTAGCGAACAAAGTACATAAATGTACTACTAGTCCTAGACTGGTCAATTCCGTTTAGTTAAGTTTGTGTTTGACGTCGGGCAGTCCGCTGTAACAAGAATAGGAGAAGGGAAAAAATGTACAGTATTTGGGTTTTTACTTCATTCACTTTTTTTTTTTCATACCAATCAGTCTGATAGATGCTCACATATCTCCACTTAACGTAAACGCAACTCCAAAGTTTTGAAGTTTATTTTATTGTTTGTAAACAAATTCTCTTACTCGTTTGACTTAAGATGAAATGACATGGAGTTTGTCAGATCTCTCCACGTAACAGCAGGTTCACCAACAGATCAGCTATCAAAAATGTAAGAATTTTACACTCAGAATAATAAGGACCCTTACGCAAATGACGTTAGAACACGTGGAATGATTTCTGTTTCTACCTCACTGGTGTAGGTTATCGTACGAATTTTGAAGATATCAGATTTGTGCGGAATATCTGACACCAAATCTCCAGATGTTAGTCAGTCAGATCGGTACCAAACATTGCGTATCGACAGAATATCTACCAAAATTCCATATAATCTGTCCTGTGTGCTGACGTCCACGACAACGTGCGTAAACGGTAAGTAATAAGTAACAGCTGACCTAAGGAGCACAGGAAAAGCATAGCAGTGAGCGGCTGTCGCTTACAGCTTCCGTGTGTAAGTCGGTAGTGCGTTAGTTCGTCGACCCAAGGGTCTTGTATTCGAGCCCTGCCTACGCCAGTTTTTGTGTTTATCGTACGTTTGAAGTTGTTATAAGGGGCGTCTGAAAGGACTGTTTTGAGTTTTGGCAGTATTCTACTGACAAACCTATACAGTACATTTATCATTTCACAGAATAAACATCAACAATCGAAACAGAAGTAGACAGAAACGACTGCATCATTCGTGCGTAACTATTAATAATAGTACCGTTAATAATAATAATAATAATAATAATAATAATAATAAACCCCATGGAGGCCCGGGAAAAGAATAGGCCTCCGGTATGTTCTGCCAGTCGTAAAAGGCGACGAAAAGAACAAACCACTAATAGGGCTAACCCCCCTTTTAGTGTGATTAGTTGGTTCAGGACAGAGCTAATGAAGCCTCGGACAAGCGCTGTCATGGTCGTGGATGACGCTTGAACCCTATGCCCTTCCGCAATGGTAACGACACTGCTAGCCACACGGAAAATGATTTAAATCCAAATAGAGGTGTTTTGCAGGATATGCTTCCTGCAACCACTCTAGAAGGAAAACAGAGGATGAAATGATCAGATGAAGTTAACCGACACCTCATGTTCTGTTATTACCAAGCAACAAACTTAGGAACCAACACAACTGGATATAGATCACAAGTATACACAACATTTATTACCATATACCCTGAATCAAAATTTTTAACAGAACGACGACTAGCTGATCAGATCCGTGTAATAATCAAAAATAACAGGATACCCCAGTCAGAAGTAGAAAACATCAAACAGCAAGTACAACAAATACTGGAACAAAATAATGTGCAATCCGAAGAAGAAGAAAATACAGTAATTGACTCAAACATCCCAGAACAAACAAACAAAGAACACCACGCATCAATTAAACAATCAGAGGAAAACGAAATCTTAAGACAGCCACCAGAACAAGCACAAATAGAACATGAAGTGACACACATGTTAGATATAGAAGAAAAATTTCAGCTAACATATATAGAATACAAAGACACAAATACAGACATTAGACTATTCTTGCACAGACCACCAAATAACCCACAAGTCGAAACAACAACAACTATCAATACAATCGTACACAACAAAATAAATGAAAATACAACTATGGAAGAGTTACAACTACTGGTTTATATAGGAGCATTCACTACACTAAATATACACACAAGGCAGAGATCAGAACAAACCAACACACAGAAGAAACCCACAAAACCAGCATGGCAACACAGGCTATAGAAAAACTGAGAAAAGACATCAGACAGCTAACACAGTTTATAAGAAATGAAATATCAGACAAAAGACGAAAAAGGTTAAGTAAAATCTCACAACAAGAAGCGATAGAGCAATTAGATCAAAAGAAGCAGAAATTACAAGCATTGGCCAAACGACTTAGAAGATACAAAAAAAGTGAAAATAGAAGGAAACAAAACCAAACATTCAACACAAACCAAAAGAAATTTTACCGGACAATAGGTAACACACACATTAAAATAGACAACCCACCAAACATAACAGACATGGAACACTTCTGGAGCAACATATGGTTAAACCCGGTACAGCATAACAGACATGCACGGTGGATACAAGCAGAAACAGACCCACACAAGATGATACCACAAATAGCTGAAGTGATAATTTTGCAACATGAAGTCACCCAAGCAATTAATTCTACTCACAATTGGAAAGCCCCTGGAAAAGATAAAATAGCAAATTTCTGGCTAAAGAAGTTCACCTCAACACATTCACATCTAACTAAATTATTTAACAGTTACATTGCAGACCCATACACATTCCCTGATACACTTACACATGGAATAACTTATCTGAAACCTAAAGATGAAGCAGACACAGCAAACCCAGCAAAATATCGCCCCATAACATGCCTACCAACAATATACAAAATATTAACTTCAGTCATTACACAGAAATTAATGACACATACAACACAGAACAAAATTATAAATGAAGAACAAAATGGCTGTTGCAAAGGAGCACAAGGATGTAAAGAGCAACTGATAATAGGTGCAGAGGTGACATATCAAGCTAAAACTAAACAAAGGTCGCTACACTATGCATACATTGACTACCAAAAAGCTTTTGATAGTGTACCCCACTTATGCTTACTACAAATATTGGAAATATACAAAGTAGATTCTAAATTGATACAGTTCCTAAACACACTAATATTGGATAACCACACTTAATATCCAAACAAGTTCAAATAATATCACATCACAGCCAATACAGATTAAGTGTGGAATATACCAAGGAGACTCATTAAGTCCTTTCTGGTTCTGCCTTGCTCTG
The DNA here is from genome assembly GCF_021461385.2 of Schistocerca piceifrons. Taxonomy (NCBI): domain Eukaryota; kingdom Metazoa; phylum Arthropoda; class Insecta; order Orthoptera; family Acrididae; genus Schistocerca; species Schistocerca piceifrons. Next base: position 394,728,473 of record NC_060138.1, on the reverse strand, counting down.
AACCCACTATCCAACATGCTAAATAATACAAATTATGGATACAGTATTACTGGAGCATACCAATACAAAATCACACATTTGTTATACATGGATGATCTAAAACTACTGGCAACAACAAATCAACAACTCAACCAATTACTAAAGATAACAGAAGTATTCAGCAATGATATAAATATGGCTTTTGGAACAGACAAATGTAAGAAAAATAGCATAGTCAAGGGAAAACACACTAAACAAGCAGATTACATATTGGATAACCACAGCGACTGCATAGAAGCGATGGAAAAAACAGATGCCTATAAATATCTAAGATACAGACAAAAATAGGAATAGATAATACAAATATTAAAGAAGAACTAAGAGAAAAATATAGACAAAGGCTAACAAAAATACTGAAAACAGAATTGACAGCAAGAAACAAGACAAACGCTATAAATACTTATGCTATACCAATATTGACTTACTCATTTGGAGTAGTGAAATGGAGTAACGCAGACCTAGAAGCACTCAATACACTTACACGATCACAATGCCACAAATATAGAATACATCACATACATTCAGCAACAGAGAGATTCACATTAAGCAGAAAGGAAGGAGGAAGGGGATTTATCGACATAATAAACCTACATTATGGACAGGTAGACAATTTAAGAAAATTCTTTCTAGAACGAGCAGAAACTAGCAAAATACACAAAGCAATCACTCATATAAATACATCGGCTACACCACTGCAATTTCATAACCACTTCTACAACCCTTTAGATCACATAACATCAACAGATACGAAGAAAGTAAATTGGAAAAGGAAAACACTACATGGCAAGCACCCGTATCATCTAACACAGCCACACATCGATCAAGACGCATCCAACACAAAGCTAAGAAAAGGCAATATATACAGTGAGACGGAAGGATTCATGATTGCTATACAGGATCAAACAATAAACACCAGATATTACAGCAAGCATATTATTAAAGATCCCAATACCACAACAGATAAATGCAGACTTTGCAAACAACAAATAGAAACAGTAGATCACATCACAAGCGGATGTACAATACTAGCAAATACAGAATACACCAGAAGACATGACAATGTAGCAAAAATAATATATCAACAACTTGCCATACAACATAAACTAATAAAACAACACGTTCCCACATACAAATATGCACCACAAAATGTACTGGAGAATGATGAATACAAATTTTACTGGAAGAGAACCATTATAACAGATAAAACAACACCACATAAAAAACCTGACATCATACTCACAAATAAAAAGAAGAAATTAACACAACTAATCGAAATATCCATACGCAATACAACAAATATACAGAAGATAACAGGAGAAAAAATTGAAAAATACATCCAACTGGTTGAGGAAATCGAGGACATGTGGCATCAGGATAAAGTTGACATTATACCAATTATACGAGGGCAGTTCAATAAGTAATGCAACACATTTTTTTTCTCGGCCAATTTTGGTTGAAAAAACCGGAAATTTCTTGTGGAATATTTTCAAACATTCCTGCTTCGTCTCGTATAGTTTCATTGACTTCCGACAGGTGGCAGCGCTGTACGGAGCTGTTAAAATGGCGTCTGTAACGGATGTGCGTTGCAAACAACGGGCAGTGATCGAGTTTCTTTTGGCGGAAAACCAGGGCATCTCAGATATTCATAGGCGCTTGCAGAATGTCTACGGTGATCTGGCAGTGGACAAAAGCACGGTGAGTCGTTGGGCAAAGCGTGTGTCATCATTGCCCCATGTCAAGCAAGACTGTCTGATCTCCCGCGTGCGGGCCGGCCGTGCACAGCTGTGACTCCTGCAATGGCGGAGCGTGCGAACACACTCGTTCGAGATGATCGACGGATCACCATCAAACAACTCAGTGCTCAACTTGACATCTCTGTTGGTAGTGCTGTCACAATTGTTCACCAGTTGGGATATTCAAAGGTTTGTTCCCGCTGGGTCACTCGTTGTCTAACCGAACACCATAAAGAGCAAAGGAGAACCATCTGTGCGACATTGCTTGCTCGTCATGTGGCTGAGGGTGATAATTTCTTGTCAAAGATTGTTACAGGCGATGAAACATGGGTTCATCACTTCGAACCTGAAACAAAACGGCAATCAATGGAGTGGCGCCACACCCACTCCCCTACCAAGAAAAAGTTTAAAGCCATACCCTCAGCCGGTAAAGTCATGGTTACAGTCTTCTGGGACACTGAAGGGGTTATTCTGTTCGATGTCCTTCCTCATGGTCAAACGATCAACTGTGAAGTGTATTGTGCTACTCTTCAGAAATTGAAGAAACGACTTCGCGTGTTCATAGGCACAAAAATCTGAACGAACTTCTCCTTCTTCATGACAACGCAAGACCTCACACAAGTCTTCGCACCCGAGAGGAGCTCACAAAACTTCAGTGGACTGTTCTTCCTCATGCACCCTACAGCCCCGGTCTCGCACCGTCGGATTTCCATATGTTTGGCCCAATGAAGGACGCAATCTGTGGGAGGCACTACACGGATGATGATGAAGTTATTGATGCAGTACGACGTTGGCTCCGACATCGACCAGTGGAATGGTACCGTGCAGGCATACAGGCCCTCGTTTCAAGGTGGCGTAAGGCCGTAGCATTGAATGGAGATTACGTTGAAAAATAGTGTTGTGTAGCTAAAAGATTGGGGAATAACCTGGTGTATTTCAATGCTGAATAAAACAACCCCTGTTTCAGAAAAAAATGTGTTGCATTACTTATTGAACTGCCCTCGTACTATCAACTACAGGAGTCATACCACACAATATCCACATCAACGCAATACAGCTACATCCAAACGTATATATACAACTACAGAAATCTGTAATTATTGATACATGTTAAATTACCCGTAAGTTCCTAAATGCAATGTAACATATACCGTACAGTTAAAAGGAAGTCACGCTTGATCAAGGTCCGCGTCAGTTTCCATTTTTAACCAGACATAACGTCTGAGAAAGGAAAGAAGAAATAATAATAATAATGATAATAACAATAATAATAAAGGCACAATAAAATAATAATCCTAATAATAAATAACACAATAATAGTAATAATAAAATAATAAGTACGTAACTTCCAGGGGTCAATACAGACACCACCACACACGTACAGTTTCGTTCATTCATGAACAAAGCTTTCACAATAATGTTTTCGTACAAAGAAGTGTGTGAAACAAATTGCTTTCATACACTAACAACATTTTATGAATCCCATATTTGCGCATCCTACCTGTAGGTTGCTATTAACTCTTCCGCACGTGTGACGCAATTGTTTCTTTATTCTTTTGTTGCGATTGTTCATGTTTATTCTGTGAAACTACAAATATAATCGATAGTTACGCTACTATCAAATAAACGACGTGAAACCGGACTGCCATCAGAACTGTGTTATAAACTCCGAACAGTCATTTTATATACGATATTGCAGTGGCTCTGTGTTTTTCTGATTACGATGGAAAGTTCCTTTGGACATGCATGCAAGTCCAAAGGACGGAGCACTGCGGTGACCACAGTCGTTACGAAACACATCGATGAATTCGCACTTGCGAATAAGGGCTACCATCAGCTGTAGAATGGAATGACGACAGTGAAAATTTGTGCCGGACCGGGACTCGAATCCGGATTTCCCGCTTAATACGTGTGGTCGCCTTACCGTTTGGCTATCCGTGCACGATTCGTCGCCAGATCCAAACTTTATGATTGAAGACATATGGAAGTTCAGTTCTGGCCGTGAATCGTGCACGGATAGCCAAATAAGGCGACCGCTCGCGATAAGCGGGAAATTCGGGTTGAAGTCCCGGTCCAGCACAAATTTTCACTGTCGTCATTCCATCCTACAGCTGATGGTAGCCCTTATTCTCAACTGCGAATTCATTTGATGTGAGTCCTTTTATAGGTCAGGAACATGATGTCCTATATAACAACTTCACGCGTACTACAATAAACTAACGCTCCACCCACTTCCCTGCAGGAGCTCTGCACGACAGACTTTTGCTTTCCTGTGCACCGTAAGTCAAGTGTTACTTATTACATACCGTTTGCAAACTATATCGGTGGTTTGGTTGATTATCGATATGCAACCTTTGATGCCCATTTAACATTTGGTGGTCTGGGTGTTTAAGATTAGTGTTCTCGCCGCCACATGCACACATCAGGGATTGTGCAAGGCTGCTGGGTGTATACATTTATTGAAGCTGTCATGGCTGACCGGCTAATGACTTTCTTCGACGCCTGTATTATCATCGAGGAGAAGTTACGGAAATGCAGAGCCACAGTGCCATAAAACATTAAACTCTGTTTCTGATTAGCGAGAGGCGCCTGTGCTGTTTGTCTGGGCTGCCGCTAAGGTGACAGGCACGCCAGCTTAGCACCTCTGTTAATGACCTCCAGAAAGCTGGTCTGTTACACGTAACAGATGAAACCCCAGGACCATTCTACTGTATATCGCTGGACCCTTATCAACGTAATTCAAGCCTATTCAAAAACAAAGGGCAAATTTCAAGCTTTTTATATCTCACTAAATACCAACGAATATCGAATGTGACTGCACGGAGAAAATCCCAAAGTTCTGAATATCGAGCGTAGAAGGACCATGTAGAGGCGCAAAGGCGCTGTTACGTTTCTGTAGGGAAATGGCCCGACACCATAGGAACGATGGATTGATTTGCTGTAATTTGAAGAATGTGTGTGAATTGTTAAGGCTTTCCAGGTATTATGTTTTCAGTGCAACAAATATCGTAAATCTTAAGAAAATGATTGCAATAAAACCTAAAAATAACGGGTCGGGCATAACATTGAATGGAGGTGTCGAGCGTATGCGAACCACATTCGAACGGGGCCATAGAAATTCTCTATGAGCAAGAAATGAACTTGACATTCCTCATTCAAAGGTACGACTTGTCTTGAATTCCCCACCTGTATGTGGATCTGTACAAACTGCAGGTATCGTTTCTCGGTTATCATAACAGGATTTTCGAATTTTGTATTTCATTTGTAAAAGATGTGGAAAAGGACTCTTTCACTGAGTCGTCATAATGTTAAAACTTGTGAGGTGAAAATCGTGTCGTAGCCATTGAACTTGAAAGAGAATCGTCAATGTCTTTCATTTATGGTTCTCTCTTTCTCCTGTGGAAAACTGACCTGCTCGAAACCAAGCTGGTCTCCATTGTCATAATTATTTGAAAGAGTTGATCTCGTTGCATTTTGATGTCCGTATCCTTTTTGTGTTGAGATCTGTGTTAACCTGAACAGTGCTCAAGAACGTCGGTTGGATAAGATGGGATAATAGGTCATATTCATCGTTAGTGGTGTATTTCCCAGATTTTCCTGCCATGCTATTTTCGTCTATGGAAGTACATAAAAGGCAGAGCAGTTGCTCCACCGACGCTTACCATTCGTCGTTATCTGACACATCGTGTTATGCAGTAAGTAGGAAAGTGTTAATTCTTGTGAGGGAGACACGAGCTATCATTTTAATATTATCATACAGTGTGCTCATGTGGAGTGCATAAAACTCAGAATATTTTTCTGGCAAGTTAATCCTATTGGAATCCCATTTCTGTTTTTTGCGTTTCCGAAGAATAAAATATTAAACTCCCTTCTTTTTGAACAGTTCTGTACTTCAGTAAGTCTATCGGTAGGGAACCCTTCTACATGGAACGTCTGGACGTCACAGCACTAGCAATTTACTTTTCCATATCCCACTGGGAATGTATAACTTTTTTCGAAAATTAGAAAACAGGCGAAAAGATTACAAATGAGCGAAACTTATCCCACACGTGTTCTTGATGAACCAAGGAACCTGCTGGAAAATTGGAAGATTAGGATTTAATGCCCCTTCGTCGACAAAGTCATTAGAGTCGGGTAGAACTAGCAAAGGGAGGAAAATAGGCCGTATACTTTTCAACTGCACAAACACCGAATTCGCAGGAATTGATTTAGAAGAATCACGAGAAACCAAAGTCCAAAAGATCGTACTCGGATTTGCTGCCCGCTCTTCCCGCACTGGAGACCAGTGTTGCAAAGAACCCATAATAATTTATTTATTTATTTTGTCATCAGTCTACTGACTGGTTTGATGCGGCCCGCCACGAATTCCTTTCCTGTGCTAACCTCTTCATCTCAGAGTAGCACTTGAAACCTACGTCCTCAATTATTTGCATGACGTATTCCAATCTCTGTCTTCCTCTACAGTTTTTGCCCTCTACAGCTCCCTCTAGTACCATGGGAGTCATTCCCTCATGTCTTAGCAGATGTCCTATCATCCTGTCCCTTCTCCTTATCAGTGTTTTCCACGTATTCCTTTCCTCTCCGATTCTGCGTAGAACCTCCTCATTCCTTACCTTATCAGTCCACCTAATTTTCAACATTCGTCTATAGCACCACATCTCAAATGCTTCGATTCTCTTCTGTTCCGGTTTTCCCACAGTCCATGTTTCACTACCATACAATGCTGTACTCCAGACGTACATCCTCAGAAATTTATTCCTCAAATTAAGGCCGGTATTTGATATTAACAGACTTCTCTTGGCGAGAAATGCCTTTTTTGCCATAGCGAATCTGCTTTTGATGTCCTCCTTGCTCCGTCCGTCATTGGTTATTTTACTGTCTAGGTAGCAGAATTCCTTAACTTCATTGACTTCGTGACCATCAATCCTGATGTTAAGTTTCTCGCTGTTCTCATTTCTACTACTTCTCATTACCTTCGTCTTTCTCCGATTTACTCTCAAACCATACTGTATACTCATTAGACTGTTCATTCCGTTCAGCAGATCATTTAATTCTTCTTCACTTTCACTCAGGATTGCAATGTCATCAGCGAATCGTACCATTGATATCCTTTCACCTTGTATTTTAATTCCACTCCTGAACATTTCTTTTATCTCCATCATTGCTTCCTCGATGTACAGATTGAAGAGTAGGGGCGAAAGGCTACAGCCTTGTCTTACACCCTTCTTAATACGAGCACTTCGTTCTTGATCGTCCACTCTTATTATTCCCTCTTGGTTGTTGTACATATTGTATATGACCCGTCTCTCCCTATAGCTTACCCCTACTTTTTTCAGAATCTCGAACAGCTTGCACCATTTTATATTGTCGAACGCTTTTCCAGGTCGACAAATCCTATGAAAGTGTCTTGATTTTTCTTTAGCCTTGCTTCCATTATTAGCCGTAACGTCAGAATTGCCTCTCTCGTCCCTTTACTTTTCCTAAAGCCAAACTGATCGTCACCTAGCGCATTCTCAATTTTCTTTTCCATTCTTCTGTATATTATTCTTGTAAGCAGCTTCGATGCATAAGCTGTTAAGCTGATTGTGCGATAATTCTCGCACTTGTCAGCTCTTGCCGTCTTCGGAATTGTGTGGATGATGCATTTCCGAAAGTCAGATGGTATATCGCCAGACTCATATATTCTACACACCAACGTGAATAGTCGTTTTGTTGCCACTTCCCCCAATGATTTTAGAAATTCTGATGGAATGTTATCTATCCCTTCTGCCTTATTTGACCGTAAGTCCTCCAAATCTCTTTTAAATTCCGATTCTAATACTGGATCCCCTATCTCTTCTAAATCGACTTCTGTTTCTTCTTCTATCACATCAGACAAATCTTCACCCTCATAGAGGTTTTCAATGTATTTTTTCCACCTATCTGCTCTCTCCTCTGCATTTAACAGTGGAATTCCCGTTGCACTCTTAATGTTACCACTGTTGCTTTTAATGTCACCAAAGGTTGTTTTGACTCTCCTGTATGCTGAGTCTGTCCTTCCGACAATCATATCTTTTTCGATGTCTTCACATTTTTCCTGCAGCCATTTCGTCTTAGCTTCCCTGCCTTCCTATTTATTTCATTCCTCAGCGACTTGTATTTCTGTATTCCTGATTTTCACGGAACATGTTTGTACTTCCTCCTTTCATCAATCAACTGAAGTATTTCTTCTGTTACCCATGGTTTCTTCGCAGCTACATTCTTTGTACCTATGTTTTCCTTCCCAACTTTTGTGATGGCCCTTTTTAGAGATGCCCATTCCTCTTCAACTGTACTGCCTACTGCGCTATTCCTTATTGCTGTATCTATAGCGTTAGAGAACTTCAAACGTATCTCGTCATTCCTTAGTACATCCGTATCCCACTTCTTTGCGTATTGATTCCTCCTGACTAATGTCTTGAACTTCAGCCTACTCTTCAGCACTACTATATTGTGATCTGAGTCTATATCTGCTCCTGGGTACGCCTTACAATCCAGTATCTGATTTCGGAATCTCTGTCTGACCATGATGTAATCTAACTGAAATCTTCCCGTATCTCCCGGCCTTTTCCAAGTATACCTCCTCCTCTTGTGATTCTTGAACAAGGTATTCGCTATTACTAGCTGAAACTTGTTACAGAACCCAATTAGTCTTTCTCTTCTTTCATTCCTTGTCCCAAGCCCATATTCTCCTGTAACCTTTTCTTCTACTCCTTCCCCTACAACTGCATGTTGCCAGCTCGAAATAAGTGCTTCATGGGATAGATACGCGCCTCGTTTGAGAGACTTTACACATCTTGATAGCGAATAAAGTTTTCCGTCTCTAATGACCTCGTTGTCAAAGGTACATAAAATCATAATCTTCCTTTAGGTTTTGAATGTGTCCCCGTTTAATTGCAAATAAAATAGCTTGTATGAGACTGCAAAGACGAAAAATGCCTCACCAACTCACGAAATCCGAGATAAAGTTCGTCAGTTGGGTACCATACAAGATGAGTGAGGTGTTAAGTAACGAAGAGGTATCTGTGATGTAGAGAAGTCTGGGATATCATCATTTTTTTCCATTTTCCGTCATTTCTGAGTTGCTTCGAATTCGTGGAGGTATGTTCCGTCCTACAATTAAATGAAAGGCAGTTTGTTTTTTATGCATACGCGTTTTGCCTCTTTTATTTATGAAGCACATCCGGTGATCTGTAATACTACGTAACAGGTTTATTATATATATATAAAACAAATATGTATTACAGACCACTGAAGATGCTTCATGAATAAAAGAAGCGAAACGCGTATGGCAAAAAAACTAAACTATCTTTTATTTAATTGCTTAGTTATAACATACCCCCATGAATCTTGAATATCCATTGTAGCATGTAAGTTAACATTGTTCCGTTGGAATAAAACTTGAGGATGAGTAACGTTTAAGGCGATAAAAGTTCGTGAATATAACTTACGGTTGAGAGAATCTGTAATCTGAGGCGAAGCGTCAATGGTACTCAAGAGTCCAGTTTCTGCAGTATCAATTTATTGTCTACGGGCGCTCCGTTTGAAAGTTCTCTTATATCTATAACCTTTTCTTTCTTTCTTTCGTACCCCTATCGCTATGTAATTTATTATGTACCAGTTTCTCTACGTTAGGCGTAAAATGATCGTGTACATATGTGGTTCTGTAATTTACAATGTACAGAATATATTTTAAATTGTTTTAGTTTTGGGGGGGGGCGTATGTACTTTGGCTGGAAGGAATATATTGCATTCTAGAATTAGCGCAGCTAAATTCAGCATTGTATTTAGCGTCTTCCCATCACTCGGCAAGAGAAAGCAAAGCAAGATATACAGATGCACACTTATTCTTAGTCTCGCTTCAGGCTCTACGCACGAAGGTCAGAGACTAGTTGCAGCAGGCCACGTCGCTGCAGCGAAAGAGTAAGCAGATGTTGCGCAAACTGATGACTCACCTAAACACATGCTCAGAAATCTTCGCCTAACGCATGCGTTACCTCCAAAATGTTCAAGTTTATTTTAATGGTTACTGAAAAAAGCGCTCTTAGCCCCTTGGATGGCATGAAATAACGCAATATACTGAGTTTCTGAGATCTGTCTCCGTAAGTCCGATTTTATTTATTATTATTATTATTATTATTATCATCATCATCATTGTCGTTGTTTATTTGCCGTCATGTGTGTAATTCGCTGTAGCGGCTATGGCAAACCGTGCTATTTCAGGTAAGAGGTATACCTTATAATTCCAGGACCAGTCTCCGTTGTCACCTTATTTGCAGCATAATATGTCACTGATCTATTGGAAGATGTGTATTGTGAACTGCTTGTATGAAATTAAATTTAGACCCAATTTCTAATTATTTATTATATTTCTTATTTATAATGGGTCCTGGTATCAATGGATTCAGATGCGTATATCCGGAACAATCAGAGCTGAATTTCTCCAGTCATGTTCCCTGCAGTGCAAATATTTCTAAACGGCTTTATCTGATAATACCCAATAATCGTCATAAATTTTGTCTCGTGTCCTAATCTGCCCTTTTTGCACTCTATTTACAAATGTAGTATTGTAACGTTACATCACATTTATATTATGTGCGTTAAGGCAGAAATTTTCTTGTCGACTATCAAATTTCTGAGCTTCACGTCGTGGTATCAGCGCGAAAAATACACAGAATTTTGTACTGTAAAATGCAGTGAATTGCTTACGTAGTTCCCATTATCAGCAGAGTACACGGTATGAGAGAGTTTAGTATCACGCTTCATGGAGGGACTAACTAATTCTCTTTCGTCGATGTAATTCATGTAGTCCCACAGTGGTGGCTGTGTGTCATGCATTTCTATTTTTTGCAGAAACATTTGAAATATTGTTACTTCGGCAACTGATAATACCGAATATAATTTTTAATGAACTCCCGTACTTCGTCCCAGTTAATTTATAATTCGTCGTGCTTATTTTGCGGTTCACAAGTTAGAGTGAAGACTTGACATTTAACAGTGTAAACAGCACAATTTACTGCAACTGGAGAACAGTCTAACTAGAGACGCCCACTCGCGAGCTTGGAACACAACACTTGCTGCCTCATTCTCAGTTATAGTGCTGTACGTAGTTTCATATTTCGACCATCTCATATTCTCGTCAATTTGGCAACATCAAAAATATCTTTCGTCTCCAGTGAGAAAGACCACTGAAGATATAGTCGAGGCATTCGTAGTGATTCCTGTGTCGGCCATTCACGTTCACATTTTCCAGTGGCTACGTAAATAATTTTTTTTTTAAAATAAATGGTGAGAGCACAGCGAGTACAGGTTGTCAGATCAGGTTTTTGTGGCCATAGAATGACCATAACAAGTGTTACTACTATGAAGAAATACGAAAGATCATTTGTATTTAACTCTTTCAGTGTATTTTGACTGAGCTATATGGGGATGTAGTCGAGAAGCTGGACTCTAATTTTACAAGCTTTTCGGCCTTACTTATTTAGGTTCTCCATGGTTTCATGAAATCACTGTACGCTAATACCGGAATACCACGCCTGTTCTTTCCTCTAGCTTTCTCTGAATGACCCTCCGCGTCTCTTTAAAGACGTCGTTGTCGATGGGACTTGATCTTCAAATTTTATTTTCATGGTATCTGCTGGACCAGTACGAAACTATTTGTATATTCCTCTCAGAAAATAGTTTTTTCCAAATTTTCTAAGTGGAATTCAAAGAAAACAAGGACTACTTATTTCAAGTGCATTACTGTTAAGTTACCCGTCAATCAAACATACGAGAAACAATTCCCACAGCTCTTCGTATACTTTCAATGTTTCCTGTTGATTCAACGCGGTCCTGCGCGATTGTGAAGTATTCCGGTATAAGCCGTAAAAGAATTTTAGAGTCTCCATCTTTCTTAACAGATACTAACAGCAGATGAGGAAGGAACAACAGAGAAGCTCCTCTTTCGAACTTAGGTAACTGATAGTACTGTGTACAGACAAGGAACCTAGGTAACTGATAGTATCGTGTACAGGCGGTCACTATTCTACTTAATACTACTTGTGTTTACACAAGCGGATTATAAGCTAGTAAATTAGAAGGGATGTATTTAGTTTTAGAAGCGCATTTTACATTATTACATGATAATATTTTTAATAGAAAATATTTCCTACTTGTATAACAGCAGAGTCCTATTTACAATACAGTACTACTAATCATGCAGTTTTACAACGAACAAAGCTGCATATCATGCAACTAACACATTTTTCAGTCTCTGAAAACAGATAGCAGGCAACTCAAATGATCTTGGAGAGACTGCACTTTTGCATAGCAAAGATGATTGAACTTAATATTGAAAAATAAATATTCTAAATGTAAGTACAAAATAATTCTTTTATTTTCAAACAATGGACCCTAAAAACAGTTTTCATCTATATTTTCATCAGTCTTCTGATTGGTTTGGTACGGCCCGTCACGATTTCCTCTCCTGTGCCAACTTTTTCATCTCGGAACAACACTTCCTACCTACGTCCTCAATTATTTTCTGGATGTATTCCGATCTGTTTTCCTCTACAGTTTAGCGCGAAGTTTCCTCAATCCTTCAGTCCACCTAATTTTCAAACTTTTTCTGTACCACTGCATCTCAAATGCTTCTATTCTCTTCTATTCCGTTTTTGCCACAGCCTTAGTCTCATTGCTCCAAACGTACATTTATTCCGCAAATTAAGTCCTTTTAAGTTTGATACTAGCAGACTTCTCTTGGCCAGGAATGCCCGTGCTGCCTGTGCTGGTCTGCTTTTGATGCCCTCCTTGCCCTGTCCATTATTGATTATTTCACTGTGCAGATAGCAGAATTCCTTAACTCCATCTACTTCGTGACCATCAATCCTGATGTTCAGATTCTCGCTGTTCTCATTTCTGCTACTTCTCACTACTTTCGTCTTTCTTGATTTACTCTCAATCAGTATTCTGAACTCATTTGACCATTCCATTCAGTAGATCATGTAATTCTTCTTCAAGGATAGCAAGGTTATCAGCGAATCTTATCATTGATATCCTTGCATTTTGAATTTAATTCCGCTCTTGAACCTGTCTTGTAGTTCCTTCATTATTTCTTTGATGTATAGATTGAAGAGTAAGGATGAAAGTCTACAACCCTATGTTACTCCCTTTTTTAATCTGAGCATTTCTTACTTGCTCTTCCATTCCTATTGTTCCCTCTTGGTTCTTGTACATATTGCGTATCACCTGCCTTTCCGTACAGCTTACCCCTATTCTTCTAAGTATTTCGAACACCTTGCTCCATTTTACAATGTCGCAAGCTTATTGGTTATTCAATAGCGAGGGAAGTAGCAGAGCCTTATGGTCATATTGTATTGTAACGATGTCTGTATCGTGGTTACTTTATTGGACATCCTTATTAACGTTTTTCCAGCCTCCGTAGGACGGTGGTCACCTTGGCTGCCAAGCGGAGGACCCGGGATCGGTTCCCGGTACTGCCAGGGATTTTTCAGTGGTGGAACAGCTGGAACAGGGTACTTTCAGCCTCATGACGCCAGTTAAGGAGCTATTTGAATAAGATGTAGCGGCTGGAAGGTTTAGAAAGCAGACAATGACAAGGAGAGTGGTATATTGACCCACGCCTCTCCATATCTGGTTGAGCGGTTCTAGGCGCTTCAGTCGGGAACCGCGCTGCTGCTGCGGTCGCAGGTTCGAATCCTGCCTCGGGCATGGATGTGTGTGATGTTCTTAGGTTAGTTAGGTTTAAGTAGTTCTAAGTTCTAGGGGACTGATGACCTCAGATGTTAAGTCCCATAGTGCTTAGAGCCATTTAGCCTCTCCATACCGCATTCGAATGATGCCATTGGTGGACGACGACACGGCGGTCGGTCGGTCCAGATTGGCCCGTCTGGCTCGGAACGCTGAGCTTCCATTGTTATTGTTTTACCGCCACTTACCTTTACTTCGGCAGCAGTACTGCACTCACAACACACATACTAGTGTATAAAAGTTCAAATACGCAACATCGACACCTGTGAAGTTTTACAGAATATGACTGTTACTACTGACTGCAAGTATAATACTGGAGGCCTTTGATTAGTTTATTACTGCTTCCTATATATTTTATCATTTGACTTATTGCTAGCTACAATGCGGCAGTTATTAAATCTGTTATTTTTTAAACATCTGCATTCCAGGTAAGCAATACATATCAACTATTTAGTTAGTTTAACAAGTGAGGGAGGTTTTTTCCCCAACGTGAGACAAAGAAGTCTTTAAGCTGTGTGTTGGTTGGTATGTACATTTGCTGTCAACGTTTTTCGATGCCCAAAGATACACGCAAAAGACTGTCTTCTACGTCGTGACGTATGAAGACTGCGAGTAATGCTGCAATCTCTGTATTCTCGCTGATTTTGATAAGAACCATTATTGACTTTCTTGGGTGACAAATAGATTTCAGTAATACAGAATTCGTCGTTAAAATTATAGATGAAGCTAAGTACACTGATGCATCCCTGTAATACAGCGGTTTCGTGAATTTCTATGTATGCAGAACTGTTTATGGTGCGATGTTCGAACGTGATAGAGTTTAAATGTCCAGACACATACAGTTTAATGTCCAAGCACATAGTCGGTCGTTTATTGCTTATTAACTGCAAGGAAATACGCGTACTATATCTGCAAGCCTCTTCACCTCCCATTATTTAGTGCAACCTACATTCTTCTGAATCTGCTTAGTGTATTCATCTCTTGGTCTCCCTCTGCGATTTTTTATCGCCCACGCTGCCCCCCCCCCCCCCATACTAAATCGGTGATCCCTTGATGCCTCAGAACATGTCCTACCAACCGATCCCTTCTAGTCAAGTTGTGCCACAAAGTTCTCTTCTCCCCAATTCTATTCAATACCTCCTCATTACTTATGTGATCTATCCTTCTAATCTTCAGCATTATTCTGAAGCACCACATTTCGAAATCTTCTATTCTTTTCTCGTCTAAACTATTTATTGCCCACATTTCACTTCCATACATGGCTCCACTCCATACAAATACTTTCAGAAACGACTTCCTGACACTTAAATCTATACTCGATGTTAACAAAGTTCTCTTCTTTAGAAACGCTTTCCTTGCCATTGTCAGTCTTCTACTACTTTAATTGTTTCATTTCCTAATCTAATTCCCTCGGCATCACCCGACTTAATTCGATTACATTCCATTATCCTCGTTTTGCTTTTGTTGATGTTCACCTTATATCCTCCTTTTAAGACACTGTCCATTCCGTTCAACTTCCAGATCCCTTGCTGTCTCTGACAGAATTACAATGTCATCGGCGAACCTCAAAGTTTTTATTTCTTCTCCATGGATTTTAATTCCAACTCCGATTTTTTCTTTTTTTACCTTTACTGCTTGCTCAATACACAGTTTGAATAACATCGGGGATAGACTACAACGCTGTCTCACTTCCTTCATCGCCATTGCTTCCCTTTCATGTCCCTCGACTCTTATAACTGCCATCTGGTTTCTGTACAAATTGTAAATAGGCTTCCGCTCCCTGTGTTTTACCCCTGCCACCTTCAGAATTTGAAAGAGAGTATTCCAGTCAACACTGTCAAAAGATTTCTCTAAGTCCAAAAATGCTAGAAACGTAGGTTTGCCTTTTCTTAACCTTTCTTCTAAGATAAGTCGTAGGGTCAGTATTGCCTCATGTGCCTCATGTAGTACACCATAATACACGCTCCGTAGCAGTTACTTTTAAATGTAACAGTTAGACTTCCGGCAATCTGCTGTCACTTCACCTTTCGTGGCATTAATTATTTCTTAATGTCGTTCAATGTAACTTTTTGTGTTTCTCTTGCATCATGCCGCCAACTATAGTTCAATTCTTTTATCTTGGCGGCTCGCGCATGCCCGCCCAGACGCGTGAGATTGCTGCGTTGCCAGTTGCACGCGCCAAGAGTAGCAGCGCCATAGTGTAGTATAGTTCCCAAACTTACGTTTAGGGGGGAGCGCGCAGCCGCATTAACCCATTCGCTGCTTCCGAGACGTGCTCCCCGCATTCCGCGCTGTGCACGATTTTGTCATCACTGCACTGCTCGCCTGTGCAGACACATGGTGTTCCGACTGCTTTGAACCACTTATCATTCGATTTCACAAAAACTATTTGGCCCAAAAATTTGATTTTTACACATCTTCTTGACTGATACCTTCCCCCCATAAATGACTTAATTTTGTTTCGATGTTCAACGCAGTTATTGTGCAGCATTAAATGTAGTAAACCATTGCATGACATTTTGAAGAGTTTGCAGAGGTAAATGTACACAGCATATACTTTCTGTGTGGTCGAATTTAGTTGCCACTAGAAATTTTAAAAAATTACATTCAAACGAATAAAATTCATGAAGTAAGACACTTCAATATTGTTTTTAAATAAAGAAAATATTAAGCACCGAACAAGATTTGAATTCTGAACCTTTCGCTGAGCAGCCAAACAGTTTAACCGTTAGGCTCACGCAGCTTGGCAATCAACAAAATTACTGGAGTACTTCAAAAACTCACGCAAAATACCGACAAACACTGTTGGTATGACTACGAATTACTCACGTTTCGTCGAAGTACAATAGGAAATAAACAATTACCGCTGTTCTTTATTGCGAAAAAGCAGTTGGTGAGAATGAATTTTCATGCTATCGCCTGAATTAGGAGGCTTATTGCTCGTTTGGTTTAATTAACTAATAGAATATGAAGCAGTTGGTATAAACAATGCTTTTTCCAAGCTTTCTTTTATAGAAAGTCTGCTATCAAGACATTGCTTTTGTTCAATTACTTTATTTATGACTGAACGTTTCAAAAACTGAAGACAATCGTCCGTGCTCTGCACTGCAGTCGAGCTCTGGCAACGTCGTTCTCTGTTCATTGGCTGACTGTGTTTTGTGACGTCAGATGCGCGGAACGAACATAAACTCGGCCGCCGTCGTAAATGACGCGCACTTTAGTTCAAGAAGCGCCATTGCTTGTCTCTCTTATACTGACCGTCTCGCTGCTGCTCTTATTTAGATTCGTTTTGATTCCGCTGAGCAGAGCGAGGGCGGGCCGGAGACGGCCAGCGGAGAAGCAGCAGGTGGGCCGCAGTGTCGCAGTGCGCAGAGCGCCGGCGTCGCCGTGGCGCGTGGACCGCTTCCAGCAGCCGCTGCGCACTGCAGGCCCGCATCTCGCTCACCGCATTCGCTCCCTGGGCCACTGTTGAACCTCACTGCCCGCCGAGGTCGCGAATACGAGCCGGTTGTGGCTTTGTTGAAAGAACCATTCAGGCATGCCCCTCAAATGCCTTGCAGAAGTCCCAAGGTGCCGAAATCGGGATGGAGATTCCACCCAACTCCACGCTAGTAACAGTTGTCGCATCAGCTTTCTGTGTCACTTCCGGAAAAGAGCGGCCCAAGACAACGGTTAACAACAAACATCTGCTTTATCCCTAGTCGTCACAGGCTTACTCCACTTTTTGCCGAGGCGTTTGTCTATCTCCACAAATGCATTAAAAGCTTTTGTTTTCTACTTCTTCAGTTTTTTTCACAGCCGAAACTGGTAATAACTGTTTGGGCTCGACTCGGAAGTGGTGAAAATACACTACTGGCCATTAAAATTGCTACACCACCAAGATGACATGTTACAGACGCGAAATTTAACCGACAAGAAGATGATGTTGTGATTTGCAAATGATTGACTTCTCACAGCATTCACACAAGGTTGGCACCGCTGGCGACACCTACAACGTGCTGACATGAGGAAAGTTTCCAACCGATTTCTCATGCACAAACAGCAGTCGACCAGCGTTGCCTGGTGAAACGTTGTTGTAATGCCACGTTTCCGACTTTGATCAAGGTCGGATTGTAGCCTGTCGCGATTGCAGTTTATCGTATCGCCACATTTCTGCTCGCGTTGGTCGAGAGCCAATGACTGTTAGAATACGAAACCGCTGGGTTCAGGAGGGTAATACGGAACGCCGTGCTGGATCCCAACGGCCTCGTATCACTAGCAGTCGAGATGACAGGCATCTTATCCGCATGGCTGTAACGGATCGTGCAGCCAAGTCTCGATCCCTGAGTTTGAAGACAACAACCATCTGCACGAACAGTTCGACAGCGTTTGCAGCAGTATGGTCTATCAGCTCGGAGACCGTTGCTGCGGTTACCTTTGACGCTGCATCACAGGCTGGAGCGCCTGCGTTGGTGTACTTAACGACGAACCTGGGTGCACGAATGGCAAAACGTCGTTTTATCGGATGAATCCAGGTTCTGTTTACAGCATCATGATGGTCGCATCCGTGTTTGACGACATCGCGGTGAACGCACATTGGAAGCGTGTATTCGTCATCGCCATACTGGCGTTTCACTCGGCGTGATGGTATGGGGTGCCATTGGTTACACGTCTCGGTCTCCTCTTGTTCGCATTGACGGCACTTTGAACAGTGGACGTTACATTTCAGATGTTACGACCCGTGGCTCTACCCTTCATTCGATCCCTGCGAAACCCTACATTTCAGCAGGATAATGCACGACCGCATGTTGCAGGTCCTGTACGGGCCTTTCTGGATACAGAAAATCTTCGACTGCTACCATGGCCAGCACATTCTCCAGATCTCTCACCAATTGAAAACGTCTGTTCAATGGTGGCCAAGCAACTGGAACGTCACAATACGCCAGTCACTACTCTTGATGAACTGTGGTATCGTGTTGAAGCTGCATGGGCAGCTGTACCTGTACACGCCATCCAAGCTCTATTTGACTCAATGCCCATGCGTATCAAGGCCGTTATTACGGCTAGAGGTGGTTGTCCTGGGTACTGATTTCTCAGGATCTATGCACGCAAATTGCGTGAAAATGTAATCATGTCAGTTCTAGTATAATATATTTGTCCAATGAATACCCGTTTATCACCTGCATTTCTTCTTGGTGTAGCAATTTTAATGACCACTAGTGTAATTATCACGAGATTTTGGCTCCCAAGAGGAAGAGAGGTGATCAGCAGTGATTTTGATCAACAGACTTTGTGCCAAAATCTGTCTTCGGTTCTAAATCTTAGAGTGAGTACGTGTCACACTGTAAATAGTGATGCGTCTGTCTGATGGAAACAATAGTCTTGGTAGCACATCTCTTTCTTATTTCACCATCAGCGTCAGTAACAACATAAACACAACACAAATTCTACTGACTGGGAAGAAATCACAGAGGGAGTCCCACAGGATCCACACTTACTCCTTGTATGCAGAGTGCTTCCGTGATTGTTACAAACTTCCAGGAATGATAGAGAAGGGTAAATCAATTTCAGGTAAGGGACCCTCTTACGGAAACTACTTCTAGTGAGCAAGTGGGCATAGCTCTTCCGGTATGCGTTTTAGAACCGATGTATACTGAGCATTTTCTCGTGTGTTGGTCCATATTACCATCTCTGAGTGTTCCCTACTGTACAATCTCGGCAGAAGCAGCAATACCGGTACATCTGTCCCACTGTCTGAGGTATCAGTACGATTTTCGCATATAACTTTCAACTCGGTCGTTTCCAGACCAGGGTCCCTTATCTGAAATTGATACATTTACCCTCATCCATCATCCCTGAGAGTTTGTAACATCACGGTACCAACATGTATATATACACCCACGCTCATAAATTAAGGGTAATGCTAATACATGGTGAAACAAGCTCTGGTGGGCGGTTCGCGGGTTTAAATCACCTCGGGGTATGACCATGCGGTGCATTTGGCCTGCGGTCGTCGCACGGTGGCACTGGCAGCAGTCCACATACGCAGAAGTGTGCTGTTGCACGTCAGAGTACGGTGCAGAGAGTAAATGTGCAGACGTTTCCATACGTGCTAATGGCGATTGTGTGTTGACAATGGCTCAAAGAACACACATTGATGACGTTATGAGGGCTAGAATACTAGGGCATCTAGAGGCTGGTCAAACACAGCAGGTCGTAGCACGGGTTCTCCGTGTGCCACAAAGTGTGACCTCAAGATTATGGCAACGATTCCAACAGACAGGAAACGTGTCCAGGGGCGAAAGTACGGGACGTCCACAGTGTACAACACCACAAGAAGACCGATATCTCACCATCAGTGCCCGCAGACGGCCACGGTGTACTGCAGGTAGCCTTGCTCGGGACCTTACCACTGGAACAGTTGTCTCCAGACACACAGTCTACAGAAGACTGAACAGACATGGTTTATTCGCCCGGAGACCTGCAAGGTGCATTCCACTGACCCCTGGCCACAGGAGAGCCCGTGAAGCCTGGTGTCAAGAACACAATACGTGGTCATTGGAACAGTGGTCCCAGGTTATGTTCACGGACGAGTCCAGGTATAGTAGCAACAGTGATTCTCGCCGGGTTTTCATCTGGCGTGGACCAGGAACCAGATACCAACCCCTTAATGTCTTTGAAAGGGACATGTATGGAGGTCGTGGTTTGATAGTGTGGGGTTTGATTATGATGGGTGCCAGTACACCCCTGCATGTATTTGACAGGGGAACTGTAACAGGTCAAGTGTATCGGGACGTCATTTTGCACCATTATGTCCGCCTTTTCAGGGGTGCAGTTGGTCCCACTTTCCTCCTGATGGATGATAACGCACGGCCCCACCTAGCTGCCATCGTGGAGGAGTACCTGGAAACAGAAGATATCAGGCGAATGGAGTTGCCTGATTGTTCTCCAGACCTAAACCCCATCGAGCACGTCTGGGATGCTCTCGGTCGACATATCGCTGCACGTCTTCAAACCCCTAGGACACTTCAGGAGCTCCGACAGGCACTGGTGCAAGAATGGGAGGCTATACCCCAGCAACTGCTCGGCCACCTGATCCAGAATATGCCAAACCGTTGTGCGGCCTGTATACGTGTGCATAGTGATCATATCCCACATTGATGTCGGGGTACATGTGTAGGAAACAGTGGAGTTTTGATGCGCAGGAAACAGTGGCGTTTTGTAGCAAGTGTGTTTCGGGACGGTTTTCTCAACTTACCACCAATACCATGGATTTACAGATCTGTGTCATGCTTTTCAAAGAATTACGAGGTGATTCTCTTAAAATGGTCTCTCTAAGTTTTGAGAACTCACTATATTCAGTTCTATTTTCAACCAATCGTAGTAACAATTAATGTAGCACATGAACAGGAGTCAGTAAACAGGGCAGTATGCTCCATATTTTTGCCTGTGTGTGTTGATGATAACTTAAAGTGGAACAACCATGTTACTGAGCGTCTCAAACAGTTAGATTCAGCTATCTTAGCTGATCGTAGAATTGCTAGTTCTAGAAAATCTACCTCGTGATATATATTGCATATTTCCACTCAATAATGTCTTACTGAATAATTTTTCGGGTAAGTCGTAACTTAGAAGCAAAGTACTGATTATGCAGAAGCGAGCAATCTGAATGATATAATGTCAATGCCTATAACACTAGAAGGAAAAAAAATAACTTAGTAAACAGTTTTAAATCTATCAGAAAGGAATTCAGTATGCAGCAACAGAAATTTTCATCATTTTCGCACTTACATAAAATATCTTACAGGTACCACAGCAAGTTTCAATTGTAACCCAAAATCAATTCCCCTGGACAACTCTTTCTATTCCATTGTCGAATTTTTATTTATAAACTAGTAGCCACTAAAAAATCATAATTTTTATGTGTTGTTGCATTCCACAACACTTCGATAAAAAATCGTGCAATGAACTCTGACCAACATTATACTACACCCATGCTGGCCACAGACGTCTGCCGGAAACACTTACAATTTAGGCAAATGAGTTAAGCCGAGAACGCACTTTCTCCAGCCCTTGATCACTTGTGCAGACTTGGTGAGAGTGTCAAGTACAACACGTCATGGTATGCCTTATTATGACATATACTACAAGGCCTCAAATTAGCTTGTGCGCCAAAATCGCTTGTGGAATGAAATTGGGCATAATATTGTGACAGTACGGCGATCAAAATGCTATGTGACAAATGCGAGTATGGTGCCAGCCAAAGTGAAAACATGTGAATCGAACAGTTCTAAAACCAAAGATATTCCTTTTTTTAAATTTCTAAAGCCAGAAAATCCTTTTCACATAAAACAAGTGCTACGGTAAGCATTGGTAGCCAGCATTCTTCGGAGTGACGTAGCGTACTACACGAATCGTGTGTTGGCAATTCATCCTATTACTGAGATTGATCTGCACAGAGATCGAGACGAGTACTTGGTCTTGTTTTTCGATAAGACCCCGCTGCAATTTAGTTAATTGTTCTAAACGATATAATGGACACCGTCCTTGTGTTTGTACCATTGTTTGCTGAAGTACTATTCCCACAACATCAGATGACTATATCAGCAAATCAGATACAGTTTCTGTGCGCTCAGTGTTTACATACTCAATGTGTGATTCCTTTGAATCATTGCCTTTGATACCCTTTGTCAGAGTAGTCTGAGGTTTAAGAGAATCATCCAGAAGAATCAACATAGAAAGAGGTGAGGTACTAAGAAAGAATGAGGTGCGTTTGAAGTTATCTAAGGCTGCAGTGGCTCCGATAGTGGATATCCCAGTTAGTAGTTCCAGTTAGTAGTTCAGATGATTCCTTAGATGCAAAATAACATATGGCGGACGAAGCAACAAGTATATAAAGAGCAGATTAGCCCAGACAAAGAGTGTATTTCTGGCTAAAAGAAGTCCGAGTGTTAAATATGGCCCTTAGTGTAAGAAGATATTTCTGAGAATATAGTTTGGAGCATAGCAACGAATGGCACTGAGTCATGATCTGTGGGAAAACCAGAAACTAAGAGAACCGAAGCGTTTGAGCAGTGGTGCTGTAGGTGGATGTTGAAAATTAGGTGGACTGGTGATGTTATGAAACGAGGTGGTGGTCCTCAGAACTGGCGATGAAAGGAACAGATGAAAAACACTGGCTAGAAGGAGGGACAGGATGATAGAACGTGAGTTAAGATATTAGGGAATAACATCCATGGTACTTCAGAGTTTGGAGTGTAAAAGCTGTAGGGAAAGACTGATATTAGAATATGTCGAAGAAACAGTTAAGGATGTTGCACGTAACTGATACTCTGAGATGAAGATATAAGTACAAGGAAGGCATCATTTGTGGTGGGTCTAACGAAACCAATCAGACGAATGATGAAAAAGTAAGGAAAAGGAAATAGTATTGCCCCACGCAAGGTGGTGGTTCTACATCACATCCCTAAAGGTTTTTTTTTTTACACTTGGGTGGCAACGAAAGAAGGTTCTACCACATGTTGTATGTTTGGCGTACTATGAAGTCTTGAACTACGTAGTATAACACTATCTGATTACATCATGATCTGCGTGCAATATTTTCATACAGCTGGTAAGATGGTCTCCGATTTCATCTGCATCCTACATGCACAGTGACGAATGAAAGTGACGGATACGGGTACCTTGCATTCTGCAAAGAGAGTTTACCTTTAAGGTCAAATGCTTGTTAATTCTGGTATAGCCGTTAAGATTTGCATCAAGTGGCGTGTTAGACTCAAGTGAAAGGAAAGCCTTAGTGGCGTCACGATAGCACCACGAAAGCTACACTTGCATGCTCCAGATTGTATCACAACTGTATGTGGGATGCACCAATCGCCAGACAAGGCTGTAATGTAACACTCTGCATCATTCCATCTTGTCTTAGCCGTCCACGATGTCTGTTGTGTGGCCTAATGAACTAAAACTTCTCTGTTTTGAGTCTTAAGTCAATTTCTTAATAGATTTTCGGATCTTCTGGCTGCATATCGAGCATATAATAGTGACCTGAGCTCCGTCTCTAATGATCTCGATGCCGACGAAACGTTAAACATTGATCTTTCTTCCTTCCACATTGCGCTCTTTTACTGTCGCCGGCTTTACCATTTGGAGTTCCGGTAAAGGCATACCGAACGGCACTTTGACGGATTACGTTATGGTCATTAATGGTCGACACAGTCAGAACCCTGCTTGCTTGGAAGAATAGGCTTGTACACTGATGTCTTTACCAAATAATTCCCAGAACGTATCATAGATGTACTTTCCACGCTCTTCTACCACTTAGTAATACAGAATATCTGATAAATTGTCTTCAGCTCACAGTGTCAGGTGACACTGTTCTTCAGAATTACCTCCGTTGCTTAGACTTTTCAGAACTCAAACTTTTTCAACAGATGTAGACAGCAAGGAAACCCGGTGACATCTCTCCGTCTGGAAAAACAGGCAAAGTAGATCACGATGTAACTCACAACTGCTGCATGCGAGGTAATGCCCACCCTAACACGGCGAGAGTTTCTACTAATCTTCGCGCTTGCCAAAACCTACCTGGTCAACAAGGTCGCCGCATCTCTCCCGAAATGAGAATGTTTGGAGCATTCTGAGCAGGGCCCTCCAACTACCTCAGGATTTTGACAATGTAATGTACGAGTTGAACAGAGTTGATAATACACTACTGGCCATTAAAATTGCTACACCACCAAGATTACATGCTACAGACGCGAAATTTAAGCGACAGGAAGTAGATGCTGTGATATGCAAATGATAGCAACGTGCTGACATGAGGAAAGTTTCCAACCAATTTCTCATACACAAACATCTGTTGACCGGCGTTGCCTGGTGAAACGTTGTGATTCCTCGTGTAAGGACTTTGATAAAGGTCGGATTGTAGCCTATCGCAATTGCAGTTTATCGTATCGCGACATTGCTGCTCGCGTTGGTCGAGATCCACTGACTGTTAGCAGAATATGGAATCGGTTGGTTCAGAAGGGTAATACGAAACGCCGTGCTGAATCCCAACGGCCTCGTATCACTAGCAGTCGAGATGACAGGCATCTTATCCGCATGGCTGTAACGGATTGTGCAGCCACGTGTCGATCCCTGAGTCAACACATGGGGACGTTTGCAAGACAATAACCATCTGCACGAACAGTTCGACGACGTTTGCAGCAGTATGGTCTATCAGCTCGGAGACCATGGCTACGGTTACCCTTGACGCTGCATTACAGACAGGAGCGCCTGCGATGGTGTACTCAACGACGAACCTGGGTGCACGAATGGCAAAACGTCATTTTTTCGGATGAATCCAGGTTCTGTTTACAGCATCATGATGGTCGCATCCGTTTTTGGCGACATCGCGGCGAACGCACATTGGAAGCGTGTATTCGTCATCGCCATACTGGCGTATCACTCGGCGTGATGGTATGGGGTGCCATTGGTTACACGTCTCGGTCTCCTCTTGTTCGCATTGAAGGCACTTTGAACAGTGGACGTTACATTGCAGATGTGTTACGACCCGTGGCTCTACCCTTCATTCGATCCCTGCGAAACCCTACATTTCAGCAGGATAATGCACGACCGCATGTTGCAGGTCCTGTATGGGCCTTTCTGGATACAGAAAATGCTCGACTGCTACCCTGGCCAGAACATTCTCCAGATCTCTCACCAATTGAAAACGTCTGGTCAATAGTGGCCGAGCAACTGGCTCGTCACAATACGCCAGTCACTACTCTTGATGAACTGTGGTATCGTGTTGAACCTACATGGGCAGCTGTACCTGTACACGCCATCCAAGCTCTATTTGACTCAATGCCCAGGCGTATCAAGGCCTTTATTACGGCCAGAGGTGGTTGTTCAGGGTACTGATTTCTCAGTCGGCCGAAGTGGCCGTGCGGTTAAAGGCGCTGAAGTCTGAACCCGCAAGACCGCTACGGTCGCGGGTTCGAATCCTGCCTCGGGCATGGATGTTTGTGATGTCCTTAGGTTAGTTAGGTTTAACTAGTTCTAAGTTCTAGGGGACTAATGACCTCGGAAGTTGAGTCCCATAGTGCTCAGAGCCATTTGAACCATTTGATTTCTCAGGATCTATGCACCCAAACTGCGGAAATGTAATCACATGTAAATTCTAGTATAATATATTTGTCCAATGAATACCCGTTTATCATCTGCATTTCTTCTTGGTGGAGCAATTTTAATGGCCAGTAGTGTATATATCTCAGGAGAACATGCAACAGTTCTGCCAATCAATGCCAAGCCGAATAAATGCTTGCGTAAGGGCCAGAGGTGGACCGACGCGTGATTGACTTGCTAAATTTATGAAGCTCTTTCTCTTGAATAAATTATCCAGTTCTTTGAAATTGTAATTGTCTGTTTATGTACATCACATCTACCGATTCGCATCCCATTCGGCTAATTCCATCCTATGAATCGTTTGTGTTAGAAGGTATTTGGTGTCACGCCTTGTAATATGTAGATTGAAACTGTGTACGCTACAAGTTTCTATCAGTAATCATGGTTTGGCGAAAATTAAGTTTGCCTTAGGGTGGTAACTTTTTCCCACCCTCCCCATTGCGGTGTCAGTTGGCATGAGAAGGAAGTGCGGCGGTTGGTCACGCAGGTGTAGCTGTAGGTGTGGCAGTTTTTCGCGGCACGCTGAGTGACAGTGGGCGCGGTCGGCTGCCCAGCACACCGCAGTTAACTCGCTTCTGTAGCACGCGCTGGCCAACATTCTACGTGGACAACCGCCCCGGGCGTGGTTCCGCAGTGTGTTTGCGTGACACGGCGTCGCACGCTGGTCTGCTTTGGCATTCCATGTCGTAAATATCTTAACCACCCACTACTGTTTCCGGGAAGTCCTGCACCTACTACGTAGTGTACCAGTAAGTGGTGGTGGACCCGCTAACCCCAGGATGATTGGACCAAGCTAGTTCTTTATCGCCGTGAGTAGTGTACCCCGACAGTCCAAAAGCAATCGAGACTGGATTAATAAACGGAGGTAAAAGTTAATATGATGATTTTAATGCTTCAGACGTTATGCATAGTCGCTCTCTACTTCAGAATATCACACTGACCGTTCATACAACTGTGTGAAGCTGTCACAGAAGTCCTTCTTTGGGATTTTGTTCAACACGCGTGCCACACAGGCTTTGAATGTCGGTTGCGCCGTCAGTGTGTTCATCCGTCACGCACGGTCGCATCCGTCGCGGCACGGTCGCTGTTCTAGTTCAGTAGGCAGGGTGTGCACAACAATCTTTTCTCTTCTTCAAAATATTCTGGAGAATGTCTTGAGTACTTGATTCAGAGATTTCGCTCCGTTACGACTTCTGACACTAGGCCACCCATCCACTACTTAACGCTTCTACCCGACCACGATACTATAGCGGTTGGCCTCCCACGGAGGTTATTAGAAACACGCATTGGTGATTAAGGACCGCGCATCGCACTGTGAATGATTTCAAGAGAGTTGTACATACAATGTCAAGTGATTCAGCACGTCCTTGTGAAATATTACAATAAAAACTCAAGATAAGTCGACTGAAGCGCCCCTCACTCCCAGGTGCACACAACTGGTTGAACGATTGCACATGTTTACACTTATACGACACGAATAAAATCAGTCGGAAGTCTTACGACGACATTGTGTTGCTGAAATTCGCAGGGCACCACTACACTGCTCAATTTCTTGAGCAGCTCATCGACATTACTGCCTTAAGATCGCGCACGTACATTCACACACATTAGACCACCATATTTTTTTACGTTCCTAATGAGGTGTTTGTAGTTTTTAGGTTAACGATACTTTTACTAGTAATACACTATCTTCATTTAAATATTTCGCTTTGTTTTTAAATTCAACGGTTTTTTATCTACAACTAAATTTCGAAAATCTACGTTGACGTTTTTGGATGTCAGATCTGCTTCACTATCTCCTTCATTTGCTCCAAAATACTCGTCTTTCGCTTGGCGAAAATGTTGATCATTTTCATTTAACTTTCAGATGATTTTAATGTGAGGCATGTTGTATTGTCAGAAACACATTAGACTATTTGCAGAATGAGAGCAGGTGCAGGTGTTCGTCACCAGTGCAAAACGAATATTTTATGACAAAATCAAGATGATGAACTGAGGGTCACGTAACGACTGAAAACATCTATGTGATATTTGAAAATGGAGTTGATGCTCCTAAATACTTCAACAGAAAACTAGTTATCTCCATACCGTACTTCTGTCTGTGGTGGATTGTCCCGGGAATAAGTTGAACATAGCTCCATTTCCGATGGACGTTTTCTGAAGGTTTCTCTGGATTGAATGGTAAGTGCCAGAACTACTAACGCCCTCGCAATTGGAAACTAGTCTGACCCACTCCCAATTCGCTGTAGTGTTATTATAAAGATCTGAGGTCTTCATGGGCAGAACCTCAAACAACCGGGAATTGGCTAAGGGATCTAATTAAACCACTGTAACTCGTTTAATGGTTCTTCACCGCTAAGCAGTAAGGCCCCGATGATGGCTGACAGAAATGACGCGACAATTAACAGAAGCAACAGCAGGCGCGTGTTTTTCGAAGTATCCCTGGTACTGCTTGAAACATCCATTTGTACGAGCTCTGTTCAAAAAATTCCGGAACATTGGTAGTTTCGATTGAGTAGTATGTTCGAGAGAAATGCGGTTGGCGTCCCTGCACACTGCTGTGTTTAATATTTAACTGCCGGAAGTTTCAATGTTGTTAGTTATTGTTCAGTGATATATTCAGAATGTTGCGTCGCACAGTTTGCGAATTTCTAGACGACAGAGTTAGAGGAGCAACGCGTGCGCATTGTGCGTGCCTATCGAAGACTGACCGTCCGAGAGATTGCAGAATGTAACATTTCTGTTGTACCACGTCCCGAAATCTTGAAATAGCATCTTGGAATGTGTCGTGTTGCAGCCAAGTACGTCGCATGGTTCACGAGTCAAGATAAAAAAGACCTTCGCCTCGCAATTTGTGAAGATGTTTTGGATGGCGCAAATGAGAACGAGATGTTCCTTAAGAGAATTATAACTGGTGATGAGACGTGGGTCTACAGTTATGATGTTGAAACCAAGGTTCAGTCTTCACCATGGGTCGGGAAAGGTTCCCCAAAACCAAGAAAAGCTCGTCGGTCAGGTCAGATATCAAAGCCATCATGATAATTTTCTTTGACTTTGATGGATTACTTCACCATGAATTCGTGCTACAGCGACAAACTGTTAATCGATGGTAGTATCGGAACCTATTTCGACGCCTGCAAGAAAATGTGAGAAGGAAACGGCCTGAAATATCGCAAGACAATTCATGGCTCTTGCGTCACGATAAAACACCCGCACTTTCAACCCTGTTGGTGGCTCATTATTACACACAAAACGATACCGCTATGCTGCCTTATCCTCCGTACTCTCCAGACCTGTCTCAAAGTTGGAAACTTTGTTGAAAGGACGAAGATTTGCAACGATAGACGATATAAAGGAACATACGCAGACGGCTCTTCACGCTATCCAGCAAGAGGCGTACCAAAACTGCTTCAGGAGTTGGAAACGGCTTTGGGAGCGGTGTACCAATTGTGGAGGAGAGTATTTTGAAGGAGACCATGCAAATTAAGTAAAAGGTATGCGTAGAAAAATTTTGTGCATAGAGTTCTGGAATTTTTTGAACACACCTCGTATATCATCAAGTTGTGTAGGAAGCGGTACTATCTGAACGAAAGTATCTGAGCACCTATTAGTGGTCAATAAATGTGGTGTGGCCATTCTTCAGGTTTTCGTCTTGAACTCCGCTGGCGTCACCTTCATTAAGGTTTCTGAATGTGTCTGAAGGAGCGATAGACTTTTTTTCTCGAGAGCCGACACCAGACAAGATGGAGTTGCTGGACACTGGGATCTGGAGCAAAGTCGACTTTTTAAATCACACCAAACGTCATCCACTGCGTTAAAGTCGGGATTCTGTGCAGGCCAGTCCATTTCAGGAATGTTATTGTAGTGCAACCACTCCGTCACAGGCCGTGCATTATGAACAGGTGCTCGATCGTGTTGAAAGGTGCAATCGCCGTCCCCGAATTGCTCTTCAGCGGTGAGAAGCAAGAAGGTGCTTAAA
This sequence comes from Schistocerca piceifrons, assembly GCF_021461385.2. Taxonomy (NCBI): domain Eukaryota; kingdom Metazoa; phylum Arthropoda; class Insecta; order Orthoptera; family Acrididae; genus Schistocerca; species Schistocerca piceifrons. Next base: position 394,698,812 of record NC_060138.1, on the reverse strand, counting down.
ACATCAATGTAGGCCTGTGAGTGCCACACAAAACAACAAGGGATACAAGCCCCCTCCGTGTAAAACACGACCACACCATAACACCACTGCCTCGGAATTTTACTGTTGGCACTACACACGCTGGCAGATGGCGTTCACCGGGGATTCACCATACCCACACCCTGCCATGGGATCGCCACATTGTGTACCGTGATTCGTCACTCCACACAACATTTTTCCACTGTTCAATCGTCCAGTGTTTATGCTCTTTGCACCAAGCGAGGCGTCGTTTGGCATTTACCGGCGTGATGTGTGACTTATGAGCAGCCGCTCGACCATGAAATCCAAGTTTTCTCCACTCCAGCGTAACTGTCGTAGTACTTGCAGTGGATCCTGATACAGTTTGGAATCCCTGCGTGATAGTCTGGATAGATATGTGCTTATAACACATTACGTCCCTCTTCAACTGTCGGCGGTCTCTATCAGTCAACAGACGAGGTCGGCCTGTACGATTTTGTGCTGTACGTGTCCCTTCACGTTTCCACTTCACTATCACATCGGAAACAGTGGTCCTAGGGATGTTTAGGAGTGTGGAAATCTCGCGTACAGACGTTTGACCCAAGTGACATCCAATAACCCGGCCACGTTCGAAGTCCGTGAGTTCCTCGGAGCGCCCATTCCGCTCTCTCACGATGCCTAACGACTACTGATGTCGCTGATATGGACTACCTGGCAGTAGGTGGCAGCACAATGAATCTACTACGAAAAACGTACGTTTTTGGAGGGTGTCCGGATACTTTTGATCACATAGTGTACGTGATAGATGGTAACGTTCTCCATACCGAAATCCTTCCGTCGGATTGCTCAGGGTGTACCGTGATTCATAATTCGCTTCCATTCATCAACAGTCCAGGTGTGTTGCTCTGCACTATCTCAAACGTCGCTTCGCAGAAATGTTCGGCTTACGAAGAGCTGCTCTGCCGTTGCAGCCCACTTTATTTAACTCCCCGCACATAGCCATTGTGCCACCTGGACTGCTGACACCGCTTGGATAATCACGAGTGATTCTTTCCATTGATTTCACGCGATTTTTTCTAACCGCTCTCTACAGTGCTCGACGGTCCCTGTCCCTCAGTACATAACGCCTTCCTAGCTTTGGTTTAGCTGTGGTTGTTGCTTCGACTTTCCACTTCACAATCGCATCGCCAAAAGTCGACTTGGGCGGCTTTAGAAATGTCCCTGATGGATTTGTTGCTCAAGTGACATCAAATGAATAGTCTACTTTCTAGTGAGTGAGCTCTCGTGTCCGACCAATTCTGCCGTTACCGCTTCTCCTCTCTCAACGCTATACTCCCCGACTCCTGTTGTACCAGCGGGTCCATCGAGTGGTCGATTCCGCTTTACATAGGTGTGTTCGTATACTTTTGATCAGATAGTGTAACATCTCTTTACTTACAATAAATTATTTTGACTGAACGTTCTATTTCGTCTTAAATCGTGTAATTAACAATAATTCTTGTGTATTGAAAGGAAACCTTCTATTCTTCTCCAATCCTCCTGCACTGGAGGACCGGCCATTTGTTTCAGAACGCTGCCGTCGGACACGAAGGCGTTACGGTGACTCTCATCCGCCACTAGTGGCAGACGGTGCAGGAGAGGCATTGTTTATAACGGTATAGTTTCCTACTGAAATTCCGAAAACCAAAGTGCCTTGTGGTCTCAATCAACATATTGATTCCTACCACTTATACTATGCGAAAAGACCATGAAGGTAATTAGAAAGATTCCAGCTCATACACTCTCCCTAAGCAATATAAATGCGTGTCAACTATTCAAAATGACAGTCACAATCGCATTATTTATTTTGCCACCAACCGGTTTCAACCCGCGATGGGGTTGGTAACCGTGCACAGGCAGGGTGACGACTCCAGCGAGCGACCAAATGGTGTAAATTGCCCTGAAGATGACCCCATCGCGGGTTGAAACCGGTTGGCGGCAAAATAAGTAATGCGTTGTGACTGCCATTTTGAGTAATTGATTATAGGTAAACTAATCGCTGTTATCTCCACACAACTATGTTGTCTAAAAATAACTGCGTGTGTTAGAATGTACGAGTACCTTGTGTACCACTTCCCCTTTTTATAGTTCCAGTTGCGAATGGTGCGCGAGAAGGAAGACTGTTTTGCAACGCCCTTTCTTTGCACTCACCATTCGCTATGGAAACTAGAAAAAGGGAAAATGGCGGTGCACACAATGTACTTGTATACTCTAACAAACGCATTTGTATTGCTTGCGGAGCCAACATATAATTGTAGTAGTGATTGACCAGACAAGCCTGTCGCTGTGGCCGAGCGGTTCTAGGCGCTTCAGTCTGGAACCGTGCGACCGCCTACGGTCGCAGGTTCGAATCCTGCGTCGGGCATGGATGTGTGTGATGTCCTTAGGTTAGTTGGTTTAAGTAGTTCTACGTTCTAGGTGACTGATGACCTCAGAAGTTAAGTCCCAAAGCGCTCAGAGCCATTTGAACCATTTTTTGACCAGACGAGTTAAATTTCCAACATTGGTCCCCCACCCACATTTTCACGATTAATTCACCGATAATGCTTAGCGAGACTGACCGACCGACTGAATGTTCAGCGATATGCCCGACACGAATGTATTTTGACCCTCAAGTGAAGTTTCACACACACACACACACACACACACACACACACACACACACACACACGAGAGAGAGAGAGAGAGAGAGAGAGAGAGAGAGAGAGAGGAGAGAGAGAGAGAGAGAGAGAGAGAGAGAGAGATCATGTATGCAGGCGGGCGGATGCAGCGTTGACCTGAGTGTGAGTGGTTTTCCTCGTCCCGGAAACTTGACAGGCGACACACATTGGCAGAACCGGCATTCCTTAGGCGGCATGTGGGACTCTCAGCTCCTGCTGTATCGCGCGGGTGCACGCTACATGTGTGTATTCCTGCAGGTGCGGCAAACCGTCATGTTGTCTAGATGTCAGTGGGCTGTAATGCTGCTCTTACTCCCACGTCTTTCTGTACAATGTCTAAGGGAAGTGCGCATCGTTTTTTCCGTATACTGTTTGCTGCATAAACGTTGCTGTTTCCTCTAAGTCGAAAACTAACTACATACCATAATGAAGAAACACAGTAAAATTCACCAAGATGATAACGTGTCGTACCGAATCAATAAATGTGTATACTTACTGTTCTCGTAGTTTGATCATTCTGGCTGGAAGACAGGAAAAGTTCGCTTTGTTTTCGAACCCGAGGTCGATCTGCCGTATTTCTTCTGAACATGATTCGTCTTTTGCTACGGCTATGTTCGTAAAAATGGTGACGACAAAGTTTTATGGAAGCAAGCGTAAGACGTATTATGGACTGTGGATGAAATGAAGACAGACCGAAAGAACAGTAGCGAAATCCGTAAAAATTTTTGAGTTGAGCAATAACTTCATCAATTTCTGTTTAGCTTTCAGCTATACGGACGGCATAAACCAAAACTTGGGAAGTTTCATCCGCGGACCTACCTCGTAATATCACTTTATATTTCCTGTTAACTGTTTCAAGTAAGATCATAATGGTTCCCACTACTCTCGAGCCCGAATTCATTCTAGAATGAACATTACTCCCTTTTATAACCTTGCCGCAGAGGTGCCGTAAATCTATCGACTGTAGAAGTCTCCGGCTTTGTTGCTGCAGTTGTTGTGAAGCCAATTTCTGCCTGACGACAGGGCTTCTGTTCACATAACTCCGTAGTCCAGGCCTGGTTTTGTGAGCACGAGGACGAATTGTCGCATCTGCCCTGGCCACCACAGTCGTCATAATTTAATAGTCATCGGGGACTGGAATGCAGCTGTAGGGAAAGCAGCAGAAGAAATGGCTACAGGGGAATATGGGCTTGGGACAGGGAATGAGAGAGGAGAAAGACTAACTGAGGTCCGTAATAAATTTCAGGTAGTAACAGCGAATACTCTGTTCAAGAATCACAAGAGGAGATATACTTGGAAAAGGTCGGGTGATACGGGAAGATTTCAGTTAGATTATATCATGGTCAGACAGATTCTGAAATCAGATACTGGATTGTAAGGCACACCTAGGCGCACATATAGACTCAAATCACAATATAGAAATAACGAGGAGTAGACTATAGTTTAAGAAACTGGTCAGGAAGAATCAGTACGCAGAGATGTAGGATACGGAAAAACTAAGGACTGAAGAGATACGTTTGAAGTTCTCTAAGGCTATAGATACTGCGATAATTGATACCTCAGTAGGCAGTTCAGCTGAAAAGGAATGGACATCTCTAAATCGAGGAGTTGGAAAGGTAAATATATGTACAAGGTAAGTAAATGCAAGGAAACAATGGGTAAGAGAAAAAATACTTCAGTTGATCGACGAAAGAAGAAAATACAAAAGTGTTAAGAAAAATTCAGGAGTACGGAAGTAGATCATATCACTTACGAAGGAAATAAATAGGAAGTACGAGGAAGCTAAGGTGAAACAGCTACGTAAAAAATGTGATGGAATCTAAAAAGAAAGGACTGATTCAGCATACAGGAAAATCAAAACGTCCTTCGGTGGAATTAGAAGCAAGAACGGAAACATTAAGAGTGCAGTGCGAATTCCTCTGTTAGATGCAGAGAAGAGCGAATAGGTGGAAAGACTACTTTGAAGGCCTCTTCGAAGGGGGAAGATTCGTCTGTTGTGATAGAACAAGAAACAGGAGTAGATATAGAAGGTATAGAGGATCCGTATTAGAATTCAAATGAGTTTTTGCAGACTTTCGATCAAATAAACCAGGAGTAATAGGTAACATTCCATCACAGTTTCTAAAGTCATTGAGGGGAAGTGGCAACAAAACAACTATTCACACTGGTGTGTAGAATTATGAGTCTGGCGACAGTTTGACTCTCTCGGAATATATCATCCACACAATTCCGAAGACTGCAATAGCTGACGGGTGCGAGAATTACACCACAATCAGCTTAACAGCTCATGGATCCAAGTTGCTGTCAAGAATAACACACAGAAGAAAGTAAAAGAAAATTGAGTATGTATTAGAGGACGATCAGTTTGGTTTTAGGAAAGGTAAAGGCACCAGAGAGGCAAATATGACGTTGCGGTTGATAACGGAAGCAGTACTAAAAAAAAAAAAAAAACAAGACATGGTCATAGGATTTGTAGGTCTGGAAAAAGGGTTCGACGATGTAAAACGGTGCAAGATGTTCGAAATTCTGAGAAAAATAGGGGTAAGGTACAGCGAGAGACGGGTAATATACAATATGTACAAGAGCCAGGAGCGAATAATAAGAGTGGACGACCAAGAACGAAGTGCTCGGTTTAAAAAGGGTGTAAGACAGGGATGTAGTCTTTCGCCAGTAGTGTTCAATCTGTACATCGAAGAAGCGATGATGGAAATAAAAGAAATGTTCACGAGTGGAATTAAAATTTAAGGTGAAAGGATATCAATGATAAAAATTCGCTGATGACATTGCTATCCCGAGTGAAAGTGAAGAAGAATTACATGATCTGCTGAATGGAATGAACATTCTGATGAGTACAGAATACGGTTTGAGAGTAAATCGAAGAAAGACGAAAGTAATGAGGAGTAGCAGAAATGAGAACAACTAGAAATTTAACATCAGGATTGATGGCCACGAAGCAGATGAAATTACGGTATTCTGCTACCTAGGCAGCAAAATAACTAATGACGGATGGAGGAAGGAGGACATCAAAAGCAGACTAGCACTGGCAAAAAGAGCATTCCTGACCAAGAGAAGTCTTCTAGTATCAAACATAGGCCTCAATTTAAGGAAGCAGGGGTGCTGCAGACGAATCTTGAAAATTAGGTGGACTGGTAAGGTAAGGAATGAGGTTTTGCACAGAATAGGAGAGGAATATGTAGAAAACACTGACAAGCAGAAGCGACAGGATGATAGGACGTCAGGGAATGACTTCCATGGTACTAGAGGGAGCCGTAGAGGGCAGAGACTGTAAAGGAAGACAGAGATTGGAATATATCCAGCAAATAATTGAGAATATAGGTTGTTGCAAGTGCTACTCTGAGGTGAACAGTATGGCACAGGAGAGAAATTCGTGGCGGGCCGCATCAAACCAGTCAGAAGACTGACGACTAAAAAAAAATCTGTATTGTTTTTGCTGGTTTCATATTTTTGTCCGTCCCCTTTACGTTGAACTGTACGCTCCCCTATAACTGAATAAGTATTTACACTGGAAATTTTGTGCATTGATATTATTTCTTGTAGTTGCAGCTTCATTTATTTCATGCTCACCGATCTATTCATTCGATTGCAAGGCATTTAATTTATCACTATGTGGACAAGTCAGTTAATGGTGGGCGGAGAAAGGCAAGGATGTAACACACTCCGTCGGAGAGATGTATAGTAAGCTAGTAAAGTGTTCATACCAACTTCCAGGTAGAAGAAAGCTTAGTTTATTGCCACCATACTGGCTGCTTTGTTGCAAATGCAATTATTAACTCACGAGAAACTCCTAAATGTAGAACCGAGGAGCTATGTCCAAGTCTTTCCAGGAGCGGCCAATGACTTTCGCATCATAGTAGGAATCCACTAAGGCTCGGCCTTATCAACAGTACTGTTTATTCATGTGATGGACAGTGACACATCAGACGTACAAATGCTACTATTATGGACACTTCTCTGTGCTAATGATATGTCGGCTGTGGAGAACAAGCTTAATCTCCATCGCGAAACACGGAAGAGTGGAACGACCGACTTAGGTGATATGGACTGCGCCTCAACAAAAACAGCGAATCCACTCAGCGGAACTTGTGTCAAGTGTGGGACGCTGAATACTTTTTCATGTTTGTTGCTGCAGCACCATTTCGGATAGGAGTACCTATTTTTTGTTCTGTCATTGCTACGAACTCCGATGAGGGCGTCTAGTGAGAAATTATAAATATTCAATTGTAAACTAACAGCACCAGCACATGGCGTTTACATCGAACCTTGGCATCCATTCAGACGTTGCTCCATGCCAAGAATTGAGTACCACGACGCAAATTCGAGGCTAACGTCCAGTTAATCTGAGGCGTATGTTGGGTCCTCGGGATAATCACATGGTTTGTGTTTCGGCAGGAAGACCGAGTTTCTAAAAATAACTGCGTCCAACGGCCTCGAGTCGTTTCACTTCCTCTGAGGCCGCGCAGGAGCTAGCCGCCACTCAGTCGGCTGCTCGCAACTTTCTCAATACGCGACATTAGTGTTGCATGTACGTCCATACATGCAAGAACGCAGAGGACGACCAGAGAAAAACACAGTGTGTAGACCAGTACACCAGAGTTCTGGTGTGGTTCCAACGGTTTGGAAGATCAGTGGTCATTCTCCTGTGGGTTATATAGCCAGGAGATAGGGAGGTGCTGATGGATAGAGAAAACCTTCGCTGATGATTATACCTGTTAAAAGTCGAACATCATCCAGCGAGACACACCGGTGGCTGAAAAAATTACTTGTGATCACAAAGAAGATGTGATGTAACATTACTTATTGACGACTGTACAGCACGTCTTGCCTGATGGGGCACAATCCCATATACACTGCCGAAAAAAATGCAACACTCTCAAACACTATGTTCAGTAGCTCCAGGGAATAGTGTGTGGATACTGCGGGGTTGTAGCGTTAGTCATTCATTCGTCACCGTCATCGGCAACCAGATGGCGCGCTTTTTTGTACACTGTGTACTGGCGTGACTGTATGGGTATCCTTTGCTGTGACGCGTGTGTTTCAACTGTTGTGAATTTATCGTATGCTCTTACGATGATGAAGTATCTGTCACATCACTTGTCAATAAAATAACCTTGTCACTGAAGGTTTTGCATTTTTTCCGGTAGTATATTTTGTGCAGGTAGTTATCTACAGAATATTCCTGAAGAATTGGCACATTGCAGTTTCGTGTCAGTCACGTGTTCCCTTTTTTTAGGTGCATAAACGCTTTAAAGCATCTTATCTACAGAACACAACGGCGAATCTCTATTTAGGTGCATTTTAAAGTAAACGAGATCGAAATAATGCGTAGGTGTTTTTTCCGATGCTATTCTCTTCCTTCGAGTTTCCCCAATGTTAAGTAAAAGAAAATTTACAAGTTGCTACGTCAATTGATCGACAAGACATCATGTTCGTGTCATTAATGCGACGTAAGTAAAACATACGATGTCAGATTGGTGTTACTTGCCACAGAGTTGAGGACATCTGTGGTGTGGGACACAAGTGGAGTGGGTTTGGGCTGAGGGGTTTACAGATACGAGGCTCAGTTTAACAGTTATTTTATTTAGAGTAAAAAAACCTCAATTAACATAAACTATTATTTTCTATAGCTCGAAAGTACTTAAGTACGCTATAATAACCAAGCAGAAAGGCAGGACAGACAATAGTAAGGAGGTGAGCTATTCATGCATCAGTTTATGTATTGCATGCAACCCACGTTTTTCGTTCTAAATCTTAGAAGTGTTTTCATAGCTATTAAAAATTCGCTGTCACAAATGTTCAGGACTATCTCTGTGGGGTTAGGAAACCTGCATGGGGCTAGTAGAAATATTTTATGAATTTTAGCGCAGTTTAAAAATATGGTGTATTAAAAATTCATTTTTGTTTAAGTATTTATTTTCTGCTTTTTATCTTTGAATGTGCGAAATTTTGCAGTCGACTTCAAATATTTTGATGAAAATACAACAGAGACATACAATGAAAACACAAGAGAGGCATGTTTCAGTCTTTCTTTACGTGGCTCAACCAATATATTGCTTCCTCGTATGTACACCACGCGGAAAGACTATGAAGGTGACAATTGCAGTGACTAGAGCTCACTTGAAGGCTTACCAGCAGTCATTCTTCCTGCAAACCATTCGCGATTGGAACAGGATAAGAGAAAGACGACAGTGGTGTACGAAGTACCCTCTGTCACACACCAGACAAAAAAGCGAGTTAATATTGCATCCAGTTCAGAGCTATGTTGGAAGTTTTGAAGTCTCTCCTTCATTGGGAAGTTAGTTTAAAACAGGCAGACAAGAAAGTGATATCCATCTCCTCTATGGTCAGCCATATCCTCCATACACAGCCTGGAACGCATTCTGATACTACCCACTCGAAATGCAGGTTCTGATGGGTAGCCGAGATGTTAGGCATTACCAGCCTTTTGCACTCCCACCGCCACTGAACATACCAACAAGAAAGCAAGTTAATATTGTATAGTCATCCAGCATTTGGCGCTTCGAGAAGTTAGTTTAAAATCAGTTGCAAAATTTGCACTTCCCATGTGTGCCACACCCTGCACGGCGTCATGCGAATCTGAGAGACTCAAATACCGCAAGGTATTCCGTAGTACTGAGCTACATGCCACGCCGAAGTACCTGTTCCTCCTCACAAGTGATGCGCAGTGGCAGTACATCAAGCCGGTACTTGGAGAGCATTGCATTGTATCAGAAAGAGTATAGTGCCAGTGAAAACAAATCTAAAATCTAATCAAATGAGGTCTCAATGACGAAGCAGCGTGGTGAGGTCCATTACATCCAACATCGTCTAAAATGTACCAACTGTTCCATGTAACCTTGACTTAACAAGAAAGTGGCACTGGACGTGACCCGATGTTGTGCAGAAAAACTTATTTTACGGACACGAAAGAGTAACGTAAAGTGTACCGAACAGTCAGTCAAGAATGCGACATAATAATATCGCGGTAAAAAACTCACGTCAGTTTCGTGTTACCGCATGGACACAGACAGCATAGAAAAGATTCCATTTCTGTACTAAACAGACTAAAATCGTTTTGGTGAGATAGGTAACCAACACAGCTGTGTTTCTTATCCAACTGTTTTTAATTTACTATTCCTATGTATGGGAATTTAGAGTTACCGCCGATGCAAGGAGAACTTGCGACGTCGTGCCCCTATTAAGGAACAGTGAAGAGTTGTTATATTGGCTCTGAGTGGCGAGCAGGGATGTTAAAATTGTAGATGCCCGTGCAGCGACTTCGGCACTGGCAGCAAATATTGCAGTGCAAGCAACCGGCACAAACGTCTGACCTTGACCTAGGCCGTAGAGTGTTTATACCACGACGGTTGCACGAGGGCGGTACCGCGCGCCTAATGGTCGGAGGCGCAGGAGTAATTTGGCGTAATGGGTGGCAGTAGCCGGTTCTGGCTCTCCACGCACGGAGCCGCGGCGGACCGGAGAAAGCGCGCCAGCGTGGGACCGCGAGACGCGATAAAGAGTAGCCTGTGTGGGGGCGGCGGAGGAGCGCGGCCTTCCTGCGGGAAGCGGAGACCAGAGGAGGAGCGAAAGGAGGACACGGCGCTATTTCCGAGGCCTGCCTCTTGTCTTCCCCAGGCGGCGGCGCGTCCACAGTTTGCCGTGCAGTGGCCATGCAGCCAGACTCTGGCCGCACGAAGGCAGCACACACACACCAACTGGTCACCGATTTGTTCCTCTTTCTCACGATTGTAGCACATACTTAGATGTAGCGGATGCTGCCCTAGCATGATGCGTTTCTCAACAGTTTTCGAGAAATCGAGAGTCACAGCTTTACGAGCCTGCTGAATGTAATACCAGAGCGCCAACTGTCTAACAGCACCGTTGCGGAACGCAAGGTGGCAGAATACGCCCCTCTCCCCGCCATCTTTAGTCAACACTTGGATCACCATCAAGAGTCGTGTTTCTACGCAGTTCTGAGAATGTTACGCACCATTCAGCGAAAATCACAACAGTTTTCAGGACTACTTCATCCCATAGTCAAATGCTAGAAAACACGAAAACAGTCATTACATCACACTGCTAACCACACAGCCAAGTACATCTATCTTCAAAGTCACGGAATGCCTCCTAATATCGTATCGGACCTCCTTTTGTCCGGCGTAGTGCAGCAATTCGACATGGCATGGTCTCAATAAATCGTTGGAGCCTTGCTGCCTCTACAACCGTCCATAATTGCGAAAGTGTTGTCGGTACATGTGCTCGAACTGACCTCTCGATTATATCCATTAAATGTTCGATGGAATTCGTCTCGTGCGATCTGGGCGGTCAAATCGTTCGCTTGAATTGTCCAGAATGTTCTCAAACTATTCCTGAACAACCGTGACCCAGTGACATGACACCACGGGAATACGAAGTCGTGAATGTTTCCAAATGGTCTCCAAGTTGCCGAACATGGGCATATCCATCAATGTTCCGTTCAGTTGGACCTGAGGACCCAGTGTATTCCTTGTAAACATAGCCCACGTCATTAGCAGCCGCTATCAGCTTGGACAGTGCCTTGTTGACAACCTGGGTCCATGGCTTCGCGGGATCTGTGCCATACTAGAATGCTAACAACAGCTCTTACGAACTGAAATCGAGACTCCTCTGATAGATCACAGTTATCCAGTCACCCAGGGTCCAACCGACATCATCACGAGCCATAAAAGGCGCTGCAGGCGATGTCGTGCTGTTAGCAAAGGCACTCCGTCAATAGCCATAGCCCACTAACGCCAAATTTCGCAACACTATCCTAAGGGACATGTTCCTCGTTCCATGTTTATTGACAGTAGAAGCACAGTCAGGATATGACAAATTGTGACCACACCCCCGAGTCACCACAGGTATAAGTGATGCCCCTTCACTAAGTGCCAAAAGCCTGTTTGGTGGGTGGATGATGGGGTGCAAGTCCAGGGCATGAGTTAGAAATCCCTTCTTTAGACGGAAGAATCTATTGGAGGTCAGTGGCATAGGACGCAGAAGGCGAGGGAAAACGTCCGCATTAAAGACGCTTGTGATATCTTTAGTTTCAATGCATAAATCCTTTCATGTAATGGCTTTTCCTAAGAAGAAATGAAGATTTGCTAACGGCCAGAAAGCATCCGCATTACACTTAGGCAGAGGTTCGCCGAAAGTTTTGTGTGGACTGTGTTGTCTTGCGGTTCTGAAACGTGGACAGACATAGAACAAGAAATATTTAGAAAGTTTTGAAATGCAGTTATCGAGAAGAATGTAGAAAGTGAAATGGATCGACAGAATGATATATGCGGAGATGCTGAGCGGGTAGAAGAGGAGAGGAACTCATGAGGATAATAAAGAGGTGAAGAACATCTTGGATGGTACACACACTGCGTCTAATTATCTACCACAAAGAACCACGGAGGGAAAAGTAGATGGAAAAGGAGGGAGAAGACGAAAAGAAGGTTTGGAATGCTGACAGATGTGAAGAGAGTAAGATGATTCTCCAGACAGAGGAAGATAGATGTCCAGTGGATACCTGTGTCAGGACAGATTTACGTAAAGAGAGTAGATATAGTGAAATATTGTAAGCCGAATGTATGGCTTAACCTGCTGCAGAGTAAATGTTCAATGTGGTGACCATCAACTTCTTTACGTAATGCGCAACGACGAACCATGTTTTATCTGATTCTCTGTAAGATTCTGCACCCCCCTCAGATGGTATCAAACGCTACAAAGATGCGTTCAATAAGCTGAGGTACTGTTCGTACTGGCGTTGATTACCCCAGAGGTAAAAGTCGAAGAGGTGTGAGGTTAGGGAAGCTCATAGGCCAATGGACTGGGCATCTCCTTCTAATTACTTTCTGAAGTTGTGAGATATGCCCTGGCCTGACGATCACAGTGCGCTGCAGCATCATCGTTATGAAACCAGAGACTAGTGCAGAATTACAAGGCAACATCCTCCAGAACTCCAACAAAGTATTATCCGGAAAGTTCAAATAACATGCAGCATTTAAACGATCTGGTGAATTGTGTGGTCCAGTAAGATAATCTCCAAGAATTAACAGCCTAAATGTTAATCCCGGATTTTCAACTGCCCGGTGCTGGTTGTAGAAACTGTATTTTCCACTTCCGGCTATAGGTTTCTTGTATCGAAACGTTCCAAATTGGGTCCCCTACAGCCTCCAAAACTTTAAAACCTCATTCTGTTACACTCTGTACTCTTTAACATCTCATGTTGCCGAATAACGCTTACATGAAGCTCAGTTATTAACTAAAGGCAACTCCTCACCGCCAAAGATCGTGTTGTCCTGTAACGTATATTCCGAGCCCCCAAAAATGCTATTGTCGTAGAGTGTGTTGGTGCTGCTTCTCAACGAGGGCATTGGTAAAATAGGCTCAAAATGGTTCAAATGGCTCTGAGCACTATGCGACTTAACATCTGAGTTCACCAGTCCCCTAGACTTAGAACTACTTAAACATAACGTAACCTAAGGACATCACACACAATCCATGTCCGAGGCAGGATTCGAACCTGCGACCGTAGCAGCAGCGCGGTTCCAGACTGAAGCGCCTAGAACCGCTCTGTCACAGCGGCCGGCAAAATAGGCTCAGAAATGCCCTTTGGACGCTTCCGTCATTTCATTTGACAAGCTGACGTATTTCTCTGCTAAAGCACAAAAAGTCTGTTCTATAAATTAGACAGCGACCAACTTCTTTTTAAGTGCAACATATTAATGCTTTCCGACGAATGCTGCTCATTCTTGACGTGGTATGTAATACTACCGGGCAACAAACATAGATAAATGTACATGGCAGTCAGTATGTGTAGCTTTGCGATGTAATAAATTTGTTCCTTGTTTTGTATCATTTGAGACTGGGATAATATAGTCCCGAAACATGTATTAAATCACACGTTTTGGACAAAGTGGTGCGTAACATTCTCATTATGATACAGTTGTGCGATGCTTTCACAGCAGCTAGTAACAATAATGACACTTACATTGGTACCTTCGTTGCGAGGTATAACAGGCAATCTTGACGAAATGGATATTTATTTACGTAAAATAAATGACCCTCTTTCCTTTTGTACTGTGCCCATTTCTCTCTCTTTTAATCCGTATTGCAACTAATACCGTTAAGGATATGTGTCAGACATTTCAGTTTTAAGCCGATTCTTCAGTTACACAAGTTTCTGCAGATTTGGAATTCTCGGCAAGCTTTTGACGCTGTGGATCTCAGAATATTGAATTCCTTAACCATTTCCAAAGTGGAATGTCCCATGCGTCTAGCCCCGACTACCATTCCGCGTTCAAAGGCTGTTAATTCACAAAAATAGCAGTAAGGCCTGTTTCACACGCCATAGTTTCCGCCTTACAGGGAACTGCTGTGTGCCTGGGCAGCTGTTGACTTTTCACACGTTCCGGCGGTATGCCGGATCCTCTAGCTAGAAATTAGCTTGCCCAATTTCGATGCTGTAAAAACGGTTTTCTGTAGATGGAAATATGCCAAATGAGATATTGAAGTTAATTTAAAGGACTGATTACCTTTCATACGGGAAAACTTTTGTATTTAATTATGCGCGATTTTTCGCGCCAACGTTTTTTACTCGATACATAAAGAAGCACTCGAAAATCGTCTTTTCTTTTACATGTGAGCCTGTTTATCATCAAGTACGTGCATATTACCAATCGTATTGAAAAAGTGTAATTGGGTGTAAGTTGTCATTCGCCACATTTTATACCATACGTTACTGCGTGCGAAATGTATCTAACGGTTCGCAAAATTTTTGATTCTTGTGAAAGACGCTGGTATCTATCTCCGTTTATGAAATGTGATGTGAGGTGTGTTAGTAATGCGCGCTATCGCTTTCGGTGTTGGGCAGCATCAGTTGCAGAATAACAGTGGGTATGTGTTCCTCAGTGATTTGTTTGTTGCGAAAGTGGTATCTGAGCTTTCAATGGAAATGAATCACAACTATTTACTTGCATTTTTAATGACAAAAACAGCGCCAGAGCATCGATTGGGTTCATCCGATTAATCAAAAAAGATAATCGTTAGCTATTTGAAGCTCTGTTTCAGTAAGACGACCAACAAATACGTTTTTACATTTCTATCGGATGCCTTTTGCAACTTCCGACAAGACAGATGCACTGACGGCTGAAGAAAAATCGACTGCAAATTCCAAAATTAGGAATTATGCACACACTGACAATTTTCAGAAGTGTTATTAGCTGAATTTGATAAGACTTGGTTTGCCCAAAATAGGCATCATATTACTTCCTCCCACATATATTTCGCGAAACGACTACGACGATAAAAGTTGAGGAATTTGAGCTCATACTCGTACAATCCTACTTACATTCGCAAATATAACAGGAAAGGGGGGGGGGGGGGGTCAGGGGTTCAAGAAGTAGTCTCTGCCACACTGCGTAAGTTGACTTGTGGACTATGCCTATGCATGTAATGATTTCTGTTTCTGGTATATCTGGACTGTTTCATTTTACAGTGTGGTTGAAATAAAACTGGCTCAGAAAACGTTTGTAAGTCTGATACGAAATAAGTCATCCCAATTAATAAACTGGGGGACTGCACTTCGCAGGAGATACTGGAAACGTCCGCCACTAGGGTCGATGCAGCACTTTGTGGTCTACGAAAATGTGCGGTATGCGTACCAGCTCTACCTGAGTGATGGCAGCAGTAGCGTTTTCATTCTGTTGCTGTAACTTTCCGGTTTTTATGGACTATATTTTAGCACACATGCCCATTTAATGGCGGACCGGATCAATTTTCTGCACTGCTATATCTACAAAATATTTTTCACAACCGTTGCCAGCCTTGATTTGACAGACGAGACATGGTTAAACTTGTTAATACTCCAGAACCAATGAGTAACGCATTCACAAAGATTCCATGATGTTATCACTGCACTGGAAACCTTGCACTACTTAATACACTGCTTTCAACTGGAGGCTCGCAGTTTCTGCTGACAATCTCCACAAAGGCAAAACATTTTAACAGTTCAAAGTCCGAAAGTAAAATGTCAAACAAAAACACCACACTGCAAGTTTCCGCACAAAAATTTAATTTTCTGCCATTAGTTAGATCTCACATAATCTGTCACTTTTATACGCTTACTTGTCATCAACGACTACGTCCATATTTATGGTACATGGAGAGCTTGGCCAGAAATGAAAATGACAGAAGTGAAAGCTCCAGATGGCTAAGCGTTTAGAAAATAAGAATAAAAAGAAAGT
This sequence comes from Schistocerca piceifrons, assembly GCF_021461385.2. Lineage (NCBI taxonomy): Eukaryota > Metazoa > Arthropoda > Insecta > Orthoptera > Acrididae > Schistocerca > Schistocerca piceifrons. Next base: position 394,682,845 of record NC_060138.1, on the reverse strand, counting down.
GGAGCAGGTGGATTAAGGGTCTTTGAGTCGCTATACACAAACTTTCTTCCAGTCTTTACGTTACACTGCAAATGAAACTAAATAATCCTCCATATATTGCAATAATTTATATTTTCATAAAAGGCATTCAAAGGAAAGCCCAAGGAAAACTAAGGATTGCAAATAAATTCCAAGGAAAGGGTTGTAAGGCGCACACGAGAACTTCGCATATGAAATTAGATACTTTTAATATTTTACAGTTGATGATTTACATGTGTTGGAGTGAATTCATGTAAAAAAACTTAGGATTGTGCCGGCATCTTTCACACGTTTACAGTTTCATGGTCGTTTTAAAGTTTCTGTAGAATAACAGACTTGGCCTACATTCGTGAAACGTTCTCTCTCGTCGCACAGTTTGGCAGCAAACCACGCGTAAACACATCATTTCGTCAGTATAGTTGGTGATGTACAGTGGAACTTACTGTTATGCACTCTTCTTGGGATGTGATTTCTATTTCTCTTTCTATGAGACAAGAACAGTTTTGAAGCTTTTTGATGAAATTCTTTACCCGACAATAAAAATAGACACCGCAGGTTTGCATTAGCTGAGAGCATTTGGGGAATCACCAATTCTGCACGATGACAATCCGTCTTGAAACATCTCGCCGTGTAATTGTGGATTTTTTTCGTCTTCCCCACGAATCAGTTAACAAAATAAATTTTTTCTCCTGCACGTAGGGATTCATCATACCAGCCAAAAAGTTCTTTATATGGTTGTTATAAGTTTTCATATTCATCCTCCCGTTTTTGAATTCTCGATCCACAATTTTCCTATGCCTTTTATGAAAATATTAATAAATACGATATATTGATAGCTATTTCGGTTTATTTTCTGTGTAAGTGACCTAAAAATGAAAAAAATATCAACATAGGGACTCGACCCCACAAGGCTCGGATTACCGTTCCACAGTCTTTCCGTTGCGCCAACCGCCGCCTGGAAACTACGCTAATAATAGCGACTCATGCTTCGCCTGTCCCGCTCCAAAAAGCTTTTTTTCCTCTAAACGCTTGGCCATCTGGAGTTTCCACTTCAGTAACTTTCATTTCTGGCCACGTTGTGCCTACACCACAAATTTGCACGAAATGACGAGTAGGCGCGGTCCCCTTGTAACGGCTGCATGCTCTTATACCAACGTCTTCCCATTGAGCACAAGCTTTTTCAACAATGTACACTTGTCTAGAACTCGAAAAATGTCTAAGCCGCTTCCTGCTCCCACCTGTGCAGAGTGCTGCTTCTTACCAGGACTGTTCGCAGCTTTCTCCCAAGAGGTGTTCCCTACGCTACCCTGGCCCAGTGGCTTTGCACAACTGGACGGACTACGCTAGCCTCGCCTCCCTCCTGAGTCAAAATCCCCATTCGCGCCTCAACCCACTTGATATTACCTCTAAACTCGAACGAGGAGGAGGGATGCATGCTAGCGCAGTCCGTTCAGTTGTGCAAAGCCCATGCCAGGGCAGCGTAGTGGATAGCTCATCTGCCTAGTGACGAGGAGACCCGTTTCGCATTCCGGCCTTGGTAAAAATTTTAATTCGTCGCTTAGTTTTGAAGCTTTGTGATGAAACTCTTTACCTGACAATAAAAATAGACACCGCAGGTTTGCATTAGCTGAGACTATTTGGGGAATCACCATTTCTGAACTATATATACAGGGTGTTACAGAAAGGTACGGCCAAACTTTCAGGAAACATTCCTCACACACAAAGAAAAAAAATATGTTATGTGGACGTGTGTCCGGAAACGCTTACTTTCCATGTTAGAGCTCATTTTATTACTTCTCTTCAGATCACATTAATCATGGAATGGAAACACACAGCAACAGAACGTACCAGCGTGACTTCAAACACTTTGTTACAGGAAATGTTCAAAATGTCCTCCGTTAGCGAGGATACATGCATCCACCCTCCGTCGCATGGAATCCCTGATGCGCTGATGCAGCCCTGGAGAATGGCGTATTGTATCACAGCCGTCCACAATACGAGCACGAAGAGTCTCTACATTTGGTACCGGGGCTGCGTAGACAAGAGCTTTCAAATGCCCCCATAAATGAAAGTCAAAAGGGTTCAGGTCAGGAGAGCGTGGAGGCCATGGAATTGGTCTACCTCTACCAATCCATCGGTCACCGAATCTGTTGTTGAGAAGCATGCGAACACTTCGACTGAAATGTGCAGGAGCTCCATCGTGCATGAACCACATGTTGTGTCGTACTTGAAAGGCACATTTTCTAGCAGCACAGGTAGCGTATCCAGTATGAAATCATGACAACGTGCTCCATTGAGCGTAGGTGGAAGAACATACTGAAGAAACTAAAATGAGCTCTTAACATGGAAATTAAGCGTTTTCGGACACATGTCCACATAACATCTTTTCTTTATTTGTGTGTGAGGAATGTTTCCTGAAAGCTTGGCCGTACCTTTTTGTAACACCTTGTATATCTCGTAGATGTTAGAGACGTGGAAAGGTCACTGGAACCATACAGTGTCATTTGAAATTACAGAAAGGCTGATTACCATAACCACGCCGCGCACAAAGTTCCCAGTCCATAGATGCCAGACATCCCCAAAAAATCAAGAGGAAAACTCTAGAGCAACGGCGTGAATGGTATGTTACGCACGTGGCTAATTGACTCGTCTGGCTACGCCGATTTCTAGTGATCTCTTTGTGGCGAATTGTAGAAAAAACTGTTCAGGGCAGCTTTATTCTGGCCACCCTGTACATGCACGCGACCGAATTCTCTGAGAAGGAACTCTTTCAGTGCTTCCAGTGTTTATTTGGGGCTGCTTGAGAACAGGGCGCGGCCGGCTTTCTCCTTGAGATACAAGCAGCGTGCTGTTGCACAGTGGTACGTGACGTTGTCATTGGGAGCTGTGCTTGTTGTCTCTAAGTAGTCCTCTCGCCGCTGCGACTTTCCCGTTGTGTGATGATGGCGGCGCCGCCTGTGTTTCGCGACAGATGGACTGCGTGTACTGTAGGGTTCCGCGTGCCTCAGGGTGAGAGACAGCGTAAATAAAGCTTTCTACCGCTTTTGCTGCGCATCAGAACGGCTGATAGCTTTCAGTATGTTTATTATAATAATGCTTGTTCCAAGGCGGCAATGCTTCAAATTCTAATAACCAGGCGTGTCGTATCTCATACACCTCCTTCAGTGGCAGTGGTACGGTGAAGTGTTCCACCAGAAGCATACAACACGATATTCTGACACATCTTCCGACACTCTTCCTGCAAACCTAATCGTCTATTGTCTGAGACCGAACAATAGTGGAGCAGATACCGTCCTTGCACTTTTTCAATGGAAAGTATTCTAAACCCGAGGAATTGTGTGTGTACATCAATAGAGCGACTTGTCTCCCGCAGTCTTCAAGAAGGGTCGTCGAGCAGATGCGCAAAACTATAGACCTATATCTCTGACCGTTTTTGGAAACCCAGAATCTACTATGTAGGAATCAACATGGATTCCGGAAACAGCGATCGTGTGAGACCCAACTCGCTTTATTTGTTCATGAGATCCAGAAAATATTACAGGCTCCCAGGTAGATGCTATTTTCTTTGACTTCCGGAAGGCGTTCGATACAGTTCCGCACTGTCGCCTGATAAACAAAGTAAGAGCCTACGGAATATCAGACCAGCTGTGTGGCTGGATTGAAGAGTTTTTAGCAAACAGAACACAGCATGTTGTTATCAATGGAGAGACGTCTACAGACGTTAAAGTAACCTCTGGCGTGCCACAGGGGAGTGTTATGGGACCATTGCTTTTCACAATATATATAAATGACCTAGTAGATAGTGTCGGAAGTTCCATGCGGCTTTTCGCGGATGATGCTGTAGTATACAGAGAAGTTGCAGCATTAGAAAATTGTAGCGAAATGCGGGAAGATCTGCAGCGGATAGGCACTTGGTGCAGGGAGTGGCAACTGACCCTTAACATAGACAAATGTAATGTATTGCGAATACATAGAAAGAAGAATCCTTTATTGTATGATTATATGATAGCGGAACAAACACTGGTAGCAGTTACTTCTGTAAAATATCTGGGAGTATGCGTGCGGAACGATTTGAAGTGGAATGATCATATAAAAGTAATTGTTGGTAAGGCGGGTACCAGGTTGAGATTCATTGGGAGAGTCCTTAGAAAATGTAGTCCATCAACAAAGGAGGTGGCTTACAAAACACTCGTTCGACCTATACTTGAGTATTGCTCATCAGTGTGGGATCCGTACCAGATCGGGTTGACGGAGGAGATAGAGAAGATCCAAAGAAGAGCGGCGCGTTTCGTCACAGGGTTATTTGGTGACCGTGATAGCGTTACGGAGATGTTTAACAAACTCAAGTGGCAGACTCTGCAAGAGAGGCGCTCTGCATCGCGGTGTAGCTTGCTGTCCAGGTTTCGAGAGGGTGCGTTTCTGGATGAGGTATCGAATATATTGCTTCCCCCTACTTATACCTCCCGAGGAGATCACGAATGTAAAATTAGAGAGGTTAGAGCGCGCACGGAGGCTTTCAGACAGTCGTTCTTCCCGCGAACCATACGCGACTGGAACAGGAAAGGGAGGTAATGACAGTGGCACGTAAAGTGCCCTCCGCCAAACACCGTTGGGTGGCTTGCGGAGTATAAATGTGGATGTAGATGGATGGATGACTACGTTGAGGGAATTTTGAGCGTGCCCGAAGAGAGTGTTACACGGCCGTTACTGTTTACGAAAAATATATAAATGGTGTACAGGAAGCTCCAAGAGGCTGTACTGGGACAGTGCTATTGTCTAGGAAATTTGTAGTAAGTTCCTATGGGACCAAACTGCTGAGGTCATCGGTCCCTGGGCTTACACACTACTTTAATCTAACTTAAGCTAACCTACGCTACGGACAGAACACACACACACACACACACACACACACACACACACACACACACACACACACGTACGTACGTCCGAGGGAGAACTCTACTTCCGATGGGGGGAGCCGCGCGCACTGTAGCAAGGCGCCCGAGACCACTCGGCTACCCCGCGCGGGTTATCTGCAGGAAATAACAATGCTGGAAGACTAGCGACGTGCAAGAAGACCTGCAGAGCATCGATGACTGGTGCAGACCAGTAACTGACCCTGAAAGTAAATCTATTACAGTTCCGTCACACTATTGTCGATAAATCACAGAGACCAGTAACAATTGTCTAATTGCGGGAAAAGCAGATACCAGTTTGAGATTTAATGGAACACTCGACAAGATATGTAATTCATCCACGAAAGAAGTGGCATACATAACACTCGTTACATGGATTGTTGTTTATTGTTCGCCGGTCCAGTACCCGTACCAGGTTGGATTAGTAGACGATGCAACAAGGAGAGGCGCGTTTGGTCAACTGATCGTTTAGCTGCTCAACAAACTCCAGTGACGCTGCCAGGCGCTGTGCACCGCGGAAAGATTTCCTGTCTAATTTCGTATCTTCAAAACGAGTGCCGAGCGATATGTTACACCCTCGTACCTACCTCCTGAGAAATAAACAAGACGAGAAAAGCAGAGAAATTAGGGAGTGGACGTGGGGAGACGTTCGGGTTCCAGAAGAACATTCTGGCATACACTCAAAGATAGCTCGCGGAATCTTGATATACTGTATCTTACAACACCGAGACTGAAAAGAATAGCGCTCTATAGGATATCCCAGGAAGGATGGTAAATATTCACACATATGACAGGAACGAATATTCGAAGCAAAAAGAAATGTAGTTAACATGGGCTCTAAAATGCATACAGCTCATGCTTTCTTAATAATTTTCATTATAATAATGCCTATTATAATTAGTGGAATTTATAATTAACTTGTACCGTTAACGTAATGTACATACGTACAGCTTTTTTATTTTCCGGTTTAAGTACAACAAGAAATGTAAGTTTGGAAAAAGTTCTCTACTGTTAATTGGACGCAAAATCATAGCCAGAGAGGAAAGGAAACCGAGGAAGAATCGATGGTGCCATTCAGTTACAATTGTTGGCCGTTACCACTGATTGTGCGACGTTACAGCGTGTAGCCTGTGAAGCGGGAGGCATCGTAATTGATAGAAGAGATCCGCTCCCGTCGTCTATAATAAGACAAATATGGTTCGAAACACTCCAGCGACTTGTTAAAAAATAGTTCGAAACGCATTGGAAATTTCAAAACATTTATGTTGCTCATGGATCAATAGTTTGCTTGACACGTTGTGTTTACTGCTTGTACTGCGCTCGCGCTTTATCCACTGTGTGCCATAGCCGTTAGGTGGCGGCTTTAGTCTCGCGCTGTTCTCATCTTGCAGCAGAGCTCTGTGAAGCGGCGAGCGATATCGCTGCTGGCCGCACCCTTTTGTCGCTGGCTGCCGCACACGCGACAACAGTACACTCCGAAACAGTGCTTCTAATTCACCGAGTGATCCTGCAATACAGCGCGTAAAACAATGTCAGTGATACGAAGGAGGTATATATGGCCGTATGCCAGCTGCATCATTCAAAACTTCAAGCAATTTGATAGCTACACCAAAGTAGGTCGGTCCAAAGCAGGACATTTTAATAACACCAAACTAGAATTCCGGTCTATCTAATCCATCATTTACTATTTTCGTCACACTCCATTTTATATATTTTATTCAGTCCTCCGAGTAGTTTGACGTGGTACGCCACGAGTTCCTCTCCTGTGCCAGCCTTTCCATCTCAGAGTAGCACTTGCAACCTACGTCATCAATTATTTGGTGGATCTATTCGGATCTCTGTCCTCTACAGTTTTTACTCTGTACAGTCCCTCTAGTACCATGGACGTTACTCCCTGATATCCTAACAATATCGTATCATACTGTCCCTTCTTCTAGTCACTGTTTTCGAAGTATTCCTTCCTCGCCGATGCTGCGGAGAACCTGCTCATTCCTTACCTCATCACTCCACATAATTTTCAACATTCTTCTGATGCACCACATCTCATATCCTTCGATTATCTTCTGTTCCGATTTTCTCACAGTCCATGTTTCACTACCATACAGTGTGCTATCCAAGCGTAGTACATTCTCAGAGTTTTCGTCCTCAAATTGGTGCCTATATTTGATACTAGTAGACTTTCCTTCACCAGGAATGTCCTTTTTGCCATTGCTAATCTGCTCTTTATGTTCTCCTTGTTCCATCCGTCGTGGGTTATTTTGCTGTCTAGATAGCAGAATTCCTTAACTTCATCTACTTCGAGATCACCAATTCTGGTGTTAAGTATCTCGCTGTTCTCATTTCTGGCATTTCTCATTACTTTCGCCGTCCTTCGATTTCACTTCATTCAACACCTTCTATTATTCTCCTTCACGTTCATTGAGGATAGAATTGTCGTCCTATCATTGACATCCTTTTTTCTTAAATTTTAATCTCACTCTTGAACCTGTCTTTTATTTCCGTCATTGCTTCTTCGATATATAGATTGAACAAAAGGAAAAGACTGTATCCCTGTCTTACACCCATTTTTATCCGAGTACTTCCTTCTTTCTCGTCCACTCTTATTTTTCCTCTTATTTTTCCTCTTGGTTGTTGTACACACTGTGTATCACTCGTCTTCCCCTATACCTTAATTCTAGTTTCCTCAGGATTTCGAACATCTTTCACCATTCTACATTGTCGAATACTTTTTCGAGGTCGACAAATCCTGTGAATGTGTCTTGATTTTTCCTGTTTTGCTTCCATTATCACCCGCAACGCCAGAATTGCCTCTATGTCGCCTTTACCTCGCTTAAAGCCAAACTGATCGTCATCTAAAAGAGCCTTATTTTTTACATAAAAATGTATTACTAGTTTAAAAACTGTCAGAGCAGTATGAAAAGGATGAAATTCATACTGACTAACCGGCTGGTCAGCAGATATGGAAAAGTCTCTCCCTTCCTAACCCCACTCCCTCTCAAGTCTCGTCAACCCCTCTGCCTACATAAATTTTAAAATCTAGTGTTAATATTCTTTCATGATTACGTGTGTGAATTACCTATTTCCTAGAATCATTGAAGGAGCGCGCGACACGGCTTTGCCCCTAACTTCTTGTCGATATACAATTCACAGTAGATATAAAGTTGTCAAGCCATATATGTAAATATATTCCTTAATCTAAATATAAAATGTAAATGAATTCGAAAAACAAAAGAAAGATTGCTTAAAAAAAGATACAATGATGAACTTGTTGCATTTTTCTACCAGTTCCAATAGCCCTCGCGTGAGAAGAGCGGAGGAAAAAAAGGAATTTTAAAAAGGGCGATGGAAAGGGGCAGAAATAAAACTCTGTACTCGTATACGGACACTGAAAACTTAAATTTACATTTGAATCACTTGCTTTCCTTTAACTTTGTAATCGTTCAGTTCTGTTCTGCTTCTACTTTTCATTCACTTATTTCCTGAAGACAGGTTTCATTTTCCAGAGAGTCAATCAATCAACATATAAACGAATTTTATTATGCAAACTGTGATATCAGACCAACGCTTTTCAGTGCAGTGTTCGCGATACCGCGTTCCTCGACCGCCTCGTCTTCTTACTTCCACTAATCCGGCTGCAAAACACCAGTCACATGCATCGGCCTAATAGCGTATTCTAAACAAACGTTCTAATTATAATATAATATTTCAGGCATTGTTTTTATATTTTTTTCACATATCGACGAACCTTACACGGCTAATCATCAAAACGAGTAATCGGGAGCGAGCTGTACTCGAGACCAACATTGACATATATGATGCATGGTTAAGTATAGAAAAGATATCCAGCAGTGGGTATTTATTTCCGCTTTTGTTTCACATAGTAAGATTAGAGATGACAGGCACTCTTTTACATGTAACCAGACATCCTTATCGAGTCAACAAAATACATTTAGTACATAAGAGATTTATAACCGTGCATAGGTAGTTTACAGTGTGACGGGAACACTAAAAACACAGCACATTATCATGCGTAACACCCTGTAAAAAAACTGTTGGCATTCAAAAAATTTTCCACTCGTCTCGGAGTGGATAAGTACAGGTCATGATTGTTTTTGAAGGGAATACTATTGTTCAATTAAAATAGTGGCAATTTCAGGTGACGATGATGGAGGTGGATAGCAATCACGCACTCGTGTCTCCAAAGTAGGCCACAAAGATAATACTGTGATCTGGTGACAGTGGTGGCAGGGGAGATGAAACGATTCATCCTCGTGCTCACTAGACCAGTCTTGGACGATGCGAACTGCGTGGACACTCCCCCAGTCGTCGTGGAACACAGCTTCGCCATTGAGAACAAAAATTGTACCATGGGGTAGACCTGATCAGCCAAAATGATTACACAATCGTCGGCAGTAATGCGACCTTACGTAGCACCCTGGAGCTCATAGAATACCACGATATGGTTGCCCAAATAGCACCGAAACCCGCCATGTTTCTCACTTGTCACGCGTAAGCTCGGCCGAAGTTGGAAACAGTGTGCAACAAGACTCATCCGAGCAAAATTACTTTCTTCCATTGCTCCATAGCCCAATCTTTATTTCCATTTGCATCACTGATGTGGTTTTGGAATTTCAGCGCGCCATGCAATTTCCTTTGCATACTTCCACTCTCTGATGTCATACGGAATAATATTCTGGGGCAACTCAACACTCAGGCAAAAGGTATTCACTGCTCAAAAGAATGTAGTTAGAGTAATGTGTGTGGTTCATAGTCGCAAATCTTGTAGGCATCTGTTTAAAAGGTTAGGAATTCTTTCAACTGCTTCACAGTACATTTACTCAGTAATGAAATTTTGTCTTAGCAACATGGACCAGTTTAAAATCAACAGCGACATTCATGATTACTATACCAGAAAAAAGAAAGACCTCCTTTACTTAAACTATCTTTGGCACAGAAAGGGGGTAAATTATGTTGCTACAAAACTTTTTGATAAATTACCAGATGAAATAAAATGTCTGACAGACAGCAGGAATAGTTCCAAAACAAATTGAAATCATACCTCCTTCTACACCATAGATGAATACTTGAATATGAGTAAATAAATCTGGAGATATAATATATGCATTTTGTACCATTTAAGGGACTGAGATAGATAATTGTAAACAACAAAAACATGTTTCCTGTGCGCATTTCTTGTGCATTTGACACGTTCCACATCATAACGATTTTCCGTGCTATTGATCAATGGAACACCTAACTAACTTCTTCTTCTTCTTCTTCTTCTGGAGCTCCCTTCGTGTTGTTTCGGTGCTGACAAAATTCGCCTAAATACGACATTGTTTGCAGTGGTTTTTGCAGCTGTCGTCCTCTTACTTAATTGCCACAATCCTCTTCAGTGACAGTCTGTCACTTACACACACACACACACACACACACACACACACACACACACTTCCGTCCACGTTGTGACTTGTGGACGATGTTTTTCTGCTTTCGCTGTAAGTGGTATAAATCTTGGATGCGGTGCCTCTTGTAACGCCAAACACTTCGGCCACGTTGGTTACTGAAGCACTCACCATACGAGTATCAACAATTGGCCCACGTTCGAATTTACTTAGTTCTGATATACTGTACTCACAACCACGACAGACTCTTGCAACGTGTTGAGGACCTTCCACAGGTGCCGTTCAAATACTACGGCGCCGCCTGCAGGCTTGGCTAGCACCTGCGTTTATTAAGCTTTTCCATTACGGATGTTTTAGAACCTGTGACTGTTAATTAACTGTACATACACGAAAATGCAACCAGTCACTTTTTTGAATAGTTATTTATTATCCCATGAACAGTTTTCGAACCTTTTCAGGTTCATCTTCAGATGGTTTTCTGTAAATTACATTACTATTTCTTGCATAATGCTGGTTGCTGCCCAGTATGGGCTGCTTTTTTCGTTCGTGTCCATCTGTCTGCTTCCATTTCGATGGCCAGTTGGTACATCACTTCACACACTTTTACAAAAAAACGGTTCAAATGGCTCTGAGCACTATGGGACTCAACTGCTGAGGTCATTAGTCCCCTAGAACTTAGAACTAGTTAAACCTAACTAACCTAAGGACATCACAAACATCCATGCCCGCGGCAGGATTCGAACCTGCGACCGTAGCGGTCTGGCGGTTCCAGACTGCAGCGCCTTTAACCGCACGGCCACTTCGGCCGGCCACACTTTTACACAATCTGTATTTATTTACACTTGGACAGAGAAACGTTGCTATGCAACTGTTGCTTGGTTACAAGTAATAGAGAGAGAGAGATTGAGACGGAAGAAGGGAAACAGAAAATCGCTTATCTACGTTATGCCGGCCCAACATGAGGAAAGGTCGGTAGACTCCTACCGAAATGTACAATCATTATCAAACCCTTTTTGTTTATACCTCTCGGAGAGTATTTGGGACGAGGTTAGGAATCATTGCACTAGACCACGGAGCGTGTGCTTTAGTCGTGCTGGGCGTCCGTGGAAGGCTAATGATGGCGGTTACCGTTATTTTCGGTATGAAAGATTGTGTGGGTGGACGCAGGGAGCCGCGGGTAACGGGTCACGGGCGAGCGTAGCTGTTCTCTGCGCGTGCGTCGAGTGCGGTATAGTGGGGCGTCGGCGTCGCAACTGCGCCGTCCCTTTCTGCTGACTCCGCAGGTCCGCGCTAAATAAACAGCCTGTTCCGCTTCAATCAACGCCAACGCCGTTCTCATGCGCTCCTCGCTTTCGAGGCTGCGCAACGTGCAATTTGTTTGGACTGTCGCTCTGGGAGAATGTGCAACATGTGTTTTTATTTACCTTCAGGTATTTTCTAAACATCCGGTCGGCAGTTTTCGCAAGATGGAGAAGACCATATTCGAAGTGTCAGAGGCTTCAAAGTATGCACGGGTGGGATTATCTACATCCACATCTACATGGATACTGCCCACTCCACTTACAGCGCGTGGCTGAGGGTACCTTGTACCACTAATAGTCATTACATTTCCACTTCCACTCGCAAACAGACCGAGAGGAAAACGACTGTCTATTTGCCTCCGTATGATCCCTAATTCCTCGTACCTTATCTCCATGGTCCTTACGCGCAATGTATATTGGAGGCACTAGAATCCGTCTGCAGCTAGCTTCTAATGCCCGCTCTCGAAATTTTCTCAATAGTGTTCCTCGAAAACTACGTCGCCTTCTCTCCAGGGATTCCCATTCGAGATCCCGAAGCATCACCGTAACACTTGCATATTGTTCTAACTTACCGGTAACAAATCTAACCTCTGAATTGCTTCAATGTCTTCCTTTAATCAGACCTGGTACGGATCCCCAACATGCGAGCATTACTCAAGAATAGGTCGCGCTAGCATCCTGTACGGATGAACCACACTGTCCTAAAATTCTCCCAATAAACCGAAGTCGACTATTCGCCTTCCCTACCATAATCCTCACTTGTCCGTTCCATGTCATGTAGTTTTGCAGCGTTACGCCCAGATATTTAAACGACGTGATTGTGCAAAACAGGACACTACTAATTCTGTATCCGAAACTAACAGGTTTGTTTTTCCTTCTCATCCGCATTTCTACTGTGTGTCGTCCAAATTGTACCCCGTCTTATGTTATAAAACGGATGACGACAAAATTACGTTGTGGATACCCCCGTCCTACGATGGTGGTTTGATAAGTCTGGTAAAATAGAAAAAAAGAGTTTGTCACGTAAACAGCTCACCTTGAGTATATACACATGGTCCACCTGCGCTCCAGCTTTCTCATCCCATCGGAAAAATAGATTATGCCAAACTCTGCAAAATACTCATTGACTGCGACTATCACTTCTTTTATCTGATGACAGTTTCTCCACAGCAGGCCAATATTTCAAGATAGGGAACAGAAGGAATCACTTGGGGCTAAAACTGGTGAATGAGATGTATGAGGTAGGAATTAAAAGCCCAATCCCTGCACTTTCGCCATTGTTATCGCTGATGTGTGGGATGGTGCTTAATCTGGTGAAAGAGCACTTCTTTTGTGCCAACCTTCGTGTTTTTTTAGCTAACAAGTGTTTCAAACGATTCAAAAATGAAGTATAATAGGGTCCAGTTACAGTTTTGCCTTTTTCCAATTAATAAATGAAAGTTTTTCCTTGGGAAGCCCAAAAAGCAGTAACCATCACCTTACCAGCCTTTGTCCCTTGTTGGGACTGCGGGCTTGACTCTGGTGTGTAATGATGCATCCAGGTTTCTTCAAGAGTCACAAATTGGCGCAAAGGATTGCGACTCAACATCGTCAGAATTCTGTTGAAATGTTGTGGCGAATGCGCACAGCTTCTTCGTGGCCAGTTCTTCCTGCAGAACCCCGTTTAAATTTATTATTCCAAAAACAAATGGTCTTCACTGTTGGTGAGTCTGGGTGAACTTCATACAGTATTGTTTGATTTGTGCAGCAGTCCAATCCTTCCAGATGAAAATGATTAGCAACAGACAACTCGGTTCTCTTCACTTTCAATCAAGCCGGCCGCTGTGGACGAGCGGTTCTAGGCGCTTCAGTCCAGAACCGCGCTGCTGCAACTGTCGCAGGTTCGAATCCTGCCTCGGGCATGGTCGTGTGTGATGTCCTTAGGTTAGTTAGGTTTAAGTAGGTCTAAGTCTAAGGGACTGATGACCTCAGATGTTAAGTCCCATAGTGCTTAGAGCCATTTGAGCCATTCACTTTCAATCGTAGTCAACACAATGACCAAATCAGACGGCTGTCAACAATGAACTGTATGCTGCATATTATTGAATCCTCGAATAGTCAAGCTTACCAGCCATGAAGGTGCAATAAAAATGTTGCTTTTTTTCATGGGAATTTGCCAGACTTATCAGAATACCCTCGTATAAATATCTAATGGCCTCTGCAAAGACGTGCTTAAACTCGGGATGCAGAGCCTTTTTATGTATTAAGTGCACCACAGAAAATACAATAACTGAATGGACTGAAAACTTAGACTATTCCTTGTGCCGCCCAAGTATGGTTGTTCACTGGTTAATAATCGTTCCGTCCGATTATCCTTTTGAAGCTTCACATGCTTTTCCTAAATCTCCCATTGTGAACAGCGGGATGGTGGTGACATATGTATATCATTATCTCTGTCTGTCTGCTAGTGCTTCTCTCTCGCATCTAAATGTAATTAGAGAGCCACTCGTCACACTTTGACATGGACCGAAAGTGCTCTGATGTTACAATATTATTTTTTTTAAAAAATTCTTCGAACTTAATCACATTTCCCTCTCGACGACTTGTTCAATTAAAAGTTCGGTAAATGATTTAACAAGCGTTCGTTCTCTCTCTCTCTCTCTCTCTCTCTCTCTCTCTCTCTCTCTCTCTCTCTCTCTCTCTCTCTCTCTCTCTCTCTCTCTCTCTCTCTCTCTCTCTCTCTCTCTCTCTCTCTCTCTAAATGAGCCTGATAAGCATTCAAAAAGTCGTCTGGGATGGTGAACTCTTGTGGATTACTTTATTCATTAATATGCTAAATCTCAAAATCATCTTAGTGAACTCCAGAATCACCATTTTCCTCTTCAGAAATAACATCCACAAACTTATTCTCTCAACATTTCGGTATCCGACAGACTGTACTGACGCCAATTCGTCACAGGATAAGTAAACCACAATATTTATCTGTTTAATCATCCAAATTATTAATAGACTCAGCCGGCCGGAGTGGCCGAGGGGTTCTAGGCGCTACAGTCTGGAACCGCGCGACCGCTACGGTCGCAGGTTCGAATCCTGCATCGGGCATGGATGTGTGTGATGTCCTTAGGTTAGTTAGGTTTAAGTAGTTCTAAGTAGTTCTAAGTTCTGGGGGACTGATGACCTGAGATGTTAAGTTCCATAGTGCTCAGAGCCATTTGAACCAGCCAATAGCACTTAATTTTGTCAGTTCTGAGCGAGTCACCCTACTTTACATTTACTGACTTTCCATTTCAGTGCTCCTTGCTTGGTTTTTCATTCGTCGTTCCTTTTGAGTTGTACGTACGTTCTTCGTGGCTGTTTTCTGAAGCGAGTGCGTCGGCGTTTCGCCACGGTCCTAGTTTCCAGTAATTGCATCCCATCTGCAGCTTTTCCTGGCCATGGATAAATTTTCCACGGATCTTCCATCACTTTCTGAAGCTTAATTCACGGCCACACAACGTTTCCTTTAAATGTTATGCTGCTAGTAATTGTGACTATATGAAGCACAAGCTGAAATCTCATCACGCGATAGTATTCGAACGTCAGGTAACGATCGGAACTCTCATTATAACCAAGGAAAGAGAGAAAATTAGGAATTGTTACTATATTTTTCTATTTCGTAGTTTGAATGCGCTATTGTGAAACAATTATCTCTTCAGATATGACAATGGCATTATAGTTGAGAAACTCATTTCTGTAAGTATTGACCGTATACTGCAAGAAAGGGCGCCATGAATTTTTCCGAAAGATGGAAGTTCTTTGCTTATAAATACCAATTGCCACAGATACCTCGCATCTGTTGTTCGGGAAGTTTCTTTTAGTTGCGCCGTTTTATGATGCCAGATGAACTTTCCTTTTTTTTTCATCCGTAATGTGGAGCTGCTCGTCTTTTCAGATTGCTTAGTAAATAAATTCGGAGAGGAAGCCCGTCCAAGCTACCGTTAGCGAGATGCTGCGTAGTTTATTTCCAGAGTCGTGCAGGGGAAGATCGTGAAATGGCCGTTTATCTCAAACATCAATGTCGTAAAATGTGAAGAATAAACGCAGGCGCCGGGAAAATAATTCTGATCATGTCTAGGAGGACGGTGTTGCGGAAGAAAGCTATGGCTAGGTCACGGTGCCGATTTATTTGGCTACTCTCTGCAGTCTGCCTTTGGCGGTATGTAGCCTTCTGATTTTTCTCTCTCTTTATTCTTCGTGTCTAAATATTGTAACAGACGTAAATACGGGTACGTCGATCTTCTACTTCGCGATAGGACATAATATGGGGGCACTTATATGAAGCATTTGGTACCACGCTTTTATGTATTATACGATACACATTTCACAGTATAGCAAATGTTAAAATACAGATTTTTTATGCTCTTCATTGTA
This sequence comes from Schistocerca piceifrons, assembly GCF_021461385.2. Lineage (NCBI taxonomy): Eukaryota > Metazoa > Arthropoda > Insecta > Orthoptera > Acrididae > Schistocerca > Schistocerca piceifrons. The sequence goes on along the minus strand of NC_060138.1, from coordinate 394,666,816 downwards.
TCAAGTAGTACTGTACACCAGATATATGAAACATAACACACCCATTTAGTCAAGTATAGCTCTTTAAATACGACTAACAGGAATCTTTAATTAGTGGTAAAGTACGTTATAGCAATCATAAATTTTACGAAATTTACAGAAAAACTAATTATTTCATTTGTGTAACTATCAGATAATAATCACATAGATATGTTAGTATTGAAATCTGTTTACTCATTAAATTGAAAATTAACTGTCAAAATTCGATTATTTCATAAAACATGCAAATTAATGTTTTGGATAGATTTCTGGCCAAGTGATGCTCTGAAAGCTACGTTCACTCTCAAGAGACTATGTTTCCATACAAACTCAAATCCAGTTCATTGCAATTACATATGTAATTACGAGATCTGGAACTTTGTCATAAACAATTATTTCGATCATTTGTTCAAAACGAAATTACAATGTAAAATTTGAACTCCAAAATCTGTCTCTGCATTACGTAAAGTAATCCAAAATATATTAGCATCAAAATTTCTTTGTAATAAAAGATATGTTAATTATTTTAGCCTATATCAAGTATTGTTAGTCACATTTCACGCGCAGAATTTCGATACTGAATTTGAAAAGCAATTCTAGAAATCACATTTTTTGTAATCAATCATCTATTATCTTCAAAATTGTAACTGTAATCTCATTCGATTTTAATCGTAGCTCAATTAATGTGACTTTGTTAAAGATTACTTTCAAAGAACTATATAAGCAGTTAGGCTAAGAGCTTGGTAGTGGCAGTAAAGCACATGGCCTGCAAAGTCAGTTTCCTTGAGGTGTGCATTGTACAAATGTTCTAGAACAATGTAAACATTAACACAAAATGCAAAACTAGGTGTTACTGCGCGGCCCCTCCCGCAGGAGGTTCGAGTCCTCCTCCACGTGTGTGTGTGTGTGTGTGTGTGTGTGTGTGTGTGTTGATCTTAGCATAAGTTAGTTTAAGTTACTTAAATTAGCGTGTAAGTCTAGGGACCCATGACCTCATCAGTTTGTTCCCTTAAGAATTCACACACATTTTTTAAACTAAGTGTTAGTGTAAATTGATATCACCGGGTTTTCACATTGACTCCTGGAATTTCTGCTGTGAAGCAATTAATATTATGCACGCCAATTAACACTGAATTGATGGAGAAAAGTCGTCAAAACAAGCAAGTTAAGCACACACTCCAAGCATTTTATTGTACTTAATACAGGCTCGTAATCTAAGAGTATATCAAGCGAACATATTTAGCTAGTGTCTGGTAAAAAGTGTGTTAGCACTTCTAGTTATAGCACCAATCTCCTCTATGCTTTACTTGTTTGGATGTGTTGGACATCTCGGAGGATATGGCATACGGAGTTACCCACGGTTACAAACCGTCCGTCCAAAAGGTATCGAGAATGATTTCATTGTTGGCGTCTAAGCGACGTCAGCGTAGTAACAGCGGGGACAGCTTCAACTGGGAGGGGCAGTGAAATGAAAACCGAACACCCGCCATAGCGGGACCATGGAATGGTGCCATTCAAAACTTAAAACACGCATTCCCACTGGGAGAGGAGAAGATCGATTCGTATATCGCAGAACACGGTCGGCCGCTGGCGGATCCACTAGCACCGCCACTCTTGCATTTCCTCGTCCGACTGAAACCGACGTCCACAAATGTCTTTCTTCAGGTCGGCAAAGATGGGAAAATCACACGCTGAAAGATACGGACTTTGCGGATGAATGTTGCAGTGTTTGCCAACCACACTGCTGAAGCTTAGCCTTCGTACGAGTGGAAGTGTGGAGGCAGAAGTTACCGTGCAACAGGATAATACCGACCGACAACTCGAGGGCAAACGGCAAATCCAACCGTGGAAACGGCCCAAAACTGTTCACACAAGTTCCGGTAAGGTCATGATGACCACCTCCTTCGAATGCAGGGGCCCTCTGCTCGTCGAGTTCCTTGAGCGTCAAACCCCAGAAGTTCGTGCCATCCAGAAATTTTTTAGAAAGCCTCTTCTTCACTGCATGATTAACAGAATCGTTAACCTCGCATTGGAACAGAACGAAAGTACCGAAGAGTTGCGTGTACTAAAACATATAGTAAAACATAACTGCTGAATTGCTGATACGATAGACAAAATGTATACTACCAACTGTCATAATAAAAACAAAAACGCAGATAAAGAAATAACAAATGGAAATGAGCGTATGGCATCGTTGGCCGGAGGCCTCATCTGGGGAAGTTCGTCCGCCAAGTCCAAGTCTTATTTCAGTGGACGCCACATTGGACGACTCGCGCGTTGGTTATGAGGATGAAATGATGATAATGACAACGGCACAACACCCAGTCCACGAGCGGAGAAAATCTCTAATCCGGCAGGGAATTGAACATAGAACTAGCAGTAATAAGAAAACAAGAACCAGAAAAACCGAAATTCGTTGTAACCATATCAGACAAAATAGCCGATAATTTTTGTAAAACTAACGTACGAATCGAATTCCGCACGAACAACAAAGTAGGAGCAAGTCACACAACCCAGAAAACGTCATTATTTACAGTGTCAGGGATTTATAAAATAAAATGTGATGAATGTGAAAATTTCTGTGTGGGACAAATAGGTAAATATTTCTCCACCAGATTCAGAGAGCGCACAAACATAAGCGAGAACAGTAAATCTTCATTTTGTACACATCTACGAGACTACAATAATAGCACCAACAGCATCGCAGAATGTCTAAAGGTACTAAGTAGAGCCGGACGTAGTGGCCGAGCGGTTCTAGGTGCTACAGTCTGGAACCGCGCGACCGCTACGATCGCAGGTTCGAATCCTGCCTCGGGCATGGATGTGTGTGATGACCTTAGGTTAGTTAGGTTTAAGTAGTTCTAAGTTCTAGGGGACTGATGACCACAGAAGTTTAGTTCCATAGTGCTCAGAGCCATTTGATCAATTTTACTACCTAGATTAGAGAAAGGCAGGTTAACGAACGCTCTACAACAAAGAATAACGACAATACGTACTCTACGAGCAAACAGAGCTCAGAAATAAAAATTTTCTCAGCTGTTTTAGACATTTACCCCAATGTATTGTAAGTGCACACTTTTACATGTGTGATATATCAGAATCGTAGTACATAAAATGGAGTATTGACTAGTATCGCTGACTAGTTGTTGTTTGATATGCATATTACATTGTCATCTTTGCCTAACTTAAACCTGTGTATCAGACTCGTGTAAGTACGGTGTATGAATGTCAACAAACTACAAAACTGATCGCACATACTATTAATACCACTTAAATTGTTCTCATTACCTTGTACTGTGTTTCGTAGATGCTTGAAAATTGCTTAAGCCGAAACTGCAGTTGTGACATAAAATTTTAACTGCTGGAAGCAAGATGATGTCATTTAAAAAACGAGGTGATTTGGCTGCCGTAATTACGTAGAACCGAAACGATTAGGACAACACGGAAAGAATGGAGAAAAATATCAATGCATCTGGAAGAAGAATGGTTTTGAAAAAGAAATCGTAACTATCCTGATCGGTATAAAATACACTGAAATAGGTTAGATTCAGGAAGGAGAGTTCTTGTTTTACGTAAGTTCACCTCTACGCATGCGCGATTTCAAGTTCATACAGCGAGAGCCACTCTGTACATCCACAGATCACTTTGCTTACAGATTTCTTTTGTTAACAAGTGGTAACAAAACTGCCACCAGTGCGTACAGGAAAGAGTTCCTCCAACCAGGAAGTAAGGAAGCAGCAGCGGCTATCATGTTTACTGCGAATGCTGTCCACAGCTGCCCCTCCCCGTTCCCCCCCCCCCCCCCCCCCCCCCCTCATCCACCACACACAGAGCACGCACGCATACCGGGAGTAAACAGCAGAGGTGACCTCAGCCTTGCCGAGCACGTCGCTGTGACTAACGGGTGGACTGACTCGCTGGGGAACCACGCACACGGCTGAATCAGCCGGCGTGGCGCGCCCTGGCCGCGTCTCTTCCCAGACCTGACACCCGCGAAAGCTGCGGACACCGTGTGTGTGTGTGTGTGTGTGTGTGTGTGTGTGTCGGGAGAAATGTCAGCGTGATAAATTGCCAACAGGCGACCGGAGATCGCTCTGGCTGCACCTCTGCCTCCAAAAAGGTGTTCGCTTTCTTGGCGTCGATACAACGCGGACGAGTAAACTGGTATTAAACTGCAGTTAGACTTCAGAGAACGGACACGAGGGTTACGTCATCACCACTACTAGCCGTCTGACGGTTCTGGCACAAGGCTCCTGTCGATGTTTCCGTGTATTGCGGACTTCACCGATAAGCATGCCTCCATTATTTGTAAAGTCATCTACCCACCTTCCATTAAGCCATCTTGGTATTTGCTTAGCTATTCTTATCCTGCAGAGTACGAGGGGCGTTCAATACGTAATGCAACACCTTTTTTCTCGGTCAGTTTCGATTGAAAAAATGCTGAGTTCGTTGCGAGACATCGTGGAATATTCCTGCTTTGACAGCTATAGTTTCATGAAGTTCCGGTATATTGCGGCGCTCTGCACAGCCTTCAAAATGGCGTCTGTAATGGAGGTGCGTTCCAAGGAGAGAGCTGTCATTGAGCTTCTTTTAGTGGAAAACCACAGCATCGCAGATATTCGTAGGCGCTTACAGAGATCTGGCAGTGAACAAAAGCACGGTGAGTAGTTGTACGAGGCGTCTTTCATCATCGCAACAAGGTCGTGCAAACTTGTCGGATCTCCCGCGTGCTGGCCGGCCGCACACAGCTGTGACTTCTACGATGCTGGAACGTGCAGAAGCTTTCACTCGGGGAGATCGATAGATCACAAACACCCCACTGCCCAACTTTACGTCTCTGTTGATAGTGCTGACACACACTTCCACCAGTTCGGGTACTCAAAAATGTGCGTGCCCATGGGTTCCTCACCTCTTAACAGAAGACCGTAAAGAGCAACGGAGTACCAAGTTTTCCCGAGCCTGATCGTGGCAATTTTTTGTCGAAAATCATCACTGGCGATGGAACATTCGTCACTTCGAACCGGAAGCAAAACGACAGTCCGTAGTGTCACCACACCACCTCGTCTCCGAAGAAAAAGTTCAGAGCCACACCCTCAGCTGGTAAAGCCATGGCGACGGTCTTATGGGTCTGTGAAGAGCTATTCTGTTTGATGTTCCCAGCATGGAGTAAAGATCAACTCTGACGTGCATTGTGCTACCCTCAGCGTGTTAATCGCCACAGAAATGCAGACGAGCTTCTTCTCCATGACAACGCAGGGCCTCACATAAATCCCCCCGAGGAGCCCACAAAACTTCGTTGAACCGTTCTCCCTCTTCCACACAATAGCACGGGTCTCGCATCTTCCCACTTACATCTGTTTGGTCAAATGAGGGAGGCCCTCTGTGGGAAGCAGTATGTGGAAGGTAGGAAGGTTATTGATGCAGGAAGGCGTTGGCTCTGATGTCGAGCAGTAGAATGCTACCATGTGGGCGTACAGGCTCCCCCAGTAAGGTGGCGTTAAGGCGATCGCATTGGACGGAGGTTATGTTGAAAAATCGCGTTTTGTAGCCAAAAGTGTGGGGAATAATATCTTGTATTGTAATGCTGAATAAAACCAACCTACTTTCAGAAAATAAGTGTGGTGCATTACTTATTGAACGCCACTTGTACATTGTCTGATGAAAAGTATTTGGACAGCTATTAGCGGAAATTTACGTGGCGTGTGTCCACTGTACGCCCTTATAAAGGCGTGAACTCTGATGGGGACACTTTCAGTGTGTCTGAATGTCTGCGGAGGAATGACAGTCCATTTTTCAACAGCCAAAACCAGAGAAGGTATCTATGTTGGATGCTGGGGTCTGAAACGATTTGACGTTCTAACTCGACCCAAAGATGTTCCATTGGGTTCAGGTCGCTCTAGGTAGACCAGTCCATTTCAGGGATGTTATTGTCCTCAAATCATTGCCTCACAGATGCTGCTTAGTGACTGAGTGCATTGTCCGAACTGTTTCCTTACTGCATGCAATACTCAATGTTGTAAAATGTGTTCCTATCGTTCCGCATTTAACATTTTCTTAAGCGCAACTGAACCACGGAAAAAATCCTAATACCGTAACACTACTGCCTCTGTACTTCACTGTTGGGGCTACACCTAACGGCAGGTAAAGTTCTCCAGACATTCGCCAAACCAAACTCTTCCATCGGGTTTCCGCTTGGTGTAGCATTATTCATAACTTCAGATCAGTCGTTTCCAGTTAATCAGTGTAAAGTGGCGTCGCTGTTTGTACCATCTGAAGCGTCGCGTAGCATCGATTGTACGTATACGTGGCTTGTGAGGAAATGCCCGTCCATTGTACTCCATCTCAGAGTAGCTCCTGCAACCTACGACCTCAATTATCAATGTATTCCACTCTCTGTCTTCCTCTACAGTTTTTGCCCTCTGCAGCTCCTTCTAGTACCATATAAGTCATTCCCTCATGTCTTAACAGATGTCCTGTCATCCTGTCCCTTCTCCTTATCAGTGTTTTCCACATATTCCTTTCCCCTGCGATTCTGCACAGAAACCTCCTCATTCGTTACCTTATCAGTCCACATAATTTTCAACATTCTTCTGTAGCTCCACATCTCAAATGCTTTGATTCTCTTCCCATGTTTCACTACCATACAATGCTGTACTCCAGACGCACATTCTCAGAAATTTCTTCCTCAAACTAAGGCCGATATTTGACATTAGTAGACTTGACCAGGAATGCTGTTTTTGCCATTGCTAGTCTGCTTTTGATGTCCTCCTTGCTCCGTCCGTCCCTCGTTATTTTACAGCCTAGGTAGCAGACTTCCTTAACTTCATCTACTTCGTGACCATCGATCCTGATATTAAGTTTCTCGCTGTTCTCATTTCTACTACTTCTCATTACCTTCGTCTTCGATTTACTCCCAATCCATACTCGGTGCTCATTACACTGTTCATTCCGTTCATCAGATCATGTAATTCTTCTTCTCTTTCACTCAGGATAGCAATGTCAGCAGCGAATCGTATCATTAATATCCTTTCACCTTGAATTTTAATTCCACTATGGACCTCAAATGTGATTTTTTTCTGCTGATTTCGTGTGTGCTACTTACATGCGGGTGTGCTACATACAGGGTGACGATTATTGAACTATATGAAAGAAAAGCGTAAATTAGGTACAAACTACGGGATACACACACTTTATTCAACACGTTAGCATCACTATAGATATTCGGATTCAGGTTATGACATGTTTGATATGCCTGACATCATTGGGGATGATAGGGCGCAGACGAATAGCGAAATTTTACATGACCCGCTGAAGTGTAGTGTATCGATACTGTCTATGATCTCCTGAAAGTCTGTTTACAGCTCAGCAATGGTTTTGAGATTACAGCTGTACATGTTGTCTTTAATATGGCACCACAGAGAGTAGTCCGGAGAATATGGCGACCAATGGAGGCCAATGCCAGAGGCCTCTGGTTACCCCAGAGCCAGAATGCGGTCCCCAAAGCGCTCCTCCAGGATATCTCACACACTCCTGCTTCGATGGTATCGAGCTCTGTCTTGCATGAACCGCCTCTTGTCGAAATCAGGGTCATTTTGGATAATGGGGATGAAATTCCAAACCTTCACATACCGTTCGGTAGTCACCGTGCAATCAAGGAATGTCGCACCCATCATTCCACGACTGGTCATTGCACACCACACAATCACCTGTTCAGGATGAAGAGGCTTCTCTATCGCGAAATGCGGATTCTCAGTCCCCCAGATGCACCAATTTTGCTTATTGACGAATCCATCAAATGGTTCAAATGGCTCTGAGCACTATGGGACTTAACTTCTGAGGTCATCAGTCCCCTAGAACTTAGAACTACTTAAACCTAACTAACCTAAGGACATCACACAACACCCAGTCATCACGAGGCAGAGAAAATCCCTGACCCCGCCGGGAATCGAACCCGGGAACCCGGGCGTGGGAAGCGAGAACGCTACCGCACGACCACGAGCTGCGGACGACGAATCCATCCAAATGAAAGTTGGCATCGTAGCTAAACCATATTCAGGTCAAAGTCCTGTTTGTCAGTTCTGTGGACAACAGTGTTGGCGAAACACAACCGCTGTTCCATGTCCTGAAGCATAATGGCTGACAGGTTTGAAATTTGTATGGGAAGAGATGCAGGTCTTAAACAACAGTTTGTCGCAGTGTCTCCTGGTTAATTTCCACTGTTGTGCAGCTCGTCCGATCGGTTTCCTGGGGCTGGTTTGAAAGCGCGTGTCTTCTAGATGTTCTGAGGCATTACCACCCGTTTCGGACGACCGACATTGCCAACATTGTCATCACGAACACTACACGTTCTCTCAAACTAGCTAATCAATTTCTTGATTCTTAGCACATTTGGACCGGTTGTCTTCAGCTTGAGCTCGACTGCAAACTTCCTTTGAGCCGCAGTTGGGCTATTATTGCTCGCATAGTAGGCCTTCACAAGCGCTACACGCTGAGGCACACTGTACAGTGACATTTTCACCTGCAATGGCCGGCAACAACAAGGCGCGTGCGCATGCGCATACTGATTCTCATCATGCCCCGCAGCCAACCGTGCAGTTTGAACGTTCTAACACAAACCGTTCAGAAGTTACGACGATTTTATTTCATATGGTTCAATAATTGTCACCCTGTAGATAACTCAGTATACACACACCGCAATACCCCGCATCAGAGATCAAGTCCCTGGCATCTCATTATGATTGCAACATAATGCTTCGCTTATCTACTATACGAGGTGCGTGCATCCATAAAACAATAACATTCTCAAAATACTCCTCTGTTCCTGCTGTCCTGCAACAAGCTACAGTACTTTGTGTTCCGTGCATAATTCAATACCCTGTTGTATTTAGCAAAATACTGAAGCAGTTCCTTCTGTCAAGGACTTGTCCCTAAAAAAAATAACAAATGTAGCTCCAGTTTCTCTCTGTTAAACAGCAAAGCAGGTGCTTCCATTTATGCTTCTTCAGTCAGCCAAGTTCCTTTCTCTTCATTACTTGTGCTCTATCACGTTTCTCTCACCTCCCTCTCTCATCCTTTCGCTCCCATCCATTGCTAACATTGCCATTTGTTTAAATCCACCTGACCTTGACTTTGTTATTCATACTCCATTCTGCTTTTCATCAACTAATACAAACTGTTTTTTTTTTTCCTTTACAACTCCTACTGTTTTCTTTTCTGTTATAGTTACCTCTAAGCGTTGCATCCCGTATTAAATGTAAGTCTTTGTATAACATGTGCATCGTAATGCCCTTAATGTGAAATATACGTCTTCCAATTTAATCTCTTTTTTAAATTATTATTTCCTGCCTGCCCTGATAACTGCCTAAATGCATGTCTCCATTGTTCTCTGAACGTTAAGATTCCATATCTCATTGCTGTAACCAAAATTGAAAGTATAAGGGGCGATCAAAAAAGATCCGTTCGAAGGCCATACAGTCCAGAACCGGTATGCCAATCAGGTAAAATCGCCATGAGCATTGAGGCAAGCATCCACCTGATGAACCAGGCTGAAGTTGCCAGTTTGGTAAAAGACCGTGTCCTGCTCTGTGAAGTAGTCCGTCTGTGTCTGACGCACACGTCGCCATCGTTCACGTTGCCTCATTTACTGCATGCACGTGTGCCACGCTAACCCCCTGCCTATACATCGGAGTCGCGCTACACTGCATATACCTTATGGCAACGCCCTCAAACGAAAACTTTGATTGCCCCTTATGCACTGATTACAAAATTTCCGTACAGACTCCATGGAAACTTCATTCTGAAAACACTATTCAGTTTACTAAAAGGGTGGTATATATACTGAATATGATGATAAAGTTATAAAAAATGTTGGAGACGATTGTATTCAAAAACAAGAGAAACTGTAACGCAGTAGCTCGTATGGTATAGTAAGACATGTTTCCATGTTTCATGTAATCGAGATATACTTTCTGTGACGTTAGCAGTTCAGCTGGTCAGTGATGCTTTGGATAGGCACAGAGGTACCGTGTTCCATTCCTCAGATATTGCTAAGATTTAGATTCAGTTTTTGTTCCACAGACACACAAAATGAGATGGTCCTCGTGGGTGGGGAACATGTCAGAAAGTATAACATAAAAACATAAAACATTTGAATAAAATACTTACTACCCTGAACTTCGTGATGCCAAATGAGAAAAGGGTGTAATAAATAATGAGCCATATTGAGAAGCAAACCACCCAGGTGGTATAAAATGGGAAGGCTTACTTTCAGGCTCGGAGCCATGCAACGTTTACATGTTTCAGAATGAGGTACAAGTAGAGAAGATACACATATGTAGAACAACAACATTCTTCAAATTTCAGATGCGCTTGGAACGCAACGTAGGCAAATTTTCTGCACCGGACGTGCTCCACAACGTGTGGAGTTTATCGACTAACCACAGTTAAATGTCGTTATATTTGGAACAGTGCCCCGTAAATCCTCCTTGAATGTAGACAAGCTGAGAATTGTGGGCCCGCCACAAGCGTGACTATGTTCCCTTGCCAAGATTTTTTTCCGCTGCTTCCACATCTGCAAGAAAAGAGTTAGACGACTTTATCTGCCGAATAATAGACTCGTATCTGAGAAATAAGTTGCCGAGATTCAGCCATATCTTCAAAAGTTGTGCCGGCCGCGGTGGCCGTGCGGTTCTGGCGCTGCAGTCCGGAACCGCGGGACTGCTACGGTCGCAGGTTCGAATCCTGCCTCGAGCATGGGTGTGTGTGATGTCAGGTTAGTTAGGTTTAAGTAGTTCTAAGTTCTAGGGGACTTATGACCTAAGATGTTGAGTCCCATAGTGCTCAGAGCCATTTGAACCATTCAAAAGTTGTCTCTGAAACATAATTTCAGAATTAGTTTACGGAGGACGCTCATAAAGTTTGTCTGTTCGTCTGGAAATTAAATTGGCCCGCTGAACACGGCCACAAATCGTGCAAGTATTATTAAATTCTGTGCCGGCCAAGCCTGTATGGTTTCGCTTTAGTAGCGTACTGGGATTGCGTACTGTGGACACTCACGATGAAGTGGGGATTCTCCCGTACTGCCATTTCACTAGTGTGCCGTAAATATCAAGAATCCGGTAAAATATCAAATCTCCGACATCGCTGCGGTCGGAAAAAAATCCTGCAAGAACGGGACCAAAGACGACTGAAGAGACTGTTCAACGTAACAGAAGTACAACCCTTCCGCATATTGCTGCAGATTTCAGTGCTGAGCCATCAACAAATGTCAGCGTGCGAACCATTCAACGAAACATCATCGATATGGGCTTTTGGAGCCGAAGGCCCACTCTTGTACCCTTGATAACTGCATGGCACGAAGCTTTTACTCCTCGCCTTTGCCCCACAACACCATTAGACTGTTGATGACTGGGGTCTAGTGTAGCAGGGGATACAACCCGTCGGCTTTGGACAATGACGTCACAAGTCGCCAGAGAGCAGTTTACCATTTTCGCTTTTGCTGTTATGTTTCAGTTTCGTTTTTTTACTGATTGCTTAATAAAGTGGATCTGTTTATTCTATCTCGTGAGATTTTTTTTAAAAAAAGCCAAAAAACACTTATCAGCTACTGAAGGGAGCTACAACACTAAGAAGAATCGCTTCTCGTTTGGCGACTTGTGACGTCATTGTCCAAAGCCGATGGGTTGTATCCCCTGCTACACTAGTCCCGATGACTGGAAACACGTTGCCTGGTCCGACGAGTCGCGTTTCAGATTGTATCGAGTGGATGGAGGTGTACGGGTATGGAGACAACCTCATGAATCCATAGACCCTGCATGTCAGTAGAGGACTCTTCAAGCTGGTAGAGGCTCTACAGTATAATGGTGTGGGGCGCGTGCGGTTGGAGTGATACGGGACCTCTGATACGGCTAGATACGACTCTGACAGGTGACACGTACGTAAGCATCCTGTATGGTCACCTGTATCCATTCATGTACATTGTGCATTCCGACAGACTTGGACAATTCCGGCAGGACAATGCAACACCCCACACGTCCAGAATTGTTACAGAGTGACTTCAGGAACACACTTCTCAATTTAAACACTTCCGCTGGCCACCAAACTCGTCAGCATAACTGGGATATCTTGCAACTACCCCTTCGTAATCTAACGGATTTATGGACAGCCGTGCAGGATTCATGGTGTCAGTTTCCTCCAGCACTACTTCAGATATTAGTAGAGTCCATGCCACGTCTTGTTGCGGGACTTCTGCCTGCTCGCAGGGGCCCTACACGATATTACGCAGGTGTACTTTATTTATTTTTTTTATTTATTTATTGTACCGTGGGACCAAATTAAGGAGAAGTCTCCATGGTCATGGAACGAGTCAATACATGAAATTATAACACGATATTAGAAACAGATAAAATGAAATATAAAAAAACATATCAGGTGACAAGTCGTAAGTTTAAATGAAGAAAATCAACAATGTAACACTGGAATTTGCTTAATTTTTTAGCTCTTCCAGGAGCTCCTCGACAGAATAGAAGGAGTGAGCCATGAGGAAACTCTTCAGTTTAGACTTAAAAGTGTTTGGGCTACTGCTAAGATTTTTGAGTTCTTGTGGTAGCTGGGAATGAACTCTATAGATGTAGCAGTCAGGGCGAACAGGCTTAGATGGTGGGGTCATGTTACACGCATGGGAGAAGCAAGGTTACCCAAGAGGCTCATGGATTCAGCAGTAGAGGGTAGGAGGAGTCGGGGCAGACCGAGGAGAAGGTACCTGTATTCGGTTAAGAATGATTTTGAAGTAATAGGTTTAACATCAGAAGAGGCACCAATGTTAGCACTGAATAGGGGATCATGGAGGAACTGTATAAGGGGGGCTATGCTCCAGACTGAACGCTGAAAGGCATAATCAGTCTTAAATGATGATGATGATGATGTGGTAGCTTATTGAAAATGGATGCAGCAGAATACTGCACTCCTTTCTGCACAAGAGTCAAGGAAGTGCATTCTACATGCAGATTTGATTTCTGCCTAGTGTTAACTGAGTGAAAGCTGCTAACTCTTGGGAATAGGCTAATATTGCTAACAACAAACGACATTAAAGAAAATATATACTGTGAGGGCAATGTCAGAATCCCCAGATTTTTGAATAGGGGTCGACAAGAGGTTGTCGAACTTACACCTCATATAGCTCGAACAGCCCGTTTTTGAGCCAAAAATACCCTTTTTGAATCAGAAGAATTACCCCAAAAAATAATACCATACGACATAAGCGTATGAAAATATGCGAAGTAGACTACTTTTCGTGTTGGAGTGTCACTTATTTCAGATACTGTTCTAATGGTAAATAAAGCAGCATTTAGCTTCTGAACAAGATCCTGGACATGGGCTTTCCACAACAGCTTACTATCTATCGGAACGCCTAGGAACTTGAACTGTTCCGTCTCGCTTATAATATGCCTATTCTGTCTGATCAAAATATCGGTTCTTGTTGAATTGTGAGTTAGAAACTGTAAAAACTGAATCTTACTGTGATTTAGCATCAAATTATTTTCCACAAGCCACGAACTTATTTCATGAACTACATTATTTGTTACTGTTTCAATATTACACACAAGATCCTTCACTATCAAGCTGGTTCATCAGCAAACAGAAATATTTTTTGAATCACCTGTAATACTAGAAGGCATATCATTTATATAAATAAGAAACAACAGTGGCCCCAGCACCGACCCTTGGGGAACGCCCCACTTAACAGTGCCCCATTGGACTGAACATCACTACCACTCTCAATATTGCGGAGAACTACCCTCTGCTTTCTGTTCTTAAAGTAAGAGGCGAACCAATTGCAAGCTACTCCCCTTACTCCATAATGGTCCAACTTCTGCAGTAATATTTTGTGGTCAACACAGTCAAAAGCCTTCGTTAAATCAAAGAAAACACCTAGCGTTCGCAACCTTTTATTTAATCCGTCCAAAACCTCACAGAGAAAAGAGAATATAGCATTTTCAGTTGTTAAACCATTTCTAAAACCAAACTGAACATTTGACAGCAAATTATGTGAATTTAAATGCTCCAGTAACCTTGTATATACAACCTTCTCGATAACTTTAGCAAACACCGATGGCATAGAAATAGGTCTAAAATTGTCAACATTATCAATGTCTCCCTTTTTATAAAGTGGCTTCACTACCGAGTACTTTAATCGGTCAGGAAACCGACCACTCCTAAAGGAAAAGTTATAGATATGGCTGAGAACTGGGCTAACATACATAGAACAATACTTCACTATTCTGCTAGATACCCCGTCATATCCATGGGAGTTCTTGGTCTTTAGTGATTTAATTATTAACTCAATCTCCCTCTTGTCAGTATCATGGAGGAGCATTTCAGGTAACAGTCTCGGAACACTTTTTTCTAAGAGCGCTATATGATTCCCTGTTGGGACTAGGTTTCTATTTAGTTCACCTGCTATATTCAGAAAGTGATTATTAAATACTGTACATATATGCGACTTATCAGTAACACGGACATTCCCACTACGCACTGATTCTATATCCTCGACCTGTCTCTGCAGACCAGCAACTTCCTTTACGACTGACCATATGGCTTTAATTTTATCCTGAGACTTAGCTATTCTATCTGCATACCACATACTTTTTGCCTTCCTAATAACATTTTTAAGCACCTTACAATACTGTTTGTAATGGGCTGCTGCATTTAGTGTCTTTGGCTCTTCAATGTATTTAGAAGTCTGTCTGTAAATTCCATGTGTTACTGTTGCTATTATATTTAACATTGTGCTTAGAAACCATACGATAAATACGTTGATAATTAATGTTGGATGTTCCCTTTTGTATTCTTAACTTGTACCAATATTAGTGCATTGAATATGTAGGTTCACCGGGCGAAACGCTAGTTACCCCCTAAAAGAGAACACTTGTCGCTCTGGAGCGCTGTAGATACGTATCAGTCGATTGTGTGGAGTCAGTGCAGTAAGATGGGTCAATGTGACAAAACGGCAGAAACGAGGTAACGGGTTTCGTCGTGCCCATGACCATACCGTGAAGGAAGTTGCCTCATTTGTAGGTGAATTCTACAAGGAATTTGGTACTTTCAACAGTCATATAACATGGCTAAGAAGAGTACTGGTTAGAAAATCGTAATTGATAGCGTCTGTAGACAAGTATTAGGGCTATCGGTTGCAATTCCGACAGGAACTTCTACTGTCAGTGAATGCAGGACTATCTCGTTTCCATGCGGACATTGAGATGGGAACTTCATGCAGTAGTCATACGGAATCGGGTGCCTCACAAAACGCCATTGCTCACTGTAGTACATGTTTCCCGTGGACCAAACAACACAGCAACTCAACTGTAGTGTGTCCCGACAAGTCACAGTTTTGCCTGTTTTCGAATAGTGCCTGGCGTCGCGTGCATCGACGGTTTAATGAGGCGTTTAAGTCGCAGTGATGGTTCTGTGATGTTTTGCGGGTATTTTTTTTAATATCATTTGAACCGAGTCAGATTACCCTGAGCACAAACTAAACAGAAAGCTGAGCTTGGAATATCTACAACTATGAAAAGGATACATTGCTACTAACCGTAAACGTGACACGTGAACACAAACTAGGATGTTTATTGTAACATTTTCGATGGCCAGATGTTGCCTCCTCCTCTAAATCTTCATGGCGAATATGCTGTGGACAAACGATAACAGCCATATGCACAGTTCTGTGCTTATACCTTCCTCGTCTAACACTCAACCATCCTACCGCATCTCGGCTGGCCAGCCGATTCGCCCAGTCTTAACACCATAGAAAACAACGAGAGAGAGACGCATAAATCAACATCTGACAGCGTGGTAACTCTACGGGATCTAATTTTCAGTGAGTGTTCAGCTGAAAATGGCATACCTGAAGAAACTAAGGGAACTCTCTTCATTTGTTCAGGACATTATCAACTCTAGAAGTGGTGTTACACCTTTTTAGCGTGATTTTTTGTACGATGCGCTTAGTTTTTACCACTCTACTGCCCTGTCCATCGCCAAATCAACTAGGAGAATGCTTCAATGCTTCCATGCTTCCTAGGCCTGTTGATATTCTGCTCCCGATGCTTCCTTTGCTTCGGCCGCCTTGAACAACTTTGTTTTGCACATCTTTACTCTCCCCAGTTTTTATGTTTTAACACGTTTCTCTTTTACAATCTTCCACTGTTCGTCATTTTTGTTTTTCTGCATTTGTTGAGAAATGTTGGCAATTCTCACGCCTGCAGTGACGTCTGCGGAACCCATTAATCTACTCACAGAGCACGTCCGTGAGCTACTCAAATTAGTCAAATATGCTCTCCTGTGGTGCACTTTTGCATATACCGATTTGTTCCCCTTGTTTCATACCGTGGGTGTCTTCCGGATAGCCTCGTGTAATAAGCAACATTTATATAAGGGGGCAGTCAACTGGAAACGACTCAGATGGAGAAATTAAGTAAAGTGTTTATTATTTCAAAAGTAATCGCCATAACTGTTAATACATATATCCCAGTGTAAGACAAGACAGTCAACGGCATCATGGAAAAATGTTGCTGTTGCCTACGCAGCCAGGACTGTGTCCAAGCATGGACGCAGGCAGGCCAAGGTTGTTTCAAGTACGCTGCAGAAATTTCGCTGAGAAGCCCATATACATCTCCATCCAGTCACGATCCCAAATCCTTACGATTATCATGGTTTTGGAACCCTAAAGAAAGATATTCGGTTCGCTTCGTACGAAAAGGTGTACACCCGGGTACAAACATGGTTGCATAGGAAGGAATCCGCGAACGTTTTTCCTCAAAGGCACTGGCCGTCTTGTCTCTCAATGCGATAATTTTATTAACAGTTATGGCGATTACTTTTGAAATAATAAACACTTTACTTTGTTTTCCACCTGTCTCGTTTGTTTTGACTGTCCCTTACATAATACGAGCCTCTTAATTTTCAAATATGGCAGCCGCTGCTGTTCTGTAGGCAGTTCGTGCGTGCGCACTTAGTAGCCGTGCTTATTGGTTTCCCACACAGACGCGACAACGGTTAGTCTCTGGTTAACTTTTTTTTTTCTTTTTAATGCGTTCAACAAACTGAAATTCTCATCGATTTTGAAACACGCAGTGATTTGTTTTCTGCACGCAAAAGACGTCAAAGCAGTCGAAATTCATTACCGTAAAGGTGCATTATGGAGAAAACGTTCTGGGCAATGCATTGGTAAGACAATATGTAAAGACGGCCACACTGTGGTCATGATAAAGTGTGAAATTAGTGGCCATCTTCGTCACAAAAATTCAAGAAGACTGATTTCGCCCTTAACGAATGAGTTTCCTCAGTTTTCAAGAAGCTCGCTGTGTCATTTACTTAAAACTGCTGGAATTTCTGCTCACGTCGGGTACCGATAAGCTAGTGTTGGTGGACTCATTGTTGAAAAATTGATGAAGGTGTAATAGGCTTTCATTTACTAGTAAAATTATATTTACGAGGCTTGTACTTTGTAAGTACCACTAGTATATTAAACGAAAGTAAGTGAACTATAAAATGCACTTGTGTTGGTTTAGTATCAAATGATACTTAATTTTGTATTTAAAAAAAGCACGTCTCCTACATCCAAGGCGGAGAAAAGCAACCTGCTAATGAAGTCAGTGCAAAATTTTCCAGATAACCACTGGTTGGAAATGGAGTTCAGGCCACAAAACGACAGCCAATCAACGATGAGCACGCAGAAATTTTTTTGATAAGCGCACGTGCTTGGGTGTGGCTAGCAGTGCGGTTTTGTCTTTAGCTCAGACTTACTGACGTACAGTTCTTGTTAGAATAAAAGTGCTTTCATGCTCTCTGCACATTAACAAAGGTTAAATCATGTGACCTTTAGTTTTCGTAGTACACAACATGCATCTTACAGTACCACATATTGACTAACTTACTGCAGTGTTGTTTCTGCCGAGTAGCTTATTATCTTAACAAAGTAACGTAATTAAGGTGCTTTTAGCGTAACTGATTAAATAATCAAACTTTAATCAGTAAACCTCACAGAAAGCGTCTAACGTAACCAGACAGGGACGGAATTTGAAGTTCGCCTAGCGTTGAATTTTCAGCCGAAACCGTTATCTTCAACTGACTTAATTTGTAACTCCGCTCTATGCGTAACATCTGTAGTTGTGGAAACCTAGTTTGAATATAAACACTTCCGCGCGCTCCTCGTAGCTGATCAATAGCCGTTTTACGACCGTATCTTCTAAACTGTGCGTTTCCGACCTGTTGTTACCTCGATAATTTTGTTCGGTTCCACGTTCCGGCCCTTGCTCTGACTTTATAATCTGGTTGTTTTCCTTCATCCCGTATACATCATTTTACTAGACGTGGTAAATTACTAGTAAAATAATATTATACTCTTTACTTTTTCCTGAATTTTGGAGTTACCAACAAGGTTATAACCTTAATTTATCCTCGTTGTGTGGATGTTATCTGAGGGCTGCGACTGTATTGTAAGATTTTTATGAAATAATATATACTGCAACAGTCACTAGTTATTAATCGTGCTAATAAAATATTAGTAACTAGTGACTGTTGCAGTACACATTATTTCATAAAAAAGCCATGACCTTTCATTATTTCCGAGAAAAGAAAAACCATCATTACCAGCATTCAATTTGTCTGCCTACGGCAAAATGGGGAGCACGATTTAGGTGCGTGGTTGGCCAGTGAGGACGCGCGCGCCCTTGTGTGGTCGCGGCACGTGAGCCGCCTGTGGATGTTGTGTTTGGGACATTGCGTCAGCCCCGACTCACGTCACGGGTAAAGCAGCCGACACAAGCATTCCCCGCACCTTAGGCAATGACTGGAGCCCGGACCTAGGGGCCGTGTCCTTTACGAACATACTCGAATAACGGCGACAGAAGTGAATCACGTGATGAGACAACTAACATTTTCATTTTTGTCATTTTTACCGAATGGGGTGGAGCTTAGTAAGACATTGGACGTGTCGTTCGGAAGGTCGCCTATTCAAATGCCCGTCGGGACAGCCATAGTTAGGTTTTCCGAGATTTTTTTAAAACTACTTCAGACAAATTACAAGATAGTTCCTTTGAAGGGCCACCATGACCTATTTGCTTTCTCCATTCGAACTTTTATTTCATCTCAAATGACCAGGTCGTCGATGGAATTTAAATCTTACTCTTCCATCTTTTTTTGTATGTCCTGTGTTACGATGAAGACACTGGTAATCTATTTCCATCTTGTTCAGTACGAGATAGTCATCAGTGGTGCCCGTTTGAGAAACTATTCCCAGGTAGTGGACTGCCAATATGAAACCTGGCTTTTCTTTCGCTTTGTCTTGGGACCTAATCGAAAGATACTGGCATTTTGGTTCCCAGCAGTCTCCATGAGAGTTAGGAGAAACAATGTAAAATCTTAAAATCTTGACCAAGTTGGGTATTGTACTCGTTCCTAGTGTCACTGAATTCAAGTCTTACTGAATTGTGACTGGTAAAAACTAAAGTCGAAAAAGTGGCGTATTGCGACGATAATGTTCGCCAACATTCTCCATAATCAACATCTGTGCTTCTGTATGCTGCTTCCAAGAATTATTTTCCCTCCCGTTGAATAGTGATGTCAAGTTTCTGAACAATCAAATAGTGAAAAAAGTATCAAAGCTGACGGCACATAAATATACATATTATATAATGCAAGGAATACTGTTGACAATGTTAAAATACCACGTATTGCACGGATCAGTCATACAAGTTGTCTTAAAGAGTTCCAGGATCAAAGGAGTACATGGTGGCAAACATATGTCATTAAAAAAAAGGAACTCGTCTTCTTTTAGAAAAAGACGTATGATTTCCACCATTTTCGCCTATTTATTTGCGAAGGAGCCTAAATAACCTGCAATACAAGATTGCAGTTATATATTCAATAGATATGTGAAACAAATTCCTTATTTACATTTTATATTTGGGGGGGGGGGGGCAGCTGTAGTTTTGGCCCAGAAGTATCCTAGTCTGTTAAAACTTCTTCCTGTTTTTCACTGCATTTACCACCTTGCGGGCTGTGGTCTTATATTTCCCAGGATGGAGACACTCACTAGGTCTGTGTAGTCCTTGCACCCACATATTAATGTTTACAATGTAAAACCAATTTTTCTCCATCTTTGGCACATTCCATAATTCACAAATAGTGTTTACTGATGACTCGATGGTTGCTGGTCACGTAGGCCTTGCTTATACTCATACGAGACGTACTGAACTGCACTCTTTTCCAAATAGCTGTGATGTTTGAACTGCGGACTTGGTAGCAATATCTCGTGCTTTCGAGGGTATTCGTTCCTGCACCGGTGAATCCTTTGTCATCTGCAGCAGCTCCGAGCAGTTTGCAACCTGAACCAGTGTTCGCTCTTCATCCCCTTGGTCATTGCTCTCCGGCGTTCCCTGTATGCCCTCGAACAATGTTGATGCTCAGTGATGCTTGGCTAGACCCAGGGCCATTTCGGGATCCCGAGGAACGAACTCGCTTATGAACTGGCCAAAGTGGCTACCACGACTCTTGTGATCGGTGTTCCGCAAACAGGCCTCCGATCGGTATTACGCCGTCAAGTTTTAGGAATCTGGAATACTGAATGGCTCACTTTGACTTCACCAAACTAACTACCGGTGATAAAGGAGACTACGAATCTGTGGAGGTCCTCAATGCAGGCCTCTCGCAAGGACTCTACCTTCCTTTGCTCCGCATTGGCCATATTTGGCTGACTCATGGTCATCTCCTCTGTCGTGAGAACCCACTCCACTGTCGTTGTGGTTCCCATTTGATGATAGTCCACATTTTGTTGGTCCAAATCTAGCTGCCTGTGGCGACTCTTTAAGTCACCCTGATGTGCTACCTCTGGTGTTAGGAAACGATGCCTTAGCGGCTGAGCTAGTTTTACGTTTATTCGTGAAGGAGGGCTTCCTCCACTCTCGTTAAGGGAGGGCCACTTGGCCCACTGAGGGGTTGGCAGGACACTGTTACCTCCTCTGCCCAGACCAGGCTGCGTCTGTCTGGGCCACGTGGTCCAGCCCAGTCCCCCTACCTGCACTTTTGCTCTTCCCCCACCCTCTCCCACGATCTCTTCGACTTGTTCATCTTTTGTCTATCTGTGTTTCTCTTGCCCTGTCCGTATTGATAGTCTAGTCTTTCTTAGGCAATTTCTGAGTGGGAAGCCTTTGGTAAGTGGTGTGTGTGTGTGTGTGTGTGTGTGTGTGTGTGTGTGTGTGTGTGTGGAGGGTTGCAACTTTAATAGTGGCAACTATTTCTTCACAGCTCGTAAAAAAATAGATACGTGTTTCAAAGTTTTACTGACCTTCAAAGTAGTCACCAGCATTGTGTATAACCCGTTGCCATCGATGTGGAAGTCGTAGGATACTCTTAGCAGGACCAGTTGTGTTGACAGTTCGAGCGGAGCGGTCTATTGTCCGATGAATTTGTAGCAGTTCTGAAGCAAACGCCGTGAAGTGTTCCCTTCAGTTTAGAAATCGAGTTGAACTCACTAGGGCTTAAGTCAGGGGAGTGCAGTAGTTGGTATAGCACTTAGTAGCCCCATCATTCAAACAAATCAGTAACACCTTGCACTTTACATGGTTGAGCCTTGTACTGCAAAATGATGGTCAGGTCCTGCAAAAAGTGTCATCCCTTCTGTCTCTATGCTGTTCATTTTAGGAACGCAACCTACGACCAGCTTAGAGACAGAAGATTCTTGCCAGTACTGGGAATCGAACCCGGGTCCTCCAGATGTCACTCAGGCATGCTGACTACCAGCTACGGAAAAATAGTCATAACTGTGATAGTCTCCAAAAATTGTCTAATATTAATACTTTGTAGTGAAAAACGTATGTAGTGACGTTGTTGTGAAGTACATTTTATTTTTTATTTGCTTATTTTAACTCCATATCCTAAGAATGTCTGAAAATGTTGCTGTAGTCCTAAGGAACAACTAATAAAAGAAGGAAAACAGTGATTGACGTTGAAGCTCTTAATCTAGATTCCTTATGACATTAGTGATCATCATGAACTATTTCTAACAGCCGTTTTTCCCATTTCAGATAAACATACCTCTACGGAACTGCTCGTCTCTACAACACTGCTGAATTTACACCCGGTAAGTTTCGCAGAATTCCGAAAACATGAGCCTTCTGCCTTCAATTTCCTTAGTGTATTACCCAATAACCAAACATGGAATCGAACTAGCCGTGTCGTTTTTTAATCTCGCCAAACTTGACAATACTGCTCTTGGCTAGTCGAGAAGTACTTTGTTATGCCCGTCACGCCTGTCGGTCGGTCTAAGAGCTGTTTTGGAAAGAAGCTCAACAAGTTTTCCGCGATAATCAAACTCCCAAAAAAATCGGCGTTGGTGCTCTGAACATCCTTCTCAGTTACATCAAGAGGTTTCGCATGTAGTACAAACAGGGGTGTGGTCTACAATCAGAGCAACACGAATTATTTTACCGATATTTTTTTACGGAACTGTATGTCAGGCTAGTAGATTTTTCAAGATCCGATTTAACGACACACTTCTCTACGAAATAATAATAAGAAAGCTATTTGAGATCATCTAACTGAAACTAAATACTCGGTAGGGCTCATAGACACAGGTCTTGGAATTTTACATATGGCGCCTAAAGGAAGATTTTTGAGCATCTTACACGGACTTGAAATCTATTAGCGTCTGAAAGAGCTAGATAGAATACTTACAATTAGTCTGGAACCAGATAGAATACTTAGTCTGCATTGTGGCTTTAAGAATTCCGGCACTTCAGTAACTTTGACGACGTACTCAGGCGGCCCCATTTCGAGGCGAGCTGGCGTAGCGAGCATTTTGTGGTCCTGTGTTACGGTATGCGGGCGAGTGTGACGATTTGTGCTCTACGTATTCTTGTAAGAGTTGTTCTACCCGTACAGGAGAAACGTGTTCGTGTAGTGAAGTGTAGTGGAGTGTCCTTAGTGTCTTGCGCTTTCCGCTAGCCACATTCTTGCTGCTGTAGTGATTCATTGTTGACCGCACAATGGCCGATCCTCGTGACACTGGTCAGGATATACGGTCGACACTGGAATTCTGCCATCAAAATGCATCGTCGGATGTCCCGTTGTCGACGATGTCTGCAGTTCATTGTGAAGTCCAGCAAGGCCAACCGCCATCCCTGGACCTGCAATTTCTACAACAACGGGGGCTGCAGCACCAGCAGCAAGAATTTGAGCACGACACCACCATCATCATCAGCAACAACAACTTTAGGTCAGTGGGCAAGTCAGCCAACACTGTGACCCTGAGGCTTCGCAATTACGCCGATGCAACTGACCATCAGCAGCAGCAGCAAAGCGGCCCCCATAGTACATGTTTCTACGTCGACTCTAATACTGTCACAGACCGTGATGTGCGTGAGATACAGTTCGCATCCCCCTTTGCTGGCGGCGCAGTGCAGAGAAACAGAAACCCTCTCAGGGTCATCCCACGACCCCTCACGATGCGGCTGTACGGCCATGTATCAACAGTCGGCGGAGTCAACCTGCTGCATGCACCCATACATCGCCTTTGTCGAAAGATTAGATTAGAAAATGGGCAAACCCTATCCTATAGCAGTGGGATTTGGGCAGTGGTTTCCTCATTCAAAAGGAAACCGGTGGCTCCAAAGCGGTTGTAGAACTGGACAGATGAAGTTACCCTTATTATCGCATCACCCTCTGCACTGTCAGCGCCCCTTGACCTCTCGATGACCGGTACCACTGACCATCCTAGAGATGGCTTCACCTCACCATTCTCTCATGCCGAACTCCACAGAGCTCTGACGTACTAAAAAGACACATCCATCGGATGCGACCAGATTCATTATTCCATGATCAGCAATTTGACCGATAACACAACATGTTTTCTTGTGAGCATCCTTAGTGACATTTGGAAGGAGGGGAACATTCCAGCTGATTGGATGACTCAGATATTGGTCTCATACTGAAACCCGGAAAGTATCCTGGTCGAGAGACGACGTATCACCCGGTTGCCCTCTCGTTATGTATGGGTAAGACTTTTGAACGCCTTCTCAAGTTCCGCTTAGAATGGTAGTAGAAAACCAGGACTTGCTCCGCCGGACGCAATGTGGCTTCCACAAGGGCAGAAGTACTGTTTACATCATCACATCTCTTGCGATGAACATTGAAAAAACCGTTCTGACTAACTGATACCTGACGGCTTTATTTCTTCATTTCTCGATAGCTTATGACAATGTTATGACATGTGCGCTTATTAAAAATTGTAACTGCTACACCTATCGGTATCGTTTTTACAAATTATCTGTGGTTTGCTTGGCAGTCGTACTGTCTGTGACCGTGACCAAGTGTCGTACGGGCCTCGCTGCACATGATCCATGCCATTCCACAAGTGGTGATATTGAGTCCCTTATTGTACATCCTTCGTGTTGCCTAACTGGAGACAATTTTGAGCTCTAACGTCAAATTTCCTCAGTATGTGGACGACGTTTGTATCTACCTCCGTTCGCCATGATTTTCGGTGACAAGATTATGGCTTCACGACGCATATATCAAGCTGGTCTCACAGGAGTTGGGAAATGGATTCACTTTGTCGCCCGAAAAATCTGCAGTGATGAGATTCACGAGAAAACGAAGGAATTACTAATGTCACTCCAGCTTGGCCCCGAACAAACTTCCTGTTCAGTCACGTGCTAAGTTACTTCGCGTCAACACTGACTGCAAACTGACGTGGACACGTCATATTTACTTTGTATAAAAGGGCCATAATGAAACTGTTAACCACCTCGCTAAGAGGAGCATTATGGAAGGACAATTCCTATCAACACCAGTCCCTTTTATAGATTTCAACTCTACGGCCAAGAAATCTGCTTGTCATGAATGAAAGGCCGGCCGCGGTGGCCGAGCGGTTCTAGGCGCTCAGTTCGTAACCGCGCGATTGCTACGGTCGCAGGTTCGAATCCTGCCTCGGGCACGGATGTGTGTGATGTCCTTAGGTTAGTTAGGTTTAAGTAGTTCTAAGTTCTAGGGGACTGATGACCACAGCTGTTAAGTCCCATAGTGCTCAGAGTCATTTGAACCATGAATGAAATTGTGAATGGCACGTATCCAGGCAGTACAAGCGCGGGCATCTGGCGGCCATATAACCGAATGCCTCTTCTAGGCTATAGTTCACCTCATTGAAGCTTAGTAGGTATCAAGTAACCTCTCTCATTCGCAATAGGATGGGACACGGACGTTACCTTGCCCATCTATACCGGTTGAAAATAATCGCTTCTGGACACGATGATCAGAACACAACAGCTGTGGCGGATCTGAACCACGTGTACCAAGAGCTCGGCCGCACAGGCAGTCTTATACAAAAAATTGGTAGCGACGGGCTACTTCCTCGCTACAAGTTGACTGCTTCACCGTTTCGATGTATATAGGTATTATCTGCTCGCGAACTACACACATCAAAGTGTGTTGTTTAAGCGTTTCCAAGATGGCCGAGAAGACGCTCAAGATGACTCACTTCCGGAACGCCCTTTTTAAATATTTTACAAATTTTACGTAACCAATTTAACACTACAAAATTTGTGCGAAGCTGGTGCCGAAAATTCTCACGATTGATGAGTCATTTTATACTGACTGATACCACTGAATTTTTTTGGAAAGAGTGATAGCATGTGACAAAACTGTGTGTTTTCGCTTATGATCCAGAAACGAAGCGCCAATCCATGCGTTGGAAGGGCTCAGCTTCACCGAGAAGTAAGAAGCTGGAGTGAGCAAATCAAGATTCAAAGCGGTGATGATTCCTTTTTTTGACGTTCACAGAATTTTGTATCTGTACTGGGTTCCTGAAGGTCATACTATAGTCAGCATCGTTGCCTTGAGGTTCTTGCTCAACCATGTGAGAAAATAATAAGAAAAGACCCAAATTGTGGAAGAACAAGTGCTGAGTTGTGTATCAAGACAACGGACCGCCTCATACGGCATTATCTGTTAAGAGGTTTCTAGCGAAGTGCACCAACCCATTGTTCGCCTCACCTAGCACCATGTGACTTTTGTCTTTTCCCTAAGGTCAAATCTGCGTTAAAAGGAACAAGGTTCCAGCCTGTTGGAGCAGTGAAAGAAAAATCGGCACACGTCATCGAGGAGCTCACAGAGGAAGACTTCTAGCACTGTTTCCATCAATGGAAAATTCGCGAAGAACATTGTGGGGATGGAGGAAGGGAGTATGTGGAGGGTGATGATAATTAAATACGTGTGTTTTTTTACAGCAATAGTCCCGTTATTTTATAGCCACATCTCCAGTACACTTAAGCTTGTCAGTAGTTCATCACCTCCCCCACCGAACTCCGTAGAATCTCTCCCTTAATGTTGCACACCTGAATGACGAGATGTGGAGAGCTAGATTTAGTTAAGATTTTTAATTTAGTAGTGCACTGTTCGGGAAAGGCAGAGAGTACAGATTCGGCGCACATAATTTGTCAGAAATGTTAGTCGTAGCTAAAGAGTAAAAATATTTCGAGTTTGTATGGTAACAAACCACACTCAGATGACTTGAAGGCAAACAGTTGTAAGTTAGCAAGAACCGTGCAACACAGCTTGCTTACCCCTACCCACAGCTTCCCCCACATTATGGAGTTTTATGATATGAAACAAGCAGCAGACAGGTTCACTTTAACCAAATCGATGGTCAGCTCGTGCATTTCTTCTTTTAAGTAATGAGGTCTCATGACGCACGAGTTCAGACGCACGTCACCGTAAAGCTCTTATGATTCCCAGAGCTTAGCATAGAATTCCATAGTACTAACTCACGCCGTCGTCTTTTGATAAGACAGCAGACATTCCAGCAAATTTTATCACGTTATCTCCATGCTGAACGCTCACGAGTGACAGGACAATTGTGTCACCGCGGATTAAGGGTACAATAACTACATGCCGCTCTTAAAGACCTACGTAATCCTAGCGGCACATCAAAGGAAACAACTTGTCATTAGTCATTAAGTTAATGCGTCATTATGCAGAACATTGCTGGAAGGGGAAATATTGTGTTTGTTATTTGTCAGATTTGCGACAATTCCTGTGAAATCAATGCAAGACGAAAAATACAAATTTGAATGGGCAATCTTCTTAATTTTAGCGGTTGTCACTTGATTTCAAAGTTACCTGTGTTTGGGGAATCTGCTATTTCAAGTCTTGGTAATTTGTTTATTTTTTACGTTATGGCCCTCTGTCCGCCTTGTGGCCCCAGTAATCAAACTAAGGAAGGATACCTCGTGCGTAGTCCGTATGAGAATAACGTAAACTTTGTGATGTGTTTCATCGTATTATCATTCTTCGTGTATCCTATATGCCAAGATGAAGATTGGGGGTTAGACTGGCATTTGGCTAAACGAGCACCAAAAAGCCACGATCTAGGATAGTTGGTGTGCCGAATCAGCGGTCACTAATCTGATACACGGGTTCCAACTGGTCTGGCTGTTCTCCGAGTAAGCCATCGCAGACGAAAGGGGAAAAGAATCGAGGGGGAAGAAGTGACCGTGCTACCTGAAGTGATGAGTTTCTGTTGGTCCACATGTATGCCGAAACAGCTGCAAGATCCTGGTCTAGCGATTAGCGTCGCTGCCACTAGATCGTGGGTCTCGGGTTCGATTGGCGGCCGGATCGGATATTTTCTTCGCCCGGGGATTGGGTGTTTGTGTTGTCCTTCCATTTCAGCACAAAGAAGCATAGGTCACCGAAATATTTGTAGCAGGTGGCGGAACCTTCCCAAGCAGCGTCTCCTCTTTCTTTTTCTTGTGCCTTTGTCCCACAACGGCGCAGGGGTGCCATGGCTTTTAACAGATTTGCCCCCTCACCCGGACGGAATACGTGAGCCCCAACTATCTGATTATAGTGAGAGTCATGTGAAAGTGAGCGACAGTTTTCTACATATCTGTGAACCGTGTAGCTGCGGTGGGAGCTTGGTACCAGGCGCCTAATGGGATGTGGGAAACTGCCTAAAGACTACATCCAGACTCGCGGGCACACCGACCCTCTCGTTGTTAATCCACCGGGAGGAGTCGATCCGGGGGGCCGGTGTACCTCCCCGTCCCGGGAGCGGCGCTTTAAAGTGCACGGCTATCAGGGCACGTATCCACAGACAGGTTCTCCTGACCAACAAAGCATTAGGATCATTCCATATCCCAAACTGAAACGATGCTCAGTACAGAAATGTCACTGATGATCATCCATAACCGAGCGAGGTGGCGCAGTGGTTAGACACTAGACTCGCATTCGGGAGGATGACGGTTCAATCCCGCGTCCGGCCATCCTGATTTAGGTTTTCCGTGATTTCCCTAAATCGCTCCAGGCAAATGTCGGGATGGTTCCTTTCAAAGGGCACGGCCGACTTCCTTCTCCGTCCTTCCCTAATCCGATGAGACCGATGACCTCGCTGTCTGGTCTCCTTCCCCAAACCAACGAACAACAACAACATGACCATCCATAAGTAAGTACCACTTCAGAGTGGCTAAAAAGCCATGGACCGTAAGTTAACAAATTTTAATCTTCAACAAATATTAATCAATCTTACCTAATTAAATATATGCATTTGACTGTAGCAGTATACTAACAGCTGAACAGATAACATCTTCAGAAATTGAACAGAAATCAATTTTTTTCGTATGTACTTTTTACTTTAGACCTCGGATAATCATCTTAGATTGCTTTCCCAAGGTTTTAACTGTTTACGGCTTTGAGGTACAGGGCGCAGCTCAGAAGAATGCCTGCGTGGGATGAAACGGGGAGCTTTCTCCCCGTGGCTGCCAGTGATGTGTACTTTCCGGCTGAAAAAAAAAAAATTACAGTACCTATGTACTTCATAGTCAGCCTTGTGTTTTAGTGCATGCTGTTTATCATCTCATTTTCTTTTTTTTTTTATGTACAGCACCAATGACAGAGAAATTCTAGAATAGCGTGCACACCGGCTTGTAAGCAACAAACGGACAAGAAAACCCTACCATTGACAATGTTTTAACCGAATATTACGAAACGTGTCGTGCCGAAAAAACGCATTTCAGTAGTTTTAGAAACAGTACCAGTGTTAATACATTACTGATACGGTAGGTTTGATTCCAAGTCCTCACAAATGGAGAATTACACCGTTATCATTATGGAAATATCATTGGCGTGAAGAGATTAGACAATTTAATGTATCATGTACTTCTCTCGAACCTCAAGTAAGTCACGTTTGCAAAGTTAATGTTGCTCCGTAAGCCTTCTCGTCATAGTAGTTGGTGATATTCATATCGGGTCTCCAGCCGGAAGATAGCGTCATCTTGACACAATATTTCGGCAGTCCACCTGGCCGCCATCTTCAGGTGAGTAAGCCGTCGCGCTAATCCCCCGGAACTGAAATCAAGCACGCCGCGGACGCTCTTTTATACACTGTCTTATACGGGGTGAAAAGTATTTAAACCGACAAACTCTGGGAGGCTGTAGGGGACATCAAAACAAATATTTTTCCCTAATGTCATTTCTTCCTATGAGGAATATTTAAACCGGTAAGGGAGATTTCTCTGGCGGCAAATTAATTAAACCAACAAACACTTTTCCATTTTTTTATGACCAAGAGACAACAACTAGGTACCAGATACGGCCCAATTAAACAGTCTCCAACAACACCGACCCACACATTAATCAAGAACCGCACTTGACTAGCGCTAGTAACTGTGGCATGTGGGTTATCCTCACTCCAAACATGCGAATTGTGCATGTTGAAGACTCCATCACGCCCGAACGTTGCTTCATCGGTAAACAACACAGAGGATGGAAATGTAGGATGTATTTCACACTGTTCCAGGTACCACTCCGAAAACTGTGCTCTGGGTGGATAATCAACCGGTTCCAGGTTGTGGA
Source organism: Schistocerca piceifrons (assembly GCF_021461385.2). NCBI lineage: Eukaryota > Metazoa > Arthropoda > Insecta > Orthoptera > Acrididae > Schistocerca > Schistocerca piceifrons. The sequence continues at coordinate 394,636,897 of NC_060138.1, read as the reverse complement.
CACGCTGTATGTGAAATGGACGTAGCAATTGCTCTCGAAGGACTGTTCTTACATTCGTCTGATTCGTCCCCATGTGACGTGCAATTGCACGAGTGCTGATTGAAGGATCCCGCTCCACATGCTGCAAGACAGCTTCCTCAAATTGCAGCGTTCTTACCGTGCGACGGCGTCCCTGTCCAGGTAATCTGCTAAATGACCCGGTCTCACGCAGACGTTGATACACAGCAGCAAAGGTCGTATCATGCGGGATACGGCGATTAGGGTATTGTTGTTGATAAACTCGCTGTGCAGCTCGTCCGTTGTGGTGCGCTATGTAGTACGCACCAACCATATCAGTGTACTCACTCCAGGTGTATCGCTCCATTAGTAAACAGAGACAATGCATTACTACACTGGTGGACAGCAGTCGCCTACAACCGAAGAGCGTAATACGCCCTCTAACTACTGAAGATCGTAATACGGCCTCCATCAACTGAAGAGCGTAATACGGCCTCCAACGGTTTAAATCAGTGGTCTCCAAACTTTTTAGTCCGCGGGCCACATTGACTCATCCACGAAGTTATAAGGGCCAAGATCTACCTAGTGGGATTAAAGCACCCAAGCACTCCATGACCACCGTAATGTACGGATAAAGGAAAGATGAAATCGCAAAAATCTAAGGTTGTGGGAATAGCTAGCGCTGAAACGAACTACGATTTTTATTTAATTACATAATTTTGATTGGTGGACGTACCTGACCGAAATTATGGCGTATTTTATTCTGGCGAATCTCACCGACAAAAAATATGTCACTGCACATTCTTCACGAAAGCGTCCTGCAAAGTTAAGGAAATCTCAAAATCATTGTTAGCAGACTATTACTGCAAGACGTAACAGAGGTAGAGTATGTGAACGCATTGTTATTTCAAGCGGCGCAACAATAAGTTTAGCTATGTAGTCCTGTAGCGAATAGCTGAGCCAATGTCGCGGTGTATTGGTCGCGATAGGCCTCGAAACTCAATTGTTGGCTGTATAGGTACCACCTCAAATATTTGACGGGCCGGATACCGGGGATGTCCGGCCAGCTAACGCGGGCCGGTTTGCCGGCCCTCGCGGGCCTGTTTCGGCTCGCGAGCCGTAGTTTGGAGACCCCTGGTTTAAATAATCCTCGTAGGAAAAAATGACATTAGGGAAAAATATTTGTTTTGATGTCCCCTACAACCTCCCAAGGTTTGTCGGTTTAAATACTTTTCACCCTGTAGGTCCCTCGCTCGTGAGCAATCATAAGTGCCCTCTAGCGCAACGCACAACAGCGAACCGGTGATGAAAACTCGCTGGACGATTAATCGATATCAAACACCGTTGTTTTATTAATGCCAATAAAAACAAGCTCCAACTCTTACATAAAAATTACCCTTATCTCTGTTTATAATAGTGTCAGACAGCTGGATTTCAATAGTTATTTTCACTACACAGACGCATGGGCAACCACTTGCCTCTCATCAAACAACACCGTACTTTACACAGAACCTCCATTAGTTATAAAATAAAAGGAACAGCACTATAGTACACGTGCGACTACGTTCAGTGGTAGCCAGCATTTTACGGAACTCGCTGTGTGTCTAAAAGAATTCTTGGATGATGTGTAGGAGGGGAGGGAGGTGGGATACGGAGAGGGTAGGCTACTAATATTGTACGGTATTGAAGTACACCAAAAGATATTGTCTAGTAAAAGTGATCCAGTTAACGTAAAAACTCAAAAGCTATTTGTAAAAGCACCTGATTTTTAATAAATGATACGCCTTGTTAAAATTCGTAATTAAATCAGGAGAACGAGTACACGCAATTTTCAATAGAGAGCGTCTGAGGTGTGTGTTTCTGCTTTCGTGCATTGAGCTCAGTCTTACTACGGGTGCGTTGCTACTGCGCCCTCAAGTGTGTTGGGCTGCAAAGGTCGTCTTCCTCCGAATGGGGCTGTAGCAGACATGGAGATTTGCTGCTAACTGAGTTGTCTAAATATTTTATTTATTTTTGGCGTTCGGAAGTAAAGGCCATACAGCCAACAGTAATTACGAAAATGTCGTATTAAAATAATTGTAGCGTCCACTTGAAGATGGCGGCCAGTGGACCACCTAAATCTTGTGTCAAGATGACGTTATGTTCCACCTGGAGACTCGATATGAATATCATCAAGGTTAACGTTATTTCGCTCATGAAAATGTTTTTGGGCTGCAGGTTTCATGTCGAGCGCGCGCTCCCGTCAATTGCGGACAATAGACTCCCTCTGTGCACGCTAGTGCATTCGCTGTTTTGTCCGGCTGCGAATTCGGACGGTGTTGTGCAGGCAGGTTTTCCGCAAGTACGCAGCGGCGCACCTCGTAACCTATCTGCGTCGGCTGCGAGACTCATCGGCGTCTCCCCAAGTGTCGGCCAAGATTGCCTGCCGGCTCAACAGCGTTCACGAGCAATTTCTTGAACTATGTCGCAAGCAGGCGCACAGCCAGAAGTCTTCCACACAAAGACTAACGCATAACAGTTAGAAGTGAAGTATCACAGTGTTGGAGAACCTTTACAGAGATTTCATAGCATTCGATTGGACGGCGTGTCGTTTTTGTTCCGCCACACAAGCTATTGCAGGTTGCCTAAATAACGGCTCCCAAGGGCAAAAAGATTTGATGCTAAGTATTTGTACAATTATTGGCTAAAATAAAAAACTTAAAATGATGGCAAACTCTACTAAGATGTAAAATCTTCTGGTAAAGGCTTAACACAGTACACTGTGTATATATCTTGATGAGCTTAACTCGACGGCGCGCAAATTACCCACTATGTATTCATTCAGTATTTAAGAATGAGGACGCTTAACCGACTTCTGATAAACATTACGAACTTTTTTCTCGCTGACACTGCGGCGCGACACACACACACACACACACACACACACACACACACACACACACAATAATGAGAGACAAGTTTATCGCTTACTACATTTTCGCTGTTCATTGGGTAAAACTACAGCATCAAGCATGACGTTTGTTTATTACTTCTTTACTACTAACTCTGTACGCAACACATTTTGCAAACACTGCCCGCAATTGTACTTCCCAAATTGTCATTTTACGACACACAGTCCGGGAGATACATCATGAACATTGAGATGCGTGAAAAACGTCCGTGGCTTCAGGCATAAAGGTTTTACATGTTTTAACACAAATATTTAATACAGTAACTCATATGTAAAGAAATCAGACGTGTTTTATACATGAGAGCTCGATTCTTTAAAGAATCAGGGTCAAAAGTGGATGTGGACTGTGTGTTACTGGGATCCAACTAAAGGCCGATCGAAAGATTTGTGCCGGCAAGTGTGGTCGAGCGGTTCTAGGCGCTACAGTCTGGAACCGCGCGACCGCTACGGTCGCAGGTTCGAATCCTGCCTCGGGCATGGATGTGTGTGAAGTCCTTAAGTTGGTTAGGTTTAAGTAGCTCTAAGTTCTAGGGGACTGATAACCTCCGCTCAGAGCCATTTGAACCATTTTTAAAGATTTATAAACTACGTCCTTCCTGGGCTGTCCACATCTCCTTAGTAATTTTCCAATTAACCTCACTTCGATTCCTTTTATGTGGACGTTGAACTTCAAATCGCTCCATACACATACTCCCACATTCTGAAGATGTCACTATATCCAGATAACTATCTCTTGAAGCAGGCACAGATGACTTTTCGCACCAACCAACCAGCTACACTGAAGAGCTAAAGAAACTGGTACTCTTGCCCAATATCGTGTAGACCCCCACGAGCACGCAGAAGTGCCGCTACACGACATGGCGTGGATTCGACTAATGTCTCAAGTAGTGCTGGAGGGAACTGACACCATGAGTCCTGCAAGGCTGTCCATAAATCCGTACGAGTACGACGGGGTGGAGATGTGTTCTGAACAGCACGTTGCAGGGCATCCCAGGTCTGCTCAACAATGTTCTTGTTTGGTGGTCAGCGGAAGTGTAGTGTCAAAAGTGTGTTTCTGGAGCCACTCAGTAGCGGTTCTGGACGTGTGGTGTCGCATTGTCCTGCTGGAATTGCCCAGTCGGTCGGAATGCACATTGGACATGAATGGATGCAGGTTATCAGACAGGATGCTTACGTACGTGTCACCTGTCAAAGTCATATCTAGATGTATCAGGGCCCCACATCACACCAACTGTGCATGCACCAAACTATTACAGGAGCCTACACCAGATTGAACAGTCCCCTACTGAAATGCGGGATCCATGGATTCATGAGGTCGTCTCTGTACCCATACACATCTACCCGCTCAATACAATTTGAAATGAGACTTGTCCGACCAGGCAACATGCTTTCGGTCATCAACAGTCCAATGTCGGTGTTGACTGGCCCAGGCTAGGCGTAAAGCTTCGTGTCATGTAGTCATCAAGGTTACACGAGCGGGCCTTCGGCTCCGAAAGCCCCTATTGAAGATGTTTCGTTGAATGGTTCGCATGCTGACACTTGTTGATGGCCCAGCTCTGAAATGTGCAGCAGTTTGCGGAAGTGTTGCACTTTTGTCACGTTGAACGATTCTCTTCAGTCGTCATTGGTCCCGTTCTTGCACGATCGTCTTCCGCCCGCAGCGATGTTGGAGAAACGACGTTTTACCGGATTCCGGATATTCACGGTACACTCGTGAAACGGTCGTACGGGAAAATCCCCACTTCATCGCTCGTGCGCCGACTCTAACATCACGTTCAAACTTGCTTAAATCGTGACAACCTGCCATTGTAGCTACAGTAACCGATCTAACAACTGCGGCCATACATTTGTCTTATACAGGCGTTGCCAACCGGAGCGCCATATTCTGCCTGTTTACATATCTCCGTATATGAATACGCATGCCTATACCAGTTTCTTTGGCGCTTCATTGTAATTATTTTGCAGCGTAGAGTGCTCTGTTTTGATGCTTCCTAGAAACTTTGTGCATGACCAGGACTCGAATCTGGGATCTTTGCCTATGGCGGGTAAGTGCTCTACTGACGGAGCTATCCAAGCACGACTCACGACACATGCTCACAGATTTATTTCCGGCAGTATCTCTCACCTTCCAGACTTCACAGAGGTTGTCCTTCGTATTTTCATTAGAGCATTATCCTCGAAACGCAAGATTCCGGTTTCAAGTCCCGTTCCGGCAAACAGTTTTAATCCGACAGCCAGTTTCAAAACAGCGCACTTTCCGCTGCATGGTGAAAATTCATTCTGGAAACAATCCCCTATGCTGTGGCTAAGCCATTTGTCCGCACTATCCTTTCTAGCGGGAATGCTAGTCTCGTAAGATATGCAGGAGAATTTCTGTGTAGTTTGAAAGGTAGGAGACAAGGTAGTGGCGATAGTAAAGCTGTGAGGGCAGGTGATAAGTCTCGGGTGGATCACTCACTCGACGAGAGCACAAAACATCAATATCTTACGAAAAAAAGAGGCACTCACATGTCTTAGCAAGGACTCGAAGCCGGCCGAAGTGGCCGAGCGGTTCTAGGCGCTACAGTCTGGACCCCCACGACCGCTACGGTCGCAGGTTCGAATCCTGCTTCGGGCATGGATGTGTGTGATGTCCTTAGGTTAGTTAGGTTTAAGTAGTTCTAAGTTCTAGGGGACTGATGACCACAGCAGTTAAGTCCCATAGTGCTCAGAGCCATTTGAACCATTTTTGAACCAAGGACTCGAAGCACCTGAAGCATTCATTTCCGCCAGTTCGTTCGTAATCTCAAATACTCAGTTCATGACAGTCTAGCGTCCATGTAAGTTTGGGCAGCCTATACATTAAATTACTCCACCAGGTTACAAAAAAGACAAAAGACTTACAGGAAAAACCGTTTATATGTACGAAGACAGATTTGAGAGAAAGCTGTGTCACAGAACAACAGGTGTTCGAGGAACCAAAGCAGTGATTAAGGAGTAATGATAGATGAAAAGAAAGACAGAGACAGCAATAAACTAAAGTAATCCAAGTCGTCTTCAGGCCAACACCAGTCAGGAAAAGAATGAAATGTGTTATATCACAAGTGGAATTCGAAAAGTAGTTTACACGTTATTATCAGAGAAGAAGTAATGTTTATTGAATTCTGCACTGTACTTCAATGTGACACACGTGGCACTATTTTTCAATGTAGTCACCAAGTCTCCGTAAAGATTGCTCCAACAGTCGTAAATTCCTCGAGGATAGATATCCACTACTTGGTCACGGAGCCATTCGAGAACTGCTGTGTGAACGTTCTCACAGTTGGAGAATATCTTTGCCCCAGATGCTCTTTCGGCTTGCCGAAAAGAGGGAAATCACGTGGTGCTAAATTTACACTTCCGGATCAGCGTCACCCATGTCTGTGCGGCGACCAATGTCAAATTGTTGGCGCATTTTTAATATATGACACTATTTGGTCGATATACAGCCAGAATTTCACGGTGAATCTGTGTGTAGTTTAGACTTTTTGTCCACAAGAAATGTACTGCCCCGCGGCCTTTAACATTGGTCTAGGATTCCAGTACCCGCACCATTGCAGTCGCATGCTGTGATGCACCTGCTATCCAAAACGCAGCAGAACCGTGTCTGCAAGAAACTCTAAACATGTTTTCTCTTCTGACAATGCGTAACTCCCGTTGCGCAGTGGTCTTAACGCCAGACGGAGTGTGTAACTTTCTTTCTGAAGTCACTACGTAAATTTAGTCTGCATTGAGTAAGAACTCATGTAAACTGAGTGCGTTGTTGAATGATAAAACACTTCTTGATCGCCAAAATTATTTTGTCGCCTCATGTAGCGTTTTGGAAGAGTCCCAACGTCAGACCTGAGGCGTAAAACACAAGTTTCGTATAGCCTTTAAGACAAAAAAAGGACACACCACGAAGGGATGGGGCGAAAATCGGTAGATGTGATGTACATAATTATGCAAACAAATAACAAGTTTTTTAAATAAAGAATGATTATTTCAAGAGACTCCCGTCGGAGGTTCGAGTATTCCCTCGGGCATGGTTGTGTGTGTTGTCCATAGCGTAAGATAGTTTAAGTTAGATTAAGTAGTGCGTAAACTTAGGGACCGATGACTTCAGCAGTTACGTCCCGTAAGACCTTACCACAAATTTCCTATTCAAGAGAGCTAGCTTCACAAATTGAGCAAGTCAATAACTCGCAGGTCCACCTAGCCCTTACGCAAACAGTTATTCGGCCTTGCATTGATTTAGAAAGCTGTTGGATGTCCTTCTGAGAGCTATCGTACCACATTCTGTCAAACAGGCGCATTGAGACGTCGAAATCCCGAGCTGGTTGTAGGGCCATGCCCATAATGCCCCAAATATTCTCATTATGAGGGAGATCGGTTGACCTTGATGGCCAAGGTAGAGTTTGGCAGTCATGAAGACGAGCAGTGGAAACTATCGTCGTGTGCTGATGGGCATTATCTTGATTAAATGTAAGTCCAGGATGGCTTGCCGAGAAGAGCAACAAAATAGGACGTAGAATATTGTCGACATACCGCTGTGCTGTAAGGGTGTCGCAGATGACAACCAAAGTGGTTCATCTATGAAAAGAAACGGCACTCCAGACCTTCACTCCTGGTTGTCGGGCAGTTTGGCAGGCAACACTCAGGTCGGTATACCACCGCTGTCCAGGACGTTCCCACGCGTCTTCGGCGTGGAATCTCACTCACTGGAGAAGAATTGTCGTCAGTGGTGAGACCTGCTTTGAACTGGACCTCAGTGACCAGCTTAGACATGTTTGGAGACGCCGCCAAGAACGGTAGGTACCAATGTGCCGCCCGCATTTGGCCTGACAACCATATAGTGATGGTCTGGAGTGCCATTTCGTTTTATAACAGGGCCCCTCTGGATGTCATCCGCGACGATATTCTATGCTCCATTTTGTTGCATATCAAGCCGTCGTGGGCTTCCATTTCATCGTCCGCACACGATGACTGCTCGTCTTCATAATTGTCAAGCCCTACCTTGGCTACCAACATCGCCAGATCTCTCCCCAGTTGAGCATATTTGGAGTTTTATGAGCAGGGTCCTCCAATTAGCTCTGGATTTTGACGATCTGACGCTCCAAAAGGGAGAATTTGGCACGATACCCCTCAGGGGGACATTCCACAACTCTATCAATCAATGCCAAGCCGAGTATCTGCTTGCACAAGGGCGAGAGGTGGACCAATGCGTTACTGACTTGCTCAATTTGCGAATAAATCATCCAATTTTTTCTGAAATTATAACCAATTTCTTTCTGTCATGTACATCACATCTACCGATTTCCGTCAAATTCAGATAATTCCTTTGTGGTGCGTCGTTTTATATTTTTGTAGTGTATTTTATCCGTGCTGTCTGAGGCGTTCGCGCGGCTCCCCCAGTCAGAGGCTCGAGTCCTCCCTCGGGAATGGGTGTGTGTATTGTCCTTAGCGTAAGTTAAAGTTAGATTAAGTAGTGGTTAAGCTTAGGGACCGATGACCTCATCAGTTTGGTCCCATAAGATCTTACCACAAATAAAAAATAAAGTTTATTACATGTCACAGATCTGATGAAGGGTTCTTCCGAAATCGGCCTGAGGTGATAAATAAAATAATTTTCGCGATCAAGACAAGTGCTTTACCACTTATTGGCAATATAGCCGCATGTCTCCTAAGAGGCTTTATCTCTAAAATGTGTAAGTTGCGTTAGACTTCCAGGATAGCAGTTACGACTTGCCCCTACTCCGGGAAGCGCGTCGCTAAATACATCGCAAAGACGGCACGTGTCCTCGGGCAGACGGTGAATGTACACAGTTGGCAGAAGCTGGCGCCGCGCGGTGTTGAAATAACTGCAGCAACAGGTGCTTGTCCCAGCAGCTACTGCTCCCAGATGCTGCGTCCGCAGCGGACCGCGTCCGCGCGGCGTCTGACGTCAGAGGGTGTCGCGTGCGTGGCCATTTCCGGGCTATTCTAGGAGCGCGCTCTGCATCCCGGCAAGTCTTTGAATCTCGTATCTTCATACGAACTGTGTTTACAAAAATAATCCGCAACCTAATAACAGCACGCATTTTTCATTTAATTACATCGTAATGATTCGTGAATAAACTACTTTCGTAAATCTGACTACCTTTTCAAATTGACTGACAGCAATGAAAGTTTCACGGTGTCGCATTTACGCAGTCTTCCTTATTAGCGGCAATTTAAAATTGTGGAATTATGATCAAGATAAATGGCAGAAAAATAAAAATTTTCACCGCGATCACGGCCGGCCGTTGTGGCCGAGCGGTTCTAAGCGCTTCAGTCCGGAACATCGCTGCTGATGCGGTCGCAGGTTCGAATCCTGCCTCGGGGATGGATGTGTGTGATGTCCTTAGATTAGTTAGGTTTAAGTAGTTCCAAGTCTAGGAGACTGATGACTTCAGATGTTAAGTTCTATAGTGCTTAGAGCCATTTGAAACACGATCACGCCAAATAATTGTTGTCTCAGAAGCAAAACTGAAAAGTATGAAGAAAATGATCGGTTAGCGGGGGAACATTAATTAGCATGACTTCTTCCGTGTATCTCTGTTCGTTACGAAGATATGAGCAGCAATACCGGTACGCCTTTTTTAAACAGTAGGCTATGTTTTTTTTTTTTTAATTCGGTAATGCCCATCTGTTGAAAAGCTGTATCACACTGCTGTACCATTCACGTTAACTGGCCATTGTTAAAAAAAATCTTATCACAAAAGTGGCTTTGACTTCCCGTAGTAGCACACAGTGCATGTAACCAGGGTAACTTGAGTCGTCCACTTCCTGGAGCTGACAATAAACAAATGGAAACGCAGAAAATGCTGAAGTGACGAGACGTCTCGAGTTGGTCGAGACAGTTCCGATTTTTGGAGTCCAGTCCCGTCGCCCTCATTTGGTTCTGTCGGGATGCGTAAATATTCTGATTTTGAGAAATCAGATCAAATTCTCGGCAATGTGTAAATTCAACTCACGGCTTTTTATATCTCTAGCATTGTAAAAGTGTTTCTGCTACATTCCAATATCGTATCCCTAATGTAACATACCATGACACGCCGTATTATGAACTGCGTTCACACGGTCTACGTGATGCTACGTTAGTGTTGGAGATCTTCAGTAATACTTGCGCTGGAGTGGATACTTCTGACAAGGGAACCTCCCCATCGCACGCCCCTCAGATTTAGTTATAAGTTGGCACAGTGGATAGTCCTTGAAAAACTGAACACAGATCAATCGAGAAAACGGGAAGAAGTTGTGTGGAACTATGAAAAAAATAAGAAAAATGTACAAACTGAGTAATCCATGTAAAGACAGGCAACATCATGGATAGTGTGAGCGCAGGAGCGCCGCGGTCCCGCGGTTAGCGTGAGCAGCTGCGGAACGAGAGGTCCTTGGTTCAAGTCTTCCCTCGAGTGAAAAGTTTAATTTTTTATTTTCAGACAATTATTATCTGTCCGTCCTTTCGTCCGATGCGAGGTAACGCTACATCTAAACAAACATCGAAACAAAACATATGTTTTGACAGAGCACAGGGAAAACTGTGCGACTGTGAAACTTTTGCATTTATTTGTTGCAGTTTATGTGACAAACTCTTGTGTTTTCATCGCTTTTTTGGGTGTGATTATCACATCCACAAGAAAACCTAAATCGGGCAAGGTAGAAAAATCTTTTTACCCATTCGCCAAGTGTACAAGTTAGGTGGGTCCACAACATATTCCTATCATGTGACACAGTGTCGTATAGAATGTATCAAACGTGTTTTCTTGTGGAGGAATCGGTTGACCTATGACAATGCGATCAAATGTTTTCGGTTCCCATTGGAGAGGCACGTCCCTTGGTCTACTAATCGCACGGTTTTGCGGTGCGGTCGCAAAACACAGACACTAAACTTATTACAGTGAACAGAGACGTCAATGAACGAACAGACAGATCATAACTTTGCGGAAAAAAAGAAAGTAAACTCCTCACTCGAGGAAGACTTGAACCAAGGACCTCTCGTTCCGCAGCTGCTCACGCTAACCACGAGACCACGGCGCTCGTGCGCTTAGAGAATCCTTGATGCTGTCTATCTTCGCATGGACTACTCAGTTTGAATATTTTACTTTTTTTTCATAGTTCCACACAACTGCTTCCTGTTTTCTCGATTGATCTGTGTTCAGTTTTTCAAGGCCTATCCACTGTGCCAACTTATAACTAAATCTGAGGAGGGGTGCGAAGGGGAGGTTCCCTCGTGAGCTGCATTTGCTAGCGAGAACTCAAATGATTTCATGCGTATTTCGTTGGTTGGTTACTGTAGGACCTGTAGCACAGCTAATAGGTTCTTTATTCACTTTGTTTGGACTGTAACCAACTCCGCAATGCTCAAACGGCACTACATTTTCAGTTCGAAATTTCAGGAGAGCTAAGTAAAGTATTCATATTCCAGTGTCGTAAACGATATAACTCTGTTTTTAATTGCATAAAATTTCACCAAACCAATTGTCATACATCATATAATCTATTTATTTTTAAAAAAGGTATCCACTGACGATAGAGAGTGTTGAATTATATGACTTCTTAAATTTAAAGGGAAGCAAACGTTTGCTGACTCAAACTCATACAACACAGAAGTGTGCAGGTATGAACAACTGGGTGTTAAAAGCTGTGTGTAGTAGTTTACTAACTTTGTAGATTCAAGTGTATTATAAGTTATACAGTAAGTAGTAATGTGCCTAAGTTTCAAATTATGCTTGTTGTATTATCATTTGGTACCTGCTAATCATTTCGTTGTAAGCTTTAATAAAGAATAACTATTGTGCATTCCGAGTAGTGGGCAGTTATAAAAATAGTCCCAGCTACGACTTCCAGAAACATGGTCACCTTTAAAAATACGCACTGGTCATTACTGCTCTGCTAACTTGCATTGTCTATGGATGAGTAATATCTCTGCCTTCTCTTCGTTGGCGCGTGCGGTAGCTGCAGGTCTAAGGCGCCTTGTCACGGTTCGGACGGCCCTCCCCTTTGGGCGTGTGTGGGGGGGGGGGGGCGCGAGCGCGCGTAAGTTGCGATGACCTCAGCAATTTGGTCCAATAGGGTCTTACACAAAACAGTCCCAAAAAAAAAAGACAAAAGCGTATGAATTTCAAAGTATTTGAAATTTTGCATTTTTTCGTAAAAATGTCGAAATATTTGTAAGCAAATAGTACACCCTGGAAAGTAAAAATAGCTCACGAGTACAACATCCAACATTCCAGAGAGGATGTACAAGAAATGCCAACATCGTAACCAAAACCAGTGCGCGGTCCTATCGCGGATAGAGGCAACGTAAGCGCGGCCGGACAACTCTGACAGAATCTGATGAACGTGGGTCAAAGAAGAAAGACTAAGGTCTAACATCCTATCGACCATGAGATCATTAGAGACGAAGTACACGCTCGGATAGAGGAAGTAAATTAGCTGGGTGCTTTTCAAAAGAACCAAACCGGCCTTTGCGTTAAGCGATTAGGTAAATTACGAGAAAGCTCAATCAGGATGGCAGGCCGGGAATCTGAATTGCCATCCTCTCGAATGCGAGTCTAATGTCTTACCACTGCGCCATCTCTCTCAAATAAGAGTGGAGATTTTGCTGCTAATAAAATGGAGAGTGCAGTCAAGATAATTCTAGGGCCATTGAACACCCTCGGTGTACCTGACACAGTGCTGGCGACTATGGATGTAATTTTCGTTCCGCCTAGCGTTAGGTTTAACATACTATGCATTAGTCAAACAGCCTGTCTTGCCAAGTTAACAAACTGAGTGATGACCCCTGCATTTAAGAATTATCTTTTAATTTTTGTTATTTCATTTCTGCCGCATACGTTTACAAACCAATTAGTTTTTAAAGCGGACAATAGGCTATATCTACATCTGTATCAGTACTTATAGACTGCTGTGCACTTCTTCGAAGAGGGTAGCCGCCACTGTAACACGTATTAGGGTTTCTTCCTGCTCCTTTCACGTACCAAGCACGGTAAGATTGACGGGTTAATGTCTCTGTTGCTTAGGGAGTGATAAGTAGGGGGTCTCTAGTATATTCCTAGAGTCATTACTGAATACTACTTCTTGAAACTTTGCAAGTAGGTTTTCACGGGATAGCTGGCGTCCGTCTTGAAGTGTGTCCCAGTTCACAATTTTCAACTTTTCTGCGACGCTCTCCTGTGAGTCAAACAACAATGGTTTCCCCTAATAGGTTCATTTGACATGGGTCCCGCACGGTATAGAATTATTCTACAATGGGTCATCCGAGTGTTTTGTAATAAATCTGCTTTGTAGACTGCATTTTCCTAATATGCTGCCAATGAAAAATGGTTCAAATGGCTCTGAGCACTATGGGACTTAACAGCTGTGGTCATCAGTCCCGTAGAACTTAGAGCTACTTAAACCTAACTAACCTAAGGACATCACACACATCCTTGCCCGAGGCAGGATTCGAACCTGCGACCGTAGCAGTCGCGCGGTTCCGGACTGCGCGCCTAGAACCGCGAGACCACCGCGGCCGCTGCCAATGAAACGATGTCTGCCATTCGCTTGATATAGGTATGTCTGAGTCTGCCCCATCATTCCAGTTCATATTTTCACAGATTGTTACATCCAGATAGACTGCACACAAAATAACTTGGCCCGTACCTGCGCAGGCGTAGCAGTAGAGTCGGGGGCAACGGTAGTGATGGGGGGCAGCCATGGTGAACTTACACTGTGTGGTAGTGAAGATGCAGTTCAACTGCTGGAGCCTATGCGCAAACACATGATAAGTTGTAAGCTATTAACAGATTGTGTCAATGCAACCAGTAATTTGATAAATATAGAAATATAGACTTTGAGAGTCAAGTTTTGCACTAGTTTACAGAGAAAGAAATAGTCACATACACGAAACATTAATCAAAGCAAAACAAGTCCAAGCACACACTACCACAATTAGTCTCATAAAAGAAAAAGGGGAGTAAATAATCTACACCTGCAACCACTACACTCTGCAAACCACTGTGACGTGCATGGCAGAGAGTATGTCCCACTGTACTAGTTAATAAGGTTTCTTCCCATTCAGTTCACGTTGGAGTACGGGAAGAACGATTGTTTAAGTGTGTCTGCGCATGCTGTAATTAATGTAATCTTATCCTCACAATCTTCTAGTATATTCGCAGAATCGGCATTTGAAGCCGGTTCTAGGACAGTTTACATTTATCTTCGAGCGAGAGTCTGCCAGATCCGTTTTACAGCATCTCTGTGACACTCTCACACGGATCAAACCAACCTTGTGATCATTTGTGCTGCCCTCCTCTGTGTATGTTCAATATCCATTGTTAAGTTATACTTCGTATGGGTCCCACACACTTGGGCAGTATTCCAGAATCTGTCGCACTAGTGATTTGTAAGAAGTCTCCTTTGTAGACGGATGGCATTTTCGCTGTATTCTACAAATAACCGAAGTCTGCCACTAATTTAACCACACTAAGCCCATATGACCGTTCTATTTCACATCCCTACAAAGTGTTACACCCAGGGTAGACGCTTCCAACAGTGACTCATTGATATTATAGTCATAGGATACTACGTTTTGACGTTTGCGTAGTGCACAGTTTTACATTTCTAAGTACTTAAATCAAGTTACTAACTTTGCAGCACTTTGAAATATTATCAAGATCTGCAGCATGTTTCAGATAATACTGTATTATAGATAACTGCATCATTTGCAGAATGTCTGAGGTTACTATTAATATTGTTTGCAAGGTCATTAATAAACATAAAGAACATCAAGTGTCCAAACACACTTGCCATGGGCACACTCAAAGTTAATTCCACATTCGACGATGACTCAACAGCATGATATGTGGCATAGTAGACAAAGTCGCTTACCAGGTTACTGAAAACGTAAAACGAAGAACATGCGTGATGTGGAAATTATATGTCAGTCTCCTGACAACCTGTCAGTCAATATTATCTAAATACATAAGTTTATTATTCTTTTTCAGCGTCTTTCCTGAAGTAATGAACCCTTTGGAAGCAGTTGTAACCAGGTTTTCTTTATCCTCCTCTATTCTTCCCAGTGTGCGATTGGAATAGGTAAGGGCTAACGCATTAATGAGATTTTTCCTTCCATGTTTGCCTGTTCCGACATGTTTAATGGAATTTGATATGATAAAACGTGTCTCATTGTGAAGAACTTTCTCTGCTCCTAAGGGGAGCGCGAAGACTTGGGTGCAATGCTGTGTGGCGGAGACACAGCACAGAGAACGCTCAAAGTGCAAACATTGGAAGACAATAGTCAATTGAGGCCCCGCCGAGCTTAACAGGTAAGGACTCGACAAGCTCTCAGTGCCTGAATGCGTTTCTGCACTGCGACCGCGTTATTTTGCACTAGCTCTGTTCGCATCATTTAACGGATTCCAACTGTGACTCATTGGCATTTCAGTCATAGGATAATGCGTTTTTTTTTTATATTTTGTGATGTGCAGCAATACAAAATTACGCACATGTATGGCAAGTTGCCAATCTTTACACCATTTCGAAGTCTTGATCTGAATATCTGCGCAGATTGCATTACCTGCCAAGAGTCTGAAACGACAATTGATATTGTCTTCCAAATCATTAATATTCACTATGTGATCAAAAGTATCCGGACACCCCAAAAACACACGTTTTTCATATTAGGTGCATTGTGCTGCCACCTACTGCCAGGCACTCCGTATCAGTGACCTCAGTAGTCATTAGACATAGTGAGAGAGCAGAATGTCTGTTGACTGACAGAGACCGCCGACAGTTGAAGAGGGTCGTAATGTATAATAAGCAGACATCTATTCAGACCATCACACAGGAATTCCAAACTGCGTCAGGATCCACTGCAAGTACTATGACAGTTACGCGGGAGGAGACAAAACTTGGATTTCATGGTCGCTGCTCATAAGCCACGTATCATGCCGGTAAATGCCAAACGACGTCTCGCTTGGTGTAAGGCGCGTCAACATTCGACGGTTGAACAGTGGAAAAATGCGTGTAATGACGAATCACGGTACACAATGTGGCGATCCGATGGCAGGATGTAGGTGTGGCGAATGCCCGGTGAAAGTCATCTGCCAGCGTGTCTAGTGCTAACAGTAAAATTCGGAGACAGTGATGTTACGGTGTGGTCGTGTTTTTCATGGACGGGGCTTGCACCCCTTGTTTTGCGTGGCTCTATCACAGCACAGGCCTACACTGATGTCTTAAGCACCTTCTTGCTTCCCACTGGTGAAGAGCAATTCGGGAATGGCGATTGCATCTTTCAACACGATCGAAAACCTGTTCATAATGCATGGCCTGTGGCAGAGTGGTTACTTCGTGCCAGGTCTCACAGATCGACATCGATACCTCTCCTCAGGGCAGCACTCCGTGAAGAATGGGCTGCCATTCCCCAAGAAATCTTCCAGCACCTGAGTGAACGTGTGCCTGCGAGATGAGTGAACGTGTGTCTGCGAGAGTGGAAGCTGTCATCAAGGCTAAAGGTAGGCCAATACTATGTTGAATTCCAGCATTACCAACGGAGGGCGCCACGAACTATTAAGTCATTTTTAGCCAGGTGTCCGGATACTTTTGACCACATAGTGTCGGTCCTTAATATACACCATCAATAACCAGGGTCCCAGTACAGTTCCCTGCGGAGATTTGACTAAAATTATAATTAATGATCGACAGAATCGATGTATGTATTGCAAGGCTCCGTTTCAGTTAATATCACGCTGCGGCCGCAGTTTGCTCTAAGATCAACTTTGTACATAGTCTGCTACCGTGGCAGTGGGCGAGATGTGTACGGCGGCTTAGGCGGTTTTTAATCGCATGCGCTCCCTGCAGGCCCGAGTGGAAACGTAGCCGCGGGCTCTGCGGAGAAATCAGCACTGCGGACGTTCACTCCGCGGGCTGTGCCGGCCACGGGAAACACCGTGCGTGCCGCCTGGCCCTGTTGGTTCGTGCACTGCCTCAGAACACACTTCGTTATTGTTCGTTTGTAAAGGATTTTTGAAAGGTAATGCATTCACTTCGGTCCAACGTAACTGGCGCTGTCTGTATGTTGCTAAAAAATCGTATATATGTACAAGGAGTGGATAAAAATATAGAAACACCGCAAGAATTGCACGCTTGAACATAAATGCAGACGGTAGCCAAGGCTGCAGGTTCCGCTGTTTTATTTGACCACTATAACCATCTGTACAATGTCCGCATTATATTGCAAGTATCATTCGTGTTAGAACACTCTTCTGCGCAGGCGTGAGTGCATTATTTTGGAGCGCAGTGCATTCGAACGTGGGCAAATTCGTATGGTGGGGGCTTCTGTACTCAAGGTAGCTGATGTTTGGTGTTTCAACAGACACCGTATCGAAAACCATCATCCGCTAAGTGATAACGCGGACGGAATTGTGTGTTGACAGCGTGCCAGACGGGCATTGAAGAGGATTGAGACGAAAAATAGGAAGACAGCGGCAAAATTCACTTCAGAACTGAATGTCGCACTTGCGAACCTTGTCAGGAACAAAACAACACAAAGGGAGCTCCATAAAGTTGGAATGGCAAGGCGACCTGGAATTCCAGAACCACTCATCAGTGACACAAATACCTGTAACACTCAAACGTAGTGCCGAATTATCAAACCTTGACTGTGGAGCAATGAACGACGTAATTTTGTCGGATGAATCTTGTTGCACACCGTTTCCAACATCTAGCCCAATGTTCCTTCCCTATGAACTATGGACCTTGCCGTTGGTGGGGAGGCTTGCGTGCCTCAGCGATGCAGATGGACGTACCGTAGGTGCAACCAAAACGGAGGGGTATCTGTTGAGAGGCCAGACAAACGTGTGGTTCCTGAAGAGGGGCAGCAACCTTTTCAGTAGTTGCAGGGGCAACAGTCTGGATGATTGACTGACCTGGCCTTGCAACATTAACCAAAACGGCCTTGCTGTGCTGGTACTGCGAACGGCTGAAAGCAAGGGGAAACTACGGCCGTAATTTTTCCCGAGCGCATGCAGCTTTATTGTATGGATAAATGATGATGGCGTCCTCTTGGGTAAAATATTCCGGAGGTAAAATAGTCCCCCATTCGGATCTCCGGGCGGGGACTACTCAAGAGGACGTTGTTATCAGGTCTATGTTGGTTCGCCGATGACATTGTAATTCTGTCAGACAGCAAAGGACTTGGAAGAGCAGTTGAACGGAATGGACAGTGTCTTGAAAGGAGGATATAAGATGAACATCAACAAATGAAAAACCTGGATAATGGAAAGTAGTCGAATTAAATCGGGTGATGCTGAGGGAATTAGATTAGGAAATGAGACACTTAAAGTAGTAAAGGAGTTTTGCTATTTGGGGAGCAAAATAACTGATGATGGTCGAAGTAGAGAAGACATAAAATGTAGACTGGAAATGGCAAGGAAAGCGTTTCTGAAGAAGAGAAATTTGTTAACATCTAGTATAGATTTGAGTGTCAGGAAGTCGTTTCTGAAAGTATTTGTATGGAGTGTAGCCATGTATGGAAGTGAAACATGGACGATAAATAGTTTGGACAAGAAGAGAATAGAAGCTTTCGAAATGTGGTGCTACAGAAGAATGCTGAAGATTAGATGGGTAGATCACATAACTAGTGATGAAGTATTGAATAGAATTGGGGAGAAGAGAAGTATGTTGCACAACTTGACAAAAAGAAGGGACCGGTTAGTAGGACATGTTCTGAGGCATCAAGGGATCACAAATTTAGCATTGGAGAGCAGCGTGAAGGGTAAAAAGCGTAGAGGGAGACCAAGAGATGAATACACTAAGCAGATTCAGAAGTATGTGGGTTGCAGTAAGCACTGGGAGATGAAGAAGCTGGCACAGGATAGGGTAGCATGGAGAGCTGCATCAAACCAGTCTCAGGACTGAAGACCACAACAACAAGAACAACAGCCCAATGTTCGGGCAAAAAGCGCGGGCCATGTCGTGGTGTTCTATGGACCTTATGATTACTATGCAAGGTCGCATTACTGCCAGTTATGAAGTGACTATTTTGCCTGCTCATGCCCATCCCCTGGGTCATAGAGTTTAATTTCACTCTTCAAAAGGCTACGCGTGTTGTCGTGCGCTCAGCAATTTTTAACTTGCGGAAAAAATTGAATAAATCGCAGCACCGTATTCGAAATGTTGAACGTTGCTTTTGTCGAATCTTCTGCGAAGGAGGCAAGTGTTCAGAAACGATACAAACTTATCCAAGAATGCCGTAAAAGACAATGAAGGTAAGTACCCTGGGCACCTCCAGCACCCAGCAAACAATGGCAATGTCGAAAACGTGGAGGGACTAATCACTTGCAGCAGTGCGTGCAGAGTTTTGAAACTACTCCTCTACCAGACCAGTATTTGAAATCAGAATCTTACCTGTCATGGACAGTGCTGTTTACAACTGAACGTCCTGGCACGACTCAGCAACCTCCTCCTCACAGCTATACTTAACCCAGTACGTGTAGGACAGAGGTACTGATGGAAGTAAAGCTGTGAGGGCAGGTCGTGAGCCGCGCCGGAATAGATCAGTTAGTAAGAAGATTGCAAACAAGAGGCTAGGTTCTGGGTTCGAGTCCCAGCCTAGCACAAAGTTTAAGAAAACAGGATTACAGACAGGTAGTCGAAACTCTTATTAGGGAGGATGCTAAAAAAGGTGCCATATCAGGACGATTTTTTAAAATGGTTTGGGAACGAAACTTGTTGCAGCAATATTCGTTTTGAAATGGTCAAATTTTCGACAATAGCCTAAGTGAAAACGCTGATTGAAGTTCATGACAATCCATAACTGCGAAAACGGGGCACAAATAAATAGGTGATACAACATGGGTGCACCTATGACGTTGAAAGTAAGATCTATCGACCCGGAGCCGAAACGGCACAAAACTTGCCAACTTCAACCGAATGTGAAAATTCTTCTTGCCATATTCTCAGATTCCAGTGGCATAGTGTGCAATGAGTTCTTTGCGACAAGGTAGGGGAGATAAACCTGCGGCAGGTGAATAGCAACCGATTATTACAAGTGTGGGCTTGCATGAAGCGACTTGATAACAGCCCAGAAGGTTAGTGAGAAGAGCCGCTAGCACTCGGCCAGAGCTCCTCGGTAAAGTTGTGTCAGAGAAAGAATCTGGCAAAAAGATTCCGTAAGGCTTAGCACATGCTGACCTGGCGTTAATTACGCCGTTTCTGGAAAAGTGACGCACTGTAGCTTTGCTAAGTATTAAACCTGACGAGTGTTTACAGGCTGTAGACGGGATGGGTGCGGCTCGCTTTAAATGCTGTGACTCAGCTAGCTGATGATATTACGTGCTCCGCCTCTACTGGCGCTGATGCAGAGGCACGGCAGCTTCATATGCGAGGCACACACAGCCTCATCAGCAGTGGCAGTAGGAAGAAACTCGCTTAGTGAAAACTTATTGCGCACAGACAGACTGGCAACCAAGCATCATACGAAGAGCTAGGTGAAAGTCACTTTTCCGGCGTCCGCAAGGTTATTACTGATTCGTTCAGTCTCACTCACACGACGTCCACAAAAAGTTACGGGCTAACTGAAAATATCTAGTTACGATAATCCTTTGGCCGCAGGCTCCCTTCCTTCGCTTACAACTCGATCCATATGTAACCTTTCTACATACACAATGATACGCCAAAGCATTGCCCACAACAACGTTGGATGCCGCCTGACAGCGTTGCGGCAAGTGACGCTCTAACAAAAGTATGTAAACCAAGCAAGCAAGCAAGCAAGCAAGCAAGATCACTCTAGCGAAGATGTGGGTTGCAAATGGGGAAATCCATTAGATAAGTGACTTTGAGAAAGGGCGATTATTATTACGCAGCGCCTATTAACGAGTATCTCGGAAATGGCGAAACTGGTCGAATGTTCACGTGCTACAGTCGTGAGCATCTATGGAAAGAGATAGGACTGTGAAACTAGGGAATTGGCGCTAAATGGTTGGACGTCCACGACTTTTCACAAAACGTGGGGTTTGGAGGCTTGTCTGCTCTGTAAAGTAGGGTAGATTGTGATTGTGGTACCTTTGCCGAAAGAGCACAATGCTCGTGCAGGCACAGGTGTTCCGGAGCACACCGTTCATAGTACATTGTTGAACATGGATCTCTGCAGCAGACCATCTCTACGTGTTCACATGTTGACCCAACGACTTCGTCCGTTACGATTGCAGTACACATAGAACTATCAGGATTCGACCGTCGACCAGTGGAAACATGTCGGCGTTTCGGGTGAATCACATTTTTGGTACACTAGGTCGATGGTCCTCTCCTCCAACGCCGTCATCGAGGTGAACGGCGGCTCGAAACTTGCATCGCGCCACGGACGCAGGCTGGTGGGAGTCGTAATGTGCTATGGTAGACATTCTCCTGCGCTTGCATGGGACCTGTGGTAGTAATCGAAGGCATCATATCAGTTGCGGACCACCTGCATCCCTTCATGCTTGATGTCTTCCCCGACAGGGGTGTCATCTTTCTGCAGCATGTCTCTGTCTCCGAACCAGAACTGTGCTACAGTGGTTTGAGGTGCATTATAGTGAACTCATGTTGGTGTCTCGGCGGCCAAATTCCCCTGATGTGCATCCTGTGGAGCACATCTGGGTCGCTATCGGGCTTCATCACAGCATACGCAAACCAGCGACGCGTTATTTACGGGAATTACATGACCTGTGCGTTGACATCTAATGCCACATACATCCACAAACGTACCAATGAACTGTTGGATACCTGATACGGATAATCAGTGAGGTAATTCGTTCCAAACAAGCTATTAAGCAGGTGGTAATAATGTTTTGATAAGTCAGTGAATCAAACTACCGCACTGAACATGACACAGCGTGGTTGGTATCAATATTAGAAACTACCTGCACCGTTCGCATAACGATCTAGAGGAAATAAATATCGTGATGTTGCTGTTAGTGGCTTGATACTATTCTCATTCATTGCATCTTTACTACGAAGCGAGTAGCGCAAAAGCTCCTCAAGCACATTGTCTGCAGAGTGTTAACTGTTTCCCACATTCTTTGTCAAAACTATATGTAAGTGAAAAGCATTTAGAATTCATCACGTTTAATACAAACAGTGAGTTTCTCAGTAATTCCGTCTCTCTTAAAGGCATTTCACGGGGCAACGCCCGTGATATCAGCATGCTGATAACTGCCGCAGTGTTGTATGAGGTGCCGCAAGTAACATGAGACCAGTAGCAGAAGTTTTCCATGCTTGTCATTGCTGTCGCAATTATTATTCGAATGCGACAGTTAAATCAAGTTATTTAAAAGCACACACAGACACAGTATCAAAATTAACTTTTCTCGATGACAGACTGTCGTTGAGACATTTATCTTGGTGGTGGAGAGAAAAGAAACGCAACAAGCCTACGACACAACAATGTGTGACATACCTACACAATTTTAACGGAATCCAATCGATTGGTAAGCACCGCATTAAAAGATAAAATTTGACCGAAACTCTCCGAGGCAGGGCACTCTTCTGGACAAAATGTTCGTAAACGACGAGAGAATTATCAGAGCACATGTCACACCAATAAGACACAATCACTGCCGCAAAATACGTATGTTCGAAAACTTTGACCAACAAAAATAAGGGTTTTTGTATGTTTATATATCGAAGTGAAGTGCCTCTAGGTTTGTTACGTATTGCTTTAGCATCGATCCAAGTGCACTTTCCATTTTTGCTCCCTAGCGGGGAATACGACGATCAACTGAGTGGTCAAAAGCTAGTACTTGTCCTGTCGGCGATACGACATATATTAAGGACGAAGCGTGTCTTCCTATGCTTGGTAGGTGTGGAATTCGTTGGCGTCATCTGGATGGGTGTTGCGTTACGCAGATACAGTGATCACAGAGTGTGGTGTAAGATGGCTCAAATGGCTCTGAGCACTGTGGGACTTAACATCTAAGATCATCAGTCTCCTAGAACTTAGAACTACTTACACGTAACTAACCTAAGGACGACACACACAACCATGCTCGAGGCAGGATTCGAACCTGCGACCTTAGCGGTCGCGCGGTTCCAGACTGAAGCGCCTAGAACCGCTCGGCCACTCCGGCCAGCGTGGTGTAAGGATAGTAGAATTTTTCATCTGACCTTGATTGGTTGGTGATTCCTATTCAGGCTACGAGCAGTTGGCTTCATCCGTGACCGTCGTGCCATAGTACCGCGCCTTTGGTTCAACACATATTGTGGTTCGAAAGATGTGTTTCACGCAACTCCGATACAACACCGCCGCAGGCAAGAATGAGCTCCTGGAATGACACTAACAAGTAGGAAACAGTTGGTGTGCGTGAATCCGGTTTTGTCGTCGGTACACTACAAGCCACAGTAGGATGTGTAAGAAAAAGGGTACATAGCACACCAGTTACCACTATGATCAGGCTTGTGCATCTGTGCTTCATATCTACACATATACTCTGCTAGCCATCTTGCGGTATAAGGCAAAGGGTACTTCTAACACCGTTATCATTTTCTCACTCCTCGGTTCTATTCGCGAATGATGCGGATCCATGGTTCGTTTCTTGTGGAGGAGGGGGGGAGGGGACCGGGACTGGGAGCGGAGCATCACAATTTATTACTGCCCCCATCTCCCTTCAAATATATTTAGGCGTCAGACATACATGTGATTTTAATAACAGTAAAAATATGGCATATTTTAATGTTAGTAATAACGATGATGATGATGATGATGATAATGATATGTTTATATCAGTGGCTAGTACATTCTTGCTGCTTAATTTCCAAGAAATTCAGAGAAATACGAAATCTGATAAGCATTCGACCGAAAATTTGAAACTTTGATATAATGCTATTTATTTAAGAACTGTAATAGCAGCCAACTCTGTGATAACGTCATCGTTTACAAGATATAAAACGGAAGTGTGCACTCACTATTATCAGTATTTCTTAGCATGAAGGTTGTGAACACAGCCAGTCTGGAACCGCGTGACCGCTACGGTCGCAGGTTCGAATCCTGCCTGGGGCATGGATGTGCGTGATGTCCTTAGGTTAGTTAGGTTTAGGTAGTTCTAAGTTCTAGGGAACTGATGACCTCAGATGTTAAGTACCATAGTGCTCAGAGCCATTTGACCCTTTTTTTGTGAACACAGCTCTACAGACTGTGACGATGTAAGCGTGCCAATGGACGGGACGTTGTATCTTTCAGTCGTTTCCTCCTACGCTCGCAGTCAGCAGTCTTGTAATTTTTTCTCTTAGTGGCAAGTCTTTTCTGTCTTGCCTCCAGTGGTTTGCTGGTTCTACGTACGGACTCGGAGATTATCTGGTTTGTTGTTGGCAGTAGTATGCTCAGGCTACAGGCCCAACCGCGTGAGCAGGCCTTTAGCAAGCAAATGGATTGTTAAAATACGGCTTGTAATTTTCGACACTCGCATGGCGTGAAGTTTTTGGATAATTAAAACGTCCACAGGAACGAATTAGCGCAGTAAAAATGAAATGGTGTGTGGCTGGGGCCTCCCGTCTGGTAGACTGGTCGCCTGGTGCAAGTCTTTTTGGTTGACGCCACTTCGGCGACTTGTGCGTCGATGGGGATATGATGATGATGATGATGATGATGATGATGAAGACAATACAACAACCAG
This sequence comes from Schistocerca piceifrons, assembly GCF_021461385.2. Classification (NCBI taxonomy): domain Eukaryota; kingdom Metazoa; phylum Arthropoda; class Insecta; order Orthoptera; family Acrididae; genus Schistocerca; species Schistocerca piceifrons. Next base: position 394,612,303 of record NC_060138.1, on the reverse strand, counting down.
TCCAGTCCGACCCGCAGGGTATCGAACCGGGCCCCTTAGCATTGCATTCAGTCGCGCAGACCATTTTTTTATTATTATTATTTTTTAATCTCATTGTGCTCTATATAGTTCGTAGTATTTGTTTGGGGCGGACGATCTCATTTCGTTCGTTGCATTTGTTCTGGGCCTATGACACCCGTTCAAGTTCACCGTTGATTCGTTCACTCAGTTTATTTTATTACAGAGGGCAGCTAACCCTCTGACCGAACACGCTGAGATACCGTGCCGGCATCCCTCACTGTTTGTCTACTCTGTCGGTCGAGGAAGTAGCACTAAATAAGACTGCGACAGACAGCATGAAGAAAAACACATATGTGATACGACCAGCGGTTGCGTCTCATTTGCAAATACGTCCCGTTAACAGTCCAGACACCCTCAAGGAGAATAAAAGGACTCCTGGCCTCTAGTCGCGGGGGGAAACAGGCGAACAACCGAAGTTCAGTCGCATGTTGAAACTCAGTCGGAGAGCAATGCGGGCTGTCAACTCCCAAGGGTAAATACAAGTCTTTGCGTCAGGTGTCTAGTGGTGGTAGTCACGTCTCGGGGAACTACTTCTGTTAGAAAAATAATGCTGGCTGAAGCTTCAGCGTGACGCCATACGTCCTTCTGTATTGGTTATGCCCCTGACAGACGGCAAGGCGTATGCTCTTTGCGTCGTGTATATGCCTTGTGTGGTCCCTAAAATGCAGTGATCCTCTCCATATGAAAGGGAGACGCGCGGCAAACTTTCTGATTTCCTTCCAAATCGCTGTCTTCTTGTTGAAAATCGCCCTTGTCAATTTGCTGGGGCAGGTAGCAGGCAGCACACGGGTTACTACACCCTGCCCTGAGACACCCTATAATATAATAGTGAGACAGGCTCAGAATTTTGAAGCGAATTTCGAACAGGTTACCTGCTGTGGCTGTCAGCTACAGTGATAGCAGCTCCGACGACAAGGTTTATCAGATGACACCAGGGAATCCGCTGGCTTACACCGCGAGCGGTGCTCCAGCCAACAGACACGCACTCTGGTGCCCGTTAGGGTGGCGTGGCGCCCACCTTTGGTCTCCGGTGCGGCATAAGTAGACCATTCGTTCAACAAACTAGACGGTTCACACGCCTCAGTATTACCAATTCTGCGACCTTCACTGGAAAATAACCGAATCTTTACCCGAGAATCTAATAAACAACCGGTATATGGCATACTTGTAAATCTCCCCTCTTGGATTAGACATGTAACAAGCATTTATTCCCTATATGATAAAATCCACCGCCAATTAGACTCAACCCAAGCTATTTTTCCGCCGTTTCTCTCTAACAGATGCGGGGAAAACGGACAGTTAAATCTTTCCTACGCGTTCTGATTTTTCTCATTTTACTACAGTCATGTTTTTCTACGTAGGTTGGCGACAGCAAAATATTTTCGCACTCAGAGGAGAAAGTTGGTGCTCCGCATTTCGTGACAAGATCTCGCCGCAATAAAAACGCCTTTGTTTTAATGATTGCTACCCCAACTCGCGTATCTTATCAGTGACACTCTCTCATATTTCGCGAGCTATCCTTGTTTGTCTTCCGTCAGTCCTGTGTGGTAAGCGTCCCATACTGTACAGCAATACTGTAGCAGAGGACGGATAAGCGTAGTGTGGGCGGACGGAGAACGAAGGAAGGATGGGTAGGAACCTCGACCGTGCCCATTTCAAAGGCACATACCGGAATGTGCATTAAGCTTTATATGGAAGTCACAGAAAACCTCTATCTGCATAGTCTGGCGGAGATCTGAACCGTCGTTCTCCTGAATGCAAGTCCCGTGTGGTACTTCGCTCGGTACCATACTAGAGGAGGACCCCTCCAGCAATGTAAATTTTCTCCTTATTCTCACTCTTAGTCTGATATATGGGTCAATCCATATGAAGTGGTCCTGTGATGGTTTTGCTTGACCATTTTTAAATATTTTAATTTTTTTATATGTGATTGCCCTATATTTGGGAAGTTCAAAACAGTTATTTAAAATAATTTATCTTGCAGCTTTACTGGGTGGTGGACATTTTTATTTGTAGGCGCGCGGCGATTTTTCAAGCTGGAGACATTAGCGAAAATTTGAATATCTCTGCATTGGGTTAAGTTACAACATTGCAATTGACATGATCATTTTTAGAAAAGTGTCCTCTACAACATTGTCTATTGCACAAACTACCCTAAATTCAAAAATAACCAGTCAAAATGACCTCCAAAGTTTGGTATCCAAATTTTCAAAAATCCTCTTTTTAGGCCCAGAAATAACAAAAAAGGAGTGATTTATGAGAGCGTTTTTCCCATAGTTAGATATCAGACACTACTAGCCTCATATAGAGCAAGAACACTTACAAATGTTTCGATAATTTTTTATGAATTTTTGAGATTTGAAAATTTTCATTTTCTGTTAAGTTTGGGGTTAGTTATCTCAGGTGGGACTGAATATAAAAATATGATTTTTGCAGAGTTTGTACACCTATATGACAGCAACATATTGTAAAAAATTTCAACATTTGTATCTGACTGTGAACAAAGATACGAATTTTTTTTTAAATGAGGAGATAATTCACATAACTCTACAACTGATCTTATGGCTGTTGCCTATACATGTGTGATGTTCGCGGGATATAATCAATTATTACTGAATTATATACAAAAAGTGGGAACATCACTGAAATTAACATTTATATTATTTTGACATACTTAAAATTGATGTTTTCAGTTAACATCGTCGCGCGCTTGCAAACGAAAATGGCCGCCATTAAGTAAAGGTGAAAGGTAAAATTTTTTTAAAAACTGTTTTGAACTGTAATCACATATAAAAAATTAAAATATTTAAAAATGTTTAAGCAACCAACTTAATTTTTATTGGACCTCTTGATTTGGATTGACCCATATCGTTACTTCGCAACTTACTCAAGAAGTGTACCGGAGCGTTTCACACACAGGGACAGCTCCCCTCTCTCCCACCTCCCCCTTATATATCTCTCTCTCTCTCTCTCTGTAAGCAAAGTTGAGGGCGTTTTATTATTATTGTCGTTAACAGGCAGCAGACGGACATTAGATCCCGCGAGGTGAAAACCTTTCACGGGCACTTTCCCCGTCGCAGTCGGAGCAGCTGTTCTGTCACCTCATAGAACGTTCACTCCACCGAGCGACAGGCACAGATTTATCGAGCGGAAAGCATCGGCACACGCTGGAGATAGCGTGCGCGGTGTCCGACTTCCGCTGGAGGGAGCAGCAAATGACAGCTCAATTTGCGGCTCTAGGCGTGGCCAACAAACAAAATAACTGCTGTACTTAACAGCTGTGTCGTGTTGCAGAAAATTTACAAGCCTAAGCAGTAAATCCCCCCCCCCCCCTCCCCATGAACCATGGACCTTGCCGTTGGTGGGGAAGCTTGCGTGCCTCAACGATACAGATAGCCGTACCGTAGGTGCAACCACAACGGAGGGGTATCTGTTGAGAGGCCAGACAAACGTGTGGTTCCTGAAGAGGGGCAGCAGCCTTTTCAGTAGTTGCAGGGGCAACAGTCTGGATGATTGACTGATCTGGCTTTCTAGCAATAACCAAAACGGCCTTGCTGTGCTGGTACTGCGAACGGCTGAAAGCAAGGGGAAACTACAGCCGTAATTTTTCCCGAGGGCATGCAGCTTTACTGTATGATTACATGATGATGGCGTCCTCTTGGGTAAAATATTCCGGAGGTGAAATAGTCCCCCATTCGGATCTCCGGGCGGGGACTACTCAAGAGGATGTCGTTATCAGGAGAAAGAAAACTGGCGTTCTACGGATCGGAGCGTGGAATGTCAGGTCCCTTAATCGGGCAGGTAGGTTAGAAAATTTAAAAAGGGAAATGGATAGGTTGAAGTTACATATTGTGGGAATTAGTGAAGTTCGGTGGCAGGAGGATCAAGACTTCTGGTCAGGTGACTACAGGGTTATAAACACAAAATCAAATAGGGGTAATGCAGGAGTAGGTTTAATAATGAATAGGAAAGTAGGAATGCGGGTAAGCTACTACAAACAGCATAGTGAACGCATTATTGTGGCCAAGATAGATACGAAGCCCACGCCTACTACAGTAGTACAAGTTTATATGCCAACTAGCTCTGCAGATGACGAAGAAATTGAAGAAATGTATGATGAAATAAAAGAAATTATTCAGATTGTGAAGGGAGACGAAAATTTAATAGTCATGGGTGACTGGAATTCGAGTGTAGGAAATGGGAGAGAAGGAAACATAGTAGGTGAATATGGATTGGGGGACAGAAATGAAAGAGGAAGCCGCCTGGTCGAATTTTGCACAGAGCACAACATAATCATAACTAACACTTGGTTTAAGAATCATAAAAGAAGGTTGTATACATGGAAGAACCCTGGAGATACTAAAAGGTATCAGATAGATTATATAATGGTAAGACAGAGATTTAGGAACCAGGTTTTAAATTGTAAGACATTTCCAGGGGCACATGTGGACTCTGACCACAATCTATTGGTTATGACCTGTAGATTAAAACTGAAGAAACTGCAAAAAGGTGGGAATTTAAGGAGATGGGACCTGGATAAACTAAAAGAACCAGAGGTTGTACAGAGATTCAGGGAGAGCATAAGGGAGCAATTGACAGGAATGGGGGAAATAAATACAGTAGAAGAAGAATGGGTAGCTTTGAGGGATGAAGTAGTGAAAGCAGCAGAGGATCAAGTAGGTAAAAAGACGAGGGCTAGTACAAATCCTTGGGTAACAGAAGAAATATTGAATTTAATTGATGAAAGGAGAAAATATAAAAACGCAGTAAGTGAAACAGGCAAAAAGGAATACATACGTCTCAAAAATGAGACCGACAGGAAGTGCAAAATGGCTAAGCAGGGATGGCTAGAGGACAAATGTAAGGATGTAGAGGCCTATCTCACTAGGGGTAAGATAGATACCGCCTACAGGAAAATTAAAGAGACTTTTGGAGATAAGAGAACGACTTGTATGAATATCAAGAGCTCAGATGGAAACCCAGTTCTAAGCAAAGAAGGGAAAGCGGAAAGGTGGAAGGAGTATATAGAGGGTCTATACAAGGGCGATGTACTTGAGGACAATATTATGGAAATGGAAGAGGATGTAGATGAAGATGAAATAGGAGATATGATACTGCGTGAAGAGTTTGACAGAGCACTGAAAGACCTGAGTCGAAACAAGGCCCCCGGAGTAGACAATATTCCATTGGAACTACTGACGGCCGTGGGAGAGCCAGTCCTGACAAAACTCTACCATCTGGTGAGCAATATGTATGAAACAGGCGAAATACCCTCAGACTTCAAGAAGAATATAATGATTCCAATCCCAAAGAAAGCAGGTGTTGACAGATGTGAAAATTACCGAACTATCAGCTTAATAAGTCACAGCTGCAAAATACTAACACGAATTCTTTACAGACGAATGGAAAAACTAGTAGAAGCCAACCTCGGGGAAGATCAGTTTGGATTCCGTAGAAACACTGGAACACGTGAGGCAATACTGACCTTACGACTTATCTTAGAAGAAAGATTAAGGAAAGGCAAACCTACGTTTCTAGCATTTGTAGACCTAGAGAAAGCTTTTGACAATGTTGACTGGAATACTCTCTTTCAAATTCTAAAGGTGGCAGGGGTAAAATACAGGGAGCGAAAGGCTATTTACAATTTGTACAGAAACCAGATGGCAGTTATAAGAGTTGAGGGGCATGAAAGGGAAGCAGTGGTTGGGAAGCGAGTAAGACAGGGTTGTAGCCTCTCCCCGATGTTGTTCAATCTGTATATTGAGCAAGCAGTAAAGGAAACAAAAGAAAAATTCGGAGTAGGTATTAGAATCCATGGAGAAGAAATAAAAACTTTGAGGTTCGCCGATGACATTGTAATTCTGTCAGAGACAGCAAAGGACTTGGAAGAGCAGTTGAATGGAATGGACAGTGTCTTGAAAGGAGGATATAAGATGAACATCAACAAAAGCAAAACAAGGATAATGGAATATAGTCTAATTAAGTCGGGTGATGCTGAGGGGATTAGATTAGGAAATGAGACACTTAAAGTAGTAAAGGAGTTTTGCTATTTGGGGAGCAAAATAACTGATGATGGTCGAAGTAGAGAGGATATAAAATGTAGGCTGGCAATGGCAAGGAAAGCGTTTCTGAAGAAGAGAAATTTGTTAACATCCAGTATTGATTTAAGTGTCAGGAAGTCATTCCTGAAAGTATTCGTATGGAGTTTAGCCATGTATGGAAGTGAAACATGGACGATAAATAGTTTGGAGAAGAAGAGAATAGAAGCTTTCGAAATGTGGTGCTACAGAAGAATGCTGAAGATTAGATGGGTAGATCACATAACTAATGAGGAAGTATTGAATAGGATTGGGGAGAAGAGAAGTTTGTGGCACAACTTGACCAGAAGAAGGGATCGGTTGGTAGGACATGTTCTGAGGCATCAAGGGATCACCAATTTAGTATTGGAGGGCAGTGTGGATGGTAAAAATCGTAGAGGGAGACCAAGAGATGAATACACTAAGCAGATTCAGAAGGATGTAGGTTGCAGTAGGTACTGGGAGATGAAAAAGCTTGCACAGGATAGAGTAGCATGGAGAGCTGCTACAAACCAGTCTCAGGACTGAAGACCACAACAACAACAACAAGCAGTAAATTTTGTTCGCTTGCCGGACTCCCAAGAATTTAAAACACCAGCACGTATTACGTTGCTTAATAGACGAAAATTATCTTAGAATATGTGGTCTAAAATGTATTTTTTTAGTCCTGTATGTGGAGGGTGGGAAAAAGATGTGAAACATTTTGAAAAATCTCTGAATAGGCATAGAACTCCAGAATGAATTTTTCACTCTGCTGTACAGCATGCGCTGATCTGAAACTTACCAGCAGATTAAAATGTGCGCCAGACCGGAGCTCGAACCCAGGACCATGTCCATCCGCAGGCAAGTGACGTAACATCTAAGCTCCCGAAGTACGACTCGCGACCGATCATCACTGCTTTACTTCCTCCAGTTCCGCATCTCCTATCGTCCAGATTTCACAGAACCTCTCTTGGAAAAGTTGCGGGACAAGCGCTCGCGGAAGAAAGGATATTGCGGAGAATTTCTCACTCTGCAGAGGAGTGTGTGTTGATAAACTGTATGTCGTACCGGGACTCGAAACCTGCACTTTTACGTTTCACAGGCAAGTGCTCTGCCTACTGAGCTACCCCAGCAGCACAGCTTCACTTCTACGGTTAAGCCGTGTCTCCCCAATACCCTTTCTTCCAGGATTTCTAGTCGCACAAGCTTCGTAGGAGAACCTCTTTGCAGCCTGGAAGGTAGCAGATGAAGTATTGGAGAAAGTATAGCTGTGAGGACGATTCGTGAGTCGTACTTGGGCAGCTCAGTTGGTGGAGCACTTGCCTGCGAAAGGCATAGATCCCGGCTTGGAGGCCTGGTCCAGCATGCAGTTTTAATCCGTGCAAGTTTCAGGGCTAGGACACTCTTCGGGTATCAGATTTTCTCCAGCAGTGGTGTGTGATTACCGTTCATTTGAATATCCAAGCATGTAATGTACTTCATGTCAATTTGACGCTGGTTGCTTGCCGTCTTCGTTGTTGCAATTTTAATGGCTAATCAGCATAGATTCAGTATTGTTTCCTTCTACTGTTAACCCTAAACTTACTGCTTCTTGTTGCAACAGTTCGACAGATTATACGAAGTCCTAAACCAAGAGTGGGCCCGTGGAAGAAATTCGTAGAGGAGAGAGAGAGAGAGAGAGAGAGCTTGGCTCGCCTCGGGTGTGCAGCTCGTGACGGAGACCAGTGAACATTTTCGTTACTCAATGCGTACCTAGTGCCAATTCCCAGGCTCTGGATTTTAAAAACAAAAGTACTGATGTACGTCCGGAGAGTGAGGTAACAGCTCACTACGTGAAAGGAATGCGGGGGAAGTACTTTCGCCTCTGGATTGGTGCTGACAACACACAAGTTACTTACAGATTACGGCCCACGTCTGTGCTATACATTGATACATCGCAACGTCGGTAATAGGGGACAATGGCACGAAATTTACCGACTAAGATATCTGTTGTAGATTCACGCGTTTATTTTTCCATGATGACATTTGAAGATGCTTGGCATCTCATCTTCTGATGTTTAAATTTGTTTACAAGTTGCGAACATTGTTTCTTTACTAGCAGCATTGCAGAATTTTGCAACGGAACTTTTTAAGACAGCCATTGTAAAACGTCGTTAAGTAAAACAATGTTCACGACGCATAGATTAATGTAAACAACTTAAGATGTAGTGAATATAAATGAATGTATTATCAAAAAACGCACGTTTTGGAGCATAATTTTTTGGCGTGGCGTTTCAGGGAAGTGATGCCATTAATATGGTGTGTTGCCCCATAAACGTTAACGTGACGGACTCTCTAGTTTTGACTTTATGCGCTAGCAGCGCTGTTGTCGCGCCACGTGACGAGGTGGCTTGCGAACTTGAGTACGTACGTGAATCAGGCCCGCGGATCACCGAAGGTTTTCATGTCCGCCGTACACAGTGCTAATAAAATGAGTCCCCAGCGGTTGGATCGAGTTCTTGAAACAGTCATTACGGTGCTATAGGTTGCGGTCCCAGGTATATCACCCTGGAGCCATTCACCTTGGTGGGCCCTCGATGGAACAAAAATTTTGTAATTTTACGTGATGTTATAGAGCCTTAAAATTGACAATTGTATATGCAGTTGCGGTGCAGCATAATGTTTAGCGTGTGAGCCTGACGTGCAAAAAGGCCGTGGGATCGAATGTTGTGAGGTGCTTTAAAAATTTTTATTTTGAAACAGTTATCGAAAAGACTTGGATCAATTTTTTTAAAATTAATTGGTTTAATTGTATTTTTTAATTTCCGAACCTTGACACGCTGTTTTCATCATCGTGTTAACTTCTTCATTTGCTGTTATCTTTTATACATACCATTCTTTTTTTTAACTGGACACTGTGCACGTGATTATTTTCTTTGTATTAATTTTAACTTCTTCCAGTTTATCATCTTGTATTTTCGCCCATGTTATTGCATTCATTATTTCCATTCCTGATTTGCACTTTTATTTCTAATTCCATTTTTCGTTTAAAATCTTCATCTGCCTTATGTTGTCCGTAGTACAGCAGGAACGTATTTTAAATGTTTGTTTCCAGATTACCGTCCAAAAAATGTACATCCTGTACGTAATGAAAGATAAATTTTTGACACGATTGTAGAGCCGCTATAAATAGATTTTCATCTTTTGTTTTTTAACTCATAGATCGGCATTTTCAAACGTTTAAATATTGTGATGGATAAAAAAAGCCGGCCGCGGTGGCCTCGCGGTTCTAGGCGCTCAGTCCGGAGCCGCGCGACTGCTACGGTCGCAGGTTCGAATCCTGCCTCGGGCATGGATGTGTGTGATGTCCTTAGGTTAGTTAGGTTTAAGTAGTTCTAAGTTCTAGGGGACTGATGACCACAGATGTTAAGTCCCATAGTGCTCAGAGCCATTTGAACCATTTGATAAATAAAAATAACTAAAATTAAATGCTCAAAGATTCCAAATGAATGATTGGAAGAAAAACAAGAACAAATGAAAAGTTTATACAATGATTAAAATGACGTGCCAAGGATTAAAAATCAAAAAAATACATTTAAAGCAATTACTTGAATAAAAATAATGATCAAACTTATTTCGATAACTACTTACAAACAAACAAAATTGAAGCACGTGATAGGATTCGAAACCACAATGTTACACATCAGGTTCATATGCTAACCAGTACACTAGAACGCCGAGCCACGTACATTTGTCAGTTTTAGGGGTTAGAACGCCATGCAAAATTACGAAATTTTTCTACTTCGATTACTCGCAAACGAGGGCCCGCCAGAGTGAATGGGTGCGGGGTGAGGTACCTGGGACTCGAACCTGCACTGTACAGATGGTTTCAGAAACTCGATCCCACCTCTAGAGACATCTCGTTGTAAGTATCTGTTACCCGAGTGAAAAAATTTCGTGAAACAGGCTTTCAGCGGATGGGCTGAGGTCTAAAGGCGAGTAGCTGCAGCTGCGATGACGTCACGGTGAAGATGGCCCCTCGCACAGTGTCTGGCGCTCGTGTGAAAGCTGCCTTTCACGCACTGTGCAGCAGCCAGTGAAGGTGGTCCCGGCCACTGGGTCGGCGGTCAGTGGGTGAGCGGGGAAAGCCGCAGCTGTGTCTCTGCGGATCTCAGCTGGACCACTCAGTGCCACGCCTGCCTCTCCACTGTCTGGCGCCGCCGCTTCACAGCTCTTCCCATCTCCCCGTTTTTACTCTCGCCCAGTTACTTTATACTGTTACAGGGGACACGTGTTTCAGAAACTAGCCTAATTTCAACGGTCATGTGAAATCCAGCTCCTCTGTTCGTCCACGAGACACAGAAAGCAGGTAGATGCCCTGTTCCTGGACTTCCAGAAGGTATCCGATACAGTTCCGCACTGCTGCATGATGATCAAAATGTGAGTGTGCGGCATATCACACCAGTTGTGTGACTGGAATGAAGAGTTCCTAGCAAAGAGGACACAGCATATCATTCTAGATAGAGGTCTCCAGACTTAGAAGTAACTTCAGATGTGCCACAGGAGAGTTGTACAGGATCATCGTTTTTCACAATCTGTACAGGGTGGTGATTCAGCTGTCCCTGCCTATAAGTTTTACGCAACCAACACCACCTTCAAAAACCAGTATCTCGCTCGCTACGCACAGACTGTTAGTCTTACAGAAAAAATGAACAGAACCTTTATGTAGGAAATTAAATACAGTTAAACTTTGTACTGGGGTACGTTTCCGCTGGAGGCCACAGTTTTCGAATTACCCAAGAAAAATATGATCGAAACTCACTCTTGTAAGTTTTTCTCGAATAACTCGAAAACCGTGGCCCCCCAGCGAAAACGTATCCCAGCAGAAAATTTAGTTATATTAAATTTCCTACAAAAAAGGTCCTAGCCGGCCGCTGAGGCCGAGCGGTTCTAGGCGCTTCAGTCCGGAACCGCGCTGCTGCTACGGTCGCAGGTTTGAATCCTGCCTTGGGCATGCATGTTAGTTAGGTTTAAGTAGTTCTAAGTCTAGGGGACTGATGACCTCAGAAGTTACGTCCCATAGTGCTTAGAGCCATTTGAACCATTTTTTTAAACAAAAAGGTCCTGTTCATTTTTTTCTGTAGAGCTAATAGCTCGCACAGTGCGAGCGAGAGAGTATAAAAAATCTCGTCCCTGGTTTTTGATGGCGTTGTGGTTTGCATAAAACCGATAGTCAGGGACAACTGACTCATCCTGTATAAATAACCTAGTCAGTAGACAATATCAGAAATTCCATGAGGCCTTCTGCGGATGATGCTGTTGTATATAGAAAAGTCGCGACGCTAAAAAGTTGTAGCGAGATGCATGAAGACTACAGAGGATCATCGGATGGTGCAGGGAATGACAATCTACCCTTAACATGAACAAATGCAACATATTGCGAATACATAGACAGAAAGGCCTTTTTTTGTATGATTACACAATTGCAGAACGGTCACTGGAAGCAGTACTTCAATAAAATATATAGGGGGCGATTTGAAATGGAACGACCACATTAAATTATTAGCGACTAAGGCAGATGGCAGACTGAGACTAATTGGAATAGTCGTCAGGAAACGTAGTCCACCAACAAAGGAAGCAGATTACAAAACAGTAGATCGATCAGTACTTTAATATTGCTATTCATTGTGGGATCCGTGCCAGATAGAGCTCACAGGAGAAATAGAGAATACCCGAACATGCGCAGCGCGTTCCATTCCTGGTTCATTTAGTAAGTACGAAAGCGTCCCAGAGACAATCATCCAACTACATTGGCAGGCGCTGCAAGAGAGGCGTTCTGCGTCACGGTGTGTGATGCGCCCTGCTAAACCCGCAGGACAGGACAAGTAGTAGGAATTGTGGAAGGGGGCCAGAAAGAGCGGCTGTCAGTTACACTCCAAACATAACACTTTATTTCGTTGTCCAAACGTTACGGCACAACTTCTAACCATGACTATCGACAGAAAAATTTTTAATTCTAAAACGGCTGAAGGCCCATGATTTTAAGAACAATACAACTACGATAAATTTCAACAGGCAGAAGGCCCACAGCTTTATCTAGAAAGAATGTAATACTTGATAAGCAAGAACCTTAAACCTTAAAACTTAAAGCGGCTGAGGGCCCATGCTTATAAAAAACAATACAACTACAATAAATTTTGAACAGGCGAAAAGCCCACAGCTTTATCTCCCAAAAGGCTAAAAGACGATGCTTTAAAACAATACAATAAATTTTCAACAGGCAGAAGGCGCAAGCTTTATCTTCAGTATCAATGGGGGTAAGACTTGCCCAATTTAGAAAAACTCACTTTTAAAATGGCTGAAGGTCTTTGATTTTAAAAAACACAATCACAAGCATACAAATTCCAACCATCGGCTATGAGCCATTAAAAATACACAATTAAACGCCAATAAGAAAGGCAGCATAGGCAACGGCCCTCAGAAGTTTCCAGGGGGCTCGGTCTGCCCTTGTAATCTTAACGTTCGCTTAGGTGAGACAAGAAGTCGGCCCAACTACACTCTATCCGCCGGCAACACAACCAAGAGACAATCGGGGACCTGCCGACAAGACGGTTTGCTAACCACCGACCAGTATACGAGAATTCCAAAGCCAAAACGTTGCAGACATAGCCGCCGACAATCAAAAATACATTAAGCTGTCAAAAACTACACACCATGCCGGATAGCGTCAACAGGTGAGGAAAGGACACAGCCTGAATTTACGTCAGCGACCAGGGCAGGTAACCAGAACACTAACGGCCACAAGGCAGAAAATTCCGCTGGTGCACTTGAATTTCAAACCGACAAATCTTCACCAACTCGAACACTCCCTGTTGCTCCCAGGAATACCGCCAACAGCGAACCACGAACCAAGGGGACAACGTGACCTGATGTGGCTTCGGTAATTAAATCACCACTCAACTTTATGTCGGGGTTCGGTGAGCCACGAACCTCGTAGCACTCTGAACAGCCCCCACACGCTCCGACACTGCATCGAGACCGCCAGCGGCCCAGCCGACTGCGCCGCTCGGAGACTTGCTTGCTGATCCGCTCCAACCGACCTACTCACTGCCTGTACGCTGACAACATTTAAAACAAGGTGTCAGTGGAAATGACACCAACTACACACACAGTTTGACAAACACTTGCACGAAGACTTGAATGACACTCAGCAGTGGCGGTGCAATCACGAAGACAAATCGGGAGTCGATACTCACGCACAGCCAACCCACAAACGATCCGCGAGCCAATTCACGTCGTCCAGTAGGACGACCGACCCACGAGCCACGATGACCGTCCCCGACTAAAGTGATGGATGGTGGGCGCAACGGTCGGGCGAGCCATGGACGTCCAGGCCTCACTGCTGCTCCAACCTGACTAAACGAGTGCCGCGTTCCAACTCCACGACTGGCAGGTCCAAACTGCCCTCCTGGCACGTTCCAACTGACTCCACGACAGACGACAACCGGAAAGTAATAGCAGTGTAGCAAAGATAACACGTGAGGGCTGTATCTATTGGCGCTGCTGCTGCCGCTGACGGGCAGACAAAGCAGCAACTCAGTGACAACAGAAATTGAAACTAACATAACGAGGTGGCAACACGAAAAAAAAAAAAAAACAGGATGTAAAATAAGAGATGGCATCGGTGCGAGCCACGCACGGCTGTGTGTGGTTTACTATTAAGTTCAGAGAACGAACTTTCCTAGAAGATTCAATAGACATGTTGCTTCCTTTCTTCCATGTCTCGCGAAGAGATCATAAAGATAAAATTAGAGAGATTGGAACTCTCACACCGAGGCTTACGGCAATCGTTCTTCGGGCGAACTATTCGTGACAGGTACAGGAAAGGGGGGAATCGACAGTAGTACACAAAGTACACTCCGCCACCACCATACACTTGCAAAGTATAGATGTAGATGTACTGTTTTCAGTCAAATGATCGTGGAACTTCGTTTATCCGGACTACGTGGGGCCGTAGGCTATCCTGATTATTGAAGAGCTGCACAATTCTGAAGTCCAGAAATAAGTGAATGGCATTGGTTAAATGCCACAAACAGTAAACATAGGCGTTACATGAGGTGAACATAAGTCTTTTCCTTATTACAAAAATTTATTCCTAGGGAACTGTGCGTAGACACTGCTGTACAGTTTCTTGCAAGTAGTAGTTGAAATCAAAGGGTTTTTATGGATACGTTTCCATGTGCCCCGTTTGTTTGGGGATATTCCGTTTTTGTTCACGTCTTTTCCAACATGTCTTTCGCCGCCGCTTCTCGTATTCGTGCCATAAGAGCTTGGTGAACTGAAGGTTTATACTTAACGTACACTGAGGTGACAAAATTCATGGGATACCTCCTAATATCGTATCGGACCTCCTTTTGATCGGCTTGGTGCAGCAACTCGACGTTGGGTATGGACTCGACAAGTCGTTGGATTTTCCCTATAGAAATATTGAGACAATCTACCTTTATCGCCCTCCATAATTGCGAAATTGTTGCTGGCGCTGATTTTATGCAAGACCTGACCTCTCGATTATGTCCCATAAATGTTCGATAAATGGCCAAATCTTTCGCTCGAATTGTCCAGAACGTTCTTCATACCAGTTGTGAACAATTGTGGCATGGCGCATTATCATCCATAAAAATTCCATCGTTGTTTAGGAACGTGAAGTCCTTGAATGGCTGCATATGATCTTCTTGTAGCCGAATATTACCATTTCCAGTCAAGGATGAATTCAGTTTGACCAGAGGATCCAATCTATTCCGTGGAACCACCACCAGATTGCATAGTACCTTGTTGACAACTTGGGTCCATGGCATCCTGGGATCTGCGCCACATATTAACCCTACAGTCAGCTCTACCAACTGAAATCGGGACTCATCTGACCAGGCCAGCGTTTTCCAATCGTCTAGGGTTCAACCTATGTGGTCACGGGCCCAGAAGAGGCGCTGCAGGCGACGTCGTGCTGTTAGCAAAGGCACCCGTATCGGTCGTCTGCTGTCATAGTCCATTAACGCCAAGTTTCACCTCACCGTACTAGCAGAAACGTTCTTCGTACGTCCCACATTTATTTCTGCGGTTATTTCATGCACTGTTGATTATTTGTTAGCATTGAAAACTCCACGCAAACGCAGCTGTCCTCGATCGCTAAGTGAAGGCCGTCGGTCACTTCTTTGTCTGTGGTGGGTGCTAATACCTGAAATTTGATATTCTCGGCACGCTCGTGACACTGTGGTCCTCGGAATATTGAATTGTCTAACGATTTCTGAAATGGAGTAACCTATGCATCTGACTCCAACTACCATTCGGCGTTCAGAGTCTATTAATTCACGTCGTCCAGCCATAATGACGTCGAAAACCTGTACACGTGAATTACCTGAGTACAAATGACACTTCCGTCAATATACCTTCTGTACGCGATACTACCACCATTCTGTATATGTGCATATCGCTGTCGCATGAGTATTGTCACTTCAGTGTATTTGTTGTAAATGGGGTGGCCATGAAAATGGATCGTCTCTACGAATCCATCGGTGAGCATAAGTTGTAACGTTACGACATTATGAAGTTTGGGTTTCTTTCGGCGTACAAAATGTTAAAACACTTGACGGGTATGCAGCCGGTAACATCTTCTACAACGGCTGATATTTCGACAGGTGAACTAGCTGTTATTTTCAATACACAAATCCAACCTCCCCCCCTTCTCTCTCTCTCTCTCTCTCTCTCTCTCTCTCTCTCTCTCTCTCTCTCTCTCTCACTCTCACTCTCTCACTCTCACACAGACCGTGGACACTAACGCCACCATACAGCCGTTGAAATCACCATAACAATAAATAAATGGTGAAGCTTAATCTCCAGCGGTCGTGGTAGCACTAACAAGAGAGGAAGAGTTTACTTCACTCGTAGCTAATGAATGTTGACTGTCGATAACTTCTATTTTTGGTTATCTTTGTTTGTGTGGTGGCGCTAGTGTTAATGGTGTGAGGTGTGATGACTTTACTATAAAGTCCCTGCATACCAAAGTTTTAAAATTCCTTATACAGTGTTTTCGCGCTGCATTTGTGCCTAGAAATTGACAGGGTTTGCACTTGTCGAAATACCGGAGGTTGCTGACTACGTCACCCGGCTGTTTGTCACAACGTTATATTACGATGGCTCATCAAAAAAGACAGAGAATGATTTTTTCATAGATTTTTATTACTCCATTTCCATGTCTACACGATCTTTTTCGAAGTACCATCCTCGTACATGAATGCACTTCTATAGGGTCTCTCGCAGTCCTCCCTCGAATACATGGCGCGGATCATTCTTTGTCAGTTCCTGGACCATCGCATGATTTTTTTTTTTAGCACTGCTTCAGGGTTCTCAAATCTCAAGAGCTTTGCCTTAAGTGATGGGAATGAAAAAAAATCACCGAGTACCAAAATCGGGGCTAAAAGGCGGATGTGGTCTGCAGATAATGTTGAAGTGAGTTAGAAACTGCATGATTTTATTTGCGAGTTGAGGCCGCGCATTATTATGATGAAGTCGCGATGCACACCGAGGAAGTTCTGGTCGTTTTCTTGCAATGCGCTTCCTCAGTTTAGCTAACACTGATGTGTTAGCGTGTTTCTATAACAATAGTGTGAGGGGGGGATTGCATTCTGATAAATCATTCTAAGACAAAAAAAAATGTGATCAATCATCGCATTCCCTGCAGATGGAATAACTTCCGGCTATTTTAGTGTTGGAGAACTTGGCGATTTCTACACTGTGTTGGTTCGTTTTCGTTCAGGATCATAATGAGGCAGCAGTGATTCGTCACTGGTGATAATCGATTCTAGGAGCGCATCTCCTTCATCAGCAAAGAGATGCAGTGCCTTACGGCTTGTCTCCATTCGCACAGTCTTTTGTTCGGGAGTCAACAGACGTGGCACACAGCGGACACAAACACAGCTCACATGGAAATGATCACGCATAATCGTAAAGTCACTTTCATATGAAATTCTTTAACACTCCAGTGAGATCACGCAAAGTTACCCGCCTATAGTCACGGACAATCACAGCAGCTGCGTTGATGTTGACTCGGTTACAGCAGAAGCCGAAATACCAGGCCCACCCCTCTTAACACAGACAAATAGGCCTTCTTTGAAGTCGTTGAACACCTAAGCACAATTGCACGAAGTAGTGCATCTTCATTGTACGCTTGCTGCAGTTTTTTAAAGTTTCAGTGGCTATATGGCGTAAGCGAACACACAATTTTAATGGGCCGTAGTCGTCCTCGCACGTCACCTCCAATGCTTGTTACCGAAAATGTGAAGAGCGTCTACAAATAGAGCATTACTACCAACCTACCGATACGTGACTGCTGACACCTGTGGACATTACACATAACAAAGGGCCTGTAGTGTATAGGCCCTTTGCTGTTCCTTATCTATATAAACGATTTGGGAGACAATCTGAGCAGCCGTCTTCGGTTGTTCGCAGATGACGCTGTCGTTTATCGACTAATAACGTCATCAGAAGATCAAAACAAACTGCGATACATTTAGAAGAAATACCGGAACGGTGCGAAGGGTGGCAGTTGACCTTGAATAACAAAAACTGTGAGGTCATCCACGTGAGTGCTAAAAGGAACGCTTTAAACTTCGGTTACCCGATAAATCAGTCTAATCTGAAGGCCGTGAATTCAACTAAATGCCTAGGTATTACAATTACGAACAATTTAGATTGGAAGGAACACACAGAAAATGTTGTGGGGAAGGCTAACCAAGGACTGCATTTTATTGTCAGGACACTTAGAAAATGTAACGGGCCTACTATGGAGACTGCCTACACTACGCCTGTCCGTCCACTTTTGGAATACTGTTGCGCCGTGTGGGATCCTTACCAGATGGGACTGACTGAGTACATTTAAAAGGTTCAAAGAGGGGCACCACGGTTTGTATTATCGCGAAATATGGGAGAGAGTGTCACAGAAATGATACAGGATTTGGGATGGACATCATTAAAGGAAAGGCGTTTTTCGACGGAATCTTCTCACGAAATTCCAATCACAAACTTTCTCCTCAGAATGCGAAAATATTTTGTTGACACCGACTTACATAGGAAGGAACGATCACCAAGATAAAAAAGGGAAATCAGAGCTCGTACGGAAAGATATAGGTGTTCATTCTTCCCGCGCGCTGTACGAGATTGGAATAATAAGAGAATTGTGAAGGTGGTTCGATGAACCCTCTGCCAGGCACTTATATGTGATTTGCAGAGTATCCATGTAGATGTAGAAACCCTCTCTTCCTAAATACTCGTGGTAAAGATGTGAAGCTATAACGGAAACTGCAGGGAAAAAAAATTGTTTTTATTGTTAAGCCTTCGAACAAAGGAAAACGAAAACCACCAGTGCGTTAAAGATAAATGTGAACGTGAGAGCCGGTAATGAGGAGGTGTTACTTTCTTGTGTGACACTCGGTATGCAGCGACGAGTAGCTGACGCAGGGGCCGAGGTGTCCTTTTGCGCTGGTGCCCTTACAAGCTGATCCGGCGTGCGTGCGTGCTGTTTGCGCTGCCGTGGTGCTGCGGTGACGCAACGCAAGGTGTTTAGGACTCCTCTAATGAGCCGGCGCCGCCTCCCGCGCAGTCTGTAGCGGAAGTCTGCGCGGCTCACAAGCGACACCAGCAACCGGCCATCTGCAGCTTCCGACATGGCCCACTGCGAGGACCGGCCGAGCAACAGGTCTGTACACACTGGCCCGCGACACACCGCTGCCGCGGCTCGCTGTTCGCATTTTGCCTCGCTCAAGTATCAACGCCTCACTGTAATCTAAGAACCGTAATTCACATTAACGCTCTGGTGACAGTGAAGGTCTCGAAGTGCAGAAATGTCACCACTGAGCTCTGGAAATGTTTCCGCGTTAGTTGGCAGTTGAAGTAAGAACTAAAGCTGGGAGTTTCGGGCGATGCTCCCTGTATATTTCTGCGTACTGTTTCGGAATAACCAAGATAGCAGTAACTCGTGCAATGAAAACAAACAATTAAAAAAGTGACGACAGCTGAGTTTTTCCTAAATACTGCGTAATTTATAGACAGTCAACGACTTTTCAAGCATGAGAAGTAATTTTTATCCTAGCAAAAAGATTGTGAATAGTTTATCGTACACGAACACTAAATAGAAAAGTATTGGTTAGAAGCTTTAGTATTTATTTGTAATCATCCTTTCGTTTCGTCCAATTTTTTACAATATCCCAAATTATTCTCGTATGTCTTGGATCACGGTAAACCTCCACAACCCCAGAAAAGTGTTTACCAAGAATACTCTACTTTTCTGTGTGTAAATATAGAGTATTCCACATTTTGAGATTTGGTATTGTGGACTAATACAAAAAAAACAGTAAACATCGCTTTAAAATATATACCTCAAAGGCACTTGTTTATCTTCGCTATTGTGAAACACATCTCTTACACTCCAAGTTCCTGCAGAATGCAGAAAACAAATGACAACTGTGAAACAGCATTTCTGAGCCATCTCTAAAGGAGAGGCTCAATATGGTGTCTATTGATAGCAACGATTGTGTCCAATGTCTTAGGAAATCATGCCCGCTTCTAAAACTGAGGTTGCTCACCTTGCATTCTGGATATTTTTCAGCGTATTGGGACGGGGCTCTGCGGTTGCTTAAAATTTCCAGACCATAACAAAATGCTGCGTCTTTCATTTCCCGTGTGAAATAACAAGGTTCCGTTGCTGGTAACAGCAAAGATAAAACTAGAAAGTAAAAGAATTCCACAAACTCTTCAGAACACTAACTGGTTGCATTAGGACTATTTTAAGCGCTGCACTTAGCCGGAACTCTATCCGTGGACAATAACAGAGGAAAGTCTCCCGTTTGCTTACTAATTTCTGTGCGTAGTTCATAATGCAAAGACGTTGCAGTAGACGAGATGTGTTTCACATTAGCGAAGATGAACAAGTGCTCATAGCTCTTCTAGGTGCAATTTAAAGCTCATATTTACGGGATTTTTTTTTTGTCCATACTACGACCTCTCGAAATATGAAATACTTTTTTTGGCACCCTGTATAAACTGCCGACACTTAACGTTGCAGCGATTAAGCCATTAAACGCAAAACAAGTTTGTAAATTACGGGGTAAAATATCTGTTAAAGAAATGACCACTATCCATAAGCTTTTCCGAAGTCAAATCTACCGGTAAGTGATTTACTAGAATTGGCAACACAATAGTCTCTACTGTAGTCCACGTTAATGTAAGAGAAACACCTTTACCATACTCATAGTAACGACGTTAACTGCAATTTCTTATTGCGAAATGTTCCATAAATGTCAAGGAGCAATAGCTTTTGAGATGTGCCTCGTGTGCGTTTAGCGAT
This sequence comes from Schistocerca piceifrons, assembly GCF_021461385.2. Lineage (NCBI taxonomy): Eukaryota > Metazoa > Arthropoda > Insecta > Orthoptera > Acrididae > Schistocerca > Schistocerca piceifrons. Next base: position 394,591,810 of record NC_060138.1, on the reverse strand, counting down.
GGATTAGTCATTAAGTCAATACATAGCCGGATATACCAGGCCGCACAGATTCGTCAGTGCTGTTCGTGTAGTGTCACACTGCCACAGCTCTAATTTGTCAGTTAACATCAGTGGTCTAAATGTCGAAAAGAAACCGCGAAACGGTTTCATTGCTCTTCCACTTCAGCCACACAGCAATTAAATTTAATTTTTAGGTATATATGCTCTGAGTGTGTGCAAGTGAACATTGTATCCCTGTGACACAGAGATAATTGTAATGAGTCGTTAAGAGAATTGGTGAGAAAATGTGTGTGTGTGTGGGGGGGGGGGGGGGGGGAGTAGAATGCTGTATTTACATAGTTTCTTTGTGGAATATCTTGACATTGCAGTGCTTTCGATATGATTATTGAGATGGTGTATTGATGCTAAACTTAGTCAGCTTTCGTAATTGTTGTCTGTGCTAAATATCATGTGACGAGTTTTGCCACTTTCGTGTAATTTCTGTTTACACCATGTACGAGACGGGGCTGAAGGGTAATGTCTCAGAATTTTTTATTCTGTGCTGAATATCGGTTGAGGTATTACATGTCACGCGTATTACTCGGTCGACTTTCTCGCTTCGCTGACTCAAGTTGCAAACTGCTGCCTCTAGAGGGCTTCGTCTTTTAGTGTGTAACACGGCTGCGTAGTTCATAGAGTTGGTCCACACATGGAGCGCCATGACAATGCCAGACCACGTTGAGCGCTGCGACGTCTGCAACATCCACCGCCTTGGGTTGACTGGCAGCCACCAACCTCCATACAGTACTGACTTGGCCCCATCCGAATTTCATATATTTCCAAAGCTTAAACATCACCTTCGAGAACTTCGCTTTGACCTTCGAGAACTTCACTTTGAAACTCAATAAGTGTTCTAAGCAGAGATAGGATTGTGGCTCCGTCAACAAAGTCAAACATTCTGCAGTGATGGTATCAACAAAATGGTGACTCGTTGGGAGAAATGTGTTCGTCGCCAGGGTGACTGTGCTGAGAAATAAATATGTAGACACGGAGAACACATATGTAGAATGTTAATAACGTTTGTATTATTTATGGAGGCATTACTTCTCAGCACGGCCTGATATGTATTAGTGTGAATGTTTGGACTCTGTATTAGTCAACGGCTAATCCCGTTCGTGGTTCACGATCCTAATTATTGCTTGCGCATATAATGGCCTAAAATGGCTCTCTCTGAGCACTATAGGACTTAACATCTGAGGGCATCAGTCCCCTAGACTTAGAACTACTTAAACCTAACTAACCTAAGGACATCACACACATCCATGCCCGAGACAGGATTCGAACCTGCGACCGTAGCAGCAGCGCGGTTCCGGACTGAAGCGCCTAGAACCGCTCGGCCACAACAGTATAATGGCTTCCAGTGGCAACAAAAATTTGATTTGTGTTTCATATAATTACTAACGGGCTGGAATAGTTAAAATGCTGTGTTAACCTACTCATTAAAAGGTATAATCTTATGTGAAAGGTTTAACACAGTAAGCGAAGTATTTCAGTTAGAATCAGTCTATACCTATTGAGGAGTGTAACAACTCGAAATATGTTCATCCAGTGTTTGAGAATGAGAGCATTTTTTTATCGCTTACTACATTTTCCAGGTTCATGCAGTAAAACTTCAGCATACTTTAGGAAATTTTAATTTATTACTTCTTTCAAAATGGTTCAAATGGCTCTGAGCACTATGGGACTCAACTGCTGTGGTCATAAGTCCCCTAGAACTTAGAACTACTTAAACCTAACTAACCTAAGGACAGCACACAACACCCAGCCATCACGAGGCAGAGAAAATCCCTGACCCCGCCGGGAATCGAACCCGGGAACCCGGGCGTGGGAAGCGAGAACGCTACCGCACGACCACGAGATGCGGGCTATTACTTCTTTCCTAGAAATTCTACTCGTAACACATTTTCCAAACAGTATCCACATACATCACTGAATGTGCCAACAACATATCACTGTACGACATATGGACAGGGGACATGACGTCATAAACATTGAGATGCCCGTGAAACACCAGCTTTTGCTTAAAACGGAGCGCACATTACCCAGACTGTGATGATACGGTCTTTGATGATGAGAGCACTTACCGACTTGCAATAAACTTTGAACATAATTTCAAAACTTTTCTAAACTTTTCCCTGCTTACATGCTTAACGTCAAATATTTAACACATTTACTCCTTTGCGAACTAATCAGACGTCTGAAGCTGTTTTATACATGTGAGTTTGATTCTTTAAAGAATGGAGGAATGGATTTACTGGTGTGTACTTAGAGGCCCCTAAAAGATGACTGACGGTACACACATCATCTAGTTACAGGCAGATAAACGAACGTATCTCATGCATTTCTCTGTTACTGTACAGTTAACATGATAGTCCTATTGTATAACAAATAATATATTAGTAATTCAGCAGCTTCTGGTATTTTGCTGTGACGTACTTTAAAATGTTACGTAGAAGATGTAAGAGTTTCATCAATTGTCTATAACCTTGTCGTGACAGCGGCTTCCTCACTGCAGCACATTTTACTGAAACACAGTTCATCGTTCACGTAGACAGAGAGGAGGGCACTGCTGTGAGACGTACCTTTCGCTAAACGGAGCACACTGAGGCAGCATTGACGCTTTGAGTCGTGTTGGGGGACCATCATGATCCACACTCGTGAGCCAAACTTTATGAGCACCTGCTTAAGAACGTGGTGACCGAACTTTGGAACGCAGTGTAGCAGCTGTTCTACGTGACGTGGATTCGACAAGCCGTTGTTACATTTCCTGAGATATGTGGCATCAGGTGTCTATGCGCAGTTCTCGTGAATTACGGGGCGGTGGTTTGTACGCGCGGAGCTGGCATCCAATGGCAACCCGGATGCGTTCCAACCCGTTGAGATCAGGCGAATCTGGTAACCAAGCCATCAAAGCTATCATGCTTCCAAAGTCACTGTAGCACGATTCTCGTCTTGTGATGGACAGTTGCACTGCTGGAAGGCGCAATAGCCGTCGGGGAAGACACCAAGCATGAATGGAAGCACGTGATCCGCAATAATTAAACGGTCGCGACTGCTCCCTTCCTAGCTTGTGCGACGTCTACGGTGGCCTTGGCGACTAAGACACATTAGTGCGCTAAATTTATTCAGTGTGTATAGGCCGATGGACCGTGACACGACCCGCAACAACGGGTTGTCCCCTCCCAGACGCTCTTACCGGGGGACGAGTTGCTGGCTACGGCAGACTGCAAGGACGTGACGCTGCTGCTCCCTCGCGCCGGAAGCTAGCACCCGTTTCTGCTGTGCGTGCAGACTGCAGGCCGGCGTCGGCTCAACATTCAGCGATCTTTTTGTCTGCTGTTCGAAAGCAACACACAAGAAAGGAGATGCAAGATCGTATGCTTCAACGGCCAGCGTCAGTTTCAGTAAAATCATATTCTGAAGCACTGAAACAAAATGCCGACGTTTCGACCTGCATTGTAGAGGTCCTCTTCAGGGCGACTAACTTCTGGCATCTGGTGATGGTCTTCCCTCGGTTGTCAGGTGGGTACTGACGTCACATTCGGGGATTCCACTGGACAAATCGGAGGCAGCTATGGAGGGGTGGCTGTACAGTAGGCTGTCGTTGCCTGTGCTACTCTGCCAGGTGATTGGTAGGCAACAGCGAATCGGCAGCATGTACCCCGGGGTGGTCCTGCAGTGAGACGTTGATGCCACGCGGCAGTTCTCTTGTAGTCGCCTGTTTATGCTACTGAACGCGCGTCATGTGGAGCTGCTGGCTGGCGATCACACGCGGCCTGATGGACGAGGAGCGCTCGCCGTATTTCACGTTTAGCATATCGAAAGTAGAGACACTTCAAACAAAAGACGGCACCTGATACATTAAATGTGCAGTTCTTACTAACGTTCACCAGTTTTTACTTTCACGCCAGAACTAAACTACAAATACTGTACTTGAAACTTTAAATGTTTAAAAGTTGACAGTGTTTACCTTATGCACTGGTAAAAGTTAATGCAGTTGAGGTTGGAACTTACAGACTTACTAGCGGAGGAACCCGGTATTGCTCAGCCATTTATTCATACCTGTGGTCCACGCCCGTATCGCGTAGCGTCCGACCTTCTACTTGATGTTCATAACGGCATTACTCCTGAACTATGTGCCGTACAGTGATATAACTTTGCCCTTACATTCAATGGTATATGTCCATGCTGTCTGTAAAATGTGTCGCGAATACAGTTAGTAGTAAAGAAATAATAAATTATAACGTGTCTCGTGCGGTACTTTCAATGCATGAACAGCGTAAAAGTGGTAAGTAATTAACGTTTTTCCTTTCATTTTGTCGGGTTTATCAGAGAGACAAAATTTCTTAAAGGTTTGAAATTACGAATAAAGTTTGTTGCAAGTCGGTAAGTGCTTTCATTCTCAAACAATGGATCAGTAAAGTCTGGGAATTCACTCGTCGCGGGCTACACTTCTTTTTCACTCCCAGCCCTTTGATAGATAGGTGGTTCTTACCACGTGTAGAACGTGCTGACAGAACTCTGATCAACTCATATTATAGCTTATTTTAACGAGAAGTTCACTTTGCACAGATTTCATCTCAGGTTTATTTCAAGCCACCTATTCTGTCCTGGATTACAGTGAAACATGCAATTGCAATAATACGTACGGTAGCGGTAGATTCATCATCATTAGTCGTTTTACTCATTGCTAAGGGTCGTGACCTCATTTCCTCATTCATTCTTACGCAGTTGACACTTCAGACAGATGTTTCCACCCACAGCGATCTTTGGCCTTTCTTAACATGTTGTGAAGAGGCAGGCTGGTATTCTTCTTCGCTTGATCCAACCATCTGTTTGCTGCTCTCCCACGTGTTCTTCTGTCCTCAGTTTTTCCCTGCACGATGGTATTCTCTAAATTATCTCCTTTACTTTTCAAGATGTGTCCAAGGAACTGAAGGTATCTTTGGATGACACTAGGAGATAAACTTCTATCATTAAAAATTTGTTCTTTTTTTGTGTCCACGGTACATGTAACATCCTCCACCAACACCACACTCTAAGGCATCAGTGTGGTAGATTAGTTGACAAAGAAAACGTGTTGCAACATTTACATGGGATTTACTATCATGAAAACGACTTTTGAACCTATGGTTTTGTTGCTCTCTCGTGCATTTAACCATATGGCTTTGGCTATCAAGAATAGGATGATAAACTTAAGAATATGACATAAAAAATACGCAATATGACAAAATAACACCGTAAAGGTAAATAAAAAATATTGGAACTTGAGGGTATTCCACCAAATTCATGTAAGGAAGTGGGACGGACGGTTATATAAAAGTAGGGACGATCCCTACAAAATCGTGGTAGGTAGCAGCCAGGCTGTAATAACTTATAGCCGTCCTCCCTGTTCATATTGTTTAATTTTTTCTTGCGTCTCTTATTTTTCGCTGTCTTGAAATGTGCGTGGTAATCGGTCTCCCGGAACTACTGACGTATACTTGGCACCGCATTCACACCGAAGTTCGTACGCACCTGCAGTGTAGAGAGCAGCTACGGAATCCTTCGTTAGCCTCAACAGATCTCGGACGCCGAGTCCGCTCTGGGATATTGGTTTCATTCATTCGCGGTGCAGCACCTCGCTTACACCGTCGCTGACACCTCTCAAGCCTTCTATGTCTTCCGCTACAGTTTTTGCCTCCTGCAGCTCCCTCTATTATTACGGAAGTCATTCCCCAAGGTCTTATAAAAGTCCTATCGTCCTGCCCGTCTTGTCGATGTTTTCCACACGTTTCACTCCTCGCTGATTATGCGAAGAACCTCCTCATTTCTTGTCTTAGCAGTGCAGCTAATTCTCAAGATTCTCTTCTTTTCCGGTTATTCCACAGTCCATGATTCAATTCCAAACAATACTGTGCTCCAAACGTACATACTCAAAAATTACTTCCTGAAATTAAAGCAGACGTTTGATACTAGTAGGCTTTTTCTAGCCCGGAATTTCCAGACTTCCAAAATCAATCCAACTTCTCGAAGTGCTCCTATTTTTTAATGATTTATTATGTTGACAACTTCTTTGTGTACGTGGGGTTTCGAATCCAGGTTAGGCTCTAGATTTTCGAACTTAGTCTCTGGGTCTGTTTATCACAGTTGAGAACTGTGTCAAATTACTATGCTGTATTTCGCAGTTCTTTTTCGGGTTTGTCTCCAGTGTTGCGTCATGTATTTTGAAGCTTAATCTTGGTGGATGAGCTCGTGTCAGATTTACTCTAATAGTTCTTCAAAAATTTCGTGTGTTGCTGTTGTTGAAATCCTATCTCCTTCAACTTACAGTTTTCGTAACCTGTTTTTTCTCTACGGACAATTACCGAAGAGGTATTCTGCATCTTGTTGAATGTCTCCCATTTTCCGTATGTTCTGTGCCTGTTAAATTTTTTTTCCAGGCGTGTACTCTGTTACTTCTTTATCGTCTAATTGGAGGTACTCTGGGTCTGATCTGAAAGTTCTGTTCGTTTTCTTCATTTGTCTGTTGTGTAAACATTTTTCTTTGATTTGGAGTAGGTGATGAATTGATTCGAAAAATTATTATTATTGTTATTATTACGTTGGTGCGCAATTTCGTAGCGTTTTTATTTTGTATGTTGGTGTTCCGGTTGCTGTGGGTTTATATATCGATTGTCATTTTTTTATTTGTGGTTCACTATTGCTATTTAAGTTTATATATTGTCATTTTGTAATTTGGACATAGTGAGTGGAACTATGGATGCCAGCAGTTGGAGTGGCAAGTGGAGAAATCGGAACATTTCCGACATACGCTTTGTTTCTGTTCAGCAGAGGAGTGACGGCAGCGGAGGCAGCCAGAAATATTTACACCGTGTCTGGGGATAACGCCACTGGTTTTCGTTAATCCACAATCATCCACCTCAGTGTAGCCGAGAACTGGCAAATGTGGTGAACTGTGATCTTTACACCACCGTGCGACATGCACGCAATGAGCAAGGTTCGAAAGTCGGATGTATGGGTATCTCTAAGCCAAAATAAGAAAAATTAGCGGGTGGCCATATGTGCACGTCAGCTTGCTCGTTATCAACAGCGATCCTTCCTATACTGTATCGTTTCTGGTGGCGAGAAATGCTGTCTTTATGCCAACATAAGGAAAAGAAAGGAAAGGTTTGACCTCAAACAAAATAGCAACTCCCCGTACAAAGACCTGCGCGCATTCACAAAAGATAAAGTTACGCAACTGATGGAGCAGCGAGGGTGTGGTGTACTACGATTTACATCCCGAAGGTGTCAACACCATTGCTGACATTTACTGTCAACAAATGAGACGTCTTGCACACGCTGTCCTAGAACAACGACCAGGAAGAGCGCGTGAAGTGACGCTACTTCCACATAACGCCCGCACACAGTCTGCTAGACTGACAAAAAAAGACTGTACAGGAATTGGGTCGGGAAGTCATCCCGCACCCATTTTATTCACCTGATACTGCACCCTGAGATTTTCACCCGTTCCACTCTCTATCGAACAATCTGTTTGCAGATTTCGTTTCCGTATGAAAATGCGCTCCGAGCAGGTCTCGACGAGTTCTTCGCCTCAAAACCAAGTGATTTCTACAGTCGCTGAAACGAAAAGTTTACGCCAGCGTTGACAGACTGTTGTAAATAGTGAAGGATAATATATTATTGATGACTAAAGTCTCTGTTACGTGTACCTGTTGTGTTTCTTAAACGTATGGAGAAACGCTACGAACGTATGCACTAACCTAATAATTTTAAAACACACAGGTTAAGCCGGTTCGTCTGAATATCGCTCGTCCACCGTGTAACGGGAATCCTTTGTGCGTCTCGCGGAGCCGCGTATAGTAGAGGGTCTGCAGGCGTTAATCTGAGCGGGGCATCCCCGCCCTAAATTGCTGGCCGGCTCTGGCAGCGCGCCAGACGTCCACGGCGGCGGCGAGAGGCGATTGACCTGCTGGCACCAGAAGATCCGGCGGTACACCTGTTTGTTCCTCCACTAACACGAATCTGCCACTGGCTGTTCCAAATTAGTAAATACGCCTGCACTGCAGCTGCCTTGGGCTGGAGCCCTACGAGGCTAGTTTAAGCAGTTCACAATCTCTTACACACACACACACACACACACACACACACACACACACACGAGTCTTCAGACAAAAACCTCTAGTATGCACGTTTGTGGATGATTTCAAAAAGGCACACAGATCGATAGAGACGCCCTCACTATTCCAAATTTTAGAAGAGAGGGGGCTAGATTCCAAAACAAAAGAACTAATAAAACAAGGACTAATTGTCACGAAATCTAAAGTAAAATTTATGGGGGAGTCTCAGATCCCTTTGACGTTCAAGCAATTATGAGACAAGCAAATCGGATCTCTCCTGTTCAGCGTCGACCTAGACAACGTTATCGAAGAGTGGAAGAAGGAATTTACGAAACGTGGGTTTTGGAAGCCAATCGTACTGACATAAAATGGTTCAAATGGCTCTGAGCACTATGGGACTTAACTTCTGAGGTCATCAGTCCCCTAGAACTTAGAACTACTTAAGCCTAACTAACCTAAGGACATCACACACATCCATGCCCGAGGCAGGATTCGAACCTGCGACCGTAGCGGTCGCGCGGTTCCAGACTGTAGCGCCTAGAACCGCTCGGCCACAATGGCCGGCTACTGACATAAATACCTCGCTTTTGCTGACGACCTGGCCACTTACAGAGGATTGAAGAGACTGCAGTAAAATAGCTTGACACTCTTAAGTAATGAACGGAAAAAGTAGGGTTACAAATATCATTCGAAAAAACTGAATTCTTATGTTCAAAATATATAAACTAAAATATCGGAGAATTAATCGAACCGACAAGACTTGAGAACACTCTCACAGCAAACTCAGCTCCAAATAGTCAAAACTTAATAGGGTCAGTCCAAAACCTCTACAACAAAAACTCCATGTTAAGACAGACAAAACTTTGGAGCTACAACACAGTCGTAAAACCAGCACTCTTCTACGCAAGCGAAGCACTGCACATAATAGCACAAACTTCCTGTTGGCTTCTGTCTCGGGTTCTTCGGTCAACGTTCGTCTGATGATTTTTCTGACGTTTCGCCAGCACGATTGGCTGAAATAGTCAAAGCTTCACCCTCCACTGCTGGTGGTGAACCGGAGCCGAGCTCGCGGCGGCAGACTACATCTACCTGGCGCGCCAACGTCCACGGGGTTCTCCGCAGTCGTTTCCGGCACTGTTCTCCTTTTGCTAACTGCAGCGGTCGTTCGCTGCAGCACGGGAAGCCAGGATCCGTTAGTCCTGAGGCTTTCTTCTTTCTTGTTGAAGCTGTTCTCGTGTTTGTGTATTTTATAGCTTCTCTGAACAAGCGGGTGTGATAGCTATTCTCTAAAGCTTGAACTTCCGTGTCGACGAATTTTACTATGTGGTTGGTCTCATAAAGCGCCTGCTCTGCCACAGCCGATTTCTCCACCTGCTCCATACCGCGTACCACGCACATGCGGAAGAGTTTGTTGGATTGACTGGACCATCAATCAACACCAGGATCACAGAATATAAGTGACATTGCAGGTTGGGGCAGGTGGAGAAATCGTCCATTTCTGAGAGACCGACCACGTAGTATAATTCGCCGACATGGAAGTTCTGGCTGTAGAGAAGAGCTATCACTCCCGCTTGTCCAGAGAAGGTATAGAAATACACAAACACAAGAACAGATTCAACAAGAAAGAACAAAGCTTCAAGGTAAACGGGTCCTGGCTTCCGTGGGGCTGCAGCGAACGACCGCTACAGAAAGCAAGAGGAGAACCGCACCGGAAATGATCGCGGAGAAGCCCGTGCACGTTGGCGCGCCAGGTACACGGGTAAGTCAATTATTATCAGCAAAGTAGCTATAAAATTTTATTGTAATCAAGGAAGGAAACTTACAAGAACATCATTTTTGACATAGTCTCCTTGCGTGTCAACGCACTTCGTCCATCGTTGTCTAAGCTTCCTGATGCCCTCACAAGAGAAGGTTCTCGGTTGAGCTACGAGCCAGGAATGCACCGCTTCTTTCACTGCTTCGCCCGAGGCAAATCGACAGTCCCTTAACGCCTGTTTCAGTGGCCCAAACAAGTGATAGTCACAAGGGAGGCAAGATCGGAACTATATGGAGGACGATCCAGTACTTTAAATTTGAGTTTCTGAAGCGTTTCAGCAGTGTGGGCAGCAGTATGCGGACGGGCATTGTCGTGCAACAACACAACCCCTTTTGACAACAATCCTCGGCATTAGCTTTGAGTTGCAGGCTTTAGCCTGGCAGTAAGCATCTCACTGTAACGTATACTGTTTATTGTTGTGCTCCTTTCCCCATAACGTTCCAGTACTGGAGCTTGTGCGTCCCAAAACATCGTAAGCATCAGTTTTCCTACGGACGGTTGGGTCTTGAACTTTTTCTTGCACGGTGAATTTTGGATGTTTCCATTCCGTACTTGTCGTTTACTCTCCGGCTCGTAATGATGGATTCATGTTTCGTCACCAGTAATGATCCTGTCTAAGAAGTTGTTGTGGATGATTTCGTAGGCAGAACCGTGACTAATTTGCTGACGATATGCCACTTCAATAGTTAATCGTCTGCCTAAGAAAATCATTTCACGTGAACGCTCAATGGTTTCTTCATTTGTGGCGGTACACGGTCGTCCGGCTCCTTCATCATGCGTAATACTTGCGCGACCATTTCGGAATTTTTAAATCCATTCGTAGGAACTTCATTGTGGCAAAACACTGTTCCCTTACTGTGCCGAAAGTCTTCGATGAATTTCGGTCCCTGATACGCCTTCCGACCATAAAAAACAGATGACTGGACGTTGCTCTTCTTTGGTGCAAAAAGACTGCGAAGCAGCCATGATTAACAGCTGTAACGAAACTAAGCTAGCAGCTTGAAAATTGCAAAGATATAACAACAAATAATCAAAGCATGCGTCATCAACGTAAAACGACATTAGTACGAAAATAAACAAAAATATAACTAAATTGCGGATAATAATTGACTTATCCTCATACCTATAGTCTACGGCTCCGAACTCGGCTCCAGACCACCACCAGCAGTGGAAGGTGAAACTTTGACAATGCCAGCCACTCTTGCAGGTGACCTGTCAGAAAAATCATCAGACGGACGTCGGCTGAAGAAACCGCGACAGAAGCCAACAGACAGTTTGTCAACAAGTGGCCACGAAAGCCTTAAAAATGTTGGACTTAACAATAGAAAAGTTTTGAAACATCAAAATTGACTTTAAAAAAAGCGAATGAAATTCTTTGGCCATCTCAACGACTATCAGAAAATCGACTGACTAAAAGAATGACTATGTAACATCACTTAAGAACTCAATACCTTGGTTGAATGAAATTCGAGTGGACCTCAAAAACGCAAACATAAGAGCAGCCGACATTTTGGAAAGGCACAACTTTTTAGAAAGACACACCTTTAGACAAACTAGACAAATGGGAAGTTACATCAGAGCAACCTAACAAAAGCAGTTCAGACCAAAGTGGTCGGAAGAACGCAAACAAGCCTTCTCTGAAAGAATTAAAGCCCATTGGAATAACAACAAGAAGAACCTAGAGAAATCTGAGTTTTTTGCTTAATACCTTCCATGTATTGGGAGAATTCGCTGATAAGTTAATGCATTCCAGTACTTAAAGAATATCTCCCTGCAGCACCATTAACTGTACTCTTTTTTCAACCATCGGCAAATAATGCCCAGTTTTGTGGAATTATCGGTATTGTGAACAAGTTGTTTGAAGCTCACTTAACAAAAGATGCAAAAAATCTTTTTCTGTACTTCAAGTATTACTGTATTGACTGTTACGGTTTCCATTTCCTTGGTCTTCCCAGACTTCATCGACCTACTAGATTACGATTTATAACTGTATACGGCAGTCTGCTTCAGTTCGTTATGTAGAAATGTTTTCTTCTGTCGTCTTCATTTTCGATCTTTATGTTGAATATGTTTAGTTCCTTCCTAATTTAGATGTTTCTTCTGTTTCTACTCATGTACAGTCGTGCACAGTCTGAAAAAAATCTCATTTCAAGTGCCTGACAAGTAAGTTACAACATTTGGAAACACATCAGGATCAATAAACAGGTATAGAAACAAGACACAAAAATGAAAAAGGAGGTGTTGAATAAATCGAACATTGGTGGAAGGAGAGGAAAGTTTATTGGTTGGGGGAAAATTTGGTCCTACGAATTTGGATATTGGTACCACCGACAAAATTTCTGTTTTTTCAAGGATACTTTCTGAGTATTTTGCTACGACGGAAACGAATGGTCTTCGATGGTTCGTCACAGAGCAATTGAGTTTCGTTTGATTTCTTAGCCGCATCAAAGTTTGTCTGTGCATTGCACTGAAAATATCATCTACATAACAGTGCAGATGTCGATGACGTGAGGTATATGATTTGTTAGTTAACTAACTTGTTCGTTTCACGATACTTTTCGCTGACTACGGTAATGTCCACCTAACTCTTCGCCCTCGGGCTTTCATTCAATACTGCCCGTTTCTGTTTCAAGGTTGTCTTTCCGGGCAGTGTAGGCCTGCGTTAATAGGGCTACACAGCTGTACGGGTCAGTTTACTGATGATGATGAGTTGGCCGATATGCACCTCACATGTGAGTTTACTGAATGCATTGGAAGTGCGGCATAGTGACGCAGCGACAGCAAAAACATCACATGTGTGTTTTGTGTTGTACATTTTGTTGAATGTATATTACAGACTTTTGCGCTGCTGTTATTTTCACAGAAACAAAGATAATCGGAGTAATAAGCGCTTACTCCCAAAATAGTTAGAAAATGTCCATGAACAATCACTGAAATTTTGTCTGTGTAGTCCGCCCTCTGACCTGAGAAACTACAGATGCATTCATTCACTCCATCGGTACCCACAGGCGGGAACCAACAATTTAAATGTGGATTCCAAAGAATGGTCTGACTCTGCATTCTCACTCCAAAGGCTCATATAGGAGTAACTCGGTTAATGAAAAAGATGCCTATCTATCTGAAACTCCAAGCGCCTGAATTGGTCGTCTGATATTTAAAACGCGAATCATCAAGTACAGCACACATGAGTTATTTATGTTCAACACAATCACATCGACAGTTCATGTGATTGCAAAAGAAAACTAATGTAGAAAATGTAAATAAAATGAATACTAGTTCTCGATTGGAGAGCACGCCGCTTCTAGAATGCGGGGGGGGGGGGGGGGGGGGGGGGGAGCAGGAGGAGGCTGCATCGCCGGATTGAATTAACGACAAGGACCGGTGCGGCGGTCGGACTGGATGTGGTTTTTAGGCGGTTTCCCACATCCGACCACGTGAGTACCGGGCAGGTGTCTACGCCCTGCCTCAATTACACGATTTAAAAACATTCCGTCCATCTGGGGAAGGGCATCTGACAATTAAATTATTCAAGGACTGAATTTGATCCGTAGTGGATGCTGTTTAACTCGTGACTGTTCCTTGATACGGTGTAGAAAAATTTCCGCTACCAGTCACAACAAAAGCTTATCGGTTTCGGGCTTGCGCCCATCCTCAGGTGTTTATACATTCATGAACATGTGTATACTGCTGGAGGTGACTGTATAAATACAAAAAAATTATTTTCTGGTGACTAAGCTTAGTCACCATCAAATAATTTTTTTGTATTTATACAGTGATCTCCAGCAATATAAACATGAGGATGCGCGCAAGCCCGAAACCGGTTGTGTGGCAAATAAATAACCTTTTATTGTGACTGGTAGCGGAAATTTTTCTACACCCTATTCAAGGACTATTTAACACAAATAGGTTCAGATGTCATCATAAGCTGCTACTACATATTATCCAATCACAGCTTAGAGGTGAACATATGATTTCATATACGTTTGTATACTTCGAGGCTTTCATATTACTTCAAGGATTCCACACTCTTTAGAAATGATTAGCGAACCTACAAGAAGAAGTAGCTCGACCGAGATGGTCGACCGGACGCAGTTTGTCGCAAAAAGCAGCAACAGAACATGAACCGAATCGAAATTATTAATATGTGATACGAGATAGATGAACCATTTTTTATTATCTTTCTGTACATGGGCGGAATTGAGACGACGCCCAATGGGCGTAGTGTTCGACAAAAAATAAAGTTTCTCTTTGATCTGTTCACTCATTTTTGATAAGGAACAAACAACATAAGAAATCGAGGGAACGAGAAGTAGTGTAAGTGGTCAGTGTGTACGATCGCTTAATGTCTGGATGTTCGTCAGTTCGCTGAAATATGTCAGTTCTCGCGACTTGCAACGGGACTTGTTCCGAAATCAGACGCGCGCCATTGATTTCAGCCGTTCCCTATTGTTGTCTTCGTGCGTTGTTTGTGTTGTCATATGCAAGCTCCCCACTGTGCTGTTAGGCAATGTCGAGATTATACAATCAGTTGTTAGCATAGATGTTTTATCGTGTAACAGTAGCAGCGACAAATTGCGCTCTACAGTCAGTATTTACATGGCCGAAGTGCGTCATACGATACGCTCCTACCTCCAGTATTTGCATGGCGCGAGTGCGTCGTTTCTCCGGTAAGTCTCTGTTTTGCACATTACCTGTCAGTGAGACAACTGTGAAGTCTGAGCCCCTGCTCAGCAGGGACACGACACTGACGTCACAGATACACGCAAGAGAAACCTCAAAAGCCAAGCTACCACTGTCGGCCGCAGCCGGTGCATCCCACAGCCGACGCACCCCAGCGGGAACGTTCACGGGCTTCCGGCGCTATCTCTACTCACTACTGGCCACGTATGCATGCTGGAAGTAATAGCCGAGGTGATAGTTTAGGCAGTACTTAGGAGACCACCTCGGGGGATTGCAGATAAGAAAAGCGACAAGCACGAGAAACATCAGCATCATGATCGTGGAAAAATACAGTTAGCACTCAGCCAGACGATGTTCAGTGAAAATGTAAGTGGAAAGGTACAGGGAGTACCATACACTCACATTCCTATGCTCATACACTTGCACGTAGAATTAGCTATGAAATGATGCTAGCGGGACTAGATTTTTCCCTGCCCTGAGGTCGTCAACATCCACATCAGTACATTGCAAGCCTGTAAACGGAGGCAGGAGAACGCACAGTACACCAGTGTTATTTTACATCTTCCTATCCTATTCCCCGATAACGCCCAAGACAAAAGGGCATCGACACGACTCTGTGTAAGCTTGAAGTTGTCGTAATGCTTCTCTACTTATCAGTGGGCGATATGGGAGGAAGTAAATATATTTTTCATTCTTATTAGAACGTACACTCTTCTTTTAAACAAATTTTTGTGTGGCACAAAGGGTGTGATGGACTCTCTATCTAGGGGCTCTTACTATCCTCGGGATTAGCTATTACTACCATCAAATCGCCCGCCAGAACCTGAGAGCATTGAGATCACATTATCGTCTCAGGAAGAAGACGCACGCTAGGGGCATTAGTATAATTCACCTAAAATTAGCTACATGTAAGTAGATATCAAGCCCTGAAATAATTATGAGAATCTGATTGATCAGAGGAAAACCCAGGGAAATCGTAACCATCACTATTACTTGAAGTTACCAAACTCTCAGTAGTCATGTAAAGTCAAAGGAAGAAACGGCTAAATTTCTGCGTAAATATTTCGTACACTCAATGTAAATTATCGGCCTCATCTAAAATTCTTCAGTCATTCCCAAATAACAGCACAATCACATCAGTAGTTATAGGTATAAATCAGAAACACACAAATGTCACATATCTTCGATATCTGTATCGCAACTTACAGCTAAGGCGCCATGTTTTCATACATAAGTCTAAGTATAGTGCTATGGTCTTGCGTTTACATAATGCAGACATGAACTAAACTCTTCAATTACATAAATTTATAAAATCAATTTGCGACCGTCGTGGGCGGGGTTTCTTAGATGCACGTTATGTTGTCACCTCACCGTCGGCTGCCGTCTCTTTGTGACCAGCTGTTCAATCCACTGGTCGTTTCAGCGGCAGCGGCACAAAATTAGTAAGACTAGAAATTCTGAAATATTTTCAAACTTACTAGCATGTTGAAAATATCCCAGATCAGACATTTGTTTGTTGTTTCTCAGCAATCTTTCTTCTTCTTTTACATCGTCGGTAAACTGGCGCTCTTGGCTGGCTTGTGAAATTAAACGTCGGCGGTTGCTATAAGCGAACCGTCACAAGCGTCTGGAATTGCTATAGCACTTCCCAAAGGGTCCGCAGTTCGTGGTCTACTGCCTAGCGTTGTTGCCTCTGTATCACGGGATCCCGGATTCAATTCTCGGCCGAGTGTTTGTGTTGGCCTCATCATTTCATCATCATCATTCGTGACAGTGGCTAGATTGGATTGTGAAAGAATCGGGCTGCTTAAAAATTGGGACTTTTTACGGACGCTGATGGCCGCGCAGTTGAGCGCCCCACAAATCAAACATCATTGCCATCATCATCATCATCATCATCATCATCATCATCGTCGTCGTCGTCGTCGTCGTCGTCGTCGTCACTTCCCGATGGACATTGTCTAACATATCTGTGATGCTCCATGCTCCGACTAAACTATTACACACCACCACTCCCTGATCGATAGAATCAGTGTTTCTGAGCGAATTCCTTGGATGAGTTTTACAGTGTCGTTGCTTTCTTTCCGTGAAATACTGTTTGTTTGGTACCTACATCTCCCAGAACTACATTATGTGGTTGTTTCACCTTAGCCGCTTGGGATCAATGTCTCTAGGTATTTGAATGACTGCGACTGATGCCAGCGAGTTCTCGGCAATGTTGTTATCAAACAAAATTGAATATTTTCGTGTGTTTACGCGCATTTCATGAAATTTGTGTATTACACAGCAGTGGTACGAAAAATCACAAAGCAATGATCTGCTTCATTGTAATTTCTTGATAATATTATTAATAATAATTCTATATCATACATCTTTCCGGCAACTCTGACGCTTCTTTGAGTTCTGTCCTCATTTAGAAAGACGTGCCGAGTCTTATTGGTATTAAATCCTCATTCGTTTCTCATACCATGTCTTGTTATTATGTAAGTACTTTTTTTTACTACACAGCAGGCTGAAACTGCATCTTAAGTCACCTTGGAAATAAAGAAAATCTGAATGCACTATAACGCCGTTATCTACCGTCTTTTGGGTCCCGTGAAGGAGAAGAGCTAGCTCCAGTCACGGTACAGCATGCGTTATATAGGGGTCCTACGGAAAGCTGCGCTTAAAATAAAGGCAGGAAAAATTTGAGAGCAAACTTATTTCACTGAAAGAAGTTTGTGGTACTCTGTCTAATCGTCATTAAGTTAGACGTATTTACTCCACAGTTCGAAAATACCTCTTGGAACTATTGTTCAGAATTCGTTTGGAGTTTCAGCTGCCCAGACGACCGAATGTGCTTGACTCGCGCTTTCCGCCGTACCGAGTTGTTTGACGGATTGATTAACGCGCAGTCATGTATTATTAAGGATCTAGTATCAACGACCCAAACTGGCCGTTCTTTCTGTGAACCACTTGAGGCGAATACTGGGCTTGATTTTATTAAAAATGGCACAGTCTATTTCCTTCCCTGTGCTTGTCCAACTAAGTTAAAGCTATCAGTCTTCAGCGACGTCCACATCACTGGGGCCTTAAGCGGTGAACTTCCTTATTTTTTCCAGATATGATCGGAAGGACCCATATCTGGACTGTAGGAAACATGCACCAACATTTACTAGTCCTATTGGTTACGCAGTCAGCAACCTTGCCAGCCGTAAACACGCTTCTATTTTCCATGAATTGTGAAAGTAACGAGTAATTTCACTTACAGAAATACGCTCGTTCACCTGAATCAGGCCGGCCGTGGTGGCAGAGCGGTTCTAGGCGCTGCATCCGGAACCGCGCGTCTGCTACGGTCGCAGGTTCGAATCCTGCCTCGGGCATGGATGTGTGTGATGTCCTTAGGTTAGTTAGGTTTAAGTAGTTCTAAGTTCTAGGGGACTGATGACCTCAGATGTTAAGTCCCATAGTGCTCAGAGCCATTTGAACCATTTTTGAACCTGAATCGGCTTGTTGCTCATTCTAATTTGTGCCCGTTGTAACTTGAGGTAGGAATTACTGATGCTAAAAGTAGCACCACTCTGTGTATTTCCACTATTAAAACTGTTTATCCACATCTTCATATTACTTACAGCCATTCCCTCAGCGCCATACGTCCACTGTAATCGGAATCGATCATGAATCTTAACCTCATAGATTCCTTCCTTTAAAACGAATGTAATCACTGTGTAATCACTGCACTCTCACTACTAGGAAATACACTGAAGAACCAAAGAAACTGGTACACGTGCCTAATATCATGTAGGGCCCACGCGAGCACGGAGAAGTGCCGCAGCACGACGTGACAAGGACTCGGCTAAAGTCTAGAGTAGTGCTGGAGGGAACTGACGCCATGAGCCCTGGAAATCCGTAAGAGTACGGGAGGTGGGGGGTGGGGTTGAGATCTCGTATGAACAGCACGCTGTAAAGTGTAAGGCATCCCAGATATGCTCAATACTGTTCATGTCTGGGGAGTTTGGTGGCCAGCGGAAGTGTTTAAATTCATAAGAGTGTTCCTGGAGCCACTCTGTAGCAATTCTGGACTTTTGGGGTGTCGCATTATCCTGTTGGAATTGCCCAAGCCCATCGGAATGCACAATGGACATGAATGGATGCAGATGATCGGACAGGATGCTTACGTACGTGTCACCTGTCAGAGTCGTATCTAGACGTATCAGGGGCCCCATATCACTCCAACTACACACGCCCCACACCATTACAGAGCCTCCACCAGCTTGAACAGTCCTCTTCTGACACGCAGAGTCCATGACGTTGTCTCCATACCCGTACACACGTCCATCCGCTCGATACAGTTTGAAACGAGACTCGTTCGACCAGGCAACATGTTTCCAGTCACCAACAGTCGAATGTCGTACTGACGGGCGCAGGGGAGGCGTAAAGCTTTGTGTCGTGCAGTCATCAAGGATACACGAGTGGGCCTTCGGCTCCGAAAGCCCATATCGATGATGTTTCGTTGAATGGTGCGAATGCTGACACTTTCTGATGGCCCGGCACTGAAATCTACAGCAAATTGCTTAAAGTTTGCACTTCCTTCACGTAAAACGATTCTCTTCAGTCGTCGTTGGTCCCTTTCTTGCAGGACCTTTTTGCGGCCCCAGTGATGTTAGAGATTTGATGTTTCACCGGTATCCTGATAATCACGGTACACTCGTGAAACGGTCGTACGGGAAAATCCCCACTTCATCCTAACGTCGGAGATACTGTGTCCCATCCCCCGTACGCCGACAACACCACCACGTTCAAACTCACTTAAATCTTGATAACCTGTCATTGTAGCAGCAGTAACCGACCTAAAAACTGCACCTGACGCTTGTTGTCTTATATAGGCGTTGCCGACTGCAGCGCCATATTCTTCCAGTTTACATATATCTATATTTGAATACGCATGCCAATAACAGTTTCCTTGGCGCTTCAGTGTATATTAGGATATCGTTCCCGCCCTTGGTGTGCATAAGTCGTACTTCTGAGCGTTCTACATTTTTCCACCTGACAAATAGCGGAAATTGGTCTTCAGTTAAACATGAAACGGCGATTAATGTTTATTACCACTCTCGGTGCCTTTTGTGCATTCTTTCTGGTGTTCTGGAATACTTACAAACCCAAAGGGAAATTTATCGTAGATCCACACCAATAGAAATGATGCACTGTCTCATCTTCTAAATGGCGGGAGAGGAAATCGACAGTGTAATGCAGAAAACAACTTTTATGAGAGCAGCTCGCGTTATCAAACACTCTTTACTACAAACCCAAAGTGTTTGCGATATTCGTATCAGACTGGCCTTGTTTTGAGGAGGATGGAGGCTGTAAACTCGATCTGGCTATCCTAATTTAGGTTTTCCGTGGTTTCCCTAAATTACTTCAGGCGAATGCTTTGATGATTCCTGTTATATAAGGCCACGGCCGACTATCTCTCCTACCTTCTCGTATTAAGCGTTTGTGTAAATGGCTGTATTCAGGGTTGTTAAAAACAGTCTGCAATGCTGTCCAGGATGTCGCAGGGCAGGTTGTGCGGGGAAATAATTGTTAATGGGAAAAATCCATTTGTAGCGCCGTTTCCAAGTTACGTACCATTGAAGTTAGCCAATCAGGTCGTTACGCGCCCGTATTCAAGCGACCCGCCAGGATCGGTGCCGCCAAACGTGTTCTTCGTTTGGTTTCCTGAAACTGAAAAACAGAGCGATACAAGAATTAGACATGAGACACTAGTAAGAATCGAACCCGAGCCAAAGGCTGAGCAGTCCCTTGCGCTACCATCTACGCGATGAGAACTATTAATTGTATCTGGTGAGCCTCTTGAATGTGCGTGCGGAACGGCCTGATTAGCTAACTTCAGTGTACTTATTTCTCAGCACAACCTAATCTGCAACAGCGTTAGAAGCTTTTCATACTGTTTCTCACCGCGCCGTATATGGACAATGTTTATATTATTCGCAGTTAGTAATGCCTCGACCTGTCCAATGCCGGTTGTAAAAGTGATCCACAGATGAATAAAAGTCCCATGGCTCCTCAGTGTGTTCCGGCGTAAATGTTGACGAATTAATTTACAGGTGCGCTCTGATCATGGCGACGCGTCATCTGCCGAAATATTACACTTGTTTGACACAGAGATCCAGCTCCATATCCGCAAATTATTTCGTCAATAAAACAACTACTACTACTACAGTCCCGAGATTGAAAGTAAATTACCACCCATTTATTAGTAAGAAATGTCTCTACAACTACGTAAAATATGACCAATAGAGTTCAGGCAACATATGATAGATACTTTCATTTCTGTTCGGTGTTGTTGTTGTTGTTGTTGTTGCAAGTTTTTGGTCTGCAGTTTTGAACCGCATCCTCAGGCAGATCTTGGAAGAAACGGAAGGGGACGTCTGTCTGCATTTTTTGCATAACCGCAGAATGGTATCGCGCCCTTAATTCAAACAATGTAGGCGGTGATAGTTTTCACGGTGTATACTATCTCGGATAGTTGCTGTTACGTTGGGAGCGGTAGCGCTGGCAACTTCATCATGCTTGGAATGTTGATAACTTTTTATCTTTTGAGAGATTTAGATAGCGATACGTTATCGTAAACGCTGCACAGCGCCCGACCTGCGGTAAATTTTCAAACCGTTGCTGGCTGTTTTCTCTCGCGGGTTGCGCTGAAACGCTGGAACAAGAACGCTCAATTACTAGGAGCCTTTACGCGATCTCAAAGAATGTGGCAACATTAACTAACTTAATTACTTGCAGTGAAGATGACAAACGTCGGATCCTCTTCCTCATCATCCTCATCATCCTCATCATCCTCATCATCCTCATCATCCTCATCATCCTCATCATCCTCATCATCCTCATCATCCTCATCCTCCTCATCCTCCTCATCCTCCTCATCCTCCTCCTCCTCCTCATCATCATCATCATCATCATTATCATCATCTGTTTGACTCACGACTTTGTGCCATATATACATTTAGATTCAGTGGCCATTCACAGGAACATTCAAAGTACTCTAATTTACATGTTTGAAAACAACCATCATTTAATGTGACCATTCGTTGTTTTATATGCAGCGTGTGTGACGGTAACATTCATCGGAAAAGTATAATTCAAGGAGCCGGTAGGACAGGGAAATAAATTCTTAAGATCCATGCTACTCCATTGCCTCTGTTTTAGATGTGCGAGTACATCACGTGCAGCTTGCATGTCAGACATGACGACCTCCATCTGTTCCTGTAGTTCACAGTTGGGAGTTCCACGCGATAAGAGAGCAGCCAGTCCTGATAAGAGTGCAGTGAGCGACGGGAACAATTTCTGCTAACGCTGCGATTTTGTGGGTATGGCTCCTGTATCATTTATAATCGTAAAGTAGAGGGATGCTTGTTGGTTATTACTAGAAAACAAACAAATTGATCATGCAATGAACTCTGCTACAAGACGAATAGCAGACAGTCCTATTGCACTAGGAATTGTATAGCATGCTTTCATCCAACAGTGTGAGTCTAATCTACATCTACAGCTGGCATCACACATGTTAGGGTTCCTTGCCGTTCTTAACCATAAAGAGCGCAGAAAGAATCCCTAAAATAGCTCTGTGCGAGCCGTAACTGATCTGATCTTGTCGACATCCATATTGGTCGTTGAAATCTGTTCATATAGCATAATGCGCAGCGCGCCAGCTTGCGAGTGTGGGATGTGTGCGAGACCAGAATCGAATCCGCACAGCGGATTAACGCCCGTGAGCTGATACACATGCCAGTCTCACTGTGGTTTGTGGCGGTTTCCCACGCTCGTTTAGGAAAATACTGGGCTGGCTTCGTCCCCAAATTCCACCTCACGGAATGCGATCAACAAACGGTTAAAATTTGATAACACACAGGTCAAATTAACAACGATTTACACACAGATGTCGCTCACGGCTTCCTTCCCTTGATGACTGTGGCGTCAGTAGGGCCATCCGGTCGCAAGGCTAAATAATGAAGTAAGTTTACCAAATCTTGAAAACGTGAACCCCGTGTTAGACGGGATAAACGCTAAGTAAATAAAGGAAGAACACCTTGTAAGTAGGCTTTGCCGTGTAACAGGCGTCTGTCTTCATGAGCGGGCCAATTGTTTTAGCATTTCCGTAACGATGTCACAAGGGTCAAACCTGTGACGACTCGTGCCGACCTCCTTTGTATTGTTCGGTATCCCCCGCTAGCCCTGTTTCGTAAGGATTCCATACACATGAGCGATATTCTAAGATGGTACACCCGAGTGGTGTGCAAGCAGTCTCCTTTGTGGACTGGCTGCATTCCTCCAGTATCCTGTCAATGAACTGAATTCTGCCACCTGCATAATCTATGATTGGGACAGCGTGATCATTCCATTTCGTATCCCTACAAACCGTTACAACCACGTGTTAGTATAAGTCGACTGATTCAAAATTTGACTACTTGATTTTATAGTTACATGATATTGCCTTTCTGCGTTTTGTGGAACGCAAAATTTTACGTTGCTTAACGTTTAAACACGATCCAGTTGGTTAGTAGTGGAGGCAGCTAGGATACGGAACAGTCACCTGTGGCAACAGGCAGAGGTGTGACGTGTGCAGATGGCGCCGGAAGCGGCGTCGCGTGTCTTATCCGCCAACCAGGGGCTACGCCCTCCCACGCTCGTTTTATGAACTCACACCGGAGCAAAGTGCTTCCGGTAGGCATCACCGTGGCATCCACCGATTAGCAGTTCGCTACAACACCAGGCAGTTCCAGAACGTATATTACTTAGTTCTGCGCTACAAGTACGGACATATTTCGTGCCAACTGTAAGGTTTATAGCCACGCCAACATTGTGCTTGAAAGAAGATAACATACACCCTAGCCGTGAGGGAAAGGCTTGTCCCCTTAAGGGACAGAATTCAGAATTCCCAGTTATTCTGGATGAGACTCGTAATATAAATTACGGGCAAGTGCCAAGAATACCGAAAAAGTACGTTTCTTACTGGATTACATTAGTAAAGACGAGAAGACGACCTAATGGAAAGAGGGGAGATTAGAAAACATGCAGTAGCAATATCGAAGCAAGATCACACTGTATGTCGTACGGCGTCTGTTACTGGTGCTGCTGCTACTACTATGCTGCTTCTGATGATGATGATGATGATGACGATGATGATGACGAAGACGGTCGTTGATGTCGAGTATGTTTCACTCTCTAGTTCGTGAAAGAATATAGTAATTGGCTTTAAAGTGTTTCTTAGATGTACCACATATAGCTTTAAGGTTAAAACAAGTCATTCTTAATGCTGAGGATTCCATACTATTCCGTTCAGTTAAGCAGACCAGATAAAACTGTGAGACTCCGTGGAAGAATGGGTAGAACACATTACGTTCGCAGTAACGCTTAAACGCCCGTTAACTGCTGACAGTCCTTCTCTTACGGCGAGTGTGATTCCAATATCTAAATCAGCTCTGTTGCCCTTATCAAAGCTGCATTACCGTTTTCATTCTGAGAGTCGGTAACATTTGAAATCAAATGTCACGTGCAGAAGCATTCAACTGCAGTATATCTCTACTGCTAGAAGAATTGAGGCCTTATACGTACTGTTAGTGCTGGAAACGGAATATGGAATATAAAGTTGTTAGCGGCTTTAACCGGTGTAACAACGATGACAGTGTTGCAGAACTTTGAAGCCAAGGTATAAGTGGTCCACGTAACCCACTTAGCAGCGGGGTAATCGTCCGTCATATCTCAGTTGATGAATCTTCAAAAGGGAGCCAGAATGTTTTATGCTAATGGCGTGGGTGGAATGAGAGACTTAATGGACGGTGATAAGAAACAGAAACCCTGTGCAAGGTAAACGTCTGGGGCAACAGAATACTTCTCAGTGTAGTGTGTTTATGTCAAAAGAAGGCAAGATTCTCGCTTGAAAAGTGCGAAACGCGTAATATAGCGTGACAGTTATCTGTCCAAGTGAATGAATCGTCGATTATCCCAGAGAATTAATGAAGTTGTAAAATTGTGTATATCTGTATAAAAGTTCTCTGTGAAAAACCTAGTCAGATCGTAAGTATATACAGCTCATTTCTGTACAAGGTAATATAATAAAAAATTACACATGTGGTAATAGGATTCGAAAACTTCACACTGTCAATTTGAACAGCTCTGTGGAATACAGATAGGTTTTGCCGCAATACTAGGTTTTAAGTTAATTACTTAGATGCAATCGCCGATAAGAACGTTTCCATTGACAACGTGTTAATTGAAACTGCTAGGATATTCAATGTTGGATGGAAGTAATACCCGACATCCACTCAGTACCATGCAAGCGACGTTTGCACATAACAGGAGAATTCTTGTTGCCACTGTAAAAGAAATTATCGTGGGCTATGATATCATGCTGTACGTGGTTCTGCACCAAGAAAACAAAATCATCTTATGCGTCGTCGTGTCACCAGCAGTCAATCCTTTCTCTCTTTGCAAAACACCCTCCTCCCCTCCATCTTCGGAAAACGTTTCAGATACCAGTAAAGTTTTGTGGTG
The DNA here is from genome assembly GCF_021461385.2 of Schistocerca piceifrons. NCBI lineage: Eukaryota > Metazoa > Arthropoda > Insecta > Orthoptera > Acrididae > Schistocerca > Schistocerca piceifrons. Next base: position 394,566,634 of record NC_060138.1, on the reverse strand, counting down.
AAAAAGATATCTCCCTCATTACCTCCTAGCTGCTTCTCCACTGAATTACGCCGTTCTTGTCAGGGTCGTAGTTATTGTCGATATTATAATTACATTATTGCTAAAAGAAAACTATGGACGAGTTCACCCAACTCTCTTCTCCCATTCTTTGCAAAAATTCAGCGCATTCTCAACAAGACGATGTACGTTTTAACGCCAAGAAACTCTTAATGCCACACCTCGCATTTCATTAATAGAGACTATTAATATTAACTGAAAGGGCACTTAACAGTAAACAGGAAAATGACACTAGGTGCGCGGGTATGGAAATGACTCAGGTCTGAAGAAAATCAAAAAATCATTTCAGCTGCATTAAAACTGAGAGATAATTTCTAATTCACAATTTTTATACCGCCTGAGTGTCAGCCTTCGAGTATCCAGTACACAGTTAAGAGAAGCACGATTTTGTTACCCCTAAACTACAGGAATATGCGCAAGTCCCTGCCGTTTCTTGTTCTGCGTTGGAAATGCAACATCATAAATTTTTTTACGAAAATTGTTGTCGGCCCTCGAAACCTTTCCGCCAGAGATATTGGGTTCAATGTACAAGATGTGTAGAAACAGTCATCCGATTTGGCACGTCTATATTTTTCAAACTAACAAACGTATACAATGACTTTTATTTTTTGATGAACGGACACACAAAAATTTTTTTCATTTCTTTTCATAGAAGTTCAATATGCCCCCTTTGAGATGCACGGCATATGTCAATGTGATGTGGTATTCAGACTGTTCCTACACTGCAGCGAGCATATCTTGAGTTACAGGTTCTTCAGCTGCTGTTTTGTGATTTCTCAATTCATTCATTGTTGTTGATAACGGAGGTACATAAACAGAGTCTTTTGTAAAACCCCCAAGAAATAATCATATAGTCAGGTCCGATGACCTTGGAGGCCAGTAATGTAAGGCTGAATCATTTGGTCCAGTGCGACCTATTCATCGTTCAGTAAACCTTAGATTTAAAAATTCCCACACTTCCAGACACCAGTGTGGTGGTGTCCCATCCTGTTGGTAAATGAAGTCGTTCGAATCGGTCTCCAACTGTGGAAAAAGAAAGTCCTCAAGCATCTCGAAGGTAGCTGCGAAGAAACCATGGGTAACAGAAAAAATACTTCAGTTGATTGATGAGAGGAGGAAGTACAAACATGTTCCGGGAAAATCAGGAATACAGAAATACAAGTCGCTGAGGAATGAAATAAATAGGAAGTGCAGGGAAGCTAAGACGAAATGGCTGCAGGAAAAATGTGAAGACATCGAAAACGATATGACTGTCGGAAGGACAGACTCAGCATACAGGAAAGTCAAAACAACCTTTGGCGACATTAAAAGCAACGGTGGTAACATTAAGAGTGCAATGGGAATTCCACTGTTAAATGCAGAGGAGAGAGCAGATAGGGGGAAAGAATACATTGAAAGCCTCTATGAGGGTGAAGATTTGTCTGATGTGATAGAAGAAGAAACAGGAGTCGATTTAGAAGAGATAGGGGATCCAGTATTAGAATCGGAATTTAAAAGAACTTTGGAGGACTTACGGTCAAATGAGGCAGAAGGGATCGATAACATTCCATCAGAATTTCTAAAATCATTGGGGGAAGTGGCAACAAAACGACTATTCACGTTGGTGTGTAGAATATATGAGTCTGGCGACATACCATCTGACTTTCGGAAAAGCATCATCCACACAATTCCGAAGACGGCAAGAGCTGACAAGCGCGAGAATTATCGCACAATCAGCTTAACAGCTCATGCATCGAAGCTGCTTACAAGAATAATATACAGAACAATGGAAAACAAAATTGAGAATGCGCTAGGTGACGATCAGTTTGGCTTTAGGAAAAGTAAAGGGACGAGAGAGGCAATTCTGACGTTACAGCTAATAATGGAAGCAAGGCTAAAGAAAAATCAAGACACTTTCATAGGATTTGTCTACCTGGAAAAAGCGTTCGACAATATAAAATGGTGCAAGCTGTTCGAGATTCTGAAAAAAGTAGGGGTAAGCTATAGGGAGAGACGGGTCATATACAATATGTACAACAACCAAGAGGGAATAATAAGAGTGGACGATCAAGAACGAAGTGCTCGTATTAAGAAGGGTGTAAGACAAGGCTGTAGCCTTTCGCCCCTACTCTTCAATCCGTACATCGAGGAAGCAATGATGGAAATAAAAGAAAGGTTCAGGAGTGGAATTAAAATACAAGGTGAAAGGATATCAATGATACGATTCGCTGATGACATTGCTATCCTGAGTGAAAGTGAAGAAGAATTAAATGATCTGCTGAACGGAATGAACAGTCTAATGAGTACACAGTATGGTTTGAGAATAAATCGGAGAAAGACGAAGGTAATGAGAAGTAGTAGAAATGAGGACAGCGAGAAACTTAACATCAGGATTGATGGTCACGAAGTCATTGAAGTTAAGGAATTATGCTAACTAGGCAGTAAAATAACCAATGACGGACGGAGCAAGGAGGACATCAAAAGCAGACTCGCTGTGGCAAAAAAGGCATTTCTGGCCAAGAGAAGTCTACTAATATCAAATACCGGCCTTAATTTGAGCAAGACATTTCTGAGGATGTACGTCTGGAGTACAGCATTGTATGGTAGTGAAACATGGACTGTGGGAAAACCGGAACAGAAGAGAATCGAAGCATTTGAGATGTGGTGCTATAGACGAATGTTGAAAATAAGGTGGACTGATAAGGTAAGGAAAGAGGAGGTTCTACGCAGAATCGGAGAGGAAAGGAATATGTGGAAAACACTGATAAGGAGAAGGGACAGGATGATAGGACATGAGGGAATGACTTCCATGGTACTAGAGGGAGCTGTAGAGGGCAAAAACTGTAGAGGAAGACAGAGATTGGAATACGTCAAGCAAATAATTGAGGACGTAGGTTGCAAGTGCTACTCTGAGATGAAGAGGTTAGCACAGGAAAGGAATTCGTGGCGGGCCGCATCAAACCAGTCAGAAGACTGATGAAAAAAAAACAAAAAAAAAGCATCTCGAGATATGTGCTTCGGAAAAGAAAAATGGACGAAACACCTTTTCCCGTGAAACTGCACAAAACACATTAAATTTTGGAGAGTCCCTCTAATGTTGTACAATTCCATGTGGTTGTTCCGTACCCCACATTCTCACACTATGACGGTTCACTTTTCCATTTAAATGCCTCGTCACTAACACTAAGCGTGGAAGAAAACTGTCATCCATCATCTTGTCAAGAACCAAATTACAGAGCTCCACACGTTGTTGTTTGTCCCCTTCACGAAGACCTTGCAGTAGCTGAATTTTGTAAAACGTCGACGCCAGACTGATATTGGGGCATATTGGGCAGTCGAGCTGCCTGGCGAACGTGTTTCTCCGGACTCCTTGTGAAACTATGGCGGATGCGTTCGGCGTCTGTATCAGACATTCGGGGACGGCCCGGCGATTTGCCTTTACACAAACATCCTGTTTCTCGGAACTGTTCATACCATCGTCTTATGCTCTGTACTGTAGGAGGATCCACACCATACCTAGTAGGAAAGTCACGCTAAACTGTTATTACTGACCCGCACTGCACAAAACGTAGAACACAAAACGCTTTATGTTGTCCCGACACCATTTTTACTAGAACAGAAGCGGGCGCACACTGCTGTTACCTAGCGGGAACCAAGTCAAACTCGAGAAATTTCTGGAAATTTGTGGGAAGTTCCTATTGGACCAAACTGCCGAGGTCATCGGGGAGCCGCACGAACCGTGGCAAGGCGCCCTATACCGCGTGGCTACCCCGCGTGGCTAAAACTCTTAGAGTTTGTCCTTTCCAACAGTACGTTGTTCAAGCACATATCTCAGATAACATAATAATTACGATTTTTTTGATACACCCAGTCCAAGTTTCGGACGTGCATGCAACTGCAGAGGCTACTTCCTGTCACAACAAGCGGCGTGACCTCTCATCTAGGCGCGACGAAGAAAGCACATCGCATATTTTGAGGATGGCATCACACACTTATAAATAAGTCTTACCCGATATTCGATTACATCAGGCTCCGTCTGTGAATGCAACTGTACTGATGAAACGCTTTCTTTCCATTCAGACCCCAGTAGTGTACAGTATCTTATGGGTCACGTCTTTTAACATGATTTGATTTACATTTCTGTTTCTTTCTTCCGTTCGAAGAGGCGATCGTTGAAAACTATCTGAGATAGTAGTCAAAGGTCTTTCTGTTTTCTTTTTGTCCGGGGTGGGGCTAGTGATTGGTTACGGAACGTGATTAACGGAAATATCTTTCTTCTTTCTTCGTGTGTTAGTCATTTGCCTGTTAAGTCTTTTTGTTCAGTGCTTCCGTTGTCTGTAGTTAGTAACTGATCTGCATAATGATCTTTTCCCTGTTGCTTTATAATTCACTACATCGAGGGTTGGAACTTTAATAGTGGCAACTATTTATTTACAGCTCGTCCAAAATAGATACGTGTTTCAAATGGCTCTAAGCACTATGCGATTTAACATCTGAGGTCATCAGTCCCCTAGACTTAGAACTACGTAAACCTAAATAACCTAAGGACATCACACACATCCATGCCCGAGGCAGGATTCGAACCTGCGACCGTGTTTCAAAGTTTTACTGACCTTCAAAGTAGTCACCAGCATTGTGTATAACCCGTTTCCAGCAATGTGGAAATCGTAGGATACTCTTAGCAGTGCCAGTTGTGTTGACAGTTCGAGCGGCGCGGTCTATTGTCCGAAGAATTTGTAGCAGTTCTGAAGCGAATGCCGTGAAGTGTTACTTTCAGTTTAGAAATCGAACTCAGGGGAGTGCAGTAGGTGGTATAGCACTTAGCAGCCCCATCAGTCAAACAAATCAGTAACAGCTTGCACTGTACGTGCTTGAGCATTGTCCCGCAAAATAATGGTCAGGTCCTGCAGAAAGTGTTATCACTTCTGTCTCTAAGCTGGTCGTAGGTTATGTTCCAAAAATGAAGAGCATTGGGCTAAACAAATGGAAGTCAGAAGGTGCGAGATCCGAACAACAACAGCGCAATGAAGTTTTGTGAGCTACTCTCGGGTGCACAGACTTGTCTGAGCCATTCTTCATTATGGAAAAGTTAGTTTGCTTTTTTGTGGCGACTACACGCTGAAGACGGTTCTTCAATTTCCTGAGGGTAGAACAAAGCATTTCAGAGTTGATCGTTGCCCCATGAGGGAGGACATCAAACAGAATAAACACAAGACTGTCGCCATGACTTCGCTGGCTGAGGGAGGAGAGGTAGTGAAGTACCACTCCATGGATTGCCGTTTTGTTTCCAGTTCGAAGCGATAAACCAATATTCCACCGCCTGCGACGAGGTCCCACAAAAAATTTCCGCTATCAGCATCTTTACAGTCTTCTGTTAGGCGGCGAGGAACCCAGCGGGAACACACACCTTTGAGTAGCCCGAGTGGTGGACGAATGCGCCAGCACTGTCGACAAAGAAGTCCAGTTGTGCAGCGAGATGTTTGATTGTGAGTGTGTCCGCACGTTCTGACATTGCAGGAGTCATAGCTGTATGCGGACGGCTGGCACGAGGTAGATAGGACATGTTTGTGCGACTTTGTTGTGATGATGACAGACGCCTCGCCCAATGACTTACCGTCCTTTTTGTTAATTTCCAAGTGTCCGTAGATGTTCTGCAAGCGCCTATGAATATCTACAATGCTGTGGTTCTCCTCCAAAAGTGAGTCAAAGACAGCTCTGTTTGGAATGCACTTCCGTTAGAGACGCAATTTTGATGACTAACAAGGGAACCTCCCCATCGCACCCCCTCAGATTTAGTTATAAGTTGGCACAGTGGATAGGCCTTGAAAAACTGAACACAGATCAATCGAGAAAACAGGAAGAAGTTGTGTGGAACTATGAAAAAAAATAAGCAAAATATACAAACTGAGTAGTCCATGCGCAAGACAGCCAACATCATGGATAATGTGAGCTCATCAGCGCCGTGGTCCCGTGGTTAGCGTGAGCAGCTGCGGAACGAGAGGTCCTTGGTTCAAGCATACCCTCGAGTGAAAAGTTTGTTTTCTTTATTTTCGCAAAGTTGTGATCTGTCCGTTCGTACATTGACGTCTCTGTTCACTGTAATAAGTTTAGTGTCTGTGTTTTGCGACCGCACCGCAAAACCGTGCGATTAGTAGACGAAAGGACGTGCCTCTCCAATGGGAACCGAAAACATTTGATCGCATTGTCATAGGTCAACCGATTCCTCTAGAGGAAAACACGTCTGATATATTGTATACGACACAGGTGACGGCATGTGCGTCACATGACATGAATATGTTGTCGACCCACCTAACTGGTACACTTGGCGAAAGGGTAAAAAGATTCTTCTACCTTGCCCGATTTAGGTTTTCTTGTGGGTGTGATAATCATTCCCAAAAAATTGATGAAAACATAATAGTTTGTCACATAAACTGCAACAAATGAATGCAACAGCTTCACAGTCGCATAGTTTTCCCTGTGCTCTGTCAAAACATATGTTTTGTTTCGGTGTTTGTTTAGGTGTAGCGTCCCCATACTACGGCGCAGTTACCTCGCATCGGACGGACGGACAGATAATAACTGTCTGAAAATAAAAAAAATTAAACTTTTCACTCGAGGGAAGACTTGAACCAAGGACCTCTCGTTCCGCAGCTGCTCACGCTAACCACGGGACCACAGCGCTCCTGAGCTCACACTATCCATGATGTTGCTTGTGCATGGACTACTCATTTTGTATATTTTGCTTATTTTTTTCATAGTTCCACACAACTTCTTCCTGTTTTCTCGATTGATGTGTGTTCAGTTTTTCAAGGCCTATCCACTGTGCCAACTTATAAGTAAATCTGACGGGGGGGGGGGGGGTGCGGGGGGGTGCGATGGGGAGGTTCCCTTGTAAGTATAGAGCCGTCACCTTTCGAAACTTCATGAAACTACAGCGGTTGAACCGAAGATAATCCACGATGTTCCACAATAAATTCCGCATTTTTGCAATCGAAATTGGCCGATAAAAGAAAAGAGCTGCATTACTTATTGAACACCCCTCGTACTCTGTTTCCCATTTCCTAATCTAATTCCCCTGTCAACCTGCTGCGTTAGGCAGTCACGTCTCGAGGCTCAGCTGGTGCCCGTGCTGTGTGCCGGTTGCGTGGGCGGGTGCCCGTGTCTGCTGGCCAGCGAGCGCCACTCCGCCCTCCATATTTGGGCCGCACGCCGCCGGCCCTGCATTCCGATCGCAATCTGGCCGCCCCTTCCTCCGCCCCCGCAACAGCTCCCGGATGTACAAGCTCACGCCGCAATGTCCACATGCTGACCGCCGCCCTTCCCACACTATTATGGGGGCCTCAGTGTTGCTAGCATTAGGTTTGCCCTCGGGGACAGCACCAGTTCGCTGCCACCGACAAGCTGGTCCCCTAGATTCGTAGTAGTTCATGTTTGATTCGACACAGATTCCTAGAAAATACACACAAGCTACAGAGAAAGACGTCTGATTTACTGGGTGTTCACAGTGCAGCTGCTCACAGAATTATCGCGTGACAGCGAAACTTGGTAGATATGCTAATGTGGAACCGATTTGCACTGGTGTGTCTCAGGAGCTGCGATTCAAGAAAAAGTATAGAAATGTTCCCATATGCAATGGATTAGGAATGGTAGATGGGTAGAAAAGGTCAAACCAGTAGGAAGGCATATCGTTGATTTGATTATTACCTGCCGCTTACAGTTTGTTCAGTGTGAGCACTGGAAACATCTACAGGATGCCTGCCGTACAGCGCCAGATTTGCGCCTGGTGGCCAAAATTGGAACTAATTTTTTCAGCGTAAATCGGTTCCGCATTAATGCATTAGTATATCTATCAAGTATCGCTGCACGAAAATTACAGCCTACCCTGGATCTCCATCAGCAGAGGGAGACCATGAATAAATGCTCGGATTCGAAAGGGCGTAAGGGGAAGCAAGCGTTTCAAGGAAATTAAGGAAGACTAGAGTTTGATATCTCTTCGGCATCGACGTCATTAGAGACGCAAGCGTTGGAGATGTGCTTTAGAAGAATGTAGAGAGTTAGGAGGACTGATACGATAAAAAAAATGAGGTGGTTTCCCGCAGAATTTGGAAGGGTAGAAACATTTGGAAATGATTCACAAGAAAGGACAGGTCGATGGAAGATGCGTTAAGACATCAAAGAATAACTATCGTGGTATTACAAGCAGCCGGCCGGTGTGGCCGAGCGGTTCTGGGCGCTTCAGTCCGGAATCGCGCTGCTGCTACGGTCGCAGGTTCGAATCCTGCCTCGGGCATGGATGTGTGTGATGTCCTTAGATTAGTTAGGTTTAAGTAATTTTGAGTCTAGGGGACTGATGACCTCAGATGTTAAGTCCCATAGTGCTCAGAGCGATTTGAACCATTTTGAATTACAAGCAGCTGTAAAAGGTAAAAATTATGCGGGAAGACAGAGATGAGTATATATTTGACTAATAATTGAGGACACTGGCTGTAAGTGCTACTCTGAGACGAAGAAGTTGGTGCAGGAGAGGAATTCGTGGCGGGTCCCATGTAACTAATCAGAAGGCAGATGATAAAAAAAAACTAATAAGAGGCAAGGATGCAGTCTCTCCCCTCTACTGTCCAGTCTCTTAACACAGGAAGAGGGTGTGAGTGCCACATTAGACTACAAAAGCAGTTTCTCATTAAAAGGTAAACCTGTCCTCAAGAGGGCTGGAACGGGTTTTATTCAGCCTCGTGCCAGTTGAGGAACTCTTTGAACAAGAAATAGCGGCTTCGAAGTTTGGAAAGCCGACAACGGCCCACCGGTCGGGCTACCGGTGTGCTGATCACATACCGCATCCGCATGACGCCAGATGACAGAGAATCACGCGGCGGCGCTTCTTCGGACCTGTTCGCAGAGCTACCTTTTTACCTTTTACTCAGCCAGTTAAATGCTGACGTACAGTTTAACGGCAAACGACCGCGTAAACTATCGCACAATCAGCCTAATAGCTCACGTCTCCAAGTTGCTCACAAAAATGGTTCAAATGGCTCTGAGCACTATGGGACTTAACTTCTGTGGTCATCAGTCCCCTAGAATTTAGAACTACTTAAACCTAACTAACCTAAGGACATCACATACATCCATGCCCGAGGCAGGATTCGAACCTGCGACCGTAGCAGTCGCGCGGTTCCGGACTGAGCGCCTTAACCGCGAGACCACCGCGGCCGGCAAGTTGCTCACAAGAATAATATAAGAAGAGTAGCAAAGGAAATTGACCATGTTTGATGACTATCATTTTGACCTTAGGAAAAGTAAAGGCACCAGAGAATCAGTTCTGACGTTGCGCTTGATAATGAGAGCAAGACCTAAAAAGTATCAACAAACTTCCATCATAATTATCCACTCAGAAAAAGCATTTTACAGCGTAAAAAGAATCAAGATTTTTGAAATTCTCAGAAAAATACTTATAAATTGTAGGCGAAGACGGGCAATAAGATGGAAGACCAAGATAGAAATGGTCAAATTAAAAAGAGCGTAGGGGAAGGACGCTCACCTATCACTCGTATCATTGAATCTGTGCATCGAAGAAGCACTGACAGAAATAAAAGGAATGTGAAGGAGGAGGAGTGTAATTCGTGCCCAAAGAATATTAGTGACAAGATTCTCTGATGAAAGAAAGAAGACTAGGTTTAAAGTTTGTCGTCATCGAGGTAATTAGAGACTGAGGACGAGATCGGAATGTTTCAAGGGTAGGGAAGGAAATCACCCGTGCCCTTTCAAAGAACCATCGTGATATTTGCCTGGAGTGTTGTAGGAAGATCACTGAAAATTTAATTGTGGATGGCAAGACGCGGATTTGAACCTTCGTCCTCCCGAGTGTGAGTCCAGTGTGCTAACCACCGCCTCACTTCGCTCGGTTTTGCTGATGACATTGCTATCCGCTTTGTAATTGACGAAGTATTACTTGACCAACTGAATTAAACGAACAGTGTAAAGAGCACGGAATTTGAACTGAGACTAAATTTAAGGAGGATTAAATTAATGAAGAGTATGAAAAATGAGACAGGCGATAAACATGACATCAAAGTTAAGGACCAGGAACTACATGAATCTGCCACTACTTCGAAAACAAAAACGCATGACGGTCGAAGCAAGGAGGATAGTAGCTTGGGCAAAGAGAGTCGTGTGTTTCAGATCGACATCAGAAGGGTCAGCTAAAGAAAAAAAAAAAAGAATGTAACAAGTAACGTTTGAAACGTCAGGAAAAGCCCGCAGGATTTCCCGTTAAAAGGATCACGGCTAAGAGGGCATTCTTCGCTGCAAGACATCCACTGATATGAAACGTAGGCCTTAATTTCGGGGAAGAAATATTTAGAATGCACGACTGGAGGATAGCATTAGGAGGAAACGCACATGGACTGTGGAAAAACAGGACAGTGAGAGAATCAAAGCGTTTGAGATGCGGTGTTACTCAAGATAAAGTAGACTGGCAGTACAAGAAATTGACGAGTAGAGAAATATAGGGTAAACACTAACTACAATAAGAGAAAGGATGCTAGGATACGTGTTAAAACTACTAGAAGAGCCCGTAGAGGGCAATCACTTCAGGGGGCGACAGAGACGAATACATCCAACAACTAATCGAGCAAGTTGTGTGAGATTGCGGCTGGCACAGGGGCGGAAGTCGTAACGTGCCGCGTCAAACCAGGCAGAAGACACGACAAAATAAATAAGAGCGGGCTTTCATTCCTCATTCACTCGCTGGGCTTGGCGTAGAAAGGTAGATGGTGCAGGACGCGATGCTTTAATTTTACCGCGAGTACAGTAGCAACGCTGAAGTGCTCTGTCACTTTCCGTTAGCCATTAAATATCGTTGAATAATGAAACAGATGACAACGGCGAGATCTAATCTCGAGAACCTCACACGTAAACCAACCGCTTTATCAACAGGTTTCGAAATATAAATCTTGTGGCATTGGAGTGCTGTATCTCAATATACTAGATGCCGTAGAGAAATATGAGTTGTAGTGTAGTTTCTTGTACGCTCTGTTACTTTACGTCTGGTTGCAAAGAAGTTTAGCGTCCGATAAAAACGCGCATTGTCAGGACAGTCTACAATCACTCGGCCTTCGAAATGGGTTTACGTCTTTCGTTAACAGTTAGAGCAACTGATATGTAATTTTATGTGCAAATTAATAGTTGAATTCACTCGTGGGTAATACGCTGAACGTACTCGTCTCTGCATTACCTCTGAAATAAGGTGAAGTTAGAGGGAACGTAATTCATGAAAACACTGGAATATTTTATCGGGATTGTGATCTTAATTCTTTACAGCGTTACCATAGTAACTGTATAAATGGAATACGATTTAGTTTACTCATTCACACGGTACTTCAAGCACAAGAGAAACGCGGCATTACTGGGAGGCAGGCTATGATAGCTGTATACACTCCGGTCGTCGCACTTTGGCTGATGACGTATCGGTTTTAGCAGTGTGACCATGGAATGAGGTAAAAAATCGTTTTGATATTGCTGTGTCGGTACTATCTGCCCACAGAGTGGTGCAAAAATTCGAACCGAATTCTTAAACACTAACGGTAATGCATCGTCTAACCAATCCAGATACTGCTGTTCGACGTCGGTACTACAGCTGGCTGTTGTAATCTGCACTACTGGCCATTAAAATTGCTATACCAAGAATAAATGCAGATGATAAACGGGTATTCATTGGACAGATATATTATACTATAGCTGACATGTGATCACATTTTCACGCAATTTGAGTGCATAGATCCTGAGAAATCAGTACCCAGAACAACCACCTCTGGCCGTAATAACGGCCTTGATTCGCCTGGGCATTGAGTCAATCAGAACTTGGATGGCGTGTACAGGAACAGCTGCCCATGCAGCTTCAACACGATACCACAGTTCATCAAGACTCGCGTATTGTGACGAGCCAGTTGCTCGGCCACCATTGACCAGACGTTTTCAATTGGTGAGAGATCCGGAGAATGTGCTGGCCAGGGCAGCAGTCGAACATTTTCTGTATCCAGAAAGGCCCGTACAGGACCTGCAGCATGCGGTCGTGCATTATCCTGCAAATGTAGGGTTTCGCAGGGATCGAATGATGGGTAGAGCCACGGGTCGTAACACATCTGAAATGTAACGTCCACTGTTCAAAGTGCCGTCAATGCCAACAAGAGGTGACCGAGACGTGCAACCATTGGCACCCCATACCATCACGCCAGGTGATACGCCAGTATGGCGATGACGAATACACGCTTCCAATGTGCGTTGACCGCGATGTCGCCAAACACGGATACGACCATCATGATGCTGCAAACAGAACCTGGATTCATCCGAAAAAATGTTTTGCCATTCGTGCACCTAGGTTCGTCGTTGAGTACACCATCGCAGGCGCTCCTGTCTGTGATGCAGCGTCAAGGGTAACCGCAGCCATGGTCTCCCAGCTGATAGTCCATGTTGCTGCAAACGTCGTCAACTGTTCGTGCAGATGGTTGTTATCTTGCAAACGTCCCCATCTGTTGACTCAGGGATCGGGACGTGGCTGCACGACCCGTTACAGCCATGCGGATAAGATGTCTGTCATCTCGATTGCTAGTGATACGAGGCCGTTGGGATCCAGCACGGCGCTCCGTGTTACCCTCCTGAACCCACCGATTCCATATTCTGCTAACAGTCATTGGCTGTCGACCAACGCGAGCAGCAATGTCGCGACACGATAAACCGCAATCGCGATAGGCTACAATACGTCATTTATCAAAGTCGGAAACGTGATGTTAGGCATTTCTCCTCCTTACACGAGGCATCACAACAATGTCGAACCCTGACTGTGATACATTTTTAAACAAAGTTGCATTGACCATGAGTATTTCCGTTGAGCGTAAAATACATAAAGAGAAAAAATTGTAATGGTTTTTTCATTTGAAAAATCTTTATTAACTATCTTTTATAAAACACCAATAATTAAGAATTTATAGTTGCAGTGAGAAATAAGAAACTGCATGTTTATAAAAATGACGAATGTGTGAATTACCATATATTTGATGAATTTTATGACGTAGGGTACTCGAAATGAAGGGAATAAAAACTAAAATAATAATGACCGAAACGAGACTTGAACCAGCCATGCAGCGATTACAAGTCTTGAGTGTTACTGACTTTTTCGACCTTTATGTATTTTATGCTTGACGGAAATTTTCGTAGAACATGAAACTCTGTTTAAAAATTTGCTACGACCAGGAACTGAATGTAGGCCCCCTACGTAGCAGGCGAGCATTCTGCCACAGAGCCACGGTGCCTGTCGTAAATTTGACCTTACCTAATGCCAGAAAAACTTCATGGTCTTGACAATTTCGAGAGTTGCATTTAACTGTATTTGGTGAATGATATTTGAGTTCTGAACTTCACACACCATAATTATAAAAATAAAAACGAACATCTGATGGCTGTGCGGTCTCGTTGTTAAACAATGAAATACATTTCTACTCATATTCTTGAGCATAACAGAAACATTATGTATGATGTAGTTTTAATTTTTTAGAAAACGATGTTAGCTTTTATCTTCATGGAAATTAAATTTTATTAGTGTGTTTAACTATTCGTGTATCAAGTGTACTGCGTATTATGGCGTCATTCGTATGAAGAAAAGAGTCTGGGACCTATGTCTTCGAACACTATGAGAGAATTGTGGGGCTAATAACCGCGTAGTTAAGTCCCTTTAAAATCACAGTCATCTTCAAACTGGATGGACGGCATTAGAGAACGTGCAGGAGCCAAAGACCGTGAAACCTCCCCTTAGAAAAATTCATGAATTACTGTACTGGTAAACCTCTTACGTTATTTGATGAGCAAACTGAACGTACTCAGACATTTCTCTCTTTACTTATTCTGATCATCACTAAACTGACACGCAATATTTTTAGCGCAACGCAATCTGACTTTCAATAATCCCTACAAAAGAATGGCCCTGACTAACGATAACCTATACCTTTCATGAATCACTTACCTCACAAAAATCTTCGTTACGCGAACTACTGCAATAGAGCGAGCGCCAATACTGCCAGCTAAATAAAAGATTCTAACTACTGAGGGGCATAGTTCCAAATGAAAGATTTTGATAGAGAACAAACAATGCATTTACCTTAATAGTGTTCAAAAGTCATTATATATATATATATATAATCAGTTCATGATATCCAGTATTACAAATTTACTCTTTCTAATGGACACATGTCCAGTTCGTCCGCTCTCAAAATTCTGCCATCTCTCTCTCTTTCTCTCTCTCTCTCTCTCTCTCTCTCTCTCCACATCCACCACTGCTCGCGGCTCACCTCCAACTGCGCAACACTACGCGCTGTTCACATCCAACTGCCCAACGCTACAATAGCGAATATTCCAACAATGCAAATCAGCTACTGACAGCACACAACACAGTCAGTGATTTTCATACAGAGCGCTACGTGGCGTTACCAACATAAAAACCTAAACAGCTTACTTACAACCGTAATGCGTGGAAAAGCCTAGAGAGTGTAAGCCAAAAGGATGACATACATATTTTTCCACGCTATCTTCTGTTGCACTCGGTGCCCACAGCGCTGGCCTGCGTGTGCCTGTGGGATTGGACGCCGGCTATAACGCAGGTAGGCCGTGGCGCCCTTGAGCCGGCTCGTCCTCCCACACGACCCCAGACTGCTGCCCACGCCCACGACCCTCCCTGCGTCTCGTATCGTGGTGTTATACACAATACCTCACCTTAAGCTAGACTCCAAATTCATTGATAATTTCCACAGGCGTATCCCACCCACCCGCCCCGCCCCACCACAACTACCACTAGTTGTGTCGACTTGTGACAGTCAGCGTGAATATTTGGATACGCCTTACCACCGTTATGCACCGACTGGTTTTAAGATAGTAAAGTGGAAAGCCGTATAACTTCCACCCGGCGCCTCATATCGTGTTATATACAGTGTTACAGAACGTCTAAAGCTAGGTCCCAAATCCATTAGTACCTTCCAGAGACACGTCCTTCCACAACTAGTTTTATCGACTCGTGACACCCAGCTTAAATTTTGATACGCCTTATTACCGCTATGCACCCGCTGGTGATATGACAGAAAAGTCGAAAGCCATGTAACTTACTGGCCTTAGGAAACAAAATAGCCGACGTAAATGCTGAAGAAAGTGTTACTCAAGGCAGATCCCAATAAATCAGACCGTCATATGATGAGTTTATAAGAAAATTAGGTCAACACGTACACGAAGAATAGGACAGGAAGGAGATAATAAAGTAAAAAACCAAAGGGAAAATTTTATGCAGGCAGTCAGTCGGACGTGCCGAGGAAAGCGTGATTTGATAACATTCATAATGAGTAAACGGCACAAGCACTACATAAAGGCCAAGTTACACTTGCCGTCACGTTGCGTCGCGTCAAAACATTCTACAGTGCATTTCAAATGGCGGCATTCACACAGGCCATCAGCGGCACGGAACGTTACGTCATGTCATCTCGCCTCACCTCACCTCACCGTCAAGGTTGCTTGATTAGAAAGTTTTGACGGTGACGTTGCGAGAGGGGAGGGCACGGAAACTGTGTCGTCGTCGTCGTCGTCGTCTGACATCGGAACTTTAACCTATATTTGCCACCCTCACTCATGGTACAGTAGTGGATTTTGTGCTTTTGTACCTTCTTATTCGTTATTTTATTGTTGTATTTTATTTTCGAGACAAATTGTGAATGTTTCACGAAGACTTGGATATTTTTTCCATTGAGTATTCTTCGGTAAGCTAGGCCAGATATCTGAAAACGAAAAATATTTGCTTTTTACAGTAACAGAACAGAGATAACACACTGTGTATAAATAAGAACGTAAGCTGATGAAACAGTTTTCATTAAATAACATTTTTTGTGTCAAAAAGTCAGCCCTACTGAAGGAGATAAATGCAGTTGTTTATGATGACATGTGCTACATAAAAAAGAAAACACAACGGACAGGGTCTTATAAACATTGATTGGTGTGTTTTCGTACATATATTTTCGCTAGAAAATAAATGTCGATGTTTCAGATCCTGTTTCACTCCTTAGCAATTTGCCACATAAAATTGATCAAGAACATCTGTTTTGAAATTTGCTTTGACCATTCATAAATTTTATCGTTGTTAGTTGCCCAATTCTGATACCATATTCCGACTTTTTGTGTCGCGTATGGTATTTCATAACCTCAGTTCATCGGTCGGTTCTCAGCTAAGCGAACTGATGTGATGTGACGTGACGTGACGGGACGGGACGGGACGGTCCGTTACGTCTGGTCGTCTGGTGTAAATCGGCCTTAATTCGAATGCAGTTTGGACTATCATCAATATTAGCATGCACTAAATATCGAAAACAGTGAACTAAATCCTACTGTAAATTGAAACCAGTGAATGGGCTTCTGGCCTGACTACAGGTAGAGTGCAGCTTTTCTTCTTCTTCTTCTTCTTCTTCTTCTTCTTCTTCTTCTTCTTCTCTGGGATGGTTAGGGAGATAAGCAAGCCCGTCGCCTCGTCCTCTTTGTATCCCCGGGAACGACTGACGATGGTTTAATTCAATAAAGCGAAACGCATCTTCTGAGAAAAACACGCATTTTCTTGTAGTTGTAACGACAGAACAAATATACTCAGGAATAGTAAAGCAACTACGGACAATATGCTCACGCAACTGAAGAAATTAAATTATCGAAGTCGCTTCTGCCGTGCACTCTGAAAATAAGTGGCCCATCAGAATTCTGTTAATTGTTTCTTCGAATAATAGCTACTTTTCCTAACTTATATCTGATATTTGAACTTATGCTCGGTCTCCTGTCAAGCAAAGCATTTCAAGGGTTTTCGAGATTATTGTTGCAGTTATCTGGCGAATACAAATGGATTACGAAGTTATTGCTTCAAATTGGCTGGTATTACCTACTTTGCTGCGGAGAAGCCCTGATAAAGTGCTTAAACGTGGGAGACCTATTAACAGGAAAAGTAGAATTCACGCTTGTCTTTGTGTGGAAAAGCTCATAGCCCGTACTTTGTTTCAATTTTGGTTACGGCTATTCTGACAGCAAACAGTGAAGAAGCGCTCCGAGACTCACCAGCGCATACAATAGCGCCCTGGTTGGCAGCAGTCAACTTGCGAGACGCTCAGCTTTCACTGATCCAATGCCTCTTGAAGTCACGGTCGCAGTTCTTCTGTCCCAGGAAAGTAATTGTGTAATCACGTTTTGTAGTTCTTTGTCCCCTGCTGGCTTCACAACTTACTGTCATGGGCCAGTGCTTCCCTCATCACAATAGGAAACTATGCCGTCTTTTATGTCATTTTTACGTGAAGCTTCTTTATTGGGTAAGCATGTGGGAGTTCTTAGACGAAATTGCCGGTTGCAAAGAATACTGTTTGATTCATTGTGTTTATAACGTTGTGAAACTCTGACCTGTTTAAGTAAAGGAAACTGGGTCTGGTAGACGCAGGACTTACATATATCACAGAGGTATATGGGTTTATGATGGTACAATGTAGTATAAGAAAGCCGTTAAGTACGGCGACTCACTGTGCATCACGTGCCGCTAACAACTGAATGGTATGCAACTAGTAATTAAAAAGTACTAACACTGAGTCGCTAACGGCCTTGCCGCAGTGGTAACGCTGGTTCCCTCCAGAGCACCGAATTTAGCTGTATCGGGCACTTGGATGGTTGACCGTGCGGTCGAGCGCTGTTGGCAACCCGGGTGCACTCAGCCCTTGTGAGGCAAAGTGAGCAGCTACTGTTGACTGAGAAGTGGCGATTCCGGTCACGAAAACTGACGACGGCTGAGAGGACGGTGTGCTGACCAAATGCCTATCGTCTGAAGATAACACGGCGGTCGATCGGTATCGCTGGGCCTTACGAGGCCTGTTCGGACGGAATTAATACCGAATCGACGAACTCGAAAAATTACAGAATACAAAAAGAAATATCGAAATTTAGTTCCTTCTTTACAAGCTGCCCCGGCTGCTCCGTCATTTGGGTGTATCCCGACGTCCTGCGGCACCTGGAATAACGATATCTCTTTCCTTTGATTTGCACCTGAGGTGTGACATTTTGAATTTTTGTTGGTGGTGTATTTGCTGTACTGCTATGCAAGCAGTAACAGATGACGGATTCTCACCTGTTCCATTATCTTCAGAAATGGACACGCTTTGGCGTCATAAAATGTCAATATTTCAGGTACGCTGTTTTTCAAGATACTTTCTGGAATCAGTATTCGAAATAATTTCAACTTCACTGGAGACAAAATTTTCGAAGCTATTTGGAGTCTGGATTCTACCGCACTGAATGTTAGCGTGTTGTGAGCTGTACCGTTGCCAGTAAGTTACGACAAATGCAATGCATAAGCATGGTGTCGCATGGATCTGCAGTTGATTTAGGTGTATCCTTTGCCATCGGTCGCCGACTTTGTTGGTATGAAATCAAGAGCAAAATTAGCTAAAGATGACTTCAGTAAGGCCGGTATTACACTATCAAATGTCTTTGTCAAATATCTTCGTCAAAGATATTTGATGGTGTAATAGGGAACTTTGTCAAATGTCGTCCAATATTTGATCAAATCTAGGGCTGTAGATTTGATCAAAGAAGTCTTCTGTTCCCTGCAGTGTGAAATGTTACCACATGGAGAGCTAGCATCGCTGCAGCGTTCTGTCGTCTGTAGTGTTTTTATAAACATTGCCGGTAAATACAATTGGTGCATGCCGACAACTACAAAATTAATAGAGATGTATGAAGCTGATGAGGCGCTTTACAACGTGAGGCATCCTGAATACAAAAATAGATTAAGAAGATTGGAGACCTGACCTAACCTAACCCTACCTAACCCTCTCCTGTAGCAAGGAATCGGAGTGTTCCAGTGAGCCTGTCTTCAGCACATGTAGCAGTTCTTAAGTGAATATTGTGCTTTGTGATATGAGGATATACTTCATTGAACATATACAGAAATGTATGCTCATTCTTAAGTAACTGATGTACGACTTGACGTCCTCCACTATAAGCTCACGTAACAAGTTTTGTTGAATGCTTTTATCGTGTCATCGTAAAACCCACGGCTTCACCCAGGTATGTTTCCTTTTTTTTCCCGCTTCTCTTCCGCATGTGCACACAGTGCAATTGTGGTACATGCAACTGCTGCGGTTAATAACAAGTTGTTGTTGTCAGCCATCTTGAACTTTGACGAAAAATATGATGACGGTGCAGTACCCCTTCTTGCGCTACGTCAAAGATACTTTGTCAAATATATTTGACGGAATATTTGATCACATCATTGGTAAAATCTTTGACAAAGAAATTTGCAAGCAGCAAATCCAGCCCGGGCTGCAGTAAACAAGCCACGAACAGCGACCTTTTTGGGGAAAGAAACCAGTCGCTGGTGAAAGTTCGAGACGTAAAACGAAAGACGCTAGTTGTATGAGCAACGACTCGCGACTGTGACGAGGTCACCACTGAGTCAGACGTAGTAATCCTTGGGCAAGGAAGGAAGCGACCACCGAATACTAATGGCCAGCACACGCCGTGCCCGCGCGACACCGTGCGCTGTGAGTCGCCAAGGTTTGACAACTGAGGGACGCGAGAACCAGGCAAAGAAATTCGTCGGCCGTCTGGTATCGTAAAAGGGCAACGCGGGATGGGAGATGATGATAAAGTCGTATGTAGGTGCAAGAAAACATTGTTCACAATAATGTGGTGACTGATGAGGACGCTAAAGTTCTTCCGTGCGTAACGCATCTTCGATAATCCCCGTCGCCGGCCTCTTACATATGGGAACAAGGTATTCCGCTTACGTGACAAAATCGTACAGTTATTATAACCTTCCGCAAACGTGAGGAATAATCAACGCAGGGCACACATCTACATAAGGTTAGTCCTCTTCGTTCTGCTAATGTATTTCTCTACTTACATAGCTTACGGTGGAAGTCAGCCACCAATTCTCCAGTTCCAACACAAATAAACGTAGATGCAGAGGCAAGCATTTCAACCCTAAAAAATTCTGTTTAAATATCTCAATGTTTTTATTACAAATTGTACTGTTTCTTGTCACAAATCTGCAGTCCGTGCGCAGTGACTATCCTTTTAGCAGTAACTCGAGGAAACTGCGCATAGCTTCCGTTTTGACTCTGAAGGGATGTGGTTCAAATCTCCATCCGGTGTGTTTGATTTAGATTTATACTTTGTTATTGCGTGACCATAATTTTAAATGCATTTAAAAAAACCTTAATATCAGCAAAGATAATCATAAGAATAGTAAGATTTCATTCGATCGGAAAAACATCTACAGCTGAATTAGTCTGGCTGTCCAAAAGTGAAACCAAAGCATAAATCTACGCAAATAGATACAGAGTGTATCATAATTAATGGCGTAAACGCATACAGTTGAAAGTACACGATACTGGAAGCAAAAAAGTCTCAGTAAACGTAGGGTCGAAAATGCATACCTTAACAGCTACGAATAATTTTTCATCTTCGATACTGTGAAGCATATCTCCTCTACTGCATTTTTGAAATGCCTTGGCGGAAAAACATGGGGAGCTGACAGGTGGAAGTAAAATACAGTTTTATAGGGCATTTGTTCGCTCACGCTTAGACTATGACAGCGTGGTATGGATAGGCCCGTCCTTCCTACCTTCGATGCTGTCCATCATGCGGGCATTCGGATATCGACTGGAGCCTTTCGGACCAGCCCAGTTCAGAGTCTGTGTGCAGAGGCTGTTGAACCACCACTCTGGATTCGGCGACGTATCCTTTTGGCTCGACAGGCGCTGCAAATCTCAGCGTCACCCCAGTCATTGGCATTTAGTTCAGTGACGCAACCCGCCTTTGAACGAATGTTCAGGAATCGGCCCCAAGCGACTCAGCCATTTGGTATACGTGCTACGGACTGCCTCAAGGATCTGGATCTCTCGGGCGTGAAAATACACACTCAGGGATGGAACGCACTGCCGCCTTGGTGTCTTCGGAGACCAAAAGTGATTTTAAGCTTGACGTAGTACCCGAAAAATTGTACTCCAGATATGGTTTTTACAACTTTTTTTCGTCTATTTTAAGTATGTACTATAATATTATCGTTATTTATACTGATGGATCCCAGCAAGGGAATGCCCTCGGTTGTTCTGTGGTTTACCCTGATAGGGTTTTTAAAGTGCGTCTTCCTGAACAATTTACAAATTATGATGCGGAGTTAATAGCATTCTAATGGCACTGGAGAGGGTTCACAGACATCAACGTACGAATTTTCTTGTCTGTCCCCACTGTCTTAGGCACTGCACGTACTTCACCAAATGTATCCGGTAGACCCGCTGATTGAGCTCATCCATGACTGCTTACAGCGGCTGCAACGCCGTGGCAAGGAGGTGATCTTTTGCTGGGTACCTGGCCACGTTGGGATACAGGGTAACGACATGACTAATAAAGCTGCCAAGGAAGCATGTTGGGATGGTGCTGTCCATCGATGTCACATCCCGTTTCACGCCATTATCTCATTTTCTGACAGATGCATCATGCGTCAGTGGGAGACTGAATGGTTGCAGGTGTCGGACAACAAACTGCGATCTCTCAAACCGACCACAAAGGCTTGGCGGACTTTGTGTCAGCCTCGCCGCTGGAAGAGGTTTTGCTTACCAGACTGCGCATCGGGCATAGCCCTTTCATACATGGCTTCCTCCTCCAGAGGGAGGACCCATCTTTCTGTGAAGTTTGTGGCGTGCCGCTTTCAGTTCAGCATATTGTGGCTACGTGTGTCCTGTATACTGAAAACAGGGCAGCCCTTGGTATCGCTGGAGATCTGCCCACCATCCTCACAGATACCGATACCAGTGTTAACAGAATGGTGAAATTTTGTGAACTATCAGGCCTCATCCCTAAACTGGTGGGGAAGGGCGGCAGACTTTAGTACGTTATAAACTGCTCTGCATGTGGGGACAGACTTCGTCCCCACCCATGAGATTACATTTTGACTTTTCGTCAGGGCGCTGATGACCATAATGTCGAGCGCCCCCTCAATCCAACTCATTATCATCATCATCATCATCATCATCATCTACATCTACTGCAAGCTCTTTGCTTTCCACGTTTTGAATCGAGCGTTACTGACCTCTGCTACGGAAGGAAGCAGCGTTCCTGAGTGATAATACACGGTCCCGTCATATTAATGTGACCACCACCTATGTTCGACCTCAGCGTGCTATAATCATTCAGAGGCGGCAGATGCGAACACTAGCAGTGGAGGATACATGAAGTGTGTCGGGGGAATGCGGATAAAACAGTGATGTCGCAATGCAGAAACG
Organism: Schistocerca piceifrons; assembly: GCF_021461385.2. Classification (NCBI taxonomy): domain Eukaryota; kingdom Metazoa; phylum Arthropoda; class Insecta; order Orthoptera; family Acrididae; genus Schistocerca; species Schistocerca piceifrons. The sequence continues at coordinate 394,544,270 of NC_060138.1, read as the reverse complement.
GAGCGATTTATCTGACGTCCTAAACATCTAAGTTTGTAAACTGTTCGCGCGCCCTCGTGGTTAAGGTATACCATATATGGCAAAATGGCGCCATCCAAAACTCGCGCCGAGGCAACTGTGGTGCATCACTGGCCGTAGGTGGATGCTACGACTCCGGAAATGTGAGCGAATGACCACCCTGTTGAACCTCTCAACGAACACTACAAGCACATCAGCGACGGAGCCTGGAGGCCGACTTAGTAGCCTTTTCGGGTGCCAGATGGCCATAAGCGTTTACGACGTGAAACGTCTGAAAGCAAAAACCCTGCAACTCTCGTCTGAAGGGTCCAGGCTGAAGGAGGGAAGGTAAAGGTCTGAAAATGTTTTGGTGGCATTCCCTGGGTGATTTCGTCATTCTGCAAGGCACAATGGAGCAACACAAGTGTACTTCTATCCTTGAGGACCACATCTACCCCTACATGCAGTTTGTTTTTCCTCGGCATGATGGCATCTATCAGCAGGACTAAGCAATATGTCAAACAGCTCGGAGTGTATCTGCGTGGTTCAATGAGCACCAACATGAGTTTACCGTACTCGTCTGGCCACCAAAATCCCCGGATTTAAGCCCAGTCGAAAATCTGTGGGATCATCTCGATCGGGCTGTTCACTCCAGGAACCTAGCATAACTGGCCGTGGCAACTGGAGTCGGCACTGGAGCCAGTTCCTTCCAGAACCACACTGACAGTCTTCCAGTACGGCTCGCCGCAAAATGTGGTTATTCAGGCTTTTGAGAGATGGTCTCATTGATGTGACCATCTGTGTACACTACTGGCCATTAAAATTGCTACACCACGAAGATGACGTGCTACAGACGCAAAATTTAATCGACAGGAAGAAGATGCTGTGATATGCAAGTGATTAGCTTTTCAGAGCATTCACACAAGGTTGGCGCCGGTGGTGACACCTACAACGTGCTGACATGAGGAAACTTTCCAACCGATTTCTCATACACAAACAGTAGTTGACCGGCGTTGCCTGGTGAAACGTTGGTGTGATGCCTCGTGTAAAGAGGAGAAATGCGTACCATCACGTCTCCGACTTTGATAAAGGTCGGATTGTAACCTGTCGCGATTGCGGTTTATCGTATCGCGACATTGCTGCTCGCGTTGGTCGAGATCCAATGACTATTAGCAGAATATGGAATCGGTGGGTTCAGGGGGGTAATACGGAACGCCGTGCTGCATCCCAACGGCCTCTTATCACTAGCAGTCGAGGTGACAGACAGCTTATCCGCATGGCTGTAACGCATCGTGCAGCCACGTCTCGATCCCTAAGTCAACAGATGGGGACGTTTGAGAGATAACAACCATTTGCACGAACAGTTCGACGACGTTTGCAGCGGTATGGACTATCAGCTCGGAGACCGTGGCTGCGGTTACCCATGACGCTACATCACAGACAGGAGCGCCTGCGATGGTGTACTGTACGACGAACCTGGGTGCATGAATGGCAAAATGTCATTTTTTCCCATGAATCCAGGTTTGCAGCATCACGAGGGTCGCTTCCGTGTTTGGCGACATCGCGGTCAACGCACATTGGAAGCGTGTATTCGTCATCGCCATACTGGAGTATCACCTGGCGTGATGGTATGGGGTGTCATTGGTTACACGTCTCGGTCACCTCTTGTTCGCATTGACGGCACTTTGAACAGTGGACGTTACATTTCACATGTGTTACGACACGTCTCTCTATCCTTCATTCGATCCCTGCGAAACCCTACATTTGCAGGATAATGCACGACCGCATGTTGTAGTTCCTGTACGGGCCTTTCTGAATACAGAAAATGTTCGACTGCTGCCCTGGCCAGCACATTCTCCAGATCTCTCACCAACTGAAAACGTCTAGTCAATGGTGGCCGAGCAAATGGCTCGTCACAATACGCGAGTCACTACTCTTGATGAACTGTGGTATCGTGTTGAAGCTGCATGGGCATCTGAACCTGTACACGCCATCTAAGCTCTGTTTGATTCAATGCGCAGGCGTATCACGGCCGTTATTACGGCCAGAGGTGGTTGTCCTGAGTACTGATTTCTCAGGATCTATGCACCCAATTTACGTGAAAATGTAATCATATGTCAGTTCTAGTGTAATATATTTGTCCAATGAATACCCTTTTATCATCTACATTTCTTCTTGGTGTAGCAATTTTAATGACCAGTAGTGTAGTTTGACTGCGGCGAAGACTTTCCAGCCTATCATAGAGTATTCGCTATTTGGCAGTGAATGCGACAGGGCTATTGACTGGTGTCAGTAGTGTTGCCGTGCAGGTTAGGACACGAGCGCGTCTGGTCCAGCTCCAGAAATACTGGAGAGCTGCACAGCCAGAAATACAGCACGACTGTGGCGGCGGTAGAGCTGCACGTAAACACAGCAGGCCGACAGACGTGCCTCTTGTATGGCCGCGATCGCCCCAAATAGAACGCAGGCGCGCTCGCGGGATTGTCACGACAGCGCCGCAGTTCGTTCCCTCGTACTATACCGTGGCAACGTACTATACCGTGGCAAGCCTGTACTTACATCACACCGGGCGCTTAAGAATCGTCTTTCTCTTCAGCAGCGTCCTCTGTGCAACATTATGCTAAGGGACGACAGTGTTTCGAAATGGGTGTAACAGTCTCCGTGGTTCAAGAGAGCATAATTTTGTTGACGGCTTGTACTGCGTCTTAATTTCTTGGATGTCTTGGGATGCGTTCTCCAGAAGATACGGAACCTAAACATATGTAGGAGAGTGCCAAAATGCCTTGCACCCAAGTGCAACTGAAACGAAGACCTTTTGGTAATGGAATTTTTGTACTGTATTTTTTATGTTTATGGTAAGTGAAGTTCGGAACTCGAATATTCCCGGGGTGGTGGTGGTTATAATTAAAGTGCAGTTATTTATAGAGGTCTAGTGTGGACTGTAATCATCGTATGGCAGTGAAACTTGATACCTGTGTTAATGTGGAATTGATCCACACAAAAAAATAGTTCCAGTTTTGGCCACCAGGTGCAAATCTGACATTGTGCAGAATCTCCGGTGCTCATACTTAACTAATTGTGTAAACGGCAGTTAATAATAAATTCAACATTTTGCCTTTCTCAATGTTTAATCTTTTCTACTCATGTCCCGTTCCCACTCCATTACATATGGGAAAATTTATGTGCGTCTTTCTTGCATTCACAGCACCAGATTAGCACCTGCCATCCAAAATTCGAACTAATTTTTTCCAGCGTAAATACATTAGAACAGGGGTTCCCAACACAATTTTCTCGAGGACCCCCTCATCGAGCACGATTGGTACCGCGTCACATCACAGTTTCAAGTACCTAAAAGAGATAAATTAAGAGTGTTTTTATACGTTTTCTATTTTTGGTACTTAGAAAAAACATCGACATACTCTTTATTGAAAAAATATTGAGCAGCCAAAACAAAAAATATGTTATCATACGAAATATATTTAATACATTTTTATTCTAATAGCATCTTGCAGACCCCTCTGGTATAGCTTGCTCACCTCTGGGGGTCCGCGGACCACCTGTTGGGAACCACTGCGATTACAATATCAATCGAGCTTCGTTGCCATACGGTAATTACAGGCCACATTGTAGCTTTGTTAGTGGCTGCAATTTAATTATGACCACCTGGTACCTCTCCCATAGCGGTTCGATGCAGCTCTCAAAAATACTCGAGAAAATGGACTTTGAAGTTTCCGATCTTGTTTAATATGCTAAACTAAGGACAAGCAGCATGGGAATATGGTAGAGTGCTCGAATGACGCATTGGGGACCTGGTTTCGAACCCTGGCGGAATCAGATTTGTAAAGAAAAGTGCATTTATGTGAAGCATATATAACAAAATATAAAAAAAAATTAATTTATAATTTTAAAGATCTCAGTTAACAATCTTTTATAAAAGATCGGCAATTAAGGAGTGTGCAGTATATAATTAGAAATAGGATGATGTGCATTTTTCATAAAAATGTACTTAATGTACTTAAATGACGTAGGTATTCGAACTGAACAGAAATAAAACGAAAAAAATTATGACCGAGAAGAGACTCAAAATAGCGATTGTCAGTTCTCGTGCGCTTTACGTAGTCTACACTTCACGGAACTGCTCGTAGAACAACGACCACGCAGCGAGCGAGCATTCGATCTCAGAGCAACACTGCTCGTCGAAAAACATGGACCTTATTTCAGCGTATTAAACATGGTTGGAAAACTTCAAAGTAGATTTTCTCGAGACTTTTTGGTACTTGCGTTGAACTATTTTGAGAAAGGTGTATTTGAGTTCTGAACTTCACATACCGTGAATACATAAAAAAAAATCCCAAACCTCGATTGCCGTACGGTCCCTTTGTGCGTTAAGGTCAACAACTCAACTTCTAGAGAGCTCAACAAAAGAAGTCCTATTTGATGCATCTGCCATACGGCCTTCAAATAGTTCCCAAGTGGACATCAATCCGCCAAACGCGGATATGAGGCGATACACTTCTCCGTATCTATAGTATCAGCAGTATATCACAGTTAAGGGAGCGCACATACAGTCGCTGCCAAGAACAGGCGGACTGAACGTTCTATAAATGATCGTAGATATCGTTCACTGGATTCAGGGCTATTCCAGCGTTAGAGAAAGATCAGTGGTAGTGAACTTGGAATTAGCACCACGTACCATCTTCAGATTAAAGTTAAATAGTTTAAAGAAGCCAACAGCTTTCCTCGTTGAATACATAATTTCTCGTCAGATCACGGAAGTGAAGATGGGTAACCGCTACATGCTGCGGCCGCTGGCTCCTTTCCCTGTACCTTTTCGGCAAGAGGAATAGGAAGGACAGCGTGAACTTCTTGATCACCAGGCTTAGCGTCAATGTCCTGAGTTAAAGTCCAAACCTCTCTACAGTGTAGAATGAAAAACCAGTCCAAGTTGCAAATTTTTACTTTTTATTCATTCGATGACTAGTTTCCGCCGAGACCCATTTTCAAACGTCATAACAAAGTGGAAAATAGCGTTTCCGAAGATGTCAAAAATGTGCAATGAACGTTTACAGTGCTTACAGTATGTCATGAAATGATGCCATGTGACATTGTTGACGGTGACCTGTCTGCCGGATGGGCATGGCAGCCCCTTGGTGTTATTCGAGAGGAGTAGTACCGGGTTTCATGCTCTCCCTTCTCTCAGCAACGGCCAACATAAACATGACATCACACTACATGCACCCCGTACTCTCACCTACACTTATCACACACACTTAAACACGCAACTGTCACACTTCGTCAAGTGAAGGTGTCATTGTGCGCGAAGGATAGAAAAGCCTTGCCGATTACTTGGATGAACCTGCCCTTCGGGGTCTTCCAGCCAACAATTCCATCCGGCTTTACATATTTTAGTAACGTAAAGTTTCTATTAATAAATTATTGTAAACTGTATTATTGTGTTGCATCATTTAGTTACAGATGTTGCCTAAACCCATTTTATGTTGTGACGAGGCTGTATACGGTTGTTTCGTGATGGTGTTACAAACTTTCAGGGATGTTGAAGAAGGGTAAATGTACCAGTTTGACTTTAGAGACACTGGTCCGGAAACGACCGAGTCAAGAGTTACAGAGCGAAAATCGTTCTGATACCTCCGACGGTTGAGTACATGTACCGCTACCGTTGTTGCTAAGATTGCAGAGTAGGCTACTTTCAGAGGTGGTAATGACCAAAACAAGAAAAACGTGTCTAGTAAACATGGACCCTAAAACGTATACCTTAACAGCTATAAGTACTTGTTCATTAGAAGAGAGACTTCACAGTAGCAAAGATAAACAACTTCTCATAACTCTTAAGGTATGTTTTTGGAGTCCATACTTGATGGTCGTTTCCGGACCAGGGTTCTTTACCTCAAATCGATATTTACTCTTCCCCTTCATCCCTCAAAGTTTGTTACATTATCACGGAATCACCTTGCATAGTTACTGTGCGCCAGACAAGGCACCTCATAACAGCAACTACTTTCGGTGGTAAGGGGATTCTCTTCCTGTCACATTGACGCCAAGTGTGTTTGATAAATGTAACTTGTATTGGTGGATTCTGGAGAAAATTCAAAATTAGATTCGGTTACAAACAGCACTGATGTTTCCAGAATGACTCTTTCACTCTGCTACAGAGCGTGACCTGATTAGAGAACTGCTGGGAGATTAAAACTGTACTCTCGACCAGGAATATAATCCTGAACCTTGCTAGCAAGGTACGCAGGAGAACTTCTAAAAAATGTGGTAGATAGGATGAGTATTGGTGGAGGTTAACTGTGAGGACGAGTCGTGATTTGCGTCTGAATCCTCAGCTGGTAAGTAAGAGCACTTCCTGCGCAAGGCAAGGTTCTGGGTTCGAGTCTCCGTCTGGCACGCGGTTTTAATCTGCTATGGAGTTTCAGCGTTAATAATCTTTTTATTTTTTTTCGTGAGTCCCTGTTCAAAACAACTGTTCACTCTCCATTACATGTCCTAAATGTGCCTAAAGGAAATTTAGAAACACACATTAAAAATTCTCTTGCTTTAAACGATTTGAACACAAGATATTTTCGTTTTAACATTTTTGTTCAGTTGAACAACATAGGGCTAAGAAACGGCATTGGCCTGTGTCGTTCTATTCTCTAAAATACACTCTGCTAAACTGATTAGTATGCAGCATAATCCAAAGTAAAGTTTCTTGAAGAGCTGAAATAGCAGATTTTCATTGATAATTTTCGGTAGCATTCCTCAGTGTTTCAGCACACAATGGTGCCAAGAGACTGGAGAATATTCGGCAGTCTGCACTTTGTTTCTGTGCTGTCGGAAAGCGCCCAGTCACGAGATAGAAGATAAGACGACCAAAGTCCCCTTTTACTTGTTGTTCGAATATACAGTTTACAGAAGCAGTATTGAAAGGTCTGAGTATGTCACGTTCCACTTGTCAGTACAGTCTGCCAACTCAAGACGTCAGCACATAAGGTACTTCACAATACCTGACAGCAAATGCGAATCGGAAGATAAGAGAACAATATCACCGCGACCAGTTCATAGAAGTTAAGTAACTAAAACATTTAGACTTAATCACCTTGTAATATACAAGATATTCACTGAAATTACCAGCAAACGAATAGAAGAAAACATGGAATTTTAATTAGGCAAAGCAAGCGGATGGGCCATTTACAAGCCTCGAACAAAGTTGTAAAACGGTGCAGTAAGTATAAATTATCATTTTGCCTGCGACTTCTATATTCCGAAAAAGCTTTCGACACAGAAATCTGTGCTAACAGGCCTTGGGAAGCAAAGCATTACGCAATCTGCACTGAGGAATATCTCCTAATATCGTGTCGGATCTCCCTTCGCCCGATGTAGTGAAGTAACTCCACGTGGCACGGACCCAAGTCGTTGAAAATCCCTTGCAGAAATACTGAGCCGTGCCGCCTCTGAAGCATCCATAACTGCGAAAGCGTTGCCGGTGCAGGATTTTTGTGAACGAACTGAGGTCTCATGAATGTTTGATGGAATTCATGTGATTCGATCTGAGTGGCAAAATCAGTCGCTCAAATTGTCGATAATGTTCTCCAAACTAATCGTGAACAGTTGTGGCCCGGTGCCAAGGCGCATTGTCATCCATAAAAATCCCATCGTTGTCTGGCTGCAAATGGCCTCCAAGTAGACGGACATAACCATTCCCAGTCAATGATGTGCTTAGTAAGATCAGAGGACCCAGTTAATTCCATATAAACGCAGCCCACACCATTACGAAGCCATCACCAGCTGGCACATTGCCTTGTTGGCAACTTCGATCCGTGGCATCGTGGGTTGTGCGCCACGGTCGAACCCTACCATCTGCTCTTGTTAACTGAAATCGGGACTCATCTGGCCAGGCCATTGTTTTACAGTTGTCTAGGGTCCAGCTGATGTGGTCACGAGCTCAGGAGAGACGCTGCAGGCGATGTGCTGTTAGAGGCACTCGCGCAGGTCGTCTTGTATCGTAGCCCATTAACGCCATATTTCGCCCCACTGTCCATCTTTCTTTCTTTCTTTCTTTCTTTCTTTCTTTCACTGGTGCCATGTCCCGCGCTGACGCAGGGTCGGCATTGTTAGGAACGGATTTGGCAAGGTTAGTGGAAAGCGGTGGCCGGATGCCCTTGTTGCCGCCACCCCGTACACCCCCGTGACGGAATTACTGTACCCCTGCTGTCTGCGTCAAGTGTAGTTCATGCAATAGTGCGAGCGTGTTCAGATGTCTGCGAGTCGTGTAACTGAGGCGGAACGTGGTGACCGCCCGGTATTCACCTAGCGGGATGTGGAAAATCGCCTAAAAACCACATCCAGGCTGGCCGGCACACCGACCGACGACGGTAATCCGCTGGGCGGATTCGATCCGGGGCCGGTGCGCCTACCCAAGTCCAGAAAGCAGGGCATAGCGCTCTCATTCGCCCCACTGTCCTAACGGATGCTTTCGTCATACGTCCCACATTCATTTCTGTGGTTATTTCACGCAGTGCTGCTCGTCTGTTAACACTGATAACTTGACGCAAACGGTGCTACCCTGGGTCATTAAGTGCGTTGACCGTGCTGAAAGGCAATGTCTGAAATCTGGTGTTTTCGGCACACTCTTGACACTGTGTATCTTGGAATGTTGAATCCCCTAACAATTTCCGAAACCGAATGTCTCATGCATCTAGCACCAACTACCATTCCTGGTTCAAAGTATTAATTTCCGTCGTGTGGCCATAATCACGTCGCGCAGCTCTTCACATGAGTCACCTGAGTACAAATGACACCTCCACAATGAACTGACCGTTTATTGCTCGTGTACGCGATATTAGCGACATCTGTATACGTGCATATCGCTATCCCATGATTCGTCACGTCAGTGTACGTTGGTCTACTGGAGGATATTTTTCAGTGCAATATTTTCCATCACGGTAGTGAGAAATTCAGGATACTAAGTGGAGTCAATAAGGTGATTCCACTCACCAAAGTAGTGACAGAGAGAGTTTTCTTTCCTTAAACTGGGGAAAAGAAGGGATATCTGTAATGTATCATAGCTAAGCTACCAAAATTTAGTGAATGAGATAGCTCTGTTAGCTCCCAAGTGGGAACAACAAATCGAAGAACTTAAAGCGAGTTTGAAAGTAGGTCTGAAAATGAATTACAATAACACTAGATTAATGTATTAAAACATATCGACAAGAAAATAGTACGAATTGGAAACCTGGTAGAGTTGGGCTGTTCTGAAGATCACAAATGTCAACGCGGAGAAAAACAGACGTTTGAACATTGCCTCATGGCGTTTGCTTGCACTTTTATTGATTAATAACGCAATTAAAGCTGCAGAGTTTTGGAGGAAGAGAGCTAAGATGTTCTTGACCGAACACGGAAAGTAAGTAAGTAATAGTTAAATCATAGAACCAACTGACGAGTTTTTTTGGTTAGGTTATCAAGACCAAGAGTCTCTGAAATGAAAAATAAACAAGTAGAGGAGTAATACTGTCAAGCTGGCCGGTGTGGCCGAGCAGTTCTAGGCGCTACAGTCTGGAGCCGCGCGACCGCTACGGTCGCAGGTTCGAATCCTGCCTCGGGCATGGATGTGTGTGATGTCCTTAGGTTAGTTAGGTTTAGGTAGTTCTAAGTTCTAGGGGACTCATGACATAAGTTGAGTCCCATAGTGCTCAGAGTCATTTGAACCATTTTTAATACTGTCAGGAAGCGCTTTTTGTGAACTAAATATTGTCAAAACCAAGCATCCTTGTGTCTGGGAAGGAAAGTTAACAATCTTTGTGTATTACCATCTTTGATTAATGACAATGAGACAAGCTCATTCCGTGCGAAAACTGTTCGAAGACTCAAGGGCGTTGAGCCAACTGTGGAAAGACAAGAAAACAAATGTATCATTAAAATGGACTAGAGGGGTATGCGTAATTATAACCGTAATAAAAATGAAATTGACTTAATTGAGACATTTAGTGAGGTGAACAGATAATGGGATGGATCGAGGAAGTTATTTACTGGATTGCAAAAGTTAAGTGAAGCCATCGTCAAGACGTACTGAACTGGGTGTCCCAGCCTGTAGACAAGTACAGTACCGATATGTGTGCAAGACAGTTACAAACACGTTTTCCAGCCATGAAACAACTGAGCCACGGGATGAACACAGTTCAGTGAGCACCGTCTGAAAATATGTGGCTGGAAAACGTGTTTGCTACCTGCCTGCCATGTATTTCGGTGATTTTATACTTATGTACACACTGCGACACCCAGTTCAATAGGTCTTGACGATGACTTCACTTAAAGTTTTATTATACCCAACATTGTCGTACTTGATAATGACATAAGCCCAAATCATGATAGTAATAAATAGAAGTTTTTACAGTCAAATGGTGGAAATATCATTCAGACAGACTCAGTACTCTTCGTGCTACAAACGGTTCACATGTAGAGGGATACTGATGATTCTTAAATGTATTGTGTGAGATGCTCAAATATATGGTCGAATTTCGTATCCGTCGACAATAGTATTTTTTCCTGGATCTTTGTAATATGGGAGGTTTGAAAGGTACGCTACGTATAAGGCCCTTTCTGTTGTAGTGGGCTGCAACTACGTAAGTACTCCACAAGCTACCGTTCAGTGTCTGGGTGAGGGTACATATTCTAGCGACATCTACCTTTGCCCTGCCCCTCGCACCTTTCCTCCTGACTACTTATTCATCTGCATCTACTATATACACCGCAAGCCACTCTTCTTTCACCTCGTCGACGGAACTGAATCTCTGGGACCACAATTAACGCTGACAGGTACTGTGAGATTCTGAAAAAACTCAAACGGGCTATTCAGAACCGGAGAAGAGGAATGTTGAGCAAGGGCGTACACATTCTCTATGACAACGATCGCCCACACATTGCTCGGCGAACCTTTGCTCTCCTGCAACAGTTTCAGTAGAACACAATCACCCACCCACCCTATAGTCCTGACTTGGCGCCCAATGACTATCACCTGTTCCCTAGGTTAAAAGAACATTTGACCGGGAAGCGATTCAGCTCCGACGACGAGGTGACAGAAGAAGTTCATAACTTTCTGAACAGCATGACGGCGAGCTGGTATGATTAGGGCATACAAAAACTCCCACAGCGTCTACAAATATGCATCGACAGAAATGGTGATTATGTCGAGAAATAGCTCAATGTTCAAGCTGTAAACTGATGTAAACCATTGTAGAAATAAACAAGTCTATGTACTTATAGAAAATAGGAGACCTTACTTTTAGGATTACCCTCGTAGATTACAGTTGATGAAACTACAGACACTCGTGGCCGGTACATTGCAAATTTAATTGTTGGTGCTTTAAAAAAAGAGCCTATTTCTTCCTATTTAGCAGCCTGCAAAGAACTTGGAAAAATAAACCATTCTACGATCGCCAGATTTGTGAATGAAGGTATTAGAAAAATATTTCCAGACTCTTTTGCAGATAAAAGGGTGTTTGTGTTTATTTCGGATGCTGTTCCCTATATGACCAAAGCAGGAAAAGCTCTCAGAGTATTTTATCCGAATTTGACTCATGTGACGTCCTTTGCTCATGGAATACATCGCCTTGCTAAAAAAATTAAAAAATAAATAAAACAAAAAGAAACGTAAATTTTACAAATTATGCATTTCTTAAGGCTCCTGCTCGAATCAAGACGTACAAAGAAAAACTACCAATTGTGCCTTTACCGAACCAGTGGTAACTCATTGAGGTACGTGGGACAAAGCTGTGGTGTTCTGCAATGAACATTTCGTTGCCATTAGAGGGGTAGTAAAAGACTTCGATAGTGCAGAGGCTTTGGCAGTTTGCCAGTGCAAGGAAGCTTTTAATGAGCCCGGTATTAAAACAGACATTGTTGTGATTATCAGTCTTTTCCCCATATGCCTGCAAGTATTAAAAAGCTTGAAACTCAAGGTTTGGCATTGAATGATTCTATTCGGTTAATGAATAAAATTGTGCTAGTGATCTCTTCACTGCCGGAGGTATTCTCAAGAAAACGTAAAGAAAAGTTCGAAAACATTTTAAACAATAATCCACGCTTTGAACCCCTGTGCCAAATTGATAGCTTCATTAATGAGACGAGTGAATTTTTATCAGAAAGAATAAGTGCCAACATCATCATCATTTAAGACTGATTATGCCTTTCAGCGTTCAGTCTGGAGCATAGTCCCCCTTATAAAATTCCTCCATGATCCCCTATTGAGTGCTAACATTGGTGCCTCATCTGATGTTAAGCCTATTACTTCAAAATCTTTCTTAACCAAATCCAGGTACCTTCTCTTTGGTCTGCCCCGACTCCTCCTACCCTCTACTGCTGAACCCATGAGTCTCTTGGGTAACCTTGCTTCTCCCATGCGTGTAACATGACCCCACCATCTAAGCCTGTTCACCCTGACTGCTACATCTGTAGAGTTCATTCCCAGTTTTTCTTTGATTTCCTCATTGTGGACACCCTCCTGCCATTGTTCGATAAGGTAAACTGAATCCACCCAGCTTTCGCTCCCCATACAACAAAGTTGGTCGAAAGATTGATCGGTTTACAGATAACTTAGTCTTGGAACTGACTTCCTTCTTTCAGAAGAGAGTAGATCGTAGCTGAGCGCTCACTGCATTAGCTTTGCTACACCTCGCTTCCAGTTCTTTCACTAAGTTGTCATCCTGTGAGAATATGCATCCTAAGTACTTGAAACCGTCCACCTGTTCTAACTTTGTTCCTCTTATTTGGCACTCAATCTGTTTATACCTCTTTCCACTGACATTACTTTTGTTTTCGAGAGGCTAATCTTCATACCATAGTCCTTACATTTCTGATCTAGCTCTGAAATATTACTTTGTAAACTTTCAATAGAATCTGCCATCACAACTAAGTCATCCGCATATGCGAGACTGCTTATTTTGTGTTCCCTATCTTAATCTCACCCAGCCAGTCTATTGTTTTCAACATATGATCCATAAATAATATGAACAACAGTGGAGACAGGTTGCAGCCTTGTCTTACCCCTGAAACTACTCTGAACCATTAACTCAATTTACCGTCAACTCTAACTGCTGCCTGACTATCTATGTAAAGACCTTTAATTGCTTGCAAAAGTTTGCCTCCTATTCCATAATCTCGTAGAACCGACAATAACTTCCTCCTAGGAACCCGGTCATATGCCTTTTCTAGATCTATAAAGCATAGATACAATTCCCTGTTCCACTCGTAACATTTCTCCATTATTTGCCGTAAGCTAAAGATCTGGTCCTGACAACCTCTAAGAGGCCTAAACCCACACTGACATTCATCCAATTTGTCCTCAACTAATACTCGCACTTTCCTTTCTACAATACCCGAGAAGATTTTATCCACAACGCTGATTAAAGAGATACCTCTGTAGTTGTTACAATCTTTTCTGTTTCCATGTTTAAAGACTGGTGTGATTACTGCTTTCGTCCAGTCTGATAGAACCTGTCCCGACTCCCCCGCCATTTCAATTATCCTGTGTAGCCATTTAAGACCTGACATTCCACTGTATTTGATGAATTCCGACTTAGTTTCATCCACCCCAGCCGCTTTATTGCACTGCAATCTATTGACCATTTTCTCCACTTCCTCAAATGTGATCTTACTTTCATCATCATTCCTATCCCATTGTACATCGAAATCTGAAACATTATTGATCGTGCCAACATAGTACCCAAATTCAAATACTGCCCAGTTGCGTCGGGTGATGTAATACGTCCTTTTCTGCTTATAAAAATATTTTGAGTGATCTTACTAGCGAACATTTGGAGCAGTACTTGGCCGTCTATGTTTACAATAATATAAAAATGTAAAATAAATTGTTTCCTTGCGACTCACTCGCATCGCATTCTCTTGTTACAGACAACAATAGAAAAAAAGGAACAACTCTTGAAACACCGTATGCGTCCCCTTTCTGCAAATTTTTAGAAAATAATCCCAGATTGGTCCCCTTCCTAACCTCTACCAGAAAGTATTCAGAAAATATCATCGTTCTAAAAGCACCGATTTTTCGCGTGGCCGGCGCTCTTTTTCGTAATTGAAAAAAAAAAAGTTCAAATGTGCGTGCAATCTTATGGGAGTTAACTGCTAAGGTCATCAGTCCCTAAGCTTACACAACACTTAACCTGAATTATTCTAAGGACAAACACACACACACCCATGCCCGAGGGAGGACTCGAACCTCCGCCGGGACCAGCCGCACAGTCCATGACTGCAGCGTCCAGATCGCTCGGCTAATCCCGCGCGGCTCGTGATTGATATGCACAGGTTCGACTTTGAGATATAATGCACACAGTAAATACAGTGTTTTTTTATTGTTTGATCTTGCATATTTCGACACTTTTCATGCATTTTTAAGCATTTTTCATGCATGCAAATTTTAAGGTTTTTAATTTGCATATAATCCCGGTCTCTTAGACTGCGCCTACTACCCTCCCGGTGACAGTGCTGGAAGAGCGGAGTGAAGGCAGTGTGCCCTCCAAATGTCAGGCCGTCTGCTTGGCGCTCGTGTCGAAACAGGCGGTGCACCACCGCCTCGTGGTCGCACCTCTAATGAGTGCTCGTCGCCTACGCAACGCGCCGTCCGGAGAAAGTAGTGCGATGAGCGCCGGCCACCAAGGCGAGCGCCATTAGTCGTGGCGACTCACCGCCTACGCACAACGCGGCCAAGGGCGGCGCCGCCGCGTGCTTCGAAACTCGCAAGTTATTCCATAGTTTGGGGACAAAATCTGTTTCGAATAAGCTCCTTGTGGCGACACGAGTCTAAAAATAGATAGGATTACGCTATCACTAAAGACCGGTATACACCGGATTTCCAAGCTCAGTAAAATAGTAAAATAAGCAAGCAGATAAACAGCAAAAGTGGTGAAAATAAGTACCAAAATAAGCAAATATGGTAGTTTTACAGAACTCTTATCCTCCTGAAGGTTGGCACAGTACACAAGGGAGGTCATCCTGACATTTTCCTGTGTAAAATTCCTGCGTCTGTCAGCGAAGAATGATTTGTGTAGTTCTTCTGACGTCTCATGGCTCCACGGGGGCGCGTGAAAAACACCACAGTTCTTCTTCGGTGAATTCTTCTTCAGTACTTGTTTCTTCGCCAGAAAGCTTTTCAAAATTTTGCCACAGTGTTTTGCAATCGGAATTTTTCTCTGGCAACTGATTCAGGTTACTAAGATTTCGTCTGTTAGGGAAAGCGAATGTTCGAAGGAAATATTTCAGACGTCCAACTGCTTTAAAATACTAGGTATTCTGGACAAACGATTATGGATATACTGTATCTTCTCTTGGATGCCGTTTTTAGGAAAACATTTTTGGCCTGTGGCAGTACCGACTGCGTCTTCTGCATTTAGAGAATTCAAAACATTTTGCACTTCACTGAAATGTTCCGCGCAGTAAGACATAGCCTGTAATACCGTTCCTCACAGAGTTAAAACTGGCTGAGGCGGTAAATCCAAATTCAGACGGAGTTCAAAATGTGTGTGGATTTTAATTGGTGACTTGACACTTTTTTCACGACAGAAAAAAGAAGATCCATATAGTTGTACTGATTTCTGACTGTTTCAGCGACACGATGTAAACCGTAAACAAGGCAGGTCAGATGAACTAATTTAGAGTGAAGAGTTTTCAATCAGGTTTCCGCTTTTACGATATATGGAGCAGCATCACTGAGAAGTAACAATACTCTGTCATACCGAATTCCTTCTGACTACAGGAAAGCTAACGATTCACTAAAAAATTTGGCAACAGTGGAATGATTTACTCGGTCGAGTATTTGTATAGTACGAAGAAATGATTGCTCCCTGATTTCATACCACCAATTACAGCACTACATACGTACTGTTCCGATGCATCTGTTCTTTCGTCAGTAGAAATCCACATGTTCTCGCGCTTCAAAGTATTCCGAATATTATAATTACTTCTTGAAAATACTGTGGCATGTAGTTTCTGCGTAATGTAGCTTTGCTCTTTTGTTTGTATATTTTTCTGATAATACATGAAGCGGTACATTATTCGATTTACACAACGGAATATCGGAACTAACAAATGCTGAACACAAGTATTTGAAAAAAATGTTTATAACTCGATTGTGCGCCAACATTGCTTTTAAGCAGTTGCTGGTTTAACTCAGATTTATTCTTAAACGTCTCTTATGCCGCAAGATGTTTAAAACGTCACATTTTTTTCTTCACAGAAACGTTATTTTCATGCACCAAACAAAAACGAAAGTACCGTCATCACTGAAAATACTTTTTCCAAACTCATTTACGCATTTGCCTAAGAATGCTGATTAAGAGGTTTTTGTGAGCCGCTCTCCCTAATTACATCAGCGAGCAGTCGTGCACATTACACTAACGAGCGTTCCACAACACTCTGCAGCTTGGATCTCGGGGATTCCCCGTCCATACCAATGGTATCATTCCGAGGAGATAACGAACCGATGACTCATCTGCCCAATCGCAGCAAATTTTTCTCCTCTCAGTTGTTATTTCACACTTTACCTTAGCATCGCCGATAAAAAAACACAGTTTTCGGCCAAATAAGCTATTTGAATTAGATATGATAAAACAAGTAACCAAAAACGTTTTCTTGCAAAATAAGGATAAATAAGCACAACCAAACATAGTTAAAACTGCTTATTTAGGCTCTCTTACAAAGTAAAACCTTACTGCTTATCGCCAAAAGTGTGAAAAATTATTTATTTTGTTTAGAAATCTGGGCTTTAGTTATCACATTCAGAAACGTCATTTTGATATTTTGCGACGGGTTCCCCGTAATGAATTTTATTTAATTTCTATCAAGCGAACTCCAGATCTTCTGGAGTCCAATGAAAGCTACAGATAACCTGAAACGTTCCCAATTATCATTCGTTATTTTTGCTGTCGCAAAGGCTCGAACAAAATGCTGAAAGTAGTTACGTTCATTGCTAAGCAACGCATTCGTATCAGTCATACGAAGTGGAAGATCATGTCTGGGTTGCTCATCAAATTTATCGTGCAATTCCTCGCAAAAAACATCCTTGTCTTCATTGAATCTTCCATTGGTGCATAGACCCGGTGTGAATAGAGTGAAAGCGTGCAGTGATCACTCATTAACTGGATTCCATGCAATCAGAGCCTTAGCAGGTAATTACCACTCCAACACCACGCACATGTTGACCATCATGCCCTGAATAAAGGACTGTTGTACCATATCGCTGACTATTTGATCGCTGCCCGTTCAAAATGGTTCAAATGGCTCTGAGCACTATGGGACTTAACAGCTATGGTCATCAGTCCCCTAGAACTTAGAACTACTTAAACCTAACTAACCTAAGGACATCACACAACACCCAGTCATCACGAGGCAGAGAAAATCCCTGACCCCGCCGGGAATCGAACCCGGGCGTGGGAAGCAAGAATGCTACCGCACGATCACGAGCTGCGGACTCGCTGCCCGTCCAACGAGCTTCACAAAGGCACAGTATGCCTAGTTAATGCGGATCTAACTCACGGAGTAGTTGCAGGCCGGCCTGTTTTTATTTAAGGACAGCGTATTTCAATTTCCAATCCGAGTGGTATTTTTTGCAGAAAATATTAAATCCCGTTTCATTGGTGGCTGGATACCAAGTCGGCGTCATTCTTGGATTATTCAAGTCACTGTCATGTCCATGCTGAGATTCTGGTTCAGATTCAGAATTGTCGGGGTCAGATCTCTGAATTGTTTTTCTAAGGTAAAAACGTCTTATAGGGTCGGAATGCTAACCCAACGCCCAAACCCTCTTCTATTTACGCCACGCCTTCGGACGGACGTCATACTAATAAAACGTAGACGTAAGAATTTCATAGATTGCACTCAGACCGAAGAATAAGTCTTTTCGAAATCCTGAAAGAATTTGGCTTCGATAATAAAACAAGTGCAATTAACCGACAGACTCTTAATGACACGACCTCTAAAATGAAGTCTGGGACAGATGTCAGGTGCTTTTAAAATCAAGTCGGCGTAGGCAAGGGGAAAACCCCCGTATCTACTTTCCAAATGTGTACTCGAGAAGGCGACAGCGAATGGCAAAAAGGAGTGAATGACAAAGCTGTCTGAAATATTACCAGACTTGGGTACAGAAACGTCAATTTGACAGTTCACTGTGCATGGCTTTTAAGAATAATTTCGCAATTTTTGTCTGATTCGCTAGACACAGCTGCAGAACAAATGAACGAATTGCAGACGCAAGCAGCAAAAGCAGGACTCCAGATCTCCTTCAAGTAAACTGAACATATTACAAATATGAAGTCATCACCCAGAGTTATAGAGGCAGAAGGAGGGAAAATTAAACGGACGGAGAAGTTTTAATATCTAGGAGAAGGAACAGAGCCCAGCACCTCTTACGAAATAAGGCTTTGCATCATGGATCAGAAAAACGGAAACAGCATAACAACCAACCAAGAGCATCTTCTAGAGGAAATCAACCTCAATCAGTGCCAAGATACGACATTACTGCTCAGTAATGTGCCGCAGAATTCCTTGGCATGAATAGAAAAGGTGCCATCGAGAAATTGGAAATAAGAGCACAGGGCTAGTAAAATGCCTGGCGCAGGCAAAGAAAATTGTGAATCCGCGATGGGACACAACCATGAACTCTGTATACATATAGAAAAGCTCTCAGATATCATTCAAAGGTTGTGAGATATATTTTCTGTGGCCACTTGGCCCGTATGAGTCCTACAAGATTGAGCAGTCAGGTCTTCCGTTACTTTCTCATCAAGAAATCAAGAAGGCGTGGTTCACTGAAGTAGAAAAAAGAAGTGAAGATAACACTGGAGGACAGCCATATCTGCTCAAGAAGCAGGTCCAAGAGCGCCTTGGTAAAAGATATGTCCGCACGCACCAAATCTCGCCGCGATCTCTCTAGAAAGTCACAAGCCGCCAACTGTTCTCCGAAGGCTCCCGCCTCTTGTCTGACCGGGCATTAAACTCTTACTTTTATTCCTTCCTTCCTCTCGTTTCTAATGTGATCATTGTACTCGGTAAACAGTTTTAGCACTAAACAAGATATGTGACGCAGCTCGACTGTGACCTATTTAATGCTCGCTTCCATTTGTTCGTAACACTGACTTGAAGTCATATCTGTGTCATGTTACTTTGGGAGGCAAATGTGAAGTTATCCGCGAGCTTGTTTCATGATGTCCAGGATTAGAAATTTCCGTAAGTAAACGCAGCCAACTTAAGTTTTTCTAGCCATTGTGTGATGCTACGATACTTTCGTCACACTCTAATGACAGTTCCTCTAAATCAAAGCATGCAGTTACAACCATTCTGTTCTAACATTCTGCGTGGTGTCTGTCTGTTCTAAGTCGTGTCTCCCTACCAGTTTCGCGCAACGACGCTCTGAGCGTGTTTTTTAGGGAATTGACTAGTTTGAACCTGGGACCTGTTGCTGGTAAGGAGACGCCAGACATGTAGAGTTCAGAAGAGTTCAGTGAGACTAGCGATGATATAGTCAAATACTTGATGATTTCAGCGTCAGCTCCACTGCACTCCCTGTAAAAGAATCTTAATGCTAACTAAATTTAGTGGAAGGGGTTCAAGGCTTTCCTATTTTTAGTTAGCTGGTAAAATAACGTCGAAAAAGCAGTTAAGTTTACCATTGGAATTTTTATTCTACTCACAAAACATTGTTTATAAATTGCACTATTGATAAAAGGAAATATTTTAATACAGGATGATAAAAACCAACTGCATTCAACAAAAATGTGAACGAATATTCCCTGAATGGGTTTCCGGGTTTACAATGGATCGAAGGATGACCTATGCCATATCACATCTATAATCTAGATTTAAGCTAAGTTTCATAAAAGAAAAAACTATCAAAATGGTCTACAGTGACCCCTCAATTATCTTTAATTACTTATTTAACTTGTCATAAATCACAGTGGCTGATGTGGCTTCTCAATAATTATATAACAGAAAAATCATAACGTTTCAGATTTTAACTTCTAGTAGCAAATGTGAATACCACGAAGTTTAATTGACGATCGACACTAGTATTACGTAAAAAGGGGATGTAACAGATGAGACTTCTGCAGTTCTGAGTGAATCCTTATGGCGGCACCACGTGCGTTCATTACCTTGTCGGTGTTTTAGGCAGCGTCAGGGGGCGGCGGGCGGCGCAGCTCCACACACCACGCCATCTCGGAAGCAACTCCCTCCTAACTTCTCCTTACTACAATTTACCGAAGTTGGTTTAAAAAAAGGTATCTGGCTGTGTTTTCAACTGTGCAATCAGGGTCTCAATGTTAATCTTAAGCTCCACCTACAAAAATTCTGTCTATCCAATGAGAAACGTTATACTTTTCGTGGTGGGGCAATGTTTTTAACGTTTGCATTGTAACAGAGACGCTATAGTCTCACGCAAAAACTTTCAGCTGGTGTGGTCCTTTTAGTGTTATCGTAAGATCTATACTATTCTTCTGGAGGGCTCTATCTTTTAACATGGGCTGAGGGGTGGTCCTGGCGGTCGGCTAGCGACGTGGGTGTCCGTCCCTTATCGTAGGGCCTCCTAGCCTACACGACTCTGCTCTCGGCTTCTGTTCTCGTTTCGTCCCTCGGAACTGCGTCTGTTTCGCGGTGGGAAGGTATGACATGCATTTAGACGTTCTTGTGTTAGTCTGTGGTATTCCATTTGCTCACTCGTTGATCGTATTACTTTGGTTAATTTAATGTCAGGATTTATTCGGAGCTATGTGACATACTGCCGGATTTGCTATCATGTCAGGGTTTTCATGGAAGGTGTTGGATTTGCGTGACACCTTACACTGTGTTTGTCGCCGTACACTATTTGCTGATGGATAACTGGTGCCAAGGTCCGTTTTTAGAATCGGAGGACTCTTTCAATTTACACAGACCACAACGTAGATGCGCCTGAAAAATTACCAGGCAGATGTCATTGCGATCAACGGGCGTCATCCCACAGACTTAAATTTTGAGGCTGCTTACCAAGTACTGTCATTGGGGACGGCGACATCAAAAAGGACGAGCAGATGGGAGGAGAAAAAACTAGCGGTAGCCCAGTCTTCCCGGCTCACCTTCCAATCAAACACCATGATCACACTTGGAAGCTGTGACTACTTCCGTAAGGGCGTTGCACTCTGAATGTTGTGAATCTCTGAAAACGATTCAGACGGGGACGTCTGTCGACGAACTCTTTCCTTTTTTTTCCTTTGGGGTATCAACTACGGTCGAGGTTATTTGGCTCCTATGTTGCTGCATCACGATGGACGTCGTCCGGTCCTTTGTGACCAAACCTGGCGAACGGCCTTATTCGGTAGCGTGTGGGAATTGGACTGCTTTGACGTCGAACGCAATCTCAGGCTACTGCCGCAACTGTCCAGCGGTCTCTGTGATAGGGAAGTACAACAACAAGGATGCCCGCAGGTAAAGGGAATTGCTCGTGAGGCAATAGTCTAAAATTGCCATTTTTGTATAACTGACTCGGTGAGTTTCAAGACGTTCCACAAAGCTAAATTTGATAGGAACAAGACGAAACTTATTACATGTCAAACGATTGCCAGGTATGTGTATATGTTTTAGGTACATTATTTTGATACCGAAAGGGCAAGTCTATTTCAGTGGCATAAGTTCAATACATATTTTCAGAAATACCATCATTACAATTAAAATTCTAAGATTGAATGTTACATGTTCATCGAAAAGGAGGCATTGTTGGGAGTCTAAGTTAGACGTCGTAAGGCTATTTGTATCATTCATATGCTACTGGTACGAGGATGGTTTGGTAAGTCTGGTAAATTTCTCTGAAATAAAAGAACATTTTGTTGCATCTTCATAGTTGTCAAGGATCGTATAAAGAATTTCCACAATGTACCGTTCATTGTTGACAGCTGTCTAAATTGATCAGTGTGTCGACTGCGATTGCAAATGGCGAAAACTGAGTTTCGTGCTGTTATTAAACATCTGCTTTTGAAGAGTTGGGACTACCGCAGGTATCAATACAGAATTGGCTGAAGTTCTTGCGGACTCTGCACCATCACTGAAGACCATTTACTTCTGGGGTAATCAATTCAAACGCAGTCGGACAAGGACCGAAGGCGAAGCGCACCGCCGGCCGCGGTGGCCGAGCGGTTCTAGGCGCTTCAGTCCGGAACCGCGTGACTACTACTATCGCAGGTTCTAATCCTGCCTCCGGCATTGATGTGTATGATGTCCTTAGGTTAGTTAGGTTAAGTAGTTCTAAGTTCTAGGGGACTGATGACCTCAGATGTTAAGTCCCATAGTGCTCAGAGCCATTTTTTGAACCACGAAGCTCACCGCGGCCGTCCATTTGAGGACACCACAAAGAAAACCAGTGACAGAATTCATAGTATGGTTATGCAAAAATTCGTGAGATTGCTGAGACTGCAGGCAACTCGATTGAGCAAATGCATAACATCCTGGACAGATAATTGACTGTGAAGAAGCTGTGTGCGAGGTGGATGCTGCGATTGCGCACAGTCGACCAAAAGCGCATCTGGCACAACATTTCAACACAATGTCTGGCACTGTTTAATCACAAACCGCAAGAATTTTTGCATCGATTTGTGACTGTTAATGAAACCTCGATCGATCGCTACACACCAGGCAAAACGAACAAAGGTTGGCGAATGTGCATCGAAGAATTCCAGGACCATTTTGTCAGCTGTAAGGTGATGACCAATATTTTTGGGATCCCCAAGGAATAATCCTCATAGATTACTTGGAAGAAAGCAGAACCGTAATTGGACATTACTACGCTTCATAGTTGTAACGTTTCAAACTTGCATTGGCTGAAAAAAAAGACCAAGGTTGGCATGCAATGAAAAAAGACCAAGGTTGGCACGCAAGGAAGTGCTCTTTCACCAGGATTATGGACCACCCCACACATCAGCGATAACAATGGCGAAAGTGCATGAATCGGCCTTTGAATTGGTTCCTCATCCACTTCTTTCATCAGACTTAGCCTGAAATGACTTCTTCCTGTTCCCTAACTTGAAACTATCGTTTGGTGGAAAGAAATTTTCATCAAATGGGGAAGTAATAGTTGCAGTCAACGAGTATTTTGCAGAGTTTGACAAAACCTATTTTTCACACTGGATGAAAAAGCTGGAGGATCATTGGACCAAAGGTGCTCGTATATCCCTCAATGAAGTTGTTTGCGAAAGAAACATTTTTTCCTTGCTTTTCTTGCCAGACTTACCAAACCACCCTCGTATGTTGTTGGTTTAGCACGGAATTGTACTGCAACTTTCACTGCAACTTCTCCCATTGTCCCGCTTTGACCTAGCGGTATCTTGTTCCCTGAGATTTTTCACACATTTCTCTAGTTTCCTTCTCTTTCAAAATACAGCCTTTCGTTTTTGCTCTTGTCTTGGTGTTCCCTTTATGCTCATCGTGGCTCTGAGGTTTCCCACCAGTAGCCGGCTATTTATCGCATCCAGCACTAATGTAAACACAGCTCTTGAGAATGGAATAAATTCCCGAGACGCGTGAAAAAGTGTAACTGTTGCAGTTCTTTGCTATTTAAACCTTAGATTTGCTGCAGGGCTCTTCAGAAACTTGCTAACAGACTAAAACTGTATTTGGACCGAGAGTCTAACCTCTACCCTTATCTTTCGTTTACTGAACTAATTAAGTGCTTCTCATGCCACAACCCAAAGCTTCGGTCTGCCAGCAACTATCTCCTAGGAGCAACTGCTAAGCTTCTCTCAAAATATTGTGAGCGGGAGCAGTGCACGTTTACTAGTAAACACAAAGAAAGGCCTAAGAGGCTACGAGGAGTCGACGCGCGCTTTCAAGCAAGTAGCCTTGCGCGACGATTGCTCCCGACCAGCCGAGATATCGAGAGCACGTTACGCAACACGCCCCTGTGTATCACAGCGGCCCCCGCTTTGATCTCGGCGTTAGTGACGTACGTAAGAACTGGCTCACTTAGCACCAGAAAAGACCGTAGCCGGGTCAGCGACTTTGCTTATTGACTAAAAGCTCTTCTAGAGCTACTCTCAGGGAGATGCTGTTAGCACAGCCGAGGGCGCTAGCGGCACGTGTGTCTTCGCTTTCTTCTCTTTAAAACCTCCCACTGCTCGCGACCTAGTCGACGGCGTGTATACTGCCTGTAATAAATTGAGGATGCAATGAAGGAAGGAAATATGATTAAAACCCATTGTAAAATGATGTAATGGGACGATTCGCTGGCGATCTTGCTGTCCCCTGTTAATGTCAGAAACAACTAGAAAACCTGTTAAACGGGATGAACAGTGTACTGAGCAAATGATCCAGACTCGGAATAAATCAAAGAAACTAAAGTTTTGAGGATCAGGCGGAGTAAAGTTAACGTCAAACTTAGCATTTAACACACGGTAGAAGTGAAGGAATCCTGCTACTTTGGCAGCAAAGTAATTGTAGCATAGGCGAAGCACGGAGGATATATGACTCAGACTAGCACAGGCAAATATATTACTTCAAAAACTTATCTACTGGTAGGCATTGGTCTTTAGTTTTGGATGAAATTTCTGAGAATGTACCACGTCTCTAATCAATCATTATATGTGAATGAATCATGGGCTGTAGAAAATTCGGAAAAGAGAATAATGGAAATGTTTGACGTGTGGTACTGGAGGAGGACGCTGAAAGTTACGTGGAATCGCAAGAAATGAAGAGGTTCTCCGCAAAATTGGCAAGAAAAAACGGAAACGACTTACTAGAAGAAGGGACAGGGTGATAGTACATGCGTTTATAGAGAAGGAAATAGCTTATATGACGCTCGAGGGAAACGTTAACGGCAAAGCTGTCAAGGAAGACGAGACATTAGAATATACGGAGTGATTCAAAGTCTTTGCTTAAAACGTCCTTCACGTTTGACACAAACACACTGAAACATCCTATATACACACACAAACAATGTTGTTACTCTATGATGAAGAGCGTGGGATTTGATTAACCCAGATCTGCTGCGAGAATAATTTTCTCCCCAGCAGCCTGAGGATAACTCACGCTCACTTCACCTGTGGCCATTTACTGCTGCGAGAATTTTCTTCTCCGCTGCAGCTTGAGGACAAAAGCACCTCAACATCACCTGAGGCCAACCCAGAATGTCAGGTAATCATAACATTTCACCAAGAGGTTCAGCGTGAATAATGTTTTAAATTTTAACTTGCACGCATGCCGAGTAAGGAATGCTCGGCGGATGAGCGACTGCGATGCCATTGCACGAATTTCAGTGTCACCGATTTGATTTCATGCACTGGCTACACTCTACAAAAATGCTGATACAAACTACTCCATACAGCTTTCCACCATCCTCGTGACTTGCATAGTTGTATCAGAAATTTCTTTCTCAATAGTCTGTCTACGGGGAATCTCTGTAACATCCACCTTCATAGAGGAGATAAAGTAAACCTGACTTAACGAAATGTGTACTGTTGTAATAATTGTCCACCAGAGCCGATTTCTCCCCTCTCCCCCAGCCTCCCCTCTCCCTCCATCTTCTCCAGCCCCCTCGCTCCGTCTCCTCTCTATTTTTCCATCACCACCTGCCACCTCTCTGTCCATCTCCTCCTGCCCCTCCCACCCCTGTGTCCATCTCCTCCCCCCTCCCATCTCTGACCTTGCGCTTCATTTGTTGTTACTGCAAATTCAGATTATATAATAGTATTCTGATCATAAGCCGATAAGCCAGGAATACAGCTTTCTTGCTTTCTGTGAAAACCGTCTGCGCGGAGAAAAACAGAGTAGCACATTGTTGCTTACACAATTTATGTTTAAAAAATATAGAGTTGGAAAGAATACGTATGGGAGAAGAACTTTTTCTAATAGTTTAACTGCCTCACTATCGTAATTAAAACTGGCTGAGACAAAGAAGACAAAACCACATATTTTTACAGCAGAGCACAACAGAGCATTTTCTCTCTTGCGAGTATCGTTTAACATTTGAAGTATATCGGTCAAGAATTTTTCGATATTCTTCGTAACAACTTAACCCTTTAGATAATACACATTTAATTATGTATCATATATATTAAAAATAAGTATAAAAGACCAGTATTCGAATGCAGCGTTGTGTCAGAATTTTAAGGCAATCTATGAAGAATTTATGGAGATTTTGAACAAATGATCATTTCCATTTTTATTTATATCGATTTATCGTCTTCGTTCTTAAGTAGTACCTAGATACAGTCAGGCTGTTATCAGCATGCATGTACATCATAACTGAAAAATAACGTTTAATGTGTGCAAAATTCTATGTAATTGTTACATACACTGTAATATCATAAATGTTAGTGTCGCCAAATGTGTCAAAAACATGGTTTGTTGTTAAATTTATGTCTTTGATGAAAATCGATTTATGTCGTATTTAAAATTTAGGTTTGTCTTTTCCTCACGATTATCTACAGCTGACCAGAATTTTGTCAAAGTGAACGGGAAAATGGACCGCAACCTACAGGTTGCTCGTAGGTATCCCCAGCAGAGTGACTTAATTGCACAGTGTTTAGCTTTTTTTTTTATTTGGGCTTCCATACATCAAATTAATGACATAGCCCCCCCCCCCCCCACACACACACACACAATATTTACATTATTATAAACATAGTGATTATACCACGATGCGGTCAGCCGCTGAAATGTTATGTTTATACAGCGGCACGTCATGCGTTGTGAGCAGCGTCTTCATTTTTGTGGGTACCTAGTTGTTGTCCACGAAACAATAAATATGACAGGAAATTTGCTGTCACATGGTATCGCAGTGAGCAGCCCAAATTGATGTGGTCGATGTCCTCCAGTGCGCCACTGACGTAGAGACGAGTTAATCAGTTGTAGTGGTTAAAGCGAAGGTTGAGCTTGCCGCCCAAAAACTTTTACATGCCAAGGAAGCATCATGGTCAAGCCTGGATGGTTGGTAATGTAGCTCCATGATGTCTGCCCTTTTGTTGATTGTTGGAAGCCACTGAGAGCGCTGTGTCGACCCAGGCCGACCGTGCAGTCCCGTAGCTTCAACTGCGAGATGGGTCAGTCATGTTTCGGGCCGGTATCTTCAACGGATGTCGAATGCTTTTCCACGCTGTCGAGCATAATTTGAGGCTAGGCAACAACATCAAGACAGGGTCCTCTAGCCTGTTGTCGGACCCTACAGTCAACATTTAGGTGCTGGGCTCATCTTTTGAGACGACAAGTCATGGGCACATCTCGCGCTCTTCCTCTAGGACGTAGGATTCAATCGAATGGAAAGGCGTGCGGTATCTGTGGACATAGTCCCAGTCCGGATGCAAGCAGTTTAAACATGCATTGCGACGACGCAAAAACCCTTCTCGCACACCAGGCAACCACGGAAGGGACGCCGGTGAAGGGTGGCACAGACTTGACTCGCAACAATTCGACAACCTTGTGAGCACCATACCGAGGAGGTTCCAGCTATGTTACAGTGCAAGAGTAGCAAAACGGTATTGAATGTTATCCAAGAACAAATTTTGATTTCACAAATGTGCAAGTAAGAAAAGCTCTTTCTGTTCCGACCGACCGCCATGTCATCCTTCGCCAGTGGCGTCACTAAAATGCTATTTGGAGAAGCATGGGGTCAGTACATCGCTCTCCCGGCCGTATCGAGAGATCTTGTAGCCGCTACTTCTCAGTCAAGTAGGTCCTAAATTGGCATTACCAGGTTGGATGCACCCTGTTCCAGTCCTCATGCCAAAGAAAAATTTCTGGCAGTGCCAGGAATTCAAACTGGGCCCTTCGCATAGCAGAGACACATGCTGAACACTGAGCAACGGCGGAGGACAATTTCGAAAACAGCAGCCAGTTATTTTGGGTACTGTTAGTGTTCATGTGACGGTAACGTTTCATTTTGTGTTTTCGTATTCCCTGCTTCCCTTGAATTTAGCTTGCACACGGTCGCGGGCAAGTAGGCGGTGCAAAATCTTCCTTGGTCATGTTACATAATGTACAGCACCAAAGCTTTATATAGCCTGAGACCAACAGTTAGCGTAGTTTTTGTTTCATATTACGAGACGTATTGCTTTTTGACTCCAGCAGGTACAGATCTTTCGGCGAAAATCAGTCAGTGCCGGCCATGAAACGCCCTGATAGTCTCACGCGTTTCCACGACGCGTGACGCACTCTAGGAAGATAATACGACAGAGCCGTGCTGTTGCGTGAGTCAGTACCTCGTACAAAATTAACAAAATTGTTTTCCACTTCACGACAATGGACAGAGGGAAAAGCAGCAACATCAGCGAGGTCTTCAAAGCTCTCACTCTTCGAAAGCTATTACACTGCAGACAATACTGTTGGAGAAATTATTTCCAAGACAAAAGCACTCGCCAAATAGGTTCCCACGTCGGTTGAACATGCCTTCACAGCAGAATTATCGACCGTGGAAATGGAAGAGGCAAGCTTTAGCGTGATAGACATCCACACGAGTAGTGAATAACGGAGATAATGGTTGCCTGTTCCCAGCAAATTACGCTACTAAAAAAATTAGTGTATAGGTATTATTACAGCAAATGTGTGTCTTCTCGATACAGCTTATGCTACCTCTTGTTTCTGTTACCGAAAATATCTTCCCTCTCTGTGCGCCTGTTGTCCTGTTTGTCTGATTTATGCTTGACAGAGTTCTTTTTATTGTCGGTGGTTATACAAGATACTTGGCAGCTGAAAAATGGGGATGGTAATCGAACGAAATGATTCAGTTCTTACGTGCAAGGTTCAGCTGGTCATAAATCTAAAAATAATTCTAAAATAATCAAACTGTTTCCGAGATTCGTGTGAAAGATTCGAGACAGTGGCCTAGTCCTCCCTTCGTCCTTCCAAGGTTGATTAATTTAATGAATGGGCAAATAATGGCAGGAGAGCGTGCAAGAGGTTTCTTTCTCGCCGTCTCTTTTTAATAAACAAAGCAAAAAAATTATGCAATTACCGAGCTGGATTGCACAATGATTGACACTGGATCATTGTCGGGAATATTGAGGCCCAAATTATAGTACGGAAATCCTGAGTAAGACTTCCGTAAGCCACTTGAGACGAATTCCAAGACAGTTTTTTCAATAAAAACGTGTCCAGTTTCTGTCCGTGTCCACCTCGTCATGTATTCTGTTCTTGACATCGACGGAGGATGACATTCTTTTCCTCCTTATAAGAAGATAACCGAACTTATCATTGACCAAAATAAAGTAAACCAAAATTTTTGCAGTCAGACATTGGGCCAAGATAAAAGTTCAGTTATCTACGAGAGAGAATTCAAGAAAATGAGTTACAAAACTCTGCAATAAATGAGAGGATTCGCAAAATGGGAAGAGCAAGTGGAATAATAAAAAGAATAAAAAGTACTTATCACCAAAAAGATGTTCAGATATCTGTGGAACCAAAGTGAACAAGAAGTTGGATCCACAGAGTAAAAATAGATATAGAAGAAAATAATATAAAAGTTGAAGAAACATCTGACGGAGAATTGTTAAAGGAAAAATACTGAGTATGGAAGAATTCCATGAGAGGAGAGTGAAAAAAGGTTTGGTCAGTAGACACGAAGGAAAAACAAAATGAACAGATGAAAGGATATTGTAAGGAAAGAAAAGAACAACGAAGAAGTAATAGAAGTTGCCATTTGTTCCTACGCCATAACATCTAAGAAGAAGTAGTAAAAGGAGGAGTAAAAGAAGAAGCAGAAGAAGTAGGAGAAGTAAAAAAAGTACATCTACATCTACATCTATACTCCGCGAGCCACCTTACGGTGTGTGGCGGAGGGTACTTATTGTACCACTATCTGATCCCCCCTTCCCTGTTCCATTCACGAATTGTGCGTGGGAAGAACGACTGCTTGTAAGTCTCCGTATTTGCTCTAATTTCTGGGATCTTTTCGTTGTGATCATTACGCGAGATATATGTGGGCGGTAGTAATATGTTGCCCATCTCTTCCCGGAATGTGCTCTCTCGTAATTTCGATAATAAACCTCTCCGTATTGCGTAACGCCTTTCTTGAAGTGTCCGCCACTGGAGCTTGTTCAACATCTCCGTAACGCTCTAGCGCTGACTAAATGTCCCCATGACGAATCGCGCTGCTTTTCGCTGGATCATGTCTATCTCTTCTATTAATCCAACCTGGTAAGGGTCCCATACTGATGAGCAATACTCAAGAATCGGACGAACAAGCGTTTTGTAAGCTACTTCTTTCGTCGATGAGTCACATTTTCTTAGAATTCTTCCTATGAATCTCAACCTGGCGCCTGCTTTTCCCACTATTTGTTTTATGTGATCATTCCACTTCAGATCGCTCCGGATAGTAATTCCTAAGTATTTTACGGTCGTTACCGCTTTCAATGATTTACCACCTATGGCATAATCGTACTGGAATGGATTTCTGCCCCTATGTATGCGCATTATATTACATTTATCTACGTTTAGGGAAAGCTGCTAGCTGTCGCACCATGCATTAATCCTCTGCAGGTCCTCCTGGAGTACGTACGAGTCTTCTGATGTTGCTACTTTCTTGTAGACAACCGTGTCATCTGCAAATAGCCTCACGGAGCTACCGATGTTGTCAACTAAGTCATTTATGTATATTGTAAACAATAAAGGTCCTATCACGCTTCCCTGTGGTACTCCCGAAATTACCTCTACATCTGCAGATTTTGAACCGTTAAGAATGACATGTTGTGTTCTTTCTTCTAGGAAATCCTGAATCCAATCACAAACCTGGTCCGATATTCCGTAAGCTCGTATTTTTTTCACTAAACGTAAGTGCGGAACCGTATCAAATGCCTTCCTGAAGTCCATGAATACGGCATCAATCTGCTCGCCAGTGTCTACGGCACTGTGAATTTCTTGGGCAAATAGGGCGAGCTGAGTTTCACATGATCTCTAGTTGCGGAATCCATGTTGGTTATGATGAAGGAGATTTGTATTATCTAAGAACGTCATAATACGAGAACACAAAACCTGTTCCATTATTCTACAACAGATTGACGTAAGCGAAATAGGCCTATAATTATTCGCATCTGATTTATGACCCTTCTTGAAAATGGGAACGACCTGCGCTTTCTTCCAGTCGCTAGGTACTTTACGTTCTTCCAGCGATCTACGATAAATTGCTGATAGAAAGGGGGCAAGTTCTTTAGCATAATCACTGTAGAATCTTAAGGGTATCTCGTCTGGTCCGGATGCTTTTCCGCTACTAAGTGATAGCAGTTGTTTTTCAATTCCGATATCGTTTATTTCAATATTTTCCATTTTGGCGTCCGTGCGACGGCTGAAGTCAGGGACCGTGTTACGATTTTCCGCAGTGAAACAGTTTCGGAACACTGAATTCAGTATTTCTGCCTTTCTTCGGTCGTCCTCTGTTTCGGTGCCATCGTGGTCAACGAGTGACTGAATAGGGGATTTAGATCCGCTTACCGATTTTACATATGACCAAAACTTTTTAGGGTTCTTGTTTAGATTGTTTGCCAATGTTTTATGTTCGAATTCGTTGAATGCTTCTCTCATTGCTCTCTTTACGCTCTTTTTCGCTTCGTTCAGCTTTTCCTTATCAGCTATGATTCGACTACTCTTAAACCTATGATGAAGCTTTCTTTGTTTCCGTAGTACCTTTCGTACATGATTGTTATACCACGGTGGATCTTTCCCCTCGCTTTGGACCTTAGTCGGTACGAACTTATCTAAGGCGTACTGGACGATGTTTCTGAATTTTTTCCATTTTTGTTCCACATCCTCTTCCTCAGAAATGAACGTTTGATGGTGGTCACTCAGATATTCTGCGATTTGTGCCCTATCACTCTTGTTAAGCAAATATATTTTCCTTCCTTTCTTGGCATTTCTTATTACACTTGTAGTCATTGATGCAACCACTGACTTATGATCACTGATACCCTCTTCTACATTCACGGAATCGAAAAGTTCCGGTCTATTAGTTGCTATGAGGTCTAAAACGTTAGCTTCACGAGTTGGTTCTCTAACTATCTGCTCGAAGTAATTCTCGGACAAGGCAGTCAGGATAATGTCACAAGAGTCTCTGTCCCTGGCTGCAGTTCTGATTGTGTGACTATCCCATTCTATACCTGGTAGATTGAAGTCTCCCCCTATTACAATAGTATGATCACGAAACTTCTTCACGACGTTCTGCAGGTTCTCTCTGAGGCGCTCAACTACTACGGTTGCTGATGCAGGTGGTCTATAGAAGCATCCGACTATCATATCTGACCCACCTTTGATACTTAACTTAACCCAGATTATTTCACATTCGCATTCGCTAATAACTTCACTGGATATTATTGAATTCTTTACTGCTATAAATACTCCTCCACCATTGGCGTTTATCCTATCCTTGCGGTATATATTCCATTCTGTGTCTAGGATTTCGTTACTGTTCACTTCCGGTTTTAACCAACTTTCCGTTCCTAATACTATATGCGCACTATTTCCTTCAATAAGAGATACTAATTCAGGAACCTTGCCCTGGATACTCCTGCAGTTTACCAATATTACGTTAACTTTTCCTGTTTTTGGTCTCTGAGGACGGACGTTCTTTATCAACGATGATAATGTCCTCTCTGGTAAGCCATCAGGTATTTTATCGTTTCGCCCAAGGGGGGGTCCCTCTAACCTAAAAAACCCCCGTGTGCACGCCACACGTACTCTGCTACCCTAGTAGCTGCTTCCGGTGTGTAGTGCACGCCTGACCTGTCTAGGGGGGCCCTACAGTTCTCCACCCAATAACGGAGGTCGATGAATTTGCAACCATTATAGTCGCAGAGTCGTCTGAGCCTCTGGTTTAGACCCTCCACACGGCTCCAAACCGGAGGACCCCGATCGACTCTGGGCACTATGCTGCAGATATTAAGCTCAGCTTGCACTCCGCGTGCGATGCTGGTTGTCTTCACCAAATCAGCCAGCCGCCGGAAGGAACCAAGGATGGCCTCAGAACCCAAGCGGCAGGCGTCATATCAAGAAAGACAAAATAATTAACTACAACACAGTAGCAAAACCAGGAAACCTGTGTCCAAATGAATGTCTACCACTGAATTATAGATTAAATAAATTATAAACATAAGAGAAAAGAAACGTAATTTTTTAGATCTAGTAAGAAGCACAGAAGCCTGGAAAATGTCAAAATATAGAAAATAATACAAACAATAATGTAAGGAAACTGATGTATCTTGGACATTGATAAAGAATGAATGACAAAAGGCTGACAAAACAAATCTTTATGCTGCTCTGGGAAAATAAATTAATAAACTGTCTCTGAGAAACTAAAAAAAAAAATTATTTAGAATTATACAGCATAAAAGTAGTGCTGGTAGCAGTAGTAGTAGAAGTAGTAGTAGATATTTTTCAGAAGCATTAAATTCAGAACGATACCAGGGCAGAAGCAGTTAGGCAATAGGTATGAAGTTATCCGAAGAAAGAAAAGAGAGACATGGTAACACGATTAAAGAATTTTAGAGGAAAATAAAAGAGCAAACTAGACTGAATCGATATTGTCCTACTTGGCCGAAATGGAAAAAATAAACACTTGCAGCCCTGTAAGCACAGTGCACATGTTAACAAATCAGTCATGATTCATAAGAATACTTGAGTGAGATCATATTGTAGGAAGTTGGTGATTTAATGTAATGCAGCGTTAGTGGAAACCGCTTTGATAAAAATTTTCTTCGTTCGATGCAGAGCCAGTGAGTAGGATGCGTAAGCCACTATGAACCGTTCTCCACAGCACAGTTGCCTTTTATTGTTTCATACAGATACTGTTAGTCAATGTTCCTAAACTTCTCGTTGGCATCTGTATTACTAAACGGCTAACCAGGGCACGATGCCAGTTGTAGGTTGTCTATCTAGCGGCTTTCAGGGGCAACAAAATTTGATTTTCAATATTTCATGTAATTATTGATTGAATTTTTAAAATGCTATTATAATCTACCCATTAAGATATAATCTTATGTTAAAGGTTTAACGTAGTTAAAAATTAGAAACTTTGTTTATGTCTTGAGGTAGCAAAACTCTGTGTGAGCAAAACGCACAAACTGTATTCCACCAGTATTTTAGAAAGAGAGCACTTAGCCACTTCCAACAAACTTAACAGATAATTTCAAGCCATTTCTAAACTTTATCTCCATTAAATGCTTTACTGAAATATTTAACACATTGACTTATTTGTAAAGTAATCAACGTTTGAAACTATTTTATACATGGCAGTTCGGTTCTTTCAACGATCGGAGGTGGTGGGGTTTACAGATTGCCCAAGAACTTGCGAAGCTCCACACGTGAACTTCCTTTATACTTTTACGTAGAAGCCATGCAAGAACATTTTTTAAGTGCACTCTCCATGTACAATATGTTTTGATTCTGAATTACGCTGCACAGCTCTGAACCCAATACGCGTTCACGGCTAACTCCGCTTATTTATTTCCGTGCACTGGCGTATGCATGTGGCAGTACTTCACGTTCAAGACAAAAATACATTTGTTGTAATAATAGCGCTGAAGGACGCATACTGCACAAATGTACCCCATCGCTGGCTTCCTGTTATGCATCAACGTAATATGCTCCGTTCAGAAGCCGACTAAAAATATGGTGTTACTTGATTTCGCGGCAGCGGGAAAAGTTGCGCCGTCTCGTAATAATATTATGCTTCGATGCGATATTGTCTTTCAAATACACGCGGAGTCAATTCTGACTGATGTTTTTAGCCGGGACTGTTTTAAATATACAGATGAGTCTAAATACCCGGTGCTGGCTATATAAAATCGATTAATTTTGTTTTACAAAACTATTGAAGCTTTTGTTGATAGAATAACGTTAATAAGAGATCCTTTGCAGCAGTTTAGTCTAATTGCTAACTTTTAATATCGCATATATATCTTATAAGAATTGCATTAGAATTTCCAGCAGAAAAATAAGGAATTATCAGGCTTTAATTAGCGTTTCCAGTTTGTAGTGAAATTTTAAGAGAGATTTTTATGGTGGTCTGAGCTTTATTTACGCATATGCTAATTAGTTAGCCTTTTTTATATGAACGAATCTTGATAACTTACAGTACTGATCAATTTGAGAGATTTCTAGAACGTGGGTGATCATGCGATGATAACTGAACTTTCCTATTAGACGGCATTGCATCCATTTACTGTCATTGAGGTTAGGATCGAGACAACAAAACAACTTATAAACCAGAAATCACTGATTAATCAGGGAAACTGGCTACAGTGAGAACATCATTTTATAGTAGGGCATTGAACAGGTCAATTTGTTTACTTACCAAACTTATGGCAATAGTGAAGCGTTATGAGTTACATGTAGCCCCACTGGCTTAAAGTTCCGATCTGCGTCCTTTCAGGCTTCAGTGAACCCTAGAAAGAAATCATATAAAAAGAATAATGTTCAGCTACTCGATTGCGCCACTTAGACCTAGCTTCCAAAAATACTTACTCAACCATTTCAGACGTGGTTTTACAGTACTAATCATTCCACGTAAGACATATATATCCACACTATAAAGTTGATTCAAAAATTTGAAAGAAATAAAGTAAACTGAGATGAAGCAGAGCTGTCTACTGATGTAGGTTACCACACTAACTAATATTACTATCCCTCAACCTTCATATGTTCGGAACTAACACTCAAAACGACTGTTTATTACACGTGAACCAAAACCAGCACACCCTTCCCCCTTCCACTAACTCCAATAACGCCCTATATTAAGATCTTTGTAAATTTGTGGCTGTTGTAGTGAACTAAGGATACTCTTCTAGTAATAAACACAACGCTTTATTGTACTTTCAAGAATGGTGCACTTTATGTAGTAACGCGAACGTACAACAAAAAAAAATCCACACTCGAACAAGGCGTAAACAAAAGCAGAGAACACAGTTATAAACCAGAGATTTCAGTAGTATTACACAAAACTGTCTGCCAAAATAGAAGTGAGAACAACACATCACGGTTCGATTTATTTACTTCAATACTTCTGCCCAAATCGAACTTTGGCATACAAAATACTTCTCAGTAAGCAAAACAAACGAATAAGGGTACAAAACACGTTAGTTACTAAGTCTTACCGTAGTACATATCGCTTTTAATTTGTTTCTAAACATGTCCAGGATATTCCACATTGATATCCACATTTTTTATTGACTTCACGCACCGCGATGTGCCTGAACGTGAGAAATTTTGGATTTTTCACAATTTTAACGGCGTTCGCATTATCAATACGAACGTGTTCCTATTTTCGCGAATCTCCGACAACAGTCGTTTGAACCACACCAATTCTTCGGCACCTTCGCTAGAAGCAAGTATTTCAGTGCGACTGATCGCATCTGAGACATCCACGATACAGCTGTGTTGCCGATCTTTAAGACGAGAGCATTAGTTGATCGTCTTGTTTTAATGACGCATGCAAAGTCATCAGCTGCCAGATGAAGCGAGAAAGAGACTCAAATCTGAGGTAACACGAAAAACGCATTTTACGGCGTTCCAGTCAGAAGTGAGTTTATCCATCGATTGAACAACTTTTAAAACAGCATAAGCGAGATCTGTACGAGTACGTATAAGATACTTCA
Organism: Schistocerca piceifrons; assembly: GCF_021461385.2. Lineage (NCBI taxonomy): Eukaryota > Metazoa > Arthropoda > Insecta > Orthoptera > Acrididae > Schistocerca > Schistocerca piceifrons. Next base: position 394,507,686 of record NC_060138.1, on the reverse strand, counting down.
ATGATCCCCAACTCAACGATAAGAAAGATGCTTTTGAGTGTTGTTAGATTCATTGTCTAATTGTTCATTATGATTGTCTGTAATAGTTTCAAAGCAGGCATGTTTAAACGGTTCAGAAAATCTGAATTTAACAAATAAGAAAATGAATTCACTACCCTTTGTGTTTATCCTGCGATTCAGACTCTCGATTTAACAATCCGCAATTTTTCTGTTTTTCTCTGTCGAATACAAATGCAAGAATCTACTGTCAAAGGAATAAAGCAATGTTTTTTCGTTAATGAGCGACACTTACTACTCCAACAGGGAGGTGGCGCATCTAGTCCATATAATGAGTTTTTCAGGCGACAAGGTGACCTGCTCCGTCAGCAAAACCTTCTGGTTTCAAACATACATATTTCTGTGTAATGTCGCCATATAACAATGCAATTCTAACGTCGAATTACGTAAGCTTCAAATTTTCTTCAGCTGCAGTCGTTGTTACGGTACGAATACCGCTGTTACTAACAACTGCCGCTTGGTCTAGGGCGCCTTGACACGGTTCGCGCTTTATAACAATCTTTGTAATTCACACAAAAAGTAAAATAGCCGTACATAGCTTTGTCGTCAATCTTACAACGAAATTTATTTGATAAATAGACATAAGATTTTGGTCTAAAAATGTGTGAATAGTTAAAACTGCCTAACACATTGACAATCCACAAAAAGGTATTCAGTAATACTTGTCTTCTCATTGCGATTGAGTAGGAAAACGCTAGTCAGCTCCCAAATGATTTAGGTAACTTGATAGGTGATAACATGGATCGAGCTAATTCTACTACATGTTGATCTGCTTGTTCAACAACATGGTTTTGCTCAGGCGTAATCCGACAAGAAAGACGAAACTCGATACCACACTCTCGTAGCATTGCAGCTAGCGTTTTGAGTTAAATTATTCTCCCCCATCAGACCAAAACGCTTTAACCTTATGATCAGCAGGATGACACTCCTTCGAAAATGTTGCCTCATTGTCACCTGTTTCAAATTTATTTCGCACCAAAACGTGAATAAACGTCTTTGAAAATCGCAAACGAAAACCATTTATAGAGTCAACAGCGATTACTCCATTGGCATCAGCAACATTCAGTTCATCAACGGTCTGTAGGCAATCTCTGCGAAGCCTGAATGGTTTGCAGTGGGATTTGCCAAGAACACGTCCATAACAAAACGATGTGGTATCGGAACACTTAACCAATATATCGAAGCGAGAGCCCGTCTCGTACATGACATTTATCATAATGACCGTGTCTCTCATTCCAACCTTGTAATTGTGCTTCTGAAGTTGCTAATTTAATCTTTATTTGTGATTCTGGATAACAAACACACTTGTTCATAACGTAAATTGAGCCAACAAGTTTTCCTGTTACAACTATTTCCCCATGTCGCCAAGTGATAACACATTTGTTATATAAGTCACATTACATTCACACTGTGAAGCTTGACGAACAGAGGAAAGTCATCAGATGCGAACCCACCAGTCATCATCCAGCGAAGCAGGTATCTACTTCTTGTTTATACATGCTCCAGTATTAATACTGCCAGTCCCGTGCACAAAAATAACTCCGTTTCCAGCTACACATTGTGGAATCTGAAACATTTTCAAATGGAACAAAGTGCCGTGTATTTGGTGAAATCTGGTGTTGGGCCAGCGTCAGAAATCTTAGAACCAGCGCTATGAAAATTAGTACGAACTGGTAACCCAGTGCTGAAAAATGAGTCTGCTGTTTACTTTTAAACTGGAACTAGAATTATTATTGTTATTCATCGTCTTTATTCCTTCTGTGGTCATGCGTTTTCGGCACTGTGCAATAATGCATCCAAATTTCTTGCAATGTAGGCGTGAGCGAGTTTCTTTCTTCTTTGACTTGTTACTCTCTGTTGCGAATTTCTTCTGTTGTCACTGTAGCTCATCCTATTTTAACTTAGCATAGAAAGTGCCAGCTGCCTGAGCTTTTTCCATGTGCACCTAGTGAATTTTCAATTGTCGCCTGCTCGGCTTCAGGAACACCATTCGAGGCCTACCTCTAAAACTGATCTTTCGGACCTAATGATTTTAAAATACGATGATGAAACGGCGAAAGAGGCAAGACTTCATTTGGATTATTTTTTCTCAGTTTGTTCCATATGTCATCGAAAATGTTGAAAGTGGCGATGTGTATTTTGTTATACATGTGATGTCTTTCGTTATTTCAAAGAAACAATCGAATAGCTTATATAATAGTTGCAATCATAGACCATGTATAACATTAACCGCGCATGACGTCATTTTACGGAAACAAACATGTGAGTCATGTAACTCGGGGCATGAAGCCAACCATGTCATTACGCATTTAAAGTGCACAATTTATGACATTTTTGTTACAATCAAATGTTGTGCATTTTACTACATGCAGAAGTAAAGACCCTCACATATGCTCAGATTTGTCTTGTACCCAACAGATTGAGTAAAGTGACGAAAGCCGCGCGGGGTAGCCGCGCGGTCTCGGGCATTTTGTCACGGTCCGGGCGGCTGCCCCCCACCGGTTCGTGTCCTCCCTCGGGCGTGTGTGTGTGTGTGTGTGTGTGTGTGTGTGTGTGTGTGTGTTGCTTAGCGTTAGCTTAAATTAGATTAAGTAGTGCGCAAGCTTAGGGGCCGATGACCTCGGCAGTTTAGTCCCATAAGACCTTACCACAAATTTGCGAAGTGACGAAATTCTCAGTTGTGGAAGTGAATTACTTTAAAACACTTGCAGAACTATTTCACAAGTTGAAATTTAGGATGGATGTTGGTCCTTGGATGTAAAACTTGGTGAATGACAGATTTTGAGACGATATATCGTTAATATCTAGCTTACTAGACTAGTATAATCAACGTTGTATAATAAATTACGCTTCCTATCTTGATATCGTTTCGGTATCTGTGATGGATTAAGCAAAAGTCAGTAAACATACGTCCTTATTTTGTATAAATACCTGGCACTTTGCACATAATCGAATTTCCTTTCTTACAAATGCTTACTAAAGCATTTCACACATACTCTTGTGGAATCGTTAGAAAACTAATGCTTCGTTTGAAATTGTTATTTTGTTTTCTACTCCTGTGGAAGTGGTGAACTACAATAATTCACAGTGCAAAAAAATAAAATAAAATAAATTATTCACTAGGGAACAATCATTCTGTCGCTTATTAAAATAACTGTAAATACGTTTCAACTTGACCACATGTAAAAACGATAACCACTGATTTACTATCAGAAATTTCGGAGAAACTAGGTTATCTGCACTACTACAAGCGTAAGAGTCGTACTACAGTTCGTTGAATTGTCAAAATCAATGCTTGATTTCAGCTATAATTGAGAGAAACTGTAACTGTCCGCTCCACTTCACACAGCGCGTAATGACAGCAACGGCTTTCTGCCCCGAGTCACGTGACTTAGAGTTTGGTTTCAAGCATTAACACGGCAGAGATAGGGACGTGCGCTGTCTGTATTATGTATGGTGTGTGGTTGCAATGATGATTGTTGGAACACGATTGAAAGAGGGTCCAAGATTTCTTTTTGCATTGGTCTTCTTTGCCAAAATATCAGGATGTTCATCTCTGCCCATGCGTTGTCCCGTAGCTAGCGCCGAAATGCGACGGACGGTTCTTCTCCTTCCGCTAATGAGGGACATTGACGTCTACCATAGATAATCGAATAAAGACAGTTTTTCCTTAAACAAAGTTGAATGTGCCATTTCCATATTTTCCACTGATCGTTGCATGAGAACTTTGTTTGTACAACTACCACCACCAGCGCCATGTCGATCATATTCCACAAATCCTGAAGTTTCACAAATATTCTTAGTATTCGAAAAAATAGTCCAGCGAACAATTACTATAATTTTCGCAACCTGAGCCGTTCAAATCTGGGCCCAAAACTTAAGTACGAGGGTTGGAACTTAAAATAGTGGCAACTATTTATTCGCTGTCTAAAGTTACGGTAATTCTCGTGCACGACTGTGATGGTGGTATCCTAACGCATAACGTTCCTCCACGGCAAACCGTCAATGTACTTTATTACTGTTCGTTTTTGGAGCATCACCTGCAACAAACTTTGCGAAAGAAGCGGTGACACTTTCTGCGCAACCCACCTATCATTTTGCAATGCGCGGGCGCATACAGCGCAAGCTGTGGCTGCTCTGTTCGGTCGATGGGACTGGGAAGTACTATAACATCCACCATACTCCCTGGACGTAAGACCTTGTGACACTGATTTGATTCCGAAGATGAAAGAACCACTTCGTGGCATTCGCTTCAGAACTGTTCCAGTGATTCGACAGGCAGTAGACCGCTCCATTCGCACCATCAACAGAACAGGCTCTGCTAACGGTATACTACGCCTTCCACATCGTCTACAATGGGTTCTACACAACGCTGGTGACTACTTTGAAGTAGTCACAGTAACAGGTGCAAACATGTAACTCTTTTGTATCGGTTGTGAATAAACAGTTGCCACTATTTAAGTTCCAACCCTCGTATAGATTTGTAGCAAGAAATAAACACAGCGCTTTATTACACTTTTACTAATGATGTACTTATGTCGCATCATGAACATACAGCAAAATATGACACTCAGACAAAAACAAGGAATAAATGATTATAGAGCATAATGGTTTCCATGTTCCAGGATAAAAAATTAGGAGCCAGAGTAGAGTGTGAGAAAAGTACATCATGGTTCGATTTTTTTTTACTTCAATAGAGGCCAGTTTTAAATTTAGTTGTTTCTGTAGTGCTTTGCTAAAGTACAAGCCCGTTCCGTGCTGGTTGGAGCAAAGTATCTTCACGGTTCCGGGGTTGCCTAATAGCTGTCAGATGGTGCATCCGGCTCCCTTCCACCAAGAGAGATCCTCCCATCCTTTCACGTTTAGTGAGTAGAGTGATTGTTATACATGAATATGCAGTGCATTAAAGATCAGGTATTTCTCATGTTAAGGTGGTGATAGCATAAAAAGCAACTTTTCGTCCAGATCAGCTCTCACGGTCGCGATGGTACGTCACAATGATTCGTCAGCACCGCCAGTGGGGATAGCTCTGTCCCACAACAGACTGCTTTCGTTAGGAAATGCAGTGACTTCAAAAAGTACTCGTCCAGTTATAGCGCACAGAATATAACAAGCAAAATCGTAAACACATAGCTAAGAAACGAATAATAACTAGTTGCCGACATAGCGTGATATCTACATTTAGAAATGAAACGCTGTTTGAGTTCATATGTTGCTTAATATGTGAACAAATCCACGTTATTTAAAATCTTGCATCAGTTGATGTCAAATAAATATTCGTCTAGTAAAGAAGGTCCCAGGTATGGTGCCGCACTGACACACACCGCTCGACACTTCCTTATGCCTTTATGTTTCATCCAATATAAATGATAGTTCCCTCTCGGTATTCAAAGCCGTTGAGTGGTATTTAGGTAATATGGGACGAAAACGTCCCGAAACTACAAAAGAAGAGGGAAAAATCTGCATCAGGATGCTTCCAGAAGGAAAATCTTTTCAAGAAATTGGAGAAACAATCGGCAGAACTACTGGTACAGTGAAGACTGTTATATACAGGTTTAATCAGAATAAAACGTGCGAAAAACAGTTACGAAGTGGTCGTCCAGCAGTTCTATTCGAGATGGAAAACCGACATCTATTTAGAGCAGTGGAGGAAAAACCAAAACGAAACGCTCCAAAACTTGCTACTGCGGTTCAGATGCATACAGGAAAGTCTGTTTCAGAGCAACGGAAGGAAATGAGCTTTATGAAGCTGAGTATGGAGGCCGAACAGCCCGTAGAAAACCAGACGTCAGTAAAATCAACAGAAGCAAGCGACGTGCATCTGCAAGAAAACATAAATCCGATGGATTTGGTTTTTGGGAGGTTAAATGGACGAGTAACATTGTGGATAAAAAAGAAATGTGAACGTAAAGACAGAAATATAACAGCCTCATTTTAACATGGGGGAGGTTCAGTACTTGTCTAGTGCTTGTTGACTGCAAATGATGTCGGAGATCTGTTTTTTCTTGATGGAATTATGGACCACGAGGTTCACATAAACGTTTTAAGAACACACACATCCAGAAGTGTGAATAATATGGGGCTTTGTGGGAACTATATTTTTGCACAAGATAATGATCCCGAACTAGTAGCTCCAGATGCAAGGCTATGGCTGTTGTGTAACACTCCCCGGTGGATGCCGACACCACCGCAGACACTGACCCAACAGAGAATTTGCGGAATGCTCCAAATAAATTAAGGAATCGTCAGACATCCAATAGAAATGTTCTCAAGAACACTCTTCTTGGGGCGTGGCGTAAATTTATAGAGCAGGCAATAGAATCTTTGGTGAAATCCATCTCAAGAAGAATACAAGTGATTATAAAGAGGGAAAGAGGACCTACTAAATATTAAGCATAACGGTATATGTTCAGAGTTGATTTTCGGTATTGCAGACGAATACTTATTTTGCGTCATAAATTGCCCGTCTTTATTTTTGAATGTTTAACTATGCTTATGTAAGTAAAAATCTGTGTTTCTTTTTTGTGTTCTCCTTTTCTTTGATTAATAAGTTCATGTCCCTACTGGACTTCATTCTGGCAGTTTTCGTTTTTTTTTTACATCCTTAAACACAAACTCGTGTATTAGACAAATATATCTTGGACGAATTGTAGATCGTTGCTGCTTTGGGAGGTTACGTCGAAACGATTGTTTTGTTCACAATGTCCGAAGAAATTGGTTTAATCGTAAAACTCGAATTATCCTATCCATAACTAATTTGTACTTGTCGTACATAGATTCCGTAAAACAAATAGCTTTGTCTATTTTCCGAAGCTTTTTTGTGTTGTAGTTAGTAAAAAGAACTCTCTGGTTTCGGAAATTTCAGACGAGCAGGAACCTTGGTATGAACGGGTACAATCCATAGCTCAACTCCTTCCCGCTTACTTCGAAGAGGCATCAAGGATAACCTTTTCTGCGACTATCAGACGAAAGAAAGAACTATAAACAACTACCTGTTTTCCTGTAGTTTTCTCGAAGCACAACAAAACCATCTACTGCAGAACCTTGTGGAATTGAAGTGGCCACCTTCCAACAAGTGCTCCTGTTTTGTTGTGTCATGAAGATGCTCAAATATACAGGCGACAGTGACATGTGAATATGAAATTGTGGTCGATATTTATTTGCGCAGTCACTCTAACCTGTGTCGTTTTCTCTTTTTAGGGTTCTGTACCTCAGTCTGTAAAACCGGAACCGTTACAGGACCACTCTGTTGTCCGTCCGTCAATGAAGAACCCTTTTTCTCAGTAACGGGTAGAGATATGGAATTCAAATTTATTTCAAATACTAAGGTCCACGGTCCCTTGCCCGTATAAAAAACTTCAGCTTCTGAGTCAATGAAATCAACATACACGGCCACGTGTGTCACATATTTTGATACTCGCAATCTCACTCATCGAAACTCATAGATAAGCTACCTGTATATATAATTAACATAACCCTCAGAGCACGAGTCCAAGTCACACCTGTCCGTTTTTTATATTGTTTTGGTTAAATGTGATATGTCATCATTTCTTTGTATATATGATTTTATGTTTGTACTAAGCTGTTGGCACTTTGTTTTGTAGTAAACCCAATCGAAATTATCATCATCATCGTCGTCGTCGTTGATTCCCCCACAAGGAGATCGTTAAAACACAATCAATATGATAATTAAAAAACAGTCTTGATCGCAATTCTTACGGAATTTTTTCTTTCTTTTTTCTTGTAAAAAACCTCTCATATATTCACTGTTTCTTTTTCCTCCCTTCTTTCCTGTTTTCTTCTCTTTGGGCGTCCGTAAAACTTCTGTTTTCTAGTTCTTTTTTCTCTGTGGTCTTCCCTGTTTGCCATGCATTCTCTGAAGATGTTCAAGCAAACACGTTAAAACCACCAATTGAAATAATTAAAGACAATAAAATCAATGCTAAACTAACTTCAATTTCTTGAGGCCTTCCAGGATTTCCTTTACCCAGTTGGTTTTCTCTGAACTAGTTGTCACTATGTTAAAAATCTTCTCGGTCAGCCTGTTTTCGTTCTTCCTATGTATGTGTCCGAAGAACTGTGCCCTTCTTATCCAAGATGTCTGTAATTATCTGTGTCTGTTCATACAGTTCTTATGTCGAACTCTTTATACGAATCTCTTCTCAACCGGTACGTAGATTTTTCTCATTATTTTCCTCCCGTGATTTTTTTCCATCTCCTTAATTTTCATTCTCCCCTTCATTATTGCATGCGAGGTCTCTGGTAAGATTACTGTACTATAGTGTCTTAATTTGGCATTGATGGAAATACTTTTGTTGTAATGGTTCCATGCAAGCATGAATGTTTGTTTGTAGTTTTTAAATCCTTTCTTCACTGGATGTTGAGTTTAGTCCTGTTTTCTGCACAATCTCTCGCAGGTACAGTAATAATAATAATAATAATAATAATAATAATAATAATAATATCAATGTTCACTAGGAGTAAAAGGAAAGAGGAGGAATCGTCCATCTTGTTGTTTCCTTGGAATTAGTTTGAACGCCAGAAAACGTTTCTTGTTCGCCTTCCAGCCCTTTTGACACTTGGTTTGTTGGCGGCCCGCTACTTCTGTCAGGCATATCCCACATCTGATACTGTGTACAGGATGTCTCACCTGCTGATAATTCTGCTGCTGAGTCGCTCGTGATAAGAAAAAGCGGGGAGCCTTGAAGCTTATCGCACTAGGGCGACCGTCGTTCTGAAAATGTCTGTAACTGTCTCGCCTGGTTCTTTGCCAGAATGTCGCCGGCTTTGTATTCTACAGTGTTTTACGGAACAAGTAAATTTTCGGTCTTTCCCGCTGACCAATCTATCTATCAACGAACTGTTTAGTGGAAGGTGTCGGAACACATATTCTTTGTTTACCATTACTGAATCAGAAAGTCATAAAAAGTCTATGTAATACTTTTTCTCGTGGTCTAAACGTTAAACTAATAGTAATGTATCCTCAACAGAATGAGATAATACCTGTTTTCTAAATTTAGTGCTGGACAAAGAAAACTGTGAAAGAATCACAAAAAACAGCATAAGTTCCGGGTCCTATGACTCAAGTTTTACTACAACAATTAAGACTTTTTTTTATGCCACCGAGAGCTGGAATAAGACATTACTTACATCAAAACTCGAATAAGAAAGATAACTGCCTGCGAAGTCTATTCGTTCGGATAGTTGGCTCCTATGTGGAGGTCCTGAGTTCGAGTCCAAGTGAACACAGATCCTTCTGGGATGTGAAGGTCTGAAATAGGGACCACCAGGCCCTAGAGAGAACCTGCGTTAATAATAAATAAATCAGTGACATTACTACGAAAACCACCAAAGTGTCATCAGATCGAAAAATCGCGTCAGATTGAATTTCACAAACATATATTTAAAAGACAGTTGTTTGATGCGTTTCTCAGTCTTTAGCTGCTTTGTTCTTCTGCTTGAAGTTCGCAGTTCAGTGACATTCAAATATACAGGCTATTTGCGGGACAATCCCAGTGTGACGTTGCCGTTCACTGTTCTAGGTCAAGGAAGTAAACACAGAGTTCGAAGAAAGCTAGGCCAGAAGTAGTGCCAATTTATAGACCCAGGAATGGGCATAAGTCTTTGGACTCCATGAGTTTCCAGGCATAGTAATAACTGGCATACCCATAACATTTAAGATGCGGTGCACGTCATACCATTCTTCTGACCTGGGGCTAAAATGACGACAGAAGGGCAACTGTTACATAATAAGGATATAATGCGGATGTGACAATCCCTAAGATCATCGATAATGGAGACTTCTGCTCGATCACTGCGAAACCTTCGTGGTGATCTATTGGGAAACCACTTGTGGTCGATGTGCATACATGTTGATGAAATTGATGATAAAAGCCGCATCGTTTAATGACTTAGCCTTGTATTTTACGTGAGTTAACATACCGAACGGGTACGCAGAAAATGATATGAGCGTAGGAAATGTTGTCATGTATTGGCACAAATTAAGCCATTCGCCCTCATGCTGTGAGGACCCTGTGACGCCGACCGGCCGCCATGTCACCCTCTGCCAATGGTGTCACTAGTTTGTATTGTGGAGGGGCGTGGGGTCGGCACACTCCTGTCCCAGCCGCTGGAAGATTTACAGACCTTGGAGCCTCATTAAAGGAGCTTCTCAACTGGTATCACGAGGCTGAGTGCATCCGTTCAGTAGCACCAGCAACTGAGACCTAGCAGCACTCCAATGCTGAACACTCAACTGCGGATATGAGATTTCAGATACTGATAATGCTTGTAATGTATTCAACTACTGATATAAATGGTGTCCCAGAAGTCTTTTCCTGAGTACACACATACATAAGGCAGAAAATATGGCACATAGACACATGCCTTTTATCTTGCAGTGCAGGTAACATATTCAAATTTTTGTGTACACACACAAGTTAATAAATTTCAACGTGTGCTCCTTTCGTTGCCCGAAGGGTATGTAGGCGACTTTCCAATTCCACCTATAGTTTGGTCAACATTTCGCGAGGTATGGACGTTATGGCGTCAGTAATTCTTGTGTTTGGTAAACCTGGTCCGTAACATAAGCCCAAAGGAAAAAATCCAGTGGTGTTGGTGAGACCACCACGCGCGATCCATCTTCCCACAAAAGTTGAATGCGCGTTGGTATGAACATCTAACCCCCAATGAGGTGGAGCACCATTTTCAATTCACTTGAGCTCCACTTACCTGACTTCTTGGGACTTCCCATACGGATGTCTCTGCCTGAATTGTCTATGCACTAGGTCAAGGCCTGCCTCTTCTAGGGAGACCACACACGCTCTCTGTTTCCTTAAACTTCACATGCCACATCTTGATGCTTTTAATGTCGTGTGGTTGTCTGTGGTATGCCGTCTGGAATTTTCTATGGACTGTTTTTGGTGACTGTGTTTCGTGATACCATAGGACACATTGGACTTTCTCCTTGTTTTAGTATATGTTGTTTGTAATTTGTGTCCGATTCAACTGTTGTTAACGTCATTGGGATCTGCAACAAATAAAGTAAGTATGTAGCTACACAACAACTTGAATAAGACACACAAAATTCGAGGTAAAAAATGTTGTCCATGTAGCATATTTTTGCCTTACGATTATTTGTAATCAGGGTAAGATTTCTGGGACGCTCAGTATTGAAATCACTGTCTTTTCGACAGAAATACGAGGGTAAGTAAGTTATAATCCGCAAAGTAGTTATAAAATTTTATTGTAATCAAATAGGAAACTTACAAGAACATCATTTTTCGACATAGTCTCCCTGCATTTCAACGTACTTGGTCCATCGTTGTACAAGCTTCCTGATCCCCTCATAAAAGAAGGTTCTCGGTTGAGCTGCGAGCCAGGAATGCACCGCTTCTTTCACTGCTTCGTCCGAGGCAAATAGACAGTCCCTTAATGCCTGTTTGAGTTGACCAAACAAGTGATAGTCACAAGGGGGCAAGGTCGGGACCATATGGAGGATGATCCAGTAATTTGAATTTGAGTTTCTGAAGCGTTTCAGCACTGTGGGCAGCAGTATGCAGACGGGCATTGTCGTGCAACAACACAACCGCTTTTGACAGCAATTCTCGGCGTTTGCTTCGAATTGCAAGCCTTAGCCTGACAGTAAGCATCTCTCTGTAACGTACACTGTTTATTGTTGTGCCCCTTTCCCCATGATGTTCCAGTACTGGGCCTGGTGCGTCCCAAAAAACCGTAAGCATCAGTTTCCCTGCGGACGGTTGGGACTTGAACTTTTTCTTGCACGGCGAATTTGGATGTTTCCATTCCATACTCTGTCGTTTACTCTCAGCTCGTAAAATGGAGCCATGTTCCGTCGCCAGTGACGATCCTGTCTAAGAAGCTGTCCCCTTCGTTGCCATAGCGATCCAAATGTTTTTTGCAGATGTCCAAGCGCGTTTGTTTATGCAACTGTATGAGTTATATTGGGACCCATCTTGCACAAACTTTATCAAACTCAAGTCAGTTGTGGATGATTTCGTAGGCAGAACCGTGACTAATTTGCAGACGATGTGCCACTTCGTCAATAGTTAATGGTCTAAGAGATTCATTTCACTTGAACGCTCAATGGTTTCTTCATTTGTGGCGGTAAACGGTCGTCCGGCGCCTTCATCGTGCGTAACACTTCTGCGACCATTTCGGAATTTTTCAATCCATTTGTAGACACTACGTTGTGGCAAAACACTGTTCCCGTACTGTTCCGAAAGTCTTCGATGAATTTCGGTCCCTGATACGTCTTCCGACCACAAAAAACGGATCACTGAACGTTGCTCTTCTTTGGTGCAAATAACAGCGGAGCAGCTATGACTAACAGCACGGCAGCGATAACAAAACTAAAGGCCCGTCCACACGCAACAATCTGTCTGCGCAAATGTCTGCGCACATCACATCTGCGCAGACAGATCGTTGCGTGTGGACAGAAGATTTGCACCAACCTGAGGTGTGTGCAAACCTGAAAGTTGGAGTTGGAGGTTTGAGCGAAACCTCTCAAATCTGTGGGTTCAAACCACATCTGCGCAGACCAGTTGGAGCGTGTGGACTGGAGATCGCCGCAAATCTGGCACGAAACAGCTGTTTGCTCAGTCTAGTGTTTGTATTTGTGCGCATAGGGCATTAAAATGGCTAATACTCGTCAGTGTTCTCGAGAGTTTGTAAGTGAATTCATTGAAATATATAGAAACCACCCATGTTTGTGGAAGATTAAAAGTAAAGAATATAGTGACCGAGACAAAAAGGCAGCAAAATTAAAAATTCCATATTTAAGAAGTGCCCCCTATTCAAAATAAGACGAAAAGTCATGCAGTACACACACAAAACAATACATAGAGTGTACTGTGGATAGAAAAGTACTGTACTAATGTATGCTGGACAAGCAAATTAGTAAAAATTTATTTTAAGTACAGTACTACAATTATAAATCCCCAAACTTTTTTCTGAAGTAGTCATTTAGAATTCTTGTTTCAGTGTGTGTTTAAACTGCTTAAGCTAAAGTGTTCAGTCACTTTTCACTAAAAACTAATGTTCCCATGTTCTTACCTCTTCAGCTGCCTGCTTACTTGAAAGTGGAGTTAAGTCCCGTTCAGTTTCATCATCTGCATCTTCTTCCAGTTGTCCATTACCGAAAATGTCAGCAGCACGCCCTTCTTGATTAAGACCTTGTATGAGTTCATTTACTTGATGTAATTTCTGTGAGCATAGGTATTGGCATATCCTTCAGATCCACCACATCCCTCTACAAAAGCCTAAAGTTCTTGCTCATGTGCTTTGAGGTTGTTTTGTTTGACACCATCGTCAATCTCTGAGCACGGTCATTGAAAATGAACCCCGCCTTCTTAAAACAGTTGGTGATTGTGGTGGATGTTACTTGTTTAAAGGTTGAAGAAATCCACAGAACTGTGTCCAATACACCAATAGATTTTCCGAGTTCATATCCAGATTCAGTATTGTCCACTCGAGACAAAAAAATATCTCAATACTTTTGACTATAAAACACTTTGAAATTTTGAGAAGTCCCCTGAGCTACTGATTGACAACATGAAGTTGAATTTGGCGGCAAAAAGATTATTTTCACGTATTTTAGTACAGCACCGAGTTGAAAGTGAAATTATCAACTAAAAAAATCACTTTCTTGCTTTATCTATCCATTCTTCTATCAAATGCCAGAAACCATTCAGCCATTATTGAACTGTCACTCAGGATCGTTTAGTAACACACCACTACAAGTCCAGTTTACTGTGCCCTTAAAACATCTAGGTTTCATAGACTTACCGGTAATTATATAGTCTTTTCAGACCCGCATATCATATTACCACACATAGTGAGTCATTCTTTCGAAATTTTGCCTCCTGAACAGACTTCATACTTCAAGGCTATCGTTTTACTGGGAGGAGCTCTGAAGAAAAGACCAGTATTGTCACAATTAAAAATATTTCGTTCTTGATATCTCTCACAAGTACCTGTTCCCTTTCTTTCCCATCTGATGCGATGTTTCCATTCATTGAGCTGGATTCACCACACACAGTTAGAAAAAGAGATTTTGTGTCTGCTCCTAAATTTGTCAAGCCAACCTACAGAAGCTTTAAAATCGTGAAGTCCCAACTTCTTGGCTACTCACTAACTGGCAAGTTATTGCTCCATGCACAGAGAACCATTAAAAAGTCAAACTGTCAGTTGTAAGGCTGGTGTGTCGGAAAAAGCGCGTTTACTGGCAAAGTTATCATTTCCAATCCGCGATTTCAGAATGTTCCTTCTGTTTCTTAAAATGTCACTGATAAGTGTTTTACCAACAGCAAACCTCGTGGTCATACCCCTTAACACTAAGATTTTCTTTTGCTGGACATTGATAATCGCGACCTTTTCATTCTCCGTTAACCGTTCCCGTTTTTGTGACATCTTAGCACTACTGTACATAAGCTCTCTCGCTTGAAACCGGGAACAGTATGCACTATTAACTTACAAAACGTTCAAACGCATGATAATGATTGCTGCTGTTTGATTTACAACCGTCTTTTTGTTTCATGTTGTCCATTATTTGGAAGTTTTAGGCTAATTGTTGTTTGGGGATACATTTCGGTGTTAGTGTCCGTTGCTGACGATGTTCGCTATTTGGAAGAATTTTACCATAAAAGCTAACGTTATTTTGCATGAAAATTTTAAAACACTCGCTTTTGGGAAGCTTCCATTAAGGGAAGTTTTACTTTCCGTACTTCTGACCTCTAGCATTTCTCAAAATTAAAGAACTTCTTATTGCATAATGTGCTGGATGGGAGCACATACAGCAACATTAAGCAGGAAGCAGTGGATCAAGGGAAACAGAGACACTGCTAATACAGCACAGAACTGAAGATGATGGTTATATGAGAATGCAGGCTTTCTCTGCGAATCTCGAAGATAAAATCTTCTCGAGTGGATAGTCGAGTCTAAGCCATCTTCAGGCGAAGATGGTGAGTAAGAAACGTGCTGAAACGTTGCCGGAGAATGACGCATTGACTTGACTATCACCCTGAGAAGATTTTATCATGAACATGATGATCAAATCAAGCTTTTGACGTCCAGAAAGTGAACACTTATTGTATCTACGCCAATCACCGCAGTGAGGCTCTGCACAGGAGCCGTTAGAAACGCCCGAGACTGGTAAGACTCGGTGCTTGTCATTCAGGTAACGCAGACAGACCACAGGACGAGATAGCTTTCCCATTTTGCTTAAAAACGTGAACAAATTACTTGTGGCTGGAGTGCATCGTTCGACTGCACCGCACGTGATACCAAACAATTCGATTAACAGAGGCCAATTGGAATTATTTCTTATCTCAGATCGACGAATTCTTAAGCGATATGGTGTTTATTGCAGGAAATTAACATCGCGGTGATACCTGTCTAGATAAGTGGAGCATTTCCTGGAACGGGGCGTCTACGGCATTCCATTACTTAAGGGGCCTCTGTCGCTGACTGCCCTGATTGCCATCTTGTGGCAGATAGCGCAGAGTTGGCGATAAGACCGCAGTCGGCAGATCGGCAAACTATTTCACTGCGGTGACATGTGTCGTCTGCATCTGAACTGCATGAGAGCGACTCAGATATGCTCAAATTGCGTGGTTAAAGGGTAGGGGCTTATGTTACGAGAAAGACCTTGTGCCTCGTGGAGAGACTCAACAAAATTCCGAGAGTTCACGTTCGAAAAAGCGTCCAAGAAACGTACAGTACTACTTTCACCAACATACATCACACCAAAAGACCACGACGCTAAAATCAGAGAAATTTGGGTTCGTACTGCAACAATGCGACTGGTTTCTGAGGATTTGGTTTCCGTGCTTCGACCGTGCTCGGAACAATAACTTCAAGCAGTACGTAGGCCGCACTAATTTTCTTGATTTGGGACAGTAAAGCGTAGTATATTTTCTTTCTTTGCAGATTCGTTGTAAAACAGATTCTTTTTAATTTGACCTTTGTATCATATAGAATTAATGCTATATCTTATGTTTTTTTTCTTTTCGGCAATTTGTCGCAGATAATACTTGAACATTTTAGCGGCTCACACGTATGCGTTTTTTTTTCATTAAATTTTCGTTGATCATCTGATTCACCTAAAGAATACAGATATATCTGGGTGTCCTACTAGCGAGCGAGGTGACGCAGTGATTAGCACACTGAACTCGCATATGGGAGGACGACGTTGCTCCGTCTGTAATGACCTCACTGTCGACGGGACCTTAAATTCCAATCTTCCTTACTGCCTGTGTGTCCCATTTATTTTGACTACCTCTAATAAACTTCTGTCCCGAAGAAAAACAAAAGATGTGTCAAATTATTATTGTTTAGCTACCAGGGGGCGATAACTAACACGACCGCCTTTCATGTAATGATCTTCGTTACGAAGATATGCACAGCAGTAATTCTTTCTTTAAATTACGTCCTATTTTTTATTCGGTATTCACTTCTTATCCTTAAGACCTGATGAAAAATGTATCAAAATGTACCATTCACGTATAAACTTGAAGTTATGAAAAACTATAACACGAAACTGACTTTGCTTCTTCTGTATTACCACGCAGTGTTTGTAGGTAGGGTGACGTAACTCGTCCGCTTTCAGGGGCAAGGCAAGAGAGCAGCTAGTTCAGTCTTCTCCACTGGCGGTCATGGCAGTACAAAATCACGTTTACTGCCGAATGCGCCTCCTAGTAGCAGTCGCTGGCACACCTGTAACTTCGACGCTCTGTAGTGTCGCTGGAAGATGTTTCCGCTCACGGATTCCTATCCTCGATTTGTTCCTCAAGACACCCTCTACAACCCCTCGAAGCTTATATCGCAACACTTCTGGGACACCCCATATAAAACGTAATATCAGTGCGTGTATTCTTGACCAACCAAGAAGCGAAGGATCCCACCCTGACATACTATATGATATTCATCTGATAGTTATCTGAAATGGAGTCAGCCGTCTCCAACACTGGACAGCGGGACGTTTTTGTGACCGATGGCTGTTGTGTAAGCTGTTGCGGTGGGCGATTCAGTCACTAGCGCATAGGCTGTTGCAGCGACGATTCTGCTGTCGAGATAAGCGTCGCTCGCACGCTCGATTCGAAACAGACGTGTACTAAGAGTATGCTTCCTATTACATTTTAAAACAAATATAATCAGTATCAAATATTATTACTACTAAATGTTCTTGGCGGGTAGGACAGTAGTATGAAAGCTCCAACATCTTGTCATTCCGCAGTATTGACCGGGATTCCAACAGCCATTTTTTCCCACGTACGGTCCTTGAATGGAAGACAAGAAGGAAAAGGGGATTAATGGCGCACTATGTGTCCTCCCTCACACACCGTGCCGTGATTTACGAAACACAACAAACCAGTCTCAGGACTGAAGACCACAACAACAATGCTAGATTAACTCATTCACTTTATTACATGTAGGTTCCAGCATCCCTTCTGGTTTGTATTGTTCATAGGTCTTAACTTGGTAGTTAGCTGCGTTAAAAATGCTGGCATAGATTGTTGGTTTGCGAGATCTGGGTACTGTACAATTGGATTCCAGTGACAATATGAATGACTGCGTGTCTCAAAAGTAAAATCCGACTGGTTAGAAAATTTGAATGCAGTGCTCTGAAGAACACTTACGTGGGTAGCAGACGGTACTTCCATTGTATTTTATTCCTTCGTGAAGCTGTGATGAATCTGATGGAATGTTCACGATCATTCGTATGCAAGAGCTTTAGGACATTCCTGGGAAGCTCCAGTAAAAACTAGTTCATTGAATGTTGTATTCGTCTATTTTTATTCGTCCGTCATTTCTCTGATCGCCCCGTTATGCGTACGGTTGAGATCAGGTTCCTGTTTCTGCGGGTACGATAGATGGTTATCTGATATGGGCGTCATATAAGCAACCAGTATTCCAAATGGAAGGTACAAGTATTTGGTAAGAAATGTCTTTCATAGATTACCTGAAATATTTGCATAGCATACTAATAAAGCGACCCCTTCGATTTTTTTCACTCGCAACTGAATGTTTTTGCTGGTTTGTTTCCTTTGTTCAAGCAGAGCAGTGGAGGATACATATGGGGGGGGGAGGGCAGCATGCCCCCTCCCCCTTGTGGGGCCGCCCGCAATGACAACCGCGCTGCTCCCGGCAGTCAGCCCGCACGCTATTCGTTCGTTTCTTTCGTCAGTCGACTCGGCTGAATCGAGTTATCGAGTAGTTTTACTTTCCTATGTAGCACGCGCGTGCGCGTCATCGTATTTTATACGTTTCTGTCTGGCACATGGATAGCTAACATACTCGTATACCAATGAGAAAAGTCGCGGCCATTCTAGTGACCTCGAATAGGCGCATAGAATTCATCATTTAAGGAAGAGAACTACGATTGTAACTTTTTTATGTCGGAAGATGGCATTGGCTTGTATATGTGTATAGTCAGTTTAAATAAAACTTTCTTAAACGTTGCATGTGACTTGATTATTTTTTATTGCGGTAAACGTAAAGGCAGCTCAAGATATCTTTAGCGCTCCCTCCTTGAGGTTTTTCTGTATCCGCGACTGAAGCAGAGTTAATCACGGCTGTTGGCATAGCATTAGAGACACCAGAATTGTCTTAAGAGCTGTGTCAGAAGTGAAAATGGGTACTGTGGTGTATCACATGAACAACGGCGTTTGTTTTGCGAGTGTTGCGAGTTTACAAAGTTACGTGTCTATTGGCCTGCTTCCAGTGTGTAATAAATCATAAGCACCGTTGCAAGTATTGACTAAACATTAATATTTTTTTAGTACACTTGTTACAGCCGAATATAAAGCTTTTAAAATGTCAAAAGTACGATCTACGTAATGAACGTGTGGGAAGCGCCACCTCTCTTTTATGTAGTCACTTTTTTTCGGAATGACGATTCTTTGAAGTAAATTGTTCTATTTGAACTTAAAATATGTGCTAAGATTCTGCGCGAGTTAATATGTGGTTAATCTCCTCTGTGACATTTATCTCGGCGCAATCTTGTAGTAGCTGCTGAATGATTCCGCACTAAATGCATTGAGTTCGGAAATCGTGTGGAATTTTATTTCTCTTGAACAGAACTTGGATTATTTATCATTGTAGCGACGATGCCGTTTAATAGGCGCATTCATCACAAACACTTGACGTCTACGAAGAAATTAAATATCATTTTGTTCGGTTAAAAAGTGTGTTATTGGTAGACGCGAATCATGTAGGTTTTGGGTCAGGTGTGAAGGCAATGAGTTATACGTACTTGCGCCGAGCTTTTTCGAGTGGTAACGAGCAACGCGATTCAGTAAGGAGACTACTAGAGTGATCAGCGACCCTGCCAACTGTAAAACCCTTGTCGACGGCGGCTGTGTTGCATGGCTCTAATGAGCGCCCTGAGCTGGCCCTGGAACGTGCCGACACGCTGGTGTGCGGGCCTTTTTGCCGTACCCCATACTTTCTTTCTTCTCCAAAGGACCATGAAGGCCGGCCACGAGTTTCTCCAGAATCTGACTCAATGACTAAGCTGCAGAGGTCCTGCGGACGGTGAATACGGCACAAAACGTCCCTACAAAAGCTTTAAATGACCGAACATACGAAAAATTATTGTGATATAATAGTTATAAGACTTAGAATTTTTTTTTACAATCGTATTGACCATCTAGGATCACGTTAACATCTTCAGTTCCTCTTCTTCCTTTGTTGTTGTTTCCTATTTTTCCAGTATTCCCTCATTTTCTCCCCATGAAGTCTCTTCCTTTCTTCTGACCATGTTGTTCCCGATTTTTTATTTCTTCTGCTTTGAAAGCCTTCCAAATTTAGTATTTTGTTTTTAAAACGGTTTCTTTGTGCTATTTCTGATTCTTTGATGTTGTTTCTTTCAAGATCTTTTCTTACTTCTGTAATCCATGCTCTTGTCGATTTCTTCTTCCAGAAAAATAGGAGTATTTGTTTTGTTAGTCTATTTCCATCCATTCGGTAGAGATGTCCAAAAAAGGTTAATCTTCGTTTGGCCATTACTTCAGATATTTTCTCTATATTTTTGTAGAACTCCTCATTACTTCTTATTTTCCAACCATCTGCAGTTTTCATTGCACCCATTATTTTTCTAATAATCCTTCTTTCCAGTACCTCTAGTTCGTCCATCTTATAGTTCATCGTTAGGCATTTAGATCCATATAAACATTCTGGTCGTACCACTGTGGTGTAGTGTTTTAGTTTTGTTTTTCTAGATATACATTTCTTGTTGTAGATATTTTTGGTCAAAGCATATGCTCTTTCCATTTTGTTAATTCTTACATCTATTGCAGATTTTTCTTGTCCATTCTTTTGTATAGTTTCTCCAATATATTTAAATTTATTCACTCGCTCTATTTACCTATTTGTGTTTCTATGTATTTTGGTGCATTTTTTATATTTGTCTTGAATTTTGTTTTTTCTGCTGAAATTTTGAGACCAGTTCTGTTTGCTAATTTTTCCAGAATGTTTATTTGAGTAACTGCGTCTGTCAGGTTTTCTGAAAGTATTGCAAAATCATCCGCAAAAGCCAAGCAGTTTACCTTAATCCCATTTGTTTTCCTCCCCAGAGTTATTGGTTCAATTTTGTGATTTTTTAGCTCCGAATTCCAGATCCTTACAATTTTTTCTACAACACAGTTAAACAGTAAAGGTGATAAACCGTCACCTTGACTAACATCAGTTTTTATTTCAAAAGGCTGAGATACTTCTCCCATAAATTTGACTTTAGATACTGTACCCGTTTTTTTTTAGCATGGGGACACTTGGCTGCATAGAAGCACGAAGGCAGACAGACACACACACGGTGTCTTAAACCTTTCACATCGAAATTATGCATATGGTAGAGGAACCAAAAGGAAGTACCTTGACATTAAGAACTAATAACCATATATGAATATTTAATTTTTGCTGACGCAAACATTACAGTAAGGTGACAGCCATGGGGTTGCGAAATGGACATACAGTTGCGAAATGGACATATACAGATGGCGGTAATATCGCGTACGCAGGGTATAAAAGGCCAGTGCATTGATGGAGTTGTAATTTGTACTCAGGTGATTCATGTGGAAATCCTTCCGACTTGATTATGGCTGTACGGCGGGAATCAACAGCTTCCAACATGGAATGATAGTTGGAGCAAGACGCATGGTACATTACCTTTCGGAAATCGTTAGGTACTTGAATATCCCGAGATCCACAATGTCAAGAGTGTGCCGAGAATACCACATTTCAGGCGTCAACTCTCACCGCGGACAACGCCTTCACGTGACGACTGAGAGTAGCGGCGTTTGCTTAGAGTTGTCAGTGCTAGCAGACATGCAACACGGCGTGAAACAACCGCAGACATCAATGTAGGAAGTATGACGAATGTATCCGTTAAGACCGTGCAGCGAAATAATGGGCTATGGCAACAAAAGACCGGCGCGAGTGTGTTCGCTAAAAGTGCTAAATCGCCTGTAGCGCCTTCCTGGGCGTGTGACCATATCGGTTTCACCCTAGACGACTGGAAAACCGTAGGCTGATGAGGTGACTGCCGTTTTCAGATGGTAAGAGCTGAGCTGTGTTTACATGAAATGGACTGGGTTCTCTGGTTCAGCTAAACCGATCATTGACTGAAAATGGTTATGTCCGTCTACTTGGAGACCATTTGCAGCCATTTATGAACTCCATGTTTCCCAGCAACGATGGAATTTTTATGTATGATAGCGCGTCACGTCACAATTCGCGCTTCGTTTGAAAGAACATTCTGGACATCGAGTGAATGGTTATGTCGCTCAGATCGCCCGACATGAATCCCAATGAACATTTATGGGACGTAATCGGGATGCCAGTTGGTTCACCAAATCCTGCACCGGCAACAGTTTCGCAGTTGTGGATGGCAATAGAGGCAGCATGGCTGTATTTCTGCAGGGGACTTCGAACGACACGATATGAAGTTTCCCATGACTTTTGCCACCTCGGTGAGTAGCAATAACCTAAGTTCATATCAACGGTTCAGACTCTCAATACATGGGTTACAAAATCCTTTGGCAGAACAGAAGTTAGTCATTCGGCCCCGCTGTTTGTACACGTTGTTTATGATTGACGCTCCATCAGTGCTTTCTAAAATGTATTCTTCGAAGTTTACATTTTACGGGCGAGTTTTTGGGTGCTTATTGATGAACCTTCGCCCATACTATCCCGTAAAGTTGTAGTGGGCGAACAGTTCTTTTTCGAGAAACTTGGCTGTCTCTTTGCGGATTAAATGATCCTTTTTCTCATAGGTTCCTATCCATGGCATTGAATCTCTTCCAGCTAGGCAGACTTCCTTGTGATACTTTTCTCTGTACACTGATGGGCGATACCTATCCATTTCGGGGATTGTACAACTTACATGCAATCACGCACCATACCCAATGTACCTGTTAATGGATTAAAACACGAAAGAGTGATGTGTGTGGCTGTGTGTGACAGCCCGGATCGCCAGAACATATTATTATGGATTGTGCAAGGCACACACATGTAACAAACAGATGGAGAAAGGTGTGTTGAGAGACAAAGTCTTACATGACGTAACCAGGGATAGGCTATTGTGTGTGTGTATTGAACAAAATAAGTCAGGAAATTTCATCATTACGAGTTAGAATAGTATGTCAGGGAGACATTGAAATTTCAAAGATACAACCCAAAGTACGTGTAGGAATACCGCTGAGGGGAAAGAAAACAGGGACCGAGAAGAACGGGTGGTGATGGCCATGAGAGTAGTTAGAGATAAGTCAGTTGAACACAATAAAAACGACCAAACTTAATTCACTAAACAATTTACCTGGTCAACAGAAATCTGTTAAGGCGTACGGGGATGTGGATAAATAGGGGACGCATCCCCTGTCTGACGCTCCATGTATGATCTAAGAGAGAAACTATAGTAACCGTCTTTTGTTGGAAGATAATTTTAGGTAGCATTACATTGAGGAAGCAGCGTATGGGAATACCCTGTAGAGGGCTGCTCTTAGTGCACATGTTTATTGCACTGATATCATGACGTGATACTCTGATATGCTATAGATGATAAAAATAACGTTGTCTTAATCATCAGGATTCCAAAGGAATTAATTGTTGGCAGTGCTCCATTAATGAGAGGATTTAAAACAAAATAGGCGTGTCAGATTAAGAGAGAAATTTTATCATGAGTATTCGAAATTAGGCATTAGATGTTTTATACATGGCGTTAGGCGTATAGGTACAGATTTGTGATGATTGGCATCTTAAAATCTGCCCACTTCAGTGCGTGAGTTGCTTTTTCTCTGCGTCTAACAGTTTTCCACGTAATTTACAATCTGATGTTTTGCGCGCTGTTGCAACTACATTTCAGTACGAGGTGCATTCAAGTTCTAAGGCCTCCGATTTTTTTTCTAATTAACTACTCACCCGAAATCGATGAAACTGGCGTAACTTCTCGACGTAATCGCCCTGCAGACGTACACATTTTTCACAACGCGGACGCCATCATTCCATGGCAGCGGCGAAGGCTTCTTTAGGAGTCTGTTTTGACCACTGGAAAATCGCTGAGGCAATAGGAGCACGGCTGGTGAATGTGCGGCCACGGCGAGTGTCTTTCATTGTTGGAAAAAGCCAAAAGTCACTAGGAGCCAGGTCAGGTGAGTAGGGAGCATGAGGAATCACTTCAAAGTTGTTATCACGAAGAAACTGTTGCGTAACGTTAACTCGATGTGCGGGTGCGTTGCCTTGTTGAAACAGCACACGCGCAGCCCTTCCCGGACGTTTTTGTTGCAGTGCAGGAAGGAATTTGTTCTTCAAAACATTTTCGTAGGATGCATCTGTTACCGTAGTGCCCTTTGGAACGCAATGGGTAAGGATTACGCCCTCACTGTCCCAGAACATGGACACCATCATTTTTTCAGCACTGGCGGTTACTCAAAATTTTTTTGGTGGTGGTGAATCTGTGTGCTTCCATTGAGCTGACTGGCGCTTTGTTTCTGGAGTGAAAAATGGCATCCACGTCTCATCCATTGTCACAACTGACGAAAAGAAAGTCCCATTCATGCTGTCGTTGCGCGTCAACATTGCTTGGAAACATGACACACGGCCAGCCATGTGGTCGTCCGTCAGCATTCGTGGCACCCACCTGGATGACACTTTTCGCATTTTCAGGTCGTCATGCAGGATTGTGTGCACAGAACCCACAGAAATGCCAACTCTGGAGGCGATCTGTTCAACAGTCATTCGGCGATCCCCCAAAACAATTCTCTCCACTTTCTCGATCATGTCGTCAGACCGGCTTGTGCGAGCCCGAGGTTGTTTCGGTTTGTTGTCACACGATGTTCTGCCTTCATTAAACTGTCGCACCCACGAACGCACTTTCGACACACCCATGACTCCATCACCACATGTCTCCTTCAACTGTCGATGAATTTCAATTGGTTTCACACCACGCAAATTCAGAAAACGAATGATTGCACGCTGTTCAAGTATGGAAAACGTTGCCATTTTAAGTATTTAAACTAGTTCTCATTCTCGCCGCTGGCGGTAAAATTCCATTTGCCGTACGGTGCTGCCATCTCTGGGACGTATTGACGATGAACGCGGCCTCATTTTAAAACAATGCGCATGTTTCTATCTCTTTCCAGTCCGGAGAAAAAAAGTCGGAGGTCTTAGAACTTGAATGCACCTCGTATAGACAATCCATTTTGCGCCCATGCATCCACACTTCAGTATCTGACCTGCCGAAGAGGCGAATATAAATATTTGTCGCTTGCTTGTGCCACGCATACTTGGAGGTACTAACCAACCTAAAAACATACTAATCGCAATAGATACACATACCTGCCAAATTTTCCGGTATTCCCAGAGGATTTCTAGATCTTGGGGTAATTTTTCGGTTTTCTGGATGAACATCGTTTTCTTCCGGATTTTCAACTCCCGGGCTTGTTCCCGCTCTCTGCATTCATATAGCATTGCAGTTTTGACTTTCGATAAAAGCTGCTATTCTGAGATTGGAGGGTTTGAAATTCGACTGAAAGTCGATCGATAATATTATCGATAATGCCTTTTCACAGTATATGCTGCACTTTTATCATTAACTCAGGCCAACGGGCCTTGCCGCAATAGTAACACCGGTTCCCGTCAGATCACCGAAGTTAAAAGCTCATTTTTGTGTATCGTGTGAACTGTTCTCAATGTTAAGTAACAACAAATGAACACTCATCAGCAAGTAACTTGTGTAAGTACCTAACTTCAGAGCTCGAAAATAGTGATCTTAAAATGTAGCCTATATTATAAATATAGTCTTTTCTCGCTATGTTTGAACAACTTGCGACGCATGCACGCGTTAAATTTTTGCGATTTGGGATCTTCTGGATTTCTGCTTTTGAAAGTTGGCAGGAACGGGTAAAATTATTAGCCTGCAAAAGTAGTACATAGTCATGCATAGCGTACGTTGTTCCGTAGTTGTCCTCAGTCAGATATACAAATATCTGCGGTCATATTCTTAACACACTGTCTAACGCACATTAGCAATTTGCAAGTCAGGGAAACAGTGATGCACGATGCGGTTACGTGAAGCAATTTAGCTATGTCTGATCTGGACGTACGGATCTGCGTCTGCTGATACCAGGACGTTAGGCATAAGAAGAGTTACACGGAAATTGCTTGTAGCCGATGAAAGACATTGCCACACACAGATCAGGAAATTTTACGTGTTCTAACTTTTATGAGGACTAATAAAATTTGGGAATATACTTTATCGGTTGTTGTCAGCTTTCTCTCTACAACATAGTTTGCCTGTAATATAATCAGGAATTCTCTTCCCTGACTGGAGACCGTAATAGCTGTTTAGCTGAAAATTAAGTTTGTATTGCCGAAGGAGGCATTGTTCTGGAGATGGAGTACGCAGTATTCTTGTACAGATGCTTCTGGACCTGGATGAGGTGAGAGTTGGTGCGAAAACACTTGCCGTGGCGCAGCATCGAGTAGGCACAGCTCGCAAGTATCGTCGCATTTCGCAGAATCGCCGCGACGTTCAGCAGATGAATGCGTCGAGTTTCCTTGCTGCTGCTTGTCCTAATTACATCCGCTGTAACTACGACAGTGCGATCGATATAAATCTGAACTACAACATTTGAACCAATAATGGAACAAATTTGCAATTTTGGGATATCACACACACACACACACACACACACACACACACACACACACACACACACACACACACACACAAATGCTGGGAGTGCCCTTCACCAGCATCGATGCACAACTCTACTCATTCCACCATATTCCGCAATGTTCTGTGACGTGTATCCTCGCAAACGTTGCTTATTTCGTCTGTAATGGTTTCACAGAGTTCTGCTGTTGTCCGTGGTCTATTCTTAAACACTCGGCTTCGAAGATACCCCACAAGAAAATGGGGGTGGGGGTGAGACACGTTGCTCCCTCTTGTTGGAAGTAGCCGCCTGTAAGTTCGACGTCATCCAGCTGCTCGATAAATATATTGAAAATGCTCGTATAAATTGTAGTGTCTACGGTCGTATCATAGAATATCGGGCCAGCAATCCTAAAAGCTGACACCGCGCACCACGCTCCAACATTTTCATTACACAATGGTGTTTCGTGAATGATCTGGTGGTTTACACCAGCCCAGTATCTGCTGTTTTGTGTGTTGATGTAACCTGACAGATGGACCCATAATTAAAACAAATTATGGAGAGAATTTCTGGAGGTTGAATAATAAATAACGAAAACCATCGACAGTAACGCATTCTTTCCTCAAGATCTATTTCTTGCAATGCTTACATCATGTGCACTCTGTATAGTCACAATGCCGATTTCTTCGCAGCTCTCTGACATGCGCCACACGAAATGGTTGTCTCCTGACTAGATCGATCCAACGATTTTCTTAGTTTGTTCTCCAAGCGTCTTCGAACGTTATCAGTAAACACTGCTCTCAATGATGGTCTATGTTTAGTACTGCCACTGTTTAGTACGACAGTTGTGTCCCGCTTTTAATTGTTGCCTTGAGTGGAACATTACGCACATTGAATTCTCTCCGAAATGCTCGTTCTGTCGTAACTGACGAGCCTTGTCTTCCAATATGTTTTCAAAGTAAAAGCCCGCTCTCGAAGTGCATACTGCATGTTTGTGCCAGCTAAGGACTGCTGACGAATCACTGATTTGCTCGTTATTGTTAAGCGGCCGGAGTAACACTCAGTCTTCACAAACCGTGATAGACGAGGCTACGAACACAGCATTCTTATATCGCACGCTCTGTGGAATTAGAACGAGTGGAATCAGGACAGTGGAAATTAAAATGGCCTGTGGTGCATCTCCTGCATCCAGTCGGCACGTTTGACATCCTACCCCACAAAAAAACCTCTCAATTAATACTGGGTGCGATTATTTGTGATCGGGAGAATAAGAACTCTTTAGAAAATTTGCACTCTTTATTGCCTAATTTCCTATTAGCTAATAACTTTCTCTTTTGCGCGACAAAATTAAATACAGGGAACATAAAACCAGTAATGGTGACAGACAAGCAAGACAGTACACATTTCTTCAGTCCTTAGGTCCCAGCATTTTTTCTCTCCAATCTTGTTACAGGTTTACACGCCCGTGCTTTCTTTTCTGCGAAAGAATCTATTACCTCATCAAAGTCTGTCAAACGTTTTGCCAGATGAAAAATCAAAATGTTGTCTAATACTGTAAACGATGTTAATAAGTATAGTGCCCAAGACTGGTGTGGTTTCTATTTTATTACTTCCATTTTGTCACTGTCTGCTAGATAAAACGAAATAGACCTTTCTAATATTGCAGTGATTGTAACACGTGTCAAATAATCGAGACTGTTTTGGCACAAATGGTCATTTTTATCTACCTCATCTACGCAAATGACACGACAGAATATAATTGACTAAGTGCTAATATCAAATGCATATTACGCCTACTACAAGCAAAATGTTTTATGTTAGGAAATAGTTTCACATTTCGTTCATACGCTCCAGTTTCTCAAGCATGAGGTCGAAGAGTAGTAGAAGTACGAAATTTTTATACAAGTTTGGAATCGTCATATTCTTCCAGATGATTTGTATGATGTCCCCGTTCCTTTTCCTTCCTCGTTGTAACAAACAATCAATCTTGTCGTCACTAATTCTGTAACCATTCCTGTCCCTGTCAAAACTTTTTCTCTGGTTAACTTCGCTAACCCTGCCAGAATCACAAGTTCAGTTATCCCGCGTTTATTCTCCGGTTAGGCGTTACTACGTGTTCGTACAACGTGTTTTCCACGCTATTCCGAGAACAGAACTTCAGCGGCTGTTAAACGAGGACTGTAGAACTGACCCTTAGTAGTGTAGCGATCTGGCAAAAATTTCCTGCCAAAATTTCGTTTTCTTGGACACGTCAAGAAGATATGTAATCTTTCTTTAGTGTTGTTGGTGTTAATCGTTTATTTCCACTCTGTTAGTCTGAATTTATAAAAAAAAAAAATGGTTCAAATGGCTCTGAGCACTATGGGACTCAAACTGCTGTGGTCATTAGTCCCCTAGAACTTAGAACTACTTAAACCTAACTAACCTAAGGACATCACACACACCCATGCCCGAGGCAGGATTCGAACCTGCGACCGGAGCAGCAGCGCGGCTCCGGACTGGAGCGCCTTGAACCGCACGGCCACCGCGGCCGGCAGTCTGAATTTATAGATTTCGCTAATAATTATAACAACACTGATTATCTGATGTGTTCCATTATATAAATGCTTCATTGGCACACCCAGTCAATCACAAGGTGAGCAATTAAACACAACAATACAATGATTTTCGGACGGCCAACAAAACAAAAGGAAACTAGAGAAAGCTTGTCTGTTGGCTGCGAATAAACGTGGCCCATTGCTGTCAGCAACAAATACAGAGGCAATTCTACTGCAACAGTTAAATGCAACCACAAAAATACCTGGAGTCAGCTCTGCAGAAAAGCACCCCTAGACTGCCAGTATTTCTGCACACTAATTTTATACAGTATTAATGAAGCTCTCCCTACGCTGGTACAATAAAAATAAAGACAGTAATATTGTGCAGTATTTACTCTGGTTCGAAATGTTGGAAAATCTCGACGGTGCTGTTGTGATAATTGTTCTAGTCTGTGACAAGTAGAAAAAAAAAGGAATGTGAATTAAAAATTGGTTTAAGAATTGTCAGAGACTTACGAAAATTTATTAAGAGAAATGAGGCTGAACGAAAAATATATTATCATAATATTTTAGGCGTTGATCGTCCAACATTTGATACATAATTGGAAGCGGTTGCCACCATGATAAAAAAGCAAAAGTCAACCATGAGAGACGTGTCTTTATCACGTCAGCGGTCATGTATTACGCCACGATGGCTTGTTACTGACAATTCTTTCGAAGACTAGGAATTTACAAGTGCAGTTTCACTCTAAAGTATTTGTGGCATATTTAGGGAAACATGTCCCGCAATAATAGGTACCCCATAGGTTTATTTTCTGGCAAGTAATTTATTCATGGCTATGCATCATACTGATTTTTTAATATCTTCCTTTGTAGCTGTAGCGCACATTCCCCTGTAGTCACATGATTCACATTTCTGTTTTTGTAGTCGTATGCACTAATATCCCACAAGTCGGCAACGCAAGCTCTTTCGTTTTGTTTCGAACTCATTTCCAACATACAGACAGCGAACACAGAGATGTCCATAGACTGCTGCACACGATATACCGGCAAGGATATTGTCAATACTGTCCAAATTCGGCATAGTATTTCCAGGCAGCAATATATTCAAATGGCTCTGAGCACTATGGGACTTAACTTCTGAGGTCATCAGTCCCCTAGAACTTAGAACTACTTAAACCTAACTAACCTAAGGACATCACACACATCCATGCCCGAGGCAGGATTCGAACCTGCGACCGTGGCGGTCACGCGGTTCCAAACTGAAGCGCTTAGAACCGCACGGCCACACCGTCAGCCGGCAATATATTTCCCAAGTTTTTGATGTGCTCATTATTACTGCGCAACTTTTCAATCTGGCCCCTACACGTTCGGTATTATTGCGTATCCGGAAATACTGGGAAATGATATGTCATCTATGGCCCACTAAAGGTCATGTGATACAAACCAGCTTTCTATTAACCCTTGCAGTATCAGGGGAGGGGAGGGTTACTTTATGGCCACCTCTTGAAAATACTGTTATCTACTCACTTTATATTTTAATATTTTCAAAATTAAAATTCTAATTTTTTATGATTTCATCTACAAGATTACATACATGCTTCAAATTTTTCAATTAAACTTAACCCAAAAATGTAAGCCTTAGTTCAATAGATGTCGTATTCAAGACCTTACTTACATATCAATATCTGTTTAAAAATATTGTTGACAGTAAAAGTCAATTACAATGAACAAAATTTGCATTCTTAAAATTTTTTCATGGTGATCAAATCGAATATTACGTTATTGAAAGTGCGTTGATATTTCTATGACTGTGCTAAAAGGAATTTTCAGGTTCTGGACCATTTTTACACATAAGTACCTCTTTAAAAAGTATGTTGTTAACATAATTCAACAACAGTTAAAGAATTTTGATTATTTTATAATTTTATAGGGTGGGCATAATGTAACCCCCCACCCCCTCTTGATGATAATGCTCGTTATGGAAAATGCCGTGGTAT
This sequence comes from Schistocerca piceifrons, assembly GCF_021461385.2. Classification (NCBI taxonomy): domain Eukaryota; kingdom Metazoa; phylum Arthropoda; class Insecta; order Orthoptera; family Acrididae; genus Schistocerca; species Schistocerca piceifrons. Next base: position 394,476,924 of record NC_060138.1, on the reverse strand, counting down.
TGCTAGGGTTAATGTTCATCTATGGAGCTGATCATAGCTGTGAAGATCTCACTGGTTAGCCCTCATTTAATTGTTGAAATATCATTTCTTCTTTATTTCCTGCCAATAGTAAGTACGACAATGAGACACGCTCCACTGAGACGCGTCCGTTAACTTTCCTGGACAGCACATGACTGACAATCCGGAATACTGTTATTTGTCCGCCAGTTGCTTCAGAAGAATCACATCTCAGAGACCGTAGACTTGATATTGCAGGAAGAGGGGAGAGGAGCGAGTTATCTGTGGCCATGTAGGGAGGAAATGTCGAGGTGATTGATTAGCGCACCTGTCCGTTATCGAGGCGCATGTTATCAGCAGCGAGGCGAGGCGGGCCCAACCCGGCAACAGTCGGTGGGCTGTCGCTGAACGGGTTGCCACGCCGACCACAGGTAAGCTGACGCCGCACTTCCCGTACCTAATCTTATACTCCAATTCCTGTTGGCTGTTATACAATGCCCCTCCGCGATCACGATTCGTAAAATTGTCGCAGCATAACTGCAACAATATTTGAACGATTCTTCGCCTATTTCGGTGCGAGCGCAGTTCTCAGCACTCGCTCGTTTGAAAACCATATATAATGTCGCCATTTCTCATGGAATCAAGAGAAGAAGCATATCGGGTTTAAAATCAGAGATATTTTTCCGTTCGTTGATTCAACGCAAAACTGGCTACACGGTTGAAATCCGAAAAAAAAAGTTCGTGTGGAAAGCATATTGTTGATAGTTACGCGTGTGAAATAAATATAGAGCACTTGACGCTTCGCATCTTGAGCCTCGTTTCATCTGCTCTGTTACAATAATATTGCATTATTCACCCTGATCTGGTAGCACATTTCTCAGTTGGTAACGTCACTATCCGTGTAACTTCCGTGCCAAAGGAAGTCGTGCTACGTGCTTTTTTTTCTGCATTTGTATTACAATCACGTAAAATGTTATAGCTTCAAAAATATTCTGCTTTCTTTATTCTCTTCCATACGGTGTTGTCTTGATAACACTCGGACATTATTCTAGTAAACGAAACATAAATCATTAAAAACAATTTCAGCGGCGAAAGATGTGTAATTTTATTTTTGTAGTTTGTGGAAATCATCGCAATAATAAATGAAAACATTCACTTTAATTTCAGTGTAAGACAAGTAACAATGTCTTCACTTTCATCTCCGTAAGATTATGGCGGAATCTCACAAGGCGCTGCCTGCTTAGAGACTGCATATAAAAAGTTTTGAAGAAGAGGTGAGAATGTGTTTCGTTTGCACAATGACATCCATTATGTTTGAATGATATTTACGCCATTTGAAAGTACAACTTCTTTGTTTTATAGTACTGCCATGATTCCGGTTGCACAGTCAAATGGGGGAAGTATCATTCAGAGAGTATTACATGACAGTGGCCCAAAAATATGAAAAGAAAATAAACATCGATTATTCTGCTGTTTATGGAGGAAAATATTTATTTGAATAGAAAATACCAGTAAACGCCCGATTATTTAAAGAATGGAACTTCTATGTACTTAACAATTGTAAACGTTTGGTTATTTTGCAAATGAGTCAATCAGTTAAATATTTGACTTCAAGTATGTAAGCAATAAAAACTTTAGAAAATGATTGGAATTTTGTTTAAAGGTTGTTGGAAGCCGCTAAATGCTCTCATTATCAAACATTGTATGGATACATTCTACGTAATTGGAGCTACGAACTAATTTTTCGAGCATCTCAATTTTTATGGTGTCATATCTTCTGGACTGTGTGTCGTACAGTCATATAACTTTGCACATTTACTGGTATATGTGGATGCTGTCTGCAAAATGTTTAGAAAATAAGTAAAGAAGTTATAAATTAAACCGTCAAGATTATGCGGCAGTTTTTCTGCGTAAGGAGCGAAAATGTAGTAAGTGACGAACATATTTGATATCACTTTGCGGGGGTGTCAGCGACAAAAACTTTCGTAAAGGTTTGAAATATTGTGTAAAGTTTGCTGCAACCCCCTAAGTGCTCTCATTCTCATGGAAGAATATAATATGGGTATTTGCACGTGATGGGCTATGCTGCCTCAAGACTATAGATAGTTCCCAACTATTAACATTTGTCTTATTACGTGAATCATTTACCATAAGATTTTACCTCTTGATACGTACTTTAGGAAAGCATCATATATTTTTTTTTAAAATTAGGTCAATAATTATACGAAGCATTGAAAATTAAATATTTGTTGCCCCTGAAAGATGTTAGATAGGCAACCTGAACTGGTCTGTATACCAGTTCGAGTTTTCCGGGATCACTTCTGATTAATTCCGGAATGGATTCTTCGACAAAGCATGTTCTGTTTCACACCCTTCATCAGCTGAATCAGTTTTTTGTATGTAGTGCTTCACCGTTGAACAGACGCAAAGCCATAAACTGAGTTCGATCTGACAAGTCGATAAGAATTGCCATTTTGTGCCTGCTGCGGTCAGGCATTTTCTGCGTTTTCCACGTTTTCCACGTTTGCCTGTCATCCTCCCAAAATTACAGCGTATCTCCGCCCTCTTCCTCTTCTTCCGGAATCTGGTTCAAATGGCTCTGAACACTATGGGACTTAACATCTGAGCCGGCCGAAGTGGCCGTGCGGTTAAAGGCGCTGCAGTCTGGAACCGCAAGACCGCTACGGTCGCAGGTTCGAATCCTGCCTCGGGCATGGATGTTTGTGATGTCCTTAGGTTAGTTAGGTTTAACTAGTTCTAAGTTCTAGGGGACTAATGACCTCAGCAGTTGAGTCCCATAGCGCTCAGAGCCATTTTTAAACTTAACATCTGAGGTCATCAGTCCCCTAGCACTTAGAACTACTTAAACCTAACTAACCTAAGGACATCACACACATCCATGCCCGAGGCAGGATTCGAACCTGCGACCGTAGCAGTCGCGCGGTTCCGGACTGAGCGCCTAGAACCGCTAGACCACCGCGGCCGGCTCCGGAATCTGGAGTACAGTTCTTATATATTAGTGAATTGTCCTTCTGGAACAATATTCTTTATGTCGCCTGTAAAACTTGCTTCTTGTGGTATGACGTGCTACGAACCTTTTCTCTCTCTCTCTTTCTCTCCACCTGTAAATAACTTATGGCACAAAAAAAAGAGACATGCCGTAACTTCGTATGTGTTGCATTAGTGGAAGTCGTCCTCAACGTAGGTCTTCCTTGAGCCCACACGCCTTCATTCGTTCCTTTTAATGCTCAAAACTGTTCTGCATTTCGTTTTTAGTGAGCGGAACTTAGAAGCCGTTTTTGTCTTCTGCTGCAGTAAATTGTCACAGCCTCAGGAGAAACCGTAAAGATAATGCAACATTGAGAAACAACTGCGCGCTAATATGCCACGACAAATATGTAATTATTAATGCCAACAATCTACTTTTCTTTTTCATAAGACTCAGTAGTGTGGGAAGCGTTTCTAAATGTCTGGCCAAATTTCTTGACTGCGACATTTTTACCACCAAGTGGTAAAATTTATTTTCACCACGATCATTATTTGCTAAATTTAGTAACGACTTCCTCTGCATGTGACGTATAAAACACAAACCTATCTCATGAATTTCGGCTATATGTCTTTACTAACGTAGTAAAAGCTAACCGGCATTGATTTCTGAACGTTCTTTTTTGTAAAAACATCTATATTTCAAGAAATACATCAGTCTGATAAAGTACAACAAACTGAGGAAACATTTTTTTTTTTTTAGGTTTTCTACCCTTGATCGCTGATGGTGTCGCACAGATCCCAATCTCATTACTTTTATTTCTGTCCAAGCTGCGCAATTTCGCATAGATAACTGGTTCAATCAACAAAAACTGACTTGTTTACACGCATACCTCGGATTTACCAAATATTACTTTATTCGTAGCTCTTACGGGTAGTTAGAGGCAGTTGTAGCAGATAACTGGTTAAGTGAGATGAATTCGGTCTGAATTGATTTTGGGTTTGAATCTCTCTCTACCATGCGGCAGCAGTGAGGTAATCGCACTTCGTCTCCTGCGCCTTCCTGCTTATTGTTCTTCCATATTCTCCTTGTGACTTTGATGATCAAGTAATAGCGCCATAGGAATCCAATTTCACTAAAATGTACGCAGAAACAGAAGTAAACTCCATGAAATCATAGGACGAACATTCGTTATGTAACGTTTCCAAGAGCAGAGTCGATACTTCTGGTCCAGGTTAAACCCTCGATTGTCCTCGCCAGACTGAGTGCACCCCATTCCAGTCTTCCTACCAAGATAAATTCCTTATCGGTTCCAGGAATCTAACCTGGATCACTGTTAAGTCACAATTACCAATAAGCCACGGGGTGGGAGCCAAATCTAGAATCTGATTTCCCAAATTATCCCCCCCTCTCCCCCCTTAATCCGCCCGTGCCTATGGGCCACAGAAAGTAGGCTACTGTAGCTTAATTATTATGACACTTCAACAAGAGTGACTCTTTGAGGCTTGTGTGACACCCATGAGCCGAGATAGCGTCACCAGTAATTTTCCTGACGCCAGATAGCCCACACTGCGATAACAGAACACTTCTCTGCAGCGTGTTTATCATCAAGGTGTCCAGCAAGCACCTCCAGATCCAGCGTCACTGAAGGCCGTGACGAGGATATGGAACAATTTTATAATTCTAGAAACTACGAGGGGGCTTAAAAAGTATACTCATTATTATGACAGGCCAAATAACTTTTATTGAATGCAGCACTACACTTCAGACATGCCATTGTTTTCCAACATAATCCACAAGCCCCTGTAAAGCAATCGTTCAATTCTTCGAGGACAGAAATCCGTTCCTTGGTCACGGAGCCATTCGAGAACGTGGATCGTTCGCGCCCTCCCTTACTGGTGTCCTCTTAAGCTTGCGTCGCATGGTACAAGATCTGGAATGTATGGAAGATCATTCCAAACTTCCCATCGATAACGTTGGAGCTAAACTTGGGTTGTACGCATAGTTTGGAATGTTGCATTGTCGTGCGAGAGAACAATTCATTTTGTGTATACATAAAACTGCAACCAGTCACTTTTTTGAATAGTTATTTATTATTCCATGAAGCGGTTTTCAAATCTTTTCAGGTACATCTTCAAATTGTTTTCTGTAAGTTACATCACTATTTCTAGCATAATGCTGGGTGCTGGCTCTGTGACAAGAAGATGGAATGTGCTTTAATGTGTCGCCATGAGTATTGTTTATCTGTCTGTATGGATGCAAAATTTTACTTCTGTACTCACTGCATCAGTATGTGCGGCTTCTTTCCTTCAGTGTCCATCTGTCTGCTTCCCATTTTGACGACGAGGTGTTAAATCACTTCACACACTTGTTACACAATCTGTGTGCATTTTCACTGTGATAGCGAAACTTTGTCGGCATCCAGCATGGCTGAAAAGGTTCGAAAACCGGTTCATGGAATAATTAACAACTATTCAAAAAAAGGTGACTGGTTGCAGTTTCATGTATTTACATTCAGTTACAAACCGCGGTCAGTTCTGTTCTCGGAATAGCGTGGAAAACGCGGTGTACGAACACGTAATAACGGGTAACCGGAGAATAAACGCGAGAAAACTGGTGATTCTGGCAGTGCAAGTGAAGTTAACCGGAGAATAAGTTTTGACAATAGCACGAATACTTACAAAATTAGTGACAAGATTGTTAGAACGCAGGAGGAGCAGAAAGGGGAACATGACACACATTATGTGGAAGATTATTACAATTCCAAATTTATATAAAAATTTCGTAGTATAACATCGCGATCTCATGTTTGAAAAACTGGGGAATATGAACGAAATGTGACACTATTTTTTAACATAAAACTTTTTGCCTGTAGTAGGCGTAATAGGCATGTTATATTGATACTTCGTGAATTATGTTCTGTCATGTTGTTTATGTAAATGTGATACATAAAAATGACCATTTGTGCCAAAACAGTCTCGCGTATTTGGCGTATGTTACAACTGCTGCAATATTAGAAACGCCTCTTTCGTTATATCTAGCAGACAGTGACAAAATAGATGGAATGAAATCCAGAAGCCACGCCAGTCTTTGGTATTATTCGTATTAACAGATTTTTCAGTATTAGACAACGACATTTTGATTTTTCATGTAGCAAAACGTTTGACGAACTTTGATGAGGTAATAGGTTCTTTCGCAGAAAGGAAAACACGCCGTGTAGAGCTGTAGCAAGACTAGAGAGAGGAAGAAAGAAGGCTAGGGACTAAAAATCGAAGAAATGTGTACTGTCTTGCTTGTCTCTTGTCTTTACTGGTTTTAAGTTTCCTGTACTCAGTTTTATGTCACACCGAAGAGTGAGTTAGCAGCTAACAGGTAATAAAGAGTGCAAATTGTCTGAAGAATTCTCTTTCTCCCTGTGTCAAATAATCCCACCTAGTATTAGTTGTGAGATTTTTAAGGGCGGGTAGGATGTCAAACCGGCCGCCTGGGAACAGGAGAGGCACCACAGGACATTTTAATTTCCACAGTTCTGAATGTGGGTTTGTTGGTTTCCATTAAAAACTATAGGTTTGAATTACACAGAGCGAACATGTTTTATATATCAAACTCTTTAGAAAGAAGTGCGCTACAAAGTTAACATATTTTTGAAAAAACAATTTTTCGAAATGTTTGACGTCATATCTCATACGTACGGGAAGGAGGGGGGGCACCACTATAAAGTTTTTGTCCCGGTTCGGAAATATCGTAGATCCGGGGACTGTTCACTGCCTTCTCTCCTGACGGTGCAAATTTGCATTTTTTCCGCGGAGGTGAATAGATGTCTATCCATTCCATACATGCTCTTTGTTGCAAGTGTGATATAACTGACCCACGTCTCATCGCCCGTAATGATGCGGCATAGAAAATAATTGTCTTCCTGGAGTAAAGCTCAAAAAAGTTCAGAGACGCCATAAACCAATCGCTTGTGTGTGCAGATAAGGATGATCGCGGAAGCCAGCGTGAGCACAGTTCCCTATACTGCAGACGATCTCGCACGATGGAATGGTCACTGCCTTCCGAGATGCGCATCTGCTGAGCAATGCCCGCAGTTGCTGGGAATCAGTTCCTCAATAGCTTGGACATTGTCGTCTGTGGTCAATGGCGTTCCTACCCGATCAGTATCACCCACGCTTGTGGGACCTTGGCCAGATTTTTGGTACCATTTCGCTACGGCTGGTCCATATACTGCCATAATTTCACAGTGAATGTGTATGCAATTTATATGTTTTTCCCACAGGAATCGTACTGTCTCGTACTGTCTCTCTGGATTAAGTCTCCAGTTGCCGTGCCATTTCGAGCGCACACTATGATGCAACTGTTATCCTTATATGCCTGGAGGAAACCCAAAACATGTAACACTCTTCTGACAGTGCACCATTCCGGTTGTGTAGTGTATGTAACTTACTACTTGGAGTCTCCTCTTGAATAGGTCGCTAAGAGAGACTGGTTAGGGATCAACCAAAGACTTTGATCCAATATATCATGAAATTCTTCTAAGAAAGAGGGCTGAAAAACAAGTAGCTGAAACCCTGCTTAGAAAATCCCTCTTAGATAACAGAGATCAGACATATGGCAAAAACTAATTCCAAGCCTATCACTCAAAACCTTTCTCATTAATCCATGGTGTACCAATTTTAGGTACCTTCATCTTCTTTGTTTTCATAAATGACTTCCCTCAACATGCTCGATGCTCTGAACCAGTCCTGTTTGCAGATGACACCAATGTACTGATTGAAGGTGAAAATGAAAAAGCTCCTAGTCTGAATGCGAAAGTCACAAATGAAAAGATTCTATAGTGGTTTGTGAGGAATAAGCTACTAATAAACTCAAAAAAAGGTCACAATACACATCTGCACACAGCAAAATAAAATCCATTAAAACCAAATACATCTATGGGAAACCAAAAAGTTAACAGTGTCACCGAAACAAAATTTCTTGGTGTTAACTTACAAGGCATCATAAATGTAAATCCCACATCATATCCCTAAATTCTAAACTATCCAAAACGACCTATGCAGTGAGAACTGTATAGAAAACAAGTGCTGAAACAGTTAGAGCAGTGTATTACGCTCGCATAAGTTCCCCATTATGATTGTTATGAATGTAATAAAGAGCATGCTAAAAAAGGAAAACATATGTATTCAAAATAAATCTATACCTGAATACCAAACAAGATCAAGTAGTGACACACAGAAATCATAGTTATACCACCATGTACAAGAAACTTGTAGATCACTCAGGATCAGAGTTATTTAATAGGCTGCCAAGTCACTTAAAGGCCAAACAAAACACATACCAGTATCTTTAAAAAAAATCCGTAACTTTGTATCTTACAGAAAACTGTTTTTACTCAGTATCACAGTATCTAAACTTAATTTTTAAATATACTGCACATCTGATGCCAAGAAGCTCTCTCCTGGAAAATATGTACACACAAGTAGTGTAAAATGAGACTGCAAAAAGGCCAAATTGCATTAAATGTACTATATTGCATTGTATTATATTAAACATATCCCATTTAGCAAAAGAAAATTATGTGAAATGCCCATGTAAAGAATTTTGTGTGTTGTAAAGTATGCTTGTACATACATCACAAAAGTGACCTTAGCAAATACTATTCAGTGTAACAGTGTTTGAACTAAGGAAACTTTGTCCAACATATTGGGTATAACATATGCACGTCATAGATTTCAGGACATAAATAACATAAAATAAATAAATAAATAAACCACCTTATTAGATCATTAAGACAACACCACCACCATGCTTGTCAAACACAAGAAAAAGTAATCGACCACGACCTTGTAGCAGAAGTCATTCTGTCGCTCCCTCTTAGTGCCAAAAGTAAACCAGTCGGGACTGCCGGATTATGATTTGTAACTCAATATTCACACATACAGTCCAATATCTCAACCACTGCACAATCTGACCTGGCATATCCACAGCAACTGCATTCAGAACCTGATGACGCCAGTGAAACATCACCTCGCCTTTTCATTTCACATAACTTTTGCTTCACAACTGTAGTCTTGTTTCACCTAGACCAGTATTACACAAGGGCTCATAAAATAATTAGTGGGAATTATCTTTTTTTTATGGAGCCATAGTATTTTTAACATCAGTCAAAAGGTTTTTTTTCTGTAAAGAACATTAGTATGTTTGAGACCAGAGCAAGAAATTGTGGGGTAAAAGTATACTGATTATAGATATTTTTATTTTTTCCGAGTGCTTGAATGTCAGGCTGCCCGGAAGCTTATTCCACCTTCTGTCAAGAGTGGCATAAACACCGTGTATCACTTGCCGTAGTTCTCATGGTGAAAGGTGTAAGTGGATGTCATCCCAGTGATAATGAAGTTGTGAAAATGTGTTGGATTAATGTAATGAACCACCGATCAGTGCCCAAAAGAAGATAAATTATAAGTATCTTTAATGTGCAGAAATTATTTGTGGTGAGAAACGTAGAAACTTAATCTTTTGTAGTACAAGCAGTTTCCCTAAATCACCACCAAGTGAGGAGGCACAGTTGTAAAACTCTAGACTTTCTTTCAGCAGCACAGGAGTTAAATCTCTGCTATTTAGGTTTCCATGATTTCTCTATATTTCTTAAGGCAAATGATGGGTTGTATCTTTTGAAAGGAAACTCATCCTTTTATCAGTATTTATGTATCTCATAAAAATCCATCAGAATGGTTCACATTTGATTAGAATTAATGCCAAGACACTCATAGGATGATACATCTGAACTTTCAACTGCTGTTCATGTATTGGGTTAGAATTTTTTGAACCTTGAAAGTGGATTGTGTATCTCTTTCATATCATTAAAATACGAGTATCATCATATTAGTACCCTCAAAAGGTCTTTTGTACTCTATGTAGTGACTCTGCTGTGCACTTCACTGATTTGGTGGGTTGCAACAGGAATGTGTTCATGCAAATCTGTAGTAAAGCATCCATTTCCAAATGCAGTTCTGTGGGTCATCCTACCCCTCATTTCAGACAATTGATTGAGAATATAAATGTATAAGCTGCACATTTGTTAGTAATAGTCTGAATTGTTACAACCTTCTTAAATAATGATGTTTCCTCATTATAACCATTTCATAATGTTAGTTCGACTTCTCACCCTTGAGAGACCAGAAAAATGGGACAAAGCTGCATATTCAGTGATACATTTATAGAGGGCGTGCAGGAATTAGGAATGAATGTTAAAGTGCTGTAGAGCTAAATTTATTGAAAATGTAATGTTTTTTTACAAACACATTAAGTAATGTCTCCCATTTAAGGGTGAAAAACTATATTCTTCATATGAAAACCCAAGGCCACGTGGCAACAAGCAAGCGTTCATTTAAGTTCTCGATGATAACGTTCACAAACATCTGGTGGGATTGCATTAATTACCCTTTTAATGTCATCCTTCAATTGGTGTATTGTTTGTGGTTTGTTCACGTACACTTTTTATTTCACAAATTCTTACACAGAAAATGTCACAAGGTGTAAGACCATATGATCTGGCAGGTCATTCCCGATTGCCCTAGAAAGAGAGAATTTTTTGAGGAAACTTTTCATTCAGCAGAGCAATTGTTTCACGGGATTTGTGACATGTCGCACCTTCTTGTTGAAACCAAAAATTGTTATTTCCATCAATAAGAGGGGGAAAGCCAATCAGAAAGCATATTTTGGTAAAGACTGTTGTTCACAGTAACGGCAGCTCCCTCATCATTTTCAAAAAAGGATGGGCCGATCACTCCTGCCCAGAACCCACACCACACATTCATATGTTGAGGATGCATCTCATCGTCCTCAGTAACTTGCGGATTTTCGTTATCCCAAATTCTGCCACTCTGCTTATTAACATACCCAATGAGGTGGAAGTGCACCTCAACTGAGGAAATTACTCTTTTGTGAAGTTCTCATTCTCTGCTTGTCAAGTCAAGACCCATTGAGCAAACCAATGTCTCTTTCCACGATCTGCAGGCTTCAGCTATTGTGTAAGTTGAATCTTGTACGCATGCATTTTCAGATATTTTGAAAAGATTTCATGCACTGCGCTTGGAGATAAATTCAATTGTGATCTGATTTTCTGTCATGCTGTCACGCATGGCAGCAATGTTTTTTTGCATTTGAACATAATGTGGTTGTCCTGTTTTCTTAATGTTTGAAACAGAACCCGTGGTCTCAAAACTTCCGGATCAGTTTCCAAACTCATGAGTCTGTTGGAGCAACATTATGTCTGAGTGTCACATGCAATTCACAAATGGTTGCTGTGGGACTTCCACTGTATTTGAAATAAATTTCTATCTCTTTGATACACTGCTGAGTTGTCATCTGCTCCATGACGAAAATAACACACAGGCTATCAGGCCACTAATGGGAAGGATCACAGATTACATAAGATGAAAAAAATCACGGTTGCCAACTGTCATTTGACAAAATGGCACAAAATTCTAATTTGTCCTGGACACCCATTACTTACAGGAATTCTGATTCAGGTTTCCAGTGAGTTTCTCTTTCACCACGCAAATGGCTGTCACAAGCCCTTATTTTCACTTTCCAAATAAAAGTTGTTTCGCCTTAATCCAAAATTGAAAGATAAGTGACTTTAGATTTTCTAAGACATGGGCAGTGGATGTTTCTTTTATCTCAAAATCTATCTTCTTAGAATTCTGTTTGTGCATTGTGGAAACATTTGAGAATGTGTTCAAGAATCTGTGCAGAACGAAAGCTTAACAAGTTTAAACAGAGACAAAGGTGGTGGATTGGGGGGGGGGGGGGGTCTGGAAGTAGAGATTGAAAGGTTTTTGTTTTTGTAAGGAATCTGGATCTGTTCAATGGCTGTCCATAACACTTAGTTGTCTGTCAATTTTATTCTGAAACGAAGATGTTCATGAGTATTTTGACATTGTGAAAAAAAGTTTTGGGACTCATCATATTCACTTTTAAACAGAAATATTCTCCTCTCTGCATTAGGTTGTCATTACAGCAATAGTTAAATCATTAAAAATGTATAACTCTTCACAGTTACCATATTTCGTCTACTTTATTCTGATGTTATTCAAACAATTGGGCTAATATGATTGTTGTGTTGGACATTAGCTCACTTATGTCTTGACGTTAAAAATGTTTCATTTTCATTAAGTGGCTCTTAGAAAAGATGATGGAATACTCTTCCCATCAGCTACATTCCTTGCCATGGGGGTCTCATTTCATTTTTTTATCATGTCATCTTAAAAGGATGAGGATACAGGATACAACAAGTAAAGTATTGAAGATGATTTGTCTGTCAGATAGTCATATTAAACTTTTTAGGAAGCATCTCCTTTATTTAAGCCTAGAAATATTTTGTGTTCTTACTAACACCCATCAGTATTGATTGCGACGAGCATATGAGCAACATAATTATAGTATGAGACAATGAAAATGAGTTGCCTTTATAAATAAGCCAGCTTTCTCTTACATTGTATGGATGGTCACATCAGGATGCGGTCTTCCTGCTGGATATTTGCCTGGACTTAAGTGATCCTTGAAGTTATTTATTATTGATGAGTTCATTACTTTTATTATTCACGGTCAACAAGTAATTTTTGCACAAGGTAACTGTCCTGTCAAATGTACCTGGTATATCATCAAGTACAGACTCACAGCCGACAGGCTATCACACTCCAATCCAAAAGAACTTAATGCTATCTACCTACAGCTTTGTAATTACTGTGTGTACTTCCTTTTGGGCTAATGCTGCATGGATGAAAAGCAGTCAAAAGTATTAATCTGACGAAATTTTCACTAAGAGAGATTCTCCAGTACTGTATGCAGCATTATAGGGGAATCTACAGTTTCATTGGAATATAAACTATGGCGTGTAGTGGGCTCTGAAGTGAAAGTCATATTCAGAAATAATTTCCAAACATCGAGATTTTTCTTCTGACTTTGCCAACATGAAGCCATATGATGTATCACTATATAAAAATATTCATTAATCACTTAAAACTTAGTTTACTGTTCAGGTGGCAGTCATATTGTCATGGCATGTGTAGTTAAACTACAGTAACAGTGAATGTGGAAATTTCCTAGTATATAAATTTTCATATAGAGACAAGAACTATTTTTTTCCATAAGACGTTGAGATTTGTTTTGTACATTAAGTCTGTTATTTTGTAGGATTTTATAAAGATCTCATTGAACTTACTGTATTTAGTCTGATTCATTGTTTATATCAGAATATAAAAATTTCATAAATTTTATTAACTTATTGCAGAATAGTATGGGGGCATTGTTTTCATCACTCTTCTGTCCTGTTTTCATATTTCTTTCCTATTCTCATTTTTATCAGAAAAATCTTGTGTGTTTCTTACTGGCAACATGTCGAATTTGGCCATATTCTAATGCAATTAGGTTTGATGATTATACTTCACATTTTCTGTGCAACTGATTTTCATCAACAGTTTAATACAGATTAATCTTCTTAGTATTAACCATAGCATCGTAAAGAGGACTTCTATTGATACAATTCGGTAACAACAATCATGATGAATATCTACATCACAGATGTTCGAGACTTTAAAGGCTCTCTGGCGCCAGGTAGTTCCATTTGATTGAAGCTCCTTTGCCTGGGTTACAGATGGGATCCCCCATTTCATTCAATTCTGAGGTGCTATTCCAGTGCCGTTGTAGAGCCTCTGCACTGTTAGAATTTAAGGGAAATACCAAGTGGGCTGAGGCATGAATGGAAATTTGCGCTGAGGAGGGAGGTGTGCTAGTGTAGTCCGTGCAGTTGTGCAGAGTCCCTATGCCAAAATGGTACATCGGTTGGCACATCTGCCTAGTGAGCAGGAGACCCGGGTTCAAATCCCAGCCTTGTACAAATTTTCATTCATCACCTCGAACTACATAGTGCATCGTACATGTTTGAGACTGGAAAAGGTCTCTGGAGCCATATAGTTTCATTTGATTAAATGATGATGTTCGTGAAACTATTGCTCATACATGTCCGTGTAGGCTTCCTCAAGTAGGTTGCTTGGTGCATCCCCCAAGTAATTTTTGCTCCAATACTGTACTCAAATGCACAGTTTTGAACCAGGCATCTCAATTGGAAATTTTTTATGTGATTTAAGTGGCAGAGTTTGTATTCATTTGCTTGATGTTAATGGATTTATGAAAGTGAGCTGTTGCTAAAAACATTATACTAATGACACAGCATGATTCCTTATACATGCCTTACGAGGGGTGCCCCAGGAGGAATGGTTAGAATTCAGGGATATGACAGGAATCATCATTTGCTGCAAAAAGCCTAGCACACCTGGGCTCTAAAGTGCACACCTTTAGATTTTAGACAGCATTCTTGTCTGGAGCACAGCAATTGGTATAAAATGTTAAATTTATTTATTGGCAGCTGGTTTCGCCCCTTTCCTCAGACCATCTTCAGGCTTACAGTGACATTATTGCTGCTGGTGGCAGCAGACAGAGCAAGATATGTATAAGTACTTTTGTCACAGTGATCAAGACTGTTTTTATTGATTTTTAGCATACCTTAAGAGCTATGAGCAATTTTTAATCTCCACTACTGTGAAACATGTCTCTTCTACTGAACAAGTGCTCATAGCTCTTAACCCTCATAATACCAACATATTTTCAATACTGTGTATTACCTGGAGGGGAGAGGGGGACAATATTTTCTGTCCACACTTTAATGATATGTAAGTAGGTTGAAAAAGTTGAAAATATCTTTTAGCACAGTGTTAGAAGTACTAAAGCATTTCCAGTAACACACACACATACCCGGGGGGGGGGGGGGGGGGGGGGGGGGTTTATCTGTAACCATCACAAACTTTAAAAAAAGTTAGTTATTGATGATTTTACTCACAACACACTTTTTAGAGAGATGTTGGTGTGTGAGTTTTAGCTGAAAAATTTAAAACATTTGTAGGATCTATTAGAAGACCTCATTAAAAGACCGAGCGAGGTGGCGCAGTGGTTAGACACTGGACTCGCATTCGGGAGGACGACGGTTCAATCCCGCGTCCAGCCATCCAGATTTAGGTTTTCCGTGATTTCCCTAAATCACTCCAGCCAAATGCCGGGATAGTTCCTCTGAAAGGGCACGGCCGACTTCCTTCCCCATCCTTCCCTAATCCGATGAGACCGATGACCTCGCTGTCTGGTCTCCTTCCCCAAAACAACCCCAACCCTCATTAAAATATAACTTTTTATTTAAAATTTTAAAATACAAAGCACCTGACTAGATTACAGTATTTTCAAAACGCATTTTTGGTCTTGTGAGGGTTAAGATACGAACTTTAGAGTCCATGTTCACTGGACTTTCATTTCTTGTTTTGGTCCATACTACTTTCTCCCAAATCATGGAAAGCAAGAAACTTACAGTAGAAGACATTTGTTTCACAGTATCAGTGGTGAAGTAGAGCTCATAGCTCTTAGGATATGCATTTCAAGGCCTGTGTTTTACTTGGCCTTTTTGCTTTGAATGATTGTTCCCGTCATATCCCTGAATATTGACCATTCCTCTGAGGACAACCTGTATTTGTGATAAGTAGCATAAGTTCAGTTTTAAAAAAATATATATGCACAAGTTTTGGATGGTCCAAGCTTTGTATTGTGTGAAAAATATCAAATAAACTCACTCATCATGTTTCTTTCTTTTCCTTTCTAGTGAGCAGAACTCAAGAGGAAGGACAATGGATCGCGATCTGCATAGGAGGGACAGAGTGGGAGTACAGGACTTTGTCCTTTTGGAGGACTATCAGAGTGAATCTGCTTTTATAGAAAATCTGCGTAAGCGATTCAAAGAAGACATTATATATGTAAGCAGCATCATATTTATCTCATAATTGGAAATTAATTGCAAGGAAGTTAGATAAATTATAGTATAGAGGCTGTAAACAAATATGATAGTTGACAGATAGCAGAAAGCAGTCTTTCTTAACCCTACTTATTTTGCCATGTGAAATAACAATGATCTCAAACTGCCAGTTTCCTTTAAGTTTCTGTATACAGGGTGTCACAAAACTATTTGTTCAAATTTTTACGGGAGGTAGAGAACATCAAAAAGAATGTATTTCAATAAGGAACATACTGTCTCTGAAATAGTGGTGCTGATGTAAGAAGATGTGTCGGTGTTGCCAACTGGCAATGTGTACTGACTTTCAAAGCTACTCTGTTTACGGAACATGTGTTGCCAGAACTGCAGGAGTATCTATATCTGAATGTTAGTCAAAGGATGTACTTCCAGCATGAAGGAGCACTGTCCCAGTCCAGCATTCCTGTGAGCAATAATCAGAGAGCCACCTTTGGGAATCGATGTATCAGCTGAGGTAATCCTATGACCTGACCACCCAGGTCACCTGACCTCACATGTGACGATTTCATCCTCTGGTAGCATATGAAGCAGCTTGTGTATGAAACAGTTGTAAAAATGGAATAAGTCCTTGTTGCTAGAATTGCTGTCACTGTTGGTACCATTGCAGATAAGCCAGGAATCTTCGGACATGACAAGCAATGACCTGATGACATATTGCATGCAGACCAGTGGTCGTGCATTTGAGTAGTTCCTGTGAATGCCACTGCTGTAATTCACATACTAAACTATCTTCTGTGCAAATAGTCCCTAACATCAGAAATTGCTGTCAGGGACCATATGTACCATAACTAAATATGTGTATTTTGATGTTCTCTACCTCCTGTATTGATCTGAATGAATAATTTCAGATCACCCTGAATGCTTTTCACACAGTTCAAGCTGACACTTGGCTTGATGGGTGATAGGGGTGGTCATAAAGTATACTGCCATTTATGGTAGAGTATTAGCTGGACTGTGCGAATGCTACTTCTTTGGTAATATGCCCAACTGCAACAGCTAAAATCAGCTGATTACTGACCTACTCGTGTCGAATATGCTGTTTCTGGCTATCATTTGAGGTAATGACAATAGTAAGCTGTTGCCCACCACCAAGTGCATCTGATGATGACCATCACAAAAAGTCACTTGGGTTATTGTTAACAGTAATGCTTGTGCTGTTGACTGACAATGTACAAACAATAATATTTTGCAGTTGTTTTTCCAGCTAGCACTGAATAAAATTACGGTAAAAATTCATTGTTTTTGATACAGTATGACACATGACACGAAGGGCATCGGAGTGTTTGTGTACTCTCATTGAACTTAAATACATATTTATCGGAATGGAAGGTCGTCAACTCTCATAGAACAAAGAGGCACATTGGGTAACCTAATAAACTCGCACTAGTGAGCAAATAACACTTCCAGAGAAACATTCACAACTGAGCATTACAGCATAGATTGAAACTGGTCATCATCTAAGCATTGAAAAATAGTAATAATAATAATAATAACAATAACAATACCCCGTGGAGGCCCGGGAAAAGAATAGGCCTCCGGTATGTACTGCCAGTCGTAAAAGGCGACGAAAAGAACAAACCACTAATAGGGCTAACCCCCCTTTTAGTGTGATTAGTTGGTTCAGGACAGAACTAAAGAAGCCTCAGACAAGCGCCGTCATGGTCGGGGACGACGCTTGAACCCTATGCCCGCCCACAATGGTAACGACACTGCTAGCCACACGGAAAATGATTTAAATCCAAATAGAGGTGTTTTGCAGGATATGCTTCCTGCAACCACCCTAGAAGGAAAACAAAGACAGAGGATGAGATGGTCAGATGAAGTTAATCGACACCTCATGTTCTGTTGTTACCAAGCAACAAACCTAGGAACCAACACAACTGGATACAGATCACAAGTGTACACAACATTTATTACCAGATACCCAGAATTAAAATTTTTAACAGAACAACGACTAGCTGATCAGATCCGTGTAATAATCAAAAATAACAGGATACCCCAGTCAGAATTAGAAAACATCAAACAACAAGTACAACAAATACTGGAACAAAATAATGTGCAATCGGAAGAAGAAGAAAATACAGTAATGGACTCAAACATCCCAGAGCAAACAAACAAAGAACAACACGCATCAATTAAACAATCAGAGCAAAATGAAATCTTAAGGCAGCCACCAGAACAAGCACAAATAGAACACAAAGTGACACACATGTTAGATATGGAAGAAAAATTTCAGCTGACATATATAGAATACAAAGACACAAATACAGACATTAGACCATTCTTGCATAGACCGCCAAATAACCCACAAGTCGAAACAACAATAAAAATTATCAACACAATCATACACAACAAAATAAATGAAAACACAACTATGGAAGAGTTACAACTACTGGTTTATATAGGAGCATTCACTACACTAAATTTACACACTAGGCAGAGATCAGAACAAACCAACACACAGAAGAAACCCACAAAACCAGCATGGCAACACAGGCTACAGATCAGAATAGAAAAACTGAGAAAAGACATCGGACAGCTAACACAATTTATAAGAAATGAAATGTCAGAAAAAAAAACGAAAAAGGTTAGGTAAAATCTCACAACAAGAAGCGATAGAGAAATTACATGAAAAGAAGCAGAAATTACAAGCGTTGGCCAAACGACTTAGAAGATACAAAAAAAGTGAAAATAGAAGGAAACACAACCAAACATTCAACACAAACCAAAAGAAATTTTACCAAACAATAGATAACACACACATTAAAATAGACAATCCACCAAACATAACAGACATGGAACACTTCTGGAGCAACATATGGTCAAACCCGGTACAACATAACAGGCATGCATGGTGGATACAAGCAGAAACAGACACATACAAGATGATACCACAAATGCCTGAAGTGATAATTTTGCAACATGAAGTCACCCAAGCAATTAATTCTACTCACAATTGGAAAGCCCCTGGAAAAGATAAAATAGCAAATTACTGGCTAAAGAAATTCACCTCAACACATTCACATCTAACTAAATTATTTAACAGTTACATTGCAGACCCATACACATTCCCTGATACACTAACACATGGAATAACTTATCTGAAACCTAAAGATGAAGCAGACACAGCAAACCCAGCAAAATATCGCCCCATAACATGCCTACCAACAATATACAAAATATTAACTTCAGTCATTACACAGAAATTAATGACACATACAACACAGAACAAAATTATAAATGAAGAACAAAAAGGCTGTTACAAAGGAGCACGAGGATGTAAAGAGCAACTGATAATAGATGCAGAGGTGACGTATCAAGCTAAAACTAAACAAAGGTCGCTGCACTACGCATACATTGATTACCAAAAAGCTTTTGATAGTGTACCCCACTCATGGTTACTACAAATATTGGAAATATACAAAGTAGATCCTAAATTGATACAGTTCCTAAACATAGTAATGAAAAATTGGAAAACCACACTTAATATCCAAACAAATTCAAATAATATCACATCACAACCAATACAGATTAAGCGTGGAATATACCAAGGAGACTCATTAAGTCCTTTCTGGTTCTGTCTTGCTCTGAACCCACTATCCAACATGCTAAATAATACAAATTATGGATACAATATTACTGGAACATACCCACACAAAATCACACATCTGCTATACATGGATGATCTAAAACTACTGGCAGCAACAAATCAACAACTCAACCAATTACTAAAGATAACAGAAATATTCAGCAATGATATAAATATGGCTTTTGGAACAGACAAATGTAAGAAAAATAGCATAGTCGAGGGAAAACACACTAAACAAGAAGATTACATATTGGATAACCACAGTGACTGCATAGAAGCGATGGAAAAAACAGATGCCTATAAATATCTAGGATACAGACAAAAAATAGGAATAGATAATACAAATATTAAAGAAGAACTAAAATAAAAATATAGACAAAGACTAACAAAAATACTGAAAACAGAATAGACAGCAAGAAACAAGACAAAAGCTATAAATACTTACGCTATACCAATATTGACCTACTCATTTGGAGTAGTGAAATGGAGTAACACAGACCTAGAAGCACTAAATACACTTACACGATCCCAATGCCACAAATATAGAATACATCACATACATTCAGCAACTGAAAGATTCACATTAAGCAGAAAGGAAGGAGGAAGGGGATTTATCGACATAAAAAACCTACATTATGGACAGGTAGACAATTTAAGAAAATTCTTTATAGAACGAGCAGAAACTAGCAAAATACACAAAGCAATCACTCATATAAATACATCGGCTACACTACTGCAATTTCATAATCACTTCTACAACCCTTTAGATCACTTAACATCAACAGATACGAAGAAAGTAAATTGGAAAAAGAAAACACTACATGGCAAGCACCCGTATCATCTAACACAGCCACACATCGATCAAGATGCATCCAACACATGACTAAGAAAAGGCAATATATACAGTGAGATGGAAGGATTCATGATTGCAATACAGGATCAAACAATAAACACCAGATATTACAGCAAGCATATTATTAAAGATCCCAATACCACAACAGATAAATGCAGACTTTGCAAACAACAAATAGAAACAGTAGATCACATCACAAGCGGATGTACAATACTATCAAATACAGAATACACCAGAAGGCATGACAATGTAGCAAAAATAATACATCAAAAGCTTGCCTTACAACATAAACTTATAAAACAACACATTCCCACATACAAGTATGCACCACAAAGTGTACTGGAGAATGATGAATTCAAATTATACTGGAACAGAACCATTATAACAGATAAAACAACACCACATAACAAACCTGACATCATACTCACCAATAAAAAGAAGAAATTAACACAACTAATCGAAATATCTATACCCAATACAACAAATATACAAAAGAAAACAGGAGAAAAAATTGAAAAATACATCCAACTGGCTGAGGAAGTCAAGGACATGTGGCATCAGGATAAAGTTGACATTATACCAATTATACTATCAACTACAGGAGTCATACCACACAATATCCACCAGTACATCAATGCAATACAGCTACATCCAAACCTATATATACAACTACAGAAATCTGTAATTATTGATACATGTTCATTTACCCGAAAGTTCCTAAATGCAATATAACACATACCATACAGTTAAAAGGAAGTGACGCTTGATCAAGGTCCGCGTCACTTTCCGTTTTTAACCAGACTTAACGTCTGAGAAAGTAAAGAAACAATAATAATAAAGAAAACCTTACAACTGAAACGGTATTTTCAGAGTCTACCACATTTGAGAGATTTGGAATTAAAATTCTCTCCATCCATAGTCATTTAAGTTTTCTAAATCACTGACTGGAATGAATATGGTGACAATTCTTTAAACAAAGTCATAGTCGGTTTCCTTCCCCATTTTCATGCAGTCGAACTTGTAGTCAAAATGCCCTTTATTTGCTCTGATTATCAGAGTTAAATTCAGAAATTGGATATTTCTACCCAGTAAATAAAATGAGAGATGAAAAAATCAGGCACAAGTCACTCGCACAGCACCATCTATGGCCACTCTGGGCAGACTGTGGAGTCTAGTCTCTTTTTTTTTTTTTTTGTGCTGTCAGAAACTCACTGTGTCATCTTTACAGTGAGTAGCAATCTGCCCTTTTCGTAATTGCTGATATTTCAACCTGGACTTTCCATTGTTTAATGAGGACAACATCAACTGTAGGAAAACTTATTTATTTATTCATCCATAGACCATTCAGGTGAACAGTATCAGACATGAGAATTAAGGAAGTAAATAGTCTCTTCCATGGTATTGCAAAGTATATTGAAGGGATAGGATAGTAGCTGAACAGGAAGGGAAGATCAGAGCACTTCAGGCTGAACTGGATAGTGTTAGGGAGGAACTGGTGAGTTTAAGAGGGGAGAAGGGTGAAGGCAGGGGGAAGTGGTAGCAAGGAATAGGGGCCACAGGGAGACAACAGTATTTGACAATTTCATCATTGGCACAAACAAAAGATTTGTCCTGCTACCTCAGTTAACTAAGGAAGAGGCTTAGGTAGACATAAGTGTAGTTAATACTCGACAGACTTTCACTACAAAAGCAACTGTTTCAAAAAAAGTAGAAAGTAGGACAAAAGTTCTGTTAGGTAGTAGCCATGGAAGAAGTGTGGGCCAGATCTTGCAGGGAAAATTAGGTGACAGTTACCAGGTCATAAGGTTTTCCAAGTCCAGTGCATGTCTTAGCCAACTGATAAAGGATGTAGGATCATTGTGCAAGGCTTTTACAAAGCAGAATCATGTTGTGGTAGTGGATGGAGCAGGAAACAGTATTGAAAGGGATCAGACGTATAATATATAATGTGACCTGGTGAAAATAGCATCTGCAGCGAACCATAAAGATATTGGCTTGGTTCCTGCTTCATATGATTGACCCCAATTGAACGGCTCTGTCAGGAGGGTCAATGTGGAGCTAGATCAGCTGCTTCGGCCGGCTACTTTGTCAGGCATAGGTTTGGTTCCTGCTGGAACTATTGGTAGGTGGGACTTCACAAGGCATGGCCTGCATATCAATAGGAAAGGGAAGGATGAATTGGCTGGGATGACAGCAAAATCTTTAGGGGGCAGGGGCACTGAAGCTCATATCTCTTTTTTAGGCTAAGATCAATGTCCAATGAGACAATATGGAATGAAATTAAGTTTTGTGAGAAGTTCAGACAGGCAGGTACTAGAGATGTTAAAGTATCGCAAGATGGGGAACCTAATGATAATTCAAAATTTAACCTATTTTATACCTTTGTGAGTATATTTGAAAACAACGAAACATTGTTGTAAGAAACCATCTGAAAAGCCATGGCTAATTAAAGGGATAAAAATATCTTGTAAATGGAAATGGGAAGTGTCTCTTATAGCTAGAAGGAGTAATGATCCAGAAGCAATCAAACCTTATAAAAACTACTGCACTGTATGTGCATTGGTCTGAGTTAGCACCTCTGATAATAAAATTAAAACAATTTGGAATATGGTTAAAATGGAAACAGGGCAATCAAGCGCACAGGAAGAGCAACCAAGAGCACAGGAAGACATTATTTCTTTCAAACTCAATGAAGAGTTTGTTGACACAAAGTGAGAAGTAAAAAATATTTTAATAATAATTTTTTAAGTGTTGTAGAGAAAATAGAATCCAGCTGTTCATTAGAAAATGCAAGGCTGTATGTGGAAGAGGCAATACCAATGCAATTTGATAAAATTGATATTCAACCTGTCTCACCTACTGAAATTAGGAAAATAATAAATGCACTCAAAAATAAAAGCTCTCATGAAATTGATGGCATTCTCCTAACACATCAGGAGGATTCTCAGTTGCCTATGTAGTAGCTCACTGAAACAGGGCATTTTTGCAGATAGACTGAAATATGCTATTGTTAAACCATGGCATAAAAAGGTGATAGGTATGATGCTGACAATTACAACGCAGTCTTACTACTCACAACTTTATCGAAAGTTTTTCAAAAAGTAATGTATTCAGGAGTAGAGTAACTTCACATATTTGTAAAAAGTAATTACTAACATAGTGTCAATTTGGTTTTCAGAAAGGCATTTTCAACAAAAAATGCTATATATCCTTTCACTGATCAATTATTAAATTCTGTGAATAACTGAACATCACCTATTCGGATATGTTTGATATCTCTCAAAGGCTTTCGACTGTGAGAATTGTGAAATTCTTCTAAATAAGCTTAAGTACTGTGGTATGAGTGGCACAGTGCACAAATGGTTTCATTCGTATTTAACTAGAAGAATGCCGAAGGTTGAAATTGACATTACAGATAGTCTGCAAAAATCACGAGAGTCCTCCAACTGGGGAAGTATCAAAAATGGTGTCCCACAGGGTTCAGCCTTGGGTCTCTTATTGTTCTTAATATATATATATATATATATATATATATATATATATATATATAAAAATGACTTGCCACACAATATCTGTGAAGATGCAAAGCTATTATAAATAATGTCTTTCAGAAAATAATTAAGTGGTTCTCTGCAAATGAACTCTTACAAAATTTTGAGAAAACACAGAATATACAATGCTGCACAGTAATTGTGTAACACAATTGATAAATATAGACTTTGAACAGAAGTCTGTTAAACTTCCTGGCAGATTAAAACTGTGTGCTGGATCGAGACTCAAACTCAGGACCTTTTCCTTTTGTGTGCAAGTGCTTGGCATAGCACTTGCCCATGAAAGGCAAAGGTCCCAAGTTCGAGTATTGGCCTGGCACACAGTTTTAATCTGCCAGAAAGTTTCATATCAGCACACACTCCGGTGCAGAGTGAGAATTTTTATTTATTTATTTATTATCATCCCAATGATCACATTTGTGATATAGGATTTGTCAGGGTGCATTTTTACAACTGTATAATATCTTTACAAAATTTGTATCTGTGCTGAATTCATATTAATCTATCTTATGTTTAATACAATATACAATTAATAAGTGTTTTGATAACATAATTTCTTATGCACTGATGTAATTTCATTTGTCACATTAACTTAAACATATATTGTTATACAGTTGCGCAGAGATATTCACTTATGCTGTAATAACATTTGTCAAGCATGTGGTTCTTTATAACAGTTTTAAACTTATCCTCGTTTTCCAGCTCTTTGATATGTTTTGGTAGTGCGTTAAAAAGTTTGATGCCTTGATTACATACATGTTTCTGGCTTTGGGTCCTTTACAGCTTGTATGTGGAGATCTTTACATTGCCGTGTATCGTAATTATGGAAGACTGTATTGGTTTTCATTTTGTCCTGATTTCTTTTGACCACCAACAGACATTTCAGAATGTATAATGATGGAATTGTTAAAATTTTCAAAGCTTTAAAAAGGGGCCTACAATGTGTTTGAGGTGGGCTGTGGGTCATTATCTGAATAGCACGTTTTTGTAATTTGAAAATCTCATTTAGACGACAATTTGTTTTTCCCCAGAATACTATCCCATAGGATGCAATCGACTGAAAATAGCCAAAATCTACTAATCTGGTACAGTCATTACTACAAACTCTTCATTCAGAAGTCTGTTGCTAAGGCAAAATATTAAAAGTTTCTGGGTGTATGCATTGATGAGAAAATGAATTGGAAGGAATACATTGACGATCTACTGAAACATTTAGTTCAGCTACTTTTGTTATTAGGGTTATTGCAAATTTTGGTGATAAACATATCAGTAAATTAACCTACTATGCCTATTTTCATTTACTGCTTTCATTTGACATCATATTTTGGCGTAATTCATCATTAAGAGAAAGTGTATAATCAGAATAACAGCTGGATCCCACCCAAGATCACACTGCAGACATTTATTTAAGGAACTTGGCATATGCACAGTACCTTTGCACTACATATATTCACTTATGAAATTTGTTATTAACAACTCATTCCAATTCAAAAGTAACAGCAAAGCACTAAAGGATGATATTCACTCTTCTGGGTTAAATCTGACATTGACACAGAACAGGGTGAGTTATGCCGGCACAAAAATCTTTGGTTGCCTACCATATAGCATTAAAAGTCTGACAGATAGCTAATCAGCATTTGAAAA
The DNA here is from genome assembly GCF_021461385.2 of Schistocerca piceifrons. Classification (NCBI taxonomy): domain Eukaryota; kingdom Metazoa; phylum Arthropoda; class Insecta; order Orthoptera; family Acrididae; genus Schistocerca; species Schistocerca piceifrons. The sequence goes on along the minus strand of NC_060138.1, from coordinate 394,451,397 downwards.
CAAATTAAAAGAATTTCTGAGTGACAACTCCATCTGTCAATGGATGAATTGTTAGATATGAAGTGGGAGGGGGATTGTATTGCATAAAGAAAAGTTATGTTAAGTCGATACATTCCACATCATTACAAAATGTCATGTTCCTGATCTAAGGAACAAGTATTAATGTAATGTAGTGTATGTCAGATAAATTACAGACATAATATATTTTTATATAAAATATTAACAGAGTATGACAGGAGTAGGTGAGGATGGAGCTGGAAGTTGGCCATTGCTTAATAAAAAGGAACGATCCTGGCATTCACCTAAAACAGTTTGCACTTTTTATTAGTTGGTGTTCAACCACCCTGGTGTATTCAATAAAGATCAAACACAGAAAAAGCATATAATTTCAACTAACAGTATTGTGTTGCTGGATTTACACTCTGTTTCGCTGGTATTGACTTGACTGTTTTTGCCATCTCTCGTTTGTTTCTACTACTCTATCAGCTGCTGTCACCCCACATCTCTTCATATTCATTTGTAAAGAAGAGTCTTCTTCTTTGAAATGTTTTGTGCATTCACATAATGAAAATTACATTTTGCACATTATATGATTACAATAATGTTTAGTCTACTTGCAGAAGACAGGAAGTAACTTCAAAGTATGTAGTTGGCAACACATTTCTAATATGTTATGAAGGTCCTTTTTTTGTATTCTTTCAGACATACATTGGAACTGTGTTGATATCAGTCAACCCATATAAAAATTTGCGAATTTACACTGCTGAAGCAGTTAAACAATATAAAGGTCTACATTTTTATGAAGCTTCACCACACATGTGAGTAGAATTTAATTCTATTTTCCATACTTGTATTTAATGTATCTCATGTGTACATGTATACTTCTCATTGTTCTGCATTGTTAATGTCTCTTTGGAAGTATCCTGATTTATTTACTTTCAGCAAATTTGTTCACTTTCAAACACAATTATGCTCTATCTACGATGTTTTTATATATAGCACCAGCAGTATACTAGTTGAGAAAAATTCTTAAAAATACATCCCCTAAAGAGTTGTTCCATGTCATTGAAATACATATGGCTCAAGGTAGTATAGAATCGGAAATCAGCCCATTGTTTACTTGAATTTAAACGTGCATTGAAAGTTGCTTTTTCATATTGTGCAACTATATTATGCAACTATGATGCTTAAAACATTAGTATGATGTTTACTTTATATATCCATTCACTAAAATCATATTCATATGGTTTTTACTTTATATAACCATTCACTAAAATCATATTCAAATGTGAGAACACAAAGTATAACACTGTGTTGTGATGCATAAAATTTTGCTGGTATGTGTCCGCTATTTTCAGTTGCATAATCAATTAATTAAACATAACCATTAAAGATGAAAAATCCCTGTATTTAATACTATGTGAGTCATCTACAGATATTTCATATTACACTTTATGAATTTCATCTAAGAATGGAACGCTACAGTCTCAGAAATTCAATTGAGGATGATACCTTGTTAATAATATACCTTAAGGGTGTCCACCCACAAAAGCTGTAAAGCACACTAGCCAGAAGATACCGAGAACAAGGACTCTTAAAGTTTCATGCACAGCTCATGTGCTGGTTCATTTATACATTATGGCAGCACTATGAAATGGCTGCACCTGCAGTGGACTCATTTGCTACGCAGGCGATCTGTGCTCAGTCGTACTTTCAGGTAACTTTATATTTTGCTTTTTAATTGTTTTAATAATTATAAAAACTTTTAAATAAAGTTAATTACCTAAAATATTATCTATTAAATGACAAAGTATTTTATTTTGTCTATGGAATGACTGTTAGAGCTAATTAGCATAAAATATGTATTAGAATTAGTATTTTGTTTTTATAAAGTTGAATAATTTCATATGCATATAATGGAAGAAAATTAAAGCTTTAATTACCTCTCTAACAATTGCTTCAGGTAGGGTTTTATTTATATAAAAAATTTACGGTGTCTTTTTTTATTTGTCAGTTTCGTATTTTCCATACCAGATCAGAATCGTGCACAATTTATGAAGGATGATTGGTTACACAAGCAGTCATTTTTTAAAAGATCTGTTGGAAAACATATTCTGTTAACATTCATGAAAACTTTTCTTGCATCAGAAAGCATGGAACTGTATGAGGCATACTGGATGATGATGATGATGCACTATTAATTGTATTTTTATACGGTATTCACGGGAACTTCTTTTTGTATTATTTTCAATCAGATAAGTGCAATTTTCAACATGCTTTATTAGATTGTTTGCCTGTCTTTAAAAATAGTTGACACAAGATTGAAGAAGAGTAGTGCATGTTCGAGGAATCACTTTAAATGTACATGTTGATGATTTTTCATCACCCTGAATCATTTCATCATATAACTCAGGCTTTTCTTGTCCACCCCTACCACAGTGAAGTTCAAGAATGAACTGCCATATTAGTTAAAGATTCTGGAGGTGTAAGGATGGGGCAAGTGTGTATATATGCTGTAGCAGTAAGGACCACTGTTTGATTAATTCCATGAGGGTCCTGAGCCTTATTAATCATCTGTCTGTGTGTATGTACACTAGGGCAAGATCTATACTCTTCCATGTAGAAAACAGTTCTTCAAATTTACTACGAATGTTTTTAACCTCTCCACAGCTTATAATACCATTGGATATGTAATAACATTTTAATGACAATAGTAACAGTCATTTCATAAATAAAATAAAATTCTTTGAGATTTAATTGATGATATTTTAGGCCATTAATGTTATCTAAAAGTTGTTGTAATTTTTAAAACAATTAACAAAAAAATAAAGAGTTACCTGAATGTAGGCTCTTCAGAGCTGTTTTCCTCAGAATCTTTTGGCTAATGTGCTTTAAATCACTAACCTGCAAACAGAATTTATAAGACGTTAACCTTCGTTGTTAGTTAAAAAAAAAATTGTGTCATATAATACTTTGTCTAATGTAATATCTTGTATAGACACCTTTTATTAACCTGACACATTCTACATCATTATGAAGTGTCGTATTCGTGATCTATGGAACAAGTACTAATCTAATTGAGGGTTGTAAAAGAACACCATCCAACTCTCTTTGGATGATGAGGAGCATTAATCAAAAGGAATGTCATATGGGGGAGCATCATTTCTCATTATCAGCAGCAGCATTTATTGGTCCATCATGAACCATTATATACTTTAATTCGATAAAGGACGAGTCAAATTAAACACAATCTGAATTTGAATTTTTGAGTTCTGTGTTTTACAAATTGATAATTCTTCTATTGAGTAAAAACAGAGTTCAGAAATTAATTAATGTTATTTGCGAAGGAATTTTTATGACACTGATGCTTTAAATGAGTAAGCAAGCTACTGAATAATTTAACTATTGTATGTAAAACACTTTACTGATATGTTTCTGCTCTAAGCTGATATATAGTGGACATTACAAGTGCTTCTTGTGTTGTGGGCAGGGATATGTTTGTTATTTCACAGTTCCCCATGTCTGTTTAGAAGGTACTCATTTGCAGACAGGACTCAATCACATATGTAGACTTGGCAGATTAATTATTTTCAGTCAAATGAATAGTAGTGTACATTATTCCATTTTCTTTTAGTTGCAAATAGCCCTGACAGATTTTTTTTCTGAACACTAACGTTTTTCCCCCCTCTCTCTCCTGAAGGGATTGTGTTGTCCCAAACATATACTAAGGCAATGAAGTAAAGTATGCATGATATGTCTGAACCACTGTTGACTTGCTTGCACTTTGACGTAGGGTGTATACGGCTCGGGACAACCGGGAAAAACCCGGGAATTTTTTCATCCAGGAGAAAACCAGGAAAAACCCAGGATATTTTTAGAATTCCGGGAATTTTTCATTGTTTCAGTTTTCAGTTAAATTTTTGTAATTTTGACTGGTAAGAACCAATTCTCTAACAAAGGATATTACTGTATCCCACTACTGCAGAATAATACTTCAACAATAAAACATAAACGAGAGAAAAAAACGAAAATAACTTAAATTGCAAAGGAAATGCGCCATGGAAGACTGTGCAGTGCTTCATAACAACAAATTGCCTCCAATGAGCGTGAAGTGGCAACTGTTTACAATCGATTTGTTTTAGCAGTTACACGTGGGCGCATGTGCAGTTGAGTCGCTTTTGAGTAGTAGATTCTCCTACTTCTGGCTACAGGAATGTGGCTGTTGGCTGGTGTGTGTGTGTGTGTTTGTGTTTGTGTGTTTGTGTGTTTGTGTGTGTGTGTGTGTGTGTGTTTGTGTTTGTGTGTGTGTGTGTGTGTGTGTGTGTTTGTGTTTGTTTGTGTGTCTATCAATATGCCAACACTTTCGTTTGGTAAGTTACATCATCTTTGTTTTTAGATATAGCTTATTCATATGACTTTGAAACGCCTCCCTGTTGGTTTCTGAACATTTTTGAACACATTTTAAGTTGATTGGGTTTGCGAATGATCAGCATTGTTATAATTACTAGCGAAATCCATAGATTCAGACTTCCAGCATGGAAATAAACGACTGACAGGAATAACAGGTGAGAAAGAATACGTATTATCTCCTCGGTGTATCCAAGAAAATGAAATTTTGACAGAAAATTTTTGGCCAAATCACTACACTTGTAAGGACCAGTAGTACAGTCCCTGGCTAGCAGCCGAGTAAGTTCTATTCTGGAAGTAACGCGGAAAACATTTTGTCGAACACGTAATAAGGCCTAACCAGAAAATAATCGCGGGATAACTAAACCTGTCATTCTGGCAGGGTTAGTGAAGTTAATTGGCGAAAAAATTTTGACAGTGGCAGCAATAGCTACAGAATTGGTGATGACAAGATTGTTTGTTAGAATGAGGTAGGAGAAGAAATGGGGACATCACACAAATTATGGAAGAATAAGACAATTCCAAATTTATAAAATTTCGTAATACTACTTTTCGATCTCATGCTTGAGAAGCTGGTGCATACGAATGAAATGTGAAACTACACTCCTAGAAATTGAAATAAGAACACCGTGAATTCATTGTCCCAGGAAGGGGAAACTTTATTGACACATTCCTGGGGTCAGATACATCACATGATCACACTGACAGAACCACAGGCACATAGACACAGGCAACAGAGCATGCACAATGTCGGCACTAGTACAGTGTATATCCACCTTTCGCAGCAATGCAGGCTGCTATTCTCCCATGGAGACGATCGTAGAGATGCTGGATGTAGTCCTGTGGAACGGCTTGCCATGCCATTTCCACCTGGCGCCTCAGTTGGACCAGCGTTCGTGCTGGACGTGCAGACCGCGTGAGACGACGCTTCATCCAGTCCCAAACATGCTCAATGGGGGACAGATCCGGAGATCTTGCTGGCCAGGGTAGTTGACTTACACCTTCTAGAGCACGTTGGGTGGCACGGGATACATGCGGACGTGCATTGTCCTGTTGGAACAGCAAGTTCCCTTGCCGGTCTAGGAATGGTAGAACGATGGGTTCGATGACGGTTTGGATGTACCGTGCACTATTCAGTGTCCCCTCGACGATCACCAGTGGTGTACGGCCAGTGTAGGAGATCGCTCCCCACACCATGATGCCGGGTGTTGGCCCTGTGTGCCTCGGTCGTATGCAGTCCTGATTGTGGCGCTCACCTGCACGGCGCCAAACACGCATACGACCATCATTGGCACCAAGGCAGAAGCGACTCTCATCGCTGAAGACGACACGTCTCCATTCGTCCCTCCATTCACGCCTGTCGCGACACCACTGGAGGCGGGCTGCACGATGTTGGGGCGTGAGCGGAAGACGGCCTAACGGTGTGCGGGACCGTAGCCCAGCTTCATGGAGACGGTTGCGAATGGTCCTCACCGATACCCCAGGAGCAACAGTGTCCCTAATTTGCTGGGAAGTGGCGGTGCGGTCCCCTACGGCACTGCGTAGGATCCTACGGTCTTGGCGTGCATCCGTGCGTCGCTGCGGTCCGGTCCCAGGTCGACGGGCACGTGCACCTTCCGCCGACCACTGGCGACAACATCGATGTACTGTGGAGACCTCACGCCCCACGTGTTGAGCAATTCGGCGGTACGTCCACCCGGCCTCCCGCATGCCCACTATACGCCCTCGCTCAAAGTCCGTCAACTGCACATACGGTTCACGTCCACGCTGTCGCGGCATGCTACCAGTGTTAAAGACTGCGATGGCGCTCCGTATGCCACGGCAAACTGGCTGACACTGACGGCGGCGGTGCACAAATGCTGCGCAGCTAGCGCCATTCGACGGCCAACACCGCGGTTCCTGGTGTGTCCGCTGTGCCGTGCGTGTGATCATTGCTTGTACAGCCCTCTCGCAGTGTCCGGAGCAAGTATGGTGGGTCTGACACACCGGTGTCAATGTGTTCTTTTTTCCATTTCCAGGAGTGTATTTCCTAACATAAAGCTTTTTGCTTGTAGTAAGACTATTAAGCGTTTGATATTGGCACTTTGTGAATTATATTCTGTCGTGTTATAAAAATGGCCATTTGTGCCAAAAACAGTCTCCTTTATTTGGTGTGGTAAAAAATTGCTGCCATATTAGAAAGGCCTATTTTGTTTTATCTAGCAGACAGGACAAAATAGACATAATCAGTTTGAGAAACCACACCAGTCTTGGGTATTATTTGTATTAACAGCTTTTTCAATGTTAGACAACGACATTTCGACTTTTCATGTAGTAAAATGTTTGACGAACTTTGATGAGGTAATAGATTCTTTCGCAGAAAGGAAGGCACGCCATGTAAAGCTGTAGCAAGATTAGAGAGGAAAAAATGCTAGGAGCTAAGGTTTGAAGAAATGTGTAATTTCTTGCTTATCTCTTGTCAGTATTGGTTTTATATATCCTATATTTAGTTTTATGTCACACAAAACAGCAAGTTATTAACTACTAGGCAATAAACAGTTAAGATTTTCTGAAGAGTTCTTGTTCTCTCGATTACAAATAATCCCATCCGCTATTAATTGTGAGATTTTTTAAAGAGAGGCAGGCTGTAAAACCGGCAAACTGGGAGCAGGAGAGCCACCACAGGACATTTCAACTTACACTGTCCTGAATATAGTTCGGACGTGCAGTAGAAATATGCTTTATGAAGAGGCGTGGCACTGCACTTTGGCACACTTAAGACCAAATAATGTCTTACATTTCTTCGAATACATATGTTTTATGTTTCATACTTTTCACAAAGATGTGCTCTACAAGAAGAACATATTTTGAAAGTTCGAGTTTTTCTAGTATTGGCCTGGTTCGCAAATGTCGTAGATCCGTGGCTGATGCGCAGAGCAGTCTGAGTTATAGTGGGTAGTCTCCACGTGACCTGTGTTCACATTAGTGATTTTGCTGTTTCCTCTCCCTTACTCTCACGCCAAATGAAAACAGAACGGATATCTGTGGCCTGGAACTATCAAGTGAATTAAAACACATTCAGATAATTAAGGAAGGCTAAATGATGTCGTTAGTTTCAGATTTTATTTGATTCCCACCTTTCTGGCAGTCAAGCATTAATCGCCTTGCGTAACAATGAAGTTATTTTTGTCTGTTTGCTAAAGGAATTTGACTTTTGTTAACCTCTTCCGCAGAGACAGTCAATGTATTTGAAACGAAATGTTTAATTCCACAGTCCTGGCTAGTTTCAACTGTTCACTGCATTTCAAGTGCACGTTTTCATTTTCTAGCATGTATGGCATTATGCCATAATAAAGAACCAAACATGATGTAATACAGCACTGGTGCTCCAAGAAAATTTACATCCCGAAAATCGCACTGAAAAGCTTAATATCAGGTCGAGGTCTACTTCATTGGGAATCTGGACATACGAATGTGCATTTAAGTATGCACTTTAAATGTGCACATTTTAGTATGGTTCACGAAATTCAGATGCTCTTGGAGTATCCTCTGATGTGCATGTTTCTTTTATGAAATAATGTATGATCTTTTAATATTTTACACGTACGTACACACGGGCTTCCTACGTCATGATAGCTACCCAAGCACGGTGTCGCCTGGTATCTGCGCTCTCTGGCAACTGCTGAAATGAACCTATTTCTAACAGGTCGCGGCAAAATATTGTGAATAGTGGTTTGAAAAGCGTTACTTTCAAAGTAAATATCCCTTTCGTAAGTTGGACTATGTGCAAGAATGTACCATGAATTTATTAAATCACAGAGCATTTGACTGTCTTTTAAAAATCAACTCTTTGATGAGCCATTTAGAAGAATTTCGAACACTGAAGATCAGACATTTATGACATTATTAAAAATTTTACTGGCACATTTGTATGATATATCTTAAAGTGTAACACGCGCAAAAAAGATCAACAGTATATGCAAAAGCTTAGCTTCTCTTGCAGCTTCAGACCGATATTATATGTGAAAGCTTTGCTTTTCTTGTAGCTACACTATGTATATTAATTTAAATTATTAACTTTCCCTGTTTGTGTGTTCGTGCTACTTAACAAGTGATGTTGCTGTTGACTGACTACATGACGTATGCTATGCTCTGAATATCCACTGTCATCTGCTGGCGAGATCACGTGACATGAGCTATGACTGGCTTACAAAAGCACATCGCAATCTCGATTTCAGTGATTTGGAAAGTAACATGCGTTGTTTGGTGGAATTCCAATGTAAACTTTCGTAATACGAAAATACACAGTGTACATGTTGCTGCACATCAAAGATATTTCCAAAACGTGTCTTTTTTCCCGAGTTTCGTTTCCTAAATTGCCGGGAAATTGTATGCCTGTGTATAAAACCATAACCATTCAAAGGATTGATAAGGGAAAATATACTGTCACCTGGGAGAGAGCGTATTTTTAACCGGGAAATCCGGAATAAATCCGGAATTTTTTTTTTCCGTGACCATGTATACACCCTGGTAGCACATGAAAAGCAAACAAGCCTTTGAAAGCTACATTTCAAGAGCTCTTCCACATGGCACTCTCATTTTCTGTTGATTTTTAGCCATAGTCTTGGTTCTTTAGTTCCACTGTCAAGATTTTAAATTGTATCAAATTCTTTTCCATATTAGCTGCGTTGTTCTGGTAATAGAATTACTAGCCCACAGACTTAATAGGTGTTATATTGATGATATTTTCCACTAATGAGCATTTTGTGTTTAAATAGTGTATTTCACAGAGGAAAGAAGCTGCATTTACAAAGACGTTAAATTCTACCAAGATTAAAATTTTAAATTTACACTGTTCTTTCATACAATTATGAAACGTTTAGGTCCGTGTGATGTGAAAATTATCCATTGCAATAATATTTCTGTAGTCTTCTCAATCAGCCAGTTGTTATAATTTGTTTCCTTTTCAGTGCTTGTCAGGAAATCATTTTTCAACTGCTGTTTTGTTAATGTGGAAAGCTTCATACAAAAACCATAATCCAGTATTTTTATTTTTACAGATATGCCATATCAGACACTGCACTAAGATTTCTTTTGGAGGAAAACAGAGAGCAATGTATTCTCATATCAGGTAGATAATTGTTTTTTTTATGTTTAAATGTGTTATGGAAATATAACTGAGTTGTTTGGGGATCAACAATGATAAGCCACAATGAGTAAATTTTACAGGAGAGCCATAAAGGTTAAAAAATATTCCATAAATCAGGTGATTGACATAAGAGTTATGTTTATTGTGCTTTTAGGTACTACATACATTTTCTTGTCACAGAGCACTTTAAACTATTGTACACTGTGAGAAAACAATATTGAGTTCAAGGAATACGTATAATTTTGTGGCTTGTCATTGTATATCACCAAAGTGTCAGTGCCAACTTTTGGCTTCACAATTCATACTGTTCTCATCGTAATCTAGTTGCATTGTGCGTGTACCTTTGACCCTTAAAAATAAAAATTATGTCCATTTTGTAACATATTTATGAAGCAAATTGTATTACTAATATCAATATTATTATTTGCTGGCTCTCCTAAATAACAATGCTCATAATTATCATCATTTAAGTAAAATTATAATCATTTTCAAATATTTGTTAATCCTGGTTAATAATTATGTCACAGTACATAACACATTATGCCGCCATTTACATTTAGCCGTTTTACTCAACTCCGGCATCTGCTGCTGCCATCGAAGGATTCCCCTTCTTAGCAGAGGAGATGGGCACCTGTCTAACAACAGGGGTTAAGTCTTCCTCCTTGAGAAATAAAAAAGAATGCAAAAATTACTGATAACGTGAATCTATGAAACAATCTGAACAATACAGAAATTTAACAGATATACAGGGTGTTACAAAAAAGTACGGCCAAACTGTCAGGAAACATTCCTCACACACAAAGAAAGAAAATATGTTATGTGGACATGTGTCCGGAAACGCTTACTTTCCATATTAGAGCTCATTTTATTACTTCTCTTCAAATCACATTAATCATGGAATGGAAACACACAGCAACAGAACGTACCAGCGTGACTTCAAACACTTTGTTACAGGAAACGTTCAAAATGTCCTCCGTTAGCGAGGATACATGTATCCACCCTCCATCGCATGGAATCCCTGATGCAGCCCTGGAGAATGGCGTATTGTATCACAGCCGTCCACAATACGAGCACGAAGAGTCCCTTCATTTGGTACCGGGGTTGCGTAGACAAGAGCTTTCAAATGCCCCCATTAATGAAAGTCAAGAGGGTTGAGGTCAGGAGAGCGTGGAGGCCATGGAATTGGTCCGCCTCTACCAATCCATCGGTCACCGAATCTGTTGTTGAGAAGCGTACAAACACTTCGACTGAAATGTGCAGGAGCTCCATCGTGCATGAACCACATGTTGTGTCGTACTTGTAAAGGCACATGTTCTAGCAGCACAGGTAGAGTATCCCGTATGAAATCATGATAACGTGCTCCATTGAGCGTAGGTGGAAGAAACTAAAATGAGCTCTAACATGGAAAGTAAGTGTTTCCGGACACATGTCCACATAACATCTTTTCTTTATTTGTGTGTGAGGAATGTTTCCTGAAAGTTTGGCCATACCTTTTTGTAACACCCTGTATAAAGGCAAACCACAATAACCTCTACAGCAGGTACTTTTGATGCCAATCACATGTATAACAGTCATTAACGGTTAATGGACTCTAGATTAATGTCCTAGGAATTTTCACATAATTCATGGTTGCATTAATTATTATTGTTGTTGTTGTTGTTGTTATTTGATAGCACAGCATGTACTGCACTGTCACAATAAGCCACAGTGACATGCTATAATATGGCAGGCCACATACTTACATTTTTTTATGGTTACGTCTGATGAGATGTCACATGGATCTGGCTGATAATCAGCATCTGCAATGCTGTCATTGCATGAGGATTCACTCTCAAAACAGTCTGCCTTATTGTGGGCTCCACAATGCATGCTTTCATCCAAACAATTCATGCTGTTTCCTTTGCAACACACCCATCTTGCTGCAGCGTATGATGCTAAAGTAGAAAAATGTTGTGCTGTGTCATGGTGTAATACGTAACAACAGGGTGTGCACTGTGAAGGGTCTCCTTTAATAAATTTTGACAATATAATGAAATTGGATCTACACACCAAGCTACAGCAGAACACGCAAGCATTATAACCTTTTTTATGCACATGTTCTGCCGCTGCTTGGTGAGTAGATTTTTTATCTATCCAATTACATTATCTTTTGTAAGTTGTTTGATATTTTCAAAGAAGATTTTTTTTTAGAGACCAGATGAATGAGAAGATGTACTAGTAATCGTGAATTGTTGCATCCAAAGGATATGCTCCAATAATGATGGAAAAGAAAGTAATTTTATATTTTTTTTAATTAGAGAGACTTCTGCAAATGAAGAACATTTATTAAATATCCATCAGTATTAAATGATTGCATCAGGCCAATGTTCAGTGTTTGCTGTTGTCTGTTAGTTGTAACGATCTACCATGTAAGCTCACTTAAATTCACATATGTAAAATCTTTAACTGGAGTTTATCGGACTTTGTTTTATTAAGTGCAAGTTTATATTCCAATCAAGAAATAGTCAATGACAGAAAGTACGAAGCACTTAGCTCATTCAGTTACTGAACTATCTGACACCCTTGTGCTTAAAATGGCCAGAAAATTAAACACATATATTGAATGAAAAGCTAGAATGAAGTTTAAATGTGTCTAAGAAAGTTACACACTCCCCTGAAAGTAATAGCATTATTACTGAATGGATAATATAAGGTTTGCGGACCTTACATCTAGTTCAGACAACAGCCAGAAGAAGGATAGTGAATTGCTTAAAAAATCAAAATTAAGTGCATTTCCTTAAAATGTGTAACTGACTGTATCTTTGGTTTCTAATTAAAAATTAATCCATTACTAATACGGATGAAAAAAAGATAATATTGTCCTTTGTATATAACTACATATATGTGTACAGATAACACTAATGTTTGATAGAGACAGTGTTCTAATCAATTGGTATAGCTGCTCTCTCTTGGGTCCTCCCCCTTCCCCACTCCCTTCACCAGTGGTTTGCCAACCTCTAGGGGATATGAAAAGTGTACAAATCCCAATACTTCTCTTTGTGTGGCTTACCACTACCTAGCACTGAGCGCCTCGGTTAATATAGTAAATATAATTATTCTTGTTTGTTATTCAGTTGAATTTGTGTGTTTCATTTCTATTAATCTCAGATACTCTTCCTATCATCAAATTTAGGGAAATGGAGGTCACCAAGGATATCTGTATCTTTTCTTATGGTCACGTCCCTTAAAAAGAGTGTGTCTGAGGTTAACAAACAAAGTCGCTTTTAGTTAACATTATGTTTATTACTTCACACATACTAATGTAGGGTATGGTTAAGAAATGTATTTGGATCTTTATTAAAAATGTTATGGAAGTTATGTTGGTTTTATAACAGCCATTACTGTCTCATTTGATTGTAAGTAGCAATTTAGCCCTGACTGGTATAAAACCAAAATTACTGCCCTGCCATATTTTTAGGTCAGTATATCACCGACGAGCATTCTGTTTTTCAGTCTTTTAGTGGTTGTCAACATACAAATGTGTTACAGGTGAATCAGGATCAGGAAAGACTGAGGCTTCAAAAAAGGTTCTGGAATTTGTTGCTGAAACAACAGGGCATACACGTGAAGTGGACAGAGTAAAAGATAAATTGTTGCAGTCAAATCCAGTACTGGAGGCATTTGGAAATGCCAAAACTAACCGCAATGACAATTCTAGTCGATTTGGAAAATACATGGACATAGAATTTTTGGAGGTTTGCGTTTATTGTGTTTGTAATATTACACGTTACTTCTTCATAACAGTATTTTTCCTGAAAATATAATGTAGAGGTTGATTTACTGTTCATCCACATATTAACTTGTGTAACACTTAACATTCCTTTTCTGTGCTTGAATATTGTGGTGTATGATTTACAATTACTGCGTGAAGGAACAGAGTGGCTTTGACACTGGATTCATATTTAGAAAGAATGAAATTCTGCTTATTCGAAAATAGATTTTCTTTGGTTTCCATAAACCAGTTCATGTCATGATGGTGTATTTTGATGAATATGGCCATGATCAGTTTTGTTCCCCAGTTTTTTGTCCAGTCGAAGCTTGTGTTGTGTGTCTGACCACTTCTCCATTGACGAGGTATATCAGGTGTCTGGAAAGTAACTAGGTGTTGAAAAAAAAGGTGAATAAATTCTACATTTGCAACACTGATCTATTGAATGCATATGTTGATTGCTTATGTTGTTATATAAGTAAGTGGATGCATATTTTAAGATGTGCTGTATGCACCTGTGATGATGCGCGGGGTAGCCGAGCACGGTCCGCGCGGCTCCCCACACAGAGGTTCTAGCCCTCCCTCGGGCATGGGTGTGTGTGTGTATGTTGTCCTTAGCATAAGTTAATTTACGTTACATTAAGTAGTGTGTAAGCTTAGGGACTGATGACCTCAGCAGTTTGGTCCCATAAGACCTTACCACAAATTTCCAAAAAAAATTTTGCACCTGTGATGCCGACCAATCGTCTCGGACAGATTTGGAATCCAGAGTCCTTTGAAGGAAGTCATGAGGGATATTGCAGGTAATGTTCTGACTCTGTGCTTCCATTCTCCCAGTGTGTAAGATTTCTTCCGGAAAACCTCACATTTTGCCCGGCCCTAAGTCACCTAGTGTCAGGTCTGGGCTTCTTGCAAGCCACACATAAGGTCCACCACATCTTCTCAGTGGAGATTCTGGAAACTTTTTATCCAACCACATATATACAACATTTGCAGAATGAGGTGCTGCTTCATCTTGCACAAAAATAATACCTTCAGTGTTATACTATGCAGATACTGTGGGCCAAACATAATTTTTGAACATCTACAGGTAGCATTCTGCATTAATTGTTTTGAGAGAGATAAATGGCCCAATAACTCTTATGTCAGTCATTTTGCACTGTAAAATCACTTTTGGTCAGACTGCATTTCTCCACTGTAACACCAGGATCTTGCTCCACCCACAACTGACAGTCGTGTCTATTCATAAAACATCCCACTTAGAATACAGCCTCGTCACTCCAGAGGATGTTATTAAACAACTGAAGCCAATCTTCATGCCAACCCAACATCGAGTCTCCATACTCCATTCTGCTATCGCAGTCTTCCAGTGTCAGCTATTGCACGTGATGAGGTTTCTACATTTGATAATTCAGTTCTTTGTGCAAGACCTGATATGTAGCATACCTTGTGAGTCCACTCTCAGTGGTGCCTGGCATGTTGATTTCAAAGGGCTGCTTGTAAATATTTCCTGCACATATCTTCTGGTAAACCTTCCAGGATGTAAGGTCGTGGTCCATGAAACTCTTCAGCTCGTAACGTTTCGTCGAGAGCTGCGCTAGACATCTTCAGAGGGGTGTTTCTCCTCCGGTGAGTCTTGCCGACTGACGGGTCGGACGTCTGAGAGCGACTTATATATCGTAGAAAGTGGGCGTGAGCAGAATTACACGTGATATGCAGAGATGATCTTTGTCGGAGATAAAAGTTAACTATCGATCGTGATCTCGTCACGGATAAAACTGTCTAGCAATTCTGTAGTGCTACTGTCAAAATATCACTAAGCTTCATGGTCTCTTCTTTCCGATTAAAATTATCCCTATGTTTATATATTTCAATTGCTTCTCTACACTCTACAAAGCCGTTGGTAATAGTTCATCGTCGTAGATAAAATATTTGTTTCGGAAAACTTTACTTGATGATTTCCTGACTGAAAAGCGTGTTCTGCTACAGCCGATTTATCTGTTTTTCCTAATCGGCAAAGACTTCTGTGTTCTTTTAACCGTGTATTTACGCTTCTTTTTGTTGTTCCAATATAAACTTTGCCACATGTACACGGAATTTTATATATGCCATTGGCTGATAGAGGAGCGCGTTTATCTTTTACAGACCGGAGAACATGACAAATTTTCTTTGTTCGTCTAAAAACAGGTCTAATATCATGTTTACTTAAAATCTTTCCAATCTGATCCGTTTCTTTCTTTATAAAAGGGAGAGAGACTGTATTCTTCCATTGTTTTTCGGGCTTGTCCTTAGTCAGGAAATCATCAAGTGAAGTTTTCCGAAACAAAAATTTTATCTACGACGACGAACTATTACCCACGGCTTTGTAGAGAAGCAATTGAAATATATAAACATAGGGATAATTTTAATCGGAAAGAAGAGACCATGAAGCTTAGTGATATTTGGACAGTAGCACTACAGAATTGCTAGACAGTTTTATCCGTGACGAGATCACAATCGATAGTTAACTTTTATCTCTGACAAAGATCATCTCTGCATATCATGTGTAATTCTGCTCACGCCCACTTTCTACGATATATAAGTCGCTCTCAGACGTCCGACCCGTCAGTCGGCAAGACTCACCGGAGGAGAAACACCCCTCTGAAGATGTCCAGCACAGCTCTGGACGAAACGTTAGGAGCTGAAGAGTTTCATGGACCATGACCTTACATCCCGGTAGGTTTACCAGAAGATATGTCATCCGGTCATGAAAGCCTTCATACTATGATTTCCTGCACAGTCACAACTTATCAACAGATTGAGAAGTGGGTGACAACCGGTTTATCTTGCATCTTTCACTGAACTTGTGTTCATTAAAATTCTTTATTGTCTCTGGACGAATTGTGGCATTCACTCTATTCACAGTACACCACCAACTCTGCAACAGGTTGGGAGTGTTCCACATTTCATAATGTGCAGCAATCTGTGCTCACTGTTGAACAGTCATGTGATCAGCCATCCTTTCAACTGCCATGTGCAGCTCCTCTCACAATACCACCTGTACTGCAGAAAATGTAAAATCAAGCACTCATTGAGTGGGGAAAAAAGAAGTTGGGGAGGGTTCAAGGGAAGTGGAACATGTGCCAAGCAAGGAGCGCAGGTCTGACCTGGCAGCCAGATGTTTGTAGCTGTAGTGGTACCAGAATGGCAGTATGACCTTCGAGCCGACTGATGCATGCCTGTGCCATTACTGCAGAAATCCAAACTTTCTTGAATGACTTATATGTGCACACTATTTCCGATATGGTTCTATCAATATCAAAAGTTCTACCACCATTTTACAATACCTAGTTACTTTCCAGACACTGTGTACAACCTACTTCCTTTTCCTTTACAATTTATTTTGCATTTCCCTTTACAATTTATTTTGTGTACATGGGTTTTATCCAGAAAATGAATAAAAAATGTAGTTTAGTCACTGATTTATAAGAATTTTCATATTAGTAACTGCAATAATATTTTGTGTTTACAGCATCATATTACTATGATGTATGCTAATTACTGAAAAGTCACTGTACCTCAGTCATCATACTTTCGTGAATTGTGAAAGTCAGTGCCTTCATTCCAAGCTGCTACTTGCAGATACATGATTTTTTTCTCTTACGGTAAAATATTGAGTGCTTCTGTCCCTCCATATGATATTCTTTAAATACAATATTCACTGTCTGTTTTTAAAAAAAATGAGGAGGGATAATACATCTATTGAAGGATCTTTCAGATTTGCAGTTATTGAGACAGTAACATCTTGTGTGTGCTATCTTGGCTATATTATAATATTCTCTTGTTTTAATTTGCTTCCGGCACTCTCAGGGTTCACCTGTTGGTGGAAAAATCTTGAATTACTTACTGGAAAAATCACGAGTGGTTCATCAGTATCCAGGAGAAAGAAATTTCCATATCTTTTATCAGTTGTTGGCTGGAGCTGATGATGAAATGTTGTCAAAACTGATGTTAAAGAGAGATCTAGATAGTTATTTCTACTTTAGTCAAGGGGTAAGTAAGGCATAATTATTTTATGTAAGTAATGTGTGGTCTATTGCATGCATGAAGTTTTGGTACAAAATTTGTTTGCTGTGGGTGTAATAATAGTGATAGATGTAAAAAGATGGATATGAAGTAGTTAATAAAATGAGGTTTGTAATTGAGTTTGTGCTTTCTTCTTTTTCTCCCCTGCCCTTCCCAAGTGGATGCTGAGTGCATTAACTTGGGGGGGAGGGGAGGCGGGGGGGGGGGGACTATTGAAGTTGAAGTTGCATAGTCCTGATTATGTGAAAGAATTATGAAGTGATAACTACAATTGTATTATAGAATATTCTGCAACATCCTGGTCCCTCACTCATAATCCCTAGATGAGATTTTATCTTCTTCTTTCTTTGGGGTTACTTCTATTACTGCAAAATGTTATTTGTCAAAAGTGAACAAGATGGATTAACCCAACTTGAAGACAAGCTGAAGTGACTGCTTTGAGTGTACAGTTATGATATCTATTTTATTTTTTTGTTCACTTAACTCCAAAAGAAATACTTGTATCTAATCTTGGTGACACCGTTTTTTTCTGCAGCAAAAAGGTGCAGTAGATGAAATAGATGACAGAGCACAATTTCAGACAGTAAAATCTGCATTGTCGACAATAGAACTAACAGATAAAGAACAGGATGATATATTTGCAATTGTTGCCAGTGTTCTCCACATGGGCAATGTCGGCATGACAGAAGTGGAGGGCAGAGCTGTGGTTTCAAAACTGGAAAGTGTTGAAGCCATTGCACAGGTATTTTCTTTTAAAATGTGGTGACTTACATTGACACAAATGTTTATAGAGTAAACAAATCCTGACATTAATTACAATATGTGTTGTAACTATCCATTAAAAACTATAAACTAATTTTGGTTGCTTATTTCTAGTTACTGGGGTGTGAAGCAGAAAAGTTAACGAATGCATTTACCAACAGAACAATTGAGGCACGTGGTGATGTTGTAACAACACCTCTCAACAGGGAAACAGCTCTTTATGCTCGTGATGCCTTAGCGAAGGCTGTGTATGATCGCCTTTTCACATGGCTTGTCACAAGGCTTAATGTCTCGTTGAAACCTGACAGCGAGAAAACAACAAAAGCCATGGGAATTCTGGATATTTATGGGTTTGAAATATTCGAGACTAACAGGTATACAATACTTTTATATACTGTTATTAAAGGGAAGAAAGCAAAAGTAAAGTGTGAATACTTAATGGTACAAATTTCTTGGGCAACAAACCTGTAATTTGCTTGGTTAATGAAACCAGGAAGTATTGTAATTCCACCCACAAATAAGAAGAGACACAAAGTACAAGTATGAGAGGAGGTTAATTCTGCTCCAGGGTTATATGAAGTGTCTCAAGGCAGTGGTGTGTGCACACCACCTGTCGGCCGGCCCCGCAGGCAAGTTGAATCTGAATAACTCACTTCTACACCTTGTGAAATGTTATGGTAGGGTCTCGAGGAAGTGTACAAATCTTACAGTGCTGTTGAAATCTTGTTGTTCACTTAGAAGGACAATACACTATTAATGCTTCACTGTATCTACACTATGTTATTGTTGATGACAATGTTGACTATTTTTGTCAGAACCACAGTATCAAATTCTGAACATCACAAGATATTTCACCCCTACCCTCTTGTGCGAAAGCACTTCAAGTTTTTAATATCTTCCTATATAAAGTCCGTAATCACCCATCAGTTTAGAAACAGCTTCCTTTCATCGATTTGGAAATTATTTGATCTATGTAAATATTTATTTTATTTTTAAATAAATTCTCTTAATTTTGGTCATGCTATCTGTCCTGTAAACTTCTGGAAAAGGAATTTTGATTTGCAACATAAAACTAGTTTGAGGTATAGATGAAACTGAAAATATCATTAATGAAATGGTAACATGATAGAGAGATGTAAAACTCTGAGAACACAGAAATGAATGTTGTACACAAAGTATACCAACAAGGTGAATCCTGCAGTTATCATTTACACCTGTGAGCAACTAATATCAACACTCCTGCACTTAATGTGAGGTAGTTGGCAACATATTTCTTTGCCCATTGTCATGATGTACTATAATGCTAAGAAATGCAAACTGTAATGATTAGAAATGAGTTCATCTACAGCTATTAGCTGCATTGATTTTCATATTTGGGTACGTGATCCTCTGCAACAGAAGAATACACACAATACAGAGGATACAGTACTATCCTGATAATCAGTGAGGTGGCTTTTGAATGTCATAAGAATCGCTCTCTGTAATGTTTATCATTTGAATCTGTAGAAAAATCATTTTATTTAAGTGTGTTGTACCTAATTGGTTTTTATTAGAAAACACAGCTCTGGTAATCCTTTTGCTTTGTCCCTATTAAAAATGTAAAAATAAGCAGTAGCAGATCAATAGTGATAGCATGTAGATGTACTTACATGTTAGGAAAGTGCACTTGCTTTTGGGCGGCCAAGCAATATGAATATATGAAGTTAATTCTGGAAGTAGTGATTTATTGCGCATTCCTGCTGCACTGATTGAGACCTAGCTTCTGTCAGTATTGTGTGAATGCTACTCTAAACAAGTTGTTGTTGTCATGGAGTTTGAGGTTATTTAAAATCAGCTGTGAGGTACAAAGCCTCACCTATTTTCAGGTCAGAGGTATTATTCAATTTTTGGATGTTCAGAAAATGAAACTTGCAGAAATTTGGTATCAATCAAAGGCAGTGCATGATGATACAGTAAAGAATGAAAGATATGTGAGAAAGTGGTGTGAAATACTCAACAATGGACAAACAAAAGTTCATGATGAAACTCAGTCCAGGTGATTTGAAGATGCAATTGTAGAATGCCAGACAGATGTGTTATCCTTCAGTATGATGTAGGTACCTCACTTACCCAAGAGACAAAGTGTCAGTTATATACAGTATGATATATGCCATCAGGCCACCCCACCTCCCCCTCCCCCACTCTCGTGTGTTCAAGTGCGCGTGAACTAACTCTGTCAACACAAAAACTTGTGTTGACATTCACTTTAGGATTGTGAGACTCTTTTCTTTCATGCCAAAAGGTATTCTGATTAAGTTCGGTCAGTACTGTGACACCCTAAGGATGTCACATGAAAGGAATCCAAAATCATGGGTTGTTGTTGTTGTTGTTGTTGTTGTGGTGGTCATCAGTCCTGAGACTGGTTTGATGCATCTCTCCATGCTACTCTATCCTGTGCAGGCTTCTTCATCTCCCAGTACCTACTGCAACCTACATCCTTCTGAATCTGTTTAGTGTATTCATCTCTTGGTCTCTCTCTACGATTTATACCCTCCACGCTGCCCTCCAGTACTAAATTGGTGATCCCTTGATGCCTCAGAACATGTCCTACCAACCGATCCCGTCTTCTAGTCAAGTTGTGCCACAAACTTCTCTTCTCCCCAATCCTATTCAATACCTCCTCATTAGTTATACAATCTACCCATCTAATCTTCAGCATTCTTCTGTAGCACCACATTTCGAAAGCTTCTATTCTCTTCTTGTCCAAACTAGTTATTGTCCATGTTTCACTTCCATACATGGCTACGCTCCACACATATACTTTCAGAAACGACTTCCTGACACTTAAATCTGTACTCGATGTTAACAAATTTCTCTTCTTCGGAAACAATTTCCTTGCCATAGCCAGTCTACATTTGATATCCTCTCTACTTCGTCCATCATCATTTATTTTGCTCCCCAAATAGCAAAACTCCTTTACTACTTTAAGTGTCTCATTTCCTAATCTAATTCCCTCAGCATCACCCGACTTAATTCGACTACATTCCATTATCCTTGTTTTGCTTTTGTTGATGTTCACCTTATACCCTCCTTTCATGACACTGTCCATTCCATTCAACTGCTCTTCCAAGTCCTTTGCTGTCTCTTACAGAATTACAATGTCATCGGCGAACCTCAAAGTTTTTATTTCTTCTCCCTGGATTTTAATACCTACTCCGAATTTTTCTTTTGTTTCCTTCACTGCTTGCTCAATATACAGATTGAATAACATCGGGGATAGGCTACAACCCTGTCTCACTCCCTTCCCAACCACTGCTTCCCTTTCATGCCCCTCGACTCCTATAACTGCCATCTGGTTTCTGTACAAATTGTAAATAGCCTTTCGCTCCCTGTATTTTACCCCTGCCACCTTCAGAATTTGAAAGAGAGTATTCCAGTCAACATTATTAAAAGCTTTCTCTAAGTCTACAAATGCTAGCAACGTAGGTTTGCCTTTCCTTAATCTAGCTTCTAAGGTAAGTCGTAGGGCCAGTATTGCCTCATGTGTTCCAATATTTCTACGGAATCCAAACTGATCTTCCCCAAGGTCGGCTTCTACCGGTTCTTCCATTCGTCTGTAAAGAATTCACATTAGTATTTTGCAGCTGTGACTTATTAAACTTATAGTTCAGTAATTTTCACATCTGTCAGCACCTGCTTTCTTTGGGATTGGAATTATTATATTCTTCTTGAAGTCTGAGGGTATTTCGCCTGTCTCATACATCTTGCTCACCACATGTTAGAGTTTTGTCAGGACTGGCTCTCCCAAGGCCGTCAGTAGTTCTAATGGAATGTTGTCTACTCCCAGGGCCTTGTTTCATACATGGGTATGGAATGTCATTTTGCAGTGTTGTGCTAATTCATAACAGTGCTCACTCTCACAGTCCTGCTGCTTGTTGGTTGGATCAGTTAGGGTGGGAAATTTTTGATTGTTCCAATTATTTGTAGTGTTTTTCACCTTTCATTGTATAACTGGTCAAAATCAACATGACATGGTATTTCTGAAGCTTATGGATGGATGACCAGTGAATATGAAATAAAATTAAAGTGTCCCCAATTTTGTATACTTTTATGTTAACAAAATACGTCTCTTTAATTTATTGAAGCTAAGTACTAATTACTTCCTGGGTTATTCTTGTTGTCACTTCACATAATTTTATTTGAACAGGATAAACTTTCAAATGCTACAATACAAGATGCCATGGTGGAGGAAAAGGTGGCAACATGAGTAGAGAACTTAATAATGACGCCTGTCTACTGTCTATTCATAGCATTTTTACTTCATCAATGTACATTTTTAAATCAGAGCTTCATCATCTGGGCTTCATTTGTTATATAATGATGTTCACTGCAATATCAACACATTAAAAATATGTATTGGTAATGCATTATTAATTACAATTTGCAAAATTGTAGTGGAATTTATACAGAATTTTAGAAGACTATATATAGATTTTTGTTGAAACATATAGTATACCTGCAAATTTTTTTGATTTCTTTTGTATACAATATTGTGGAGAAATAACTTCCTTCTGTTCAACATACACAGTTTTGAAAGACAGCACTGTAAGTATCAGAGAAAATGACAGATTGTATGGGTATTGCAGTACAGCAAAGGTAATGAATAAATTATGTGTTACACAACACAGTTTAATCTCTAATCGAATCAGTTCCACAGAAAAAATATTATCTGCTCTTGACATCAGTTGAAATTAAACATGAACACTACTATTGCAGGTTACAAAATGTAACAAGTTATTTAACAGTCGTATGACTTGCATACAGGCTAAGATATTTATAGCTTTTGGAGGGACACAATATGCAGAAATCTTTTCTACAGTATACAGTAGGTGATTTTTAGTATGGCAAATTTATTAATAGTGACCTCATAAGTACAATCAGATTAGATTCTGTATGTTGTTAGGACCCCACTAAACTTCATAAAATGCTTCTTAATATCCAGTGTTTCTAAAACATCTTATCCAATGCTTATAGGTTTAATGTGTATAATGTTTAGGTCTGTTTCTGTGATGTCAATTATGTGACCTGTTTTCAGGAGATTAGCAATTGCTGATTTATTATTTTGTCTGAGACTGAGATGGAAAGCCAGTACAGTTTTCTATTAATCTTGTGAAGAAATTCCTCCATGTTCGTCCCACATACAGTGAGTCAGTTGATCATAGTTTTGACAAGTAATTTTGTAGACAGCAAACTTATCAGGTAGATTTAGTTTGTGAATTAGTCTTTAGGCCAGTTTGTTCTTTGTGCATATATTTTAACTATGCACTGCTTCAGAATATTTGGCATTTTGTAGAAAAGTTTTCCAAGAAATTCAAAGCTCTGGAACTTCATCTTTCACAGCACTGTGTTTTATGTATGGATCTATATCATGAATACACACTATGGCCACCGTGAAAATAGGCAAAGAAAAGGTTCACTACAGCCAGTTTACAGTTTCTTGTCACAACTGGGTGGAGATCTGTTCAAATCGTCAGTTTTGCAGCCATTCCTTGTTCCTACAAATGTGATGAGTGTGTGCATTAGAAGCAAAAGTGAAATTTATGCTAATATACTTGAAAAATTAAAAAGTACATGTTATTTGAACATGGCATTAAATTTCAGTTCTTTGTTTGTAGTTTTGAACAATTCTGTATCAACTTCTGCAATGAGAAGTTGCAGCAGCTGTTTATTGAGCTAACTCTCAAATCTGAGCAGGAAGAGTACCTGAAAGAAGGCATTGAATGGGAACCTGTGGAATATTTCAACAATAAAGTTATTTGTGATCTCATTGAAGAAAAACATAAAGGTAATTACAGAAGTTTCACTATTATTGTTATGTAAATTTTAACTTGTGAATTTATTTATGAAATAAGTTTCGTGTATCTGATGCAGGTATAATGTTAACTCCTGCACTTGATATTTTAAGTAGTCAATGTACATTTCCATATATAAATACTCTGCAAACCACTGTGATGTGCATAGCTTAGGGCACTTCCCGTTCTACATATTTTTGGGGCGTCCATTCACTTATGGAGCATGGGAAGAATGTTTGAATGCCTCTGTACACACTGTAATCAATCTAATCTTATCCACAAGATCCCTACGTGAGTGATACACAAGTAGTTATAGCAATTTTTTAGTGATAGGTTGTGTCGACCTTCAGGTGTCTGCCATTTCAGTTTCAATAGCATCTCTGAGACAGTCTCCTATCTGTGTATACCTTCAGTGTCCTGTGTTAATCCTGTCTGGTAGGAGTCCCACGCATTTTAGCAATATTCTAGGATTGGATTGCATGAATGGCTCGTATGCAGTCTTCTTTGTAGACCAATTGCATTTCCTTAGTATTCTACCAATAACCCGAAGTCTTCCAACTGCTTTACTATGTCAGAGCCTATGTGATCTTTCTGTTTGATACCCCCTAAAAATTGTTACACCCAAGTAGTAGTACAAGTTGGTCTTCATCATAAAGCAATTACACCTGAATTTTAACATGTTAAATTCGATAACATCTGTGGCTATGAAGGTAGCACCCTTGCCTGATACGGATTATGCACAGTTATTATTCTGCTTCTCAGGTATTGATTTTTTTCATTGTTGTTTGCTAGATTGAATGTCATTTCTTGTTGCCTCTGCAATAAATTCTAATTAATTTTGTTTTAACATTTTGAAATGTGATATTACAACTTCTTCCAATAATATTTCCTAGACAAAAGCTCTTGTGAAACAGAGCTTATTTTTTTTCAGTATAAAATTAAAGAAACAGTGTATAGCCTTGTTAAACAATTTGGCCTGTCAACTATATTAGAAATTTCAATGAGATTACCTTTTTGCCAAGGCACTGAATAGTGTTTATGTGTGATTATTCAAATAAGCATCATTATCTTAATATGGGCATTTCCTCTTTCCATTGTCCACAGTTTGCAGTTTACAGGTTCCTTTGACACCCCACAATCCTGGTTTTTCTATTAGGGATTTATTATTGACAATGTTTTGTTCCATTAATCTGCTTAGTCCTGCATCTTCAGTAACTTTCTTGCAACGACTATATTTAAGTTTGATCTCTCAAACTTCTCAGAATTCTTTGTGCAAAATCTCTGTATGACCATAACTACATGTTAATGTTTTCCGAGTTTTCTGTTATATGTGCCACCGAACAAAGAAAACAGTGTAGGCATTATAAGCATCCATTCCATTGCACATTAAGAAAGCAATTTCTATCCCCCATCTCTTCATGAGGAGCTGTGGATGTGTGTATTGTGCAGAAGTGCCTACACTGTCTTCACAAGATTCATTCTCTGCATTGGGGAAGTAAATTATTTCTTAGTAGTGACAAGAACTAAATTCTTAGTCTTTGGTAGTCAATCCAATTACTTTATCTACTATAGATTACATATCTTGAACGTATGTATATCATTGTTGGGTTTGTATGAGTAACAACTAGTATTACTTTTTGAGTAGGAATTATTGCTCTGATGGATGAAGAGTGTCTACGCCCTGGTGAACCAACAGATATGAGTTTTCTGAACAAAATGAATGAAAACCTCTCTGACCATCCACACTACATCAGTCACAAAAAGGCAGACATAAAAACACAGAAAATTATGGGGAGAGATGTAAGTAGTGCCTTTAAAAAAATTAGATCAAAAAGCTCAATGATTTCATAAACCTGCTTTGTTGAGTGACACCATTCGGGTGTATAATCTTCCTTTTTTTTCCAATTTATTTACAGGAATTTCAGCTGGTGCACTATGCTGGTACTGTAACATACAACATCAGAGGGTTTTTGGATAAAAATAATGATCTCCTTTTCAGAGATCTGCGTGAAGTGATGTCAGTGACAACAAATTCGATAACAAAGGTGAAATAATTGATCGTAACCTATTTAGAACTGACACCTGAAAATATATATAAATGTTAAGGTTACTTAAATTTCATGTGTGTCAGTAAATTATTGGATTTTTAGTACCGTAACTAGTGCAGCTGAAAAATATGCCTCGGTTTTTATTCACATTTCAGTGTATAATAAGTAGATTGAAATGACAATAGTGTGTCACCATACCATGGGCAACTATTGATCAACTCTTATAATAAAAGAGTGATCAAGGTAGCAATTCATCTGTAAAACCTGCAATTCTCAGGGAACTACAGGAATTTTGTAATATCTGTGTGTTTTTAACCTAACACAAGAAATTAATTTTATCGAGCTTCATAAATCACATATTTTAAAATACTATTTCAAAATGTGTTAATTATTTGAATATTAGTACATACGAAATAATTGATGTTGAAAACTGCCATTAAACTACAACCGATAGAAAAGAAAAGTTGTTCCTTGCTCACTGTTAATTTCTCAGGAGTTTATGACATCATCTTCCTTCCCATACCTGGAACTGTCACTTTTTTTCCTCCCTTCTCTCTCTCTCCCAAGTCTGAGTGGCCATCCTGGTGAGAAACTTGACAAGGCATATGTAGAAAATTTAGGAAAATCTGTCTTACGGTAGTTTTGGCAATGAGACTCTAAAACACACTGAGTGTAACTACAAATTACATGTTGGGCTAAAATATCCCCCCCAAATCTATCTCCCCTCTCCTTTTTCTTTCTGTTTTTCTTATCCATTCCATCAAAATAGTAATTCAGTTGCTAGATCTGAAATAGTTTTACATTATTAACATTACTTCTTGAGAAAATTTAAGTCTTTGATTTTCTTGTTGCTGAAATTTGCGCAATATTTTGTAGGCTGTATTCCCCGTCAGTGACGTTACAAGCAAAAAGAGACCTGAAACTGCAGGAACACAGTTCAAGAATAGTGTCAACAGGCTAATGGAAATCTTGGGTGACAAAGAACCATCATATATCCGCTGCATAAAACCAAATGATGATAAGAGATCAGGTTAGTACTTCTGTGATAGTTTTTTTTAAAAACTTTATTACTTCATATTCTTATAGATATTCATATCTGAAAACTCTGTGCTTAGCATAATGTTGTGGGTGTACTACCTTAATGCTGCTCTTAATTCTGCCCAAATATCCACAATAGCAGGAAAATGTTTCCCAGCTACAGTTCCGTAATAATGGTCATTGCACACTATGATTATTAAGTAAACACTTGCTGTGACAGGGCACACTATAACAAAGATGTGAAGACATAATGAGAAATAACAAATAACATTTATTAAGAGTATTTTACAAAACGGTACCACTCCTTGTTGCATGGCACTTCAATGTCCTAAATTTAATACAATAAGATGTAACTAACGTTGCTATATCTTTGTACTCTATACATTGTGTCACTAATAGTAATGTTTGCAGACATTCTGTTAATGGTTGTAGTTCTCCATAAATAGTGACTGCTACACCAGAAGGTAGTCTTCCAAGTACTCTATAGAGCTAACTGCAGGCACTGAAGTGAATTGTCAGGTTGCTTGTGCAGAATTGCATGTGTGTCCGCAATGGCTAGTGTTTTGAGCCTGTCAGTGGAAGAATATCCATGTCCACCCTTACAAGGTGAAGCGAAGTAGTCAATAATGAGATTTTCACTCTGCAGCGAAGTGTGCACTGATATGAAACTTCCTGGCAGATTAAAACTGTGTGCCAGTAGAGCACTTGCCCACAAAAGGCAAAGGCTCCGAGTTCGAGTCTCGGTCCGGCACACAGTTTTAATCTGCCAGGAAGTTTCGAAGTAGTCCATGTTTGACAGTGTTTTCTGATAACTGTCCATACTATTGGCGGGTTTATATGATGTGCCTAAGGATGTGGCACAGAAGCAGAAAGAGGTCTGTTTTTGTGCAAGCCATCTGAAGGCCAATGTCCAGAGCTGACACATGCCACCAGGCAAGCATCCATGTGGTGGCAGCTTCTTGCAGTATTTTTCAACATATTCTGACTAACAAAAATAGCAAATATTTACTGGCGTAAAGTCTTTCTGTAAAAATTTAACGTTACACGTATTCTAAACTTGTGCCCTTTATTGATTGTCTACATTTTGATAATACAGGCAGAAAACAATAAAAATAAATTGTTGTTAATTTTTTCTTCACTGCCTTTTTTGTTTGGGTAGCCTGTCATCTGTGGTATTCCTGTATTAAATAATCATCATCCTAACAGTACATCTGTGAAACTAGCATCCTCATTATCACAAATATTTGACTGTGTCTTATGAATATATTGTGGTTTCTGAGGTTTTGATTACACAGGGACTTGAGAATGCAACTGTTTTTTTTCTGAATAAATAACAGATTTTGCTTCTACACTGACATGAGAATGCTACAGTGTCTTTTACTGTCAAATACATCATCTGCCCATCACCACCTCACTGGTTGTGTAGAAATAGCAGCTGACACACTTCCTGTCTTTCCCATAATACCGCATAATTCAGGCAAACTGCAGTTTAAACATGGCAGATGTTCATAAGAAGCCAAAGTACGCAGTGTAGATTCCCATAGCTGGCAGCACAACAAAATTAGCTGCCTGCTCAACACACCCTGCCCCGTACTCATCATCATTGTTCTCATTTCTCTGCAAAGCTGATGTCACTGTTCCCCCTCCAACACTTGGATAGCAGTGTACTTGAGCAACCATGGAACAAGCATGGCAATATATGGTGGAGGTCATACGTAACATCAACAACAACGAATACTTTAATCAAAGATTGCAGTCATGGTTCAGTCCAATTCTTGAACTTCGGCTCGTCCCGAGATTGAGTGACGTCCCTTGATCTAGTGACATCTGTTAGTACTATCTCCATAACAAGTCTTTCCGGTGTAATTTATTCTTGCAGTAACAGTTGCAATCAGTTTAATCTGATTTATTTCATTTGTTAGACATTTACTTCTGGATTAATTTTCTTTCTCATTTCAACTGAATATCACCATCTTCTTCTAAAGCTAGAAATGTTTTTCCATGGTGGTCTAGGACATGAATAGCAACCAAATTTCTCATTTGCAACCCACTTGTTAAATCACTGTTTCTAATAACCAAATAAAATATTGACTTGGGTTCAGAATCAAGTAATGGTTTTTGAAGGACAAGATTTTTGCCTTTGAATCCTATATTTACTTAAAAAGCAGCATAAGTGTATGTATATGGTATCCATGAATATATGAGAACTTTTATTGCAAATCTATTCAAATGCAACAAAAGTTTGTAAGCCTATAGAATTTAATACTATTTCTTTCTGTGGCTCACAAATTTTGCAATTTTTAAGTCAGATCATTAGATTGTTATAGTAGCTAGTCCATAGTTTCTCAACTATCCCTCGCACTAGTGCCATGAGTCAAGTGTCACATGATTGTTTAAACAAGATCGATATTGTGTTGATCACAGGAAAGAGAGGGGGGGGGGGGGGAGTAATTAGTGTTTGAAAATATAATATGGGGAAAAAATCTACTCATGAAGCAGTGGCAGGAGCAAATAAATATAAATGATAGGGAAATGTGCAAGCTTTTGGTGCAAGTGGCTCCTTCTTCTGGCAGAATGGCTGAAGAGAGAGTAATGGGGATACAGAAAAAGGATTGGTGAGGTTTAGGAATTGGGGAGAGTTATGGAAAAGTCACCCAGAAACCAGGGTGAGGGAAAACTTACTGAATGAGATGAGAAGGAAAGACTGATCATTGGTGCCGGCACTGAATGAGATTTGAAAACATGAGAATGTAAAGGTGGATGACAGAGATTACTGAACAAACATAGTGCAAGGGTCAACAAGATGGAAAGCTAAGTGCATTATACATGATAGCTAGCTGAGGGGGCAAAAAAAAGTAAACATGTCAGAAAGTAAAAAGAAAAGGGAGCACAGATGAGTAATAGACATTGAAAGGAAATGCTGATACTACCAAAATTGATGTCAATATATTCCAGGTGTCTGGTGAGAGTGTAGCACTAGTTGTAATGCCAGTTCCCACCTGCAAAATTCTGCTAAGTTGTTTTTTGTAGGGAACAGCAGTACCATGATTAAATGTGATGGCTTGGAAAATCTGCTTTTGATCTAAGCTGGTGGAGTAATTATATGTGTACAGTGAAGACTGGGGTGAGAGTCAGCATCTGAACAAATATGTTTGCCTTGAATGCCAAGGCTGCAAGGGAGCTAATCTTTGACATGGAAAGGATGGCAACCCATTAAAATGTAAGAGGTGTTTGTTTCATTGGCAACCCATTAAAATGTAAGAGGTGTTTGTTTCATTGGTTTAATGTGAACAGAAGTGTGCAGCTGACCCTCAGTAAGGATGAAGTCAACATCAAAGGAAGTGGTGTGAGATTTGGAATAAGGCCATGTGAATTTAATTGGGAAAATGTATTTAGTGATTTCAGTAATTTCAACGGGTCAACCTTATCATGAGTCCATATGGCAAAGGTATGACGAATGTATCTAACCCATACCTGGTGCTGAAGGGTTATTGATCCCAGGAAAGCCCTTTCCAAGACACCCACAAAAAGGTTGGCATAGGAAGGAACCATCCTGGTTCCCACAGCTGTACCCTGACCTGTTTGTACGTCTGCCCCTCAAAGGTAACATAGTTGTTTGTAAGTATAAGATTGACTAAGGCGAGCAGGAAGGACTTCATAGGTTTGCAATCAGGTGCAACAGGCAGACCATGTACAGGCCAGGTGTGTGTGTGGTGGGAGTGGGACAGGCACAAATTTCAGATGACCTGGGATGGTGATCTTTGTATTATAGGTTGCAGGTGTTGATCTACCAAGGCAGAGATATGTTCAGTAAGAGCTTTGAAGCCAGCAGCTTTGGGACAGTCAGCTGATTGGGTTTGTGAAAGGCAGGAGAGCAAGGTTTGGGTGGGTAAGAAGTTGTATGGACTGAGGAGTTAGTTATTGTGAGGGACCTGACGTGTTAAGGAAGGACTTTAGTTTACCACAGGAATGGATCTTGATGGCAGATGGTGCAAATAGAAGTGTCAGAAAGGTGACATAGACCCTCACTAACCCACTCATGTTGGATAAGTATCACGATGTGCATTCTGTTTTAGTCAAATCTAGAAAATATTAGTTGCTTCTGTGATGTTAGGTAGCATTCTCTGAATATAAATAATCAATTAAGACAATTTGCTAATTGTTGAAATTTCATCAAGCACTAATAAAATTTTGCTGTGTGATTCAATTACATTTTTGATGACTGGCTTTCATTTCTGCAGCTATATAATTTAATATGTTGACACATGCAACCTTGAAATGAAGAATATGACCCATGTTCACTCTGTTTAATTTCTGAACATCAATTTCCAACTCAAAATCGTTTAACAGTTGATTCCTTTTGACAACTTTGTTTGCAGTTGTAAAAACATTAACTGTTAGTGACTTGTCATTCTCTAGTGCTTTAACACAGACAGATTCGAAAGATTTTTTACTTGTTGCAGATAATATTGTCAAAACAGTTTTACGGGCTGAACTTTCTTGTGTTTAAAGATTTTCTATCATAGGTATTGTCTACTCTATTTTGGTTTCTCCAAAGCATCAAACTGAAAATTCAGACCACTGTTGTGAAATACTTATTCCTTGTTTACTTCTTTGTGGCCCCAATGTAGCAACTGTCTTCCAACATTTGTGCTCCAATTTCTTGTTTTCTATTACTAACCATTCACTAATCTTCTAGAAATCATCTTTCTATTACACTGTCCAACTGTCAGAAAGATCACAATCAACATTATTTAGAGAAGTAGGTCCACACATGAATGTCACATTTTCAGCACACGTGATTTTGTTTCCACTCTTTTCCACTTTCATCGCCTCTGCGAGTTGCATCATCTCACTCAAACAACTTAATCTTTTTATTCACTGGGGATGAGAAATACTTCATAGTCTCAAAATTCATTTCAACTCTGAAACACTATAGAATTCCACACCTCACCAAAACATCTTCAACAATGAATAGAGAAAACCTCAGTTCACATGTAAACAAATTCCCCAATCACACTGTAGTCACTGGCGGAGACTTTAATAATCCAACAATTAACTGGGAGAATTACAGTTTTGTTAGTGATTGGCATGATATGATATCCTGTGGAACATTACTAAATGCCTTCTCTGAAAACTAACTAGAACAGATAATTAGAAACTGCACTTGCGATTAAAATATATTGGATCCAACAGCAACAAATAGACCTGACCAGTTTGATGATGTCCACATTAAAAGTGGTATCAGTGACAATGGTGTAGTTGTCCCAACAATGAAACCACAGTACAAAGGACAACTAAAACAAACAGGAAGATATATATGTTCAGTAAACTAGACACAAAATCACTAATGTCATACCTCAATGAGGAATTTGAAACTTTCAGCTGAGAGCAGGAGCATGCAGAGGAATTACAGCTCAAGTTTAAAAGAATAGTTGACCATGCACTGGATAGATATGTACCCATTAGAACAGTTCCTGCAACCTTGAAATGATGACTAGAATAAGGGATTATTTGGTAGGACATATTCTGAGGCATCAAGGGATCACCAATTTAGTATTGGAGGGTAAAAATCATAGAGGGAGACCAAGAGATGAATACACTTAACAGATTCAGTGGGATGTAGGTTGCAGTAGGTACTGGGAGATGAAGGAGCTTGCACAGGATAGAGTAACATGGAGAGCTGCATCAAACCAGTCTCTGGACTGAAGACGACAACAACAACAACAACAACAACAGAACAGTTCATAAGGGTAGGAACCTCCATGGTATATGGTCACTGTAAAAAAACAGAGATTACTGCATAAGAGGTGTAAAACGAAGTGTGGGTCTACAGGGTTACAGATAGAGAGATACTTAATTAGATGTGTTTGGCTGTCAAGAGAGCAACGCGTAATGCCTTCAATGACTACTGTAGCAGAATATTGTCAAATACTATTTCACAAAACCCAAAGAAATTATGGTTGTATGTAAAGGCTGTTAGTGACACTGAAGTTAGTATCCCACACCGAGCGAATGAGACAAGTTCTAAATTCACCATAGCACAGAAAAAGCTGAAATGCTTAACTCCATTTCAAATGTTCCTTTATGAAGGAAAATCCAGAAGAATTGCCCCAATTTAATCCTCATACTACTAAAAAGGTGAATAAAATAAGTATTAGTATCAGTGGTGTTGAGAAACAGCTGAAATAGTTACAACTGAGCAAAGCTACAAGGTGTGATGGAATCTCTGTCGGATTTGAAACATCCCCTTTGAACAATTTATATAGGACTGTGCTTAACCTGACACACAATACTTTGTTAGCGCAACGCAATCTGACTTTCAAAATTCCCTACAAAAGAATGGCCCTGACTAACATTAAACTATACCTTTCACAAATCACTTACCTCACAAAAATCTTCGCTGCTCAAGCTACTGCAATACAGCAAGCGCCACTACTGCCAGCTAAATAAAAGATTCAAACTACTAAAGGCACTAACTACTGATAGGGATAGTTAGCAAATGAAAGATATTAATAGAGAACAAACAATGTATTTACCTTAATATCATCACAAGTCATAATATATATATATATCAGTTCAAGACAAATTACAAACCTCCGCCATCTCTCTCCCCACATCCACCACTGCTGGCGGCTCACCTCCAACTGCGCAACGCTACGCGCTGTTCACAGCCAGCTGCCTAACACTACAATGGCAGACAACAATGCAAACTAGCCACAGACTGCACACAGCACAGCCAGTGATTTTCATATTGAGCGCTACGTAACGTTGCCAGTAAGAAAACATAAACAGCCTACTTACATAGAGAAAACATAAACAGCCTGAGAAAACATAAACAGCCTACTTACAGATTCTGTACTGAATTTGCACCTGAATTAGCCCCGGTTCTAACTATAGTCTATCAAAGATCCTTCAAACAAAAAACTGTGCCCTATTCATGGAAAAATGCAGAGGTCATGCCCATCTACAAAAAGAGTAGTAGAAGTGATCCACAAAACTACCGCCTAATATACTTCAGAGAGATTTCTTGTGAATCTTACAAAATATTCTGAGCTCAGTTACAATGGTGTACCAGGAACAGAATGACCACCTCAAACAAGCATGGTTTCTGAAAAAATTGATCATGTGGAACCTAACTCGCACTTTTCTCATATAACATTCTGGAAGCTTTGTATCAAGGCAGACAGGTAGATGCAATACTTCTTGGTTTCCAAAAGTCATTTGACTCAGCACCACACCTATGCTTATTGTCAAAAGTACAATCATATGGGATATCAAGTGAAATTTGTAACTGAATTGAGGACTTTTTAGTAGAAACATTGCAGTACCCCAATCCTGCGACACCTCACTTTAGTAAAAATTAACCCTTATGCAGAGATGGCAGTAGACTATCATTACTTTCTTTTGCTAATGATGTCATTGATGTTTGATTTTTCTGTTTTTTAATCTAAATAAAATGTTGCTTTTTTTCCTCAGAGAATTCGAAAAGTTTAAGAGGATGCATCCCTGACCATACCACCAAAAGCTCAGCTATATTTACAAACTATGGGGACAAGTTACATACACCAAAACAAGAGAAACCATTCATATAAACATATATGTGAAAATCCTTCTTTTTTTGAGTCATTAATGAAATGTTGCAATTTAGATGTTTGGAGCTCATCAACATACAAACTCATAATAAATGCTGAACATGCCCTCCTTTTGCTTCTAAACACACATGCACTTGTCAATTCATGGACTGTTGCACTCTTTCAAATACTCCCTGTCAGTTTTGATTGGCTTTTCGGGCTGCCATGATACTTTGATGAAGAGTTTCTGCATACAGGTGGTCTGCTCCCTAGACCAGTTGTATATGGTACCCCAAGAGATAATAACCCAAATGACTGACATCAGGGAAACATGCAAACCATGTGTCCATCTGTCATGGGAGATACCAGCCATTGCAACTTGAACACTGAGGAGGAAATGTGCTAGAGCTGCATCATGTGTAAACCACATGTTTCTTCTTATTTGCAGGATTACATTGTCAAGTAAAATCCCTGTAGACAGCACCTGTAAGGTTAACTGAGAGAATGCATGATCCTATAGACAGCCTCCTACAGTTCCAGCCCACAAATTAATCTTTAACTGATGTTGATGTCTAGCCTGTACTGTAGCATGAAGGTTGCAATCGGCCCATATGTGTTGACTGTGGAAACTTTTTATTCAGTCTCTTCCAAAGCACTGAAGACAGGCAAATGATGAATGTTAAAAATGTTTTCCCTCTCAATGTATTACCATACAGGATACAAAGTGTCTAACGGTTGAATTGATAAGTAAAGTTGTGGGTTATACTTGGAAAGCTGTTAAATGTAACTTTTATTAATAACTCAGAAACAGTGGAAATACTTGTTTGTTTATATGACCTTTTTCTATGTTTTAGTCTGAGGAACATGTCTCCAAAGATTGTAAAAAGTTCCCAGAATGAGATCTTGAAACTGCCTGGGCATATAATATACAGAGTTTTAAGGGTATTGGTACAGATACTGTGAGAATTGTTACCTTAATATGGACCTATTTCAGTATGTTTGTTGCTTTTTCTCCATCTCTAGTCTTCCCACAAACATACCTCATAATTTACTACCTGATGTTTTCTGCATGGTCATAACATGTTACCATCCTGAAAGCCTGTTGGTGGAGTTCCGGTTTACCATGTATATATTGTCTGAACTCTATAGTTCAGATAATAAAATTAAATTTATGTGGACAACAGCTATAAGAGAAACCAGGAAATCAGTTAATGAAGATGAGACCTTATTATTAAAGATCACAGTCAAATACTAAGCTATAGCAGTCAGGTAGCTAATGTATTTAATAACCACTTTCTTGAAGCATCCTAAAAGATTAGCATGTACAGTTCAAGGGATAAATGTGTATAAGAAGCAATGCATCATAAATACCGATAAACTGCAATTACTTCCTGCTCTGACAAAAAAAAAATTAAGGATGTAATTAACTCCCTCAAAACCAAATTCTCTCATCTAGTCAGTAATACCTCAGGTAAAGTACTAAATATCCTGTTCTCTATGTATACACAATGTTTTCAGTCACATATGCAACACATCATATCACCTGAGATACTTACAGGCAGACTGAAATAAGCAATTGTCAGGCCCATTTACAAAAAAGGTCATAAAACACACATTAATAATCTCACAACTTGCATCATTCTCATAGCTACTGGAAAAAATTATGTATGCAAGAACCATAAGACACCGCTCTCAAAATGGGATTTACTCCATGGCTCTTGGATTTAGGCACATGCTGCACCATGGCACAAATTACTCCCAGACAACCAGTGGTTGTAATAGCATTTTTACTGGTCCATTTCTCGCCGGCTCCACGACTGCTCCATATTCACTGCATGTAAGAAAGGAAAACACATACAGTTTCCCTTTCCCACTACATTTATCCTGTTTACAAATGCTTACAAATATCCTGAAACACTACACAGCATTGCAAGAGGGTAGCGGAGCTTGTTCCCCTTGACTGCTCCTTTGCCTTCATGTGGTTTGAGTTCTTGTTCATTCACACTCAAGGCTCACTGCCACATTATAGTGTCCATGCACTACAACTCATCACTGAGGAAACCAGTGGTGGTTGTTGCACAGAAGCATGTAAGAAGGATAAAATTTGGTATCAGCTCTAGAGTGTCTTGTTGACAGCTCTCTCAATAGTTGTGCCTACTGACAACATCCTCACAGTACATATACTACTTTATGAAATTTGTTGTGAACAATGAATCACAGTCTGAAAATGTTTTTTGCACAATGTGGAATGGCTGAGAGAGACTGTAGTACTCCATAATGATAGAAGTAATTACTTGATTCTCATACTGCATAGGGATTTTGTGCTGAGAAATATATTTTGATAAATGTCATGATCAGAAAAATGGGAGTGTTTCCTTGCAACTGTCTACCAGTATCCATTTCAGATTAAATTAACTGAAACTTAATATTACTCTATGGGGAAAGAAATCCATTATCTGTAAAGTATTAGGAATAAACTTAAATCAGCCATTAAGCTCAGCTGATCTGTTTGGAACTCTACATAATATAGAACAATCTGTCTTGGCTTAATTTATTTATTTTTATTTATTTATTTATATACTTGTTCCATAGATCTGTACATGTGAGCAAGTCACTCAGATGTGGAACATGTCAATATACATAATAAAATACGTAGAATAAAGACATTGTTATAGTATTAATAACAGTGCACAAAAGTCATACTTCTTAGCTTAAAAACTAGTCAACATAAATGTGAAGATAGCAGTTTCATATTTAGGGCATTATTGCATTTATTTTAACCTTGAACAGTAATCAAAACTTCCCACTTTGGGTTTAAAAGTGACCCAAAAATGGAAATGCGAAAAACAGGAATTTTTACATTAGGGCATTATTACATTAGTTTAACAGTAAACAGTGTCAAAAAATTTAAAAACATCTTTTCAATCTGGGTTTTACTTACTTCTCTGAAAGAATTCCTCTAGTGAATAAAGTGAGGTCTCAAGTAAATAATTTTTCAAGCTACGTTTAAATACTGATGTACTACTCCTTAGACTTTTGATGCTGTTGGGTAGGGAATTGAAAATTTTCGTTCCAGCGTACTTTACCCCTTTCTGAATAAGTGTCAAGTTCTTTAACTCACAGTGGAAATCCTCTTTTCTTCTGGTGTTATGTTCATGATGTAGGCAATTCGTTTCATACAGAGTGGGGTTATTTAATATGAAGCACATCAGTGAATATGATGTTCCCAGTTCAGCCTACTGTCCACGTACACGCCTAGGAATTTTGATAAGTACACTTGCTTTATCATCTGATCATTCTGTGTGATAACTATTTCTTTTGGGTTTTTGTGGGTTGTCTGGAACTGGATAAAATTGGTTTTTTTTTCACGTTTATTGAAAGGGAGTTAATACTAAACCAACCCAGAACTTCTTTAAGGATATCATTGACCTCGGATTCTAAGTCAGTAGTTGACACATTATCCACCACAATGCTCGTATCATCAGCGAACATTGTAAATTTACACTGCTTATTGATGGATAAAGGCAGGTCATTAACATATATGAGGAACAGCAAGGGCCCAAGCACTGATCCCTGTGGCACTCCATGCTGCACAATTCCCCACTCAGAGTCCACTGTATATTGTGATACACTATCTGAAATATCTAGAATAATCTTCTGCTTCCTATTTTCGAGGTACGATTTTAACCAGTTCCCTACAGGTCCTGTAATTCCATAATGACAGGCCTTCTTGAAGAGTATCTGGTGACCTACACAGTCGAACGCCTTTGATAGGTCGCATAAGACACCAATTGGCAGCCTCTTGCTGTTTATAGACTCTAGAACATCATTTGTGAATGAGAAAATTGCGTTATCTATTGAAACTCCCTTTTGAAAACCAAACTGCTCACTGTTAATGATGATCAGGTCACCAAGGTGTGCCACAATCCTGTTGTACAGAGCTTTTTCTAGGACCTTTGAAAATGTTGTTAATAGAGAGATAGGGTGATAGTTTGACACATTTGTAGCATCCCCTGCTTTGTACAGGGGCCTGACAACAGAGTATTTCATTCTGTCTGGAAACACTCCTTGTTGCATGGATGTGTTGCAGATGTGAGACAAAACTTCGGCCACTTCGCTACAGCAAGCCTTCAACAGCTTGCTTGAAATATCGTCTATACCAGCAGAATGTTTATTTTTCAAAGACTGTATGATTTTTTTGATTTCATTGGCAGTAATGGGAAGCACACTTATTTGACTGAAAGGTTCTGGAAAATTATTTTTCATTATACAGGCAGCTTTATCCACAGAACCATGGCAACCTATCTGTGTTGGGAGAGTTAAAAAATGTTGGTCAAAGATTTCAGCAATTTCCTCACAATTAGTTATCTCTGAGTTGTCAACAGTTAAAACAATATTTTTGTCTTTGGTGTAGTTTACAGTCCCTGTTTCGCTCTTTATCACATTCCAGATTGTTTTAATTTTATTTACAGAATTAGTAATTTCAGATGCTATACACATACT
Organism: Schistocerca piceifrons; assembly: GCF_021461385.2. Classification (NCBI taxonomy): domain Eukaryota; kingdom Metazoa; phylum Arthropoda; class Insecta; order Orthoptera; family Acrididae; genus Schistocerca; species Schistocerca piceifrons. Next base: position 394,412,293 of record NC_060138.1, on the reverse strand, counting down.
TTTAGAGTTTTTAATTACTTTGGCAAGAATTTTACAGTAGAGTTTATAATGTTTTAGCTGAGCAGGGTTGTTAGAAGTCTTTGATGCTATGTAGAGTTGTCTTTTTCTCTGACAGGAAGCTATGATGCCCTTAGTGAGCCATGGTTTTTTTGCAGACCTAGCAGGTTGGACTCTGTATGTCTTTTTTGGAAATACACTTTCAAAGGTTCCTGCTATCTCATTTGTGAATAAATTGTATTTTGAATTAGCAGTTTCTGCTAGATAAACAGGTGTCCAGTCAGTATGCTGAAGACATGATCGGAATGTTTGAATAGCTTCCTCACTTATTTTCCTTACTGTTTTCCATCTAAGTGAGGTGTCACTCAGAGGAATTCCCAAGCTGTTGAAAGTAACTCGTTGTCCGTCATGGTCAGACAGACCATTTATAACCACTTCAATATTGATATGGTTGACTTTACTCTGATCAACAAAAACATTATCAATGAGAGTACTGGAAGAGGTTGTGGTTCTGGTGGGCGAGCTAACCACGGGAACAAGGTTGTACGTGCCCATGAGATTTTCAAACTCCACCTTGCAGGGAGAATTAACCAAGAAATCTATGTTAAAATCCCCAACAACTACCATGCCCCTATTTTTTCTACTTAAGTACAACAAAAGAGTATCTAATTGTTTAACAAACACTTTAAAATTACCAGATGGTGCCCTGTAAACTGCCACAACTGTTAATCTGGAGACAGTGTCTGGCACCTCTATAGCACATACTTCAAAATGTAGCTCAAAGCAGAATCTTTGTACATCTATTGCCGTGAACAAGACATTGTTTTTTACATATACAGCTACTCCTCCTTTGTCCATATAGTTCCTGCAAATAGACGTTGCCAAAACATTGTTGGGAATAGGGACCACTTCAATACCAGCAGTGATGTGGTGTTCTGTTACACACAGAATGTGGGCACTGTTTATACCTTTTGTGTCTTCTATATTTGCTGTGAACTGATCCAGCTTGCAGTATAGGTCTCTTATGTTCTGATGAAACACTGTTAACTTTTGTTTGTCTTTAATTGTATTGCTGTTTGAGTGAACTTTCGTTTGTGTATTAATTACTTGTTGCAGATTTTTGTTACTGGACCAAATCCTGCTAGAGTTGGCCCAGCTCACTAGTTTCCCTCGTTAGTTAGGGCTATGACTGGTCTGCTTTCATGATCGTTATTGTTTAGGCCTATTATTTCATGAAATGCTTTTCCAATGTCTGCTGATAGTTTATTTTTGCCAAACTGATTTAGATGTAATGTGGAGGGGTATTACATTAGGAGGATCTTACATGAATGAACACTCTAGAAATCTGTGAGAAACATAAAAGAAAATGAAAAGAAATTAACAAAGAGAGGCAGAAGTGAATCAGAAAGATCTGTGGAAAAGCAGGGATTGCAGACCAGCATATTCTGTGGCAAAATGACCAGGCAGAAACTAAAAGAGGTAGAGATGCTCATCTGATATAGCGAATTGATAGGAGGAATATCTAAGCAAAAAAGAACAACTTGACACTAGTTGCCTGACTTTGAAAAGTTGAGAGATTGGACTGCTGTGACAACCCAAGCTAGGAATGCTGTGGTGTTATTATATGATGCATAAACGTTGAGGATTGAGAAAAATTTCTTGCGGTCTGTATACCTCACTTTAATTAAAAAACTATGAGGATTATTCCGAAACTAACTTCTCTTGCTTTTTGTGTTGACTTTGAGTGTCTGAGCTGATTCTGTTAGTTTAGTGTTCACAATAATGTTTTGTTGGATTTGTTGGCCAACAGGTGACCAGCAGGGTAACATACCAGACTTGCACATGATGTCAGTGTATGTATAAAAAAAAGGCATGTCATTGAATTCCTCACTGCTGAACAAACTGCATCAGTTGAAATTCATCAGCATTTGCTGAAGGTGTATGGAGGCAATACAGTAGATATAATAAAGTAAGATGGCAGGTCCTGCAATTTGAAAGTGATAAAAAGCGTTTACATGACAAGCCACAACTCCAGTTGATTGTACTTAGTTGTCTACTCCCATAACAAACAGTATTCTGATCAACTCACCTATAATGATTAGCGGATTGTAACCAAGGAATGGTGTACAAAGCTGATTGTTGGCTATAATGCCATAGACAAGATGTTATGCAACCTTTATCAAAAAGTTTGAGAGAGATGGGTCCCACAGATACAAAAGTGCAAAAAACCATTGCTGGGAAATTTGTCTAGACCTACTACATCAATTTGAGGCTGAAAAGAGTGACAGTTTTCTGAGCACCATCATTATCAGAAATGAGATGAAGCATCATCTATTGTAGAAGACAGTATGACAGTGTGGTACATATTTGCAAATTTTATGTGATGTTCCTACCTTCTTCTAAGATTGTGAGGTATTAGTTTCTGAAATTTATGAGTAACTAAAAATCTTGTGTGTTCAAATATGACTGAGTGAATGCACTGAGAGCATGTAAGATTTTAAAATTGTGTCTGATTATTGGCTAAATGTTACATTCTCAGCATCTATGACAAAACTGTTTTAATAAGAGCTCTGATAACAATGATGTTGAACATCCTAATTATAATCTCTATGTTTTGTCAAGTTTATTTCGGCAGTCCCTATTTGCACAACTGCATTTGCTTGCCAGTTCACAGTGAGTTGCATTTTTATCTGTTATGCTTGCTTCATTCAGTGTAATCCCTTAAGAAAATACAGACCTTTATAAACAGATAATCCTTAAACAGCAGCCTACAGTTACTTAAAATATCTATTCACAAGCTAGTTTCTGTGTAAATAAAGACTTAAAGAATGTGTGTGAGAATGGTTCCTGGAAAAGTGATTACTCTAAACCCATTCTCTGCTGTGCAAATATATCAAACTTTGTGATGAAGTTGTTAATTAACATAAAATCCCATTGTTTAGAATGTATTACCTAGCACAGTGAACAGCTTTTAAAAGCTAACATAGATTCTGTTTTTTCCTTTGAAGTACATATTGGAGACATTTCTTCCAGAATTACAAACACAACAGATAATACTTACGTGTGTATCTTAATGAAAGTGTTGCTACAATATTCTATATAAATTATTCTTCAACAGGTATATTTAATGAAAAAGTTGTTCTGCATCAAGTGAAATACTTGGGGCTCATGGAAAATCTTAGGGTACGTAGAGCAGGATTTGCTTTCCGACGAGTTTATGAGTTGTTCTTGCAGCGTTACAAAAGTCTGTGTCCGGAAACATGGCCATTTTATAAAGGGAGTGCCAAAGATGGTGTGCAGACACTAGTGAATTATTTGGGCTATGGAAAAGATGACTACAGAATGGGCAGGTCAGTGTCCATTTCAGTTTTATGAGTGAATGAAATTCTGTTACTGTCCTGATATAATAAATTAAAGAATTACATTTTTAAGAATTTTGTAGTTTATTTAATAAGCGGTATTTTATTACTTACAATCTGTATTGTAATTACCAGCAAATTTAATTGATACATTAACAACATAGGAAAAGATAGAATGCCACACTAATTTGTAGTGCACAACTAAAAGATATTTACACAAATATTTTGGCATTTAATTTGCTTCCTATTTGAAATTCACAGGACGAAACTTTTCATTCGGTTTCCTAAAACTCTCTTTGAAACAGAGGATGCCTTTCAAGAAAGGAAAAATTATGTTGCCACCATCATTCAGAAAGTGTGGAAAGGTATTCTTCAGCGGAGGAAATACATTGAAATGAGGAATTCTGCTATTATTATACAGAAATACATTCGTAGACATTTGGCACAGAATGAAGCACAGAGGAGAAGAAAAGGAGTAGAAGCAATAAGAAGGTAAAATTTTTTGCTTCAGTTGCAATATCACATTTATCTTTATCATTCTGATTCCAATAAGGAATAAATATGCTTCTGTTCTCTCATTCAATTTTTAACAAATCTATCAATATGCTGACAGTTTAAGAAATTGCTATGCATTACAGGTTCATCAAAGGCTTTATTACTCGCCATGGTCCAGTTAATGAGGTGAACAAGGGATTTATCCAGGTGGCAAAAGTTCACTACTTAAATAGATTGGCCAAAAGTTTGCCTAAAAGTGTGCTGGATAAATCATGGCCACCTTGCCCTCAGTCATGCACAGAGGTAAATTACCTACATAATTTTAATACTATAATTTGAAGCAGGTTAATTGTAACACTATTTAAATATTTCCTAAAGAATTCGTAAGTAACTAATAATATCATGTATATCATCAGTTCCATATTAACTGCAAGGAAAAGTTAGGTTGTAACAAATTAGGTTGTAAGTACATCACATATAGCATAATTTACGTAACCAGTGGAAGCTCAGGTATTTTATGCAGACAATATATGCATGTATATGCAATATGATAAGATAACATGAGAATTTTCCTCAGTTGTGAAAATGTGACAATTGTGATGTTAAAATATTTTTGGTTGAGACTAATGTCTTTCCTACTGGCAGTGTTGTATGTGACATATCTTCCCTAGTCATCCAGATTTAGGTTTTCTGTGGTTTCCCTAAATCACTTAAGACAGATGTTGGATTGATTCTTGTGAAAAAGACACAGCCAATTTACTTCCATATCCTTCCTCAGTCCGAGTGTGCTTCCTCTGTGTTCAATGATCTAGTTGTCATGGTGTCATACTCTAATTCCCCTCCCTGCATTCTGGTTCTGTTGTAATTGTGGGAATTATGTTATCCTAAGAAAATTAAAAATTTGTCAAAAAAGTAGTTCAAATAAAGATGCTGCTTTTTTGCATGTGTGTTCCCTGCATACAGGGAGGGGGAGGGGGGATGCACAGAGAGTAATTATCCATAATTATTGGAAATATTCACTATTGTGCAATACTTTAGGCTTCCAGGTATTTACATCAGCTGCATGAACGATGGCTGGCACGAAAGTATCGACTGTCTCTAACACCTGAAGCTAAGAAGCAGTTCGAGCTCAAAATATTGGCAGAATCATTGTTTAAAGGTATTATTATAATTATTATTATTTTTAATGAGATCTGTGTAAACTGTGTCTCATATTATCCTGTTTAATTGTGGTATTTCCATTATTATTATTATTTCTTTCTTGTCTCAGACGTTATGTCTGGTTAAAAATGGAAGGTGACGCGGACCTTGATCAAGCGTGACTTCCTTTTTACTGTATGGTATACATTACATTGCATTTAGGAACTTTCGGGTAATTGAACAAGTGTCAATAATTACAGATTTCTGTAGTTGTATATATAAGTTTGGATGTAGCTGTATTGCATTGATGTACTGGTGGATATTGTGTGGTATGACTCCTGTAGTTGATAGTATAATTGGTATGATGTCAACTTTATCCTGATGCCATATGTCTTTGACTTCCTCAGCCAGTTGGATGTATTTTTCAATTTTTTCTCCTGTTTTCTTTTGTATATTTGTTGTATTGGGTATGGATATTTCGATTAGTTGTGTTAATTTCTTCTTTTTATTGGTGAGTATGATGTCAGGTTTGTTATGTGGTGGTGTTTTATCTGTTATAACGGTTCTGTTCCAGTATAATTTGTATTCATCGTTCTCTAGTACATTTTGTGGTGCATACTTGTATGTGGGAACATGTTGTTTTATAAGTTTATGTTGTAAGGCAAGCTATTGATGTATTATTTTTGCTACATTGTCATGTCTTCTGGGGTATTCTGTATTCGCTAGTGTTGTACATCTACTTGTGATGTGATCTACTGTTTCTATTTGTTGTTTGCAAAGTCTGCATTTATCTGTTGTGGTATTGGGATCTTTAATAATATGCCTGCTGTAATATCTGGTGTTTATTGTTTGATCCTGTATTGCAATCATGAATCCTTCCGTCTCACTGTATATATTTCCTTTTATTAGCCATGTGTTGGATGCATCTTGATCGATGTGTGGCTGTGTTAGATGATACGGGTGCTTGCTATGTAGTGTTTTCTTTTTCCAATTTACTTTCTTCGTATCTGTTGATGTTATGTGATCTAAAGGGTTGTAGAAGTGATTATGAAATTGCAGTGGTGTAGCCGATGTATTTATATGAGTGATTGCTTTGTGTATTTTGCTAGTTTCTGCTCGTTCTATAAAGAATTTTCTTAAATTGTCTACCTGTCCATAATGTAGGTTTTTTATGTCGATAAATCCCCTTCCTCCTTCCTTTCTGCTTAATGTGAATCTTTCAGTTGCTGAATGTATGTGATGTATTCTATATTTGTGGCATTGTGATCGTGTAAGTGTATTTAGTGCTTCTAGGTCTGTGTTACTCCATTTCACTACTCCAAATGAGTAGGTCAATATTGGTATAGCATAAGTATTTATAGCTTTTGTCTTGTTTCTTGCTGTCTATTCTGTTTTCAGTATTTTTGTTAGTCTTTGTCTATATTTTTATTTTAGTTCTTCTTTAATATTTGTATTATCTATTCCTATTTTTTGTCTGTATCCTAGATATTTATAGGCATCTGTTTTTTCCATCGCTTCTATGCAGTCGCTGTGGTTATCCAATATGTAATCTTCTTGTTTAGTGTGTTTTCCCTCGACTATGCTATTTTTCTTACATTTGTCTGTTCCAAAAGCCATATTTATATCATTGCTGAATATTTCTGTTATCTTTAGTAATTGGTTGAGTTGTTGATTTGTTGCTGCCAGTAGTTTTAGATCATCCATGTATAGCAGATGTGTGATTTTGTGTGGGTATGTTCCAGTAATATTGTATCCATAATTTGTATTATTTAGCATGTTGGATAGTGGGTTCAGAGCAAGGCAGAACCAGAAAGGACTTAATGAGTCTCCTTGGTATATTCCACGCTTAATCTGTATTGGTTGTGATGTGATATTATTTGAATTTGTTTGGATATTAAGTGTGGTTTTCCAATTTTTCATTACTATGTTTAGGAACTGTATCAATTTAGGATCAACTTTGTATATTTCCAATATTTGTAGTAACCATGAGTGGGGTACACTATCAAAAGCTTTTTGGTAATCAATGTATGCGTAGTGCAGCGACCTTTGTTTAGTTTTAGCTTGATACGTCACCTCTGCATCTATTATCAGTTGCTCTTTACATCCTCGTGCTCCTTTGTAACAGCCTTTTTGTTCTTCATTTATAATTTTGTTCTGTGTTGTATGTGTCATTAATTTCTGTTTAATGACTGAAGTTAATATTTTGTATATTGTTGGTAGGCATGTTATGGGGCGATATTTAGCTGGGTTCGCTATGTCTGTTTGATCGTTAGGTTTCAGATGTGTTATTCCGTGTGTAAGTGTATCAGGGAATGTGTATGGGTCTGCAATGTAACTGTTAAATAATTTATAAAAACAAAGATGAGGTGACCCACCGAACAAAAGCGCTGGCAGGTCGATAGACACACAAACATACACACAAAACTCAAGCCTTCGCAACAAACCGTTGCCTCATCAGGAAAGAGGGAAGGAGAGGGGAAGACGAAAGGAAGTGGGCTCTAAGGGAGAGGGTAAGGAGTCATTCCAATCCCGGGAGCGGAAAGACTTACCTTAGGGGGAAAAAAGGACAGGTATACACTCGCACACACGCACATATCCATCCACACATACAGACACAAGCAGACATATTTCTGCTGTCTGCTTGTCTGCTTGTGTCTGTATGTGTGGATGGATATGTGCGTGTGTGCGAGTGTATACCTGTCCTTTTTTCCCCCTAAGGTAAGTCTTTCCGCTCCCGGGATTGGAATGACTCCTTACCCTCTCCCTTAGAGCCCACTTCCTTTCGTCTTCCCCTCTCCTTCCCTCTTTCCTGATGAGGCAACGGTTTGTTGCGAAGGCTTGAGTTTTGTGTGTATGTTTGTGTGTCTATCGACCTGCCAGCGCTTTTGTTCGGTGGGTCGCCTCATCTTTGTTTTTATATATAATTTTTCCCACGTGGAATGTTTCCTTCCATTATATTGTTAAATAATTTAGTTAGATGTGAATGTGTTGAGGTGAACTTCTTTAACCAGAAATTTGCTATTTTATCATTTCCATTATTATTATTATTATTATTATTATTATTATTGTTATTATTTTACAGATAAAAAGAAATCATACCCAAACAGTATAGCTTCAAAATTTGTTGAAGAGAGATTGAAACCTGAGCACAAGACTTTGGTTCCAAGCTTTGTTTCTTCTCATTTGCAAAATGGAGATAAGGTGCTGGTGAGTAACTGGTCAATACCTGAGCAACTAAAATTTATTAAATACTAGCTGCACCCCACAGTATTACCCAAGGCTAAACTGTTCTTTACAAAGAAATGTTAATGCCAAAACACTTTATCCATGCATCTGTCCGCAGCTCGTGGTCGTGCGGTAGCATTCTCGCTTCCCGCGCCCGGGTTCCCGGGTTCGTGTTGTGTGATGTCCTTAGGTTAGTTAGGTTTAAGTAGTTCTAAGTTCTAGGGGACTGATGGCCATAGATGTTAAGTCCCATAGTGCTCAGAGCCATGCATCTGTCCCATCGCAAAAGTTTTATCTGGAAGGTATTGAGGCATGAGCCATGGTGCAGCAGAGTCAGCAACTGTAAAATGTAATTATGTTAACTTTCAGCCTCCAGTTGCATAATCAAAGAAACTTTACGTAGGTTTTGGCTACAATAATGTTGCCTTCTTTAGAAATGCCACAATATAAAATTAAAACATGCCAGATAATGGCTACTGTAGCATGTGGTAAGCTTTTACTGAGGCTGGATTTGATGATGATATGCGAGCATGTCCTCTGATAACAAGCACATATGTGAGGGCAGATCACATTGTTGCACATACAAATATTACAAAACTTGCACTGCAGCAAACTAGAAACTGCATATTTTCTCTTGTCGAATTAGTACGTTTGTTACTCCTTCACGCTGAAGTTAGATTTGGATGAACTTTGGAATGGAGATAGCCTATATTTTGAATTGACACATAGGCTACCTTTTACTCCAAAGAAAATCACTGTTCCTGTGGGATTGCCAACATGACTATTGTTTCCGTGGGATGGGTGATGTGACTAAAATGTCACTCATGAAAGTTAACCATCAAATTAATTCATTAAGTTTAGCATAGAGATATTCTGCCCAAGAATGAATTGGTGCGGAACATCAGTAACAAAATTACTGATGAAGTACCTGGTGAGGCGACCACATACACATCAATCGATACAGTGACAAACAAGAGACGACACTACTACATAGTCTGTAAATTTTCTAAACGCTTTAGAGCTTTTGGAGCACTGTCTCACAAGTTGGAGGTGAAGGTGTGTTCACCTGTCGTGCTAATGGCACAACATGATTGTTTACAGATAGGTATTGCACTAGATTTCTGGCTCTCCATACTCACAAGGACAACCACAATCTTTTCCATGATAGGTATTGTCGCTAACAGTCGTGAAATTATTTACTCTCTTTTCCAGCACATTTTGTAATTCATTACTCAGTAATGTAAAACTTAAAATGTTAGTACTAGCAGTACATAGTCACAAGACTGCATCACTTCTACTAATGTTTTGCCAATAGGCCACACAAACGGGCCACATATGTGGGAACAGGTGCTGAGTTGTAACTGGGCACCTCGGGCAGCAATGCAGCAAGCTCAGCTAGTGGTCGCGCGCATGCGCGTTCAGTGTAATACTGACTTAAAACCGGAAAATGTTAACTGAGATTATTATGAAAAATAATTTATTGCAGTAGTTCTGACAACTAATGGCATTAAATCCTAAGTCACTGAAATTACCTTTCCATAAAAGGTCAAAGACATACAACAAGTGTACTGTACATAAGAAAGAATAAACAGTAATTGATAACATCATTTGTTACAGCAACTAAAATGTTACTGGCAAATAAACCATAATACCTGAAGTTACAGTTCTATGAGAGGTAAATAACATTATATAGCGTAAAGGAACCTTTTAATAAAAAGAGGCCATAAGTTAAGATTAACAGTGCCTGAAATGTGTGGAACTTAGCTAAGAATTAACGCTCGTGAATGATAATAAGGACAACTGTCTCATACAGGTTAGCAATTAGAGAGATTAAATATGTGATCAGAAATTAATACATAAGAAAACCAGTAGGCCGTGTCATAGCCAGCTACTGACGTAGGTAGAAGATCATATAAAGTAACGGATTTATCGGACAATAGGTGTGTGCGACGCCACAAAACATTATGAAGACATTGTAGCCAGTGGAGTTACATGCAAACTTTATGAAGCTCTTAAATATAAATATGGCATTTGATGTATAACAAATTGTGAAACAGCATTGAACATAGGTTAGTGTATTAAATATGCAGTGTATACGGTAATCATTACCCGAAGCTACTAATAGGAACAAAAAGGCTGTATGTCATGGCCAGGTATTGGCGTGAGTAATAAGCAGTATACTGTATTAGATTTAACGGGTTACTAAGTAGTACATAGGGATGTAACACACCACAAGTCATTATAAAGGCAGTTATAAAAATTCATGTGTATGCAACCTTTACGAAGCTCAACATTAGTGATACACTATTTTACGTATATCAATTATAAAAAAAGGCCTTAAACTTGTAGAAAATAACGATTACATGAAATGCGTATGTGAACATAAAGATAAAAAGAGCATTGGAATGTGCGTGCCCACCAGCTGAGCTAGCTGCATCGCTGTCTGCGGTGCCCAGTTATGACTCGGTGCCTGCGGCCCACCTGTCTGGCCTATTTATGTGGCCTATCAGCAAAACATTAGTAGAAGTGATGCAGTCTTATGGCTATGTACTGTAGTACTAACATTTTAAGTCTGACAAGGCCGTTATCTGGCATGTTTTAATTTTATATTGTGACATTTCTGAAGAAGGCTACATTATTATAGCCAACCTCCCTAAAGTTTCTTTGCTTATGCAACTGGAGGCTGAAAGTTTACATAATAACAAACATACGTACAAACCTTTGCATTTACAATTTGTGTGGGATTTAATATTAGTGTGCCACTTCATGCTCACAATTTTCTGGAAAGTTGGTGTAGCTCTGGTAGGCCAGAGAAAGTCACAGAATTTTACGAAGGTCAGGGGAATTCAGGGAACACTTTCTAAGAAGTAGGCTGAGTCGTGGGGAAGTAAGGGCCTAGAGTGGTTATTCTCTCTCTCTCTCTCTCTCTCTCTCTCTCTCTCTCTCTCTCTCTCTCACTCTCTCTCTCTCTCTCTCTCTGCAAGAGTACTTCATACTTTTCTAAACTGATGAATTTCTGTTTCTAATTAAGTTTTTCATATCTAAGTCATGAAAATGTCATTAGAGAAAAATGTTTTCAATGAGCAGTGGTTAGGCTCCAAAATTGATTCCCAGTTTGTCAGCCTTCCCTTAAAAATTTTTCTTATTCATCTACAAGTGCCCAAGTAAAAGAGAAATTATGTAAATTGAAGGGGGAGAGGAAGAAAGAGAAGGGAAGGGAAGAAACTAATGATACTAGCTGCATTGGGACATTGTGCCGAATCAGTGGCAATGAGTGAAAATGTGTGCCGGACTAGAACTCAAACCTGGGATCTCCTGCTTACAAGACAGTGGTGTTAACTACAGCACCATATGGACACAGTGTTTTATTGGACTATCTCAGCATGCTCTGTGGCTGGCTCACAATCCCACCTGGCATCACATACCTGCAGTCCCTGCCCATGTCATCCATGCTCACTAATTTTAGATTCCCACCAATGAAGGATATGTGTTCATTGCCCATCAAGGCGAATCAATTATATGAATGCACCCTTGAATGCATTAATATAAAAGTGAAAATGTTGTTAACCCTAGTAAAGTAGAAATCCAACCAAGTAGTCAATTCCAAGCAAGTATTCACATTTCAAACAAACGTGAGGCATGTAGTGCATCAATGTGGAAACTTGATTGACAGTTAGTTGAATTATTTACGCCAGGGATGATGTTTTAAAAATCAAAGCGATATGGGCTTTGTTAGTTGTAAATAATAACTTTTCACTGAACTCGTGTTCGGATGTTGGAGAGACATTCAAACTGATGTTTTCAGACAGCTCTGTTGCTCCAACTTCAAAATGTTTGCAACAAAATGCAAAATATTTTATTAATTATGACCTTTCTCTCAATTTTTCTGATGGCCTGAAAAATAAGCTGTATCAGTGTCATTACCTTATCCTAAGTTCTTGATTAGTAATTTAACAAAATTGGGAGATCAGATTAATGTATTTGAGAAGTGTTTTTATGTCAGGGAAGTAGAGTTTTACTTAATGATTTCATTGTAACAATTTGACCATCAGATTCAGAAAAAGTTACGCAAATTTCAGAAAGTTGTGATAACTTATTCCTTGTTTTACCATTGAAATTCACTTTTTATTCAAAAGGAGAAATTTTTCAATAATCCAGTTAACAGCTGAATGAGGGTGATATTATTACTGTCCTAGTTTTTATTTAGTATTGTATTAAAGGCTAGGCTTGTGTGTTGGTAATTATTCTGAATTCTTGATGCTACATTTGTTAACTAAGAGGTTAGATATTTAATTCATTGTAATAATTTTTTTACAGTACTCAATTTCTGTGACAAAGTATGATCGGCATGGTTACAAACCAAGAGAGCGAGCCATGCTAGTAACAAGCAAGTCGTTGTATGTCTTAGATGGAAAGACTTTCAAATTGAAGCATAATCTGCCTCTAAACAGCATCCAAGAAATTGTTGTAACAACAGCATCTGACAATCTGATGTTGTTAAGGATACCACCAGATCTGAAAAAAGACAAGGTATTTGTGTTATCTTTGCATTTTTTGCTTTGCCTACTGATTGATCAGCCCCCACCCCCTCCCTTTCAAATGGTGAAGTATTTTTCATCCATATTATTATGCAAGGCACAGAACTCTTTCGCTCATGCATTCACTTAGAGAGAAAAATAGCTGTACTTTGAAAAAGCCACTTCTCCTTTTTCTTATACAACTCAGCTGCTGTTTCTTTCGAATACTTCAAAGGAAGATCTGTGTAGTACAAACATTAGAGTTAGGCACAGTTTACATTCCTGCGACTAAATATTCTTATAAATTGTTGGAGTGGCTAATGAAGTGTCCTTTTCTTTAATATCTGATGATTTTCAGTATTTTGCCTTATGTATGTCAGTAACTTGTTATAGACATCAGAGTAAAAGGAAAACCTGATAGAGATGCATAATCTATAAGAAAATTACATTTACTTCTAACATTGTGATTGAGAATTCTATAGCTCATCCCATATTCCTTTTTATTGTTGTTCACAAACCTCATTAGGGAGTACATGTATTGACTTATAAGTGATAGAGTCCCTAGGTCCTAGAAGGGGCTTTTGTGAGATGTTCTGTTATCATTGTTGAACAGTTTTCACACAGTACACTTATGTAAATACTTTCTTACCTTAGCTGCATTTCCCTAGGAAATTAAACAATAGGAAACTAATGACTGAAAATATGCTAAGTACGTAAGCAATCCTCCCACACACAAGTCAGCCCAATGAGAAAGTTTTACGTCTATAGGTGCAATGCAGGCAGAACAGAGTCTTTTTAGTTAACTTACCCATGTAATGGTGCCACTTCAGTCTAATGCCCATCTCAGTGCCTAGAATGTGTGCGCATTTGTATCTACTTCTGGTTGCCAGACAGTAAATAATTGTTGTTCTTCTTATTGTGAAGGAGCTTGCTAAGAAAAATTGGACAAGAATTTGGCTTGATGCAAGACACCATTTTGTAGTTTTGTTTTCACCCAGACATGTTCAGCTCTTTTTGTGCTATCTACAGCAGATTTATTTGTTTATTTTCTTTGTGCAAAATTGTTTGTTACATGTTAACCTATAAAGAAACTTGTAGCACAAAATAGTTACATTTGTAAAATGTGCAATTAAAGTCAAATACTTTATATTAGTTTACATATAGTATGGAGTTGAGACTTGTATCACGGAATTGAGGAATTCTCGATATGTGTAAAGGCTCTAGATTTTTAGTAAAAATGTGGTGGTTTCCTCTCCCTCTCCCTCCCTGCCCCCTTTTTAATACATTTCTGACTGATAATCACTGTACATTGGGTTATTTTGTTTGTTACTTAGAGTTTTTTTGTGTTATGGTGTTGCTTTGTTTGTGCCAAGGTAACATGCCTATTTCTTTTGCTGTTGTTGTTACAAGTATATTTTCTAATATTTGTTCACTAAGCACAGAGTTTCTGCCACTATTATCTGTTGTTGTGGCTGTGTGGTTTTCAACATAAAAAAACTGTGAGTAATACTCTAAATAACCCAATATATAGCAATTCTCAGTTGTAAATGCATTTAAAATCCCCACCACCACATTTTGCTGTTTGCAAATGACAAGCTGTAGATTGTGTAGTAGATCTAAAGATAGCAGCATAAACAACCAATAGCTTTCTATGAGATATGTAAACAAATGTATACATCGACTCTATTTCCAAATTTACTATAAAATTAGAATCTTTAGACATGTGATAATGAAAAACATAGACTGCCTCACGTCAGCGATGTGTGTACTATATGCATAGTAATGAAAAATATTTGACAACAGTCACTCATTTTACAAATTTACATTTTTTCGTACCAAAAGTTTCTTCAGAGGTTAACATTAAAAACAATTTTGCAGAAAGAAAATAAACAAATAACTCCACTAATGATAATACAAAAAGTGCTAAAACATGTCTGGGTGAAAACAAAATTACAAAAGTGTCTTGTATATGACAAAAATGCTCTCCTATCATTTTGACATACCTGGAAGTGGACGAGTCTTTGTATGAGTGAGGGTTAAACGGTTTTCAGTGAACAGTTGGTAAATCTGTTTCATTTTTTTCCTTGGATTTCTCAGGAATGGATGTGTTTGAGCCCTTTATCAGTATAGCAGACATTAACAAAGAATGCTCTGATGCTGCAGGCTAATCATTTTCATAGGTTAATAATAAGAGTGGGTCATGCACTGAACCTTGCAACACACCATATTTAATATTTGTCCACTACGAATTTAGTATTATTCCTGTTGTGTCATTTGTTAATGTGACCCTCTATTTTATATTGTCAAAGACTCGATTACTGGAATGGATGCTTTAGCATTTGTTTCTCAAGTAGATTTTTCTTATGTATGCAATCAGAGTCCTTGGCAATATCACAGAAAAGCTAAACAGAATATTTTTTCTTGTTTATATCTACCAGAACAGATTCAGTAAGATCATATATTGCTATATGCCAATGTTGGGCTGGTGCCTGCTTTCATGCGGCATGATCAGCTCCAGTTGAACCACTCTGTCAGGAGAGTAGATATGGAGTTGGATCAGTTGCGCAGGGCGGCCACTCTGTCAGACATTGGATTGGTTCCTGTCGAGGCTGTTAATAGGGAGGATTTCACAAGGTGTGACCTACACCTCAATAGGAAAGGGAAGGGTAAACTTTCAGGGTTGTTAGCGAAATCCATAAGGCGGGGGACACTAGTACTCATGGATGTACCTCAGTTTTAGACTAATATCAGTGTCCAATGAGAAGTTCAGGCAGGCAGGTGCTAAAGAAGTCCAAAACTCACAAGATTCTCACAAAAGTAAAGTAAATAATAGTGTTACCATATTTAATGAAAATATTGGCGGATTAAAGAAAAAAGTATATTCTCACAAAAGTAAAGTAAAAAAAAAGTTACCATTTTTCACCAAAATATTCCAGGATTGAAGAATAAGGTAAATGAGCTCCTGGTTTGTTCGGTTGACATTGAATCTGATAATGTAATATACTATGCCTTTCTGAGCATCACATTGTGTCTGATATGGGAAAGGTAAATATCAGTGGTTACAAGCTAGCTGCACATATGAGTAGAGAGAATAAGGTGAGAGGAGTAGTTGCCATATATATGTCAAAAATTATCACTGTGTAAAAAGTTTAGATACAAAAAAGTTCTGCCTGTAGCAACATATAGAAGCATGTGCCTGTCAACTTAAACTGAAGGAGGGCTCTTTCATAATTGTAACAGTATATAGGTCCCCTTCAAGAAACTCATTTATTCCTGGAAAACTTGGATGCTTTGTTGTGCTATCTGTCAGATAGGGGAAAGCAAATTATTATTTGTGGGGACTTCAATGTTGATTCACTGAAAGAGTGTAATAGGAAGAGTGACCTGGAAGTGTTGCTCGGTTCTTTCAATTTGACATATCTGTCATTGATTTTCCTACTCGGGTAGTAAAGGACAGCAGTACATTGATAGATAACACTTTTATAGACCAAGATAAGTTTAAAAACTTAAATTCTTGTCCTGTTGAGAATGGCCTTTCTGATCATGGTGCTCAGCTAGTTACAGTATATGACATAGCTCCATTCAGTAATTCAAAACTACCCTCCAAAGTTCTGTGTTCAGTTAATGACTCGACAATTAGAAATTTCAGGGAAAATCTTCAGCAGTTAGACTGGGATGAGGTGTACAAGGAACCCGATACAAATTTAAAATATAACTTATTTCATGATGCACTTGTGAGAGAATTTGAAAACTGTTTCCTCAAGATAGTAGATAAATGTAATTATAAGAAACCATGCAAAAAACCTTGGCCTACTAAAGGAATAAAAATATATTGTAACCACAAAAGGGAACTGTATCTAACAACAAGAAAGAGTAATGACCCAGAAACAGCGAAATATTATAAAAACTACTGTGCTACATTATGATAGGTTATTAAAAAGTCCAGAAGCATGTGCATCATGTCTGAGATTAATACCTCTGATAACAAAATGAAAACAATTTGGAGTATTATTACAAGGGAGACAGGGCAACCAAGAGTACAGAATGACAGCATTACCATCAAAGTGAATGGAAACTTGACAGAAAACATTTTGAATAACCATTTTTTAAATGTTGTAGAGAAAATAGGATCTAAATGTTCATTAGAAGAAGCAAGGCTTTGACAAAACACAGTTTATACAGTTCCACACAGTAAACGGAATGACACCATTAATAAATATAGACTTGGATTAGAAATCAGTAGCTAAGGTAGAATATTCAAAATTTCTAGGTATATGCATTGATGAGGGGTTGAACTGGAAAAAACACACTGAAGATCTGCTGAAATGTTTGAGTTCAGCTACTTATGCTATTAGGGTCATTGCAAATTTCGGCAATATACAGCTCAGTAAATTAGCTTACCAAGGCTATTTTCATTCTCTGCTTTCGTATGGCATCATATTCTGGGGTAACTCATCATTGAATAAAAGAGTGTTCACTACACAAAAGCGTGTAATCAGAATAATTGCTGGACCTCATCCAAGATCATCCTGCAGACACTTATTTAAAGAGCTAGAGATCTTCACTGTAGCCTCACAATATATATATTCACTTATGAAATTTGTTATTAACAATCTGAAAGAATTCAAAAGTAATAGCAGTGAACATGGCTACAACACTAGGAGAAAGGATGATTTCACTACTCAAGGTTAAATTTAACTTTGGCTCAGAAGGGGGTAAATTATGCTGCCACAAAAGTCTTTGGTCACTTACCTGATAGCATCAAAAGTCTGACAGACAGCCATATAGCATTTACATTTAAAAGGAAATTAACTTCTTCTACTCATTAGATCAATTTTTTGATATAGCAAGTGGGTAAATTGCCCCCCCCCCCCCCCCCACACACACACACACAATTATAAAAAATTAAAAATATTAAGTGTCATGTAATATTTTGTGTAATGTAATATCTTGTTCAAAAGAGAAGCCTTTACAGGAACTAAATGGAACCTTTGTTAAGAGATTATTTTCAGAAACAATTTGAGAGCACAGCAAGTGGGGAGATGAGTGCCTCTTACATTTGTAAATATTTAATAAAAAAGGTCATTATTATATGAAGCAGAAATGCCCAAACATAAATTGATAAATGAGTTGACACATCAAAAATAATTCTTAAAGCACATAGGAAGTTATATAAATATCTAGTCACATCTTGATAAGATCTCAGAGTGGGGCAAATATTGGTAACTTGTTTTAAATGTTAAGAAAGGGAACGTGAGCACTTCAAAAAATGCAGAATTGTAGTATCTAATGACTACAATATCAACAAACCAAAATTCTTGGTTTCATTAAATGAAAAGATCACACACACTCAGTAGAAGGTAAAGCAAGTGGCAGCGTTCAGTTAATTGGTAGGTTGCTGGGAAAATGTTGGCAGTCTCCAAAGAATTTTTTTACAAGACATTCATACATTCTTTCTTTCCAGTGCCCCATATCCAGCAAATGCCATGACAGGATTGGTATGGTTGTCTCCAGTTTTGTATAGAACAAACCATACTCACATATGGCCTATTACCCCCAACCCTAGAGGCAGGAATTGGTGTACCCCTTCTGTCTGCATCTAGTGTAATCCCATGATCAAAACTGACATCATTTTTCAAAGTGTTCGTTCATCATGTATCTGATGCAGAACTTAGGAACCAGCACAGTATTTATGTAGGTTGCTGTGAAAAACCATCTAAAAGCCTCATCCAGGCTAACCGGCACACCAGGCTCCACCATTAGCCAACAAGATTGATTCGATTCAGGGCCAGCATGCCTCCCTGTGTCACAGAAGTGTGCCTCTTAATGCGCACAGGTATCTGGGCTTGTGCATCCTATTGTAGAATCTTTCTCAAGTGTGTAGGACCCATACCAAATAGGACTGACATGATATATTGAACAGGTAGAAAGCAGGGCAGCACACATGGTTGCAGATTTGTTTGACCCACAAGATTGCCAGAGAAGTGCTGAAAAATGTTAACTAGCTGACGTTTGAAGATTGAGGTCATCTCTTCCATGAAAACCTGCTTAGAAAGTTTCAAGATCCAATACTAAGTTCTCTATGTGTGACACACATAGGGACCATAGCACAAGAGACATTTTAGCAATCATTGTTTGTTCTCTTCGTATGTAGATAGATATTGAATGAAATCCTGGTATGTATTACAATGTGGAAGTGCCTTACCACTGTGCACTTCATAGTAGTTCACAGCATTTGGATGAAGAGGGGGGAGGGCATTGGTCAAGGTCTCATTTATGAATCATTGTAGCATGTAGGGAAACCATAACACTTAAATGTGGATGACCAGATAAAGATTTGAACTCTGCTCCTCCTGATTTGAGTGTCCATTACGTTATCACATAACTTGATCAGAGTTATGCACAAATAACTCTGAGAAGACAAAATGATTGGCCAGTGCTTCCATTCAGGAACATAAATGCAATAAGACAAATAGCTTATAAAATTCTTTCTGGTACAAATGGAACTACTTATTAGCAATATGTGGTACATTTGAAAATGGAATAGACAATGTGATCATATTAGTCCTTGTGAAAGGGTGGTTAGCACTTTCTTCTGCCCACTAATACCTTCTGTTGTAATTGCAAATAATAAAAATGGTGTTGTCGTTGTTGTTCTTGTGGTCTTCAGTCCTGAGACTGGTTTGATGCAGCTCTCCATGCTAATCTATCCTGTGCAGGCCTCTTCATCTCCCAGTACCTACTGCAACCTACATCCTTCTGAATCTGCTTAGTGTATTCATCTCTCTGTCTCCCTCTACGATTTTTACCCTCCACGCTGCCCTCAAATGCTAAATTTGTGATCCCTTGATGCCTCAGGACATGTCCTACCAACTGATCCCTTCTTCTAGTCAAGTTGTGCCACAAACTTCTCTTCTCCCCAATCCTGTTCAATACCTCCTCATTAGTTACGTGATCTACCCACCTAATCTTCAACATTCTTCTGTAGCACCACATTTCGAAAGCTTCTATTCTCTTCTTGTCCAAACTATTTATTGTCCATGTTTCACTTCCATACATGGCTACACTCCATACAAATACTTTCATAAACGACTTCCTGACACTTAAATCAATACTCGATGTTAACAAATTTCTCTTCTTCAGAAAAGTTTTCCTTGCCATTGCCAGTCTACATTTTATATCCTCTCTACTTCGACCATGTGTTGACAGATGTGAAAATTACCGAACTATCAGTTTAATAAGTCACAGCTGCAAAATACTAATGCGAATTCTTTACAGACGAATGGAAAAACTGGTAGAAGCCGACCTCGGGGAAGATCAGTTTGGATTCCGTAGAAATGTTAGAACACATGAGGCAATACTGACCTTACGACTTATCTTAGAAGAAAGATTAAGGAAAGGCAAACCTATGTTTCTAGCATTTGTAGACTTAGAGAAAGCTTTTGACAATGTTGACTGGAATACTCTCTTTCAAATTCTAAAGTTGGCAGGGGTAAAATACAGGGAGCGAAAGGCTATATCCAATTTGTACAGAAACCAGATGGCAGTTATAAGAGTCGAGGGGCATGAAAGGGAAGCAGTGGTTGGGAAGGGAGTGAGACATGGTTGTAGCCTGTCCCCGATGTTATTCAATCTGTATATTGAGCAAGCAGTAAAGGAAACAAAAGAAAAATTTGGAGCAGGTATTAAAATCCAGGGAGAAGAAATAAAAGCTTTGAGGTTCACCGATGACATTGTAATTCTGTCAGAGACAGCAAAGGACTTGGAAGAGCAGTTGAACGGAATGGACAGTGTCTTGAAATGTTAAAGGGGTTTATAAATTGTGGGCAATAAGACTCTATTCAAGTGGGAGGAAAACAGTTGCTGTATGGTTAATAGGATATGTAGGCAATGTTCAGAGTAGATTTTCAGCAACAGACCCTGGTAATTCATTGATGCTAAATGAGCCAGGGCATTTTCATATAGGAGAGAAAAGTCATGAAAGGCCAAGGCATTAGCATTCAAGTTAGCAAGTGCTATTAATTTCTGATAGAGTACATTATTTGCTATCCTATGTGAAAACACCAATTCTTTGTGTATTATGCCATTACTGTTGATGGAAATTAACATTGTTTTCATCCATGATAGTGGAAAGCCCAATTTTTTGGGCTCAAAAATGTTTCACTGGCCTATTCAAAACTTGCACTTTGTTACAAGTTTATAGAGAAAACATCAAGTGTAAGCCATCATTAATCAGATTGATGAAAGTGTTCTTGACACAGTCAGTTGCGGATAACAAGCCTTGCCCATTTGCTCTCTTGCCAAAGCTTGTGTGGAAAAGTCTGTCGTTCAGCATCTCTTCCATGATAGATCTGCAGACTACAGCTTCACAAATATTTTGCATTTCTTCTATCATCCAGATCACAACTTTTTGATTGTCTTTAATGATTTTAGTGAAAAAAATTTGCACCACCCAAAATCAGTTGTGCAAGTTACCACTGACCACAACACTCCTTTGAATCAGCTTTGATGTGTCATAAGCTACTTCATCTTTTCCCCAGTAAAAAAAATGCATATTAACTGATTTATAAGGTGTTTAGCTGGTCAGCACTGAATTTTAAAATGACACTTACAGAAATGATTACAAGCAAGAAATGAAATATTTGGTCTGTAACTTAGGGGACAGCAGATACATGCAAGTCAGTTAATATAAAATTGAAATAGGTTTCTGAAGAGATGAAAAGGAACACTAGTTATGTTGTCAAGTGATTGTCAGATTGCCAACGTGAACATTTTTGAAGAGCTACATATCATAGCTGCTTGCAGAACACAGTGAGAGAGACTTCTATGTGCTAACCAAGATGAACATTTTTTGTCAGCTCATCACTGTAATGTTTTCCTACTAATGCATTTTATACACAAAAACTGCTTTCACATTGTGACATGGATTTTTGTCAGATTAGGTGTTAAATTGTTTGCTGACAAGCAACAATAGGATTGTTCAGTTATTACCTGAATAATATTCCTGATGGTATGTGAGTCTTAATGTCAACAGGGAAGGTAGCAACATTTTATGGTGAACTTACATATTGGAATGTTCTGGCATGCACTCTTACATTATTCATGACTGGGTATTATGATTTTCTTAAAGTTTCTTTAATAGGAGTTTTTTCCCCACTGTGAGATGAAAGCTGCAGACTGGCATGTCCCCTTGTACCTCCATTTCCTTTCTTTCTTTCTTTCTTTTTTTTCCATTCTTTTGTGAACAGCATGTAGTGACTGGATAGCTATCAGTACACTGGAACAGACAAGGTACTCAATAGATTTTTGTATTTAATGATCTAATTATGTAATTTTGATTTTATTATAGGGGGATTTGATACTAGAAGCAGAACCTGTAATTGAAGCTGTGACAAAGATAGTGGATATCACCAAGAAACCACAATTGATAAAGATTTTGGAGGCTGACACGTAAGTTACATGTATCTTGCTGAGTTGTTGTTTTTAGGTTTACTTTATAATCTCTAATGGGCCTTAGTATTAATAAATTGGCAGGCAATCTTTGTCGTAATCTCAAATTTATCTCATGTGATAGTTTTCTGTTGAAAAGTCAATCAAGAACACTTTATATCACAAATATACAATCTGATAAAAGGCGTGGCAAATTTACGACATTTAAAAGTTTGTGATCGGGTTGTCATAATATCCTTGTATTACAAGTAGAATCAATAAAAACTTGAACCATTCACTTGTTACAAATACTAATGAACAGTATTAATGAAAAAATATGAGTACATGGAATATCAGAGCACTTTCATCATGGGATTGAAGAGCTCCTAGCAAACAGAACACAGCATGACATTCTTAATGGAGGGACATCTTCAGTTATAAAAGTAATTTTGGGTGTACCCCAAGAGAGTGTTATAGGACTATTATTGTTCTGATTATGTATATGACTTGAGAAGATAACATCGGAAGATGTTCTGTATACATAACAGTATCATTTGTGAAGTTGTAGTGCTAGAAAACTGTAGCAAAATATGGGAAGACCATCAAACAATTGACAGTTGGTACAGGGATTGTCAGGTAAATTGCAGCATAAACAAATTCACATAAATAGGCAGAAACACCATTTCTGAGTGATTATGCAATAGCTAAACAACCACTGGAAGCAGTGACACCCATTAAGTATCTGGGAGTATGAGTATGTGGAATGATTTATGAGGGTGGTTTGGTACATCTGGTAAATTTCTGTGAAAGAATGGAACATTTTCGTTGCACCTTCATGATTGACAAGCTTGATTAGTCCAAGGATAGTATAAAGAATTTCAATGATGTACAGTGTATAGTTCGTTATTGACAGCTGTCTGAATTGGTCAGTGTATAGATTACTCTGCACCATCATTGAAGACCAATTACTTTTGGACTGATGAATTTAAACATTGTTAGACAAACAGCAAAGACAAAGCACACTCTGGCTGCCCAGTTAGCATCACCCCAAAGGAAACCACTGACAGAATACATGGTATGGTAATGCAAGACTGCCAGATAAAAATTTGTGGGATTGCCGAGACTGTAGGCATCGCAACTGAGTGAGTGCATAATATTCTGCACAGAGAACTGGCTATGAAGAAGCTGTGTGTGAGGTGGGTGCAGCGATTGCTCACAGTCGACCAAATGTGCATCCAGCACAACATTTCAACACGTTTAATCACAGAGTTTTTGCACCAATTTGTGACTGTTGATGAAACCTGGATTCATCATTACACACCAGAGTGAAAACAACAATCAAAACAATAAACAAAGGTTGGTGAAAGTGCACCAAAAAAGGCAAAGACCATTCTGTCAGCTGGTAATGTGATGGCCACTATTGTTTGGAATTCCCAAGGAATAATCTTCACAGGTCACTTGGGAAAAATCAGAACCATAATTTTACTTTACTGTGCTGTATTGTTGGAGCATTTGAAACTTACATTGGCTGAGAAAAAGACCAAGGTTGGCACACAAAAAAGTGCTGTTTCACTAGGATCATGCACCTTCCTAAAAATGATGATAAACTTGGTGAAAGTGCATGAAATGATCTTTGTAACGGTTCATCATCCACCCTATTCACCAGGTTTAGCCCCTAAGTGACTTCTTCCTGTCCCCTAACTTGAAACTGTGTCTTGCTGGGAAGGAAGTTACATCAAATGAGGTAGAGATAGTTTTAGTCAGTGAGTATTTTGCAGAGTTTGACAGAACCTATTTTTCCGATGAGATGAAAAAGGTGGAGGTTCACTGGATCAATTGTACATCCCTCAAAGGAGACTGTCAAGAAGTAAGGTGAGGTGTTTACATAACAAATATTTTTTTCTTGCTCTTTTACCAGCCTTACAAAACCACCCTCGTAAGGTGGAATAATCATATAAAATTAATCATAGCAAAGGTAGATGCCAGACAGTTTCATTGGAAGGATCATCGGTAAGTGCAGTCCACCCTCTAAGGAGATAGCCTACAAAACTCTTATTTGACAGGTACTTTAATATTGCTCATCAGTCTGTGACCCTTTACAGACAGGATTAATAGAATAAATAGTGAAGATATGAAGAATAGGAGCATATAAACACAAAAGCTTCACGGAGATATTCATCCAACTCTGGTGGCAGATGATACAAGATAGGTGTTGTACATCAGTGTCATTTACTGTCAAAATCGGAGTGCATACATTCCTGGATATATAGCTTCTTCCTTGTATATCACATGAAATGATCATGACGGTAAAAATTAGAGAGATTTGATCACACACAGAGGTCTGGCAACTCATTCTTGGTACACAAGTACCCTCTGCCACATACACCATAAAGTACCTTGTGGAGTGTAGATGTAGATGAAATATGTTCACAGTAAAAATAGAATGTTGCTCACCTTGTAGAGAAGGCACTAAGCATCCCTGGCAAGCACAACAGAAAATAATATTTAGAAATATTAAGCTTACGGATAAAATCCTGCCTCAGAAATAGAACTCTCTGTCATCGACACAGCAAAAACTTGCTACTATCTCCATTACTATTTCTAGCATTCTTTTTTGTTGTGCCTTTCTGCAACTCGACACCTCTATATGCGAGTAGCAATCTTCCCTCCCTGTATTGTTATTCATCCTGCACTTTTTGTTGTTTGATGTTTACGGTAAGTTCAGCTATGGAAGAAACAACAGGCAGATTTTGGTTCATAGTGTTACTGCAAAAGTCTGACCTGTTTGTAAGAGGCAGCTGAGAAAAGTAATTACAAACATTTCCTTAGGTGAGGCAGTATAAAACTGGACAAACTGGTAATAGCTGAAATTTACAAAAGTGTACAGTGTGGATGGTCATTCAGTTGTTGAAATCATGCAAACATTTGAGAGCATACCATAAAGTAGATACTTGGTTATCTGAAAGTATTCCTGAAATTACCAGGCACTTGAACAATACGTATTATTTATTACAAATTAAATGTACGTGTGACATAATTAAAAAAACAAATTTTTGATTTAGCTGTAATATGTGAATCACATTTCAGTTGTTTGCAACCTAAATGAACAGTTTATATCTTTGATCATGTTCGGTCACAATCAACCAACTGCTTGTAGCCGATTCAGTGAACGTGACAATTTACTAGAAGCTGTTCATATAGTTTCTTAAAATAATTTTTTGACCTTTACTTGCTGTCAATTTTTCTGGCATGTTTTGATGATTCATGTGTCAATAACATTGCTCTCCTAAATGCATATGCAGTCTCTTGACCTTCATCCTTGCACTTCCACGCAACTTCTTTGTTATTTTCTTTGGCTTGCAGTTGTGATATAGGTGGTACCATACTTTTTACTTCAAGACTTAAAATTAATTACAATAAGCTTAAACTGTTTGACATTTTCAAATTTTTGATCAGAAACAAGTGTAATGCAGTTTCTGCCAGGCACAGTGATAAGTCACATTGCTTGGAACAAAGTTCCTGTCGCAAGGCTACTAATAGATAAAAATTAAGGTTATGAGACTTAAGACCTCCAAGCAAATTGAATTTATTATACCATTGTCAAGAGGAAGATATTCTCAAATAAATATGTAGTCACATGTATTGCAAGGAAGAACTATGGATTTGTTATTGGTCACCATATGCAGTAGAACCTCAATTATCTAATTAAGCTAGGGCCCAACCAACATAAATAATAAATAAATAAAATATAAAATGCATCTCGGAGGAACTTTGTATTTGAAACATGAAAACTTAATCGTGTGAAAGAATTAATATGTATGTGCTTATACATGTATTGGTAATGATTGTGGGCAATTGGTACATATGGCATTATAAACAGAAGTTGAAAAACTTTTGGTGAGTCAAGAAAGACAATTATTGGGCATTAAAGAACTTACTGTTCCATTTTTCTTTCATTGAATGGGGCTGGGGCTCTGGAGACACAGGCTGCTCCACAAATACAAAGACAGTTTCAAATACTTCCAAATGTTCTGTTGATGAAGCCAGCTCCTCTGCAGCATATTTATCATCATTAGACTCTTGATGAAACCATTTTTACTAGCTTGTAATTCTGAAATGTGAATTTCACATTGTTACCAGACTCACACATTGACATCTTTGTGAGTAATGTCTTCCAGTTCAGTAAAATATTTTGATAAATTTGAAAGTTCACTGAAGAGCCAAAGAAACTCGTACAGCTGCCTAATATCATATAGGACCTCTGCGAGCATGCAGAAGTGCCACAACATGATGTGTGGACTCAACGAATGTCTGAAGTAGTGCTGGAGGGAACTGACACCATGAATCCTGCAGGCTGTCCATAAATTCATGAGAGTATGAGGTGGTGGAGATCTCTTCTGAACAGCACATTGCAGGCATCCCAAATGTGCTCAATAGTGTTCATGTCTTGGGAGTTAGGTGGCCAGTAGAAGTGTTTAAACTCAGAAAAGTGTTCTTGGAGCCACTCTGTAGCAATTCCGGACTTGAGGGGGTGTCGCATGGACGTGAGGGGGTGTCGCGTGCTGGAATTGTCCAATGCACAATGGACATGAATGGATGCAGGTGATCAGACACGATGCTTATGTATGTGTCAACTGTCAAAATTGTATCTAGACGTATCAGAGGTCCCATATCACTCCAACTGCACATGCCCCAAGTCATTACTGAGCCTCCACCAGCTCGAACAGTCCCCTGCTGACATGCTGGGTCTATGGATGCATGAGGCTGTCTCCATACTTGTACAGGTCCATCCGCTCAATACATTCTGAAATGAGGCTCATCTGACCAGGCAAAAAGTTTCCAGTCAACAACAGTCCGATGTATTTATGTTCCTGCCTTAGAATTTAACAAAAATTATGAAAAGAATAGATTGATACTCACTGTAAAGATGACATGTTGAGTTGTAGGCAGACACAACCAAAAAGACTTTCAGCCAAAACTTTCTTCAGGAAGAAAAACAGAAACACACACATTCACACAAGCAAGCACACCTCACACACTCATGATCACATCTCCGTCCAGAATGTCACATCTTTGGTGAGAATCCACTGTGTCATGACAATCGTAAGCAGCACCAATCCAGAGTGGGATAAGGAAGGGGGAGGTATAGCAGGATACAGATGGGCAGTGAGTAATCAGTGCTGCCTGTGGGGGGGGGGGGGGGGGAGGCTAAGAATAAATCCCATTCATGCAGCTAAGAAATGCTGGTGGTGGAGGAGAGAATCCAGATGTCCCAGGTTGTGGAGCAGCCAATTAAATCAAGCCTGTTACATTCGGCTGCATTTTGTGCCACAGAGTGCTCCACTTTGCCCTTGGCCACAGTCGTGACAGTGTCCAGTCGTCCTAGGTGACAGCTGGTTGGTAGTTGTACCAGTATGCAGAGTTGCACAGGGATTGCAGCATGAGTGGTATATAACAAGGTTACCTTCATAAGTGGTCTGGTGTCTGATAGGGTAGGATAAGCCCGTGGCAAGACTGGGATGGGAACTGTTGGGTGGGTGGATTGAACAGATCTTGCATCTGGGTCTTCTACAGGGATATGATGCCTGTGGCGATTGGAATAGGGATGGACTAGGATGTTGTGGAAGTTGGGTGGGCGATGGAACACCACCTAAAGGAGAGATGGGAAGGATCTTGGGTAAGGTGTCCTTCATTTCAGGCATGATTATAGATAATGAAAGCCATATTGAAGGATATGGTTATATTGTTGTAGTCAGGTGTGGTATTGGACTACACAGAAGGTGCTCTTTTGCAACTCATTCTCAAGGATGAGGGGAGGATTGAGGGGTGTATGGGGACAAGTGAAGCTGATGGGAGAGAAGGTTTTGGGGTTATGAAGGAATGAGGATAGGTTGTCTGGCGCAGAGTCCAGATCACAAAGGTATCATCAGTGAACCTGAAATAGACCAAGGGTTTGGGGTTTTGGGAGGTAAGAAGGTTTCTCTAGATGGCCCATAAACAGATTCGCATAGAAGAGTGCTATGTGGGTGCCCAGAGCTGCACCACAGACTTGTTTTTTATACCCTTCTTTCAAAGGAGAGGTAGTTATGTGTAAGGATAAAGCTGGTAAAGTGTATGAGTTGTGGGTCTGGAGTCATAAGGACATTGGGAGAGGTAGTGTTCATTAGCAGCAAGACAATGAGCATGAGGCATGTTGGTGTGTAGGGAAGAGGGATCAACAGCGATGAGTAGGAATCCAGGAGATAAAATGGTGGGGATGGTGGGAGAGTCAATGAAGGAGGTGGTTCGTATCTTTAGTGTATTTGTGGGGCAGAGCGGGGGAGCTGTATTTTGGGCAATTGGCTGGGGGAGTTCATCATTTAGGGCTGAAATTCTTTCAGTGGGAGCACAATAACTATTTTCAATGGGGGGCATCCAGCATAGTTGGGTTTTTGGATTGTAAGGAGGATGTGGAAGGTGGGTGTGCAAGGTATCATAGGGATGAGGAAGGAAATGGAATCAGGCAAGAGGTTCTGGGAAGGTCCTAAGGCTTTAAGCAGGGATTTGAGTTTATGGTGGACTTCTGGAATGGGATCACATTGACATAGTTTATAAGTGAAGGAGTCAACCATCACATTTCTTAAATTGAATCCTTTGTATTCCAAACACCATCTGTGTAAATTATCCAGCCTGCTGACATCTCACTGTGCATTGGGGTACCACTATCCAGCCCCTATTATACAATATTCCTCCTCTTCAACCCTTAATAGTAGCCCGACCCAACCTAGCTGACCTTTTTGGCATAGCACATCTACCAGAACTCCCTGCCAACACTCCACTAAATCCAGAGCCTTAATAGTAGCCAGACCCAACTTAGCTGACCTTTTTGGCATAGCACATCTACCAGAACTCCCTGCCAACACTCCACTAAATCCAGAGCCAAAACTATCTCAGAACACGGTTAACCTTTCCCCACAGAAATTTAGCTATGTTGGGCTTGTCAAAGACTTACTTTCCTTCTCCAAATCCCTACAATGGAAACTCTTCTTCTCCGCCAATCACTCCAACTAAAGCCAACCTAATCCCAATATTGAATCCTGTGTCTCCCACATGGTACCACCATCTAACCACGTTACTCCCCCCTCCAACCTAATAACCTCCAGGTCACCTTCCAGGAATTATTTACTGCCATCATGGTCTCACCATCCTTCACCAGAACCCCTCCTAAAAAACCCAGCCTTTTAGCAGAAGAAAGGACTGTTGTACACGGCATCAAAATGGATTCTGACCAAATTATCCTAACTGGAGACAAAGGTTCCAGCACTGTCATTACGAATCACAGTGACTACTTGGTGGAAGGCCTCCTCCACCTAGAAACTGTGTCAAAGTGATCCCATTCCTGAAGTCCAACATAGCTTCCAGTCTCTGCTTAAAGCCATAGGCCCTTCCCAGAATATCTCCCCTGAATCCATTTCCCTTCTCACTCCTACGACATACTGCACACCCACCTTCTACATGCTTCCCAAAATCTACAAACCCAACAATGCTGGATGCCCCCACCCTCCACCCCAACTCCATTGAAAATAATCATTATATTCCCACTGAAAGAATTACAGCCTCATTGACCAACACCTCCAACTAGTTGCCCAAAAATATAATCTCCCACACCAAAGATACCAACCACTTCCTTCTCCGACTCTCCACTACCCCCACCCTTTTACCTCCTGAATTGCTACTTGTCACTGTTGACATCACTTCCCTATACATTGAATCCCCCTCATGCCCATGGTCTTCGGCCACTGTGGCCGAGCGGTTCTAGGCGCTTCAGTCCGGAACCACGCTGCTGTTACGGCCGCAGGCTCGAATCCTGCCTTGGGCATCGATGTGTGTGATGTCCTTAGATTAGTTAGGTTTAAGTAGTTCTAAGTCCTCAGATGTTAAGTCTCATAGTGCTTAGAGCCATTTTGCCCATGGTCCTGCCGTTACGGAACACTACCTCCCCAAACGTCCTGCAGACTCCAAACCCTCTACCTCATTCACAGTTCTAGCTTTATCCTGACATACAACTGCTTCTGGTTTGAAGGGGAGGTATAAAAACAAATCCACAGCACAGCCATGGGCACCCTCATGGCACCTTTTTATGCCACCCTGTTTCTGGGACATCTAAAGGAAAGCTGTCTAGCCTCCCAAAACCCCAAACACTTTGTCTGTTTCAGGTTAACTGATGAGATTGTCATGATCTGAACTCAAGGCCAAGATACGCTATCATCATGTCTTCAAAACATCAACACCTTCTCTCCTATCTGTTTCACATGTCCTCCTCAACCCAGTGTGCCACCTTCAAGGGATGTGGGCCTCCACTCTGATGGCTCCATCCATACCTCTGAAAAATTAAACCCACCAATCTCCAGCAGTACGTATCTTGCCCAGAAAACTGAACATCTCACAAAGGTCTTCACAGACAGGCATTATCTCCTAGACCTAGTTTACAGACAGATTTCCTGTGCCATATTCCAATTTATGGAAGGAGAAAATATAAAAATGCAGTAAATGAAGCAGGCAAAAAGGAATACAAATGTCTCAGAAATGAGATTGACAGGAAGTGCAAAATGGCTAAGCATAGATGTCTAGAGGACAAATTTAAGGATGTAGAGCAATATATCACTAGGGTAAGATAGATACTGCCTACAGGAAATTTAAAGAGACCTTTGGAGAACAGAGAACCACTTCGAATGAATGTCAAGAGTTTGGATGGAGAACCAGTTCTGAGCAAAGAAGGGAAACCAGAAAGGTGGAAGGAGTACATAGAGGGTCTACAGAAGGGTGATGTACTGGAGGGCAATATTATGGAAATAGAGAAGGATGTAGATGAAGATGAAATGGGAGATATGATACTTCGTGATGAGTTTGACAGAGCACTGAAAGACTTGAATCAAAACAAGGCCCCGGGAGTAGACAACATTCCATTAGAACTACTGATAGCCTTGGGGGAGCCAGCCGTGACAAAACTCTACCATCTAGTGAGCGAGATGTATGAGACAGGCAAAATACCTTCAGACTTCAAGAAGAATAGAATAATTCCAATCCCAAAGGAAACAGGTGTTGACAGGTGTGAAAATTACTGAACTATCAGTTTAATTAGTCATGGCTGCAAAATACTGACACAAATTCTTTACAGACAAATGGAAAAACTGGTAGAAACTGACCTTGGGGAAGACCAGTTTGGATTCCATAGAAATGTTGGAACATGGAATGCAATACTGACCCTTTGACTAACCTTAGAAGATAGATCAAGGAAAGGCAAACCTAAGTTTCTAGCATTTGTAGACTTAGAGAAAGCTTTTGACAATGTTGAGTGGAATCCCTCTTTCAAATTGTGAAGAAACACAGGCTATTTACAATTTGTGCAGAACCAGATGGTAGTTATAAGAGTCAAGGGGCATGAAAGGGAAGCAGTGGTCAGGAAGGGAATGAGACAGGGTTGTAGCCTGTCCTTGATCTTATTAAATCTGTATATTGAGCAAGCAGTAAAGGAAACAAAAGAAAATTTTGGAGTAGGAATTAAAATCCACGAGGAAGAAACAGAAACCTTGAGGTTTGTCCATGACATTATAATTCTGTTAGAGACAGCAAATGACGTGGAAGAGCAGCTGAGCAGACTGGACAGTGTCTTGAAAGGGGGATATAAGATGAACATCAACAAAAGCAAAACAAGGATAATGGAATGTAGTCAAATCAGGTGATACTGACGGAATTAGATTAGGAAATGAGAGTCTTAAAGTAGTAGATGCATTTTGCTATTTGGGGAGCAAAATAACTGATGATGGTTGAAGGAGAGAAGATATAAAATGTAAAGTGGCAATGGCAAGGAAAGCGTTTCTGAAGAAGAGAATTTTGTTAACATCGAGTACAGATTTAACTGTAAGGAAGTCTTTTCTGAAAGTGTATGGAGTGCAGCCATGTTGGAGGTGAAACATGGACTATAAATAGTTTCAACAAGAAGAGAATAGAGGCTTTCGAAATGTGGTGCTACAGAAGAATGCTGAAGATTAGATGGATGGATCTTGTAACTAATGAGGAGGTACTGCATTTGTAGAATTGGGGAGAAGAATAATTTGTGGCACAAATAGACTAGAAGAGGGGATCGGTTGGTAGGACATGTTCTGAGTCATCAAGGGATCACCAATTTAGTATTGGAGGGCAGCATGGAGGGTAAAAATCAGAGAGGGAGACCAAGAGATGAATACACTAAGCAGATTCAGAAGGATGTAGGTTGCAGTAGGTACTTTGAGATGAAGCAGCTTGCGCAGGATAGGATAGCATGGAGAGCTGCATCAAACCAGTCTCTGGACTGAAGACCACAACAACAACATTCCCATATATCTCCACTCCTCTCACCATCTCCAAGAACCAAAGGAGTGCCCCCAGTACCAACCCAGACTGGAACAACTGAACCATATCCTTCAACAACGCTTTGATTATCTATAATCAAGCTCTGAAATGAGGAATATCCTACCCAAACTCCCCCCATTGAGTGGTCCATTGTTCATCCAACCTCAAAAACATCCTAGTACATCGCTATGCCCACTCCCAACCTTCATCCCTTACCACAGGCAACATATCCCTGTGGAAAACCGAGATGTAAGACCTGCCCAGTCCACCCACCCAGCTCTTCACCCAGACACCAGGGCACCTATGAAAGCAGCCATGTCATATACCAATTCTGCAGCAATTATTGCACAGCTTTATGTGTTGATATGACTAGCAACCAGCTGTCAACCATGATGAACGGGCACCGCTAAATTGTCGCCAAGAGCCTTGTGGCATAACATGCTTGATTTCAATGGATGCTCCACAAGCCAGCCACCTGGATCCTCCCCTCCACCAGCAGTATTACTGAACTGCACAGAGAGGGATTTATCCTTACCTAAGGTACCCTACCATTCCCACATCTTCCACCCAACATTTGCCATCTGCTCTGTCCTATGACATCCTTTCAATTCATGTCTCCTCACTCTCATTGTGTGCTGTTCTCTGCCAACACATGCACCAGTATTTTCCCCTTTCTGCTCCTCCCCTTTTCCGCTTCCTACGCCTCCCAAACTGCCTTCTGATGCTGCTTCTGGCAGCCTTGTCTTGCCACCTACTTCCTGCATGCTCCATCAGGGGCAGTGCTGACTACTTGCCCCCCCCCCCCCCCCCCCCAACACCTATATCCTGCTCTCTCTTCTCATTCCCCACACCACTTCGGATTGATACCTTCGCACAGCACGACACAATGTATTCTGGCCAAAGCAGCCAATACAGTGTTTTCCTTCCTGAAGCAGGTTTTGGCTGAAAAATCGGTGTGTAACAGTCTTTTTATTGTATCTGTCTGCAATTCAACATGTCATCTTTACAGTGAGTAGCAACTTATGCTTTTCATAATGTTGATGATAAGAGTTAAAAAATCCCAAAAAGAAACTGAGATACTCTGAAGCAACATTGTATAAGTGAAAGCTCTACTGCATGTATGTTATTTGTTGGCAGTGTCAAAAGATTCATTGGGTTGTTCATGGATAAATCAGATTTTTAAATATGAAAAATCAGTGCTACTAGATTGCAGTGATGACAGGAAAACCTGCAGATGAACAAGATATCTTGCACGATTTGCTGAACTCAACATAAGCTAAACATAACTAGTTGTGTAATATTGAGTTCAGGACAAAGAACTAAATATTAGTTGTACAAAAGCAATTACCAGATAGTTTTATTGAATTGATATTAAGGAAATGTAATTCATTTGTCCATTACAAAATAGTTGTTCAACCAGTTCTTGAGTTATGCTCATCAATTTAGTATCCTTATAAGAGACAATTAATATGGCAACCGAATAAGATTCAATGCAGAGTTTTGAGTCTGTCATGGAGATACTACTAGAGAAGCATATTGCTCAAATTCTGAGAGAGGATTTTCCAACAAGAGCTGAACAATGTATTGCACTGAAGTGCCAAAGAAAGTGGTACAGGCATGCGTATTCAAATACAGAGATGTAAACAGGCAGAATACAGCACTGCGGTCGGCAACACCTATATAAGACAACAAGTGCCTGGTACAGTTGTTAGATCAGTTACTGCTGCTACAATGGCAGTTTATCAAGATTTATGTGAGTTTGAATGTGGTGTTATAGTCGGTGCAAGAATGGAGTGACACAGCATCTCTGAGATAGTGATGAAGTGGGGATTTTACCATACAACCATTTCATGATTGTACCAGGAATATCAAGAATCCAGTAAAACATCTAATCTACAACATCACCGTGGCCAGAAAAAGATCCTGCAAGAACAGGACCAAAGACGACTGAAGAGAATCATTCAACATGATAGAAGTGCAGCCTTCCACAAATTGCTGTGGATATCTGGGCCATCAGCAAGTGTCAGCATGCAAACCGTTCAATGAAACATCATCGATATGGGCTTTCGGAG
Source organism: Schistocerca piceifrons (assembly GCF_021461385.2). Lineage (NCBI taxonomy): Eukaryota > Metazoa > Arthropoda > Insecta > Orthoptera > Acrididae > Schistocerca > Schistocerca piceifrons. The sequence continues at coordinate 394,377,688 of NC_060138.1, read as the reverse complement.
TCAAAGGCCCACTCATGTACCCTTGATGACTGCATGACACAAAGCTTTATGCCTTGCCTGGGCCCATCAACACACACATTGGACTGTTGATGACTGGAAACATGTTGCCTAGCTGGACAAGCTTCATTTCAAATTGTATCAAGAGGATGGACATGTAAAGGTATGGAGTCAACCTCATGAATCCACGGACCCAGCAGGGGACTGTTCAAGCTGGTGGAGGCTCTGTAATGGCATGGGGCATGTGCAGTTTAGGTGATATGGGACCTCTGATATGTCTAGATACAGCTCCAACAGTTGACATGTATCTAAGCACCTTGTGAGATCACCTGCATCCATTCATGTCCATTGTGCATTTGAGTGGACTTGGACAATTCCAGCAGGACAATCTCTTCTGAGTTCAAACACTTCCAGTGGCCACCAAACTCCCCAGACATGAACATTAATGAGCATATCTGCAATGCCTTGCGAGGTGCTGTTTAGAAGCACTCTTATGGATGTATGGACAGCCCTGCAGTATTCATGGTGTAAATTCCCTCCAGCATTACTTCAGACATTAGTTGAGTCCATGCCATGTGTGTTGTGGCAGTTGTGTGTGCTTATGGGGCCCTACACAATATTAGGCAGATGTATCAGTTTCTTTGGCTCTTCAGTGTACTGGTATATCTGCGCATATATCTGGAACAGGTGACCATAATTGTAAACTTACGTAAATTATTTATGATGCTTTCTGACATTCGTTCTTCCCATGCAAAATCTGTAGAAGGAACAGGAATACTGCAGTGAAAGGCAGACTACTCTCTGCCACACATTTTAAGGTGGCTGACCAGGCATAGAAAGAAAAGAAATAATAAATTAATCTAAGCCTAGCTAAGGATTTGGAAGTGATAAAAAATGACTGAACTATGTAGTTTAATACCAACAAAGCAAGATATTTGTTCTGCTTGAAGGTGGTTCTCTTTTCCTTAAAAGCTGATAATTGTCCTGGGTGTTCAGTGTGGCCAATATTTGGAAACAATTTGTGTGTATGTGCTCTAAATACACAAAATTCACTTATATAATTCAGCTTCCACACTGATTTGTTTAGAGTGTTGCATTCAGGGAGTTATCTTTCATGAGCTAGCTTGCATTGCATTTACTGTGTTACAATAAAATGAATTATGCTTTCCTTAGTGTCAGTTTTAAAAAAAATATTTGTGCCTCCACCACAATTTCATATTTTTTTAAATTTTTTAAAAAGGATATCACACAACCTGATTGGTGGCAAGCAAGGTGTTATTGATATTACAACAGGCCCTACACCAGCAATCAGCAAAGGAAAAAGTGGTCATCTTGTTGTGGTAAGTAAGACTGTTATAAAAGAAATTTGAAATTGCTCATACAAAACTAAAATAATTTTTTTAGTTCAAGAATTGTGCATAATGAAACAAGTAGTCATTGTGTTAATGACCAAATATCAAATGAATTCATTTTATTTGGTGAACATACATATTTTCAGGTATTCAGAATGCTTTCCAATGATTCAGTCTACTCTGTTAGCCATAATTGCACTTTGCTTGTGATTCAGTTTTGTATATTCATATTTGCAACTCAACTTGCCGTCATTCTCTCTTGTATGGTGATGTACGTGTTGGTGTTCCACACTTGTCATTCTTTTTCCCCTTAATTTGCCTTGTTTAACTACTTGATAAACTGCAAACATTTTCAAGCTCAGGTATAGATTCTAACCATAATTTCTTGCTTAGGAACTGCATATTAAAACTGAAAAAATTACAGAAAACTAAGAAATTAAGGTGGTAAGACCAGTGTGGGGCGACAGAATCATAAGATAAAGAGTGTACCAAAGAAAGCATTAGGCTGTTACGAACTGAAAGAGAGGAAAGGAATAAGACAGAAAATGGGTGAGTGGACTTGTGAGATGGTGTGGTAAGGCAGCAGGGTAACCTGTAAGCACAGACACAAAGCCCAGTAGAAGCCTCTGGATAACAAAGGAGATCAAGGAGGAGGAAAAATTATAAGAACGAAGTAGGAGAAAGGAAATACATGTGTTTAAAAAATTAGAATGGCAGAAAGTGTAAAATACAAAATCAGCAAAGGCTAGAGGACAAATGAAAAGCTGTAAAAGCATGCAGAGCTATGAAAAGATAGATGTTGCTTATAGGAAAATTAGAGAGACATTTGGAGAAAAGTGAAGCAACTGTACAAATATCAAATAGTAAGCCAGTATTATGGAAAGGAGGGGAGGCTAAGATGTGGAAGAAATACTTACAGGACCTACAGAAGGTAAACAAACTCAAAAACAATATTACAGGAAAAGAAGAGGAAATAAATGAAGATGAGATGGGAGTTGCGATATTACAAGAATAGTTTTGTATAGCTCTAAGAGACTTACCGGTAGGTTAAACAAGGCACCTGGACTGGATATGTGACCTTTGGGAGAATCACCCATGATAAAACTATTCCATCTGGTGTCCAAAATAATATGGAGGCAGGCAAATTACTTTCAGAATTGATAAATAACGTATTAATTCCAATTTCGAAGGCGGCTGATCCTTATATTACCAAAACATCAGTTTAATAAGTCATGTCCGTTAAATAGGAGGGTACTTCAAAAAGTAAGTTGCACATCATTAAGGCAGGCCAAATAATACTTATTGGAAGCTGCACAGAGTAACCCAGTTGCTACTATTTTGCAGCGTAGTCACCAAGTGTTCCTTAGCAGTAAACAGAATATTCTACCAATTGTTCAGTTCCTAGACAATAGTAATCTATTCTTTGGTCTTGGAGCCATTCAAGAACCACTGTGTGAATGTCGCCTTCTTTGGAAAATCTGTGATTGTTGCAAACTTTTCCTCAGTTCTCTTGATGCTGTTATCTGTGGTCATTGTTGAAGGCCTTCCTTCCTGATTAGCTTAACCCATGCCCGTGTAGCTTTGGTCAAATTGTTGGTGCCATTTCACTACATCTAGATGATGTATAGCATTTGGTGCATATACCACTTGAATTTCACAGTGAATCTGTGAGTAATTTAGGTGTTTTGTCCACAAGAACTGTACTGTCCTACATACATCAACTCTGGAGTAAATTTCCAGTTGTTGCGCCATTTACTCCCGCAATGTGATGTGTCTGTTATCTATACTACAGCAGAAAAGAGAAAATGTTTCGGATACCTCTACAAGAAATGTGAAACTTTTACTCTTTTTTGACATTCCACAGCACTTGTTGCACAATGGTCCTAAAGTGGGACAGCATGTGTAACTTACTTTTTGAAGAATGAAGAGATGTGGAAGCTGACCCTGAGGAAGATAATTTTGGGTTATGGAGAAATATAGGAAAGCATGAGATAATACTGACTCTCCAACTTATCTTGGAAGGTAGATTGATGAAAGGCGAATCTAAATTTACAGCATTTGTAGGCTTAGAGAAAACTTTAAGATTGTAAACTGTCCTGCACTCTTTGAAATGGTAAAGGTAACACAGGTAAAATGCTGGAAGCCAGAGGTACTCTACAGTTGATAGAAACCAGCCTACATTTATGACAGTTAAAGGATGTGATAGGAGGGGGGGGGGGGGGGGGGGGAGGAGACTTGAGAAGGGAGTGAGACTGGGTGGTAGCCTACACCCCACATTATGCAATTTATATATCAAGCAAGCAGTAAAAGATAATGAGGAGAAATTTGGAAAAAAAGAATTAAAGTTCAGGAATAATAGGTGAAAATCTTGTGATTTGCCAATGACATTGTAATTTACTGTTGGAAATGGTAAAGGACAAGGAGCAGCAGTTGAAAACATTGGAGTGTCATGGGGGGAGCAAATAAAAGTAAGTTAGAGTAATAGAATGTAGTTGTTAAACTAGGCAGTGGTAAGAAAATTACTTTGAGAAATGATGGATTAGAAGTAACAGAAACCTGTTTGCTATTTGCAGATCAAAATAAAGAGGATATAAAATGAAGACTGACAATAGTAAGAAATGCTTTCATGAAAAACAGAAAGATGTTAACATTGAATATAAGGAAGTCATTTTGAAAATATATGTCTGTACTGTAGCTCGCTATGGAAGTGAAATGGGCAGAATATGCAATATAGACAGAAGAGAATAGAAGCTTTTGATATGTGGCACTATACAAAAATGGTTGAGTTAGGTGGGCAGATCAAATGGCTAATCAAGGGATATTAGATTGAAATGTGTAGAGAAAGCTTTATTCTGCAATTTGACTAAAAGAACATGCCAGTCAGTAGAGAAAATTCTGAGACATCAAGTGATCATCAGTTTGGCACAGGAGGTAAATGGGGGGCATACTACAGTAAACACATTGAACTGGGTGTAGGCAAGCAGAGATGAAGAATCTTGTACAGGATACAAGGTGCGTTCCATAAGTAATGCGACCAAATTCATAAAAAATCATTTATTGAATATATTCATAGAAGGAATCAAAAATTTTCAAAATAGCACCCTCTTGCTTCGATACACTTCTGGAGGAGGTGTTTCCATTCGTGGAAGGCATCCTGGAATGCCTTTTCCGGAATGTCCTTTAGAGCTGATGTAACATGCGCCTGGATGCTTTCAATCGTGTCCCAATGTTTTCCTTTCATTACTCCTTTTAATCGAGAAAACAAAAAAAAGTCAGCAGGAGCCAGGTCAGGACCGTAGGGAGGCTGGGGAACCAATGGGGTCTTGGTGCTGGCCAGGAAGTCGTTGACAACGAAGGCGTGTGACTCGGCGCGCTGTCGTGGTGAACTTTCCACGTGTCCTTGTCCAGAGCGAGTTCCTCCTTTTCAGTCTTTTGAGCACTTCCAAGTAGAAAGCTGAGTTCACTGTAGTCCCAGTAGATACTAATTTGTGGTGGACAATGCCTCTGATGTCAAAGAAGCCAATGAGCATTGTTTTGATCCTGGACTTGCTCATGCGTGCCTTCTTGGGGTGGGGTGATGATGGGGTGTGCCACTCCGAACTCTGCCTTTTTGTCTCAGGATCATACTCAAAATTCCACGACTCATCACCAGTGATAACTGAGTTTGAAAAATGAGTATCATTTTCACACATTTCCAACATTTCTCGGCACCGAAGCACTCGCATGTGCTTGTGTTCGTCGGTCAACACTTTTGGGATGAGTTTGGCAGACACCTTTGTCATGTTCACATCTTCGGTCACAATGCAGAAAACGGTTGTTTTTGATATGTTTAGAGTTTGTGCTATCAATTGAAGGCTCAGCTGTCTGACAAAGTTAAAACAATCACGCACACGCATCACATTTTCAGCGACTCGTGTGGTTGATGGCCGTCCACTGGAAGGTTCAATGGTGATCTCCTCTTGGCCCTCTATGAACGACTTGTGCCTTTGGAAAACTTGTGATTTGGACAAGCAATCAGTCCCAAAGGCATGCTGAAGTAATAGAAATGTTTTGGTGGTGGACTTCCCAAGTTCAACACAAAATTTGATACCATACCGGTGCTCTACAGAATGATCCATTGTGCCGTGTTACATAAACTCAAAACGGGGTTGACAGAAACGCACGTCCTGACTCTATGGCAGCTTGCAGCTGAATGAGACAAAGAGCGTTTTGAAGCTAACACCACCCCCCTCCCCCCTCCCCTTCACTTAGCCCAGCCGGTTACAACATGCTGTGGTGTACCGTTGTGTCAGAAAAAAATTGGTCGCATTACTTATGAAACGCACTCTGTATAATAGTGTGGAGAAGTATGTCAAACCAGTCTTCAGACTGAAGATAACAGCCACCATATTTTCTATTCAATTATTCCGACAGAGTAGTAGTCCACAACTGTAGAAACATAATGTATTTCTGGCCTTTTTTTAAATTGCTGTTTATACAACAGGATTTTTTCAGTAAATCTGCAAAACACACACACACACACACACATGTTTTGTTCACTTGTTGGTTGTGCTACTATATTTCTCGACTTCCAGAAAACCCATGATACATTTCTAGTGAGAAAATATTTACTTAGGATGAGTTGGATAGGATATGTGCTTGATAAAAACCCTTAAAATATACAAAATCCAGTATATTATGGGTTATCACCATTATAAATGGAATTATTATCTGATTTTTCTTACACAAGTAGAATGTGGCTCTTACTATTCATTATTATGTACAACTGGATGGCAGACAATGCGTGGCTCTCTAAGACTGTCTACAGATCATATATTTGTATCCAGCAGGGTCACATTGTTTGCAGTTTGTTAAAAAATACAGTAAGACTTGTGGAAGATCGGCTTTTCGTGCAAAAACTGACAGTTGACACTCAACAAAAATAATGGAATACACATAAGTAGATAAAGAGATCAAACAAAAGTGGAACAATCACGAATCTGGCTGCGGGGAATGCAGATGGCAGACAAATTTAACATAGAAACCCTAAGTAATTGTAGCTCAGCCACAAAGTAAATCTCTTATGAAACCCTCCTGTAATCAATTATGGAGTAATGTTTGACAGTATGGTACCATTGCAGACTGGTTCAGAGGAAGGCAGAGAGAAGATTCAGAAAAGAGCTCTATGCTTGTTACATTTAATCATTGCAAGAATATAACAGAAATGGTGAACAAACGTACACAATTAGTGGTGTTAAGATGCAAGTACTGTAGATTTCAGAGATCTAAGCACTGAAAATAGTGAGAATATGTGTTCTGATGCATGATAAGAAGCATATCCCTTCTTTCAATATCTACCTCACAACATGATCACATGGATAAAATTAGAGAAATCCGTAAGTGGACCGAGAAAATGGTTGAGCAGGGAGGGAATTTCATGTAAAAACTAATCATACATTCACAATTTAGCTGTAACCCTGAACTTTTGTTACAGGTTGCATCTCCATAGAACAACTGCATGGAAGAATGTCCTTTGTACAAAAAATAAGCAGAAACCTGTGATACGTATTTTTAATTGTTATGAACTTTGTGCCATCCAGGAAGTTTTAATAGTGAGGTGCTGCAATAAAGTAGTTATATGTAATTTACAGTTAAGTACTGTTGCATTTTATATTATGTACAGCAATTTATTTATGAATAAGGCAAATGACTGTTTATAAGATTTGTACATTTTTGTTCAAGTATTGTATAAATGTTTTATTTTGAAACTTTTCTTGTCTCTCACTCCAAAAATTTTGTTTTATTGAATTCACTAACCTTAATGAATTGAAAATAAAACTTCATTTTGTTATACATTTGTGCCTCTAATAGACAGTACTAAACATTGGTACCTTGTTATGAACCTAATCAGAAGTTCTATGAGGCAATAAATTATATTCCAGAAACACAAAGTGCTCCTTTCCTTATCCAGTAAAACAAATTTTCCCAACCTAATTATTCCTGTGAATTGACCAGAAATAAATTAAGTCCTAAAATGCACTAAGGTGACCTTCAGAAACGATACCTGTCACATTCAGTAATACATATAAGGTACAGAATATACTGATACATACAGAAAAGACCATCCTATATACAGTGTAAGGTAACCTGCGGTGTCCAGGATGTTTTGAATGGCTATTGTTGGCAGCTAAGGATGGGCAATCTGGATTAAAAATTCAATGACTAAGAATGAATGCACAACCATATCTCCGTTCTGTCACCTATGTTACATTTCCTTCCATTAGGCTTTTTCACATACTGCCTTTGGCACTGGCATGTGAAGTGTCTCACAAGCATGTAACAAAATAATTGCTTAACATGATTGCACATGAACTCTCTATAAACATACTGTGGATTTTTTTAAGACAAATGTGACGAAGAGCTTGCACCGTCACCACAAGTTTGGAATAATTGGCAATTAATCCAAGTAAATGATTTTTGCAGCCTTGTTCGAGGAAAGGTAACACAGTCAATAAACACAGTAACAGTTGGACTGCACCAAAGAAAAAGTATAGTTTTAACTGTAATTCAACAACCTACTTTAGCCCTTAAAATTATGTAGATCATGAAACTGATTCCAGTTAAAGCTTCATAGAAACAAGTGCACACAGTTTGCTGTAGGTATCAAATTGCTTGTAACAAATAAAGCACAACTATAGAAAACATTAAGTTAAAATTACTTCTTTTTCTTTTAAAAGTGATGACAATTGTAGGCTAAGCATATAAGGTATGCTATAGCAGAGGAAAGAGGACAGTGTGGGTAGGAATAACTGTATAGATTGAGACAAAGGAAGAAGGGAGTCTGTCAAGTGTGGAAGAGTGCAATAAAAACAGGAGGTTTGTATAACACACATCAGCGGTTAAAAAAATAAATAAATAAAACTTATAAAAATGTCATGACATGTTTTTGTGTGCATAAACATGGCAAAAGTGTTAAGTGTATTATTTATGGACATCTTATTCATTATACATGCAGTAGTGTGCTGTATAGCTGACTAATAGAAAATTTCATTTTTTATTTCATGTTTTTGAACATACTGATGATAATTTTGCAGTATGAGTATCTGGAGCTTGCACTACAGAAGTAACAATTCAGAGTAGTATACAGAACTCCACTTGGTAATTTTAAGTTATTCTTAAGGCGGTTGGTTTCTTTCTGAACTCCTTGACTTTAAACAGTATGATATAATAGTAAGTAGAGATTTTAATAAATTGTTCATACAATCCACATATCATATAGGGTTATGGTTCTCTCTTGTCATTTCATATAATCTAACTTCCTTCACACAACTTGCAGCACATACTGAGGTGGCGCAAGGGTTAAAAAGATAGTTTGCATTTGAGAGGATGGTGGCCCATTCCCCACTGTATCATCCTGATACAAATTTTTTATGGTTCCCCTAAATTGCTTAAGGTAAATGTGTAGGTGGTTCCTTTAAAGAGACTATGGCCAATTTTGATACTCATCCAATATTTTCTAATGTTCTTTTCACTGACAGGATGTTAAACCTTAATCTTCCTTTCTTCTTTTTCTAGTTGCATCAAGGGTTATGAGAAACAATGGCGTAACTTTAATAACATTTTAATAGACACATCAAGACTGAAAACTCGTAGTGTAGTGTAAATCATATAGGTAGGGCATGCATTGAAGTGGATATCTGCAGGTATCCACAATAACAATTACTTTGTGGTTAAATGTTGGATGATAGTGCCAATATTATATTATTTGTCTATTTACATTATATGCAACTGAATAATGTTGCATGAAGCAACACTGCACGTGGGTTGTGTCCTTTCCCTTTAGCCACCACCATTGTACTGAATAGTGGCACGTAGGTGGACGGATAAATAATGGAAACTGATTAATAATTGCTGCTTCAATAATTTAAAAAAAATTAATTGGAAAGGATAATTGAAAGAAACTGCAAGGTACACATACCTTGGGCGAACTTTAACTGGTACTAATATCTACAGACCTTAAATGTCAATAGATTCAAGATCAATAGTCATCATCTAAGTCACATACTTCTTCACATTAATTCCGTTGTGCATGGTACTCATTACAACAGTGGAGATGCAGATGCAGGATTGCTGCTCGTCTGCTCGCGAAAATTCCTCTTGTCTGCTCCGAACCTCCTGATACAGGATTCTCGGCGTGAGCAAAGTGATGAACAGATGGGCATGGTTGCTGTGAATATATGAATAAAGCTTTACTTTCCTAATAACTTTTTCTAACATTTTTAATCTATACTTGAAATAAACGTTTTTAAACAATACTAAGTGGTCTGCTACCACTTATAGAAACAAACAAGTGAAGGTACAGAAATTAATCAATTTAAGAGTGTATCTCTTATCTTTTTTGAATCAAAACATAATCTCTGCCACAAAGCAACTCGTTAATCTACCTTTGGCTTTGTGTGTATGTAGATGATCCCTTATAATTGTCCCCCACTGTGCACTGACTTCATACAGAGGTGCACAGTGTCTGAGTTTATTTCCCTTTTGAGGGTTGATAACCCTGGCTGGTATGGGCATAGCATTTATTTTCGGCCATTGGAGTTATCCTGTGTGGTTATCAATTTATATGGGCATGTTAGCTTCTTTTAACACACACATACCTAAGTTTTCTCTCCTAACAAAGAGCTTGCTATAACCGCATACTCCCATTGTTGTCAGTCAGCATCTGCACAGTGTTTAGCTTGCGAAGTGTGCATGCACAGCTCGAAGTCCATTATCGTTCCAGCTCGTGCTCACATGTCTAGTGCAAGGCCCGAGTCTCCATGTTGTGCATTTACAGTAGCTTTCACTGCACAAATTTGTGAAGCTCATGTTCAGAGGTGTGATCCTTTGTGACATCTTCGATGCGGTGACAACTGGTCTCCATAACAGTGGCCCAAGGAATTTATTTCACCTTGTCACTCTCACTTATTCAGTGGGGACACCAGCCATACATCCGACATCTGTTGACAAGGTAAGTCTCTTGCCACTTTTATGACATTGTAGAGTACAGAAAATTCATGTTTTTATGGTGTTGTCGAGCACAGAAAATTCACATGAAGTATTGCCATCTTTAGTTTATCATGCGCACCCTCGTGTATATCACACGAACACTTAACACTTTGCAGCCAGGTTCCATATGTTCTCGCACTTTGTTTTTGAGCGTCTTTCACACAGTTGCATTACAATGTTTCTGTAGTGTCCTTTTCACATACAATACACACAACAGAAAAAAATGCAAATACAATTACAAAATACACTTATCCTATTCATTTGCTGACATGCCATTATCGTCGATTATATACATTGTAGTCTGTAACATTTTCTCTCCCCCTTTTATATATATTTTCATTGCTCATGATTTTTAGTATATTTTGTAAAATTACAATTCCATTACATTATTCTATTCCAATTATATGAGTATACATATTACTCTCATTTGGTTATACATTCTTCATATAACATTCATACAATTCTTCATATAACATTCATACAATAATAGACTCTGTTTTCCTTTATGACATAAATTGACATAAAATTCATTTCAATTTATAATGACTTCGTCTCGGAGCGTAGTTATCAATTCCAAGGAATTAAAGAAGTAAACAACACTTGCTACAATAGATACTATGTGCCGCTCAGATAACTACACATGGCCTCGCCTCTCTAGCATTCTCCAGGAAGGATCTACACACTGCAGGGTTGAGGAAATTCCATGGAAAGGCATTTATGTGCTCAGTTACGCCTCGTTAATAGACTTAACTGTGAGCCCAAGAGCAAAATAGGTTGTTGTTTATAAACACAACACAACTCAAATCTGATGATACCAATCATATCAAAAACTTATTCAGTGTTTAAAAGTGCAGCTCAGTATTTACTTGTTATGTTCATTGCATAAAGGATAACCATTTCATATGCTGAGGTATACAGAGTTGTATTATGAATACAATATGTTATGTACGATGAGTGTAAAACAGTGTTTACATAAGTAACAAATGTGCACAAAAATTTCAGTGCTAACCAGATGTTTTACGCTTTCTCAGGTATTCGATGCTCATAGTTGTTAGGTTTCGACCCCTTGAGTATTGATTGGCGACTCCATGGAGTGTCCTGTGCACCACGACCAGATAATGGATGTACTTAGAAGGAGAGACAGCATTGGTCGTTTTTTTTTTTACCGCAAAATCGATTTTTTTTTTTTACCGCAAAATCGATTTTCGGTCACTTAGTGACCATCCTCAGTGCTGTAATATATAATTTAAATTGGTAGGTACTGGTGTCAACAAGCTTAGAGCGATCGATTATTTGCTAGAGCTCAGCCTTAGTTCAGCATCGTGATACATGATGTACTGTAACTGTTTCATACTACATTCATACATATCATGAACTTATAACTATGTTTATCTTATGGTGCAGCCCTTTGTTATATTCAATATGGTAGTCAACACTCTATAAGCATTTATCTTTCTTCACTTTATTCCCTGGAAGAATAAAAAACTTAATACTAACTTAAAACTAAATCTTCATAGATAAGTGTATAGTGGCTCAATGGCTACTAATACCTTCTTCATATGTTCAACCATGTATTCATTCACTTCAGTGTGCAGTCGTGCTGTCACAAAACTTAATGTCGTGTGTGCATCTCTACTTGCCTTATAAATCTGAAAGATAAAGTGTATTAGAGGCACGATGTGACCTCTTAATTCAGTTACACTGTACTCACTAGTACCTGCAGCAAGACTTCTCTCGTCCATCAAATATAATTAGTTTGTGCACTTTCAGTACTTAAACTTGTAAATATTGTACATATATAGATGTAATGTATATAGTAGCACAGCTTAGGTAAATATCTCGTAGTTCAACATCCCTTTCCCATGTATTTAATCTCCTTGGCTTTTCTTGTGTAGACAGTTGTAGTTTTAGTACAGACTCTTACTTAATTTTCTTTGTCTCTGTTTATGCAATGGGCTTTACAAATGCTAGTGTGGGCTGTAGTTCATCAGGTTAATTTGTTTTGGGTACTCCAACACTCCTAGCTGTGCCTGCCTGGTGCGCAATTGGATGTGCTTACAATGTGTTGACTAGCATGTTCCTCGAAGCACATGTGCGGTGTTGCTCTGATACCACTTAAGTTGCGGTGGGGTGTGTATTGCATTGCGTGCTACCGTGTGTTTCACAAGTTCATTTATTTGTTTCAAACTGGGCTATGCACAAGGCGAAGCGTTTTGTTTAGAGTATCTTTGTCTCTAGACAGACAAAGTAAAATTCTTCCTTGTTACAACTACTGATCTTATTGCTTACACATTTGATGTATAAGAAAAACTACAAACAAAAATTTTCCTTATCAACTAACAACATAAATTCTGGAATGTGACTTTCTAGCATCCTAAATGTAGTATTAGTATACATTCCTTCCTCAAGATATAAATGTTCAAAGTCTTTGTGTGGGTAAAGGCCTTGTCTTTACTCGTGGTCATGTTTGCCAATCTGTATGTAATTATGTAATTGTTTAGTGATTTTGTATTTTAGTAATTATGTATGGAAGAGTGTATAGTAACTGCCACTTGTGGTTCAGTTTTCCAATTTTTTGGATTTGGGATGTGTTCTAAGTAACACCTTATGTTCTATATAAAATTTTGTTGTACGTTTCAGCTTTCTGTCATTAATTCCTTTCCTATATTTAGCCCAGGTTTTAACATCAATTACTGCTTCTCATCTTTTATCATCCAGCGATAATTCCAATATCGGTATCTTGGGCAAAGATTTCTCCCACTCGTCTACTTGCTTGTAACTGAACACCAGCTCATTTGGTGTAAATCCAGTCGATGTATGGGGAAGATTGTTAACAACTTGTAAGAAGGGAGTGACATATTCAATCCATTTGGGATGTTTGAATTCCTTAATGATACCTGGTCTTTTTTCAAATACGCGTATAAAAGCAAGTATCAGTACCCTAAGTTCTACTTACTGTTCCTGAGACAAGCACATTGATTCACTTGCCTTTGTTTTTATTGTGTCGATGTTACCTCTTCTGCTGCCGACTGTTCATTATTGTGTGAGTTGACAAACATAACTCTTGGATTTACGAACTGAATCTCAAAGTCATCATTAACTTCAGTTTTATGTTTATTGGTACTTCCTCTGATTAAGTCTACTGCAAATAATTTGTTATTTACAGTGAAATGACATTGGCCCTTTCCTATATCAATTTGTACTTAGTATGTCCTAAATGTATCCACGCCAATTAAACAATCGGTTATTAATTCCTCTACTGTCATAAAATTGCATTGTACAGAAAACTGTCCTAATTTTGACTCCTTTTGATTTCTGACCAGTGGCAGTCTGTACCTTGCAATTTTGTACTGGCAGTGTGGGTATACGCCCACATTTCTTCTGTTCTTGAAAGAATCCCTATGACAACAAATTAGTTGTAGCACCTGTGTCAAGCACAATGGGTACATCAAGGTCAAATATTTTGGCTTATCTTGTACCTTGCTCTCTGCCAAGTTTTTCTGTGTACCCTCATTGCTTTGATACATATCATCTTTCACATCATTACCTTGATCGTATTCGATAAAGCAAGTGTTGATCAAGCTCGTACCCCCACTCTCCTCCAAGATCACAGAACCGGAGGCTTACCATGACTGGTTCAAGTTTCCCAGCATTGCGGTGGCATCGGTCTGTGGGTTAGGTGTAACTTCCACTATACGGTCTTTGGTGTTTGATCACGCCTATTAGTACCCTGTGAGGGTTCCGTCTGAAATTCTCTTTGCCTTTGCATGTTATTCAGCTTGCTGGCCAAACTCGCTGTCTGTGGATTATTCAAATGTCTGGTATTGTTTTGTGTTTGCCAAGCGATTGGCTGATTATTGCCGGTACCTGGTGTCTCTAGGTATTGTACAGGCTGGCCATATGCTACTTGTTCCTTGTAGGTGTTTCTGTTAAATTTTTGCCAATTTCTTTCATGTCCGCCTTTGAATTTATGGCTTTCTCCATTGCCATTGCGATTACCGTTACCGTTTCGCCTGTGTAGGGTAAGGTTGCCATCCGTGTTGTACTACAGAACCGTTGTTCCCTTGTTGGTCCATAAATCTCTGTGGCACTATCTGCGTATTAACAGGCTTGGATTGTACTTATCTCTCTTTGCATATCAAATCTAGTGAGTCCAGTACAGATGTAAAGTATTCGGTGTCATGTTCCGGAATGGCAATGAGTTTTTCCCTAATGTGGGACAACTCTTTAAAATTTTCAGCATGTCTACTTGAGATACTGGGTTCATCCAGTATCTGGTTTTATTCAGATGTTTTCAGAATAGCCCTTTAAGCTTTCATGTTTGCCATTGAATGTAAGTGGCTTGAGTACTACACGTTTGGGCCTCTCTTGTATGGTCTCAGACCAATGTTTATCGAGAAAGGCTCTCTCAAACTGTTCATAGTAGTGGCAACATTCTGCCATGCCTGTAGCCCATAGCAGAATGTCACCCTTTGTGTATCCAACAACAAATCGAATTTTCTGGACTTTGGTCCAGGTACAGGGTAAAACATTTCAAAATGCTCTGATAAAGACCACAGGGTTTGTTATTTTCCCTTCTGAGGTAAATACCTGACATTGTTGATGCCTAAGTAATCCCTCATCTGCAAGTAATGTTGACAAACACGCCACACTGTCAGTGACAGGTGTGTCTTTGTTTGCTTGTGGTGTAGCACATGGCAACTAAGCTTGCTTGACAGGTGCAGCAGCCGGCAAGCGTTGTCGTATTCTGCAGACTTCGCGATTTTCCATTGATGGGCTAGTGCCGTATTGTGGGTAACCAATGAAAATCTCTAACTTTTCTAAAAGCATGGGTTTGTTACCTGTCAAATGTTGTTTTGAAATGTCAGTAGTTTTAGCAATACTGCCTCGTAACCTTTCAGTGCATATTTTTTTGCTCACCTCACTGAACTGTTGACTAATACTATTCTTGAAATCGTTAAATGCCTGCAGAATGAGATTTTCACTCTGCAGCAGAGTGTGCACTGACTTGAAACTTCATGGCAGATTAAAAATGTGTGCCAGACCAAGACTCGAACTGGGGACCATGGTAGAGCACTCGACCCCGAAAGGCAAAGGTCTCGAGTTCGAGTCTAGGTCCAGCACACAGTTTCAATCTTCCAGGAAGTTTCATATCAGTGCATACTCCGCTGCAGAGTGAAAATCTCATTCTGGAAACATCCCCCAGGTTGTGGCTAAGCCATGTCTCCACAATATCCTTTCTTCCAGGAGTGCTAGTTCTGCTAGGTTCGCAGAAGAGCTTCTGTGAAGTTTGGAAGTTAGGAGACAAGGTACTGGCAGAATTGAAGCTGTGAAGGCGGGTTGTGAGTTGTGCTTGGGTAGCTCAGTTGTTAGAGCACCTGCCTGTGAAAGGCAATGGTCCTGAGTTCAAGTCTCGGTCTGGCACACAGTTTTAATCTGCCAGGAAGTTTCGTTAAATGCCTGATTTTGCTGTGTAAGCTGTTTTCCTATATTTTCCTGAAGATGTGTGAACTGCTGTGTAAACTGTTGTCCTAAATTTTCCTTATGTTTTGTGAACTGCTGTGTAAACTGTTGTGTTATTAGTTGCATGAGGTGTCAAATTGTGTCTCTCACTATTATTTGCATTGCTTTTATGAACTGTTTCCTGGTCTTGCGTTTGCGACATCATGAGAAAATAATCAAAGGAATTTGCGCCATCGTGCGCTTCAGTTTCACTATTTGGAAAAATGTTTCCCGGTGAGAACAGAGAAATTGTCTCATCAAGCGTCATAAAAGTGACATCATAATTAGTTATATTATTAGTGTCATGATTTTGTGACAGTGGGACGCCAACCTTATTGTTTTGGTTGCTGTTGGCCACTTCACAAGTTGGCACATTACCTTAACTGTCACCAGCTGTTTCCAACATCATGGCATATTGCATTTTGTAATGAATTTTCAACAATGGCCATTTTCTTTGACTCCATTGTGAATAGTTGTTAACAAAATTTTGAAAAGAATTTTTCAAGAATGAAATTTTGTCTGTATCCGTACTTTTCAATTAAAGTAGATTCAGTTGCATATTCACTAATAAACCTGATTATTATCTGTCATAGTCCTATAGAATTTGATGACACTTTAATGATGACTTCATACAAATTTACATCTTTTCTTTTGAAATGCACTTTCTGTAAAGGATATTAATTACATTTACTGCCAGAGAGACGGCACCAAGTGCAGCCATATAACCATACAGCATAGCAGCTTCCTACCTTTACCACTGAAATCAGCATTCTCGGCATGTCTCATTTGTAGGCAGAATTTAATTCTAATTTGCTCCTTCAATGTTTTCCAAATCTCATGCACATGTAATAAATACAATGAAAGTTTCATTAGTTTGTTATAACAATAAAATGAGTATTTTATCTCAACAATTGAAAGATCTGTTCATATTTTGCTAGGCGCCATCCTTTAAACAGTAACTGCTGAATAGTGGCATGTGGGTGGGCAGATACATAATGGAAATTGATTAATAATTGCTGCTTGAATAATTAAGAAAATTAATTTGAAAGAATAATTGAAAGAAATTGGAAGGTACAAATATCATGGGTGGACTTTCATTGGTACTAATATCAACAGACCTTCAGTGTCAATACATTTAAGATCAATAGTCTTCATTTAAGTTTCACACTTCTTCACGTTAATTTCATTGTGCAATGCCAATGCAGGATTGCTCCAAACCTCCTGATGCAGGAATCTCGGCATGGGTGAAATGATGAACAGACATATATGTGAACATATGAGTAAAACTGTATTAATAACTTTTTCTAACACTTTTAATGTACACTTGTAATACACATTTTTAAACAATATTGGTATGACGGATCTTGAAATACGTCCACCCACTACCATTTATAGAAACAAACAGGTGAAGATACAGAAATTAATTAATTGAAGAGCATATCTCTTCTCTATTTTGTATCAAAACATTATCTCCGCCATAATGCAACTCATTAATTCACCTTTGGCTTTGTGTATCTATAGCTTACATGTATAAAAGGAAAAGAACAAAGAAAGGAAAAAATATGATCCATAATATTACCTGCACACATTGAATAGGTGTTGCTGAGACATTGCTTTGTGTCTATAAAGTGCCTAATGGATTATATCCCTGGTAACCAACTACTGAGTCAGCCAAAACTTTATAGTGCTTGAGTGAACAGTTACATTATGCATGTTGAGAGCATGAAAATTATAATTAAAAACATTAACAAAAATTTGTGTAAGCGGAATAAAGATGATAGTACATTAATTCATGAAACTAAATTGAAGTCGGCAATTTGAGAGAAATTTGGCTATGGCTTTAATAACAAAGTGAAAACCAAAAGATAAAGTGATGTGTTTTGTGTGGAAAAAAAGTATATTCTCACAGTGGAATTTTTTCTCCTTGAAGTTCTCTTGAACAGTAAGGTACTACATCAATCATTTTAGCTTGTGAAGTTGCAGTTGGAGATGTTTTAGTTGAAACAGACAGCACAGTTTCTTACCATATGGAAGCCAACTGCACTGCAAACTGAAGGAATTGCAACATCATGCAACCACATTTTTTAGAAATTTAAAGAAACTGTTGATCTTTTGCATGAAACTCCTTCAAGAGCAGTGACTCAGAGAGCATATCAGGAATATGGAGTATGATTTCAGCAGATGAAAATTCAATCCAGGTACTATCCCACTGACATGGCTCCAGTGTACCTTACAGGTTAAAAGTGGCATACAAAGTTTAATATGCATTGATATGGATATGCACAGACTTATGCATAAGATGCTGATGCCAACAGCATTTTCCTTACCTGCACAGGTCTCTGTGGGTCTCTCAGATCATGTACTCAACTGTCATAATCTAATCTCATGCCACATTATGAAAAGCAGTGAGAAAAAAAACGGCTAAAAAGGTTGGTTGGTTGACTGGTTGGTCGGCCAAGTGTTAAAGGTCCAAACAACAAATTCATCAGTCCCTCAGTCCAGAGGCAGATCATCTGGAGATAGTCATGTCCACAAAGAAAAAAGGTAACATCAGTAAAATTGAGGCATTGAAGGCAATACTGATGGCAAGTTGAGAAAAAATTTTAAAGTAGCTGCTTTCCAAAACTTAATAACAAGCTAGCTAAAGTAAAATAACATTAACTACTCCGTGTAAATGAATGAAAGTGCTGGAGCATGTTGCCAGTGGGCTCCCAATCATGCACAGAAAGGTGGAGCATAATGGGAATATAGAGTATGATTTCAGCAGATGCAAATTCAAACCAGGTAGTATCCTACTGGCACAGCTGCAGTGTATCGTATGACATGAAATCCATGTGACTATAGCACCAAATGTGGCTTGCCACACAACACAAGGTAGTGGATGGAATGGAAAAAGACAGTGTGTGTCAATTAGTGAGCACTTACGGTACACTGTAGTGGTGTTCTTCATTACATCATGGTCTGGAGACAACAATTGATGAAGAATCATCAGAAAACTGTCAGAAAGACATAGGATTACAAGTGTAGTGCAGGATTTTGGTATTGCTCACAGTATTGTTCATGGGTGATGGTAGAAGTTGGTCGAGGGGGTGGGGGTGGGGGGTGGTTGGGGGAATGGAATATCGCTTAACAAAAGGTGAGTTGGGTGTCCTCCACCGGCAAATTGGTAAAATTTTGTTGCTTAAAGTGGTTTTTAGTAGCTTTTTTGCAGTTCAAGGTAAAAAAAACCTTATTTTCACATGGAATATTTTATAAATTACATAAACCGTAAAAAAGGTCAACTTACAACAAATAAGTTTTCATTAATTGCTCTGTATATAGAAGATGACATGAATGTAAAAACTTGAACTTGACATGAATATTAAAAAAAAATTCTGTTACAAAATTCACTGAATATTTTCGTTTTCTGCCCAATTTGTCATGCTCATTCATGTTTGTTTCTTTTTACTGAATGAGTCAATGATATTTTCAATGTCAAAATCTCTTTCGTTATGGATATTTACAAGAGCCAATCCATTTAGTCTCACCTGCCCCAGTGTGTTATGCAAGTAAGTGTCTATTTGCCTCAAAGTAGAGAAGCTTCATTTAAGAGTGCTTGTGGTGACAGGAATAGTCCCAGACATTTGATGTAAAACATATACATTTGGGGAAAACTGTTTTTTACAGTTCTCTAAAGATACAGTTGCTGTTTCAGGTCTTTTACTTTCATCAACCCACTTTTTCTTCCATAATTTCAGCTCTCCTTACATTAAAAGTGAAGAACTCTCCAAAAACTGTTCATATTTCTCAAACGCCTGGATCACTTCATCCTCAATGTATTTTAAACAGTATGCAGGAAGAAGACCTACAAGTGGTAATACGGTGTGAAAATCTTGGGGAAGTCTTGTTTCTAGCTCGGCAATGAAGCGATCCAGAACAAGTAAAAATACTGTTCCCCTGAAGTATTCCTTGGTGTTTGAAATAGGAACGTTCTCTCTTTTGGTTTGTGTTGAAATAGTTCTTGGCATTGCTATTACACTTCCAATATATTCTGCCAGTTTAATAGCATCTTGAAAAATACTTCCAAATTCTATTTCCGCATTGCTCCTTAGATTGTTGAACACTTCAAGTACATCATTGACATGATTTAAGGCAGTTGTTAAACCCATTTTAGGACTCTGGAGCAGTTCACTTAGTCTTAGAGTTAATGAGAAGCAATATGCTGTAGTTGCCAAAGCTACTATGAAGTCTCCTCTTTGGATAGCAGAACTAAACATAGAAGCTTTACTAGCTATTCCTGCATTGGTTTCATGACTACTGGAAAGTTCGTCAAACAAGGTCACAAACCGGGGCAAGTAGCTCCTTGAAAGTAATAAGGGTACTGTGTCTTTCTACACATATTGTTGGACACATTGCCTCCAACTTTGTTTTCTTTGACTCTGTGAACAGTAGTCATGATATAGCTTCCTCTAAGGCATTTTTTTCTGTTTGCAGAGGCAGACAAGAATGCTGAAACAGATCCTACAATTCCCATCACATTTCTAACTGTTGGAGTACATCAGGACATAGAAATGCACAAATTCAAAGAGTGGCTAAAACAGTTGGTATAAATAGCCAACGGTTGTTTACTTAAAATAAGAGCTTAACTCCTTTAACTTTCCCAGCCATGTCTGAGCAGCCATCGTAGCCCTGTCCACAAAGATATTGCTAGCTCAGCCCCAGTATCTTAGATCTTCATCGATGGCTTCTGCAGTCAAAGTGCCAGTAAAACCCAGAAAGTCTTCTTTGGTAACAAACGTCTCTATGTCGATGTACCTAATACAAAATGTCACCTGTTCCTTAGTGTTGATAATCAGTTGTTTCATCACACACAGTGCCAAAAATATTAGCCTTTTTCACATCCTTTGATACTGAGGAGTGAATAACGCCACCAATGCAATGTATGAATTTGTTCTGGACTGTATTACTTATCATAGAACTGTTTTGGCCACATGTACTGAAATGATGATTTAAATCTTCATCTCCAGACTCCACATGAAAAGCCAAAAGACTCTGAATCACTCCATGTTTTCCCACTAGAAGATAATCAGTTTTTTCTTCTTTTAGAAGAAGAATTAAGCCATTATCATGATGTCCTCACAAAGATAAGTTATTTCTAACACATAGAACTAAAGTCTTCATAATTAGGCCCCAAGCGTTTCCGGTTTCCTTCAATAACTGAAGATTTCTTGGTATCGAGGACAACAGCAATGCTTTTTTTACTTGATTCCATAGACTTGGGGAACTCTATACCATTCTTTATGGAAAATTTGTGGTAGTTTGTGTTTTCATTATGACGAAGATCTTCTATAGCCTTTTTGTATTTGACCTATGGTTCTTTTACCAGTGTTTTCAAAGCCTATAAAAATAAATTAAAAATTGTCTTGTGTAAATAAGTAAGTAAAGAAAAAATAGTGCAAACACCAAACCTTGTAAGCACTTGAAATGTTAGCAACAGAGTTTTTTGCTGAAAAACCAAGCCTGAAAAATACTTGAATAATTATGTTTTGGTATCTGAAGTGTTTCTGATTAAAACTGACACCTCCAAGTTATTTATATTTTTTACCAAGCCAGTTAAAGGTTTCAATTATTTAGAATAATGGAAAGCTGGGAGCCGATTCTGGCACCTGAAGGAGAAAACAGAACACATGCAGTACAGAACCCACCATGTAACATTTTACTGTATGAAAGCCAGTTGTAATGGCTGATAATTCATGCTTAAATCTTCAAATTGAGTAGGAAAAGAAAAGTTTGCAGGAGCCTTGCAAGTATTCTTTAAAAATTAAGCTTCTCATCATCACACAAGGCGCCTTTAACAACTCTTCCTGTATCATATGGGTCATAATATGTTTGTCCTTTGTGGTCTTTCTTCCTGTTAATTAAATATGGTTTAAATGTCATTATTATGTACAAGTGGCTCAACACAAAAGTATACAGCATTATTTACACATATAAATAATTTTTATGACCAATAAAAAGTTACCATTTGTCTTCCAAAACATTAACATTAAGGTACCCCATATTCCTAGCTCTTTCCACCTCCACCTACAAACATTCGTATGGGTACCCTTGGTAAACAGTATTGAAATGGTCTTGTGTATTGACATGCTTAATGAAGGTACTAATTGCAGCAATTCCGTACAGTAATGACAAGGAAAGAAGACTCAGAACAGTCAAGCAGTACAGAACAAGAAAGCAGACAACAATGGCTACTTGAGACAGTGTTTCAGCTACCCAATGTTACCTGCAGCCTGGAACAAGTGACTATCAGCCGAAGTCTCCTGACTTCTACCAATTCAGGACTAGGGAATGGGACTGTCAAGATACAGTTTACACGCTGTAACATTATTTGTTTGTGAAACCTGCCCATGAACGATATTTATGAGTCCAAAGATACGTAAAATCTAAGTTTCTCTTAATTTAGTGGCCTTTGCCTGGAAGTTTTGTTTACAAATGTTCCTTTCCTACAGTGAGGCTTCAAAATTTAACACGGCATTAGCATTCTATGTCAATGAAGATCATTGGTTGGTTCCACCCTATACTGTCAGTCGGTCACAATCAGATTAACAACAGCAAAACCAGGAAAGATTCTGCATCACATAACTTACTGCAGGCCTGTAAGCTTTCTTCTAGTAGTCTGAAAAGCTTTTAGAAACTTCTAAAATGCTTTCACATGTTTATAGATTATTATTGAAAGTTAATAGATATTGTTGAGAAAGGAAGCTTTGAATAATTTTCTTGATATTAGTAATACCAAAAATACGTACGCCCAGTTTTAGTAAAAAAAATACAACAATAAAGTGTTATTTTTCAATACAAATTAATTAAACAATGCTGGTTTGTGCCAAAACTATTTTACCTCCTTATATAAATGGCATCTTTAAAAAAAATGACCTCACTTTTAATGTTTCCAGTCAGTCATATTCTCACCATTAGTTATCAATTAAACACAATATCGCTAATTTTACTTAATTAAACTAATAACTAACTACTAATTTAAAATATCCCAATAACATGAAGGTAGTATCATTTAAAATTAAGAATATATGGCCCTTACCAATTGTTTTGTGTTGTCGAAATTGTAGGCTGTAGATGCGCAAGCATGAGACGGTTCCAGTTCTGTAGCACAAGTAACATTAGATTCCCTATTAGGGTTTTTGGCCCTGTGCTCAGGTTTTCCAAAATAATCCATTAGCTTGCGATTCATTGCAGCAACGTCTTTAATCACTCACTCCAATCACTAATACACTATTATTTAAAAAAAAAAAAAAATTGGCACTTCCCGACGCATGATTCGGTCACACTATTCAGTTACACACTTCAATAATGTCAATAATCGTAAGCAGAATACAAGTGTTTGCTGACAGCACATGGAAGAGTTGGAATTAGTGATGGGACAACTGTCTGTTTTTAACAATCAATTGGTTAGTCGATTGCTTTTTCACCCAATCGGTTCCTTCACTTGGTTGCAGCTGTTATATGAATGTTTATACTCAGTTTCCCGTTTTGAGGTATCTTATTTACATTCTCTTTCAACCTTTTCGGTTATTAAGTTTTGGTTTGATTTTAAAGTTTAATATCAGATACTGCACTGTAAATTTATGTATATAGACAATGAACCATTACTTTTTAACATATTTCTGAAATATCTATGATCAAAGTTGTAAAGATAGTTTTTGGTAGGCATACCCAGCATATTTAGCTTTCTTGATTATTGGAAGTGGTACATTAATATACATCCAGTGTATATTAATAAATAATGAGACACCCATTTTAAGTTAAGTGATATTTATTGGTTTAGATAGTAAGCTATTTGCCGCTCTTATTCTTTTGTTAAAATGTGTTTGAAATACATTACAACCTATATTGCTCATAGTTATAAAAAAAAAAGATTGAATCTGTTGAAGTAATATATTCACTGATTTCTGAAGTAATTTTATCCAGTGCAATATGATACTCCATTGGGGCTCGAAGGAGAGGTGGTGGTCAACCACAGTCAATTACAGCATCAGATTATGGCCCCATTGTACAGTGTCAGTACCGGTTTGAATTAGCGCGATCGACGGTTTAACATCTGCATGTGCTTGTAGGCTGAATAAGAGAAGTAGGCTTGTCTCAGCTTGATGGAATTATTTATTAATGAAACCCTGCGGTCGGAACAGACAGTAATACACTGCAACCGATAACTCTTGTGAAGGTGTGAGAAAAGTTCAGTACGATAAATTATTCCATATCTAACAAACTTGGATTCATGCTTTCACCACGGAGTAGAACATGTAACAGAAAACAACAGTCAAAGAATAAAACACAGAACAAATGTTGCTTGTTTATAGCATCTCTGGCGCCCAGCGGGAAAGTTTTGCCGCACTGTACTTTCAAACACTCAAGCATGTCACGGCGCTGGATGATGACAGAAGACGTCACATCAGCCTCCATGGTGGAAGCGGTGTGTCATTTCAAATAGCGTGCTGGAAAATTGACAGGTCGTCCATATCTTGAGGTGCGTGATGGTGGCTCAACTGCGGCCCCTGGCTGCACATGTGTCAGCGACGACATTGACGGAGTGATTGCTGAGTGAGGCGGAAGTCATGGTAGGTCAGGCGTTGTTGCTTCCGGAAAGACATACGCCGGTTTCACATGGTCAATGGAGACTGTAGTTGGTTTCCCATTGATCAAGATGTCCACAGTCTTGCTTCCTCTGGTTACGACACGGTGTGGGCCGGAATATGGTGGTTGGAGCGAGGGTTTAATACCTTCCGTTCACAACATGATGTGTGTGCAGGAGGATAGGTCACAATGGACAAACGTGACAGGAGTTCCGTGTCGGTGATGTTGCTGGGGATGGAGGCGAGCCATATGTTGTCGCAGTTGGCGGAGAAATTCCGGCTGGTCACCCGTAGGGTTCGGCAGAGCGTCGGTAGCCACAAATTCTCCCAGCAGGCGTAATGCTTTACCATAAACCAATTCGGCTGAAGAAGCATCCAGATCTGGCTTGAATGTGCTTCGGAGTCCAAGTAATACCGTCATTTTATAAAACCACTGCTGGCACGGTGATAGCTCGTCGTCCGGTGGTGAAGTGTGCCACAAAATTTTGTCAACTCTTGAAACAAATCAGACTTGAATTGAAGTCCCCTGTCCATCGTAATGTGCAGCGAGCAACCAGAATGTGACACCCAGTGTGTGATGAAGGTGAATGCGATAGTTTCTGCCATAACATTGTTCACTGGTGCAGCTTCTGGCCATTGAGTGTACTGATCAATCATCATAAGTACGTAACGGTGACCATCGGATGATGACAGTGGGCCAACAATGTCAAGGTGGACACGCGTGAATCATGCTATTGTGATTGGATAGCTTCCTACCAGTGAGTGGACGTGGCAATTTATCTTGCTACACTGGCATTTCAAGCAGCATCTTGCCCATTCGCGGCAGGCCACACACAACACGTTATTACTAAGCGTGTTGTAGCTTGTATGCCTTGGTGACATAAGTTGCACAACGAATGGAAAGTGTTCTTGCGAAATTCCAGAGGTAGGAAGGGTCTCAGCTTCAATGTGGACGTGTCACAATATAGCTTTATGTCGCTTCCAGGAATGTCTACCAGCTGCAGGTCTAGCGCTGATTCACCATTTGACAGAATTGCTTGTAATTCAGCATCAGCTTGCTGTGCTGCAGCAAGGTTGGCGTAATCGATAGAATTGGCAATGCTGCTGACTCTGGACAAACAGTCGGCCACTACATTGTCGATCCCAGACACATGACGTATATCAGTGGTAAACTGAGAAATAAACATGATCTGGTTGTGTTGTCTGCGGGAACAGTTCATGTTGTTCTGGCGAAATGTGTATGTTAGTGGCTTGTGACCTGTAAAGATAACAAAGTCACATGCTTCTAGTTTTGGTCTGAAATGGCCAGAAGTTCTCTGTCGTATGCACTCCAAAGTCTTTGTGAGGTTGTCAACTTGCGTGAAAAAAATGGAATTGGCTGCCATGTGTCACTACATTGTTGTTGCAACACAGTGCCGACTGCGGTCTGGCTAGTGTCGACTACCAGTGCTAACATGGCGGTAGGATCTGGATGTGCCAGCAGGGCTGCATTTGCGACGCTTTTCTTGGCCGCTTCAAATGCGGCAGTCATTTCGTGAGTCCAAGTGATGGGTGCATTACCCTTGGCTTTCGGACCATTTAGCGCTGTGACTAAATGTTCCTGTAGCCCAGCAGAGTGTGGCAAACGGCGGCGGAAAAAATTTAACATTCCGAGGAAACACCTTAGTTCCTTGGCAGTAGCAGGCCTCAGAATGCGCGAAATGGCTTCCACCTTCTCAGGTAGTGGTAGCAATTCTGCTGTAGAAATTCTATGTCCGAGAAAGTCTACTTCAGGTTGGCCAAAGACACATTTTTGGGTATTGAGCATGATTCCTTAGTGTTCCAATCGCTTGAATACTTCAGTTAGATGGTGGTGATGTTCCTCAGGCGACGACGAAAAAACCAAAATGTCGTCCAGGTACGCAAATGCAAAAAGTAAACCCTGTAGCACAGAATCTATGAAGTGCTACCATGTCTGTGCGGCATTCCTCAGTCCAAAAGTCATGAACATGCTCTCAAATAAACCAAAAGGAGTGATGATTGCTGTCTTTGGAATGTCACGCTCGGCTACAGGTATCTGTATGTAGGCCTTTGCACAGTCCAACACAGTGAACACTATTGAACCACTTAATGCGTAATTGCAATCACGCAACAAGGGTATGGGATAACGATAGGGTATTGTCCGGGCGTTCAGGGTTCTATAATTGCCGCATGGTCTCCATGTACCCTCCTTCTTTTGCACTAAATGTAATGGTGAGGACCAAGGGCTGTTGGAAGGTCGGATTAGACTTACGCGCAACATACAGTCAAATTCTGCCTTTGCTATTTTGAGGTGATCTGGGGCTAAACGTCGCGGCCTACAAGAGGTAAGGGTCCATCAGTAGTCTCAATATAATGGACAGTATCATGTCTTACCTCCTTAGGTGCTCCGGGTGGTCGCATCAGGGCTGGAAATCCTCGCAGCAGCTCCGTGTATTCGCCATCCACTACCTGAATTACCTTGGCTGAGTGGACCCCGGAAGTATGGAACCCGGAAGTGGTGGTGTTGTTCACCAGGCAAGAGTTCCTTATGTCAGGCAGAAGGCTGTAGTGGGCGAGGAAGTCGGTTCCGATCATTGGCTCGGCGACGTCCGTGATGGTCAAGTCCCACGCGAAAGCGCGCCGCAACCTGAGGTCGAGCTCCAAGTACATCATGCCATATGCCGTAATCTGGGAGTTATTAGCAGCTGTGAGGCATATGGGTGTAGATGGTTGCTTCTAATGTAGCATGGTTCGAGGAAAGATTGACAAATTGGAACCCGTGTACACTAAGTACTTCCAGGTGGAATGTCGGTCACTTACAAACAGGCACCTGGATGTCAGACAGCAACCACAGGAGGCGCTCACTTCCGATCGCCGCTGCCATTTGGGTAGGCGCAGGGCATCGTACACTTACGAGCTTGCTCACCAAACTTGCGATGGTACCAACAGACTGTTTGTTCTGTCTCTGTCATAGTCGAGGCTGTCGATGATCGGCTGTGTGAGCGATGACAGAATCGATGTTGGCTCCTGTTGTCTGTGTCACGGCAGTGTAACAGCTTGCTGATTTGGCGTGATAATAAGTCCACTTTGTTGGTGAGAACATCATAATCCATGCACAAGACAGTTGTTGCACGCAGGCGCATGCCACAGTGGCGGAGCTAACTATTGACGGTGTCATTGCCTCTTGGATCTTATCGGCTAATTCGGCCACTGCATCTAAACACGCGTCAGTCTGTGACACCATGATTGCCTTCACTGGTGGTGGTAACCGGCTGCTCCAGATCATGCGCAGTTAGCTGTCCGGGACTGTACCTGCGTCTACTTTACTCTGCAGATGATGTAGGTACTGTGAAGGTTTCTTATCTATGATGTCCTCTTGGGTAAGCATCTACCGGATTCGTTCTTCTTGCGAAGCAGACACGTGCTGAATTAGTTCTGCTTTCAATCGGTTGTAGCTGTTCATTCCGGGTGGGTTAATTGTGATGTCTTGAACCTCAGCGGAGTACTGGTGATCTAGTTGGCTGACCACCAGCGCGAATTTCATGGCGTCGACCATGATACTCGCGTAGGAAAACTTTGCTTCGACTTGGGCAAACCACAGGGATGGATTGTGCGGCCATAAGGGTGGTAGTCACATTGCTAGACATGCCACAGAAGTATTTGTTGGCTCTGGCGGATTCACCATCTCAATTTTTTCCAAGAACTTCTCGTAAATTCATCGTTCACGCAGGAGATCACGTCGGGGTCACCACCTTGTTGGTACCGGTTTGAATTACCGCGATTGATGGTTTAACATCTGCGTGTGCTTGTAGGCTGAATAAGAGAAGTAGGCTTGTCTCAGCTTGATGGAATAATTTATTAATGAAACCCTGCAGTCGGAACAGACAGTAATACACTGCAACCGATAACTCATGTGAAGGCGTGAGAAAAGTTCAGTACGGTAAATTATTCTGTATCTAACACACATGGATTCACACTTTCACCATGGAGTAGAACGTGGAACAGAAAACAACAATCAAAGAATAAAACACAGAACGAATGTTGCTTGTGTATAGCGTCTCTGATGTCCAGCGGGAAGGTTTCATCACACTGTACTTTCAAACACCTGAGCATGTCACGGCGCTGGACAATGACAGAAGATGCCACATACAGCATGCAAGACGGGACCTTTATCAAAAATTGGGTGTAGCTGCAACCACATTTAACATCACTGCAAGACAAATAATCTCATACTACACAGGGGCATAGTGACCGAATCGAGGTGGTCTCTTTGCCTGACAACCTGTATGATTTGTTCTATTGACTCCCAGACATCCGCAACACCATTTGTGATGTTGCCAAAAGCCTGGGGACTGGACCAACAAGGAGTGAGGTCGCTTTCTCATCTTGGATGAGAGCAGATTCGGTCAAAGTAATAATTCTGGATGTATCCTCATATGGTGAGAGGAGGGAATACATAATGCATGCAGGAACATTGTTGAACATGATTGTTTTGATGGTCCAGGTGTTGTGGTGTGGGGAGGCACAATGTTGCATGTGCAAATCTTTGAACATGGTATGCCTGCTGGTCAACATCATTGAGACATTGTACTGCTTCCTCATGTGCGTTCAACTGTGACTTTTTATGGATGACAATACGTGACTTCATTGGAGAGAGCAAGTGGAGGGTATCTCGGAATGACAGAGAATTTGGCAAATGGACTTCGCTGCCCATTCCCTCCCAACTTCCATGGTGAAAGAAACCCCACCCGCATCCGACCACCACCGATCCAATTAAGGGCGAAGACAGCAACAGAGCACATCATGCCTTCTGGCCAGAAAGTTCTGATCAGTAAAAGTGAGAAGGCTAAAACCATAATTTAATATCAGTTGGCTATCAATAATAAAAACATGTATGAAATACAGTAGGAAGACACACAGCAGCACATACACATCGACTAATGGCCATCCAGCAGTTGTCGGCTGCAATGGTGGAGTAATGGGATGCCCTATCACAAGAACTCCTTACCAACCTTGTTGCCAGCATGGGACCAAGTTGCAGAGCATGCATTGCCATCTGTGATGATCACACACCCTATTAAGAGCAATATCCCCCCTTTTGTAATGTCCGGGGGACCAACATAAATCACAGTGACTTCAGTGTAATTATTGTCTTTGGATAAGACTATCATTTTTGTTTGTCTCACTGTGTATTTCTTCCAGTTACCTTCTGCACTATATTGTAGCACTTCTTTCTGTTTATGTACAAGTGTCATTGAGCTATGCTACTTGACAGTGACATGTCATGTGAAAGTTACTTTCATCCTTGAATTTTGCACACCATTGTATACAGATCACGCCAGCATGTAGGTCAGAGCAGATGAGGGGTCTCCCAGAGCTCAACCACGGGGAAAGAAACCCCACTTGCATCCGACCACCACCAATCCAATTTAGGGCAAAGACAGCAACAGAGCACATCGTGCCTTCTGGTCAGAAATTTCTGATCAGTAAAAGTGAGAAGGCTAAAACCATAATGAATATCAGTTGGCTATCAATAATAAAAACATGATGAGAAAAATAGGTATGGCATCAGGTGGGTGTTTGCGAGGCTCTGCATGTGACTTTTTATGGATCACTGACCACAGTCATTCCTACCTGGTCCATTATGGTCAGGCCAAAGAGTACACAATATTCAACAGAATGCTATCCTCAAAATGGAAAATATGGCATGGCAGTAAAAGAGGCAAACCACATCAAAAGCAATTAAATAGAATAAAAGAGGGATAAAAGAGGTAGCTGCCAAAGAAGCTATGTTAGAAAGATCCCCAGACCTAGCACACACCAGGAAATGTCCCAGCCCCAACCATCACGCCTCTGACCTAAAAGTAGTTTAAAACCTTATATCTGAAAATAAAAATCACCTTCATAAAGAACCAGCTCAACTGTCCATGAATCATCCATCAACATTGGAGGCAAAGAATTTGGAAGACCATGCTTAGCGTGGAGGATCAGGAGGAGGAGGCATCCACCAGGATATGAGCTAGTGTCTGTAAGGCTCTGCAATCACAATGTGGGAGCAGCTCATTATATAAAATAAAATTATGGGTTAGTTTGGTATGATTAATGTGGAAGCAACATGCAACAGTGGTTTCTTTCTGGGAGGAATAGAAGGGGCAGAAAGTTGCAGCAGTAGTCTCCTCGACAGTGCAGAGTTAATTAGAAGAGACAGTAGCTCACCAAATGATGTCCCATCTCCAAGTGAGAGGCTTCAGTTTGCACCCCAAATCCAATCAGGGATTGTCAAAGCAAATTTGGCATGAGTAATTGCTTCTCTGACTAAACTTTCAGTGCAGCTAAGGTCAGGGAGGAGGTCATTAACAGCAAATATCACATAGTGACAATAGTAACAACGATCAGTGGCCTGGAGACTGCTCATTGAGTCACTGCAAATT
The DNA here is from genome assembly GCF_021461385.2 of Schistocerca piceifrons. Classification (NCBI taxonomy): domain Eukaryota; kingdom Metazoa; phylum Arthropoda; class Insecta; order Orthoptera; family Acrididae; genus Schistocerca; species Schistocerca piceifrons. The sequence continues at coordinate 394,346,755 of NC_060138.1, read as the reverse complement.
AAAATGCAATCAAGGGAGGCTTGTCTAATAAAATTTAGGACTCTGTTAATAGCTATCAGCTCTGCTGTAAAAGCGTTAAATATTCCTGGCAACAAATGTTGTTCCTGATCAGTGGGAGATGCAAAAGCGTATCCCACCCTATCCGTAGTTTTAGACTCATTGATGTAAATGAAAGTAGCATCCCGGACAACTGAAAGCAATGGACATTAGAAGGTCATGGGCATGACTGACACATTAAGCCCAGGGAATAGATTGGTCTTAATTCATGGCCAGGGTATGAGTCAAAGGAAGGGGTGTGGGAAAATGTGGGGAATACAGTCTCAGGAGGTTAGGCAGAGGTCCCAGCAAAGGGCTGTGAGCTGCATTCCAACCGCTAATCCCACCTTGGGGTGTTACCATTGGAACTAAAGAGGCAAGATGCTCACTTCAGCAAGGAGAATGTCTATGGAGCTAGTCCAGAAGTTCAAGTGGTCAGTCAAGTGCCACGATGATTGACTGGGTCTAATAGTTTCAAAGCTGAAGGTGCCATGATGATTGACTGGGTCTAATAGTTTCAAAGCTGAAGGTGCCACCAAGCCATAAACTTGGCCAACACAATACAGTCAGGACAAGGTCAGAGTGCAGTAAATACAGAGAAGAGTAACACATTCCACACCCAAAGAGATGTGGGCAAGGAAGCAGAGAGCTTTAAGATTCCTCATGCAGCCAGTCTGTAGTTGAATTTGGAGCAGCCAAGTCAGATTTTTATCAAAGAGGAGGCACAAAAAACTTGACTGTGCAACAACACCCAAATGCTGCGCACCAAAGTAGTGTTTTGGGTCAGGATGGACCAAGGTATGATGACAGAAATGCGTTACCTAAATTTCGGCAGGAGAGAACTGGAAACCATGGGAAAAGGTCATTGCAGTGGCTCTTTGAATGGCACTTTGGATCTTGTGTTCAGCCAAGCCTATGGAGTGGGAGCCATACTAGGTGGTTGTTTTAGATTGTCCCTGCTGAAACCACAATGCAAGAATGACAAAAGGTCCTGAGATTCAATAGCCCAGCATAATCTGTGGGCAGTTGGTTGGTAACCGTCAATAGAAGTTTGGTTTTTGCCTGGCTTGAGGATTGGGACGATGATACTTACTTGCCACTGTGAAGGTAAGACATCTTTGAGACAAATCTCGCCATTGTAATGGGAACACACCTTCGAGACAAATATGGTCGGAGACCATGAGTAAATCTGGCCTTTGAGTAATGCTCAGATGTTGGCTTACCTGATTCTGAACTGAATGAGGACGTGAGGTTGTATCATGAGATGAGGCAAGATCTTGAAGTGGTTTCCCATCAGTGAAAGGTACATTATATAATTGGGCTTGGAATGGGGTTGAATATATGAGGATGTCTCCAACTTGTCGTTTCTGCATTAGAAAGATAGCTGGGACAGACAAGGATGCTGATGCTCTCACAAACTGGGCCACAAGCTGTTTTGCAAGAACCAGCACTTTGGTATGAAGACTACCCCGAAAGACAAAACATGGATCAGTTGTTCATCTTTGCTGGCCCAGAAGCTATGGAGCTTGTCTGACACCTGGCAGGAAGAGGCAAAAGTTCACAGGGAAGTGACATAGGGCTCCCAGCATTCCTTCTTAATGTGCTCAATTACATAGTGAGCCTTAGCATGGAGTTGCTTAAAAGAGAGTTGGTGACTGGTGTAGGATGACACTTGAGATGTTGCAGTGACCTAAGATGTTCCTGAATAGCTAGCTGTTGCTATGTCTTTGGTCCACCACGGGACTGGCCTGTGGCAATGTGTGCTATTCGCAAGGAGCAGGCTACATGGCGGCACCGGGTTACACCTTCTTTCATCATCATCATCAATAACAACATCAAATACCGCAAACATTATACTACACACACACACACACACACACACACACACACACACACACACACACACACACACACACGAAGCACGAAATAGCCAGTAAATGTCAACAGTGTCATCATGAAGAAAAAAGAGAGGTAAGGATAGTTGGAGATGGGAGATTGCAACACAAGAAAGGAAGTAGGTACTTAAATAGCACAGTCATGAAAGTGTTGTGGAACCCCCTGAGGGGCAACAGAGCTAAAAAAGGCAACAGTAATTCCCTACCCAAGAGGCAAAGGGGCGTATAAATCCAGGCTCTGCATTTTTGACTTACGGTAATATTTGTAATATCCACACACCACTTCATGATGGAAGAAAGGTGGCAGTCCTGTTACAGCCCAGTATTAATTCAAGCAATGTTAGAAACAGGCATGTCCATTCAACACTGTCTAAATACCCTGTGGGATAGAGAACTATTGACCTCCTTCCACAAATGTAGCAGTGAGTGCATAATAAAAATATTATTTCAAATTGAAAATATGGAAATTGCCCTTAAATGTCTCTACCTCTCAGCTGTGAAATTCATTAAGTATTTTCAATAAAAAGAGAGGGTGGGGATTGTTGCTCTAAAAAATTAACCTGTCAGTAAATTAAATGTTGATAAACCCTGGGCTACAAATGGCATCAATGTGTCATAGTAAAATCTAATGTAAAATTCCATGTACAGTCATCAGAACAGCAAAATATGTTTTAAAGATAATATTATATTCTGCTGTCAAGACACTACACAAAAAAGATGATAAAACAAGTGCAAATAATTTTTGATGCATCCCATTATTGGCAGCATTTCCAAAAGTTTTGGAAGAGATCATGTAAGTACAACTTATATATAGCGACCAAGTAATGCATGAAACCAATCCAAGTAATACAAACATGGCTTTATTCATAAAACTCTGAATAATAATGGGGAAAGAAGCCTCTCGTGAATCCACACGTTACAAGACACAGAATTGATGAGAGCAGTACAACTGGATGAACATAGTCCCTCAGAGCTGCACCGCACATGCTGGCCATGAAGCTACTTAGTCACACTCCACTCCCCAAAAGGCGTGAAGTGAAAGGTGCTCAGAACACAGAGAAGGGTGTCATTTGGCAAAGGACCCGCAACAAACATTTTCATTTGGGACTTGAATATAAATACTAGTCATTCTGCCTTGCCATTTGATTGAGAGTGGAATGGTAGAGCCATAACGTGAAGAATGCTGTGGTGGGATCAAAACAATTGAAAAGTGAGGGAGCCGAGCTGGGGTCCATTGTCGGAAACTAAGGTACAAGGCAACCCCTCAGTATAAAAAACCCTCAAAACTGTACAAATTGTGACCTCAGCCTGTTGTGCAGGGGTCTGAAGTCCAACCCAGCAGTTTATTGGGCCAGGACTGTTAAACAAAATAAATAACCTGGCAGAGAACCCGGTCAGGGGCAACGTCAGTGTTATACTCGAGCTCATACTTGGGAAACCCTCGACAACAGCCTGCATTTCAGTATCAAGATGGAAGCAAGGCAGTTCTTCACAATTAAAGTCGGGAACAGAACCCAATGGAAGGCAGTAGAAGGTGTTCACATTGGCATGTTTAGATGTAGGCCAGAAATGGATTTCATAACTGTAACAAGACAAGAACAGCACCCAATGTTGTAGGCGATGTGCTGTCTTGTCAAGCAGGGAAATGTGAGGGTTAAACAAGGAAACCAAGGGTTTATGGTCAATAATAAATTGAAACTTGGAGTCATACAGAGAAACATAAAATTTCCATATAGCATAGACTATGGCAAGAGCCTCTTTCTTCAACTGAGAGTAACGATGCTGGATCAGAGTGGGAGATTTAGAAGCAAAAGTAACAAACAGGTCATTCAGAGCTGTCAGCATATCATTGCACTTGGACTGACCGAGGTCATGCTGTGAGGTGGCAGTCACTAAAACTATGTGCTGGTCTGGAAAAAATGTAGCTTAACAATGGTCCAAGAGCATTTGATTTCAAGCTTCAAAAAGTACGTTTGCAATCCAGCTCCAGCAAAAAGATACACTCCTGCGTAACCGGGTATTCACAGATGGGCCAATGTGGTTGTCCCAACAGGAATTTGGGGTAGCGGGCTATCTTCCCTAGGAAGGCGTGAAACTCCTTCATGGTTGCGGGGTGAGGCATAGATGTAACAGCAGAGATGTGGTCTGGTAGAGGGCAAACCCCATCTCTCGAGACCTCAGACCACAAATATACAATAGCAGGTTGAAAAAATTTACTATTTCATGAGGTTACAATGTAAGCCTGCAGACTGTAAGACAGATACAAATTCCACAAATTTTTTAAGTGATCAGCCATGGAGGAGCCAGAGACAATAATATCATCCAGATAATTAATGCAACCCATGGCAAGCATAGTCAGTTGCTCTAAAAGTTGTTGGAAAATAGCAGGGATACTAGCCAAACCAAAGGGAAGGTGTGAATACTGAAGGAGTATTCAAAACCAGAACTCGCCAAGACTCTTCATCCACAGGAACCTGCAGATAAGCTTCAAACAAATCACTATGAGAAAAGTATGGGCTGCACTACATTTTTTCCAGCAGTGAAAGAGGGTACATATCCATGATTGACTGTGCATTGACAATAGTACTGAAGTCGCCACTGAAGTGAAGTTGCCCTGATGGGAGCTGTGGATTTCATAGAAATATGAGCAGCAAAATTCGCAGCACACCCTATACTTTCTAAAACCAAGCTCAAAAGCTCTTCACACAGTGTTTCCAATAGAGAATACAGTACCCGATAATACACAAGGTGAATTATGTTCGTGTCAGAAAATCCAAATGCCTTAAATGTGTTCATTCCAAACAAGTTCTCAGTGCTGGCATCAGCAAACACCAAACACCAAACATGTAATGGAATGAACCAGTGACTTGCAAGAGGCAGATGCCGTAAATTGTCCCAAAAGCCCAATGTCCTTTTTTTTATAACTGACCAGCTACTGCATGACCAGTGTCAACAGCGGAGAGTTTAAACTCGCATAGGTTTGGGAATTCAGTAATGTCACTGCAGTATCTGTGTCGATCTGTAACCAGAGCTCTTGGTGAAGAGCACTAAACTCGATAAACAACTTGGGAAAAATCATAAGTATTGGAGTCATGTAGTTTACATCCATGTGCATATCCTGAGCAGCCTTTGGCAGACAACACAGGGAAGTGATGTGGCCTTTATTCGGGCAAGCACTACAAGGAGCCCAGTGCTTAGGGCACACAAAATGTTTGTGCTGGACAAAACAGAAAGGACAAAGTGGAAAAAGAAAATGCTGGTGTTGTGGCAGTCGCAGCTGCTGGGGGCGACCCTGGCCTGCTCGGCAGTGAACCTGCATGTTTACTGCCAACAATGCCACCATCTCATGCAAGCTATCTGTCATCCTAGCGGGCATATCTTATGACTCTACTGCCACATTTCCCCATGCATCAGTTTGGTCACCCACTGCCTGAGAAACTTCAAAACATTGTATTATTTACAAAATGTCTGTCAATGGGAGGTTTTCACAAAGTAAAGTCTTCAGGCACACTTCATTGACTGGAGCTAACTAGATAATTATGTTGCACACCACAGAGCCTACACAAGAATCATTATGAGCTACAGTAATGAACTGAAACGTATGGCTAAGGCTGTGTAGTTTAGCTGCCCATTCCCTGTATGACTGGCTTGGTTTCTTACGACATCAGCAAATTCAACTCGTGCCACTATGACATGCCTTCGGTTGTGATGGGAGGTGGACAATAAACTGCACATGTGATCAAAAGTAGGAGCTACTGGTTCTTGTAAAGAGGCAAGCTGACACAGTAACTGATACATTTCAGTAAAGGTGAAATCCACAAGAGGAAGGAGGCTTGCACAAATTCGAGTCTGTCACACCAAAACCCAAAAAATGCTTTTTGAGTATTTTTTCATAAGCTTCCCAATCCTCAGCTAAATCATTATACAGAGGGAAAGTGAGATGACGGACCAGTGAAATGGTCCCTTTCTGTTAATGGGAACCACTAAAGAGCTCACTGCTGAAGTAAGCTGTTCAACCAGTGCCGGTAGCACAGCATCCATAATGACTAACTTGATGAAACTGCACTTAAAGGCTGCACATGCGGAAACCATTTCAAACTTGTTGCCAATTGTACAGTAATGAAGTAATACATGAAACCAATCCAAGTAACACAAATATGGCTTTATTCATAAACCTCTTAACACTAACAGAAATAAGTGTCTCATGAACACACACTTTACAAGACATGATGTGACCGGTGCAACTGGATGAACATGTTATAATGTAATTAATAATAGCTTTTAATATATTTTTTAAATTTATTAATTGCTTTTGGGCATTACCTTTACAGCCAGCCTCAGAATCATGGAAAAACAATATCTATTTATTACATCCATTAACATTGAACTTAAGTTGAAGTCCAAACAAACTGACATATTTACTGTATTATAATGTAAAACATTCTCTTGTCATATACCCTTATTTTACCCTCTGTTTTAAAAACATGTTGGAGCTTAAACACTTTTATGTCTTCTGTTGCTAAAAGAGTTTTCATGCTTGTTCATAAAGCTGTGTTACTTTTGTAGTTCCTTAATACCATCTGTGACTGTTGAAGAAAACATTGTTAACATCTTCCTCACTGCCACAGTCACATGAACAAGATGTGATCAGGTTGAGGTGGTAGAGGTGATGCCAGAATCTCCCGTGATTGAACTGAAGTAATACTGTTGTCACTATATTGTCGCATAAGAAGCTGAGTGGCACCGTCTTGTAGTGGTTATGATACTAAACTGTTGCATGGAGGGTTGTGAGTTCAAAACTCACCTGGACTGTACAATTTTAATTTCTATATTCGGTTCAAATACATTCTAGAACTATCCACAAATTGCAAGAATCATTGTACTGGAATGTTCTGTAGCTGTATATATACCATATGTGTTCTGGCTGGAGGCAGTTTGCTCCACACTCTTGTATGTGCAAGTGCTGAATAAACCTTTGTTAATTGAAGTTAGTGTTTGTCATTCATCTGATTACACCTTTTTCTATGTGACATTACTCTGGTGGAGACGCTGGGTATTGGAACTTGTGATAGCACACATTATCGACGACACAGTGGCTCCCATCAAGCCACAACAGAGCCGTCGTTTATGTGTTGAGAAACCTGAGTTACAGCCATATTCAACAGATCGCAATCTATCAGAGATAGAAGAAGAAAAGGACATTACAATGACAGCAACTGTGTGCCACCACATGAGACATCCTTCCAGGTTCTCTGGTGACGATGGCCAAGATCCAAACAAGTGGCTAAAGTATGTGAGCATATAGCCAAATTTAACAAATGGGATGACTTGCCAGGTGAGCACTACATCTTCAAGAGTATGACATTACCATAGTGTACAAAAGTGGAAGAAAACACCCAGATGCCCCCCTGTCTCTCAAAAAACGCTGGGCAAGACCATCAAGACTTTTATGCACTCCAGGATCTCTCTGCTGAGCAGAAGAAGGACACCAAGATATCTCAAATCATGCTTGCCTTAAATCGGTCAGAGGATGTGAAAGGACAATTTAAGGTAGTTAATGGATTACTTTGCAAGAAAAACTTTGATCCGTTTGGAAAGAGGTGGCTACCATGCGCTTAGATGTTCCACAGAAATTCCATGACCCACCTGAGGCCGGACATTTAGGATTTATTAAGACCTATGATAGAATCCACAAGAGATTTTTATGGCCAGGTTTGTTAAGGAGTGTCTGTCACTATGTGTCACACTGTCGAGAGTGCCTGAGGAGAAAGGCAGTTCCTCAGAAACCACCTGGCTGACTCATACCAATTCCACCAGCCGAAACGCCTTTCCAGCATGTCAGGATTGACCTCCTCGGATGCATCCGAGGTAACCAAATTCATCGTGTAAGACATTGTACTAAAACACGTGCCCCAAGGTCATTAATTACGGATTGAGGGGAAGTTTTTCAATCGAATCTTGTGACAGAGAGAAACCATCAGAGCAACATTACTCATCACTTGATGACTGCCTACCATCCACAAACTTACTGAATGCCTTAATAAGACCTTGGTCAACATGCTATCAATGTTCATCAATGTTGAGCAGAGCAACTGGGATGAGTTGCTACCTTTCATGATGTTTGCCTACAACACCACCAAACAAGACACCACAGGATTTACGCCATTTTTCCTGGTGCATGGGTGTGAGGCGACTACAAAAATGGACACTGTGTTTCCGTTACATCCTGATGACATGGACGATGACTACATCGGCCAGGTGTTATCCAGAGCTGAGGAAGTTCAGCAGTTAGCTCGACTCTGCACGCTGCAGGCTCATGAAAACAATTGCCAAAGGTATGACGCAAGCCACCGCCATGTTATCTACTAACCTGGTGACCTCATCTGGATCTTCACTCCTGTTTGGAAGGTTGGTCTCTCTGATGAGAAGCTCCTCAGGCTCTACTTATGAAGTTGAAGATTTTGACCCCAATGCAAGACGACGAAAGATCAGAGATACGGTCCACATCCTTCGAATGAAACCCTACAAGGATCCTGACACCCAGGGTAAAATCGAAACTCCAGCAACAGGCAACAAGGTGATGAAGAGTGTAGCGGCAATAGACGTTCTAAGAAGATCACTGCCAGGGCGAGCATCAGTCACCGGGAGTCGGAGTATGCACGACCAATGACTCATTCCCAGACTAGGGGGACTTAAGATCAAGATGCTGTTCACTTAAGGAGGGAGCAATGTCACAGAAGAAGCTGAGTAGCACCATGGTGTAGCGGTTATGATGCTAAACTGCTGCATGGAGGGTCGTGAGTTCAAAACTCGCCTAGACTGTACAATTTTAATTTCTATAATCAGTTTGAGTACTTTCTGGAAGTATCCACAAATGGCAAGAATCGTTTTACTGGAATGTTCTGTAGCTTTATATATACTAACAAAAAGATAGAGGGGTTGGCCAGTACTTACCTCAGCTCAGTACAGCCGATAGATACACAAAAAACAGAACCAAAAATTTACGTTCCTAGCTTTCGGAACAAATGTTCCTTCATCAGGGAGGAGAGAGGGGAAAAAAAGGGAAGAAGGGAAAGTGGATTCTCCTCCCTGATGAAGGAACATTTTGTTCCGAAAGCTAGGAATGTATATTTTCGGTTCTGTTTTTTGTGTATCTATCGGCTGTACTGAGCTAAGTACTGGCCGCCCCTCTATCTCTTTGTTAGTATTTGTTTCACATCTTTATATGAGATTTTCCATTAATCATTTAGATCAGCTGTATATATATTGTATGTGTTCTGGCCAGAGGCAGTTCACTCCACACTCTTGTATGTGTAAGTGCTGAATAAACCTTAGTTAAGTGAAGTTAGTGTTCGTCATTCATCTGATTACCCTCCTTCTACATGACAATATTATTTCATCAAGTTGTTACCTTGTATTGGTCATAATTAAACCTACTCATCTTCTTTCCTTGTCCTAGAGAATGTCTCCACAGTACTTGTGGAATAAGATTAATGTAACAAAAAAGCAAGACATTAAATTTTATCTAACCAACTGACGAAAATCGAAATTAAAATGAAAAATATGGGACTAAAATGTTGAGGTACTGAAAAATGGATGTGTGTGTTTAGACAAAGAGGATAGTGTATTGTCAACTGAAGACATAAAGTCTTAAAATGAGTCTGTGGTCATATTTTTGGCACTTTATTTTACAGGTCCATCTTGATCACACAAATTTTTACACATCACTATTACCGTTTTTGACTACTGCCATCTTCAGATCTGTTACAAACAAAAACAGTGTGTAACAAACTAAGTTCAGTTTGCTGACGCTAAATCTATTCAAGTCCTGGAGCTACATAAGAAAGATAAAAAGTGTTTACATGATTAACAGCCATGTGTACCATAAAATATTCTGATGTAGCATCAATGTCAAACTAAACATGTAGGTACATAGTAAGTGCTGGTGATGATCAGAATGTGTCTGGTGTTAATACAAGGAAACTGAGGTCAGCAGATGCCAAAAGAGCTAGAGTACATGATTAACCAGTGTCACAAATGTAATGGTTAAAATGCAGTATGCATAGCGTTACTTAAAATTACTTCCTATGGCACGATGACCATCTGACAATAAAACATGTACTGACATACTATACATGGAATTGGATCCATACTTAAAATCCACATAAAAATGCAAATACTAATAATGTAAAGCTCCTAGCCCTTCAAGGTAAAACATAAATTTGTATAAAAGCAAGTATAAAAAGTATAATGTTAAAAACATATATAAAATAAAATCTTCTAGCCTGACAGATCAGTTACCATAAACATAATTTTAGGTAATTAATCAAGCAGTGACTGTTAATTAAAAGTTAAAAAATTGGCAGTCGATAATACATCCAGAGTGCAGTTTCAATGGCGACACATCATGGCTTCTCTCTCTGCCACAGGAAAACATGGACATCATACAGAGAAGCCATGATGTGTTGTCATTGAGACTGCACTCCGGGTGTGTTATCGACTGCCGAATTTTTATCTTTTAATTAATAGTCACTGCTTGATTAATTACCTTAAATTATGTTTATGGTAACTGATCTGTCAGACTGGAAGATTTTATTTCATAGATGTTTTTAATCTTATACTTTTTATACTGGCTTTTATACAATTGTATGTTTTACCTTGCCAGGCGAGGAGCTTCACATCGTTAGTATTTGCACTTTTTATGTGGATTTTAAGTATGGATCCAATTCCACGTATAGTATGTCTGTACATGTTTTATTGTCAGACATTCATTTTGTCATGGGAAGTAAATTTAATTAATGACTACACATACCACATTTTAACCATTACATTTGTGATACTCGTCAATCATGTACCCTAGCTAAAGTACCCTCTGGTGGCCTCAGTTTCCTTGTATAATTACCACACACATTCTGATCATCACCAGCATTTACTAGGTACCTACATGTTTAGCTTGACATTGATATTACATCAGAATATTTTATGGTATGTATGGCTGGTATACATGGCTATTAATCAGGTAAACACTTTTTGTATTTCTTATGTAGCATCAGGACTTGTACAGATTTAGCATCGGCAAATTGAACTTAATTGGTTACACACTGTTTTTGTTTGTAACAGATCTGAAGAGGGCAGTAGTAGAAACCAGTAATAGTGAAGTGTAAAAGTTTGTGTGATCAAGACAGACCTGTAAAACAAAGGACAGTGTTTTGGGTTAATAGAGCTTAAAAATAAGAATATCATGTTGTTTCCCTCTGAACCATGGACCTTGCCAAGGTGAGCTGGCTTGTGTATCTCAACAATTCAGATAGCTGTTGGTTGGTTGGGCTGTTTTGGGGAAGGAGACCAGACAGCGAGGTCATCGGTCTCATCGGATTAGGGAAGGACAGGGAAGGAAGTCAGCCGTGCCCTTTCAAAGGAACCATCCCAGCATTTGCCTGCAGCGATTTAGGGAAATCATGGAAAACCTCTATCAGGATGGCCGGATACGGGATTGAACCATTGTCCTCAGATAACTGTACTGTAGGTGTAACCACAATGGAGGGTTACCTGTGGAGAGGCCGAATAAACCTGTGGTTCCTGAAGAGGGGCAACATCCGGATGATTGACTGATCTGGCCATTGTCCAGCATGGTCTTGCTACACTGGTAGAGGAGAAACTACAGTCATTATTTTTTCCCTTTGGCATGCACCTGTACTGTATGGCTTAACCATGGCTGCTCTTCCTAGATAAAATATTTCAGAGGTGAAATTGACCCTAATTCAGATCTCCAGGCAGGGTCTACTCAGGGCAAAACAGAAATCTCTGGGTTGGGGTGGGTGGGATGTGAAATGTTTGACCTCTAATTGGGTAGGTAGGTTAGAGAATTTAAAAAGGGAAATGGTTAGGTTAGAGAATTTAAAAAGGGAAATGGTTAGGTTTACGTTATCATGGGAATTATTGAAGAATGGTGGCAGGGAGAACAGGATATCTGGTCAGATGAACACAGGGTTATAAATACAAAATCAAATTGGAGTAATGCAGGAGTAGGTCTAGTAATAAATAAGAAAGTAGAAATGTGAATAGGCTACTATGAACTGCACAGTGAATGTGCTACTGAAGCCAAAATAGACATGAAGCCAACACTTGCCACAATAGTGTAAGTTTACATGTGAACTAGCACTGCAAATGAGGAGACTGCAAGAATGTATCATGAGATGAATGAAATTATTCAGATAGTTGTGGTGAGGAAAATTTAATTGTAATTGGGGACTGGAATTCGATAGTAGCAAAAAGAAAGAGAAGGGAAAATAGTAGGAGAATGTCGACTTTGGGAAGAGAATAAAAGAGGAAGCTGCCTGACAGAATTTTGCAAATGTAATCATCACTAGCCCTCAGTTTAATCACGAAAGGAGGTTGTATATGTGGAAGAGACCTGGGCACATTGGAAAGTTTCAGATTGATTACATAATCCTAATACAGATTTCAAAACCAGATTTTAAACTGTACAATACGGACTCTGACCATACTTTATTGGTTATAAACCGCAGATTAAAACTGAAAAAACTATCATACGGTAGCACATAAAGGATATAGGATCTCGATAAATTAAAGGATTGTTGAAAAATTTAGATGAAGGATTAGGCAACAATTGTCTGAAACAGGGGACAGGAATACAACAGAAGATGAATGGGTAGCTTTATGAGGTGAAATAGTTAAGGCACTGGAGTATCACAGAATTAAAAAGGTAAGGCCTAGCAGAAATCTCTGCACAACATAAGAGTTTTTGAACTCAGTTGACAAAAAGAGAAAACATAAGAATGAACAATGTAGGAGAAGATAGACTGCTACTTAATGTAAAGAAAACACATTAAATTGCAGACAGATACAATTTAAAAGACACTTAGACAAAGCTTTTGGCCACAGCCTTCATCAATGAGGTTGTGGCCAAAAGCTTTGTGTATGTATCTTTTAATTGTGCGTGTCTGTAACTTAACATGCCTTTTCTGTGGGTCAGTAACAGTGTGTCTTTTCCTACATTGTTGTCAATTCTACATGGAGTTCCCATTCTTTAAATATAAAAATGAAGCATCCAAGAGGGAATGCAGTTGTCTAAAATATGAGATTCACAGAAAGTGACAAAATGACTAAACAGGAATGGCTAAAAGACAAATGGAATGCCACAGAAACATGCATAACTATGGAAAAGATGCTGCATATGGGAAATTTAAAGGGACTTCTGAGAAAAGAAAAGCAACTGTGTGAATTTCGAGAGCAGTATGCTTACATTTTGCAATGTACAGTTGCAATTGTAGGAGTTCTAAAGCTAAGTACCAGCAAAGTTGTTTGTATTTGAATATTAAATTTTGTAGTTTTCAATCGTTCATTCAAATATTCGTGGTAAGCATTTGCAGATGTAGCGATTCTTAAGTTCTGTCAAAGCTGTTTGTACACAGTCATTTAGTTATTAAATTTTGTAGTTTTCAATGGTGTATCGTGCTATTTCTGACAAAATAATGGTTTAATAAACTTTTGGAAACTTTTGCCCATTGTGTTTTTTAGAGTTGTTTGTGCATTGAAGTAATTTATTAAATTTCGTATGGTAGTTTTCAGCTGACGTTTCTTATTGTTTGTAGTGAAATTCAGTAAAATTTTCATTTACTGTGTTAAATTTCATTGAGTGTTCCAGTGGCCACTTGAACTTTTTGTTTTAGGTAAGAAATTGTGTGAAATTTCGATGTTATTGGTTTAGTAGTATTAATAAAAGTAGTTGGTTTCTTAATAGAGAGAGAATTTCAATACCGCTATTGTTAGTTCTTTAAATAGTTCTACCTACTGTTGTAACTGAACTTAGGTAATTTTGATGTTTAGTTTTTTCAGTAACTGTTAAAATTTTACCATGAATGAGAAGTGTGGGCTTTGTCATAGGTTTGTGAGTAGTGGGTTATGGTGTGAGGTTTGTTCAAAGTATTTCCATTGGGGGGAATGCACTGGGGAAGCTAGTGGGCATTCTAGTGAGATCCTCTCCTGTAAATGCAGAAATTGTAGCAGAAATAAGTTGATAGAGGAGCAGGAACATAAGATCTGTGCCATTTTGGTGTAGTTAAAAGATGCAAAGGAGGAACTAGATGAGCTGAAGAGGGTGAAGGGCACTGGGGAATGGCAATTGGCAGTTGGTAAGAAGGTAGCTAGGAGGAGGAGATATTGAGACAGTTGTACTTAGCGTACAACCAATAGATTTTAGTAACTGTCAGCGTTGAGTGGAGAAGAGCCTCTTGTAGCTGTGGGTGTAGGAAACAAGCAGCAGTCCTCAGCAGTTAGAGAGCCTATGTCAGTTGCAGATTTTAACAGAAAGAAGAAGGTTTGGTTGCTAGGTAGTTCACATGGCAGAGCTGTGAGCCAGCAGTTGCAGGAGGTGTTGGGAAGTGAGTACCAAGTCACCAGTATTGTAAAGATTAGTGCAGGGTTGGCTCAGGTGACTGTTAACATAGGAGAGCTATGTAGGAATTTTAGGAAAGAGGATCAGGTAGTGATTGTGGATGGAGCAGGGAATAATCTTGATAGGGTTGGGGAATATGGTGTAGGTGGTAACCTGGTAGAGATAGCTATACAAACTGGTGGCACTAATGTGCACTTTGTGCAACTGTTTCAACACCATGATTGGCCTCATCTTAATGCTCCTGTAAGGTGTGTTAACATGGGGCTGGAGAAGGCACTGATGGTGAAGGGCATGGCTTGCATTACAATGGTGCCAGTTGAGTCTATCAATAGGTCGGGTTTCACTAGGCATGGTCTGCACCTCAATAGGTATAGGAAGGGGAGGATGGCAAAGCTTGTAGGTGACAGTGTAGTGGGTGGTGGTGGGATCACTCATGGAAAAATTTCTGTAGTAGTCGGTGTTAGAGCTGCACATTTTTTAGATTGAGGTCAGCTGATAGGTCTCCCTGCTTAAAGGAAGTCCCTATAACAAAGGAATCACCTTCAGAGGAGGTCAGGTATCCGAGTAGAGAAGGAAGTAGCACATTTCATCAAAATATAAGAGACATTACAGACAAACTTAGTGAACTGCTTGTAGATGTTGACTCTGACATTATTGGTATATCGAAGCACCACTTAAATAATTTGAGAATTCAGAGGCTTTCTTTACCAGGATACAGATTAGCTGGCTGTTTTTCAAGGAATTCTTTGTGGAGTGGGGAAATGGGCATGTATGTAAAAAACACTATTCCATTTGAGTCTGTGGACGTATCACAATATTGCACTGACAGGTATTTGAATCTTGTGCCCTGGCATTTGAATTTAGTGAAACTAAACTTGTAATTGTTGTTGTTTATAGGTCCCCTAACTCTGAGTTCAGAGAATTTCTGCTCAAGCTAGATAGGATTCTTGGTTCACTTTATAGGAAGTTCCAAAAATTAATTATATGTGGTGACTTCAGTATTAATTTTGTATGTGATTGTGCACGAGAAAAGATTTGGAAGATCTCCTAAACTTACATGATCTGATGCAGACTGTGTTTTTTTTAACCAGGGTGCAAGGGAACAGTACCAGAGCTATAGACAATATTTTTATTCATTCTTCATTTCTATATGGCCAATCTGCTAGTAAAAGGGTGAATGGCCTTTCAGACCATGATGCACAAAGTTTAACACTAACAGGTTTTCATCCTCAAACAAATGTTATATATAATTACAAACTATGTAAAAAAGCCAGTCCAACAGCAAGAGAGTGTTTCTTAAACCTCATTAAGGAGCCAGGGTGGCAGGATGTTTATAGTGTCAATAACATAGATGACAAATACAATGCTTTCCTTTGCACATTTCTCATGCTCTTTTAAAGATGTTTTCCATTAAAATATTCTAAACAGGATACTAGCAGTAAAAGGCAGCCTGGGAGGCTCACTAATGGGATGAAGAACAAAGTGGGAATTATATCAAGATGTTAGAAGTAGTCGCAATCAGGCTACAGTAGCCCATACAGACAGTACTGTAGGGTGCTTAAAATGTTATTAGGAAGGCAAAGAATGTGTGGTATGCAAATAGAATAGCTAATTCACAGGATAAAATTAAAACCATATGGTCAGTTGTGAAGGAAGTGTCTGTTCAGCAGCACAAGGTCAACTATATAAAGTCAGTTCGTAAAAAAAAATATTTCTGTTACTGATAAGTCAGATATATGTACAGTACTTAACAATCATTTTCTGAGCATTGCTGGTGAATTAAATAAAAACTTAGTTTCTACAGGGAATCATAAACACTCCTCTGTGATACTGTCAAGGGGGAGATTGAGTCAATAATTAAATCACTGAAGACTAAGGACTCTCATGGACATGATGGAATGCCTATCAGAATGTTGAATTGCTGTGCTGCACACGTTAGCCCTATACTTAGCAATATTTGTAATTTTTTCTTTAAGACTGCTCAGTTTCCTGAACGATTAAAGTACTCAGTAGAAAATCCACTTTATAAAAATGGAGGAAGGGCTTATGTAAATGATTTTAGACCTATTTCTATGTCATCAGTGTTTGCTAAAGTTATTGAACAGGCTGTGTATGTAAGAATAATTGATCATTTTATTTCACATAATTTGCTATCAGATGTACAGTTCAGATTTAGAAGTGGTTTAACAACTGAAAATGCTATATTCTCTTTTCTCTGTGAGGTACTGGATGGATTAAACAAAAGGTTTCAAATGCTAGGCATCCTTTTTGATTTAACTAAAGTGTTTGTATTGACAACAAAATATTGCTCCATAAGTCAGGCCATTGTGGATTACAGGGAGTAGCTCACAATTCGTTCACCCTCTTACAGTAACAACAGACAGCAAAAGGTCTTTATTCACAGTGTTCAGAATGGCTGTGATGTGGGGTCTGAGTGGGGCACAGTCAAATGGGGGAAGCCCCAGGGATCAATGCTGGAGCCAGTCTTGTTCCTTATTTGTATAAATGATAGGCCCTCTAGTATTACAGGTAATTTTAAAATATTTCTGTATGCTGATGACACTAGCTTGGTAGTAAACAATGTCGTGTGCAACAGTGACTCTGTTTCAAATAGTGTAGTTCATGGCATAAGTTCATGGCTTGTAGAAAATAAACTAATGCTAAATCACAGCAAGACTCAGTTTTTATAGTTTCTAGCACACAATTCAACAAAACCCGGCATTTTAATTTCACGGAATGGGCATACGACTAGTGAAACTGAATAGTTCAAATTTCTAGGTTTTCAGATAGATAGTAAACTGTTGTGGAAAGGCCATGTTCAGGATCTTGTTCAAAGACTTAATGCTGCCATTTTTATTATTCAAATGGTATCTGAAGTAAGTGATAGTTCAACATGAAAAGTAGTCTACTTTGCTTATTTTCTTTTGCTTATATTGCATGGTATTATATTTTGGAGTAACACTTCTCACTTTCAAAGGATATTTTTGGTTCAGAAATGGGCAGTTAGGGCAATAATTGGTGTAAGTTTGCGAACCACTTGTTGACCCCTGTTCATTAGTTTGGGTATTCTGACATTGGCCTCTCAATATATATATTCTTTACTGTCATTTCTTGTTAACAATATCAGCTTATGTTCAAGAATTAGTAGCTTTGACTCAGTTAACACTAGGCAGAAATCCAATCTGCTTTTGGATTGCACTTCCTTGGCTCTTGTGCAGAAAGTTATGCAGTATACTGCTGCATCCATTTTCAATGATGAACCACAAAAATCTTAGCAGTAATCCACGTGCTTTCAAATCGAAACTGAAGAGTTTCCTCATGAGTCACCACTTCTATTCTGTCAAGGACTTTCTTGAAAAAGTAAATTGATTCCTATGCTGGATTGCATTTACATAAACTTAAGGCTTGTCTTTTTTGGATACATAAAACATTTTATTTTATCTGTTATTAATTTATGTTGTAATTTTATATAATGAAATGTTTCATGACTTTGCAGATTTGCTCCTCAATTTGGTCCTACAGAACTATACATGTAAAATAAAATAAATAAATCAAATGGGAAACTGGTTCCAAAGCAAAGCAGCGAAAGTTAAAGGTGGAAGGAATATATGAAGGATCTATTGAAGGGAAACAAACTTGAGCACAATATGATACAAAGAGAAGAGGACAAAGGTGAGACAGGATTATGATACTGCAGAAAGAATTTGATAGAGCACTGAAAGACTTAAGTAGCAACAAGGCCTCTGTAGTAGTCGACATTTTCTCAGAATTATTGAGCTCCTTGGGAAAGCCAGTCATGACAAGATCATCCCACCTGGTGTGCAAGATATACACTGATCAGCCAGAACATTATGACCAACTATCTAACAGCTGGTATGTCCAACTTTGACACCAATAACAGTGGTGACGCGTCATGGCATGGAAGCAATGAGGCCTAGGTATATCACTGGAGTGAGTTGACACCACATCTGCACACAAAAGTCATCTAATTCCCCTAAATTCCAGGGAGGGGGGTGATGAACGCTGATACTATGTTCAATCACGTACCAAATGTGTTTTATCAAGTTCAGATGTCGCAAACTCACCACTGTGTTCCTCAAACCACTCCATTACAGTCCTGGCCTTGTGACGTGGCACATTATCTTGTTGAAGAATGCCACTGCCATCAGGAAACATGATCCTTTGCTGTCATGGTGCCTTGCACGAGCTTCACTGGACCCATGGATTCTCAATTGAATGTTCTCCAGAGCATAATGCAGCCACTGCCGGCTTGTCTCCATCCTGCAGTACAGGTGTCAATGAGCTGTTCCCCTGGAAGACAATGGATTCATGCCCTCACATTGGCATGGTGAAAAAGGTATTGGGATTCATCAGACCATGCAACACTCTGCCACTGTGCCAATGGTCACATGCTCACTACTGTTGTAGTTGCCGACATCGTGGTGTTAACATTGGCACATGCATGGGTCATTGGCAGGGGAGGCCCATCATTAGGAGTGTTTGGCGAGCTGCATGCTCAGATATACTTGTGCTCTGCCCATCATTTAAGTGTGATGTTAGTTCCACTGCAGTTCACTGCTTGTCTTGTTTTACCAGTCTGCCCAGTTTACGATGTCCAGCATCTGTAATGAGGGGTGTCCGCTAAAACCCACAATATCTGGACATTGTTTCAATTTGATTTTTTGATTTTGCTGATGAAAGATGTTCACCACAGCACTCCTTGAACACACACACACACATGACTGCAGTCTCAAGCAACCGAAGCCACACTGCCATGTACAGTGTGGCGTGTGGCTTCAGTTGCATGGAGACTGTAGTCATATGTGTGTAAGTTGCATTTGCATTTGTTTGTGTGTGTGTGTGTGTGTGTGTGTGTGTGTGTGTGTGTGTGTGTGTGTCATCTACTTTTGATGAAGGTCATAGTACTGGCCAAAAGTTTTGTTTGTGACAGTCTTTTTGTTGTGCCTACCTGTGACTCAGCATCTCCGCTATATGGTGAGTAGCAATTTTCCTTTTCATCATATTATTACATTCCCAATTCTACACATGGACAGCATGCTCACCGATACTACATGTGGTGTGTGTATGTCTGACTACCAGTTATTGCTTGCCAGGCAATGCTGGATAATAGATCAGTGGTCACAATATTCTTGCTGATCATTGTGTGAGGCAGGTGAAATATGACAGGTGTGAATACTACTGAATCACCAGTTTAATATTACATGTGTGGTGCCGATGAAATCAACACCAACATCGATATGCATTCATCTTTGGACTCTAAGCATTATCTTTGGCTGTTCCGCCATGTTCAGTTCAGTTCTTTGTGATCCTCGTATGTGTTAAGGTTAATAAATGAACTATTGCTAAATGGGTGTGATTGTTGGTGCAACCAACCCGGTAATCCTCCTCACATGGTTGCAAAATATTGATCCAAATTGTTTACAGAAGAACAGAAAATACAGGTAGAACCTGACATCAAGGAAGATGAGTTTGGGTTCAGGAGACATGTAGGAACATGCAAGGCAATAATGACCCTGTGACTTATCCTTGAAGAAAGGTTGAAGAAAGGTAAACCTACATTTGTAGCATTTGTATATTTAGAGAAGACTTTTGACTTATTGACTGGAATACAATTTTTGAAATTTTGAAGGTAGTAGGATGAAAATGCAGGAAGTAGAAGGTTATTCTCTGCTTGTACAGAAATCAGATTGCACTTACAAGAGTCAAAGGACATGAAAATGATGCTATAGTAGAGAAGGAAATAAGGCAGGGTTGAAGCCTATTCAATGTTATTCGGTTTGTGCATTTAGCAAGGAAACCAAAGAGAAATTTGGAAAGGGGGATTAACATTCAGAAGTAAACATATTAAGGTCTGCCAATTATACTGTAATTTAGTCAGTAATGCCAAAGAGAGGGTGAAGAGAATAAGTAGTGTCTTGTAGAGATTATAAGATAAACATCAACAAAAGTGAACCTAGTGTCATGGAATGTGGTTCAATCACATAAGGCTATGCCAAGGGATTTAGATTAGGAAATGAGACACAAAAACTAGTAAATGAGCTTTGTTATTTGGAGCAAAATGAATGGTGATGGCTGAAGTAGAGAGGGTATAAAATATAGACTGCCAATAATAAGAAAATATCTATTTAAGTGTTAGGAAGTCTTTTCTGAAGGTAACTGCTGGAGTGTAGCCACATATGAAAGTGAACCATTAACAATAAACAGTTCAGACATGAAGAGAATGTAGAATTTTGAAATGTGGTGCTATAGATGACTGCTAGAGATTAGATAGACAGAACAAATAGTTAATGAGGAGGTACTGAATCAAATTTAGGAAAAAAGAAATCTGTGGCACAATTTGACTAAAAGAAAGGTTGCTAGGACACATTATGAGGCAGCAAGGAATTGTCCATTTGGCTACAGAAATGTGGGGAGGACGGGACAGGAGACAAAATCTGTAGAGTGCGGTGTGACATGCCATTCCAGGGGAAATTATAGGTCACATCCATATCCTTCTAGATAAGGAAAAGTGATCATGAAGTTATGCCATTGTTGTATTTTAGAATTAAGGCAAGAACAATCCACTGTGTGGAAAATAGTATGCTATTATGTGCAGATGTCACAGGTTTCATAGGCACAGCATATCTTCTGGATAGAATGACAAATGGGACAGCACCACTTGCTGAAGGGGGGCCGCCTAGTCTCAGACGTGCAGTCCAAAGATATGCTATTGCCATGGAATGCCAGCCATGTGTAACCCATAAGAAGTTACAAAAACATTGTAACTTACACTATTCTGTTATTATTAATTGTTTGCATAGCAGAAGATGAGATCATGTTTTGTGAAATAAGATATACTTATGTAAGAAATAAGATGCATCTGTGTAGGGAAAAGAGAAAATATATGGACAGTTAATTGAAAAAAGGCTTTCATCATTTAGTTGGTTGCAGAAGATGAAAACCTTTTTCTTTTAGCTTTAGAGTGCAGCCTGAACTTCCAGGAGAAGAACTATGATGTAACACCATGCACAGTGCCATTTTCAATTACGGCTGACATTATAAAGAAGCACTACAAAGCACGCGTTGGCAGCAGCGATCTGAAAATGGCATACATGTCTTCTCCTTGAGTGAGAGTAACTGCCACACATGCTTGGAACTGCGATCATAGTGCTGCTGTGGATAGAAATAGAAATGGAACTTCTTTGTGGACGAACCTCGTATAAGGCATTACCTACAAACAAATCTGGAGTATGGCAATGGACACCCGCATGGCACCATCCTATGTCAGCCTGTTCATGTGACATCTACAGGAATCATTCCTAAACACTCAGAATCCTGAACCTCTCACCTGGTTCAGATTCACTGATGATATCTTTGTGATCTGATTCAGGATGAGGACACACTATCCACATTCCTCCAGAACCTCAACATCTTCTCCCCCACTCATTTTGCCTGGTTGTACTCAACCCATCAAGCCACTTTCCTCGATACTGACCTCCACCTTAAAGATGGCTGTATGCTGACCTCCACCTCAAAGATGGCTGTATCAGTACCACTGTCTATATCAAACCTACCAGTCACCAGCAATACCTCCACTTCGACAGCTGCCGCCCATTCCATACCATGAAGTCTTTTCTGTACAGCCTAGCTACTCGTGGCTGTCTCATCTGTAGTAATGTGCACTCCCTCTCAAAAAAAACTGAGGATATCACTGAGGCCTTTACAGATCATAATTACCCTCCCAACCATGTACAAAAATAGATCTGTGCATTATCTTTCCGGTCACCCAACACCTCCCAAAGTCCCACCATCCAACCACAGAAGACTCAGTACCACCCATGATTAGATCAACTGAATTACATTCTCCATCATAGTTTCAGCTACCTCTTGTCACACCCTGAAATGAGAAATATCCTACCCACCATCCTCTCCACCCCTTCCACAGCAGCCGGCAGCTGTAGCTGAGTGGTTCTAGGTGCTTCAGTCTGTAACCGCACCGCTGCTACGGTAGCAATTTCGAATCCTGCCTCAGGCAGGATGTGTGTGATGTCCTTAGGTTAGTTAGATTTAAGTAGTTCTAAGTCTAGGGACTGATGACCTCAGATGTTAAGTCCCATAGTGCTTAGAGCCAGCCTTCCACAGTGGTATTCCTCTGCCCAGTGAACCTACACAATATCCTTGTCCATCCCTACGTGACCACTGCTCCCAAGCTATTGCCTCATGGCTCATATCCCTGTAATAGATCCTCCCAGCACTACCTACTCCAGTCCGGTCAAAAACATCACATATCCCATCGAAGGCAGGGCTACTTGTGAAACCAGTCATGTGATCTAAAAGCTAAGCTGCAACCACTGTGCTGCATTCAATGTGGGTATGACAACCAACAAGCTATCTATTCACATCAATGGCCACCAACAAACTGTGGCAAAGAAACAAGTGGACCACCCTGTTGCTGAGCACATTGCCAAACATGACATCCTTCATTTCAATTAGTATTTCGCAGCCTTTACCATGCGGATTCTTCCCACCAACACCAGCTTTTCTGAATTGTGCAAATGGGAATTCCCCCTGCAGTATATCCTATGTACCCATAAGCCTCCTGGCCTCTTCATTAGTCATGTCCTTACTCATCTAGCCCCTTTCCCATTCCCATTCCAGCACAACACAGCCCTCTGTTCCACCAACACACCCAGTCTTTTTACTTCTCTCCTTTTCTACTAACCACCCCCTTCTCTCTCCCCTTCTGTGTCCTTTCTTCCATATGCTGGAAACATGTCCACAAAGATAGGTAGGGTTTTGAAGAAACATGAAATCAGATGTTTATTTCCCCACCAGTTAAGATTAAAGCACTTCTTGGCACTGTTAAGGATGATTTAGATTTGAGGATGTCTGGCATTTACAAAATACCATGTTGTTGTTGTTATTGTTGTTGTTGTTGTGGTCTTCAATCCAGAGACTGGTTTGATGCAGATCTCCATGCTACTCTATCCTGTGCAAGCTTCTTCATTTCCAAGTAACTACTGGAAACATGTCCACAAAGATAGGTAGGGTTTTGAAGAAACATGAAATCAGATGTTTATTTCCCCGCCAGTTAAGATTAAAGCACTTCTTGGCACTGTTAAGGGTGATTTAGATTTGAGGATGTCTGGCATTTACAAAATACCATGTTGTTGTTGTTATTGTTGTTGTTGTTGTGGTCTTCAGTCCAGAGACTGGTTTGATGCAGATCTCCATGCTACTCTATCCTGTGCAAGCTTCTTCATTTCCAAGTAACTACTGCACCCTACATCCTTCTAGAAGTGTATTGATCTCTTGGTCTCCCTCTACGATTTTTACCCTCCACACTGCCCTCCAATACTAAATTGGTGATCCCTTGATGCCTCAGAACATGTCCTACCAACTGATCCCTTCTTCTAGACAAGTTGTGCCACAAATTCTTCTTCTCCCCAGTTCTATTCAGTAGCTCCTCATTAGTTACATGATCTACCCATCTAATCTTCAGCATTCTTCTGTAACACCACATTTCAAAAGCTTCTATTCTCTTCTGTCCAAACTATTTATAGTCCACGTTTCACATCCATACATGGCTACACTCCATGCAAATACTTTCAGAAAAGACTTCCTAACACTTAACTCTATACTCAATGTTAACTAACTTCTCTTCTTCAGAAACGCTTTTCTTGCCATTGCCAGTCTACATTTTATATCCTCCCTACTTCGACCATCATCAGTTATTTTGCTCCCTAAATAGCAAAACTCATCTATTACTGTAAGTGCTCATTTCCTAATCTAATTCCCTCAGTATCAACTGAACTAATTTGATTACAATCCATTATTCTCATTTTGCTTTTATTGATGTTCATCTTTTATCCTCCTTTCAAAACATTGTCCATTCTGTTCAAGTGCTCTTCCAGGTCCTTTGCTGTCTCTAACAGAATTACAATGTCATTGCCAAACCTCAAGGTTTCTATTTCTTCTCCATGGATTTGAATTCCTACTCCAAATTTTTCTTTTCTTTCATTTACTGCTTGCTCAATATGCAGATTGAATAACATCGGGGATAGGCTACAAACCTGTCTCGCTCCCTTCGCAACCACGGCTTCCCTTTCATGCCCCATGACTCTTATAACTACCATTTAGTTTCTGTACAAATTGTAAATATCCTTTTGCTCCCTGTATTTGACCCCTGCCACCTTCAGAATTTGAAAGAGAGTATTCCAGTCAACATTGTCACAAGCTTTCTCTAAGTCTACAAATGCTAGAAATTTAGGTTTGGCTTTCCTTAATCTATCTTCTAAGATAAGTCATAGGGTCAGTATTGTGTCATGTGTTCCAAAATTTCTATGGAATCCAAACTGATCTTCCGCAAGGTTAGCTTCTACTAGTATTTGCATTCATCTGTAAAGAATTCATGTCAGTATTTTGCAGCTGTGACTTATTAAACTGATAGTTTGGTCATTTTCACACCTGTCAACACCTGCTTTCTTTGGGATTGGAATTATTATATCCTTCTTGAAGTCTGAGGGTATTTCACCTATCTCATACATCTTGCTCACCAGACGATAGAGTTTTGTGAGGGCTGGCTCTCCCAAAGCTATCAATAGTTCTAATGGAATGTTGTCTACTCCCGGGACCTTGTTTCAACTTAAGTCTTTCAGTGTTCTGTCAAGTTCTTCATGCAGTATCGTATCTCCCATTTCATCTTCACCTATGTCCTCTTCCATTCCCATAATATTGCCCTCAAGTACATCGCCCTTGTACTTCTATATACTCCTTCCACCTTTCTGCTTTCCCTTCTTTGCTTAGGACTGGTTTTCCACCTGAGCTCTTGATATTCATACAAGTGGTTCTCTTTTCTCCAAAGGTCTCTTTAATTTTCCTGTAGGCAGTATCTATCTTACCCTAGTGATATATTGTTTTACATCCTTACATTTATCCTCTAGTGATCCCTGATTAGCCATTTTGCACTTCCCGTCAATTTTTGACACATTTGTATTCCTTTTTTCTTCATTTACTGCATTTTTATATTTTTTCCTTTCATCAATTAAATCCAATATCTCTTCTGTTACCCAAGGTTTTCTACCAGCCCTCATCTTTTTACCTACTTGATCCCCCGCTGCCTTCACTACTTCATCTCTCAAATCTACCCATTCTTCTTCCACTGTATTTCTTTCCCTGTTCTTGTCAATAATTCCCTAATGCTCTCTCTGAAACTCTCCACAACCTCTGGTTCTTTCAGTTTATCCAGGTCCCATCACCTTAAATTCCCACCTTTTTGCAGTTTCTTCAGTTTTAATCTACAGTTCATAACCAATAGATTGTGGTCAGAATCCACATCTTCCCCTGGAAATGCCTTACAATTTAAAACCTGGTTCCTAAAATCACTGTCTCACCATTATATACTCAGTCTGAAACCTTCCAGTGTCTCCATGCCTCTTCCACATGTACAACCTCCTTTCATGCTTCTTAAACCAAGTGTTAGCTATGATTAAGTTAAGCTCTGTGCAAAATTCTACCAGGTGGCTTCCTCTTTCATTCCTTACCCCCATTCCATATTTACCTACTTCTTTTCCTTCTCCTACTATCAAATTCCAGTCCAACATACTGTATGAATGTGGTAAAATATACATTTGCCAAAGTATTCGTACCATCAATGACAGATGTGCTGAACATCATCGCCATAAGTGAATTTCAACCTGACAAGTCTGCAGTGGCTGAGCACTGTCTTACAGATGGACACTGGCTGCTATACAATAAGACACTAGTGGCTGCAAGTGCCTTGCATCACTAGGGTTGTGTTTTAAAAAATCTGGTGAAAACAGACTAACAGGAAATATAATTAACTGTGATAATGGATATCCATTAAATAAAACTTGGAATCCTGTTTTATCAGATATGAAGAAACTACGGCATCTGAATCGACCAGTTGTGATTAATAATTTGTAATGAAACATCATTTTTCAGAGTATTCACCACTGGAGGCACTGCAACTCTTCTTGTGCCTATGGGCAGCAATATAACACTTGCACACTACCTTAGTGCATGTGCTTCTGTATTTTCACTGCATGTAAAGATTCCGTCACTCACGATTTGAATCAGTTGTCGACGAGAGCGGCTTAGCTTTTCTTAACTGATGATGGCGACGAGGTGAACCAAGGAAATATTGTGCACTGATGGCAGTTTGATCTGGCTGAAGGCCCAACAGGAATTTTATCTGTTAATATGCTGGAAAGTGTACATAGTCATATCAAGTGCCTCTATGGGGAGGAGATGGTTCAACACTTCAGGAAGTTTGATAAACTTTGTATGAAGAAAGGGAAGCTGCTGACTGCCCTCACCTTTCTACTGAGATGTCGCAACAGGGTTATTAGGCCAAAAATTTGTGAGATTTGTCCATTACATTAATACAAGAATGCCCAATAGTATTAAGATGTGGGCTGGTTTTACCTTAGTCAGAGAACGCATCCATTTTACTCATAGAGGACTGGATATCCAAAGATTTATTTTGTCTTCATTTAGAGGTTTCATCACTCCTGTGTACAATATCTTGGGAGTAGGTCAATTTTTCTTCTTGGGCATTATCAGATTGGGTGCAAAGCAGTGCTGCTAGTAGGCAGTTCTCTAAATTTTAACATCCTTGTTGTCAACCTGGGAACTGATACTTATCGACAGATTGGGATAAATCGTACAAGTAAAGAACTGGATGACAGTTTCAGTATTGGAAAAAGGTTTAAACTTTGCACCCATGTCTAGAAGTGTTCCCACCATGGAATTCATTTACTCTGTTGAGCAAGCAGCGTCATGTCTTCTGGAAAAGTAGGCAGAAGAGATCAGACGGGTAGTTTCTCACCTTTTGCATTGGGCTAGGCTCCACTGAGTGATGTTTTCTAGGCTGCGTGGGCAGCTATTTGGTCTGTTAAAGAGGACCCTGAATTATTAACTTTACCAGCAGACAAAGACAACACTAACATTTTATTCTCCAAGGCCGATTATGTGAATAACATGTACGATTTACTTAAGAATCAGTCTTATTGTATATTATAGAAGGATCTCATGGACTGCATAAAACAGACAACGAATTCACTTCTGAAGAGGAACTCATAACCTAGGACCTTATTAAAAAACTTCATCCTGATGTGGTCATTCCACACAGATTATACAGAATGCTTAAGGTACATAAACATGGGGTCCCATTACACCCGAGTCATAGTAATTTGGGTGGACTGACATACAACTTGCAAAAACATTTAGCGTCGGTCTTCAGCCCTCATGTGGGTAAACATGAACACCATATTTCCAACTGCACAGAATTTATTCAGTGTTTAAAGTTGCTTCAACCTGGTCCCTCTGATTTACTTGTCAGTTTTGATGTGATGTCTCTTTTTATTTGGGCCCTCTTGAAGATTCATTGATTTAAATTAACAAAAAACTAGATATGGAAATGGCAAAGTTCTGCCATCATATACTGATGTCCACCTATTTTTTATTCAATTACAAAGATTTTGAACAGACTGATGGTGTGGCCACGGTGAGTCCTTTATGCCCCATAGTTGTTAATCTTTTTATGGAGAACTTTGAGGATATGGCCCTAAAAATATCTTTTTTGAAGCCTAGTTGCTTTTTGAGGTATGTCAATGACATGTTTCTTATTTGGCCACAAGGAATAGTGTCTCCGCACCAGCTATTGGACCACTGTAATTGTCTTCGTCCTAACATCAAATTCATGATTGAAACTGAAAAGGAGGGGAAATTACCCTTTTGAATGTACTGGTTTATAAAAAATATGGTGGAACTCTTGGACACACAGTTTATGTGCAACTGATACTTATTGCTAGGTATTTACATGCTACTAGCTGTCATCCACTGTTTCAAACTACAGGAGTCCTACAGACCTTGGTCAAAAGAGCACATGCTATCTTGGATGCTGAGAATTTACAACAAAAGTGGCAAGGATGTGTTTAATCAATGTGGCTACATGGACAGACAGATTCAATGTTCTTTTGAGTTTGGACCACTACTTAAACCACCTGAAGACACTTCTAGTTCTGTGGCTTTCCATCCATATGCTGGGAACATGTCTACCAAGATAGGTAGAGTTTTGAAGAAACATGAAATCACATGTGTATTCCCCCACGAACTAAGATTAGAGCACTTCTTGGCTCTATTAAGGATGATTTAGGCTTGAGGATGTCTGGCATTTACAAAATACCATGTGAGAGTGGTAAAATTTACGTTTGTTTTAACTATTTGTACTGTGAATGATGGATGTGTTGAACATTGTCACCATATGTGATTTTCAGCCTGACAAATCTGCAGTGCATTTCAGAGGGACATATGATGCTATACAATGAGACACTAGTGGCAGTAGCAATGATTTAGCACTTGTGCTTCTGTATTTTTGCTCCACATAAAGGTCCCATCATTTTGGTTTGAATTAGTTATTGGCGAGAGCAGCTGAGCTTTTCTCACCTGATGATGGTGGCCAGGTGGACCACAGAAATATTGTGGACTGATAATAGTTTGATCGGGCTGAAAATGTGACAAGAATTTGATCAGTAAGCATATTAAGTTTACTACAAAGAGGTTGAAAGTGATCACTTGGTCCAGTCCTACATATTTCTCTTATGATTTTATTTTTATCTTCAGTATCTCACTTACATGCGTAGTGTGTCCCTATTAGCAGTCCATAACAAATGAGAGATTGGAACATTCAAAATAGATGAATTTTAAATATTCTGAAGTAACCAAAGTGTTCTCTCCAGCCAAACCTGGAGCCAATATGGAACCTTAAAGGTTTAAGTGTTCTATTTACTATATTTTAACAGAAGATGATGGGTCTTGTCATGGTTGCACATGTTGCTGTCTTGATGAGTTGCAATTATTTGTGTGTCATCAGCATAGCAGATCACAGATTGAGGAGCATGATGTGGCAAATTGTTGACTGTAATTATGAAAAATAATGGACCAAGAACTGATCCCTGTGGTATCATAGTCTCAAAAATTTTCATTAAAGAAAGTTAAATCCTGGATTTTCCATTGTTTCATTAAAGAATGTTTGTTTCTCACTGAGACATATTTATTTCTATTACTTATGTATGAATCTCATATTTTTATTGACAGATTATGCACTCCATAAAATTCAAGATTCTCAAGCAACATTTCATAAAGAATACAATCAAAGGCTTTGCTTGGATCACACAGAACAAGTAAGGTTTATTTTCCTAAGCAGTGATTATCTGGTTTACAATGTTAAGAACTGCTGAAGTGGTATTTTTCCCCATTTGCAACCAAACTGACTGACTGACTGAAAGGAGATTGTTTTCTTCAAAATAATCACTTAGCTAACTGTTTATAAAAGTTTGAAAAACGTTGGAAATTATAGGAACTATTGAGACAAGTCTATACTTTTGGATTAGATTTTTTCTTCTTTTTTAAAAAAGGTGATATGACTTTTCAACTTTTTGACTCAGGAAAAATTCCAAACTGAAGACATTTGTTAAAAATGTATGCTACAAGTTCACAGATCAGATGAATAGTTTTCTTGACAATGTAGTTGGATACCTGGTTATTATCCTTGTGTTAGAGTTGGAGACTATTTTTTACTGCTGTTATGACATCAGTGTATGTGATAATTTTCCAGTTAAAAACTGTTTCACTGGCAGCTGCTTGTCAATTTCATTTGCAATTAAGTTGATTCTGGTTTCAATTTCTTTCAGAGACATGAAAAACTCATTCAATTTGTCTGTTTCAAGTGACACTTCTTTTATATGGTTAGAAGAGTGTTCTTGTGTGATTATCGGCCATGCTGTTTTGCACTTGTTTGGAGCGGTATCTATAAATCTTTCATTGGTAACTTTTTTCCATGAAGAAGCTTAGTTTTATAATTTTTGATATTTCATATATGTCCTATAATTCATTTCAGCCTGCTTAGTGTCTCTCATGAAGTTATTTTTATGTACAGTTTGTAGTATCAATATTTGTCTCCTGACACTTTCAGATTCCTTAGTACAACAGTTTGGTAACTTCATTTTAGGCTTACCTTTGAAACTAATCTCTCTTAGAAGTGAACAAGTGTACCACACATCAACATGTTGTTGTTGTTGTTGATGTTGTGGTCTTCAGTCCAAAGACTGATTTGCTGCAGCTCTCCATTCAATCTACTACATTATGCTCTATTCTGTGCAAGCCTCTTCATCTCCTAATAACTACTGCAAGCTATAACCTTCTGAATCTGTGAATCTGCTTACTGTATTCTTTTCTTGGCCTCCCTCAATTCCCCCCCCCCCCCCCCTCCCCGGCCACAGACACACACTTCCCTCCAATACTAAATTCAAGATCCCTTGATGCCTCATAATGTGTCCTGTCAACCAGTCCCTTCCTCTAGCCAGGTTGTGCCAGAAATTTCTTTTCTCCCCAGTTCTATTCATTACCTCCTCATTAGTTATGTGATGTACCCATCTAGTCTTCAGCATTCTTTTGCAGCACCACATTTCAAAAGGTTTTGTTCTCTTCTTGTCTATTTCTTATCACCCGTGTTTCATTTCCATTCATGGCTACACTCTAGACAAATACTTTCAGAAAAGACTTCCTAGCACTTACATTTATATTCGATGTTAACAAATTTCTCTTCTTCAGAAATGCTTTTCTTGCCATTGCCAGTCTACATCTTGTATGCTTTCTACTTTGATCATCATCAGTTAGTTTGCTCCACAGATAGCAAAACTCATCTACTACTTTAAGTGTCTCATTTCCTAATCTAATTTCCTCAGTATCACCTGAACTAATTCGACTACAGTCCACTATCCTCGTTATGCTTTCGTTGACGTTCATCTTATATCCTCCTTTCAAAACACTGTCCATTCCATTCAACCACTCTTCCAGGTCCTTTGGTGTCTCTGACGGAATTACAATGCCATCAGCAAACCTCAAAGTTTTTATTTCTTCTCCCTGATACATGCTCAGCATGTTGTTGTTGTTGTGGTCTTCAGTCCTGAGGCTGGTTTGATGCAGCTCTCCATGCTACTCTATTCTGTGCAAGCTTTTTCATCTCCCAGTACCTACTGCAACCTACATCCTTTTGAATCTGCTTAGTGTATTCATCTCTTGGTCTCCCTCTACGATTTGTACCCTCCACGCTGCCCTCCAATACTAAATTGGTGATCCCTTGAT
The DNA here is from genome assembly GCF_021461385.2 of Schistocerca piceifrons. Taxonomy (NCBI): domain Eukaryota; kingdom Metazoa; phylum Arthropoda; class Insecta; order Orthoptera; family Acrididae; genus Schistocerca; species Schistocerca piceifrons. Next base: position 394,315,237 of record NC_060138.1, on the reverse strand, counting down.
GCCTCAGAACATGTCCTACCAACCGATCCCTTCTTCTGGTCAAGTTGTGCCACAAACTTCTCTTCTCCCCAATCCTATTCAATACTTCCTCATTAGTTATGTGATCTACCCATCTAATCTTCAGCATTCTTCTGTAGCAACACATTTCAAAAGCTTCTATTCTCTTCTTGTCCAAACTATTTATCGTCCATGTTTCACTTCCACACATGGCTACACTCCATACGAATACTTTCAGAAATGACTTCCTGACACTTAAATCAAAACTGGATGTTAACAAATTTCTCTTCTTCAGAAACGCTTTCCTTGCCATTGCCAGCCTACATTTTATATCCTCTCTACTTCGACCATCATCAGTTATTTTGCTCCCCAAATAGCAAAACTCCTTTACTACTTTAAGTGCCTCATTTCCTAATCTAATTCCCTCAGCATCACCCGACTTAATTAGACTACATTCCATTATCCTTGTTTTGCTTTTGTTGATGTTCATCTTATATCCTCCTTTCAAGACACTGTCCATTCCATTCAACTGCTCTTCCAAGTCCTTTGCTGTCTCTGACAGAATTACAATGTCATCGGCGAACCTCAAAGTTTTTATTTCTTCTCCATGAATTTTAATACCTACTCCGAATTTTTCTTTTGTTTCCTTTACTGCTTGCTCAATATACAGATTGAACAACATCGGGGAGAGGCTACAACCCTGTCTTACTCCCTTCCCAACCACTGCTTCCCTTTCATGTCCCTCGACTCTTATAACTGCCATCTGGTTTCTGTACAAATTGTAAATAGCCTTTTGCTCCCTGTATTTTACCCCTGCCACCTTTAGAATTTGAAAGAGAGTATTCCAGTCAACATTGTCAAAAGCTTTCTCTAAATCTACAAATGCTAGAAACGTAGGTTTGCCTTTCCTTAATCTTTCTTCTAAGATAAGTCGTAAGGTCAGTATTGCCTCACGTGTTCCAGTGTTTCTACGGAATCCAAACTGATCTTCCCCGAGGTTGGCTTCTACTAGTTTTTCCATTCGTCTGTAAAGAATTCGTGTTAGTATTTTGCAGCTGTGACTTATTAAGCTGATAGTTCGGTAATTTTCACATCTGTCAACACCTGCTTTCTTTGGGATTGGAATTATTATATTCTTCTTGAAGTCTGAGGGTATTTCGCCTGTTTCATACATCTTGCTCACCAGATGGTAGAGTTTTGTCAGGACTGGCTCTCCCACGGCCGTCAGTAGTTCCAATGGAATATTGTCTACTCCGGGGGCCTTGTTTCGACTCAGGTCTTTCAGTGCTCTGTCAAACTCTTCACGCAGTATCATATCTCCCATTTCATCTTCATCTACATCCTCTTCCATTTCCATAATATTGTCCTCAAGTACATCGCCCTTGTATAGACCCTCTATATACTCCTTCCACCTTGTTTCGACTCAGGTCTTTCAGTGCTCTGTCAAACTCTTCACGCAGTATCATATCTCCCATTTCATCTTCATCTACATCCTCTTCCATTTCCATAATATTGTCCTCAAGTACATCGCCCTTGTATAGACCCTCTATATACTCCTTCCACCTTTCTGCTTTCCCTTCTTTGCTTAGAACTGGGTTTCCATCTGAGCTCTTGATATTCATACAAGTCGTTCTCTTATCTCCAAAGGTCTCTTTAATTTCCCTGTAGGCGGTATCTATCTTACCCCTAGTGAGATAGGCCTCTACATCCTTACATTTGTCCTCTAGCCATCCCTGCTTAGCCATTTTGCACTTCCTGTCGATCTCATTTTTGAGATGTTTGTATTCCTTTTTGCCTGTTTCACTTACTGCATTTTTATATTTTCTCCTTTCATCAATTAAATTCAGTATTTCTTCTGTTACCCAAGGATTTCTACTAGCCCTTGTCTTTTTACCTACTTGATCCTCTGCTGCCTTCACTACTTCATCCCTCAAAGCTACCCATTCTTCTTCTACTGTATTTACTTCCCCCATTCCTGTCAATTGCTCCCTTATGCTCTCCCTGAATCTCTGTACAACCTCTGGTTCTTTTAGTTTATCCAGGTCCCATCTCCTTAAATTCCCACCTTTTTGCAGTTTCTTCAGTTTTAATCTACAGGTCATAACCAATAGATTGTGGTCAGAGTCCACATCTGCCCCTGGAAATGTCTTACAATTTAAAACCTGGTTCCTAAATCTCTGTCTTACCATTATATAATCTATCTGATACCTTTTAGTATCTCCAGGGTTCTTCCATGTATACAACCTTCTTTCATGATTCTTAAACCAAGTGTTAGCTATGATTATGTTGTGCTCTGTGCAAAATTCTACCAGGCGGCTTCCTCTTTCATTTCTGTCCCCCAATACATATTCACCTACTATGTTTCCTTCTCTCCCTTTTCCTACACTCGAATTCCAGTCACCCATGACTATTAAATTTTCGTCTCCCTTCACAATCTGAATAATTTCTTTTATTTCATCATACATTTCTTCTATTTCTTCGTCATCTGCAGAGCTAGTTGGCATATAAACTTGTACTACTGTAGTAGGTGTGGGCTTCGTGTCTATCTTGGCCACAATAATGCGTTCACTATGCTGTTTGTAGTAGCTTACCCGCATTCCTATTTTCCTATTCATTATTAAACCTACTCCTGCATTACCCCTATTTGACTTTGTGTTTATAACCCTGTAGTCACCTGACCAGAAGTCTTGTTCCTCCTGCCACCGAACTTCACTAATTCCCACTATATCCAACTTCAACCTATCCATTTCCCTTTTTAAATTTTCTAACCTACCTGCCCGATTAAGGGATCTGACATTCCACGCTCCGATCCGTAGAACGCCAGTTTTCTTTCTCCTGATAACGACATCCTCTTGAGTAGTCCCCACCCGGAGATCCGAATGGGGGACTATTTTACCTCCGGAATATTTTACCCAAGAGGACGCCATCATCATGTAATCATACAGTAAAGCTGCATGCCCTCGGGAAAAATTACGGCTGTGGTTTCCCCTTGCTTTCAGCCGTTCGCAGTACCAGCACAGCAAGGCCGTTTTGGTTATTGTTACAAGGCCAGATCAGTCAATCATCCAGACTGTTGCCCTTGCAACTACTGAAAAGGCTGCTGCCCCTCTTCAGGAACCACACGTTTGTCTGGCCTCTCAACAGATACCCCTCCGTTGTGGTTGCACCTACGGTACGGCTATCTGTATCGCTGAGGCACGCAAGCCTCCCCACCAACGGCAAGGTCCATGGTTCATGGGGGGGTGGGGGGGGGGTGGGGGGGGGTGGGGGGGGGGGGGCTCAGCATACAGGTTGAATAATGCTACAACCATGTCTTACTCTCTTCTCTACCACTGCTTCCCTTTCATGCCTCTCTACTCTTATGATTGCTATCTGATTTCTGTACAAGTTTTAACTAGCCTCTCGCTCCCCATATTTTACTCCTGATACCTCCAAAATTTCAAAGACAGTATTCCAGTCAACGTTGTCAAAACCGTTCTCTAAGCCTAAAAATGTTATAAATGTAGGTTTGCCTTTCCTTATCCTATCCTCCAAAGTAAGTTGTATGGTCAGTATCACTTTACACATCCCTACATTTCCTTGAAATCCAAACTGATCTCCCTCGATGTTGACTTCTACCAGTTCTTTCATTCATCTGTAAGGAATTCGTGTTAGTATTTTGCAACAATGACTTATTAAACTGATAGTTTTGCAATTTTTGCACTCATCAATAGCTGGTTTCTTTGGAGTTGCAATTATTACTTTCTTCTTGAAGTCTGAGAATATTTCACGTGTCTCATACATTTTGCACACCAGATGGCATAATTCTGTCATGGCTGGCTTTTCCAAGGCTACCAGTAGTTCTGACATAATGTTGTCTACTCCTGGGGCCTTGTTTAGACTTAGGGCTTTCAGTACTCTGTCAAATTCTTCTTGCAGTACCATATCTCTCATCTCATTCACATCTACACCCTCTTCCCTTTCTATAATACTGATTTCACCTCCCTTGTATAGACCCTCTATATACTCCTTCCACCTTCCAGCTTTCCCTTCTTTAGTTGGGACTGCTTTTCCATCTGAGTTCTTCATATTCATGCAGCTGCTTCTCTTTTCTCCAAAGGTTTCTTTGATTTTCCTGTAGGCAGTATCTATTTTCCTCTGATGAAATATGCTTCTAAATCCTTACAGTTGTCTTTTAGCCATTTTGCACTTCCTGTCAATCTTACTTTTTAGATGCTTGTATTCCCTTTCACCTACTTCATATGCTGCATTTTTAAATTTTCTTCTTTCATCAGTTAAATTCAGTATCTCCTGTGTTATCAAAGAATTTTTACTAGGCCTTGTCTTTTTACCTATTTGATCTTCGATTGCTGTCAGTATCTCAGCTCTTAAAGTTAACCCATTTGTCTTCTACTGTGTTCCTTTCCTCTATCCTCATCAGCCATTGGCTAATGCTCCCTCTCAAACTCTCAACAAACTCTTGCTCTTTCATCTTATCCAGGTCCCACCTTCTTAATTTCCTACCTTTTTGCACTTTTTTCAGGATTAATGTACAGTTCATAACCAATGCATTGTAATCCACATCTGCCCCTGGAAATGTCTTACAATTTAAACTCTGGTACTGAACTGTCTGTCTTACCATTATATAATAAATCTGAAACCTTCCGATGTCTCCAGGTCTCTTCCACATACACAACCTTCTTTCACAATTCTTAAACGAAGTGTCAGTGATGATTAAATTGCGCTCTGTGCAAAACTCTTTCATTCTTTTCCCCCAGTCCATATTCCCCTACTATTTTTTCTCCTCTTCCTTTTTCTACTATTGATTTTTCAATTCCCCATCACAAAGTTTCATCTCCCTTAACTATCTGAATATTTTCTTTTATCTCATCATATATTTCTTCAGTCACTTTATCATCAGCGGAGCTTATTGGCACATAAACTTGTACTACTGTGGTGGAGGTGAGCTTCATGTCTATCTTGGCTACAATGATGCATTCACTATGCTGTCCATAGTAGCTGCCCACATTCATTATAAAACCTACTCCTGCATTACCTCTGTTTGATTTTGTATGTATAACCCTGTAGTCATCTGACCAAAAGTCATGTTTGTACTTCCACCAACTTCACTAATTTCCACATATCTGATTTCAACCTATCCCTTTCCCTTTTTAAATTTTTTAACTTACCTACCTGATTAAGGGATCTAACATCCCAAGCTCTGATCTGTAGAATACCAGTTTTGTTTCTCTTGATGACAACATCCTTGTAAGTAATCCTTGTCTGGAGATCCGAATCGGAGACTATTTTACCTCCAGAATATTTTAGCCAAAGGATCATTTAATCTTACAGTAGAGTTGCATTCCGCTGGGAAATGGTTTAAATGGCTCTGAGCACTATGCAACCTAACTTCTGAGGTCATCAATCGCCTAGAACTTAGAACTAATTAAACCTAACTAACCTAAGGACATCACACACATCCATGCCCGAGGCAGGATTCGAACCTGTGACCGAAGCAGTCGCTCGGCTCCAGACTGTAGCGCCTAGAACCGCACCGCTGGGAAAAATTAGGGCCATAATTTTCTGTTGATTTCAGCCTTTCGCAGTGCCAGCACAGCTAGGCCATTTTGGTTGATGTTGCAAGAATTGAAAACAACTACAAGGGTGTACAATTTTTTTTTAGATGTGCACACAGCAATATCCCACTGCCAAAAAAAGTAGTACACCCTTTTATAAGTTTACAATTCACTAAAGATTTATTGTTGCAAAACTGCATTTGGAGTACATGAAATGTTAACCTTTACAGATCAATAACACAAGCAGTTCTGAGGTATCAAACCAAGCAGGGAGAATCCACGTTCATTGTTGAAGACCATGGCATGCCATTCCACCTTCCAAGCAATCCTCTTGTGACACCAGTTGAGCTGTGCATGTCAGTGTTGTGGAGTAAGTGGAAGACGGGCTAGACGACACTCAGAAGGCCACAATTTGACCCCTTCGAAACTTGATCAGTTGGCAGCAGGGAGCACAAGTGCATCTCTGTGGCATGGTCACCTGCTTGCGTCACATGTTTGTGCCATGCTGAGCCTTCTGGCTGTGACTCTTCTCCATTGAAGGGTAGACACAGATGGCCCTCTGGTAACTATGTTACTACAATGTCTGTTGACAGACAACACTGAAACCATTGTCAGTACATCGACTGTCCCCCAGGTTGCATATGCCATCAGCGGTTCAAAATCGGCATCTTCTTTCCAGGTGCACTAATTTTTTTCCAGCAGTGTATTTGCTAAAGAATCTATCAAACATAATTTCAACATTAGTTTGTCCAATCTGTGTTTCATACAAAAGAATCCCATTTTATGCAATGTACTCTGCCGGCAAACAAATTCATCTTTCCGACTTCTGATCCATGTCACTAGATTTTCTTCATGGGAGGTATTATTGGTTTTACACGACAGGTTGTTGTAGAGTATATGGCAAAGGAACATCCATGTGAATGACTAATAATAAAAATCTCATTAGAGAAGTTAACAATATCATCTAAGAAGGCTTCTTTACGAGTAGCACTTTTGTTTGTACAGAATATATTTAATGATCTTAAGATACTGAAAACTCATCATGATTCATGCTTGTCATGGTTTGACATTTCTGTACTGACATCACTGCAAATGGTGGTATTTTCTTTTTTTTTTTCCTTGTATGTTCTTCACAAGTTCAGAATTTTTGAAGAGTTCTTTTAGCTTTATGCAGCTGAACTCACTATCTGATTCAGAATAAAATTGGCTTAAATCAACTTTTGTGAATTTCACACTATCTATGACAAAAATTAAAACTCCAACTTTTTTGTCTGTTTCCTATGTATAATGTTGGCAACAATATATTCTTGAGGAACAAAAATGTCTATTTCAGATTTAGTTAGCCACTGTTCTGAAAGTCAAACTTCATCTTCTTTTTTACTTATACAATGATGTTCTAATTCTATTATCTAATTCCTAATGCTGCATACATTTATTTGTGGCACAGTAGCTACTTTATCTCTTTAACTGTTAATACTTGGACACACTGAGCTGGATTTTATGTTTTTCAATACACTAAATGATCTGTTCTTTGTGGAGAAGGGAGATTTCCTCTAAAGATAATGATAATTATCATTACTGGGCTGGGCCTTGTTACTTTTCTCATGTAAACTTTCATTTCCAGTAGTAAATCTGAAAACATTTTCTTTTCTACTTTTTTATTACATCCTGATTTGATATGATTGTGCTGAAAGTTGAAAATGGAAAATAAATAAAGCCAACAGGAACATATATTGCAAGAATAACTATCAACAACAGAATGCAAACTGATGAAGCTATTTCAACAACCACATACAACAAAGATTGCTCCAAGTGGGGGTTTACTGTTGAAAATGCCATCATAAATAAGACAAGTTCCATCCCTAAAAATATGTGTGTAGGGATAACCCAACAAAACGAGGAAAGGTGGATTAGTATCACTGATTAAAAATTGTGTTGCTACACTACCACAACAAACTATGCAGGGGAGGAAGCTATTATCAAACTGCAAAAAGAATCTAGCCTGACCAAGCATCAAAGTTTGCAAGTGATAGTCATTCTGCATCAATTTTCAGATGCTTTCAAATCAGGAGTGGAGAAAAGACAGACAAAATGACACATGGTAAAACGCCATATCAATACTGGGAATTGTCCACCAATCAGCTGGCATTCATATAAAGTTTCACCGGCTGAATGATGGATAATCTGAGAGGAAGTGGAGAAAATGCTGCAAGATGACATCATTCAAGGTTGCCACAAGTTCTCCAAGTGAAATTCCCTGATTCCCAGATAAGTTTTAGCATTTTTCCCTGACAAATTTTTTGATCTCAAGGTTAAGTAAAGATGTAAGTCGGAAAAAAGGGTAATGGCTTCTGTATTCCCTCTAGTTTTGAATGAACACCAAGTTGTCTCCTGTACAGGATTTATGATCTGAAGGGCAAGTAGATGAAAACCATTTTTGGATGAAGAATTTCTATTTTTATTAACAGGTTAACTCTAAGTTTGCATTAACAGCTATCTCATAACTGCTGATGCTAAACCAGAAAAAATTGAGACGAAAACATTTTATTCAAAAACTTTTCTTCTGTTACTGTTAGCTTAATTTTTAGTTGCTTTATTCAATTTTCAAATACACTGATGGTGAACATTACATTGTAAAACACTCAGGTAAAAATGCTACAAAAATATCAGTCCTCTTCAAATGCAGGATAAATATTGACACAAATCTGTAAGTCTATGATGTGTCCTCAAAACGACAAATTTATCAAAGCAAAGAATTAAAGTGTGTAGAGAGAATTTTACGTGGCTAGTTTTTAATCTAATAGCTGCTACAGTGACATATTATGTAATCATAATTTAAAAGAAACTTTTATGGCAGAACCCAATATTTAATTATAATATATCACTCAAAAATCTCATACATCATGTTGAATACTTTGATTTTAATGTGTTTATGTTAAGACCATATGATAGCGTCCATCAGTGTTTCTAAAGATAAAACATATCTCCCACAGAATCAAGCCTTTAGAACTTATGTGATGGCATCAAATCATCATACAGCTTCTTTGAATCACAGTGCAAGAATTTAATATGAACCAGAAACTGTTCATCAGATTAAAATCAATAACAAATTTGAAGTTTATCAAAACTGCTTTTATATCTAAAGCACTGAAAATCTTATGAGCAAACGAAAACTAAACAAAAGCTTTGCCTTTTCATTAGGTGTTACAACATGTGAAAATTCAGTAATTTTCAGCAAATTAGGTGACACTTTCAGTCCTTTAATATAAAAATCAAACAAATTTTAAGCTGTGAGAAAACACATTGCATGTATAAAATGAGCAGTCAAAGGATTCAGGTTTCATATTTAGTCTTAAATGATAGAGTGTGTATTTTTACATAGCTGAAGTCCCAATAATTACCAGTAGTCCCAATATTTATGGTCTGTGGCTGGAGGACTAAGCAAATGGAACAACTATATACAAGTGCTAAAGTAATATAACAAGACATACATACAAAAATTATAACAGTACATTTCTTCATCCTTTGTGTGCAAGAGTTATCACATATTTTATTAGGTGCGTGCATAGGAAATTTAAAATCTGTACTTCAAGTTAACTTTCAGTAAATACTGAATGTTTATGTGCCCAGCATCATACACAATGTATTGGAAAAGTTGTTAAGAAGAAAATAAGTAATAATTTTAACAACAATTCAAATAATATAGTACACATCCTTGTAGCACATTGCTGGAAATGGCAATTCACCTGTGTATTAACACTACTGATTTACTACTACCTCGTTCTTAAGTTTTGTCTCAAACCATACAATTCATTTTTCAATGATGGGCCCAAAACAAATACTGCAGCAGAGATGACTTCAAAAACTATTCTTCAGAGCACATCTTTCTTTCCACAGGAGATTGTCAGTTGTCACATACCCTCCTGACAGACTAGAAGTGTGTGTTGGGTTAGGGCACAAACCTACACTATTTCACAGAACTCTAATTCAATTTGGAAAGTTGAGATAGGTACTGACAGACCGAAGCAGTGATGTGAGTAATGATGTGTGCCTGAAAAGGCTGTCAAGTAAGACGTTCATCCACAAAATAGTTGTGAGGCTCCTTCACAATTGATGGAAATGAAGTAACAGATGTTTTAAGATACATGGCTTGAAATACTTTTCGGCATCAGTCCGTGTCATGCATTTTGTAACTAACTTCTTTATGAATTTTCTTTTCTTTGTGTGCAGTCTACATCTGGCACATAAGCTGCTTGGCCATTATTTCCCTAAATTAACATGGACTGTTATGGGCTGTCTGGCATGGTCAAGATCCTGGCACTAAATATTACAACAGTGTTTGGAAAAAATTGACAGAAAGTAGAGTGCATAAAACACATATTAATACCCTGACAAGCCTTACAAACTGAACATCAAAATGTAGACAGAGGACCTTTTTATTAGGTTTTAGACTTTTGTAACACCTCCATCCTACCATATAGGATATATGAATTTTCCAGGCAAGATAATCCATCAGACAGGACAATTATAAAACAAATATCTTGTATAATATTACAGTGAAGTTAAAAAAAAGAACAGCATTGGGTTACATTCAGTGCCTTTTCTCTGCCAAATAAAAAGGGCGTGATCTGCCCTGAAACAAAGCTTAAAAAAAGATATTTTAGCCAGCAGCAGAGGATCTTCATCATCCAAAGGTATCTGTTTTAATCTTGTGCTCCTTTACTTTGTCAACATAAGTCTTTAGAAATGGAAAGATTTTTACATCCCAGTCAACTGAATCCTCGTTTTCCAGCCAGTGCATGAAGCAAAACTTTTTAAGAAAGCATGGATTTTTGGGTTTATTAAATCTTTTATAACCAGTTTTCCTTGCAGGTACATTCTTCAACACATTACAAATTGATCTCAGAAAAGGTACAATGCCCCAGTTAGTCTTTACGCTACATTCTTGAAACTCTGGTGAATTGTATGAAGACCACAAGATCCCACATCCGTAAAAGTTGATGCACTGTCCCCATGAATACTCTTCAGATCAAGATGCAAATCCCTCCAGGTATGTCCAATTGACATTAGGCCCATCCATTGATATCTGAAGCGTGTTGCTGAGATTCAGAACAGAAGTTTCTATCTTAAAACCATCCAACATATTGGCAGCAGTGGTACAGCCTAAAAATGCAGATGATAAATAGTGCATTTGAACTTGGTTGTAAACTTTGTGCCAATATCTGAGAGCAGTATCCATTTGCTGCAGCTCAGCCAACTTGTTAAGGCTCTCACCAAATAAGATTACAAAACGAATGTCTCCTTCAAGATCTTTGAGAATATTTTTCCTAAAGTGCAGAGCTAACCCATGAACAATACTGTATGATGTCTTGGTCCATCCAATCTGCATCTTACTAGCTACATTATCATTAGGGAATGTGACCAGAAAAAATCAGTCTGCTTTCCTGTAGTAGAAAAGGAAACATGATTTTCAACAGCCTGCAAAGTTCATAACATTTCCACCCTGGTAACATCATCCTGAATCAGGTACTTTGAAGTATGACTGTTAGTCAATGCAGCATTAGTGGCAGTGGTGGAGGTGACGATACAACTGTTAGTTGATGCAGCATTGGTGGCAGTGGTGGAGGTGATGCCACGCTGGAATAGCTGGGTGTCGACAAACAGACCGTCAACTGTGAGCTTCTCAATTCATCAGTCACTGGGATCTTATGAAGTGTCAAGGAGCACCTTCATTATGCTCAGTTATCCAACCAGATGACAGGGAGCTTGATCCAGAAGTACCAGTGCCCTGAAAACAACCAAACATCCAAATAAGATGATGGTATGACCCTTGTGATGCTATACCCAGGCCGGTGAAACATGTCACTTGATAGCTCAGTTGTGGCTGGTTATACTGCGATTGCGAAGTTGCAATAGCTGCCGCCGCACATGCCCACAACTCCGAAGTATGTTTTGTAAATGTAAGCTACAATCAACTTATGTATAAAAGTGCAATAAAGTATGTTTTTATAACAATGGAGAGAACGACGACGGAGACTAAGCATTTGATAGTATATGAGACCGGGAAATAAAAACACCTGAAGTTAATTGTTACCATAACAGCTGCATGTAAAATGTCGTATAAAAATGTAAACCTAAGCACTATCGACATTCATAGAAAGAAATAAAGCAAAACATGCATAGCCTACCCCACTGCAGAGAGAAAGAATTAATTTTGAATACATTTACACTCACCAATTTATGACGTCAATGGCACAGTTCATTCAGTTCTCCTTCACTATCATTGGAATTGGTGCCAAAACCGTTGTCTTCGTCATCATCATCATCAAGAGAAATCAATACTTGTTCATTTTCATTTATAATGCCGTCTAGAGTCTGTGCTTCTCTTATGAGTTTAGCAACATGGTCTACTTCTTTCCTCCACGAGGTAACGTCTACAGTAGGAAGACCTTCATGTAGCAGTCTTCCCACTTCTGTTTTAGTAAAAGTCTTGTTGTTACTTCTAATGTACACCTTGACTTCACTCCAAACCAATTCAACTGGATTAAAATGGCAGTGATAAGGCAGTAGCCTAATTACCAAGTGACCCTGTTCACTTGCAATTTCAGCTACAACATAGTTAGGCATCACAGGCTTATTTTGTTTTACGAGTGAGTATACCAACAGTTTAGTTATGCCCATGTCCGCAGCAATGTCTCTCACCTGCAACCACTGCACCACAGTTTCTTTATGGTCACTATTGGTGGGAGTTTTATCTAAAATCACAGAATAGTACGGTGCATTATCCATCACAAACACTGGAGCAACAAATTTTTAAACCACTGTAGAAACTGTGGGTGGTCCATATCCTCATGATAGTCACCGGTTTTTTCGAACGAAAAACTAAAAGTCCTTCAGGCACAAAGCCCTTTGAAGATCCTGCATGGGCCACAATTAATCGCGATCCTCTTCCTGTTGGCTGATGACCGCAGCTATTCGGAGTATCATCTGTCCAGCATTTCTCAACTGATTCTCCAGTATTGAGCCAGGTTTCGTCGAACCATATGACTGAGAGTATGTCCTTTCCTACAATTTTGTATAAAAAAATGGTATGAGCTGCAATGAGATCAGCTTTTTCAATCAACAGTTTTCGTCCATCTAACTTTTTAAAATGGAAGCCCATACTTTTTAATATCATTTTAAGTGACACTTTCCCCCCTGAGAAAAGTTCACTTTCTTTTAAAGAAATTAGCAACTTCACTATTGCGGGATATTCTTTCCTTTTATAGTATCTGTATACATGCCAATGAATTGCACCGGATTGGAAAGGATCAATATCTGTAACAGGACAAGGCTGCTTTTTTTTTTTTTCTTTCCCAGAGTACTTAAAAACACAGGGGCTTTCTTCCACACCGTTTACTTCACTGTCTTGTAAGTCTTGAAGTTGCACCCCTTTCCTTATAACTGTTCTTTCACTGAGTCCTAGAGTTTTCGAGGTACGCTCTAAAACTTTATCGGCAGGAACCGACGCATGCCCATGAACAGAAACAAATTCTTTTTCTGGCTCGTAAAACTCATGCGTCCTCTGTAGCAATTCCAAAGCCTGACTATCTAATGGCACTCCATGGTGCAATGGATTGTCACTTGGTGAACAACATCGTTTTGGTGACATTGTTTAACAAACAAAAACTATAGTCAAAGCAGTAACACAACACAACACAACAGCAGGCATTTGCGCACTAACATACAATGTTTACATGCAAGCCGGCAACATGGTAGTGTCGATGCCAGAACCAGCGTTTGTTTGGTGCTGTTATTGGTTCAGAAGACGCGACGCCTCGCGTTTCTCACTTGTTTTTTAGTTATATTACCAACTCTATGGTGCTTTGGGCATGACCTTGAAGTGACATGTTTCAGTGGTCTGGGGATACATAGCTGCCAACCTTTTAAATCCAAAAATTGGGAGATGCAGCTTAAAAAATCAAGTGGTACGAATGATCAAAAATTGTAGCTCATTTTCAGTATAGTCCCAAGACAATTGATGTGAGTCTTTTCCTGTGACATCAAAAAGCTATATAATGGCTATTAAAATACTAATAAAAACACTCGAACTAACCAAGACATCAATTCCATACCTGTTATCTGTAGCACAGCTCAACTGCGGCATTAGATTGGGATGTTTCTTGACCTTTTCTCCTATGATTGCGACAGTTTTTGTTCTTGCAGAGCTGCATATTTTTGCTGTACTGCTATCTGATAATATTTCCCTGTACAAGTCACTCTCATGGACAGTGCAATTAATTTGCAAATTGTAAATGATATAAATAATTCTAACACCAAATTCCATTTTTTTAAATTAGTCACAAACTTAACATTTTCTCATTGGTTTGAAACATCACTTTCACCAGCAAATGATATACAAATGTCACATCAGCAAAGACAAGACATCTGTATGATGCAAAAAGTGGCAACTGACCCTAAGTAAAAAAAAAAGTGAGAGGTCATCCACATGAGCACTAAAAAATATCTGTCAAATTTCAGTTACAAGACAAACTGCATGAATCTCAAGGCTGTCAATTCAACTAAATACCTAGGAATTACAGTTATGAACAATTTGGAAAGACCATACAGATAATGTGTGGGGAACATGAACCAAAGATTGCGCTTTGTTGGCAGAACACTTAGAAGATGCAGCAGATCCACTAAAGAGACTGCCTACAGTACACTTGTCTGCCCTCTTCTAGATTGTTGTTAAGTGCCATAGTGCTTAGAGCCATTTGAGCCTCTACTAGAGTACTGTTGCACAGTATGGGACCCTTACCAGACAGGATTGTCAGAGAACATCAAAAAAGTCCAATTAAGGGCAGTTCGTTTTGTATTATCACAATTAGGGGAGACAGTGTCATAGAAATGATATATGAGTTTGGGTGCCAGTCATTTAAACAAAGGTGTATTTTGTTGCAACGAGAGCTATTTAAGAAATTTCAATCACCAACTTTCTCCTCCAAATGCTGAAATATTTTGTTGGCCCTCAACTATATAGTGAGAAAGCATCACCATAATAAAATAAATCAGAGCACAAATAGAAAGTTTTTCCTGTGCACTATTCAACACTGAATGATAAAGAAATAATCTGAAAATGGTACAATAAACCCTCAACGAGGCACTCAAGTGTGAATTGCAGGCTTGTCATGTGGATAAAGATTATAAAATGCAAACAATTGATCTTTCCTTGATATAATAATGCATGGAAATTGCTCCAAGGAAACAGAATGAAAATGTTTGAGGTCTGCTGATTTCAAAAATGTTGAAATGATTGCATCGGTTGCAGCATTGTCATATATTGTTGTTATTCCTAAAAACTTGGTGATGCTAATGTCTGTAGATTCATCAATTACAGTGTTGCACATGTCACCAATATCTTGCCTGAAACCTCCGACAAAATAGGGCCATAGTACATGTTTTACAACTGCACTATGCTTTGTTCTATATACTTGAAGTTTTCTGGCAACATCATTGCTTGAATTTACTCACATACAATCCAATTAAGTCATCACATGATATGGTCACACAATGACAAAACATGTGAGGGAACCCTCAGTTTGATTCACTCCTAAAGATTCTTTCATGGTTTTGAAAGGTATTTTTGTTTAGGATGATGCAGCTGTCTTGTGTTTTGTTGTGCCACTATGGCTTACATGTTGACATAAGGTACTAACAAAGTACTATGACAAAATTTGCAAAATGCTCTTGTTTCATCGCCAAAATTATTTCTAACCAATTTGCAAATTTAATATTGCAAAGCTATTCAGCACGACATTTCTGGGCACATACTGTGCCTTTAATTTACCCATGTTTCACGCTAAAACAATATCCAGTGATGTAAAAAAAACACCACAGTGCATGTAGCTGTGGATTTATTAATACTAGGGTGCGTAATAATACAGGAATGACGACACGAATACCATGTATTATAAATGTTTAGGTGATATAATTTCAAGAGTTAGTAGATGTTAATAAACTGAAAAGTGCTATTTTCTGTATGTTGAATGGATAAAGTGATTTTTAAAAGTGATTTTACTGTAAAACCGCCCTAATATGTTTAAAATCTACCATAATTCCCACTAGCCACTAGACAGGTACTCAAAACCACCATATTTAACAGGAAAACCACTAACTTGGCAGCACTGGCACTGTGACAACACTTAAACAGAAGCCCAAACAGAGCACAAAATGGAGCAAGATGAGTATACATTCTACAAAATGTGCAGGGAAGAGGAAAACTACAATCTACAACATGTTGCATGTGACTTCCTGATTCCTACAAAATTTTAGAAATACATCAATTAAAAAGACTAATAAGCAAAGGACTTTCCACAGTTGGCCAAAAACTGAAATGATTGGTTTTCAAAAATGGGTCAAATGGCTCTGAGCACTACGGGACTTAACTTCTGAGGTCATCAGTCCCCTAGAACTTAGAACAACTTAAACCTAACTAACCTAAGGACATCACACACATTCATGCCCGAGGCAGGATTTGAACCTGTGACCATAGCTGTCGCACGGTTCCAGACTGTAGCGCCTAGAACTGCTCGGCCACCCCGGCCAGCAATGGGTTTTCAAAACAATCATCTTAGGTTTGATGACCACTGGCTAAAAATCAGTAAAAATAATGGAATAATTGGGAGCTGGGGGTAAAAGCTGAAAATTGGGAGCCCCCACCTAAATCAGGAGAGTTTGCAGGTACTATCAGGGTAAGATCAGTGGTTGTCAATAGGTGAGTATGTATGGTTCCAGGATGCACATGTAATGAAGAAGGGAATGATATCAAGCCCCTCATCTAAAGAGGGAGCAAGAAGAACAGCAACATTGGGAAAGCACGGTGTACCTTACCAATCCTCCCTCTCCATTGAAAAACAAGTGGCAAGTTTCCATAACGAACACCAAAACTTGACATTAGAAAAGGATAGATTACATCAAGCTGTGCAAGTGTACGTTGAAAATGCCGGAGTCTGTCAGTCACTTTTGAGCACCATTCTGTTGGCAAGGTTTCCCAGCTTGCCTGATGTTCCTTTTCTCCTTGCTTATGTTTTAAGTCATAATTGGAATACTCTTTCAATAGCCTAACACATCACCAAAATGATCGAGTAAGAAAACAATGCAGTCATTGAAAATAAAATCCCATTAAGGTCAGTGAGACATTGTGCAGCCTTTAAGAGTCAATGCATCACTTAACAGTCATAACACTTCACTTATTGAGGACTGACGAAAAAGGCAAATGTCCGCTGTTTTCTTGACTGCCTTGGAGTGCTTAGCTCCTTCCACATGGCTGATTAAGGCCATCTTCCCTATGCTTCTGAGAGCAAAAGACTTGCTGCATACTGTGCAATACTCCTGGAATTCTGACACCTTATGGGCCTTGAAGACCTCAAACCTCCAGTCAGCCGGCCATTCAGCACCGAAGTTCACCTTGCTTGGTTTCACCATGAAATACTACTAGAACAGTGCAACAGTTGCCACATGACTGACAACAGGAAGTCGTTTTTTGACAGCACTCCTGCAACAATCAAAAGCTGGTGCATCTTCAATAGGGAATTGCCACACAAAGCGTATTTTCCTGACAAGCCACGGATATTTCCAGCGATTTCTTTTATAACTGTTGCTCCTGTTTGTGTGTTGGTTGGTTGTTTTGGGGAAGGAGACCAGACAGCGTGGTCATCGGTCTCATCGGATTATGGAAGGATGGGGAAGGAAGTCGGCCGTGCCCTTTCAGAGAAACCATCCTGGCATTTGCCTGGAGTGATTTAGGGAAATCACGGAAAACCTAAATCAGGATGGCCGGATGCGGGAATGAATTGTCGTCCTCCCGAATGCGAGTCCAGTGTCTAACCACTGCACCACCTCGCTTGGTGTGTGTGTGTGTGTGTGTGTGTGTGTGTGTGTGTGTGTGTGTGTGTGTGGAGGCCCAACCTTGAGACTGTACCCACAGAATGCAAGAATATTATATTCACAGTGTCCCTCATGCCTCATAAATGGTCTGAGTTATCGAAATAAGATTGTGGGAAATGATAGCACAGAAATATTTGAGTATTTTCCTACATGATAAGCAAGTGGAGTTTTCTTATGTATCATCTTATACAGGTAACTGTAGACTTATATAATGGAACGCTGTAATTTTTTTGTCTTCGATAGCTGCTGAAATGAGAACTAGTGTGGCTTTGCAGCAAGATAAGTTAAGAATTACACATTTGTTTTTATACCAAAAATGTTATTTTTCATAAACTTTTGACCTGAAATTACCACATTTCCTCATTTAATAAACCACTGTTTCAGGATTCTATCACAACTGCAAGGGCATTATGACGTTAGCGAGGTGACATTGTGTGAACTCCACTTTGTTTTGCCAAAGGAAGTAAATTTTAACAACAAAAAACGAGAACTGTAGTTGTTACTCAAAAGTTGCCACTTCTGAGTGAGTGGTTTTCAAGTGAAAGCAAGTTTTAGTTGCTACAGATATAATGAGTGGAATCGACCATTGAACACATCGAAAAACATACAATTGTATCGTGAAATAGCTGTTTGTGAAAATTCATACATGAACATTACACAAACAAGAATGAAAAAACAGCGTACAAAGAGAGGGTTAAAAAAATTTCTAGACAGTATTCCAGTTGTGGACAACAGTGTTGTTATAAAAACCAAGCTACAAAATTTGGAATCAAGTTTTAGAAAAAACTCTTCATTTGTGTGACCATATTGTCCATAGTTGCTTTATAGTAACTGAAGGTATTTTAAATCAGTCTTTGCAGGTATGGTACAAGAAAAAATAGTGCCAAATCAGGAAATGTAAAAAAAACAAACTTGCAAGCAGATGGCGTTCCTAATGTGAGCAAAAATATTAAGTACTAACATCAACATCTTTTTTTTTAGATAGAGAAAGCAAGCCAAATGGTATGTGTGTTCCACTACGACCACTGATGTTATTTTATGTCAGTAAAACAAAACACATCTGGTGACGCATTTCCTTGCAGTCACAAGACAGATTTAAAATACCTTCACTGATTTAAAAATAACATCAGAAAAAAGTAGGCCTCTTGAAAGAAGTGTATAAGACAGAGAAGAGTTGTGTAATCCAGGGCTATTGACGACTGCAATAAAATGTTGGTTCTACTATGTTTGTTATTGTCAGTTATTACCCACTGTGTTATGTCTACTATTTTTATTATTATTATTTATTTGTTAGTGCCATCTAGGATCACGTTAGGTCTTGTTGCACCCAGCACTGAGCCTGGCTTTTTTCTGAGCCCAGATTTCCCTCATTTTTTGTCAGTGGGCCTGCCTGCATTCTTCTGTCCAAAGGTCACCATGTCTTCTTTTCATCTATTTTATAGGTATTGGTGATTTTTCTTTCGAGAAGTATGTGAATACATAGTGTAGAAACTGCCAATGACTGCCAAACTGTCCACACTTTCCAATACATAAACTACTTTCAAAGTGCCACAAAGTACTAAAATAAATAAAATGTCTGTAAAACACCACACTGTACAACATACTTTTGGTGAGACAGTCACAATTCCTGAGATCCATTGCCCATGGCCTCTGGCCTGACGAGGAGCACTGCAGTCCTGGGTCCATGGATAAACCACAAAAATTCATCACATTACGCCATACATAAACAGATCCAGCCCGCAGGCAGATTGGTGAGACTAGAACCAATGGACAGGGCCTGTACATTAGTGGGAAACGATGTGCATCAGATTGGTAGGCCTGATCTGTTAGAGAGACCTGCAGAAGTGGTGTACGGTTTTGGCCCTCATGAAAATCCACTCGGGTGGCCAACTATTCACGAGCCATACATAATCAGCATGTTAATGACATGAGACCACAGTGATCAAGCCATGCAACAGATAACTTGTGTGAATACTCTGAAAATCAATAACAATGAGGATAGATGCCAACTCACTGTAAAAATGATTGCTGAGCCTCAGACAAGCA
The DNA here is from genome assembly GCF_021461385.2 of Schistocerca piceifrons. NCBI lineage: Eukaryota > Metazoa > Arthropoda > Insecta > Orthoptera > Acrididae > Schistocerca > Schistocerca piceifrons. Next base: position 394,295,711 of record NC_060138.1, on the reverse strand, counting down.
TGTAGAAAAGACAATCACACTCTCACAACTAGCTATAGCCTTAGTCAGAAAATGACAGCACATACACATTCACTCAGACACAACTCACACACACATGATAGCTGTCTCCAGCCACTGTGTCTACAGCCTCTGAGAATCAGATCCAAACAAATCGCTTCTCACATCTGCCTGCCTCTCATTGGCAGCTGCTAGGCTAGTGGCAAGAACTGGTGGCAGCACTGACTGCAAGCTGAGGGGAGTGATAGGAAGGGGAGGAGCAGTAGCAAAAAGGGAGTAGGCAAGTGGCACCCATTCTCAGCTGTGCCCATGCCCATGCACACAGCCAACCCAGATTCATTGAAACTTCAGAGTGTCCTCAATCATCTCCTGAGAAGAGGAAGGACAGCACATGACATTTCTGCATCAATTACCAACAAAATCATGAAGAAAGATGTCTATCCATTGCTCTGCATCAATAGCATCCTGAACTACTTGAGAGGAGCAAAGTAATTCTCAACTGCAGACATGCAGAGAGGCTACTGGCAAATCAAGGTTGACTAGGCTGAGTGGAAACAGACTGTCTTCATAACTCCTGACAGTCATTTTGAGTTTAAAGTTATGTTATTTGGACAGAGTAACAGTCCAGCTGCCCTCTAGCGTTTGAAGCACAACCTGCTTCACCTTCACTGGACAATGGATCTTTGCTTTCTTGATGACTTTGTCATTTTTTAAAAACATTTAAAGTTCGTCTAAGCCATTGGTTGCCAACCTTTCTTAGACAATTACCCCTGAGTGCAATCAGACTTAAGCTAGTACCCCATCCCTCTAAACACTGCCCCCCTGCCATCTATTGCCAGCCCTCTCCCCCACAATATCACCAACTTCAGCACCAAAGTACACTGCAGAATGGAAGACTTTTCTTGGAACACTTTTATTTTTAAAATGATGAAATATGAATGACATTTAGGGTGTGTGTGTGTTAGAATAAATGCTACAGGAATTCGTAGTACATTGCAAATGCAACCCATAACTCCTCCTCAGAAAAGAAAGCTAACTATCCACAGTGAGGGTACACACTTGTTACAAAACATGCTTCCCCTGCATTACTCCTCTCCATTGCGACATTTGCTTGACCTGCACACTGCAACGCCATTTAAAATCAAACAAGTTTAGATGTGTGCACTATATTTACTGTTTGTAAATCACTATATTGCCGCACTCCTTACTTCTGAACTGGCAGAAATTGGACAACTTCAAGCTGTTAATGCTTTGTCTCTAATCACTCTAGTAACAATAATAATAACACTGTGTACAGGATTACAGTAGCCCTTATGTAGTTATTGAAAAACGGAAAATCCTGGATGGAATGTAACAGTATTATGAAAGGGATAGCTGCTACTCACCATATAGCAGAGATGCTCAGTTGCAGAAATGCAAAAATACTGTCAGAAAGTTGGCTTTCAACTGGAGCTAGACTGCAAGCAGCAGCACATTATGGGAGAGGCAACTGGTTGGGGGTAAGAATGGGGCTGAGGTGAGGAGGGGGAGGGATAGCAGGGCAGGAGTGGGGGACAGTAAAGTGCTGCTGGGAACATGTAAGGATGAGGTGGAGAGTAGGGCAGCTAGGTGCAGTAGGGAAGTTAGACAGTTTGGGGGAGAGAGGGGGTAGTGGAAAATGAGAGAAGTGAAAAGACTGCATGTGTTGGTGGAATAGAGAGCTGTGTAGTGCTGGATTGGGAACATGGAAGGCGCTGGGTGGGTAAGGACAATGACTAATGAAGGTTGAGGCCAGGAGCATTACGAGAACGCAGGATATACTTGGTGTGGAATCCATTGGCCGTTCAGAAAGGTAGTGTTGAGTAGCAGTAAGGTCATGGGTGCTAGGGATTTTAGTGTACAGGAGAGTTTTTTTAGATGGTGTTGTGCATGTTGCTCTAGTTCCCAGAGGGCAAGAGTTTCAATGGGTGTTATGGGATCCATGAATTTGGGATTGCTTAGCAGGTGAATTTTATGGAGAGAAGGTATTGGAAGGAGTTTTGGACCTGATTGATATGGTTTTGCAGAACTATGTTGGTGAGGCCTAAGGATTGGTGGCATGTGAGCAGATGGAGGTCACTGTGGAAGGAAGGGTGGCAGCTGGAGGTGGGTAATTTATTGGTTAAGGCCATTTGGGAGGTTCCATGAGTCAAGCAACAATGCATGAACAGTATGTGAGACTGGGTTCTCACTAGGGATAAGGAAACTTTTCTGTATTGATGCAAATGGAAGGAGCAAGGATCCATTAACCCTATACATTCATACTGATCACTCTCCCTGCATCAATCTTGCATATTTTTGCATGTTGTTTCCCGCACCTGTGCCACACGAACTTGTATCTGATACTACCAACCCCTCCCCGCCACCCACTGCTTCCCCTCTCTATTCCAGTTTGCACGTACTAATTTCACACAGTCTAGTTACATCCGCCGTTCTCCTTCTTCACACTTATACACCCACAAACCTGCAACCCACATTACATATATTTTTATTTTTTCTTTGATCTCATTGTGACTTCATGCCAATTTCAGTTGGTTTTCACCTTTCACTATTGGCCTGCCTACTCCCTCAAGTTTTCATCTTGTTTCCCCTTATTTCAGCCTTTTCATGATTTTTCCCTCGTATCTTGAATATAATTTTGCGAATTTATACAGACATAGTTCTTCGTTATTTACGCATTTTGCATGTTTTTTCCATCATCATGCATCCTTGCTCTTTCCATTTGCGTCAGAACAGGAAAGTTTCCTTATTCCGAGCCAGAAACCAGTCCCACATACTATTCCTGCATTGTCACTTGACTAAAATGGAATCCCCCCAAATGGCCTTACCATCAAATTAACTATCTCCGGCTGCCACCTTTCCTTCCACAATGACCTCCGTCTGTTCAGATTCCACCAATCCTTAGCCCTCACCAACATAGTCCTGCAAAACCATATCACTCAGGCCCAAACTTCCGTAAAATACCTTATCTTCATCCATAAAATTCTTCTGCTGTGCAGTCCCAAATTCCTGGAGCCCATAACACACACTGAAACTAATGCCCTCCAGGAACTAGAGCAACATGCACAATGCCACCTAAAAAAACTATCCAACCTACTCACTTCCTACTACCACCTTGGACTAACACTGTCCACCACCTCTACAGCAACCCCCAAACCTCACACACATCCCTTCATAGCAGTAAGACCCTGTCTCGCAGACCTACTACACTTACCCAACCCTCCAAAACTCCCTCCCACCACCACATAGAATCCAAAAACTAAACAGACCTGAAACACAGTCATGAATCTTTCCTTCAAAAGCCTTAGCCCTGCAGAAGTATCAGTCCTTTCCAAAGGTCTCACCTTCTTCCCCACTCCAAAATTCACTCATGCAGGGTTTGTTAAAGACCTCCTCTCCTCCTCCGGTCCCTACAGTGGAAACACTTTTTCACCACCAATCTTACCAATCAGACTCAACCAGAGACCAATATTGTACCCTGCCTGACTCAGTTCATTCCTCCATCCAACCATGATTCACCCCCACTGCCCCTCAAATCACCACCTGTTAACCTTCAAGAATTTCTTAACCTTGAGATCGTTCCTCACATCCCTCAACATGCAAACTAACCTTACATCGGCAGAAAGATCCGCAATCCACCAACTTAAAGCTGATTCCGAACTTATAATCCTATTTGGTAACAAACACTCCATCACTGTTGTTTTGAACTGCAATGATTATCTGGCAAAAGGACTCTGCAAACTGTCAGATTCATCCATTTACAAACACTGCCACAGTGATCCCATTCCAGAAATCCTATAGGATCTCCAATCTCTCCTCAAATCCTTAGTCTCATTCCAGAACCTCTCCCAGAATTCCATCTCTCTCCTCAGTCCTACCACTCCTCGCATTCCTACCTTCTACATGTTTCCTAAAGTCCATAAACCTAACCACCCATGACACCCCATTGTTGCCGGTTACTGTGCCCCCACTAGAGAATCTCTGGTCTTGTAAACCAACACCTTCAACCTTCAATCTATCCTCCCATATAAAAGATACCAACCATTTTCTCTACCATGTCTCCACAGTTCCTATTCCTTTACCACATGGTGCCCTGCTCATCACTATTGATGCCACTTTGCTTTTCACTAACATCCCTAATGACCATACCACCGAGCGAGGTGGCGCAGTGGTAGCACACTGGACTCGCATTCGGGAGGACGACGGTTCAATCCCGCGTCCGGCCATCCTGATTTAGGTTTTCCGTGATTTCCCTAAATCACTCCAGGCAAATGCTGGGATGGTTCCTTTGAAAGGGCACGGTCGACTTCCTTCCCCATCCTTCCCTAGTCCGATGAGACCGATGACCTCGCAGTTTGGTCTCTTCCCCCAAACAATCCAATCCAATCCAATGCCCATACCATACTGTTATTGACCCCATCTTTCCCAACACCCAATGGATTCCAAACCAGGAAGCTCCTTCCTAATCACCATGACTAACTAGATCCTCACCCACAATTACTTCTCCTTTGAAGACATTACTCACAAACAAATCCAGGGTACAGCTATGGGCACCCACATGGCACCATACTATGACAACCTATTCATGGGACACCTAGATGAATCCTTCTAAACATCCAGAATCCTGAACCCCTCATCTGGTTCAGATTCACTGATGACATCTTCGTGATCTGGATTGAGGGTGAAGACACTCTAACCACATTCCTCCAGAACGTCGACAACTTCTCCCCAAATCACTTCATCTGGTCCCATTCATCCCACAAAGCCACCTTCCTGGATGTTGACCTCCTCCTTAAAGATGGCTACATCAGTTCCTCTGTCCACATCAAACCTACCAACTACCAGCAATAACTCCACTTCGGCAGCTGCCACCTGTTCCATACCAAGAAGTCCATTCATACAGCCTAGCCACCCACGGCCATTGCATCTGTAGTGACAAGGGTCCCTCTTGAAATATACCAAGGGTCTCACTGAGGCCTTTGCAGATCGTAATTACCCTCCGAACTTTGTACAAAAAAGATCTCCTGTGCCTTATCTTTCAGTCACCCACTACCTCCCAGTCCCCACATCTGACCACAGAGGAGCATTCCCCTCATGACTCAGTACCACGCAGGACTGGAGCAACTGAATTACATTCTCCACCATGATTTTGACTACCTCTCGCCGTGTCCTGAAATGAGAAATGTCCTACCCACTATACTTACCACCCCTCCCACAGTGGTATTCTGCCATCCACTGAACCTACACAATATCCTCATCCATCCCTACACAGCCCCTGCTCCCAACCCCTTAGCTCATGGCTCATATCTCTGTAATAGACCTAGATGCAAGACCTGTCCCATACATCTTCCTACCACCACCCCAGTCTGGTCACAAACATCACCTATCCCATCAAAGGCAGGGAGGGCTACCTGTGAAACCAGTCATGTGATGTATGAGCTATACTGCAACCAATGTGCTGCATTCTATGTGGGCATGACAACCAACAAGCAGTCTATCCATATGAATGGCCACTGACAAACTGTGGCAAAGAAACAACTGGACCACCCTGTTGTCACACACAACATGACAATCTTCATTTCAATGACTGCTTCACTGCCTGTGCCATCTGAATCCTTCCCACCAAAACCAGCTTTTCTGAATTGTGCAGCATATCCTATGGTCCCATAACCCTCCTGGCCTCAACCTTCATTAGTCATTGTCCTTACTCATCTATCCACTTCCCTGTTCCCACTCCAGCATTACACAGCTCTCTGTTCCACAAATGCACCCAGTCTTTTTACTTCTCTCATTTCCTCTACTCTCTTCTCTTCCTCACCCTCTGTCTCACCTCCTGACTGCACCTAACTGCCCTACTCTCCACCTTGTCCTGCACGCTCCCAGCAGCACTTTACCATCCCCTACCCGTACCCTGCTATACCACCCCTCCATGCCCCAGCCTCCACCTTAGCCCCACCCAGTTGGCTCTCCCATATTGTGTTGCTGTTCACAGCCTGACTCCAGTTGCAGAGACTGTGATCATGTGCATGTGAGTTTTGGGTGGGTGGGAGCTCATGCAGCTGTGATACACAAGTGATATACAAAAGTGGGTGGAAACATAAGGACACTGGCTACCTTTAAGGAATTCTTTGGTAGAACACAGCAACATGGATGAAATCTCTGTCATTACTACGTAAAATGACACTGATGCTGAACAGAAGGAAGATCCAGCACTTTTGAAAATGGTACAAGTCTTGAAGAAGTAATAACTGATCAAAGGAGAATTTCAGTTAATCAACAGAGTGTGTATAAGAGGAACTACTACTTAGTGAGGCAGAAATGGTTGCTCATCATCACAGCTCATCTATGGCCAGCTAACCTGAAGTATTTCCAAGCTGCTCAAGTGTCTGGTTACCTGTGATTCATGAAGATTCTAGACAGAATCAGACACAACTGTCACTGGCCAGGTCTCTTTTCTGATCTGTTAGACACAATGTGAGCCACTGTAATGAATACCAACATTGGAAGCCTGTGTCAACATTACTTCCACGGCATTTGGTACCAATCCTACCTGCAGCAGCAGTACTCCACAAAACTGGAATCAACTTCTTGGGGAGGTTCTCAAAGTTGACAAAGTGGACTTGATGGACAATAGTATGTACTGACTACATCACTTGTTATGAAGACATCGTTTTGAAACACAGAGCACTCCATGTGATGATCTCTGAGCATCAAAAAATTTTCCAGTCAAGATTAGTATCAGAGGTAATCTCACATTATGACATCACACACACGATGACAACTGCCTACCATTCACAGACGAATGACTTCACATAATGCTTTAATAAGATGCTGGCAGATGTGCTCTCAAGCTACATCAATGTCACATAGAGAGATTGGGATAAAATACTGCCCATCATGACATTCACATACAATACGGTGAAGCAAGACATTACAGGTTTCATACCATTCTTTCTGCCCATGGTCATGAGGCCAAAACAGGAATGGATGCAATGTTCCTGTTTCAACCAGCCAATGTTCAAGATGACTACATGAAACACTTCATCACCAGGAGTGAAGCAGCAAGACACATGGAACACATGGAACCTGGATGCTCAGGAGCAGGACAAAAAGCACTACAATGCCTCGCACCGATCAGCAAGATACAGCCCATGAGACTTGGTTTGAATTTCTACTCCTGTGCAGAAAGCAGAAGCACTGCAAGAGAGGCCCAGAAAGAGCACTTTGGGCAGCATTATACCCTTTGTCACTTGTTGGATGTCATATATGAATTTGATGATTATGACCCTTCATCAGAAAGACAAAAGTGTAGAGATATCACCCAAATCCTCCGCATGAAGCCATATTACAGTCAAGAGGCTCAAGTTGATGACTGGAGATTCAGGGAATACTAAGGCTCACTCAGTCGCAAAGCTTTGATGAGAGGGTATACCTTTGATGATCATCATGGTATAGAGGATGCAACAAGACAGCCACAATGCAAGGATCTGCCAGCGCTGCCATACAGGGGACCACTGACAAGATCTAGATCCATGGTGCAGTAGTAGGCTCCAATGAGAATTTCTGAAACAAAGTGTCACAGGAGAGGGAGCAATGCCTGAATTATGGAGCCTTTAGCATGGTGTAGGGGGCTATCATCACTGGTTGGCATGCTATGGACCAGCAGTTCAAACCAGACCACAAGAAATTGTTTATTATTTCTGGAATGTTCTTGAAATATCTTATGTTTATATATTCTAGAATATTCAGTGTTTGTATAAAAAGTTGCATTCTTGGTAGGAGAGTTCAGTTCTATTCTAAATGTATGTTAACAGAATCTTCCGTTGGTTCTTGGTAGAACAACATTATAATACATTTACTAAAGTTATGTTGTCAGTAATAATCATGCTTTCAAAGCTAAATGTTGTACTTTATTGACAACTCTGCCTTCAGATTTGGACAAGACTGTGGTTTCAACATGACAGCATTGCATTTTAATTGAAAATTGGGTGACATAAGTGCAATAGTCAAGAAAAAGTTTCTTTTTTTGAGCCTTTTTTTGGTGAGTATCATCTTTGAGAAGACACAGAAGCCAGATCATAATTGGAAGAAAAGTTTCCTTTGCATAGTTTAAAGATACAAGTTTTTTCTATTTGCAAGTGGATTTTCTGAATAGTAGTTTCTTCATCACATTGTCAAATGAAAGACACTGCAATTGAGATTAACTCCCTAGCTACTGCAGCAGAGAAAGCAAGTGTCACATCAATGCAATGCCACTTTTGAAAGTGCCCAATGACCAGAGAAATGGCAACTTATTATTTGCATCCCAATACACCATCGCCACGTTCAGTACCTGTTGTTGTGAGTAGACGGCTATCAAATGGCAAACTACAAGTGAACACTTCTACATAAGCAGTTCTCTGTACATGAACAGCAACAATACATTGTGCATTTTAACAGTAAATGAAAATTGTACTAGTTCAAATAATTTTGCAGCAAGCAACAATGAATGAATAAAACTTACCTTAAGTGCTCTCACTACAGGTTGAGGTCACACTGCTGGTATTGCAGGCATGTACTTGAATCAGCAGCAGTTCTATTGCTACGTCAAGGTTGTGGGCTCTTTGTGCACAGCTGTTTTCAAGTTTCTGCATATAATGCACTGAATTCCTACTGACACTTTAGAGAACACTTTCTAAAGTGGAACAACACAACTTCAAAGTGTTATTAATCTTAAAATTGTGGTTCTCCCTTGCTACTTTGTTTTTTACAAAGACCAAAAATGTTCAACGGTACTGAATTCACAGTGTGCCACATAAGTTTAATTTCCTTGTTCACTGAGCACAATACACTTTCAAAAAGATATTCTTGCGATGTGAAGTGCAGTTGCACATGTTCCAGTAGGGCTGCTTTAGTAAATTCCTTGCGTGACATGGCATTAGATGGAAACTGTATGTTATTGCTCTCCATCCATTCAATATTTCACAAATGGATTTCATGACCTAGATTTATCACAGCATGATATGGAGCCTGATCTATAACAATCACAGATCTGTTTGGTAATATTTCGAGAAAGCTTTGTAGTTTCTGGCAGTCATCTCCTTTTCCCCAATGAGATAAGCCAGAAGTTTGCATGAACCCATCTTTTTTCCTGGCATGGCACATTACAAATCTGGTTCCAAAACAGGATGTGTTTCAATTCCTTTTCCAGTCATTCCACACTCGAACACTTCCTTCGGGATGAACATGATACATTTTCTGATGCATTGCAATCCAAACTTGCTGGAATGATTTGCACCACATCGACTCTTCTCAGAATAATAAAAAGTCCAGCCAGGGTTTTGCAAGTGTCTTACTTCACGCAGAACTCATCTCCCTTTGCTACTGAGGTACTCGATTATTTTACATCAGCAAAGGTTTTTATAAAACTTTTTCTGCCTAATGCTCAGTTTCTGAATAGCACGCCAAAAGGTTGTTTCACTAATATCAGGGAAGTCTTTCACTTCAGTCTTCAATTTTTACGATACAGCTGCTTCTGCTAGAAATGACTCTTTCACAATGAAATCATGGACTTTATTTCTTATGACTACCTGTCTAAATTCATCCAATACAAATGTCTGTCACCTGCCAGAATTACTTTTCGGTGATGATAGATGTGAATTTTCTCTATATTCTCTTGAAATTCGTTTCACTCTACTTTTGCAAATACAGACAAATTTAGAAGTTCTCTGTGACAGGGAACTGATTGCACACGGTTCTTTTTTGGCCTCAGATTTAGCATGCTCATTAACACCATGGACTTGTCACAGGCTCTGTAAATGAGGCATGGTTTCACAAGGCAGCTAATTACAGCACAAGGACTGTCTCATTAGAGTGCACAACAACAAATGACAGCACAATTGTTTTCTTCATTAACAATGGAAGTTCAAGGCACAGATGGTTCCAAGTGACAGTTGCAGTATGCCCATACATGTACTTTGTGTGTGAAGAAAGCATGTATCTTCCCAATTAAGGTCTTGCTTCCATACATAGAATTTGCCACTTCCCACCACCATTGGCGATGACAGCTTGCATCAAATGGAAAAAAATTCACTAAATAACTCACTACAATTACACTTAATGCTTGAATTGGCTACAATGCTCAAGGCAAAGTGTTCAGAACACTTCTGAATGCTCATTGTCTGTTGGAGAATGTGTGACATAGGTATGCAGAATGAGTTTAAATTTGCCAGCCATCATTTGTAAATCCAATTATATCAGACAGAAAGCTCCAACATAAACACTGCAACAATGAACAATGAAATGGAAATACTGTTCAGAGGTGTGCGAGCATAAAGATGCAAAACCAAAAAAAAAAAAAAAAAAATTAAACAAGTGATATTAACACTTTATGCAGCTTTATGTGCATAAAATATATAACATCTGTGAAAGGCAACAACAGAGCTTGCATTTACACTTTTCCTCTAGTTCATGAGCATCACCATTAGGTGAATTGTGGCACTCTATGTCTGCCATTATCACAACAAAATGACTTAAATAGAAAACAATGAAAATGTGGATGGTAATAGAGAATGATGGTATTCTTAAACCATGCACAGGAAATTGACAATGCAGTTACATTCTGGCTTCTACAACATGCCAAAGTTGACACTTGCCAAAAACTGCTCAAGAAAGCACTCTTTCTCTTAAACATTATGGCTTACATCACCACCTTTCATAGCAAAATTAAACAAACCAAAATAAACATTTACACAATTCAGGTGAGGTAAAACACGCAATGTAGCCAGAACAGAAGCTCAAAGCAAAGGATTCAATCATTTTGCAGTGCATAATAGTTGAAGCACTGAGTGACAGACATGAAAATAAACAAGACTGATCATGTAGCTAAGCTTTCAGTCAGTCTTGTTTATGTGCTTTCCTCTTATTCTTTGGCTCAACTATTACTCCATCTGGAAAGGTCTTGCAACGCCCAGTGGTACCAACTGACCACGTCATCCTCAGCTGATAGGCCGAATGGAAACCTACTTGCTTTTTCCGTTACGTGGACGACACGTTCATTATCTGACCACATGGTATGGATAAACTCCTTGACTTCCTTACGCATCTAAACTCCATACACCCCAACATCAAATTCACTATGGAGACTGAAACGGAGGGTAAATTACCTTTCCTTGACGTCTTGATCAAGAGAAGGGCTGACGGCACCCTAGGTCATGGGGTGTATCGGAAGACAACGCACACTGATCTGTATTTGCATGCAGACAGCTGCCACCACCCTTCACAGAGGAATGGGGTACTTAAAACTCTAGTACATAGGGTGCGCATTTTCTCTGACGCAGAGTGTCTACCCCAGGAATTGGAACATCTCAGAACTGTATTTCGAAAAAATGGGTACTCAGAGTGGCAGATTCAACGTGCTCTCTGCCCAACCACTACAGCACAACCTGTGGAGATGGATGAAATCATGAAGGAGGAGGTAGGCACTGCGTTTATTCCATATACAGGTGCACTCTCGGGGAAAATTGCCCGCATTTTGAAGAAACACCGGGTCGGAACTGTGTTTTGCCCTCCGAATAAAACTCGTGCACTGGTGGGGAGCACCAAAGATGACCTCGGTTTGAGAAAGGCCGGTGTGTACCAGATTGCGGGTCAATGTGGCAAGTCGTATATTGGTCAGACGATGTGTACCGTCAAGAATCGATGCCGTGAACACCAGAGGCACACTCAACTGATGTATCTGAGCAAGTCGGCAGTCGCTGAACATTGTTTGTCAGAAAATCACGCTATGGAGTATGAACGCACGAGGATTCTGGTACAGACGTCGAGATACTGGGACAGTGTTGTTAGAGAGGCCATCGAAATTCGCACCAATGACGACCTCAAAAACCGTGACTGTGGCTATAATCTTAGTAAGGCTTGGGAACCAGCGATTGGGTTAATCATGAGTAAATCGAGCAAACATATAGTTGTGATGACCATGGCGGACAGAGCCATCACACCGACGTCATCTCAGACGCCGTCGCAATCTGTTCTACCGCGTGACCGTGGCGTGGGGCACGAACGGCGGAGGGAGTGCGCCGCAGGCAGAGGTTATGAGGGTATTTAAATCAGCCGCTGCCACGACCGAACCCAGTTCCCCCTGAGCAGCCATAGCATACGGATCTCTGTACCGGCACGTTCACAGGAGCTCAGTCCGTCAGTTCACCTGATGATGGCGACATGTATGATCGCCGAAATATTGTGCCCATTGGACACTGTAGACCGGCAGTACACCTGTGGATATTTTGATTATCTCATTTACATTTACAATCCCGTCGCTTAGCAACCCCTGAAGAGGGCCATTTTCTCATCCCCACTAAGGAAGTGAGCGGGTATCCACTATCTGCTCAACCAATGCCTTCTTTATATTAGGTACAATTTCAATTCACAATTACAACTTTTAAACTACTATAAACAACTACTGGTGCTCTCTAACCTAAGCACCCACCACCTAAGAACCCTTAAGAACTTAGTGTCATCCAAGTGGAGGACTAGGAGGCACGTTACCACAATGAACCTTCCCATTTGATTTCTCCCACACCATTGATAACACAACGTAGGAAGTCTTCAGACTCTTATATCCCTGTCCTCCTTTGCCTTCCTTGTCGCAATACATTTTGTACTGGTCCTACAAGTGAACAGCCAGGCTATGGGTTGGCCTGGTCATGAGAGGTGGATCCTCAATCTATTTAACTTCAATGTCTTAGTATTGCTGCCAGAGTGTGCCCATCTAATTTTTGTTGCAGAGTAATTGTAAAATATGGTATTCAAGCTGGGCATTAGACAAAATAATGTCTACTAATGTACTAAAATGCTTAACTGTTCTCGATCAGCAAGTATTTGATGAATGTCTTACATAGTAATGACTTGTCTTGCTGTTGAGGAAACTTGTGTTCTGGAGTGCCTACCTCAGCACCACAGACACACATTGGGCTAGGCCTTTTCTCTATTGAGTGCAGATACACCGGGTAGGGACCATGACCATGTCAGAAAGTGCACTAGTCTTCTATTAGGGTTCAAAATGTTTTAGATTGATTCTTTATTTAACACATGTGCTGCAGCTGATGCTTACAAGCGTTTCTGTGATCAACACGCCAGAGCGGCCTATGCTTGTAAGTGTTTCTGAGATCAACAAGCCAGTGCAGGTAATGCTTATAAGTGGTGCGTTCGCTAGCTGAGTACTCAGTTTAGTTCATTCGGCTGTGCACTCGTGTTAGTACAAGCAACCAATGAAATATCACGTAATGTTTTCCTGTCTGTGTTGTGCATTGTTTGTAATGGTAGTGAATCAACCGACACTGAGGCCTTCTAACCCCAAAAAAAAGTAGAAAGAGTGAAGAATATACTGATCATGAGTTACTGAGAGTGTTAGAAGATAGTGATGTTGAGTTCAGAGGGGACGAATCAGAGGAGGGTGGCTGGAATTTGGGGACTGCATGAACATACCATAGTGATGACAGTGTGAAAGCAGAATTGTTGAATGTGTTTCACGACAGTTCAGTCAGACAATACGGACAATGATGATGATGAGGAAATCACTGACGATAAAGAACCCGCGCTCGCAGAAGCAAGCAAACCAGGTGCAACTTGGGATGAAGAACCACATGGGATGCAGTCTCATCTGTTTACAAAAGTGAAATATTTGGAGATAAACCCTGCTGGCAAAACACCAATGGGTTTCTTTAGACTAGTGGTTACAGATGACATACTGCAGCTTGTAGCTGACGAAATGAACGGTAACACACACAATATATTTGTGAGCGAAAATACGAAAGAGGATGCTAGGATTAGTAATTGAAACCTAAGTATAGGAGAAATACTAGTCTTCCTGGGTATCTCATTACATATGGGTAATGTCAAATATGCCCGATTACAAGACTACTGGAACAAAGACCCGCTGTTCGTAAATAGAGGAATAGCGACGAGTATGGGCAGAGACAGATATTTGCTCATCTTATGCTCACTGCATTTTGCAAAAAATCCAGAGTCAGGAGACCTGAAACCAGGTGATCGACTATATAAGGCACGCCCTATATTGAATTGTTTTAACAGCAGAATGTGTCAGGTGTATTATCCAGGTAGGGATCTATTTTTAGATGAATCAACGATTCTTTGGAGGGGACGATTGTCATTTAGACAATATATAAAGAACAAAAGGAATAAATATGGCATCAAATTGTTCATGCTAAATAATCCAGACAGTTTCATAAATAAAAGCATTTTGTACATGGGGATGCTTGGAGATACGGGAGGGGGGGGGGGGGTGGGGGTGGGGGGTGGGAATGCTGAAAAGATAGTATTACATTTGCTGGAAGAGAAGCTGCATGTTGGCCATCACATTTACAATTTTTACAATAGCTTTGCTTTAGCTAATTCCCTGTTGAATGCTAACACACATTGCACCAGGATGCTAAGGGTAAATAAGAGAAGTACCCCTAAAGACATGGTATGTGCAAAACTGGGGAAAAGAGACACTATTGCAAGATATTCGGACAGCATAATGATCAGCAAATGGAAGGATAGACGAGAGGTCTCCTATATTTCCACAGAATATCCTAATACAATGGGACGTGTGCTGAATGAACGCCAGCAAATAGTCTCGAAACCACTACCAATTATGAAATATATAAGTTGTATATCTGGGACCCATGGGTAGGACCAGATGCTGTCGTACTATTTATGTGAACGAAAGACTATCGCTGGCCAAAGAAACTATGCTTCCATGTAGCTGACATGCTAATGTTCAATTCACATTACCTATATACTACATACTCAGGGCATAAAATGACATTACATGATTATAGAATACAAATAATAAAGGCAGTACTTCCACCAATGGACGTTATAAAAGGTATGCATAACAAATACCATGAAGAACATAATAGAGGGAAACATTCCACGTGGGAAAAATATATATAAAAACAAAGAAGATGTAACATACCAAACGAAAGTGCTGGCAGGTTGATAGACACACAAAAAAGCACAAACATACACACCAAATTCTAGCTTTCGCAACCAACGGCTGCTTCATCAGGAAAGAGGGAAGGAGAGGGTAAGACGAAAGAATGTGGGTTTTAAGGGAGAGGGTAAGGAGTCATTCCAATCCCGGGAGCGGAAAGACTTACCTTAGGGGGAAAAAAGGACAGGTATACACTCGCATACACACACATATCCATCCACACATACACAGACACAAGCAGACATTTGTAAAGGCAAAGAGTTTGGGCAGAGATGTCAGTCGAGGTGGAAGTACCTAGGCAAAGATGTTACTGAATGACAGGTGAGGTATGAGCGGTGGCAACTTGAAATTAGTGGAGGTTGAGGCCTGGCGGGTAACGAGAAGAGGGGATATACTGAAGGGCAAGTTCCCATCTCCGGAGTTCTGACAGGTTGGTGTTAGTGGGAAGTATCCAGATAACCCGGACGGTGTAACACTGTGCCAAGATGTGCTGGCCATGCACCAAGGCATGTTTAACCACGGGGTGATCCTCATTACCAACAAACACTGTCTGCCTGTGTCCATTCATGCGAATGGACAGTTTGTTGCTGGTCATTCCCACATAGAAAGCTTCACAGTGTAGGCAGGTCAGTTGGTAAATCACGTGGGTGCTTTCACACGTGGCTCTGCCTTTGATCGTGTACACCTTCCGGGTTACAGGACTGGAGTAGGTGGTGGTGGTGGGAGGGTGCATGGGACAGGTTTTACACCGGGGGCGGTTACAAGGGTAGGAGCCAGAGGGTAGGGAAGGTGGTTTGGGGATTTCATAGGGATGAACTAAGAGGTTACGAAGGTTAGGTGGACGAAGGAAGGACACTCTTGGTGGAGTGGGGAGGATTTCATGAAGGATGGATCTCATTTTAGGGTAGGATTTGAGGAAGTCGTATCCCTGCTGGAGAGCCACATTCAGAGTCTGATCCAGTCCCGGAAAGTATCCTGTCACAAGTGGGGCACTTTTAGGGTTCTTCTGTGGGAGGTTCTGGGTTTGAGGGGATGAGGAAGTGGCTCTGGTTATTTGCTTTGTACCAGGTCGGGAGGGTAGTTGCGGGATGCGAAAGCTGTTTTCAGGTTGTTGGTGTAATGGTTCAGGGCTTCCGGACTGGAGCAGATTCGTTTGCCACGAAGACCTAGGCTGTAGGGAAGCGACCGTTTGATGTGGAATGGGTGGCAGCTGTCATAATGGAGGTACTGTTGTTTGTTGGTGGGTTTGATGTGGACGGACGTGTGAAGCTGGCCATGGGACAGGTGGAGGTCAACGTCAAGGAAAGTGGCATGGGATTTGGAGTAGGACCGGGTGACTCTGATGGAAACAAAGGAGTTGAGGTTGGAGAGGAAATTCTGGAGTTCTTCTTCACTGTGGGTCCAGATCATGAAGATGTCATCAATAAATCTGTACCAAACTTTGGGTTGGCAGGCTTGGGTAACCAAGAAGGCTTCCTCTAAGCAACCCATAAATAGGTTGGCGTACGAGGGGGCCATCCTGGTACCCATGGCTGTTCCCTTTAGTTGTTGGTATGTCTGGCCTTCGAAAGTGAAGAAGTTGTGGGTCAGGATGAAGCTGGCTAAGGTAATGAGGAAAGAGGTTTTAGGTAGGGTGACAGGTGATTGGCGTGAAAGGAAGTGCTCCATCACAGCAAGGCCCTGGACGTGCGGAATATTTGCGTATAGGGAAGTGGTATCAATGGTTACAAGGATGGTTTCTGGGGGTAACAGATTGGGTAAGGATTCCAGGTGTTCGAGAAAGTGGTTGGTGTCTTTGATGAAGGATGGGAGACTGCATGTAATGAGTTGAAGGTGTTGATCTACGTAGGCAGAGATACGTTCTGTGGGGGCTTGGTAACCAGCTACAATGGGGTGGCCCCCTACAAAACCTTTCACTTTCCACCTTCTAATACCATGTCACCCTCACAACGACCCCATTAAGTTTTATTTACATTCCCTCTGCAAACATACCTTCACTCTAGCCAGATTACGCTCCCATATTTTATTTTCCCAGGCCTGTCTGACATTTGGCATTACCCCCAAAGGCCTCACACTTAAAGTTCCCATCTCTGGCTGTAACCCTTCTTTCCATCAGTCCCTATACCAGTTCCAAACTGAACAATCCATTGCGCTCACCCACCTAATCCCTCACCTACACATCAACTCAGCCAATGAACACACCCGTCAACTCCTATCCTTAATAAAAGTCCTCAATCTTTCCTCTCCTACATCCACACCGGCTGTTCAGAGCATCCTCCTACAGGCCAACTGCAAATTAGAACAGCATGCCACCCTCCACCTCAAAAAACTATCCAATCTCCTGGTTTCCCACCTCCGGAAGGCAACTCACTCACCCTTCACAACCTTTCCAGCAAACCTCAACCTCCTCTCATTGCACACAGACCCAGTCTCT
Organism: Schistocerca piceifrons; assembly: GCF_021461385.2. Taxonomy (NCBI): domain Eukaryota; kingdom Metazoa; phylum Arthropoda; class Insecta; order Orthoptera; family Acrididae; genus Schistocerca; species Schistocerca piceifrons. The sequence continues at coordinate 394,278,285 of NC_060138.1, read as the reverse complement.
CCCATCTACTCAACTCCCACTTCCTGCTCCACTCCCCCCAAAACCTCAAAATTCGAATCAACACAATCTGGAACCACAACACCCTAATTCAGTAGTTAACCTTTCCTCCAAACCTCTCTCCCAATCCGAAACCTCTGTCCTATCCAAAGGCCTCACCTTCAGCCCCACTCCCAGATTCAACCAAACAGCCCTCGTCAAAGATTTACTGTCCTACGCTCGTACTCTCTGCTGGAAATATCACTTTTCACGAAGAAAAATGATCCTAATCCTACTCCTAATGATCCAACTCCCCAAGACACTATCCAAATTGAACCTGCCTGGAACAGTTCCGTCCTCCGTCACAGCGGGACCCACCTCCTCTTCCTCAAAATCACCCTCTCCAAACCTTCCAGGAATTTCTGACTTCCAGCCTTGCCTCTCAATCCTTCTTAAAAAACCTTAATCCTACTCCCAACATCACCACTGCTGAAGCCCAGGCCATCCGTGATCTGAAGGCTGACCGATCCATCGTCATTCTTCCGGCGGACAAGGGTTCCACGACCGTGGTACTTGATCGTCGGGAGTATGTGGCTGAGGGACTGCGTCAGCTTTCAGACAACACTACTTACAAAGTTTGCCAAGGTAATCCCATTTCTGATGTCCAGGCGGAGCTTCATGGAATCCTCAGAACCTTAGGCCCCCTACAAAACCTTTCAAATGACTCCATCAACCTCCTGACCCCACCGACATGCCGCACCCCTACCTTCTACCTTCTTCCTAAAATTCACAAACCCAATCATCCCGGCCGCCCCATTGTAGCTGGTTACCAAGCCCCCACAGAACGTATCTCTGCCTACGTAGATCAACACCTTCAACCCATTACATGCAGTCTCCCATCCTTCATCAAAGACACCAACCACTTTCTCAAACGCCTGGAATCCTTACCCAATCTGTTACCCCCAGAAACCATCCTTGTAACCATTGATGCCACTTCCCTATACACAAATATTCCGCACATCCAGGGCCTCACTGCGATGGAGCACTTTCTTTCACGCCGATCACCTGTCACCCTACCTAAAACCTCTTTCCTCATTACCTTAGCCAGCTTCATCCTGACCCACAACTTCTTCACTTTCGAAGGCCAGACATACCAACAACTAAAGGGAACAGCCATGGGTACCAGGATGGCCCCCTCGTACGCCAACCTATTTAAGGGTCGCTTAGAGGAAGCCTTCTTGGTTACCCAAGCCTGCCAACCCAAAGTTTGGTACAGATTTATTGATGACATCTTCATGATATGGACCCACAGTGAAGAAGAACTCCAGAATTTCCTCTCCAACCTCAACTTCTTTGGTTCCATCAGATTCACCTGGTCCTACTCCAAATCCCATGCCACTTTCCTTGACGTTGACCTCCACCTGTCCCATGGCCAGCTTCACACGTCCGTCCACATCAAACCCACCAACAAACAACAGTACCTCCATTATGACAGCTGCCACCCATTCCACATCAAACGGTCGCTTCCCTACAGCCTAGGTCTTCGTGGCAAACGAATCTGCTCCAGTCCGGAAGCCCTGAACCATTACACCAACAACCTGAAAACAGCTTTCGCATCCCGCAACTACCCTCCCAACCTGGTACAAAGCAAATAACCAGAGCCACTTCCTCATCCCCTCAAACCCAGAACCTCCCACAGAAGAACCCCAAAAGTGCCCCACTTGTGACAGGATACTTTCCGGGACTGGATCAGACTCTGAATGTGGCTCTCCAGCAGGGATACGACTTACTCAAATCCTGCCCTGAAATGAGATCCATCCTTCATGAAATCCTCCCCACTCCACCAAGAGTGTCGTAACCTCTTAGTTCATCCCTATGAAATCCCCAAACCACCTTCCCTACCCTCTGGCTCCTACCCTTGTAACCGCCCCGGTGTAAAACCTGTCCCATGCACCCTCCCACCACCACCTGCTCCAGTCCTGTAACCCAGAAGGTGTACACGATCAAAGGCAGAGCCACGTGTGAAAGCACCCACGTGATTTACCAACTGACCTGCCTACACTGTGAAGCTTTCTATGTGGGAATGACCAGCAACAAACTGTCCATTCGCATGAATGGACACAGGCAGACAGTGTTTGTTGGTAATGAGGATCACTCCGCGGCTAAACATGCCTTGGTGCACGGCCAGCACATCTTGGCACAGTGTTACACCGTCCGGGTTATCTGGATACTTCCCACTAACACCAACCTGTCAGAACTCTGGAGATGGGAACTTGCCCTTCAGTATATCCTCTCTTCTCGTTACCCGCCAGGCCTCAACCTCCGCTAATTTCAAGTTGCCACCGCTCATACCTCACCTGTCATTCAACAACATCTTTGCCTATGTACTTCCGCCTCGACTGACATCTCTGCCCAAACTCTTTGCCTTTACAAATGTCTGCTTGTGTCTGTGTATGTGCAGATGGATATGTGTGTGTATGCGAGTGATGCGAGTGTATACCTGTCCTTTTTCCCCCTAAGGTAAGTCTTTCCGCTCCCGGGATTGGAATGACTCCTTACCCTCTCCCTTAAAACCCACATTCTTTCGTCTTGCCCTCTCCTTCCCTCTTTCCTGATGAAGCAGCCGTTGGTTGCGAAAGCTAGAATTTGGTGTGTATGTTTGTGTTTTTTTGTGTGTCTATCAACCTGCCAGCATTTTCGTTTGGTGAGTCACATCATCTTTGTTTTTATATATAAATACCGCAAAGACACACACATTGTGCAAAAGTGGGACGCAACCGAAGGGAAGGAGCAAGTTATGAGGAAGCGATTAACAACATGCGCGGAACGGGGCAAGTGTACAAATACACCATACAGGTGCATAATGTGTCCAAACAAACCTGGATTCTGTTTGAACTACTGCACAATTACACATCCGTAATGTAATGGGATGTCGTATCTTAAGGGAAGATCTGTTCATGTCTAATTTGTAAAGTGTTTGTATTTGCTTTATTCGGTAGCCAAGTAAAAATGTTACATTGATTGTTCAGAGCATAATGTTTCTGTACCGTATGTGGACTTATTTGTAGTTTGCTATAAAAACATCACCTCTATACCTTGCAAACTTATTTGTTACATGGGATTGGGTTTCCATAGCACGACATTGCAGATCAGTCCTGTTTTTCTCCATTTGATAAATCTTTTGGTGTTTTCAGACTAATTATTTCTCAATGGAGTAAATTTATCACTTGTTTGAATTGCATTTTCTTTCCAGTTTGCAATAACTGCATTTGACACTTATAAGCATCAGACAGCATGCAGCATTTATCACACGATTGGAATGCAGCTAAAGTGTACCTGTATTTCTGTATCTAGGACCACCTCTTGCGCAGACGATATATTCGCTGTCAATATTATGTATGTGCACAACATGACCTTGCAGGTTTCGCAGGAGTATGATTTCAGCTCTCAGCTCATATGCGCTTACAAGTGTCCACCTATAGCGTTAACGGCCCGCACTGGTGACCACAGTGAACATGTTAACAGAAGCTAGGAAATCATGCAACCTTTGTGCTGTTACAGAACTGTCCCATACTCCCTGTAATATATGCATTATTGCTCTTGATATCCCTACAGGGGGAATAGATAAAGTGTGCATTAAGCAGGAAAATATCTTTAGCAGGAAGCACCACAATAGTTTCTTTTGTACAAAATAAGGCAAACATGCAACTGCTTAAAGCCATTCCTCATATAAGTCAAGTGCAAGTAGGACTCGTGCACTGAGGTTTCCACATTTTGCTTGTTATTGACATTGATACTGGCAAGACATCAGTTCTAGGGATTCCAAGTTTTGAGAATGTTTTAATTTCAGTAATATACAAATGACATATGGTCATGCAGGAGGCACACTATCATTATGATATAATAATCAGCAGTTCTGCATTCAAGCTGGATGGATTGGACTGGTGAAAGTCTAACATCAGGAAAGAATGACTTCATTGCTGATATCATGCATTTTGGAATTTATCCATCATCAGATATCTAGGAGTGATTACTGCATGTAGATATGGCATTTCAAGTTGTATCTGTATGTAAATTCAGTCTGTGAATGTGTTTCACATACAACTTGAAATGCCATATCTATGTGCATTAATCACTCCTGAATATCTACCAATGGGCAAATTCTGAAACATTTCTACTGATATTTTTTGTCTAGCATACTTAAGTTAAAACTGAATTTTTTTTCATGTGATGGTTACAAATTAACAATTTTACAATTTTTTCCTCCACTTGCACTGGGAAACCTTTCTTCTTGCCAGATTTCACGATTCTAGGTCAATAGGAAGTATCATACAGGTTTTGATGAGCAAGTTAGTGTATCAAATTATGTGACATTTGGCCATATCTTGATTGCACTGACTTAGAAGCTTCAGTATTTTACACCGAGGAGGGACCATATACCTCAGCATGTGACATTTCAACTTGATACAGCTACCCATTCCATCAGAAAAAAGGGTTTTAAACAGAGTGACAGGTATACAAATGGACAACAATGTGATCCTATAAGGGTTCTGTTTTTACCGACAGATATGGAACTCTAAAAACATATGCATAATCACAACATTAACAATTAATTCATGCACTAAAATACAAACAGCTTTTTTGAGAAGAAACAAAAAATGAACTGCTGTATCCGATGGTTCAGTCTACATTGTCATTTACGTAGTGTTTTTACAGTGAATGCCATAGGGCACTTCAATGTTTCCTGCGAAAATGTTTCTGTGAATGAGACCAATCATATATAGTACTGTTTTAAAGGAACAGGTTTTGATTTGCATTACACCTCTATTGCACCGTCAAAACCATTCATCATCGAAGTCCTGTGTATAGGAAGTTATAATGTTATCAACCAAAATAGCCTCGCAAATGGATGTCTCGAGTTTTTTTGTGGCCTGCCTTCCAGTTTTTGTCATTGGGATTGTTCACATCAATGTTGACCATCAATACGTCTGACTGAATGTATCAGGCAGTCTTTTGTGCACACCCACACACACCTCCCACGAAACTAATAAACATCAGCCTTCTAGGAACAATTTTTGATGACTACAGTCCACATCATCCCATGCAGCTCAAATAAAAGTGAGAATCTATGAGATTCAATGGTTTTGCAGATCTAGGTATGTAAATGGGTTGTAGGTTCCATCATATAAGGCACTGTGACAACTTTCGAATGTTCACTTCTGTTATTCCTTCATCCATGGCTGAAGTTTACCGGCAGTATGGGAACGAAGGCAGACATCTTCCAGTGAAACATCAGGTGAGCAGCACAGTTACCTACAAGAAGCACAGTTTTGCACTTTTTAACACTCAGGCATTTTATACACAGGACCCCTGTCATCCAGACTTGACACTGGTTTGTGTACTCACATGGCAGTTTACATGTTTTGGAAGCAACAGAGATTTGCAATTTTACTGATAAGTGGCAACTTCAGTTTCTCTGACCCACTGACAAAGGTGGAAGCATGTACTGTCACTGTCTTTGCTGAGCTGCTCACAGTAGCCAATTTCATTTTATACAGTGGGGGATTGTCAGGTATGCCTTTTTAAAGGTCAAAATTTGTCAACATTAAATGTCACTGGTCATACAGTCCTGTCAGGACTCTTAAGACACTTTTTGCACACAGTAAATTCTTCATTAATGGATTTGGACTCAATGTAGATTTTTTCACTTATTTCTAGAATGGCCCCTTTAATCTATTGACACAGTAAAATCTTCAGTTTTCTTCTCTGTAACATTATCTGCAGAGTTTGCTGAATTACTGGTCCTCTTGGAGGAATTTACACAGCTCTAAGTTTAGGTATCCACTGGATTAAAGCGTCATCCAATTCACCATATTTCAGTTTTCACTTTATGGTGGGTTTTTGCCCCTTTACAAACAATTTCTCAATGTCTTTCCATTAGCAAATATCAAAGTTGCCCTTCCAAGGTACTGCATAGCTTCTTTAGCAATGGCATCTTGTTTTCGCTGTAGTTCCACATGACTTTTGAAATCTGTTTCCCACTAAAATGCTTTCTTATTTTACACAGGCATTGCGAAAAATGCAAAACATTTAATGCACAGCATAAGTTTGTTGTATGACCACACACTGTTACAACCAAGTAAAAAAGGAAATCTTGGGCAGCTTTGCCTGTTATCAGCCAGAAGTAAAACACAGTTACAAGAGACATTTCTATGTCCTGTTAGCAATAGCTCCTTTACCTTGTGCTACCTGATAAGTAGCCTGTCATATGCTGACAACTTGCATCCATAAAAACACACTGCTGAAAGGTAGCAGAAGACCATTTTAAGTGGACGATGGTTTATATATCAAAAACAAAATGCACTCAAAAAACTAAAAACAGTATAAATATCATCTTCAGTCAGAAAACTGGTCTGACGCAGCTCTCCTTGCTACTCTATCCTGAGCAAGATTCACCTCAATAACTACTGCATCCTACACTGTCCATTTGAACCTGCTTACTGTATTCATCCCTTTGTCTCCCTGTACAGTTTTTACTGCCAACTGATGCCCATGGAAGTACATACACTCTGCTAGCTTTTGGAAGTAATTGCTCTTTCCTCAGGAAGAGCAAGGTTAAAGTGGGGAAGGCACAGCAAAAGAGAACCCACTGGTATGTAAGTTACTGCACTACCTTCCACACTTATATTATCTTTACTAGGCAAGTCTCACATCTTATTAGGTTATGAGCTTACTGGACAAAGTGTTAGTCCCCTTTGAACGACCAAAATGTTCACTTTGGAGAGCTGTAGATGGCGTAGAGCTGGTCACGGGATACTTCCCTTCTAGTGTAAGTCATTGGCAGTGAAGTAGTGTGTTTCTATTGGTTGTATGGTCAGTGCAGTAACAGGAGTAAACATTGAGACATGGGAAAAAAGAAGCTATTGTATTTAGACAAGGTAATGACCACACTGTAAATGAAGAGTTTTTGGTCTAACAATGTGGAATGTCCGATATGTCTACCAGGAGTACCACTTGCAGCCACATAACAGTGTAAGAATAGTGGTCACAAAAAACCCTAACTGACAGACCATGGACAGGTGTCACTCCTTGTAAATGCTAGTTGGTTTGGAAAACTATAGGAATTGCTGCTTTCAGTGAATGCAGGTCCCTTTCAACCAGTTTCCAAGTGAATTTATGTCAACTGTTGCACCAAATCACACTATCTTAAGCCAATAAAAAATGTATTTTGAACAGCTTGTGAAATATAGCAAGCAACATCCCCACAATGTGGTAGCTCTAATGGATCTTGTCAAAGTGTGGTGTCAGTTGAAAGTGGCATACCTGAGGAAACTTGTGGACACTATCACCAGATTGAAGGCACTGTCATGGTTAGAAGAGTGTTACACAATATTAGCATTATGTCTCCCAAGGGATCGGGGGGACTAATTTTTTGTCCCCTGTGCTTATGGTGTACTGAGATTTCTTCTACTTACCGAATTTATAAAATTGCAACTGCAGCATATTTTGCTTGTTTATGTGACTCGATGAGAGTAAATATAAATTGAAAACAAACAATTTTTTTGGGAAAACAGTATTATGTAAACCAAAAAGCAAAATATATCTTCCATATCTTTCAATTAACAAAACTTTATCTTTGCAAATGATTTTATTTCTTTGTCTGAACTGAAGCTTCTAGTTAATGTGGATCAATGTTCAAGAAATTGCACAGTTGTTAAATGTGCCAACACACTAATATTTGAAACTTACAAGAAAATGCCTCAACAGACACAGGGGATTTGTAATTAGTTGAAGAGAGAAGCAGACAATCAAAACATTCTTTGTTTTAGAATGATGCAAGTAGCTGCTGCTTTTAACTTCGTGATCAAGTACATTGTTTTTGTGTGAATACCTATTCATTGTGCCACTCAAAGAATACAAATACATACTGAATCCATTACATGCCATACTACAGTCCACAAAAATTGAAGTGGCACAATCAATTACAATTTTACGATGTTATAAAACAAAGTAATTTATGATTAATCTTTCTGCACACTGTTATATGTCCAATCACTAACTTAACACAGTTGGATCAATGTTACACGTAATATCAGAATGAGAATCTTATAACTTGTTTCAATCAGAGCATCATGTCACCGATGTTTTGGTTCTGTTTTTTTCCAAGTATAATACATTTCCACATTTGTTACATGACTCACAATGCCATTAGTATTTCCAATCATTCAATTACCCTTTTGCTTACTTTTGTTAATTTATAGGCTGAGCTGGCTGTTGCATTTAACAGCTGTAGACCTTTTGCTTGTTCAATAAGCCAACATATTTCATAAATCTGCAAAACACATTACTGAGAACAGCATCTTCCTCATATTACACAAAACCATTCCAAAGTTACTCTCAGTAATAGCTGTCACATCTGTTATTTTATATATGTTTAAGCACAGTTTCTTTATAATGTTAACTTTCAAGCAATGGTAGGCAACTTGCTAGTTAAACAGTAAAGTAAAATCTGGAAACAAGTTTAACCATTTTAGATTAATTTCACAAAATAAATTGATTATATGATGTACATTGATGAGTAACTGAAGCCAGTGAAACATGGGACCAAAAAGTTTGTAAAAACATAAAAGTTTAGGATACTATTTTTTACCACTACATTATTATTTTTCAATTTTTTTGCAAATCATTACATTTTATTACAGTTTTCTGGATATTAGGTTCTAAATAATCCCATAAAGGCACAAGAACATGCCTATACAAATTCACTGCACTGATGAAGTGGCCAGACAGTAAGCAAGGAACAAAGCAATCACATTAGCTGTACCATTTATGGCACCGTAAATTTAAGTCCCTATTGTGTGAAACTTGAAACGTCAAGAAGTGTCTTACATTTCACAGTGAGATCTACAACATTCTTCCACACTACACAGTTGGGAGCATTGTGATATGTATTGTAACATAATAACAAAGAAATATCTTTCTTCTTTAACGTCCTAGATTTTCTCAAGGTCTGTTAACTAGTACAGTCTTGACGAGGACACTTACCAACATTTTAAACACCAGTAAGTAGCATGGCTTTTCATTTTAGTGAAAGCCTAACCTTTTTTGTCTTTAACTATGAAACTTTGTTAGGAAGTCTTCTGCAACAGCATTTGTAGTGGAAAAAAAAACCTTACATGAGGATTTTATTTTACATTTAAGAAATCAGAAGGTAAAAGACTGAAAACTCAGATATCAATAGTTTACAAAATATAGTTAGTGGGATAAGAAAATAAAATTTTCAATTTGGTTAACACTTCAATTTATCAGTGGGTAAGTACAGAATAACTTAAAGTTCAAAACAATTCTTGCATCTTCATCACAGATGATGTTTTACATTCAATCACACATACTGAAATGCGGCATTTTAAATGCAGTAACACATACTTTACTGTATTCAGACACTTTTTTTGAAAAACTGGCATGCGGTCAGCCTTTAATAACAGCAATTGGTCGTAATTTGATACACTTCTTGCTAATACCTGCTTCATGGCATGTATCAACAACATCAGTCACATTCTTGTATGATTCAGGTGCCTCTTCCATAACCAATTTTGGAGAAGCAACTCTAATTGAGATACCCATTTCTTCTAGTTTATTGAGGACATCTTGGTAGTCCAAGTTACGTCGTGACTTCGCCCGAGAAAGGGCTCTACCCTGAAACAAACGTTCTGTTCACTCGAAACTCTAATTAAAAAGAAAATTTTACAAATTTAAGTTTTTTAGAATAAAATGTTAAGAGATCACCTACAACAAGTACAGATGAGTAGGAAAAACCATTAATCCAATGGTTATCAATGTATCACGAGTATTTAATACAAATGTCTAATCACCCAATTTCACAAGCCACCATTCAAGATTTAGTCTTGGACACACAGTAACTGAGGAACAAGGTACAGAATACTTAAAACTTACAAGCTATAGATATAGTTTATAAACACATGGCATGGATTATTTGTCTACCAATTAGTATATCAATTGAGAGAATGTTGTTTACTCCCTTATATAGATCCTGCACTTACTCCTTTCAACTTTTGGCTTTCCATTTTTGCTCATTACTGGCTTAACATCTGAGCTCTGCTCCCACCAAAGGTCTCTACCATTTGTACAAGGAACTGTCTTTCCAATAGTCATATGTTTCTACAGCTGTCTACTTGTTACCTAGCTACTCATGTTCCAATTCCTTAAATTAATTCAGTTAGAAGCAAAAATTGTTGTCAATCAAAATACCAATATTAGGTGAGGTACAACAAAACTTACCACTTCATCTACCTGTATACCATGTGCATATACAACTAACTTTGTGGGTGGGAGTTAACAGAAGTCTTAACTCACCCCTTTACACTTACTTGATACATCATTGTGGAGACATTTAGTATCTTTGCAAAATATGAGCAAATGAAATGCAGATAAACATGATTAAAGCATGTAATAGTTTGACCTGAAAGTACAGTTAACAATATTTCGAAGGAAGAAACTTACATCTAGCATAGGCATACAAGAGTATTAGTGGTACAAGATGTATACGTAAATTGCAAAAAATTTACGATTTAAACAAGGCCTCAAAAATATTGGTACATCTTTGATGTTAAATTTCTCAGAAAATGTAATTTAGAAGAGAACTGTCCTGGCCCACTTATATTCTACAATAGAAAAACAATACTGCTTTTCAATCTTTAAAGTCCAATTACGAGCTTTGTGGAAAGTACAACTATATTAAGTGTGCAGTTGCCTATTAATTTTCAGATTCAATTATTATCTGCAGTTGCAACTCAGTAATTCCAACAAGTGCATTTATGTCAACTAGTATATGTTAATAAAAGCAAACGCCGCATGTTGGACGAAAAACAATCATTCAGACCAGGATGGACATGAAGAGATCACTTTCGTTTAGTAACACTATATTAACAGTTGCAGAGAGCATTACATAAGGACTGAAGCCTCTAGTGCTAAATGTTACAGCGATGCTGATTATGCTAGACACAGTGACATTTGATTATGGGGGGAAAATAAATTACATGAACATGTAAATAGAACTGTCAACTAGTTTACGAGAAAAATATTAGACAGTGAATCACACAACCAGCAATAGGCAGCAGTGTTCTTACAAAAAGGTTAACATTTGTGAACTAAACCTCTAAAGTATGTGTGTGAGACTTGAGAATGTGTAAAATGATGTACCTGAGCAACAGGAAAGTATTTGATGGGAAACTACAGACTTAAATTACACTAACAGTGCAGAAACTGTGGCTGACACAGCAACAATGGGGTCTGTAAAATTGTCAAGAAGGGGCTGAATGCACACTTTCATGTCGCCACAGTTTTAGAGCTAATGGATGAAGGAAGTTTGAAGCATAGCATCTGCTTTGAAGTAGAAATAGAGTACGGTAGCGTGAAAGTAAATATGTAATGTACGTTTTATGATATATAACTTAAGTTTTTGAAACCTTTAAACTGAGGATATGGAGAAAGTTTTTACAAGTTTTTTATTCTTAGAAATTTATCTTAATAGTTACTTTGTTGTCATGTGTTTGGTAAACGTTAACTTTAATCAGTGCATGATACTGTAACAAAAATAGAAACATACAATTTTCAACATGTGCCAGAAATCCACAACTCAATGATCAGATTTGAGAACCTGGTTTTCATGCATGGTATCTACATCAATCATGCGGATGAATACTCACCTGGACCTGCAACACTTCCATGCCAAGTGTCTTGTTCAAGCATTAACACAACATGTGCTTTTCAGAGCTTCCACTTTTGAGAGTGGCTTTTCATACAGGTAACAATGAATGGCTTGGACATGGATAATGGTGTAAAATGCCTGGGCATTTATAAGATGAGGCGAATGCATGGGCGTACCCAGCGAGGGGCAGGGGGGGGGCAGCTGCCCCCCCTCCCCCCCGCAGAAGATATTCGCAGTTTTTTTGCTAGTTTACTGTTTTATTTAATAAGAAATGCTGCTTTGCATGTTTTCTCGGATTGTACAAGTGCATTCTTGTAATTAAAATGTGTATTTAAAGCAGTTTTTCACTGGTTTACTGTTTTATTTAATAAGAAGTGCTGTATGTTGTCTCGAGTCCTTGTTTCCTGAGACTAGTGTGACCTGCCCCCCCCCCTCCCCCACCCCCAGTTCAGACCATGGGTATGCCGTTGGGCAAATGCCTAAGATAAATGCCTGGGCAAAAGCCCAAAATTCATAAATACCTGGGCATTTATGCACTTGAAGTTTAATTGATAAGTGGTGATTATAAAAAAATTTAACCTGATATTTTGTACCACTGCTTCTTCAGTGGTTGAGTAATCAAGATGAAGAAGCTGCTTGGGAATTAGGGGAGAGATGTTAGTGAAAATAAATTGGACAGTAAACTTAACTTTCTACATCTTTAATGAGGTCAATTTTATCGTTGCAACAGTCAAGTCATACGGACGTAGATTAAGTAATGAGGAAAATAAAAGACCATAGTCTGATTCAAATGTCACTACATCTGACAAAGCATTTGTCCTTTCTTCACTGAAAGCAATTTAACATTTAAGAATACATTGTCATCAAGAAACACATGTCAGCTGTTCAGTATATTTGGCAATAATTTTGCTATCAATAATCATTACAAAGCAACTCTCTGAGTGTGTCTCAGAGACACACCAGTTCTTTTCACCAGTTGTTCTTCCTCTTCCTCAGTGAGTGAGTGAGTGAGAGAGTGAGAGAGTGAGAGAGTGAGAGAGTGAGAGAGTGAGAGAGTGAGAGAGTGAGAGAGTGAGAGAGTGAGAGAGTGAGAGAGAGAGAGAGCTGGTGAAAAGAAGAGAAGACATGATAAATGATAAGCAGCTGTCAGCAACATGCCACCCTTCTTTGGTACATCAAGTTGAAATGCTAGAGGGGAAAAAAGCTTCTCTCCTTTCCTTTTGTTCTTAGTATTAAAGGCAATGAACAATATACATCGGTTTAAGTATAAACATTTACTAACTTTCAATATCTGGAATACTGTCCCATCCCATATTTTTGTGTGTAAATTATACATGCCAGCAGTAAAAGCTTTAAAAAGTACTTTACACATGAACTGATTTTAGGCACTTTAAACTGCTTTGGGCACATTCCCATGCAAATGCCCATTTATAAATATCCTGGAATGAGATTTTTCACTCTGCAGCAGAGGTGTGTGCTGATATGAAACTTCCTGGCAGATTAAAACTGTGTGCCGGGCCAAGACTAACTCGGGACCTTTGCCTTTCACGGGCAAGTGCTCTACCAACTGAGCTACCCAATCAGAGTGAAAATCTCATTCTGGAAACATCCCCCAGGCTGTGGCTAAGCCATGTCTCCGCAATATCCTTTCTTTCAGGAGTGCTACTTCTGCAAGGTCAGCAGAAGAGCTTCTGTAAGTTTGGAAGGTAGGAGACGAGGTACTGGCAGAAGTGAAGCTGTGAGGATGGGGCGTGAGTCGTGCTTGGGTAGCTCAGTTGGTAGAGCACTTGCCCGCGAAAAGCAAAGGTCCCGAGTTCGAGTCTCGGCCCGGCACAAAGTTTTGATCTGCCAGGAAGTTTTACAAATATCCTGCCCACTGGGCATTTGCCCAGCCCACATCACTCAACATGGATCCATTCTCACTCTCTCATTAACCCTGGTTTCACCTGAGTGGTTATTTCAAACTACAGAATCATGGCTTCTGGGCAGTGGATAATGTGCATAATCACTGCATGATCAGAACATAAGGTTTTGGTTTGAAGTGTCTACACACAGCATTATTGCTCCAATCTACTTTTATCAGATGCTGACTTCGGGGAGTTACCTTTCCAATGTTTTAAAACCATTTCTGGAAGCATTAACAGAGAAGGAAAATATCTGCAGTTACTTGCAACGGGATGGAGCACCTGCCCATACAACCAGAGGGACCTTTGAACACATTTATGCAATCCTTGCATCTTTGTTGTTAGCAGATGTGAGTCTGGTTGTGGCCCTAGCTGGTCACCCAAATCATGTGATCTATAGTGTGTGATTGGTTTGTATGGGGAGCCCTCGAATCTAATTTGTATCTTAACAGTCAAATCTAAGGCATATTTCAACCACCCTTATGGTCTTCAAGAACTGCAGCAGAACATTGGGGATGAGAGTTTAGCAATTCCAGCAGTCGAGCTTCGATCTGCCTTCAGCAACTTGCTGACAAGGGCCTGAAAGTGCCAAGAGATGAATGGTGGTCACTTTCAACATCTGCTGTAGTCAGGTTAGTACTGTATTTCCTTTCCTCTGCTGTGTTTCTTTGTACCCTGGAATTGTTCTCCAGGCCACTTATTTGCCCCACAATGTACAAGCGATACTCTTATGTCAATATAAAAATTTCCTTATTTCAAGCCTGGAAATATTTGACTATCATTTTTTCTCTTTTCCTGCATATGCATGAAAGTTGGTGACCTACCACCAGTACTTATACTGAAGCTTCTCCAATTGGCAATGGGTACATAAAAATGAAATTTGAACGACTTTTTACTAGTTTCCCAAAATTTGATGTCTTCACAATCAATCTTAACTCGTATAAGCTGTGAAACTCTTCAAATAATAATGAAATTTGTCAGGTTAATATTAAGACTTAATCTTCACGAGTAAATATCTTCAATACTTACTGCACCATGGCAGGTTGAGCCAAAGGTTTCTCGCATACCCTGTTCAGTTCCAGTTAAAACATAACTGCAGGTCCCCATGGTACCTCCAATCAACACTGGTTGTCCTGTCAACTGATAATCCACAGGAATTAGTGGATGGTGGGGAGGGAAAGCCCGAGTTGAGCCCTGCAACAAAGGAAGAGCTTATACTGCTTGTCCTCATCGGCATTTACATATTTAAGTCTAACATATTTTAAGAATTCTTCTATTTAAACTGCGAACATTACAGGTTACTTCTGAATGCAGAAAATTACACTCAAAACATTAGCTATGCACAATCACAAGACACTAATTATTGTAAAGCACTACAAGGGATATTTTATCAGATGAAATATTTGAGGCAACAGATAAAACTTAGCAATTATGTAGAGTGCAGGAGAAAGTCTATGTAGAATGCCCATTTCTGGCTCTTCATCCGACTATAATACGTATGACAAATGATTGAGGACATAAGGTGTAACTGCTATTCTGTGACAAAAAGCTTGGCGTAAGAGAGGAATCCATAGCAGAGCCATATCAAATGAGTGAGAAGACCAACAAAAAATGGTACTATAACACAGATCTTTCGGAAAGAGTTAAGAAATTCATGTTGAGGGTTTTTTAGATTAAATTCACCCCGTTTGAGTTTTCTTTAACAATAAATGTTTTGGTGGGGCCACCTTGAGCAAAACAATTTCCTGTTCTTTCTACACCCACCCAGGTTTTGGTGATTTATCATCGTGCTGTCAAGTAAGAGAGAAATCCACTGATAATTGTGAAACTGCACCAAAACATATTTGAGTGCAGAAAACCCAAGAAATTGTTTTTTGCACAAGGTAGAATCTAAAAAATATTTAGTGTAATGATATAATTATGACAACCATTAAATATGGTTTCAAATTCTGCACGACAAACCATTTCTTTGTGTTTCCTTCAGTAAAAAATTACACAGCAAGCTTTGCTATTGTGTCAGTCTGGCAATGGCCATTCATTTGACTGGTGAGCTTACACACTGTGCATAATTTACAGCAGAACTAGTATACGATGACTTTTCACACGTGTCCTTGCTTCTGATGGGGTAAGATTATGTCCACGATAGGACTGGAATGGCATGTGCTGGGTGGGTGTATGGGACATATCCTTGAAAGACCTAGATGCAAGATTATGCAAATTAAGGAAGGCACTAGGAACTGTAACAATTTGTATTAACACTGCTTTCCACTACAGCAAAGAGATCTGAACACTAGCAAAGAAGGTGTTCTCTTGGATGTAAATGAGATGAGCTAAGGATTAACAATATTTCTTCACGTATAGCTCACATTCATAGGCGGTCACCCACATTCTGTTAGTTGTTTGCCTTTCAATAGATTGTCAGAAGAAGTCTGTGTGCTTTTCATTTTGACATTTTTTTGTAAACACTACAAAAACTTGCTCTTACAGTCAGCTATTTGTACAGGCCCTCTTTTATGTCATATTCTACTATTTACATGTATTTTGCGAGCAATGGACTGATCTGAGAGTTTTTATGACTCCTATACTAGTTTGTTTTGGAATCAGAACTCCAGAAAACGATGAGAAGATTCACAAAACACATGCTCACCATATACAATAGTCCCATTTGTGTGTTACTGACCTGCACGACAATTACTTGCATTGTAAGCTACAAGATGATGATTTAGGTCCAAACAACAAAATTCAACATTCAGAGGCACTCATATTTTGAGTCATTTTTTTCATTTTCACTTCCACTCGAGTATAAATTCTTGTTTAACAGGTAAAAATCAGTCAAAAGTGAACACTAACCAATTCTTCATTGATGCTTATTCCATCTTGTTATCTTTCACTGCCTTTAATGTACACTAGACTTAAGACTTAATACTCAATATGTTGCACAATTGGTCTTTTTTTTTAAATTCATACTTAACATTCATTGTGCAGCAAATAGTCCTGCACAACTGGAGAGAGGGGGGGCGGGTGGCACAGGCACACATCCCTCACCACCTGACTGTGCTGGCCCAACTTGGACAGGATTGGTTCACTGGTGGCAGTGGGCTCAGCCCGACAGTCTGCTGGTGCCTGCTTGGCTCAGACCAGCACGCTGGGCTCCGCTGTAATGGGCAGCCGGGCGGGCTGACAACAGTTTGTGTATTGTGGCACATGCTGCACTCGCCGAGTGACTTGCTAGCCTACACAGACACCATCACCCGTCTTCTCCAGATGGGCAGATTGCTTAGCTGTAACCTGTCTCCAAGTGTCACTGAATTGCATAAAATTAAGAAGAAATACAAACTACTGATCATCGAAATTTCAGTTGCCATTTCTGATGAGTAAAGTTGTGGCATTCCACAAGTATTTCGCATTATTTGCACCTAACACAAGGTGTGATTATCCAATAAACATAGCTGTTGAGAATATTCAAATTATTTATCTGAAAAATAAATTAACCACGTAAACATGTCATACATGGTGTGACTGAGTTTGAGTGGCAGTAACAAGGATCTTGGGCTTGTTATGTTACTTGGCCCAGCATGGGGAACTCCATTAATGAACCCAGGGAGCTGTTGGAAATGGTATGCCCTGACCCACAGAGAAAACAGCATGTGAACACATTTTTTATGCCTGTCAGATGAAAAACTGATCAATAAAAAAGGACAGCAGCCACTGCAGTTTCGTATGGCAGTATTGTAGAACAAACGGAACTGACATTTCTTCAGTATTTTTAATAAGTATTGTTTGAGGTCACTGATTTGTGGCGGATGTAATCTACACTCCTGGAAATGGAAAAAAGAACACATTGACACCGGTGTGTCAGACCCACCATACTTGCTCCGGACACTGCGAGAGGGCTCTACAAGCAATGATCACACGCACGGCACAGCGGACACACCAGGAACCGCGGTGTTGGCCGTCGAATGGCGCTAGCTGCGCAGCATTTGTGCACCGCCGCCGTCAGTGTCAGCCAGTTTGCCGTGGCATACGGAGCTCCATCGCAGTCTTTAACACTGGTAGCATGCCGCGACAGCGTGGACGTGAACCGTATGTGCAGTTGACGGACTTTGAGCGAGGGCGTATAGTGGGCATGCGGGAGGCCGGGTGGACGTACTGCCGAATTGCTCAACACGTGAGGCGTGAGGTCTCCACAGTACATCGATGTTGTCGCCAGTGGTCGGCGGAAGGTGCACGTGCCCGTCGACCTGGGACCGGACCGCAGCGACGCACGGATGCACGCCAAGACCGTAGGATCCTACGCAGTGCCGTAGGGGACCGCACCGCCACTTCCCAGCAAATTACGGACACTGTTGCTCCTGGGGTATCGGCGAGGACCATTCGCAACCGTCTCCATGAAGATGGGCTACGGTCCCGCACACCGTTAGGCCGTCTTCCGCTCACGCCCCAACATCGTGCAGCCCGCCTCCAGTGGTGTCGCGACAGGCGTGAATGGAGGGACGAATGGAGACGTGTCGTCTTCAGCGATGAGAGTCGCTTCTGCCTTGGTGCCAATGATGGTCGTATGCGTTGGTTGGTTGTTTGAGGTTAAAGGGACCAAACAGCAAGGTCATCAGTCCCTTGTTTCAAATAGACTCCATTCTGCTAACGGGACATCTCAGAAAAGTCAGAACAATAAAACGGAAAAAGGGGAAACGTAAAAGGGCAGTCACGTTGTCAATAGTAAAAACAAATGAGGGAAGTTGGCAAGAGAACGAACCCAACACTATGCTGAAGCAGCATAGCCAAGACCACCTGTGACTTAAAAGGTACAACTGCTATAATGCAGAAGTACGTATGGGAATAGAAAAACGAACCAAGCCTTAAAAAGAGGGGGTAAAAACAGAGTAAAAGGGAAAGAAAAGAGGATTCCGGTCAGGGAGGTGAATCGGGAATCTCTGAACACTGCCTACAGTGGGAGACACCCAAACACTCACCGCCCTGCCCCAACACCAGAGGGAGATTAAAAACTTTAAAACTGAGAATAAAAACCACTCTCCCGGAGGAAACCTAGAACCAGAGAGACCATCCGGGAATCGTCAGCCAACATCAAAGGTAAAGTGTGGGGGAGTCTGTACTTAGCACGCAGAGCCAAAAGAAGGGGGCATTCAACCAAAATGTGGGCCACTGACTGGAAGGCTCCACAACCACATAGTGGGGGTGGCTCATCACACAAAAGGAAACCATGGGTCAGCCTGGTATGGCCAATGCGGAGACGACACAGTGTGGTCGAGTCCGTGCGGGAGAGGCGAAAGGAAGAACGCCATGGGCCTGGATTCACCTTAATGGCACGAAGTTTATTAGACAGTGGAGTAGCCTCCCAAGAATTGGCCCATGACTGTGCAAAGTGGGATTTGATGTGAAGCCGTAAATCCGCTGCAGGAGGTGTGACAGAAAACGGGGGGTAAGTAACTGCTCCCCCAGCCAAACGATCAGCGAGCTCATTACCCGGGATACCCACATGGCCCGGGACCCACAGGAAGTCAATGGAACAAGCAGCACGGTGAAGATCAGCGAGGTGGTCATGGATGGCAGAGACCAAGGGATGGCGCGAAAAACACCGGTCAATAGCAAGAAGGCCACTCATCGAGTCCGTACATAACAAAACGCGGTTGTGTTGGGATTGTTTAATAAAGGTAAGGGCCCGGGAAATTGCCATCAATTCCGCAGTAAACACCCCACATGAGGGTGGCAGTAGATGATTTTCCGTTCCAACAAAGGACGTGAAGGCATACCCAACATGATCAGCAGATTTAGAGCCATCAGTGTAAAAAACAACAGCATCCCGAAACTCCCATAAAATTTGGCGGAAAAAGGAACGGAACACCACCGGGGGGATGGAATCTTTCGGACCGCGGTGGAGATCCATCCGAATTCGAGGCCGAGGAACTAACCAAGGAGGGGTGGAGGGGAGGGAGCGAGGAAGACAGGACAAAGAGGGAAGCCGAAAATCACGGTTAAGAGACGCAAGGCGCAGTCCAACCGGTAAACCCGCCCGAGGGCGGGAGTCAGGCGGGCGACGTCCATGGTCTGGGAATAGGATAGAATAGGAAGGATGAGCGGGAGAAGAACGGATAGTAAGGGCATAAGACACCAGAAGCTGGGACCGCCGAACAGAAAGGGGGGGGATCCCAGCTTCAACCAGGAGACTATCAACAGGGCTAGTAGGGAAGGCACCGGTGGCCAAACGGATACCACGATGGTGGACCGGATCCAGCACATGCAGCGTGGAAGGAGCAGCTGAACCATAAACTTGACAACCATAGTCCAAACGTGACAGAACTAAAGCACGATAAAGACGGAGGAGGAGGGAACGGTCCGCACCCCAAGAGGAGTGGGCAAGGAAGCGAAGGACATTGAGTTTACGGAAACATCCTACCTTCAGGAGTCTGATATGGGGCAGCCAAGTGAGCTTGTTGTCGAAAAGAAGACCTAGGAAACGAAACTGTGGAACCACAGGCAATCTTTGGGCAGCGAGATAGAGCTCTGGATCAGGGTGGACCGTAGTACGGCGACAGAAGTGGACCACCCGCGATTTTAAAGGAGAGAATTGAAACCCGTGTGAGAGGGTCCATGCAGAGGCACGCCGTATAGCCACCTGGAGCTGCCGTTCTGCAGATGGCATCGAGGAGGAACTAACCCAAATGCAGAAATCATCCACATACAGGGCAGGGGCGACCAAGGGACCGACAGAGGCCACAAGTCCATCGATAGCAATGAGGAAAAGAAGGACACTCAAGACAGAACCCTGTGGGATGCCCGTCTCCTGGGTCCGTGGAGAACTAAAAGCAGTACCAACTCGAACTCTGAATGACCGATGGATCAGGAACTGGCGGATAAAAATCGGGAGTGGGCCCCGAAGACCCCACTGATGAAGGGTTAGTAAGATGTGATGGCGCCAGGCCGTGTCATAGGCCTTGCGAAGGTCAAAAAACACTGCAACCAAATGGCGGCGGTGGGAAAAAGCCTGCCGAACTGCGGATTCCAAGCGAAGTAAATGATCGATTGGAGATCGTCCCTCTCGAAAGCCACACTGGTAAGGGGACAATAGATCCCGAGATTCGAGGACCCAAGTGAGCCGACGGGCTACCAGCCGCTCAAGTAACTTACAACCAACATTGGTCAAACTAATTGGCCGATAGCTGTCAACAGATAGGGGGTTCTGACCAGGCTTAAGGACAGGAACCACAATGCTATCCCTCCACTGAGAAGGGAAGTCACCCTGGAGCCAGATACGGTTAAAAACCCGAAGAAGATGGTGCCGTTGTGGAGCACTGAGATGTTGAAGCAGCTGGTTATGAATGGAATCTGGGCCAGGGGCCGTATCATGAGAAGAAGAGAGAGCAGAAAGAAATTCCCATTCAGTGAAAGGTTTGTTGTAAGATTCTGACTCACAAGTGGTGAAACATAAGGTGACAGCTTCAGCCTGCTGTTTTTGATGAAGGAAAGCAGCTGGATAGGAGGCCGACGCTGATGCCACTGCAAAATGAGTCGCAAGATGTTCTGCGAGAACTAATGGGTCCGTACAAATGCCATCTGGGAGGTGAAGGCCTGGGAGGGTGGACTGCCGATGGCAACCTTGGAGAGAGCGAAGTGTAGCCCATACCCGTGACAGAGGGACAGTGGAACCAAGGGAAGAAACGAATCGTTCCCAACATATCCGCTTGCTCTGTTTGATTAAATAACGGGCTTTAGCGCGAAGGCGCTTAAAGGTAGAAAGGCTGGCTACAGATGGGTGCCTCTTAAAGTATTGCAAAGCTCGACGGCGATCACGGATGGCAATGGCAATGGCCGTACTCCACCACGGGACTTGCCGACGACGAAATTGTCCAGATGAGCGCGGGACAGCAAGGTTAGCAGCGCGAACAATCGCGTCAGACACGTCACGTAGGACGTCATCAATACAACCCGACAAAGAGGGAGAAAACTCGACCTGTGCAGTATATAGAGGCCAATCGGCACGGTGGAAAGACCAACGAGGTAACCTCTCCATCGGGGAGCGGGAAGGGAGCGTGATAATCAACGGGAAATGGTCACTATCACAAAGGTCGTCGTGTGGCGACCAGTGTAATGAAGGGAGGAGAGAGGGAGAAGAAAGAGAAAGATCAATGGCAGAAAAGGTACCATGACCAGCACTGAAATGAGTAGGGGAGCCATCATTAAGAAGGCACAGGTCATGGTCTGCAATAAATTGGTCTATAAGAAGACCTCGTCTAGATGGAAAGGCACTGCCCCACAAAGGATGATGAGCATTAAAATCCCCAAGGAGGAGGAAGGGAGGAGGAAGTTGCTGAAGAAGGGTGGATAAGGCAGCAGGTGTAAGAGTCCTGTCAGGAGGGAGATAAAGATTGCAAACTGTGACTGCAGAGTCTAAGTGGACCCTAACAGCAACCGCTTCCAATGTAGTTTGGAGAGGAATCCACGTGCTAGCAATGTCTGTACGGACCAACGTACAAACGCCACCAGAAGCCCGCAAGGGTCCGACCCGATTTCGACAGAAAACACGGAACCCACGGAGGGTCGGTGAGTGAGCATCAGTAAAATGAGATTCCTGGAGAACCACACAAGCTGCAGAGTAGGACGAAAGAAGGGATTTTAATTCTGGAAGGTGACGATAGTATCCATTACAGTTCCATTGGAGAACCACAGAACGATGGTTTAAAGGAGGGCTGAACATGCTAAATCCAGTCATACCGCCGGGTCCCCACCCGTCACCGACAAGGAGGGGGCGACATCCATAAACGACAGGTCAGAATCCGGTTGTGAAGTCGGGGAAGGGACCTCCGGTGACACCAGAGGCTCTTTGTCCCGGGACTTATGTTTCTTCTTCTTTTCAGGCTGAGATCGAGGAGGGCTGTGTGGCATAATGGAGCCAGCTGCAGCAAGATCAGGAACAGAAAGAGACCGGGCGACCTGGGGGCCGATAGACCGCGGCTCTCGTGGTCGCCGCGCTGCAGCAGACCTTTGACCTGGAAGGTGCCGGGAAGGGGCATCCCGGGAGAGGCGCCCTTGACCGGCAGACGCCGAAGGAGTAGGACACTTCTCCGGCTGGGGAGGGGGAGCAGCGCCCAGAGGAGAAGGTGTGGGAGCCGCAGGGGAGGGGGGAAGGAGAGGGGTCCGGGATGGGGGTAAGGAAGGGGGAGGAAGGGATGAAGATGTAACCAAGGCGTAGCTAGATGTCATGGACACAGGGTGCAATCGTGCATATTTCTTACGGGCCTCTGTGTAGCTTAAACGATCAAGGGACTTATACTCCTGTATCTTTTTTTCTTTCTTATAGACTGGGCAATCCGCTGAACGTGCAGAATGACTACCATGACAATTTACACATACAGGAGGGGGAACACAGGGACTCCCCTCATGGAGTGGACGTCCACAGTCACCACAGAGAGGGTCCTGAGAACAGCGAGAAGACATGTGGCCAAAACGCAAGCACTTAAAACACCGCATAGGAGGTGGGATGTACGGCTTCACATCACAGCGATAGACCATAATCTTAACTTTCTCAGGAAGGGTATCCCCTTCAAAGGCCAGGATAAAGGCACCAGTATCAATACGATTATCTTTAGGACCCTTCTGAACACGCCGAACAAAATGAACACCCCGCCGTCCGAGATTGTCCCGAAGGTCCTCATCAGTTTGAAGGATGAGGTCTCTGTGAAAAATCACACCTTGTACCATATTTAGAGACTGGTGAGGGGTAATGGACACGGGAATTGTGCCAAGATGGGTACAGGCACGAAGGGCCGCAGATTGGGCAGCCGAAGCAGTTTTTATCAGCAACGAACCCGACCGCATCTTGCTCAGGGAGTCCACTTCGCCGAACTTGTCTTCAATGTGTTCCACAAAGAATAAAGGTTTGACACTGGTGAAAGTATCTCCATCAGTCCTGGTGCAAACTAGATAACGGGGGAAAGGTTTTGCCCCTAGACGACGGGCCTGACCCTCCTCCCAGGGGGTAGCCACGGAAGGGAAGGCCGAAGGGGCAAGAGAAGAAGCACTTGAGGAATCAGTACCACGCAGAGAGACGGCCGCAGAAGAGCGGCCAGAGTTTTGGACCCGTATGCGTTTCATCTGCATAGCGTCCGCCCTGATACCACCCACTCCGATCAGGGGCTCTCCTCACGGGCGCCACCCAGCCACAGCAAGGGCCGTCTGGCACGGCGGCCATTGCCGGGAGTTCCGATGCTCCAGGATGACGAGCAACCACTCCAAGGCATGCATGAGGAGGTTACAGCTCAGGTATCAGAAGTGTGATCCCTGTGTGTTCAGGGGGCTCAACCAAAAGGGTACATAGCGACCCCACCACACGGGCTGGCTACCGTGCTGGCTATGCACCCTAGCATCAGACGACGACGGAAAACAAAAGGTGGAATGTAGTAGGAGGGCACACGTCGGAGACACTAGGTAAGGTGCTCTTCCCCAAATGGCTCACACTACGGAAGAGAAATTTTGGAATGGAGGTCAAACCCCAGAGGGGGACCAAGGAATGCCAAAAGGAGGAGATGATTACGCAACAAAGCCGGAGTGTAAAACCAACAGAACCAGGAGGATAGCGGGGGCCAACATAAGCAAGGACACCAATAGAGGGAGAGGAGAGGGCGAGGGGAAAGGGGTATGGAGGGGAAAGAAGGGGAAGGGAAAGGAAATGCAGCCCGGGAGAGAAAGAAGGCTGCAATGGCTCGGGGCCCCGTGCTCGCCACGCACGTATCCACAAAAGAGTTGTGGACCCCCTGGGGGGGGTCGTATGCGTGTTTGGCGCCGTGCAGGTGAGCGCCACAATCAGGACTGCATACGACCGACGCACACAGGGCCAACACCCGGCATCATGGTGTGGGGAGCGATCTCCTACACTGGCCGTACACCACTGGTGATCGTCGAGGGGACACTGAATAGTGCACGGTACATCCAAACCGTCATCGAACCCATCGTTCTACCATTCCTAGACCGGCAAGGGAACTTGCTGTTCCAACAGGACAATGCACGTCCGCATGTATCCCGTGCCACCCAACGTGCTCTAGAAGGTGTAAGTCAACTACCCTGGCCAGCAAGATCTCCGGATCTGTCCCCCATTGAGCATGTTTGGGACTGGATGAAGCGTCGTCTCACGCGGTCTGCACGTCCAGCACGAACGCTAGTCCAACTGAGGCGCCAGGTGGAAATGGCATGGCAAGCCGTTCCACAGGACTACATTCAGCATCTCTACGATCGTCTCCATGGAAGAATAGCAGCCTACATTGCTGCGAAAGGTGGATATACACTGTACTAGTGCCGAGATTGTGCATGCTCTGTTGCCTGTGTCTATGTGCCTGTGGTTCTGTCAGTGTGATCATGTGATGTATCTGACCCCAGGAATGTGTCAATAAAGTTTCCCCTTCCTGGGACAATGAATTCACGGTGTTCTTATTTCAATTTCCAGGAGTGTAGAAAGGACCACTGTATTGAGCAATAATGCATACATACTGTGAACACTGTTTTATCACAATTACAATCACAATTACAATGGACTGAGTATATTATGGATGGACATTTAGATAGTTGAAGGAAAGAAGTAATCTGAAGAAATAGCTCAGGTGAGGTTTTTGGATTGGAATAAAGTCTCCAGCTTTCAGTGGTAGTCTCCACAACCAAAAGCTTGTGGTTTTATCTGAATCTGATGTGTCGAGTTACAGGAGTACTGTTTACCTAAATGGACTGTTGGGATAAACAGACTTTTTTATGAGTGGAAAACGACAGTGTCAAATCAATATCCTTTTGGCTTTATTATTTTCTTGATGTGGCTACATTCATTCACTGACTACATTCTGTGACTGGAGGCCATGTAGTAGAGCATAAAACATTGACTTTAGAAGATACTTCTGTCATTTATATTTATTTGCACTGTCTCTGTTTTGCTCTGACACTGGCAAGAGCCATATCTGCTCTCCCATCTGTTTCTTGCCTTCCTGTTGGCTCTATCATTTGTTTTTCTTTAAGTAAATCTTTCAACCATAACAAACACTGAGCAACTTTTATTTCTTGTCACATAATTTTAATTTCTTCTTCTGGTAGTGAGGCAGTCGAATTTGAAGGCCAGTTTCTATTGAAGTAGGTGTGATATTCACAGTTACACTAACACCCTCTAGATTTGCGAAACTGTGTGCATTAAACATTTTTGGAAGCTATCAGCAGCCTCAAGTAATGTATAAAATGCAAGTTTGGCCATCAGCTGCTTTCATTTTAAACTGAAATATCAACTGGTTTCAGTCTTGGACCATCTTCACAAGTAAGACTTAAAACAGTTTAAGCCACAACATTACATGTGTCATTACTTAAATAATGTACAGGGTGTACATACAATCTGGGAACACTTTCTATTATTTACTGCACAAAAACTAAATATTGTACAGATGTCATACACATTGCATTTTTTTTATGAAAATTCAATATGCAAACCATGAGTGACCCAGCAGACATCAATACGATAATTGAATTCTTGTCATACCCGTCCCAGCACGGCATCATCGACTGTGGCAGTCGCTTCCCGTATTCTCTCTCAGTGCTCTGCTACATCACATGGTACAGGCAGTACATAAACCAGATGTTTAATGTATCCCAACAGAAAAAAGTCACACAGAGTGAGAGCTGGTGATCGGGCAGATCATTTCATGAAACAGCTGTCCCCTTCTGTAGCACAGCGGATCCATTGATGCGGCAGCTCTGTGTTCAGGTACCCATGAACTTCATGATGAAAATGGGATGGAGCCTCTTCCTACTGAAAGATGAATGGAGAGTGACTGCATTTGAGGCATCAGCCATTTCTGCAACATGTCCAAGTAGGAATGTTCGGTGACAGTGCTCTTGGTGAAGAAAGATGGCCCGTACAGCTTTCGACGTGACAAGGCACAAAAAACATATACCTTTGAGGAATTTGTTGTGCCAGTGGTAAATGGCCTTCCTTGTTGGTGGCTTCTTACCATACTTGGCTCTAAACATCTGCTGAACAGCTTTAGCACACTTGTTTTTGTCGAACTCCAACACAGAGAAAGCTCACTCTGCACGTGAACTCGCCATGTTTGAGACTAGTGCTGACTATCGGCAAATTACCAAACTACACTGTGGCGGTACAAATGAAAAGAACTTCCTGGGTTTCTCTTCAAAATGACTTATGTATGATATTTATAAAATGTTTGGTTCTTGTGCAATAAGTAATTGAAAGTCTTCCCGGACTTTATGTACACCCTGTACAGTGCATGTCATGAAAATATGCGATATGGGACTTTTAGAGGCAAACACACTAATATTAAATGTACATAGAGCAGTACTGAAGAGAATATCAGGACGAAGTATTACACTGTACAATGTAACAAAGTTGCTACACACCATATAGCAGATATGCTGAATCACAGATAATTACAGTCTGTGAAGGCTTCAAGTGAGATCCCCGGTTTATTTCAAGAGGAACTGTTCATCACTGCAGAGGCAACGACCACAGGTGGCTAGGCTGTATGGAAGGGACTTCTTAATATGGAATGTAGTGGTGGCAGCTGTCGAAGTGGAAGTATTGCTGAGGGTTAGTAGGTTTGATGTGGAGGGAGGTATTGATATAGCCATCTTTGAGGTTGAGGTCAACACCTAGGAAGGTAGCTTGTTGGGCTGAGTAGGACCAGGGGAAGCAAACTGGGGAGAAGTGGTTGAGGTTCTGGAGGAATGTGGATAGGGTGTCCTCACCCTCTATCAGATTGCAAAGATGTCATCAACAAATCTGAACCAGGTCAGGGGTTTAGGATTCTGGGTGTTTAGGAAGGTTTCCTCTAGATGGCCCATGAATAGTTTGGCAGAGTATGGTGCCATGCAGGTGCCTATAACCGAGGTATGGGAACTCGGCATGAATAGCCACCGTCAAACTGTGGCGAAGAAACAAGTGGACCAACCTGCTGCTGAGCACACTGCCAAACATGACATCCTTCATTTCAATGACTGCTTCACAGCCTGTGCCATACAGAACCTTCCCACCAACACCAGTTTCTGAATTTCGCAGATGGGAACTTTCTCTGCAATACATTCTACATTCCTGTGACCCTCCTGGCTTCAATCTTCATTAGTCATTGTCCTCACCCATCCAGCCCTTTCCCTGTTCCCATTCCAGTACTACATAGCCCTCATTCCACCTTCACGCCCAGTCTTTTTACTTCTCTCCTTTTCCACTAACCCCCCTCCCCACCTCTCCCCTGCCCCAATGTCTACCCTGCAGCATTTAACTGTCTACCACCCCTACCCGACTATCCCCCCCCTCCCCACCCAAGCCACCTCCTTACCCCCACCTAGTCGCCACTCCCATCATGCATTGTGCTGCTGCTCGCAGTGTGGTTACAGTTGCTGAGACTGCAGTCTGTGTGTGTGTGTGTGTGTGTGTGTGTGTGTGTGTGTGTGTGTGTGTGTGTGTGTGTGCTGCTATCTGTACATTTAGTATTAGCATGTTTTCCTCCAAATGTCCTGTGTCCTATTGATATTCATGACATGTTCTACACTTTAAGTAATGACAAATAAAATATGGTGGCTTCAACCATTTTAACCCTTATTCGTAAAGATGGTAGAACACAAATGATTGATATTTGAGTTTAAAATAAAAGCAGCTGATGGTTAAGCATGCATTTTAAACATTGCATGAATTGTCCACATCTCGAGTGCTGCCCGTTTCATGCTGTCTACATCTGCATCACACTCCACAAGCCACCTAGAAGTGTGGTGGAGGGTACTTCTAACACCACTAATTGATGCCGTCTTCCCTGTTCCACTCGTGAATGATGCATGGAAAGAGTGAATCTCAGTAAGCCTACGTATTAGCACTAATTTCTCTACTTTTCTCAATGTGGTCATTCGGTGAGATGTTTGCGGGAGGAAGTAATATGTTAAACTCTTCATAGATAAGCCTCCTTAAATATTACAATAGTAATTTGCTCTATGATGCACAATGCCTCTTGTAACTCCTGCTACCGGAGTTTGTTGTGCATCTCAGTAAGGTGCGAGCACAAAGAAAGTGGGCTACCCGAGCAGGCGAGGGGGAGCAGTGGGATGTGGCTTCACCCAGTGCAGAAAATATCCCCTTGTTACCTAATGAGGCAGCACAATGGCAGGCAGATGGTGGCGTTGACTGGCGTAGCCCTACAGCTGCCAGCTAGCCAGAATGAACACAACATTCTTTGCCCGGTTTCTGTGTATTAGTTGGCAATGTGCTGTGCTGACAGAATCAAAGCACATGCCCTGCAATCTTTCTCAATTTGATTGAGACTAATCAGTAAAAAGAATTTATTTTCGCTTTCGTCATAGCTTTGTATGTTAGCTTAATGGTGAAGTGCCCAAAATTTTGATAATGGTCATACGTAAAGTGATATTCAAATTTAGGAATGATTCTGCAGGGTGTTTGGAAAGTTTGCAATGAAAAATAGGGGTCACTATGATTTTGCGTTTGGTACATATTACACCATATGTTGCTGCGAATAAAACTCGGCTAAGATATTGAATTTTCCTGTAGACATGGAAGAAGGTTTCTGTCTATCTCCAATCTCGAGAAAATGGAATTTATGTAGCACATTCACTTCGAACCGCTCACGAGCATGAAATATTCGTAACATATCTTGTATCTAGTAACCTGTTTGAGATATCGAAACAAGATTTTGGCAAATTGTAGGATGCAAAGAGGAGAGTATTTGGCTGCAAAGTTAACATACAGAGCTTTCTTATATATAGTGATATAGCAGAAGTTATGGTTTTTATTTTATTTTTTCAATCCAGCACTAATTTTTTTAAGATTCAACATATATTGAAAAGAGAATTTGCTAGTATGAAAATAAACAGGAAATTTCTTCTCTTATGTTGCTGAAAGCAAGGGGAAACTACAGTCGTAATTTTTCCCGAGGACATGCAGCTTTACTGTATGATTAAATGATGGCGTCCTCTTGGGTAAAATATTCCGGAGGTAAAATAGTCCCCCATTCGGATCTCCGGGCGGGGACTACTCAAGAGGACGTCGTTATCAGGAGAAAGAAAACTGGTGTTCTACGGATCGGAGCGTGGAATGTCAGATCCCTTAATCGGGCAGGTAGGTTAGAAAATTTAAAAAGGGAAATGGATAGGTTAAAGTTAGATATAGTGGGAATTAGTGAAGTTCGGTGGCAGGAGGAACAAGACTTTTGGTCAGGTGAATACAGGGTTATAAATACAAAATCAAATAGGGGTAATGCAGGAGTAGGTTTAATAATGAATAAAAAAAATAGGAGTGCAGGTTAGCTACTACAAACAGCATAGTGAATGCATTATTGTGGCCAAGAGAGACACAAAGCCCATGCCTACTACAGTAGTACAAGTTTATATGCCAACTAGCTCTGCAGATGATGAAGAAATAGATGAAATGTATGACGAGATAAAAGAGATTATTCAGGTAGTGAAGGGAGACGAAAATTTAATAGTCATGGGTGACTGGAATTCGTCAGTAGGAAAAGGGAGAGAAGGAAACATAGTAGGTGAATATGGATTGGGGGGAAGAAATGAAAGGGGAAGCCGCCTTGTAGAATTTTGCACAGAGCATAACTTAATCATAGCAAACACTTGGTTCAAGAATCATAAAAGAAGGTTGTATACCTGGAAGAATCCTGGCGATACTAAAAGGTATCAGATAGATTATATAATGGTAAGACAGAGATTTAGGAACCAGGTTTTAAATTGTAAGACATTTCCAGGGGCAGATGTGGATTCTGACCACAATCTATTGGTTATGAACTGCAGATTAAAACTGAAGAAACTGCAAAAAGGTGGGAATCTAAGGAGATGGGACCTGGATAAACTGAAAGAACCAGAGGTTGTAGAGAGTTTCAGGGAGAGCATAAGGGAACAATTGACAGGAATGAGGGAAAGAAATACAGTAGAAGAAGAATGGGTAGCTTTGAGGGATGAAGTAGTGAAGGCAGCAGAGGATCAAATAGGTAAAAAGACGAGGGCTGGTAGAAATCCTTGGGTAACAGAAGAAATATTGAATTTAATTGATGAAAGGAGAAAATATAAAAATGCAGTAAATGAAGCAGGCAAAAAGGAATACAAACGTCTCAAAAATGAGATCGACAGGAAGTGCAAAATGGCTAAGCAGGGATGGCTGGAGGACAAATGTAAGTATGTAGAGGCTTGTCTCACTAGGGGTAAGATAGATACTGCCTACAGGAAAATTAAAGAGACCTTTGGAGAGAAGAAAACCACTTGTATGAATATCAAGAGCTCAGATGGCAACCCAGTTCTAAGCGAAGAAGGGAAGGCAGAAAGGTGGAAGGAGTATATAGAGGGTTTATACAAGGGCGATGTACTTGAGGACAATATTATGGAAATGGAAGAGGATGTAGATGAAGACGAAATGGGAGATAAGATACTGCGTGAAGAGTTTGACAGAGCACTGGAAGACCTGAGTCTAAACAAGGCCCCGGGAGTAGACAACATTCCATTAGAACTACTGATGGCTTTGGGAGAGCCAGTCCTGGCAAAACTCTACCATCTGGTGAATAAGATGTATGAGACAGGCGAAATACCCTCAGACTTCAAGAAGAATATAATAATTCCAATCCCAAAGAAAGCAGGTGTTGACAGATGTGAAAATTACCGAACTATCAGTTTAATAAGTCACAGCTGCAAAATACTAACAAGAATTCTTTACAGACGAATGGAAAAACTGGTAGAAGCAGACCTCGGGGAAGATCAGTTTGGATTCCGTAGAAATGTTGGAACACGTGAGGCAATACTGACCTTACGACTTATCTTAGAAGAAAGATTAAGAAAAGGCAAACCTACGTTTCTAGTATTTGTAGACTTAGAGAAAGCTTTTGACAATGTTAACTGGAATACTCTCTTTCAAATTCTGAAGGTGGCAGATATAAAATACAGGGAGCGAAAGGCTATTTACAATTTGTACAGAAATCAGATGGCAGTTATAAGAGTCGAGGGGCATGAAAGGGAAGCAGTGGTTGGGAAAGGAGTGAGACAGGGTTGTAGCCTCTCCCCGATGTTATTCAATCTGTATATTGAGCAAGCAGTAAAGGAAACAAAAGAAAAATTCAGAGTAGGTATTAAAATTCATGGAGAAGAAGTAGAAACTTTGAGGTTCGCCGATGACATTGTAATTCTGTCAGAGACAGCAAAGGACTTGGAAGAGCAGTTGAACGGAATGGACAGTGTCTTGAAAGGAGGATATAAGATGAATATCAACAAAAGCAAAATGAGGATAATGGAATGTAGTCAAATTAAATCGGGTGATGCTGAGGGAATTAGATTAGGAAATGAGACACTTACAGTAGTAAAGGAGTTTTGCTATTTAGGGAGTAAAATAACTGATGATGGTCGAAGTAGAGAGGATATAAAATGTAGACTGGCAATGGCAAGGAAATCGTTTCTGAAGAAGAGAAATTTGTTAACATCGAGTACAAATTTAAGTGTCAGGAAGTCGTTTCTGAAAGTGTTTGTATGGAGTGTAGCCATGTATGGAAGTGAAACATGGACAATAAATAGTTTGGACAAGAAGAGAATAGAAGCTTTCGAAATGTGGTGCTACAGAAGAATGCTGAAGATAAGGTGGGTAGATCACGTAACTAATTAGGAGGTATTGAATAGGATTGGGGAGAAGAGAAGTTTGTGGCACAACTTGACTAGAAGAAGGGATCGGTTGGTAGGGCATGTTTTGAGGCATCAAGGGATCACAAATTTAGCATTGGAGGGCAGCGTGGAGGGTAAAAATCGTAGAGGGAGACCAAGAGATGAATACACTAAGCAGATTCAGAAGGATGTAGGATGCAGTAGGTACTGCGAGATGAAGAAGCTTGCACAGGATAGAGTAGCATGGAGAGCTGCATCAAACCAGTCTCAGGACTGAAGACCACGACAACATGTTACTGCAAACCAGAACAATGAGGTTTTCCACAAGCTATTTACCTCTCTAGTTGCCAGTTGCTTGGTTAATATGTCACTGTTTCTGAATTATGTCACAATACCTATCGCAAAGCGAGTTTGTCCAAATTATACTTTGTTTTGGCGAAAGAAGCAAAATTAAAGCTACCAAGAGAAACATAG
Organism: Schistocerca piceifrons; assembly: GCF_021461385.2. Taxonomy (NCBI): domain Eukaryota; kingdom Metazoa; phylum Arthropoda; class Insecta; order Orthoptera; family Acrididae; genus Schistocerca; species Schistocerca piceifrons. The sequence continues at coordinate 394,245,561 of NC_060138.1, read as the reverse complement.
CTGTTACTCATAACCGATGATGCTTCTTAAAAAGATAAAAGGTTAACAAATCAAACAAAAATAACTCACCAATTCTGCTGCAATTTTGAAGGAATCCCATAGCTGATAGTATTTTTATTAGTGAATGACTGGTACAGAAATGCAAAAGGATTTTCTGAATGTTCTTCATCTGAGAAATATGAAAATAGTTCATATTGTGCATCTTTTTGTTCCCATCCTCATTTTGAGTGAAGTGGTGTTCTTCACCTTCTCTTTTGATGTGTTAAAGACAGATTACATATATTTGTAATCTATTTTAATCTTAATATGTAGTCTTAAGTGATCTATAAAGTAACGACTATCATGTTTTTGTAATCTTGTTATCCACAAATACACAGGCACAAAATTTATTATTTTAAATAGCACAATGCTGCATTCTTGCTGCAGGGTAGAACTGACCCAATAAAACTCTTTCATAACTCTAAAGTTATGAACACATTTATGATGTGCAGAGCCTTGCAAACTATGTCAAAAAATGCTACTGATAAATTAAGTTATCTTTAGCAATAAGATTCACTCCCTCACTGTACAAGCATAGGAAAGGAAAGATGGTACACTGCTGTACATTTTCATATATCAAAGATAACAGAAATGCAAAAATACAATTCTTTGGCTCATTTCAATCCCAGCTGCTCATTATTAAAGATACACTGGGTTACAGGATTTCCCTGAAATTGCAACAGAATTGGCGATTTGTTTTTATCTGTATTATTAGCCATTTATCGTTTGAAGAAGTAGCTTTCTTGTCCAAAGGTTTACTTTTTTCCAAAACTCACCTTTCCATAGCTATTGTGACAGAATCTTGAAACACAAGTGTCTTATTAAACATGCAATAGGCAACCAGAGAGATCAATACCTTACGGAAAACCTCTGTGTAGGTACAGGTATTGTTGAAAGTAAACATGGTGCACAAATTCCGATTTCTCAAGACTGGAAACAGATGGAGACCACGTCCTAAGACTAAAGACAAATCAGATAAAGTAAATTTCATTTGCAGCAACATATGGTGGAATATGCACCAAATGCAAAATCATAGTAACCATATTTTTCACTGAAATCTTTTTTGAATTCCACACAGCGTCTTACTCAAATGTCAGTATCACAATGAGTATAACCATAGCTAGATGATGGGCTCTTCACCGCGTAGCTCACAGATGAAGCTATATGTAATATACAAATAATTTTTTTTTATGAATAGTTTCTGTAACATTGTGTGAGAAACACTACAGAGCTAACTCAGTGTGCATGACATTCTACCCATAATGGCCCTCCTGCACCTTGTCTAGCAGGCTAATCAGCTAACACTGTGTGCACCTGAGGGCATGTATAGCTGATCTGACTACCTGCCTTCTGTTACACAAAAATCCAGGTAAGTGTGAGTAGTAGTTGTGCACCGAGGATTGCGTTCAAACTTAATTTTATATATTTAAAAAAATTGATACATCAACCGTATCAAGCATTTCAAAGATTTTTGCCCATTATCGATATTGGCAAGATAACAAAATATGAGACAAATATGGATGAGGAGTACTTGCAGACATATCTTACGGAGTGCACATTCCCACCCGGGGCCTGGCCACAGCTCATATGAGCAACAGGGAGGTGTGGGGGGAGAACCCGGCCAGGCTGAATAGGCCAGCCACAGCCTGAGTGTTGGCACAAGCTCAGCAGGACTGAGCTGGCCTGCCTTGATGTAAAAGCTCCAATTTCTTCCATTGCCTAGGAACCACATATTTTAATATGTGACAAATTTCAACTTGATATGTCTACCCAGTCCTGAAAAAATGGTTCTTAATACTCTGACTGCAGACAGTTGGACAAAAAAGTTGTGAATGTTCCAATTTTATCAACTGAGGCATGGAACCCTAAAAATTGAGCTTCCCAATTTCTATTCTTGCTTCTTGCTTATTACTTTTTGAGAATGTTCTACAAATATGTTGTTTTGTGGTAATTATATTTGAAATTGACATTTTTTCAATTATTTCATTAAATCCATTGTATGGATATATAAAAGTACTTATGACTGTTCATGCTTTAGCAGAATACGTCCTCCAACTTTGGATTACTTAAGTAGTTTATATGAAACATCATGGCCATTAAAAATGTGGATGAGGAATGCTTGCAGGCATAGTTTTCGGAGAGTGCATTGCCGCCCAGCACCTGGCCACAGCTCGTGAGCAACAGGAGGGGGAGGGACTGGCCTAGCTGTACAGGCCGCAGCTTGAGTGTTGACAAGCTCCGCAAGAATGAGCCAGGCTGGTGGGCCAGCGAGTGGACAGCCCTCCTAAAATGGACAAACCTGACTGCAGTGGGCTACAATATTATTAGACAGTAATAATCTCCTCCATCAAACGTCTTTTAAAACACATTCACAGGCAAGGCACTCGAGTTTGCCAAGTACAAAATCTAGGCAATGATTAGAGAGTATAGAGGAAAGGAACACAGTAGAAGACAAATGGGTAGCTTTAAGAGCTGAAATACTGATGGCAATTGAGAATCAAATAGGTAAAAAGACAACGCCTAGTAGAAATCCTTGGATAACATAGGAGATACTGAATTTAACTGATGAAAGAAGAAAATTTAAAAATGCAGCGTGTGAGATAGGTGAAAGGGAATACAAACATCAAAAAATGAGTGACAGGAAGTGGAAAAGTGCTAAGCAGAAATGGGTAGAGGGCAAATGTAAGGATTTAGAAGCATACATCACTAGACGGAAGGTAAGATACTGCCTACAGGAAAATTAAAGAGGCCTTTGGAGAAAGAATGTCAATAGTTCTCATGGAAAACCAGTCCTAAACAAAGAAGGAAAAGCTGAAAGGTGGAAAGAATATAGAGGGTCTATACAAGGGAGATGTACTTGAAAGCAATACTGAAGAAATTGTAGAGGGTGTAGATGAACACGAGATGGGAGATACAATACTGTGAGAAGAATTTGATGGAGTACTGAAAGCCCCAGGCAAGCAGTGGTAGAGGGGTTGATTGGGGGGAGATCAAGCAATGAGGCCATTGGTCCCATGATCTACGATAGCAGAAATCTAGGGAGGAACGACACACTAGGGAGGAACGACACACACAGCGTGAACAGCACAGTCCAGTCAAGGGGAAGGGACAACGTACAAACAAAAGGAAAACAGATCAGTGCAGGAGGAAAAGGAAAGAACAGGAAGGAAGTGGATGGGTGGGTGGAAATGGGGAGAGCAGGGGTGCCCCAGAAACATGACTTGCAATGTGGCACCTGCACTATACCATTTTTCACTGTACAAGAGGGAGAACACCAGGGGAAGAAGACAAGAAAAGGGGAAACGGAACAGTACAAAAGATCAGACAACCTGTAGGGAAAACACAAGGAGAATCTGTCTGGTGTGGATGCAAGGTTGAGGCCCTCACAACCAATACCCCACTAACTAAGGGACTCAAATTCCAAAGTAAAATTCAAGAGCTTATATTCGAGAGGACAAACCATTTTCGTGAAGGAAACTGAGGACAGACAAAACCATGCAACAGTTGTCTGCTAACACATGAGACAAGGAATTTTGGAGGGCACATTTAGTGCGAAGGGCCAAAAGGAAGAGGTGGTATAGCAAAATATTTATCATGAATGGATTCCCGCAACTAAAAAGGAGGGGGGAGGGGGGTCATTACTGAGTAAAAACCCACAGATCAATCTAGTATGGCCAATATGTAGACAGCAGAGGATGGTAGATTCTCACTGGGAGAGGCAGAGAGAAGAACGCCACATGGCGAGAGTCCCATTCATGTTGCCAAGTTTGTTAATGAGAAAGGGACGCGCGGGGGAGGGGGGTGGGAGGCAGCCTCCAAAGAGTGAGCCATGATTGAGCAAAAAGGTGTTTGATTTAAACTGCAAATCCACCCCCAGAGGGGTCACTGAGAATGGGGGTAAGAGCCACCCCCAGCCAGATGAACAGCAAGTTCACTACCTGGGGTATCTATGTGGCCAAGAACTGTCAGGAATTTGACCGAAGAAGCAGCATCTCCAATATCAGCAAGACTGTCATGGATAACAGAGACCAAGAGATGGTGGGAAAACAAACAAGTGATAGCCTGAAGGCCACTGACTGAGTCTGTACAAAACAAAACTTAGGGAGGACCATTTAATTAAGTAGACGGACTGACAGATGGCCATGAATTCCGCAGTACACACCCAATACATGACAGACGAGAGATGGTGTTCCATGCCAACAGAAGATGTAAAGGCATATATCCCAGATGATTGGCAGATTTAGAGCCATCAGTGTGAAAAAAATGGCATCTTGAAACTCTCATAAGAGCGTTCGGAACAAACAACTGAACACCATTGGAGCAAAGGAGGCTTTTGTAGCCCCATATGAGATCCAGCTGAATCCGTGGCTGAGGAACTAACTAGGGGATGATAGTTGGGTGAGAACGGGGGTAAGAGGACAAGGAGGAGAGATTGAAGTCATGACAGAAGCATGGCAAAGTGCTACCAGTAAACCAATCCGATGGCGGGTAGCAATCGGGCAGCCCGAAGCTGTGAAAAGAATAGAGTAGAGTAGGAGGGGGTGAGGAGGGGAAAAGTGGATAGTGATGACATAGGAAACAAGGAGATCGCATAACAAAATCAAACCAGAAGGCTACCAACAGGGCTAGTACGAAAGTCACTGGTGACTGACCAGATATCATGATAATGAATCATGATCCAAGAGAAGCAGCATCGAAGAGCATCTGATCTATGAACTCTACAAACAAAGTTCAGACAGGACAGAACTAATGCCTGGTAATGGTGGAGAAGGGTCAAATTATCCACACTCCCAGAGATGTGGACAAGGAAACAGCTAACCTTCTGATGATGAATTTGGAGCAACTAACTAGGTTTGTTGTCAAAAAGAAGACCCAAAAAATGGAACTGACAGACCATGGCCATGTGTTGGCATCGAGGTAGAGCTCCTAATCAGGGTTGATGGTAGTATGGCGGCAGAATCACAGAACTGAAAACCATGTGAGAGTTTCCACATGAAGCACACCGGATGGCACTCCTGAGCCGTCGTTCTGCAGAGGCCACCGAATGGGAGGTAGCCAAAATACAGAAATCATCCAAACATAGAGCAGGGGTGACCAATGGCCTGGCAGAGGCCCAAGTCTATTAATAACAATCAGAAAAGTAGGGCAATAAGAACGGAGCCCTGTGGAACAACTTTCGCCTCGGTCCGCGGAGAGCTCAGAACAGTGTCATATCGGACTCTTAAATAGTGAATAAAAATAAAGAGGGGTCCCATGAAGACCCCACTCATGGAGTGGAAAGAGGACTTGATGGTGCCAAGCTGTGCCTTACACCTTACAAAGCTCAAAGAAAATTGTGACAAGATGGTGGCAGCGACAAAAGGCCTGCCAAACTGCAGTTTTCAATTGAAGCAGACGATGTTTCTGAGACAGTCTCTCGTGAAACCCACTCTGGTAAGTGGATAAAAGTTCCCGAGATTCAAGAACCCAATTGAGCTGACGAGCCACCATATATTCCACTAACTTGCAGGGGTCCACTGGTCAGGCTAATGGACCAGTAACTATAGAGGGATGACAGATCCTTGGTGTGCTTAATGACTAGAACCACAATACTGCCTCTCCATTGAGATGAGAAAATGCCTTTGAGTCAAATACTGTAAAAAACCTGGAGGAGATATTGGCACTGTCGAGGATTGAGGTGTTGAAGCAATTGTCTATGGATGGCATCAGGGAAAGGAGCTGATTTGTGGGGAGAAGAGAGGGCCAGAAGAAGCTCCCGTTCAGTAAAAGATTCACTGCCAGATTCCACCTGACAAAAGCAGTAAAATGTAAATGGGAAGCTTCACCCCGCTGTTTCCGGAGGAGGCAGCTAGCTGGATAGGATGCTGACACTGATGCCATTGCAAACTGATAGATCTATACAAAGGCCCACTGGAAAAGCAAGGCATAGAATGGAAGACCACCACTGACAACTGTGGAAGATGCAGAGTGTAGCCCACACCCATAATGAAGGAACAGAAGAACTTTGAGAGGAGACAAAGCATTTCTAACATAAGCGTTTGCTCTGTTTGATTAAGTAACAGGTTTTGACATGAAGATGCTGCAAGGTGATAGCGGCAGAGGACAGGTGCCCCTTAAGACGTCGCAAGCTGCAATGATGATCACAGATAGCAGTAGCAATGGCCATGTTCCACCAAGCCACCAATGAACTGACACACAACACAGATCATCTTGTCAGTCAGATCACAGATGACTTCATCAACAACTTGACAAAGAAGATTGAAACACGACCTGGGAGGTATATAGAGGCCAATCAGCACAATAAAAAACCCAGCAGATAAACATGGTCAGCGGGAGATGGGAAGGAAATGAGGGAATCAGCAGGACGTGGTCACTAGCACCAGCTAAGGAAGAAAGATGAGGCGGCAAAGAGAACAAAAGATCAATAGAAGAAAAATTGCTGTATGTGGAACTATACTGAGTTGGGGAACCATCATTAAGAAGGCGCAGGATGTGGTCCACAAGGAATCTGTCAATCAAGAGCCCCAACTAGATATTGAAGCACTGCCCCACAAAGAGCAATGGGAATTAAAGTCTCCAAGGAGGAGAAGGGAGGAGGGAGTTGTTTAAAGAGGGCAGGACGTGTAGGTGGCCTGCCTGGAGGGATAAGGAGATTGCAAACCATGACAGCACAGTCCAAGTGGACCTTAAGGACAACTGCTTCCAATGGAGTTTGAAGTGGGATTGATGTACTAAAAATATCTGTATGGACCAACATGCAGATGCCATCAGAATCCCTCAACAGACTGACCCAATTACAACAAAGCATGGAACACACGAAGGGTTGGTGAGTGAGCATTCCTCGAGAACACAAACTGCTGAGTAAAAGGCAATAAGGGACTCCAACTCTGGGAGATGACGGTAATATCCACTACAGTTCCATTGCATACCGTATTTACTCGAATCTAAGCCGCACTCGAATCTAAGCTGCCCCTGAAAAATGAGACTCGAAATCAAGGGAAAAAAAATTTCCCGAATTCACCTGAAATTTGAGACTCGAAATTCAAGGGGAGAGAAAAGTTTTAGGCCGCACCTCCAAATCTAAACAAAGTTGGTCCATTGTAATATGAGACACAATTTAGGTCGAATGAATGACAATACAGCTACAGTACTTTGGTTCGAGTCTTAAGCTTAGCAGTTAAACTTCAGCAGGTAGCAATTGCTATGCGTCAGGCACTCCATCCGTATTTATACAGGTACCCTTCCTTTTCCACGTGCTTCGTCTGGTTTGAATTGATGGCTTATTTTTCTTTGATCTAATAAGTGCCATTCTCTTTGTTATAGGTGTTTACGTCACTCTAAGCTGAAAATGTATTACTGTACTGTGTCAGGCATTGTTTGTCGCATTCTGATAATGAGTGTGTACGTCCTGTCGCCGCTCGCAGAATGACTTGCTTTTGTGCGCACTTCCGCCGCTTACAATTAAAAAAACAAGAGAGGAATCGTCTCATTAGCGAAACAATGGCAAGAGACTGCTACTTCTTGTTACTTACACTGCTGCTTTCTTCGATAACCATCAACAAGAACCAAATAATAGACTGCGTATGATAGAAGATGTTCTGAACGAGAGTTTAGCGAAAATTTTTCTCCGTTTGAAAATCTTTGCAGGCGCCTCTTTAGTACATTACATTCTGCACAGAAATTAGTCATCTTAGATTTAAAAATCTAGTCAATTGCAGTGCTTCATTTCTAACTGTATCACTATTAGGCATACGAATAATACGAATATAAACATGACATGATATGTATATTCTTCCGCGTTTGCTGTTGTCTAACTAGTTTCGTAGTTATTAGACAGACAGGATTTAAATGAGGTAGCAGCAAACACGAAAGAATACATGGCAAAATGTTTATATTCGTATTATTCTTATGGTGAAGAGAATACTGCATGTGATTCATGATTCATAAAAGTTCCTATTTGTAATCATCTCTTCTCACAGGTAGGAAAAAATTCACAACATAGAGTTGGCCATATTGACAAACATCCCAAACAGTCTTGCCAGTCGGATTTTCATAGTACATTGAAATGCTGCTACATTCGAAGATGAACAATACGGAATTTGTATTTACTTCCTTGGCTAATGTATGAAAATGCAGTGGTCGAAACTGAGCGGAGGAAAAAGCTCGTCTTCCACCCTTTTTTTTTTAAATTTATTTCCTGACACAGAGGTTTTGGCGCCAGTATTTATCTTTGTGCTTGCAAAACATGCCTGTGTAGCACTACATGTATTCGAAGGCAGAAGTTAGTTGTGGCGGCATCTACCAACATTTTTCAGAACTTCCGCCTACTTTGCACTCTATTCTAAGCCGCAGGTGGTTTTTTGGATTACAAAAACCGGAAAAAAAGTGTGGCTTAGATTCGAGTAAATACGGTAATCATGGAGTGGGTATGCAAATGAGAGGAAAACAGGCTACAGCCAAACACACCACCAGGTCACCGTCCGTCACCAACGACAATGGGGTGACATCTATAAATAAGATGTCAGGCTTGGGTTGTGAGGGGCAAATGGCACCTCCGGGGCACCAGATAGGAGGGAGGTATTGTCCTGAGACTTGCATTCCTTCTTCCTCTCATTCACAGGTTGAGGAAGCAGATCACAAATTAAGAGCAGGACACTGCACGATCCAGAATGAAAAAAGAGCGGACGACCTTGGGGCACGCAGACTGTGTGACACCAGGGGTAGGGGTCCCAGAAGGAAGCCCAAACACCAGCAGACACCAAAGAAGCAGAGCACTTCTTCGGCTGGGGGGGGGGGGGGGGGGGATGCAGCATTCAAATGGGAGAGTATGAGAACCACAGGCGAGGTGGAGAGGAGAGGGGGACAGGACTGGGGAAAGGTCATAACGGAGGCAAAAGTAGAAGCCATCAGCAGATGGCTAAGTCTGTCAAATTTGTGACAAGCCTAAGTAACGATCCAGAGACTTATACTCTTCAATCTCCTTTTCTTTCTTATATGCTGGGTAGTCTGGTGAGCTTGGTGAGTTACAGTCTCGACAATTTACACACATGGTTGGTGAAACATTGGAGCTCTCCTCATGGACTGAGTTTTCACAGCCACCACATATCTGGAAAATGTGCCCGAAACACAAGCACTGAAGGCACCTCATGAATGGCAGGATGTATGGCTTCACATCACACCAGAGACACACAATCTCGACCACCTCTGTTAGATAATCTCCCTCAAACACCACAATAAAGGCAATGGTATCAGTGCGGTTGTCCTTACGACCCCTCTGCACACGCTGAACAAAATGAGCACCCGGTCTTTCCAGATTGGTCTGGAGTTCCTCATTAGCTTGAAGGATGATGTCCCTATGATAAATTACTCCCTGGATCATTTTCAAGGACTGGTGAGGTGTAATGGATACCGGGGCATTGCCAAGTTGTTGACCAGCAGGAGGAGCTGCAGACAGAGGCAGATAATGTTTTGATCAATAGGGAACTCAACCAATTCTTACATAGAGACTCCACTTCGCCAAACTTTTGTTTGACATTATCCGCAAAAAATAATATGGCAGTGAACATATGCCCATCTGTCCTAGTACAAACCAGATAGTGGGGAAAGTGATTCACCTCAAACTGACGAGCCTGGTCCTCCTCCCAGGGTGTATCCAGGAAAGGATAGGAGACACAGTCATACGAAGCAGCATTCAATGATCCATTATCACTTTAAGAGATGGCCTTAGGAGAACACTCAATTGATACATTTCATATGCAAAACCTCTGCTCTGATGCTACCTACTCTGATCTGGGGTTCTCGCCACGGGTGCCACCCAGCCATAACAAAGGGCTGTCTGGTAAGGTGGCCTTTGGCAGGAGTTCCAATGCTCCAGAATAAAAGCAACCACTCTTAGGCAAATGTTGAGAGGCAACAGCTCAGGTATGACAAGTGTAATCACTTTACTGTCAGGAGGCTGAATCAGATGGGTATATAACGTGCTGGTGACCTATTGAGGCAGACAGTGCTATGGCAGGGAAGGAAGACAGAAGGAAGGTGGGAGAGGAGTGTACGTCGCAGACGTTCTGGAGGTAGTTTGCCAAATGGCTCACACTACGAAGAGAAAATTTAGCAGTGGAGGTCAAACCCCAAAAGAGGGGCAAGAACATCAAAACAGAAGGATGAAAAGAAAAGGCAAGGGGAACAAATGTGCAAGGAATATAGGAAACATGATACATAGCCAGGCTGACATAAGTAAGAACACTGAAGCAGGGGAAGGAGTGGGGAAACAGAGGGAAACAGTCCAGGAAGGAAGAATGGGCTGCAACAGGTTGGTTGGTTGGTTGGTTGGTTTAAAGGCAGGAGAAGGGACCAAACTATGTCATCAGTCCCTTGTTGCTAATAAAACAATGCCACAAGTGTGAGAATAAAATGGACGAAACATACAACACAAAATGGAAAGAAAGGAAAAGCCACAAGAATGAAGGGAAGACAATGAACACTAAAAGGAACAAAAAAGGATGAGAAAACAGAAGGATGCTAGAAACAGAAGAGAGTAAAACATGAAAGCAGATCACAGTGGCTGGCCAACCAGGAGAATAAAAAGGTAAAGGCAGCCACTCTGCAACACATTAAAACCTCCACCCTAAAAGCACTAGGGTGGAGGACACAGGGGGACTAAGGACATGCGCTAAAACCTACATAGAAGTGTAAGACCCACTCTCATGGATAAAACATAAAACTAAAGCTGCTGTGGAGGCATTGTTGCCCAACACAGAAGGCAGGGTGCTGGGAAAGTTAAAAGTCTGCCGCAGAGCGGCAGGGTGCTGGGAAAGTTAAAAGTCTGCCGCAGAGCGGCTAGAAGTGAACAGTCCAACAAGAGGTGGACGACTGTCATTTGGGAGCCACAGTGACACTGAGGTGGGTCCTTGCAACGGAGTAGGTAACCATGCGTTAGCCACGTGTGGCCAGTGCAGAGCCGGCAGAGGACAACTGATTCCCTGTGGCAAAAGGCCTGCATGGAAGACTTCCACTCATAGTCTCAATGACATACAGTTTGTTGTCCGTGCTGTTATGCCATTCCATCTCCCAAAGCCTGCGGTGTAAGACAGAACCCAGGTCAGCTTCGGAGGTGCCTATCTCCAGAAGCGGTTTCCGCATCGCCTGTTTGGCCAGCCTGTCAGCAAGTTTGTTGCCAGGGATTCCAATGTGTACTATGGTCCACACACACCCCACAGAACGGCGGGAATATACCAGGGCATAGATGGACTCCTGAATTGACACTACCAGAGGGTGGCAAGGGTATCACTGGTCGATAGCTTGTAGGCTGCTCATTGAGTCAGTACACAGGAGAGAAAACTTGCGAGAGCATGAGCAGATGTACTCAAGACCACAAGATATGGCCGCCAGCTTTGCAGTGAAAACACTGCAGCGAACTGGCAAGGAGTGCTGCTCAATATTTCCTCCATGAACATATGCAAAGGCTACGTGACGATCAGCCATTGAGCTGTCAGTGTAAACCACTTCGATTGATGACCTCAGATGTTAAGTCCCATAGTGCTCAGAGCCATTTGTAAACCACTTCACAGCCCCGGAACAAGTCAAGAATCAAGAGGAAGTGACAGTGGAGAGCGGCGGGGTTAACGGAGTCCTTAGGGCCATGCAAAAGGTCCACACGAAGCTGCGGCCGAGGCGTACACCATGGAGGCATACGTGAATGGACCACAAGTAGAGGTGGTAAAGGGAAGGACTCCAGTTCGGAGAGAAGGGACCGCACGCGAATCTTAATCGTTAGCCCCAATCTGGGATGCAGACGCGGGAGATGGACTGCGGTGGGCAGGAAAAGGAGACAGTAATTCGGATGCTCAGGGGAACTATGAGAGTGTGCTGCGTAACTGGCGAGCAGTTGCACACATCTGATCTGCAGTGAGGGACACCAGCCTCCACCAGTACGCTGGTCACCGGATTCATCCTAAAAGCTCCTGTCGCTAATCAAACCCCCACAGTGGTGCATAGGGTTGAGTAAATGCAATGCTGAAGGCACTGCCCAACCACAAACCACACACCCACAGTCAATTCGGATTGGACAAGGGCTCTGTGGAGCTGCAGCAGCCTACAGCGATCTGCACCCCAACTGGTGTTGCTCAGGCAATGGAAGGCATTGAGGTGCTGCCAGCACTTCTGCTTAAGCTGACAAAGATAAGGGAGCCAAGTCAATCGTGCTTCGAAAACCAGTCCTCGGAATTGATATGTCTCCACTACAGTGAGTGGATCGTTGTTAAGGTAAAGTGCGGGTTCCGGACGAACGGTACGATGCCGACAGAAGTGCATGACATGACTTTGCGGCTGAGAACTAGAAAGCCATGGGCTAGAGCCCATGACTGCGCTTTGTGGATGGCTCCCTGGAGGCACCGCTCAGTAACAAAGGTACTGTGAAAGTTGTCTGCATACAGAGAAGGTGAGATGGAGGGCCTGACAGCTGCTGCTAGACTGTTAATGGCCACTAAAAATAGAGAGACACTCAATACAGAGCCCTGTGGGACTCCAATCTCCTGCATATGAATGGAACTATGGGAGTCACCAACTTTGACACGGAAGTACAGGGCGACAGGAAGTTTTGGATAAAAATCTGGAGTGGTCCCCGGAGACCCCACTCATACAATGTGGCAAGGATATGATGTTGCCAAGTCGTGTCATATGCTTTAAGTAAGTCAAAAAAGATAGCAATCAGGTGTTGCCATCTGGAAAAGGCTGTTTGGATGACAGACTCCATGGACACAAGATTATCAGTGGTAGAGCGACACTGGTGGAAGCCGACCTGACGTGGAGCCAGCAAGCCACGTGACTCCAGGACGCAATCCAACCGCCAACATACCATACGTTCCAGTAGCTTACAAAGAACGCTGGTCAGGCTGATGGGCCGATAGCTATCCACATTAAGTGGGTTTTTACTGGGTCTGAGCACCGGAATGATGGTGCTCTCCTGCCATTGTGATGGAAAGACACCATTGCACCAGAGCCGGTTGAAGATGATGAAAATATGTCATTTGTAGTCAGATGAAGAGATGTTGAATCATCTGGCTGTGGATGCAATCAGGCCCAGGAACTGTGTCTGGGCAATATGCAAGGGCACTGAGGAGCTCCCACTCTGTAAATGGGCCGTTATAGGATTCATTGTAGTATGTAGTGAATGAGAGGACGTTCCCTTCCAGCTGCCGTCTGAGTGTGCGAAAGGCTGGGGGGTAATTCTCTGACGCAAAGGCTCGAGCCAAGTGCTCGGCAATCGCATTTGCGTTGGTACGTAACTCGCCATTTATGGTAACACTGGGGACAGCTGTTGGGACCTGGTACCCGAAAAGACGTTTGATCTTTGCGCAGACTTGGAAAGGTGATGTGTGGCACCCAATGGTGGAGACTTATCTCTCCCAACACTCCTTCCGTTGTATGAAAAGGTAGCAAAAACGGGCACGGAACTGTTTAAAGGCTATGAGGTGCTCCAGGGAAGGGTACTGCTTATGCCGCTGTAGAGCTTGCCGACGCTCCTTAATTGCTTCAGCGACTTCCAGCGACCACCAAGGGACTGCCTTGCGTCAATGGCACCCTAACGAGTGAGGGATCGCACTTTCTGCTGCAGAAACAATTGTACTAGTCACGTGGTCAACCATCACATCAATGTTACTGTGTGGGGGAGATTCAGCAGCGACAGCAGAGGTGAAAGTTCCCCAGTCCGCCTTGTTTAAAGCCCATCTGGGTAGACGTTCATGTGCCTGACGCCAGGGCAGTGAAAGGAAGATGGGAAAGTGGTCACTACCACACAGGTCGTCATGTGCTCTCCAGTGGATAGATGGGAGAAGTCCTGAGCTGCAAATTGATAAATCAATGGCTGAGTAACTACCATGAGCCACACTGAAATGTATGGCAGCCCCAGGATTTAAGAGGCTGAGGCTGAATTGCAACAGTAAAGTTTCGACATCTCTGCCTCGGCCAGTAAGCATGGTACCACCCCACACGGGATTATGGGCATTAAAATCTCCCAGAAGCAGGAAAGATTTAGGGAATTGATCAGTCAGTGCAGTTAATACATTCAGGGGTACTGCACCATCTGGACAGTTATTTCTTGCGTCATCCTTATTCTGACAGCCACAGCTTGAGGGGTTTGAAGGGGCACATGTTCACTACAAACCGAGCTTAGGACATCAACACAAACTCCACCTGACACTATTATAATCGCTTCGGTACCTGTAATATCCCTTATAGCCACGGAGGGCAGGGGTCCGCATTGCTGGTAACCAGGTTTCCTGGAGAGCAATGCAGAAAGCATGTAAAATGCTTAACAGTTGCCACAGCTCAGCCAGGCGGTGGAAAAAACCACCGCAATTCCACTGGAGGATGACATCATGAGACAGGGAAAGCATGGAACATTCAATGAGGCAGTTTACGCCTCAGTCACCTGCTGCCACCAATTTATTGCCTGAGCAGTCTGTATCCATTGTTTCTTAGAGTCTGGCAAGATCTTGGTCCTCAGCGGACGCCAAAATCTTCACCCCATTTTCAGCTGCAGAGCCTGTAGGTAGTGTGGTGTGGGTGCCACCGCAATTTCCTTGGTCTTAGGGGTTTTCTTTTTGGATTTCTCTCACTGCTCCTTGGGTTTCCCTGGCTGGAAGGACTTCACTGTTGGGCTCTTCAGCCACTGGCAGGTATCGTCTTTCCCCCTAGAAGAAACCTGGGAAGGGAGTGACCCAAGGAACCCCTTCCTAGCAAGAGAAGCCGAAGAAGACTTACACTTCTCCGGCTTAGAAGTGGGGACGGACCTCCCCGATGGGGGGAGGGGAGGGGGGGGGGGGGGGTTGCTCCCGAAGTAGGTGGTGCAGGAGCAACAGGGAGGCAAATGCCCCACACCATCAATGGGGCAGGTGTAGTCTACCGGTTCTGAGAGGTGACCTGGGTTGGCGGAGCTGATGGTGCCAGAACTATTGTAGTGGCGGTGTAAGAGGGTGTCATACCCACAGGATGCAAGCGTTCAAATTTCCTCTTAGTCTCAGTGTAGGTCAGTCGGTCCAGTGTCTTTTACTCCATGATTTTCCTTCATTTCTGGAGAATCCTGCAGTCAGGCGAGCAAGGCGAATGATGCTCTCCGCATTTGACACAGATGGGAGGCGGGGCACATGGAGTACTGGGATGTGACGGGCGTCCGCAACCTCAGCATGTGACGCTGGAAGTACAGTGGGAAGACATACGGCCGAACTTCCATCATTTAAAGCACCGCATCAGGGGAGGGATATAGGGCTTTACATCACACTGGTAGACCATCACCTTGATCTTCTCGGGCAATGTGTCACCCTCAAAGGCCAAGACGAAGGTACTGGTGACAACCTGCTTATCTTTCGGACCCTGGTGGAATGGTGGACAAACGTACACCTCGCCACTCTAAACTGGCGTGCAGCTCATCGTCGGACTGCAAAAGAAGGTTGTGGTATCGATAGCTACAATGCCACGGCATAGGTGTAAGTTCTTAGGTTGGCATTACGACACTGACACCGACGACAGCGCCCCCTAGCCAGTGCTGTGCAGCTGTACGAGCGCAGCTCCATATTCAGCCCAGTTGATTCCAAGGAGACAACCAAGCAACACTGTTCCTATTTCATAGTGGGTGAGCCACTACAGATTTTATCTTTGTAACTTCTAGACGCTTTTAAATTTGACGGATGAACGGCTTTGCAACGATGTGCTCATCTGTACACAAAGTTAAGTAAAAGAGTCATAACCTAATTGCAGTGTTCTACCTCACCTGCTCCTCCTAGCTTCCTACATTCGACCTACCCTTCAGTTTTCAAGAGCAGACCCACGTGCCGCCTTCCAGGTGGGATACAAAAAAGGTCTCTGTGAAATATGATACCCTGGACCATATTTAATCTCTTATGGGGCGTGATGGTTACAGAAACATCCCCCAGCTTGTCACAATTGAGTAACTCCCGGGACTGGGCAGACGACGCTGGTCTGATCAAGACTGATACACATCTCATTTTGGACAAGCCCTCCAACTCCCTGAACTTGTCCTCTTAGGATTCATCATCATGAAAGATTCCCCATCAGCTCTCTAACATACAAGGTATCATGACGAATAAGATCTGCTGCCAACCTTAGCCTGACATTCTTTCCATGGTGTGACCAGGGAGCAGAACCATTTGGAGTCATACTTCTGTGAGTTGAATTGAGCTTGTTTTCGCTTTGAGACTGCTGGTGTTTCACCACCAGCAAGATATGATGGACTACGCTTCAATGCATGCCATCCGCCCCGATGCCACCCACTCCCAGGGGCCCTCTCCACAGGCGCCACCCAGCCGCAGTAACGGCCACCTGGCAGGATGGCCATTGCCGTGAGTCCTGATGCACCAGGGGGATGGGCATCTACCCCTTAGCATACGTGGGGAGTCAACGGCGCAGGCATCGGCAGAGCAATCCCTGTGTGGTCAGGGGGTTACAACCAACAGAGTACATGGCAGCCCCACCACAACGGACTGGCTACCATGCTGGATATCAGGTGCAAAGACGTCCATGGTCATTGTCGATGGAGAAATTCACACTTCATAGTGCATAATGGAAAATGCACCCAGGAAGGTGTCCCCGCTCAAAAGATGGAGAATGGGCAGAACTGCAATGCAACGACGAGAAAGTGGGCTAAAGATCTCAATAGCTCGGGCCTATTCTAGCCCCCAGACCCGCAAGGGGTGTAAGGGGGTGGGGGTTCAATCTTATTCATTCTGTACACTGTAACGGAACATATTAAAAGCTTTACTTTAACGAAGTATGTGATACCCTCAAAATTCAACCAGTTTAACGAGTATTTATGATTATAGAAGAGTTATTGTGTATGTTAACAATGATTACACAACATGTCTCCACAAACAGTCAACCCATTAAATTATACTGAATAACTGACCCACACGAAAGTTAATATCACTTGATCACTGATACAGCAAATGTCATCATGTAAAAACACTAAGTTTATCTTAAATAATTAATATGAAGTACGAAAAATAGTAGCCAACTTAGGTATTTTGGATCTCCTTAAATAAAAATCACCCAGTGAAACCTATTTGTTCACTAGGAGCGTTTTCACTCAGTATTCACGTAATCAATCCTATTTTAGACGAAAACCAATGTAATTCTTAATAATTCATGTTAATTACTTATTTATGCAAATTAGAGAAGTCAATTGACAAACTTTAAAAAACGGCCTTTTTGTAACAAAGAATTATTCTGTCAAGTTTACAAATCTGTCTGTCATTTTAATAACATGTTAAATTATGTCACTCGATGCAAATTAATAACTTTTCTGCACAAATTATGATAACAGATGTACATGTGACTTGTAAACTATATCTCTTTTTAGTAGTTCTTTGACAATGTTATAAATACAAGCAGCAAGAACGGTCGGGAGGCAGTCGGAATGTCACTTTGGTAGAGTGTGTTTGTGTGTTATTGTTTGAGGTGGATAAACAATGCAAAGAACATGCAACGGAAATACTACTTTGTCTTGTGTCATGGTCTTTGGTGGACAGTGGAATTAAGATGGCCACCAGAGTAATAAATATTTGAGATTTACATATTTGTTGGTTTCGCTCGTTCTTTATCATCAAAAGCACATAAAAAACACGGGACCTCATGTTTTTAACCCTAGACAACCAGATTTAGAGCCAGCATCAGCATCGAGAGACAGCAGCGATCCAGCAAGCAGCAGCGATTACTACAACGCATTTTAATGGCGCCAACCAAACATCAAGTGCTAACAAGCTCCGTAAACGGGAGTGAAATAGTGCGATTACAGCAATTAGCTATATCAACGACTAGGCGACCATTACAACACTGAGCAAAAAACCTAAGAAACTTTGGGTAGGAATTAACATACAGGGAGAAGAAATAAAAATTTTGAGGTTTTCCAATTACATTTTAATTCTCTCAGAGATGGCACAGGATTTGGCAGAGCAGTTGAACGGAATGGACAGTGTCTTGTAAAGGAGGATATAAGATGATTGTCACCAAAAGCAAAATGATAATGGAATTTAGATTAATTAAATCAGGTGGCGCTGAAGGAATTAGATTAGGAAACGAGACTAAGCAGCAGACGAGTTTTGCTACATTAACACCAAACTTACTGATACATGAGCACCAAAATAACTGATGATGGCCATAGTAGAAAGGATATGAAATGTAGACTGGCAATTGCAAGGAAAGTGTTCCTGTAGAAGAGAAATTTGTTAACACTGAATATTGATTTAAGTGTTACGAAGTCCTTTCTGGAAGTATTTGTATGTAGTGTAGCCACAATCAAAGTGGAACATGGACAGTTATCAGTTTAGATGAGCCCTAGAAGCTTTTGAAATGTGAAGCTGAAGGAGAATGATGAAGATTAGATGGGCAGATCATGTAACTAATGAGGTGGTACTTAACAGAAGTGAGGGGGAAAAGAAATTTGTGGTGCAACATGACCAGATGAAGGGGTAGGTCGAAGAGTTGCCCTCTGGGGCCGACTAACTTTTTGCGTGGTGCTATTTTGCTCAAAGTAGAATTCATGCCCTACCGTATTGTGTAACTAACTAGGGGTAATACCACAAAGCAAAAAGAAGGGGGTAAGAACAAATTATGTTGACTGTACAGAAGTCAACTGTTTGTTGCTAAGATTTTGTGAAAGTGGGGCACCTGTAATGGAAACTTTGTGTAAAGTTGTAAAGTGACCCATTTCTTAAGTTGTGTACCAATATTTCAGTCCTTTGAGTCCTTACCAAGCAGACATGGCAGTATACGCAGATTGGTTCAAGAGGTGCACTGCTAAGATCTAACATGTCAGTACAGATCATATGGAAGTATACCAGAGATGTTAAGGGAACAAATTGAAATCTTTGGAAGAAAATGTTCTTGTCAGACACTGTGTGATAAATTAGAAAAGTAGAATTTCAGAAAAACTTCTGCTTTCTCAATTTTACATTCCACTTAAGGACCATGAAAGTGAAATTCTAATGATCTGAGCACTTTTTATATCCCATTTTTCTTTATAGAGCCACCTGAACAATGATTACTTTAACCTGTCAAAGTTTGAGTATTAGTGCCATTTTTTTCTGTTAGTACTTATAATAGCAAAAGGTTTCTAGTTGCTAATAGTATTAACTGACAGGTAATAAATACACTATACTGGCAGCAAAGGATCCAATTCACTTTCCTGGGATACACCTCACACTAAATCCACATGTTTCTAGTACACAACATCCAAGATAACAAGTGACCTCTGTACCAAGAAATCCTTAAACCCGTCACAAATTTTGTTTGACACCCTTGGATTGGAATTGACACGAACACTTGACGAACATCAAGAAATACTGCATCCGCAAAGGACATGATCCATGGCTTTCAAGATGTGATGGGAGAAGAGTGAAAGTCAGGTTCTCCTTAGGATACAGAGACATTTCTAATACAACTTTATTTACTTGCAAATTCACATTCATTGTCATTAGAGCAGCAAACACTGCCATTAAATGAAACCAGTTTTTGAAATAAGCATCTCCTTCATAGAAGCACAGATTTTTTAATGTGTATGTTATTGACAGGAATGAGTCATTTCGTATTTTGCATATCTCTAAAAAGTTTTCTGCAGAATTTGTCCAATCAGTGTAAGTAACATTAATACTAATCAGTTTGATTTTATTCCAAGCAGTACAAAGTCTTTGTACCTATTATGTTCCTAGTCTCCCAAATAACCATCAGTACCCAAAGTTTTCTATTTCAAGTATCTGTTGGCATTCCGGTTACATTCCGGCACTCATAACACCACTTTCTACACAGTCCCCTTATGCAATTATCCAAACCTGTTATACAATATCCTTATGCAATTATCCAAACCTGTTATATGATAAAAGTAATGTAAACCTACTACAGTTTTAATTCTGACTGTATGTTCCTTGCCAGTGGCCTTTAACCCTTGAGCAGCTGCACCATCTTCCATAAAAAGTGGGCACATCGCATATTAGGTACTCGTATGTAGAATAACTGTCTTTATGTTATGAAGGTGAACATGTGTGGTAGGACTCTCAGTTTAATCTCCGATTAATTAAGCAATAGTAAAATAAACTTTCATTAGATTAGTTAAAGCACTGTTTAATTAAATAATGAAATAAGCTTTCATTATATCACTTTGTTGTCATGTACAAGCGTCACCTCATGCTAACGATCCACCTGAATCATTGAACAGCGCAGTTGCAACACATCCCAGACAACCGCTTATTTCATTACTAACTACCTCTTAGACAACTGCCTTGTTGTGGTATTGTGCAGCAAACTCCAAATCTGGGGCACTTTTTTTGCATGGATTGTAAATTTTTCTCACTTAGCTCACTGTATTTTATATTACTTATGCTCACTTGGACATATGACAACACAGCTTATCACTGCGTTAGCTGAAGCAATAAAGAAGGAACAGATACTTGGTTGCAGTTGTAAAACACCAATGTACTAGTACAAGACAATGTTATCTGTTCAAATGGCTCTGAGCACTATGGGACTCAACTTCTGAGGCCATCAGTCCCCTAGAACTACTTAAACCTAACTAACCTAAGGACATCACACACATCCATGCCCGAAGCAGGATTCGAACCTGCGACCGTAGCAGTCGCGTGGTTCCAGACTGTAGCGCCTAGAACCACTCGGCCACCTCGAATGTTATCTGTGGTTGGCGCACTTTATACGTTAGCGCGCCCACTTGAGGATTAACAGTTTTAAATATTTCAGTCACAAATGAATGTACACACCAATCATTTTCTATGCCAACTTGAAACTTACGTTTTGATGCCAGCATTGTTGCAATATATACATTATGACACACCATAATTCATTTTAACTACAGTATGCATATCAACTAGTGACTATCGCTAATATATCCCAACTACTTTTGTTGCGGAGTATACAACATGCAACAAATGGTATTACCTGATAATCCTCTCAATGTTAATCACTGAAAAAGTTTATACCAAAGTAACTGCATGGAATTAACTGCCTTTCGCACAGAATTCATACCACTGTGAGGTATATAATGAAACAAACCACAACAAGAAGATAAGAGAAAAGGAGGGGAAACTTTGCTGTTATCTGCAAGTGATAGCTAAGAAAGTTTACTCTCGATTAAAAAAAAAGGGTACAGTCATCAAATAATATAATTCAACATAACTCTACTCACCAACTTTTAGCGGGAGAACACACATAGAAAAGAAAGGTTTTACATATGCAAGCTTTCAGAGCCAATGGCTCCTGGCAGAAGGGTTGAAGGGGAAGGAGGAACGTCGATTCCAAAGAACTGGAGAGGTTTACGAAACGTGTTGGGGATCAGATAAGTCACCCAGAACCACAGGTTAGGGGAGACTTACCAGATGGGGTGAGCAGAAAAGACTCATCCTGCCCAGTAAGTCTTCTCTGACCCAGTGTTTTGTGTACTTTTCCACATTCTGCCTCTTTTCCTATACCTCTCTAGTCCTCTTCCTTCACCCCACTTCTTTCCCCTTCAACCCTTCTGCTAGAAAGAGCCACTGGCCCCTAAGGTTTGCATAAGTAAAACCCACCACCACTTTGTGAGTAGTTTTTTATCTATCTAATTACATTATATTGTCAGTAATCAAATAATGGATCACTGAAGTTCTGGAATAAATGTACCTATAGATAAGCTCCAAGGTCAATAAATCTCAGTACAAAGATGTTCAGGAATATTTGGTAAATTTAGTACATTTCCAAGAATCCTCATACTCATCAAAATAATCTACAATAGGTATTAATGGTAACATTTAAATCCTTAAATGTGACTGGCACTTTGTTTAATCATTCTGTTTATAGGTAAGAGTAGACTAAATAATAATCTACACACAATCCCATTCGATGGAGCTTTGCATTTTTAATACACTGCATGTTGCTAAATGTTCTGAACTGAAACTCGCCACAACCTCTAAAATAGCTCTAATTTTACTTGTCAGGAATCACTTTTTGGTAAGTAATCTGCTTTTTCCTCATTTAAATCAAATAACATTAAACAGGCATCAACCAAACCTTTGTACAGAAAGTCCAAACTCATCTTTCAGAATGCAATTCTCATACCCGAGAACTCTTCTACTGGAGAATCCTCCTTTCCACAAGAATTATTTAGTACCCTCAAACTTAAATGAAGTTTTTCTCAGTAATTCTGAATTTAGTCCCTGCACCTTACAATTCTGATAGTAAAACAAATCAGAAGTATGACTAACACAAAATATGTCTTGCACTATTTACTGGAAATACTTAAAGAATTTGTCATGGTGGTGTAACTGTTATTGAACCAACATTCTTTGAATCACACTGTAAAAACTTCAATGCACTTATGAAGCATCATGATTTACAAAAGAAATGCAACCGAAACAAAGGAAGAATGAATTCTTATGGAGTAAATTAACATACAATTAACTACAATGCACATATTTACAATTTTAATCACTTAAAATTGTACACTGTCAGTCAATAGCTATTATTCTTACCTTCCTGTGTACCAGCAGTGTCTTCTGTTTACCATCAATATAATGTTCCTCAACTTTAGCAATGTTGTGGGAAACATCATAAATTACATGCATATCTAGGTCATCAGGTGTCATCCGGAATTGTTTAGCAAAAGCCTGGAATAAAAGTGCCACACACAAATTGTTTGATAAGTTTAGCTTCTTGTTTGTTACCAGGATCACTACCACAATAATCCACTAAGACATGCACAGACAAAATATCAGTTATTTTTCAAATGATTCCATGATGGCTGTTTTGGTTCAACTTCTGATTTATATTATTTTCACTTTCCTCAGACCAATGTTTATATTCCAATTAGAATTTTTCATCAACTTAATCTCTACAATAATTTAATAAATTACCTGCCGACTGAGAAATGTCATTGAGCTCCTGTTGACCCACGCAAAATTTGCAGCTGCAGCCATAGCTTTGAGGTAATCCTGACCCTCTGGGGACATAATATGTGCACACGCTAGCTGTCTGTCATTGGTCTCAATGTTATCACGTTTCATAGCTCTTTCCATGGCAACCAATGCATCTACAAATAGATAGCAAAAACATGGATTTCACATGTTATGGTACACACTGAATAACCTTACGTAATAACTGTTATTGTGATTACTCACTATAATCCCATGTCTCTAGTGCTTGAACTTTGAAGAGGAGATGGTATAATGGAAATAGAGACAGTCTTGGCATTAATGTAACAGCTGCCACAACCTAAACAGAATCCATTTTTGGCAGAAATACTAGGAAAACTTGGCAACAATTATCCACCACAAAGATGTGTGAAATATTGTGAAAAGCAATTATGATGCTATTACAGGGACATTATCACCAACTATAATGACATATAGAAAGCTATGAGAGTATTTGTATATGCCGACACCTACACTGGAATCTCGTTAGTATGTCCCTCATTACTCCATTTTTCCACATAGTTTTTATCCATTTTTGTTATCTGAGAGTCACAACTGCATTAAACACATGTTAAACCAACTTGTTTATGCACTCTCCCTCCCTGCTCAGAGCATTCAAATTTGATGGTATTGGTACTGTTTGGTTGCTGCAACTTTTGCTGCTGAGAGTTGCGAGAGTGGTGGGAGGAGGACATTCATGGGCACATGATGCAGAAATAGGCAGGTAGACACTGCTATTCAGTGCTGGCAATTTTGCGAGTCACACGGATCATTTGCTATGGTAGAAATTATGGCGGAAGTAATGCCTATAGATTGGTAGTAGCTCCAACAACTTCAATAGCAGTCAAGCAAACTGAATAACTTAATTCAAACACTTGACTTCTTTGTTCATTTTAGCATTTGACTGACTCCGCTTGTAATTTTTTCATTTTCTTAGTCTGATTTTTTTGTGTTTTAAACAGTTTATCCATTTGTCATTGATAAAAAGACAGTGGGATAGCTTACAAATGAAGAAAGTGGAACACTATTCAGGGAGTGCACAAAAATTCATACATTAAGCTTGTTAATACTGCACAAAACACGAATATTCCTCCATCAATATTAAATACGGAAGTGAGCAAATGAAAAATAACTGAAGCAACATGTGTGGAAACAGAAAAAGTCACATGAAAACGAGAATGTGATGGTCAGTTTCCAGAACTGGAAAAGATGCTACTTAGTGGATGAAACAAGCCCATGTTTTGAACATTTCAACTGACAGTACCATGGTTCATGCAACAGCAATACATTTGACACAAAATATGGAATGTGTGGATTTCAAGGTATTCAATGGTTAGATTGGTAGGTTGAAAAACAGACAATGCAAATGTGTTCAAGGTGGTGCAGCAATTGTGAACATTGACTTGTTCAGTCATGGAAAAATACTCTTCCATCAATCACGGAAAATTGTTTTTAATGCAGATGAAACAGGCTTATTTTTTTCACTTTCTGCCTGAACAACCCAAGGTCATAGGAGAAAAATACCATGGCAGAACATTTCATAAAGAGAGGTTAACTGTTCTATTATGTTGCAACTAAAGTGGAACAATAAGGTTGGTGCTGCTAGTAATTGGAGGGCGAAGAGAACCCGATGATTCAAAAATGTGTGGACATTTCCACGTCAATATATGAGGGGTGTACAATAAGTACTGCATCACTTTTTCTCAGCCAATTTTGTTTGACAAAAATGTCGAGTTTGTTGTGGGATAAATAATCCTGCTTCAACTCCAATAAGTTTCACGAAGTTCCAACAGGTAGCGGCATTTATGTAACCTTCAAAATGGCGTCTCTAACATAGGTGCATTACAAGCAGAAAGCTGTCATCAAGTCTTCTGGTGGAAAACTAGAGCATCACAGCTATTCATAGCCACCTGCGTAATGTCATGGTGAGTCACTGGGTGAGATTTCTCCTCATTGGAATAAGGTCTAAACCTATCCAATCTCTCGTGTGCTGGCTGGCCTTACACAGCTGTGACTCCTGCAATGGTGGAACATGTGGACGCACTCACTTGAGGTGATCAACAGATCACAAACACCTCAATACTCAATTGGACATCTGTTAGTAGTGCAGTCACTCGTCTACCGGTTAAGAAAGTAAAGGTGTGTACCCACAGGTCCATCGCCATCTAATAGAAGACCATAAAGAGTAACACAGGACAATCTATGTGAAATTGCTTATGTGTTACGAGGCAGATCATGACAATTTTTGTTGAATGTCATCATAGGCAATGAAACATGGGTTCATCACTTTGAACTGGAAACAAAACAGCAATCTGTGGAGCAGCACCACACCACCTCTCCCCTGAGAAAAAGTTCAAAGCTGCACCTTCAGCAGGTGAAGTTACGGTGACAGGCTTCTGGGACTCTGAAGGGTTATTCCATTTGATGTCCACCCTGACAGCACAACAATCAACTCCGAAGTGTACTGTGTTACCCTCATGAAATTAAAGAAATGACTTCAGCGTGTCCATTACCACAAAAATGCAAACAGACTTCTCCAGGGCAATGCAAGGCCTGTACACCTGGGCAAAGCTCACAAAAATTCAATGGACTGTTCTTCTTCATCCAACCTACAGCCCATATCTCAATTTCTGCCTTCCATCTGTTTGGCCCAATGAAAGAACACGAAAGATGGGGAGATTATTGATGCAGGAAGACATTAGCTCCATTGTCTACCACTGCAGTGACACTATGCAAGCACACAGGCACTCCCTGTAAGGTGATATAAGGCTGCCACACTAAACAGAGATTATGTCAAAAAAGGCTTCTGTAGACGAAAGAGTGGGGAATAATATGCATTGAAATCCTCAATAAAACCAACCCGCTTTCATAAAGGAAAAATGTTGCATTACTTATAGAATGCCCCTTACACCCGATGCAAGTGCATCGGTACAGTGAATGCAAAATTCTACGTTCACTAGATGCGCTGTTGGCTGGGGAAGCGTGGGGAGAGTGACAGTGATGGGGGTTTGCTCAGAACACTGTAGGGGAAATGCCAAGTGGTGGAGGGGAAGTGCCATTCTGATCTGAAGCCTATGCTCACATTTTTGGTAGATATTAGGCAGGGCCCCTCCACACCCACATCTGCATGGTGACCATTCAAAAATATTTGTCACATCATCTTTGGTTCGTACCTAGAAGGAATTCTGCCAAAAATTCTGTGATTTATTTTCCCCTGGTTTGTTAACCATATGTAACTATCACAGAAGAGTGACGGTGCGGAATTTTAAGTAAAGCCTACATATTTATCTTGTTGCCACGTCAAAATTTGCTTCTTTTGCCAAAACTCAGAGTTTACACAGTCTCACTTCACTAACATGTCGTGCAGACACAACTGCGAGAGAAATCTGAAACAGTGGTTTATTGAGGAACTGAGGAAAAGTAAGGTCAGCATCTTAAGAGAAAGCACATCCTTGGTACAAAATAAATGTCATGACTTCACTTATGTACCGATAGCATTTCATTTCATCAGCTATCGATGGTCCTTAAAAATTACATTCCTTCATCAGAAAAGTCAGTAGTTAGTGGAATACCATGGAAGATAATGAAGTTTTGCATAATAAACATGACGAAATACTCACCTCTTTGTGTACTATCATTTGGCAAAATCTCATTTTGATATCTCAAACCATACACAAAATATGAGGATTGTTGTGGGTATTTCACTTTGGCTCTATCACTGGTGCAACGCTATTGCAAATAAGACCTACGTCAGATCAATTTTCTGAAGACTGGTGACAGATCGCCAACCAAGTCTAAAGAAATATTTAATATGTTCACTAAATTTCATACACGGCAACATATTATGTAATATGCACCAGATGCAAAATCATAGCAACCCGTATTTTTCCATTGCAAACTTTTTCAAATTTCGCGCAGCATATTAGTTCCACATAAATATCACAATAACTACGACCATTAACAAAATTATGGGTACATCATAATGAACCTGATGAAGAAAACTACAAATCAAGTGAGAATGAAATTTTTTACCAAATAGTTTCTGTTAAATCGTTTGAGAAACATTGCAGGGCTTACACATTGTCATTGCAAACTGGCCGCAAAGTGACAAACACTTGTTGGCCTCCTCTTCCGGACAAACTAATGAACAAGCCCAGCTCTTTGTACGAAAACTGGTCACTGCTCATTGGCCACTGTGCCCTGTGCAACCTATAACTCCAACTATTTTTGAAGGATTCTCAAATGCCTGTGATGCAAGAGTGGGCATTAGAAATACGAAAATCATGTCATTTATTGACCAGTGTGTAGCTTGACTTGCGACAGAGCAATAAAAACTCTTAGGTAAAGCTAAATAACGACAACTTGCGAACTTTTTGTCTTTTCATTCACGATGTAATGTGATAGTGATAAGAGTACTTTAAGTGTTTCACCCATATTGTGGTAGGTGGAAGTAGTTGACAGCTCTCAGTATAATGTGCGATCCGGAACACCTTGTTCTCTTCGAAAAGCTATATTATCTCTGACTTTTGAACTTTACCATATTAGTGAATATACTTGCTTACGTCCTCACCCTATTCCATCTCTACTGGCATCTGTATTAGCATTACATTATGCCGACACATTTAACTGCAAGTAACACCATGGGG
The DNA here is from genome assembly GCF_021461385.2 of Schistocerca piceifrons. NCBI lineage: Eukaryota > Metazoa > Arthropoda > Insecta > Orthoptera > Acrididae > Schistocerca > Schistocerca piceifrons. Next base: position 394,217,918 of record NC_060138.1, on the reverse strand, counting down.
CCAATGCTAGTTCAGTAATATTGTCTTAAAATAATACTACTCAAATGAAGCTGGAAAGGGATGGAAGTTACTTTTTTATTGGGCATTAGCAAAGTTATTAAAACATGCTAAATATCGAAGGATTATACTCATGAAGAATAAGCAAAATGTTTATCCAAAATCACTGTAGCGCACCCTTCAATTACTCATTTGTTAGTTACAAGTATTTTTATCTCTGACTATCTGGATTTATTTTTTTTATGTCTCTGCAGATTGGTGGTGAAGTGTGATAAATGAAAACGTACTGAAAGATTAAAACTGATCTATCTGATATTACACTGTTACTGAAGCCTGAATGGCAAAACCGCGCATACCTTGCATTATGTTGGACGAATGAAACAATAAACCCATTTTCACATGTATGGCGAAGTTCGTAAGTCACAGAACAAACAGCTTTCTCTAAGAATATTTATTGCTCCATAGTTCACAGATTTTTGCTCACTACACTCAGCCACTGCCACATACTTCAACCGAACTCCCTTACTAATAGGATGAGGCCATGGCAGTGGGCAGTCATGAAGCAAGGCCTGTCCATTACCAACACACAAGGGTTTTATATATAGATACAGAATGGACTGTAACAGTCTAGCACGACTCTGCTTAATGTTTAGAATTAAAAGTTAAATAATAGAGAGTGAATTTTATTAAAAATCAGCCCATAGAAAAAGGAAACCTAAGAACAGCTGTAGAAGCATCAACTAGATACAAGAATTTTTGTCCTGACAGTGATTTTAAGGGGTTCAAAAAATCCATCAACTCTAGTGTTAACATTTGCCTCCTTTGCTGAGCGGTCAGCAAAGCGTGCATACAAGCCCCTACAAAAGAATGCCAAGTCTAAGGTGCACTGCAAATGGTCCAATTTTCTGGTAGTACTCAAATCTGACATCTTTTATTATGTTCTACAGTTGTTTAGTACTTTCTGTGGAAGCTAATATCCAAAGTACCGATAACTAAGAAATGAGCTTGAGTCAGAAAACTGCAAATAAGCAGTCTTCTTTGTTTTTTAGGCAGCTCTACAACATTCATCCCTACAAAGATATTTTTATCAACAATGAAACTGAATAATGGATCCAATAAAAAATAGTTCTCAATTTTTGCGGCCCTAATAATCTGAAGTAATCACATTTGGAAAGTTAATTTTTTTGGTTTCTGTCTCATCAAATTTCTTCTCAAACAATCCCATCAGTGACATCTGACCAGCAGCAGTTTTCCTCATGGCATTCTACAGCAAATTAATGAAACCTGTAAAAAATTCAAGTACACATAAGCTCAGAATCTTGAAAGAGACCTCTTCTAGCTATGGCCACCAACAGTTTTAGAAATTTAAAGAAACACTCACCAGGCTTGTGAACTTGTGGTCAAGTAAACTACCCCTGGTTCCTGTTGCCCAGGTATTGAACATTGCCCCTATGGCAATGGGGATGCACCATGGACCATAGCAATAGACTTATACAACTTTTGATCTGCACACTAATGTTCCACGTAACTGCAAATTATACCGACACCAAGTACATTTTACCTTAAACCAGAATTAAACTGGTGCATCAATAGCATTACACAGCAAAAAGACATACTAATAGTTCTCTATAATTTGAATCCATCAGAAAAAAATTCAGGAAGACCTCTGAAGTTCTTCAAAAATTACAAAATGTGACTAAGTACTCATAAAACCTGAAGACTGTTAATACAAATTGTGCAGCAGATGTTCATTTTACTACCATAATCTCCATCATAATACACAGTTAAACTGTGAAAGCCTTTCCATAGTGCCTTTCCCAGAAACTACTAAACAACTGCAGAAGATAAGAAAAGATGTCAAATTTAAGTACCGCCGGAAAATGGGCCCATTTTCGACACACCTCTACCCTGTCATTTTTTTTTAAGCCTTATATTCTTTCATTGCAAAACAAAATATAGGTTTTAGGTGGATTAGAGCATTGTCTTTCTAACAAGAACATTTTAAAAACACTTTAAAGATGTTTGCGTAAAAGTGGGCCAAAAAAGCGATTTTTAGCATGTTAGAAAAATTGTTAACTTAGGCCTCAATTTGTAAGTCACTGGAAAGCAGCAGGAGACTAAAATTTTATATTTTAAGATCTTGTATTAGTAAGCTGATGTGTGATAAGTTTCATGTTAATCCTGTCATTACTTTCAGAGATATAAAAAGCTTAATTTCACATTTTTTCAAGCATCTATTTTTCCAGTCAACTTTGCTTCAAATTATGCAGAGGAAAAGCTTTTTTTTTACTGTTTTGCTTAAGCAAGCATAAAAAGTTTTAACAAGATAACCTAGTTTTGTTCTTTTTCAAGATTATACTGCCGGAGATATCAGCTCTAGAATTTGCCGAAAACTCACAGGAGTCCTGACAATAGTTGTGCTATGGGGTCAAACAAATGACTACATCTCTCTAAGTATTAAACCGACAAAAGTAAAATGTCACCAATGTTAATTCAGGACATGTGCGGATGTTCACACAAAACTGCAATAAAATCCACGAGTTATACAGTAATCTGTAGGCCACTTGGCATGGAACGATCCGACAGTAACCATGCATAGTTGCAGGCTCCACCATATACAGCAGGTAAGAACAGCACTTAAAGATGTGGAACTTTCATGTCATTCTTTATAATGTATGCTCAATATACATAAAGAGGTTTGAGAAGGAAACATCTCTTACAACAAAGTTACAAACATTTCTTGTTATCAAGTATTTCTACAGTGTAAATGATCTTTTAACATATCTACAATCTATGCTGTGTGTCCTTGCACAGAAATATTTCTACTGTTGGCTTCAGTTTTTTTCTGTTTCACACGCAGAACAATATACTGCCTTAGAGAAAGGACTATGTTGCAAGACGGGTAGTGATGGTTCAGGTACTGGCAAGTGGTGTGTGTATATTTTTCAGAAGTGTAACAAAGTTTCATGTCCTAGGTACATCATTGACTATTTCTTGTGCATGATATAAGCTCCTTATAGACTAGGTACACGTAGTTTTCTTTCAAAATCATACCGGCTTCGGTGTCTAAGGAAGTGTTAATCCATTGGACTTGCATTTGGGACAACAAGTACTCATTCAGACATACTGACTTTGGTTTTTCCATACTGTGAAGTTTAATACTCTGACAGTTCCACTGATAAGGCCATGGAAAACTTCTGCCTACCCCAACCTAATCTTAGTTTGTATATGCTTTATAAACGTAAATATTATTTCTGTAATGTAGTATGACAAGTTATACTTTTGGACAGAATGTTCTAAGGACAAGTAAATAAAATAAATCTACGTGCAAAATTATGTACCAATATTGGTAACATCAGTGATAGGATCCTAGAACATATTTTAAGCTTCACCATTATGTTGTTCCTACAGGGAAAGTAGCTTCTATCGAAGTATCAGAGCAGATTCATGGAAAAATGCCACTTTCGTGAAAAACAACTCACTGTTTTCACACTTAATATCATGTAAACAGTAGACTGTTATCGGGCAGATTTCTGAAAGGTACTGAACAATGAGCCACATTGTCCACTAATAACATTACAAGATTTGTGGTGACCATTTTCAGCAATGAAGGGTGGTATTCGGATGCAATACTTACATCAAAAAGTTTGCATCACCAAGGTTCCCAAAACTCTGGACGATAGACGTTGACTGTGGATATTGTATCACAGACACAGTCCCTTTGACTGTTCAAAGATGTCACTAAATCCGCCCAAAGAAGTAAACAACTGTGCATGAGCAGTATCTATTAGTCAGAGGGGGTCCGACAGCTGATCAGTTCCAGTCATCCCACCAGGAAGGAAGTACACAGCTCGTGTGGTCTGTAGTTCAACCATGCCCAAATAGTCAATACCGCATTTCAATCACAGGAAACTTCACTCCCGACATCGATGGCGAGGTCCATCTTTGCAACCACATCATGCAGCGTGGTACAGATGGGCCAAACAACATGCCAAATGGACTGCTCAGGACTGGCATCACGTTGTCTTCATGAATGTGTCACATAGACCTTCACCCAGACAATCATCAGAGACGTGTTTGGAGGCAACCTGGTCGAGCTGAACACCTTAGGCACACCGTCCAGCGAGTGCAGCAAGATGGAGGTTCCCTGCTGGTTTGGGGTGGCATTATGCGGGGCTGACGTATGCCACTGGTGGCCATGGAAGGTGCCGTAACAGCTGTATGATACATGAATGCCATCCTCCTACTGATAGTGCAACCAGATCGGCAACGTACTGGCAAGGCATTCATCTTAATGGACAACAGTTCGCGCCCCCATCATGCACATCTTGTGAATGACCTACTTCAGGATAACTACATTTCTCGACTAGAGTGGCCAGCATGTTCTGCAGACATGAACAATATCAAACAAGCCTAGGATAGATTGAAAAGGGCTGTTTATGGATGACGTGACCCACCAACCATTCTGAAGGATCTACGCCAAATCGCCATTGAGGAGTGGTACAATCTGGACCAACAGTGCCTTGATGAACTTGTGAATAGTACACCATGACAAATACAGGCATGCATCAATGCAAGAGGGTGTGCTACTGGGGATTAGAGGTACATGTGTTTACAGCAATCTGTACCACCACCTCAAAGTCTTGCTGTATGGTGGTGCAAGATGCAATGTGTGGTTTTCATGAGTGATAAAAAGGGTGAAAATGATGTTTATGTTGATCTCTATTCCAATTTTCTGTACAGGTTCTGGAACTCTCAGAACCGAGGTGATGCAAAACTTTTTTTGATGTGTGTATTTGAAGGGTTCTGGTTTGACTGACTGATTTGGGAGAGGGGACCAAACAGTGAGGTCATCGGTCCCATTGGATGAGGGAAGGAGGGGGAAGGAAATTGGCCACGTCCTTTCAAAGGAACCATCCCAGCATTTGGCTGAAGCAATTTAGTGAAATCACAGAAAACCTGAATCAGGATGACCAGATGTGGGGTTGAACTGCCACCCTCCCGAATGCAAGCCCGGTGTGCTAACCACTGCGCCACCTAGCTCAGTTGAAGGGTTCTAGGAAACGGCGGTCTATCTGCTACAGAAATCTTAGAATATGTTTTAGTCCAGTCAGAATAAGATGGGCTGGGCACAGCAGCCTCTCATGCACAATGTGGTTTTGCAAATACCTGTGGCAACACCTCAGTGTCGTTGCACTTACATAGGCAACTACTGTTTTTGCCTGCAGCCTTTTGCACTACACAGCTGAAAGTTGCCAACAACACTGCTGACTGTTAGGGATGACTTATGCCTACTCCCCGTGATGTACATATGCCAGTAGGTGTCCACTAATCCAGAAACATGCTGCTGGAACAGTAACAAGTATGTTTAGTTCATGTTTTAGTGTAACAGATGCTGTGTGAACATAAATGGCAGACACTGGAAGAAAGACGACTAAGTTATTTCAAAACATTGTTGGATGAATATGAACAACCGGTTTTTGAAGGCAGATGACAGTTCTGTTACCCCCACCTCTCATATCGAACTACTCTCCACCAAACATTGTGCATGGGTATTTATGGAGATGCAGACTGTGTTACAAACCTAACTTATTTGCTTATTGTCAAGGAAAAAGAACATGCAAATTATGCAGTTGCTTGGTCATTCCAATTAAGTAGTGTGAACCATTTTTAGGAAATTGGCTTTGAACTGGTATCATACCAACTCTAACCAGCAATACAAGAAAGTATGTTTCTAAAATTGCATCATATATCTCGTTGACAGTACACAAGGTAACAGTTAAACCAAAGGTTAAAGGTAGTTTACAAGGTTTGCATAAAATAATATCACAAAAACTCACATTAATGAATATCTCACCTGTAGCAACCTGATGCCCAAAGCCTCTGCTTCCTGAATGGATCATGACACATATCTGTCCTTTCATTTCTATTCCCATTTTACTGGCAGCCCATTTATCGTAGATCTCATCAACTACCTGTATCTCAGCATAGTGATTCCCTGCTCCCAAGGTACCTAGCTGAGGCAGTCCTCTCTTCTTTGCTCTCATGCTGACTTTACTTGGATCAGCATTCAACATGCGGCCGTACTCCTCACAGTGTTCTTTATCTTCAGCCCATACATAACCTGAATCAAAGAATCCATATGACCTTTGTTAAATATGCTAAAATATCCTTCAAAGTCCATGCATAAATAAATTAACACACACTGTTAGCCATTCTCCAAAATTTTCTGATAAACCTTTAAATATCTGCCATATAGTATCTCTCTTTGTTCTTGCAGTATTTCTCTGAAATACAAGCATTTAAGTTTTATTCCCAGTGCCCTAGCCTATATTCATATCACGAAGTTCAAACTCGTCTACAAATGTTACTGCTGCTTCATATCAACAAGAGAATGTTTTCTTCGTTTAAAAGTACCAATCTCACAAATTCATAGTTCTGAAATTTTTATAACTAGAAATGTTCATGACAGCACAAAGAAAATAAAAACTACAGTACAGTCACTATTTCAGTGCCCTCCATTTCATTCTGGATTTGCACGTATTGAATATAATTTCTCTATAAAGACAAATGTTAATAGCTTGAAATATTAATAAAATAGAGCATTTTGTAGTAAAACTAATTTGCCACATTAGGACTGCAGTTTTTAGAGACTGCAAATATAAATAGAATTCAACAGTAAAAAGGAGATGGAAATGTTACATTTCCACAGTGAAAACATTATAGGAAGAAAGCTATGCACACATAACTGTTATTTCATCTAATCTGAAGCATTTCTCTTTCGCATATTATTTAGCAAGTATTAACCAAAAGAGACAAATGCCCAAATACCTTCACGAAGTGACCAATCCATTCCCATTTCCAGTGCCTCTTCCATATCTCTTGCATTCATAGGGATTATTCCCTTTGAACCAACACCAACAGGAATATGATCGAACATGCTCTGAGCTAACTGCTCCTGTAATTAAAACAGTATAAGCCATACTTTTTTAAAGCTTTGAGACAATTTTTATGGGAGAAAGTTATCCTCGATCCAAAGATTAGTGTGAATACTGAAGTGCTTTCCTAGGCACAGCCCCATTGGAAGTGATAAGGCATTGCGTTCCTATGATCTTCCAAAGAACTCATCCATCAATTTATAAGGGAACCTACATTTAACACAGGTTCTGAACCTTGGTACAATTTTGCACATTAAGAAATTATAGCCAGAGTTGAAAAAATAACAGAAAAAAGTTATAGTTCATTGAGGACTGTACCCAGGACCTTTGGATTTGTTTTGTCTGGCATCCATGCACATCTGATGTAAATACACTAATTCTTCCAATCATGTGCCACACTATCATTTCATTGTTGAACATATGACTTAAAACATTATGAACAACCACATAAACAGATAAAAACTAATGTCGTCTTGTTTAGCATATCCAACTTTTTCTTGCAAGGTTAAGTTTCACCCTCTCACAGAAGTAATAACTGGATTATATAGCAAGACCATGGACCTTGCCGTTGGTGGAGAGGCTTGCGTGCCTCAGCGATACAGATAGCCGTACCGTAGGTGCAACGACAACGGAGAGGTATCTGTTGAGAGGCCAGACAAACGTGTGGTTCCTGAAGAGGGGCAGCAGCCTTTTCAGTAGTTGCAGGGGCAACAGTCTGGATGATTGATCTCGCCTTGTAACATTAACCAAAACGGCCTTGCTGTTATGGTACTGCGAACGGCTGAAAGCAAGGGGAAACTACAGCCATAATTTTTCCCGAGGGCATGCAGCTTTACTGTATGGTTAAATGATGATGGCGTCCTCTTGGGTAAAATATTCTGGAGGTAAAATAGTCCCCCAATTGGTTCTCCGGGCGGGGACTACTCAAGAGAACGTCTTTATCAGGAGAAAGAAAACTGGTGATCTACGGATCGGAGCGTGGAACGTCAGATCCCTTAATCAGGTTAGAAAATTTAAAAAGGGAAATGGACAGATTAAAGTTAGATATAGTGGGAATTAGTGAAGTTCGGTGGCAGGAGGAACAAGACTTCTTGTCAGGCAATTACAGGATTATAAATACAAAATCAAATGGGGTAATGCAGGAGTAGGTTTAATAATGAATAAAGCTACTACAAACAGCATAGTGAACACATTATTGTCACCAAGACAGACATGAAGCCCACGCCTACTACAGTAGTACAAGTTTATATGCCAACTAGCTCTGCAGATGACAAAGAAACTGAAGAAATTTATGATGATAAAGAAACTATTCAGATAGTGAAGGGAGACGAAAATTTAATAGTCATGGGTGACTGGAATTCGGTAGTAGGAAAGGGGAGAGAAGGAAACGTAGGAGGTGAATATGGATTGGGGCTAAGGAATGAAAGAAGCAGCCCCCTGGTAGAATTTTGCACAGAACACAACTTAATTGTAGCTAACACTTGGTTCAAACATCATAAAAGAAGGCTGTATACATGGAAGAAGCCTGGAGATACTGACAGGTTTCAGATAGATTATATAATGGTAAGACAGATTTAGTAACCAGGTTTTAAATTTTAAGACATTTCCAGGGGCAGATGTGGACTCTAAACTGAAGAAACTGCAAAAATGTGGGAATTTAAGGAGATGGGACCTGGATAAACTGACTAAACCAGAGGTTGTACAGAGTTTCAGGGAGAGCATAAGGGAACAATTGACAGGAACGGGGGAAAGAAATACAGTAAAAGAAGAATGAGTAGCTTTGAGAGATGAAGTAGTGAAGGCATCAGAGGATCAAGTAGGTAAAAACACGAGGGCTAGTAGAAATCTTTGGGTAACAGAAGAAATATTGAATTTAATTGATGAAAGGAGAAAATATAAAAGTGCAGTAAATGAAGCAGGCAAAAAGGAATACAAACGTCTCAAAAATGATATCGACACGAAGTGCAAAATGGCTAAGCAGGGATGGCTAGAGGACAAATGTAAGGATGTAGAGGCCTATCTCACTAGGGGTAAGATAGATACTGCCTACAGGAAAATTAAAGAGACCTTTGGAGATAAGACAACCACTTGTATGAATATCAAGAACTTTGATGGAAACCCAGTTCTAAGCAAAGAAGGGAAAGCAGAAAGGTGGAAGGAGTATATAGAGGGTCTATACAAGGGCGATGTACTTGAGGACAATATTATGGAAATGGAAGAGGATGTAGATGAGGATGAAATGGGAGATATGATATTACGTGAAGAGTTTGACAGAACACTGAAAGACCCGAGTCGAAGCAAGGCCCCGGGAGTAGACCACATTCCATTAGAATTACTGATGGCCTTGGGAGAGCCAGTCCTGACAAAACTCTACCATCTGGTGAGCAAGATGTATGAGAAAGGTGAAATACCCTCAGACTTCAAGAAGAATATAATAATTCCAATCCCAAAGAAAGCAGGTGTTGACAGATGTGAAAATTGCCAAACTATCAGATTAATAAGTCACAGCTGCAAAATACTAATGCGAATTCTTTACAGACAAATGATAAACTAGTAGAAGCCAACCTCGGGGAGATCAGTTTGGATTCCGTAGAAATATTGGAACACGTGAGGCAATACTGACCTTACGACTTATCTTAGAAGATAGATGAAGGAAAGGCAAACCTACGTTTCTAGCATTTGTAGACTTAGTGAAAGTCTTTGACAATGTTGAGTGGAATACTCTTTCAAATTCTGAAGGTGGCAGGGGTAAAATACAAGGAGCGAAAGGCTATTTACAATTTGTACAGAAACCAGATAGCAGCTATAAGAGTCAAGGGGCATTAAAGGGAAGCAGTGGTTAGGAAGGGAGTGGGACAGAGTTGTAGCCTATCCCCGATGTTATTCAATGTGTATATTGAGCAAGAAGTAAAGGAAACAAAAGAAAAGTTCGGAGAAGGTATTAAAATCCATGGAGAAGAAATAAAAACTTTGAGGTTTGCCGATGACATTGTAATTCTGTCAGAGACAGCAAAGGACTTGGTAGAGCAGTTGAATGGAATGGACAGTGTCTTGAAAGGAGGATATAACATGAACACCAACAAAACCAATACGAGGTTCATGGAATGTAGTCGAATTAAGTCGGGTGATGCTGAGGGAATTAGAATAGGAAATGAGACACTTAAAGTAGTAAATGAGTTTTTCTATTTGGGAGCAAAATAACTGATCATGGTCGAAGTAGAGAGGATATAAAATGTAGACTGGGAATGGCAAGGAAATTGTTTCTGAAGAAGAGAAATTTGTTTACATCGAGTAAACATTGAAGTGTCAGGAAGTCGTTTCTGAAAGTGTTTGTATGGAGTGTAGCCATGTATGGAAGTGAAACGTGGACAATAAATAGTTTGGATAAGAAGAAAGTAGAAGCTTTCAAAATGTGGTGCTACAGAAGAATGCTGAAGATTAGCTGGGTAGATCACATAACTAATGAGGAGGTACTGAATAGGATTGGGTGAGAAGAGAAGTTTGTGGCACAACTTGACTAGAAGAAGGGATCGGTTGGTAGGACATGTTCTGAGGCATCAAGGGATCACCAATTTAGTATTGGAGGGCAGTGTGGATGGTAAAAATCGTAGAGGGAGACCAAGAGATGAATACACTAAGCAGATTCAAAAGGATGTAGGTTGCAGTAGGTACTGGGAGATGAAGAAGCTTGCACAGGATAGAGTAGCATGGAGAGCTGCATCAAACCAGTCTCAGGACTGAGGACCACAACAACATGTATGGAGTATAGCACAAAACACAGACAGTAGGTGTAAAGAGATAAGCAAAAAAATGACAGATCATCCATATATACATCATTTTGCATAATGTTATGGATTTCAGCATAATACAAAGAAAAACAAAATTTAAGTCATTCACCTTCTAATGCAAATTACAGTTCGATGAAGATTTATATATATGTTCTGAACAATGCTCTTCAACAGACAAGCCCACAGTCCCCCCCCTCCCCCCCCCCCCAAAAAAGTGAACCCCTGCTGTCAGGACCATGACAACCACATGGCATTACATCATTTTTCTTATTGCATTAGTTATTCTGAGAATGGAGTAAGCATCCCCAGAAGGGGTTTATGATTTCCCATTAAGATATTTATGATGAAATAATAATGTAGAATGAAAATAGTTTTACAAATTAATTAAATTTTTACCTGCCTACTTGTACTATCTAATTCTCTACATTACAATGAATAAATAATATTTATGTAATGTACTTTAAATGCTTGTTTTTATGTTAGTTTGATTCTCCTTTTTTTCAGTTTTATAGTTTTATTTCTGATCAAACACGTATGAGATTTCATTGATTTTTAATATTGAAAATAAGACACTGACAGCCCATGAAAGAACAGTGGGTGCAATGTTGTGCAATTAGTACATATTTTTACTTGTGTAGTTACAATGATCTAAATTACCACTTATTACGAACCTTTGATGTGGCATGGGAACTATTCATAACTTATCCCCATCATTCCAAGAAATGACTCCATAGCCAAGCACTCTATTACATGTAAGGAATGCTATGTACACTGACAAATGACAAAACTCAAAGCATGAGGTGCCGCTTATGTTATATTTGTTATGGTCTGTACAATATGCTCTTTAGGTTACATAATTACAGGCCTCTGTACACTATGACGAGACTCTTTTACTCCTAAGTTTAAATTCATGCAATTTGTTTTCCTGTTATTCAATGTTACATTTACATGCCTCCGAAGAATGAGAAAAAAAATTCCCAAGTTATAACAAAAAGTGCTAATATGTCTTCAAGCTATGCAATGAATAAAATTTTGCTAAAATCGGCAGCTACAGGTCACTAACAGGCTACTGAATCAAGATAGTTAACTGTAGATTTTTCTTAAGTAAGCAAAAATTTATCAATTTTGGAGGCTTTACCACAACACAAGAATAAAATTTAGAAATTTGGACTCCATTTTTTTTTTTTTTTTGGAGAATGAGTAGCTGAATACACATCTTCACTATTCAACAGAATTATTTCATTACAATCAGTAATTACTTCATAAGCAATTAAGACTTATTTTATTCAATATGGCAGAAAATAACCTGTTGCCTCTTGTGCACATACTTCAATAATTTCACTTCTTGTTTATTTTATAACATAAGCCCCTACCATAATTTTTAATGATTTTTATTAAATTTCCACTTCAGGTTTTGCTGGGTATTAAAGTGTGTTCCAAGTGTGACAACTCCATTTTTATATAACGCTTTTTCTTAATTTCTTTATACGTGCTATGCAATTGTTGCCTAATTTTATTATTGCTATTTTTATTTTAGTCTGTTCTTGTTTCATAGGCCTTGTCTAGTTGGCTATCTCGAACTTAAGAAGCTGACACCTTTTTGAAAATACTATCTGCAACAACTGTGTTATCAATTATAACATCTTTCTTTCTTTCTACAGCTACACAGTGCCAAAGACTGCTAGTGCAAGTCAATACAAATGCAAAAGATGCATGAATAACTAAAATGTGAAACCCAGAGTTTCAAAAACAGAAAACAAGTGGATCTCACAAAAAGGATGAAGATGCAAGGCACAACTGAAGGTGAGACAAACTGATTAAGAGGTATCTGAAGTGACTGCTGAGGGCAAAGAAAAGGGCTGTAAGCTTAAACAGTAATCTCCCTCTACATCCTCAAGGATATGTGGGTCCAAATCAATGTCTGTAGCCACTTGGAAAGGCCATATGTAGAACAACTGCTTTGCCAAAATTACCAGGGAAGAAAACATGCGTAACAGAAAGCACTGGTTTATGACTAGCCATGGAAGTCTTTCATTCCAATGCAAAATCCAAAATGGATTACTCTAAAATAAGAGATTTCTCTTTTACACCACAGATTGCATATACATGCTCAAGAATGAATGACTGTCATAATCTGGGAGAATGGAATCCAGGAAAAGTTACAACATATGCACTATATGACCATGTTCTTACAAGTAACTTTCTCATTTTTTTAAAAAAGAAAACAAAGAGCTTATCAATTTCTCCAAATTTTGTAGCTATCAACCAAAGAATGTTTTACTTCCGAAAAACACACTATCTGATCAATGCAAGTGCAGAGTACACATGTTTTCAGACTTAAGCCTAAAATTCACCTATTTAAACTCTTTCTAAAAGAAAATACTGTACTGTGGAAATTCTTCTGCTTGCTGATAAAATAGATGCTGCTGTAACACAAACTTTTGCTGATACTAGAAACTAAGGTTTCCAAAAACACTCTCTGGGAAAACTCAGAGCAAAGATTAAAACTTTCTACTAGAGAAGTCCTGTCTCAGATCTATTTGAGGGCAGTACAAGATCTACCAAGCTTTAAGGCCCACATAAATTTCCAATGGATACAGGCTGCAGCATTCGAAAATAGTAAACTGGAAACAAGTGGTAACTGCATTTTTGCTGAGCAATTTTTCCATGTCTTTCTCATGTGAATACAGGAAAGAAATTATGAGTACTGTCACCTAGAGAAAGTGTTCTGTACTCAGAGTGGCCTTATTCTTTAAAGGAAAATGTCAAATATTCCCTCTTTGTTTTAACACTAAGAACAAGAACAATGAATATTTACTTCCACTGATCCTTTTTAGAATTTTCAGTACTGAACTAACAGTTACAAATTTTCTGAAAAGGTAATTTGCAGTAATGGCCATGCCTCTGCGTTTAAAAGCAGATACATGGCCAATGTTCTACACTTGCTGTCTCAGAAAAACTGTATAAAGTTTTCAAGGAAGTATTTCGCACACTATGGAAAGGGAGTTGATGCAGTAGTGGGGAACTAACAACTTTTTCATGAGAACAGTAATGAGCTACGGAGAAAATGTCCCAGCTGTTCAGAGTGCCAAAGATTTTACCGGTCTTGCTGCAAAAATCTCATCTAATGAAGAACATCTATATTTATGATCAATTCATAAAAAAAATGAACAGGAAAAGCCTTGGTTAAAGGGTCTACCTAAACCTGTAATTTCATCATTTTATATAATGAAATCAAAAGCACTGTCCACACAGTGTAGAAAATATGACCCTTCTTCTGATTAAGTCAGCCTACTTTTGGAGTTGAGGCTAGAATGGTCCATTTTTTGAATCTAGCCATCAACCAGTAGGGACTAAATTACGAGGGTGTTCACTACAGAGCACAAATAAATTTACCACAATACTGTGAAAGTTTATGTTATGCATAAGCCAAAAGTTCCCAATTTCTTCAGATGGGAAAAGTAATGGTATCAGATACCTTACACCTATTACGAAATTTTGAAGATAATTCCTGAACCAGCAACAAAATGGGACTAAATTTATTGACAGTTAACAATTTTGGTCAACTTTAATGTTGCAACACTGCAACTTTAACAAATGAGTTCATGTGTGTTTACTTTCCCTGACAAATCCTGAGAAGAATGAATTCACGTAATGTCTTCTATGCGACAACAGCGTGCCACACATGAAAAATCAGACAAACTATTTCTTTCAACTTGCTCATTAAAATTGATATATGTTGGATATGTTGTTTTTACTACTAAAAAGTTCCGAAGTTTTTCCCACCTCCAACGCGTGACAGTAATCTCTCTCAGTATTTCCAGTACTCATGTACATTCTAGATACTCCTGTAAATAACAAGTGTTTGCATGTAATTTTCATTTTTACACTGGCTGGTTGATATATTTAATGTTTTAAAGCAGAATAGTAAAAGAAAGACTTAATAAAACAAGTATAACTGTACCACACGTGAATGTGGACTGCTCCAGCTGTTGTGTTGCCGACATACAACTTTTCCTTCATTCTGAAAACTCTGATATGTACAACAATAATGCTGGTATTAAGATGCTACCAAGACACTTTAAAATTAATGTAGTTTTGATATACCAAAAATTTTAAAGGAACGTAGACTTCATGTAAGGCCTTTCCTATCTCTATCCCGTTTACTTATTTTCCATTGGTAGCATTAACCAGAACTATGTAGTAGATTTCCATGGACAGCACTGGGTCCATTGCTACTGATTCTTTACATAAATGATAAAGAGTACACCAGATGGTGCGTGTATAATCTATGACGACGATAATAGATCTCTTATAGCTACTGGTAGCATTGATAATGAACTGGAGAAAATACTTGCTCTGCATACAGGAAAAAGCAACCCAGTATTTTAGCAGTAAAAATTTCTTCATAAATGGAACAAAAATAATGAACATGGAGGTCCATGCCAGCAGAAAAATCGAAAGTACCATCCTAAAGTTCAGAATGCAGACAAGCAGTTGGAAGTCTTTGGGTGTAGTAACAGGTAAGTACTTTCCCTGGGGAAAACCACATTGACAATATATTTTCTGAAAATAGCTCAAACACATTCAAAATGAATGATGTCTAACACAGTAAACAATGACACTACTAAAGGTGTACTATGATGCATAACTTGGTGCTATCTTGTCAATCACAATTTTTGTTAGCCTAAATTAATCTTTTCTTGCATAGGGTACTTCGGTGTCAAATAGCGTATATGCGTTGATAACACGAGTTTCTCCTCCGTGTGTGTGTGTGTGTGTGTATCCATACAAAGAAATTTGTCTAAGGATGAATAAATAAATAAAATATATGTATGAATAGATTTACGAAAGAAAAAAGTCTGCAATAAACTCTTGCCTACTACACCACGTAAAATCAGCACCAACGGCTACATTAGTAATACTTTGGGGCTATCTCTCTACACGATTTATTTTTGAGAATCCTGACAAATATGCCAGGAGTTTACATCTTCAGCTACATCGGATCAATGAATAACTGCAATATCTTTCCTATATATTTAACTTCCACTTCCTGCTCTACAATACCAGTAATCACCATGCACTATAAAGAATGAACCATGAAAATTATGAAGACATCTAAGTACAAACTAACTGAATTTAAATATGGAAGGTGAACTTTGCCACTTCAAAAGTGTTGTGTGTACCTTAATTGCTATGATTTCCAATTGCTGAAGTTTAGTAAGATGCAAACGAATTATGTAAGCAGGTGCGTAGAATATCTTCATAAAAAAACTAAAATTTAACTTACTTTAACAGGCTGAACATCCCTTTCATGAAGATTCGTCCTCAAGAGCCTCACACCACAGTTTATATCGAAACCCACTCCTCCTGGAGACACGACTGATTTTGGATCACCCATATCAAAAGCTGCCATGTTACCTGAAATATTGGATTTTGGCGGTAGTAATAATTATCGCGTACCCCTGCACACAGCAGTAAACGTAACTACTCACCTATCGCAAAACCATAGCCGGAATGCACATCCGGAAGGCCAACTGATCTTCCTACAATACCCGGCAAGGCAGCCACATTCGCTATTTGTTTTACACCTGGTAGAAAGCCTCCAACCATGCCAGGCCGACATGCATTGCGAAGCTCATCGAACATCAATTTTTCCAGGTGATTATTAACATAGAACACGCCTTCAACCTATTAAAATGAGCAGTAGTAATATTAGCAATAGTCGAACAACTGACCTACAATACCAGCAAACAACATACATTTATTCTATGTTAACTCACATTCATGTTTGGTTGGAAACCTTTCTTAATTTTCCAACAACTAGGCGAAATCTTCTCCAAATACTTAAGCTCTTCATTGTACTGCCTAACAACCATAGCGATAACTTACACTTATAGAGAAGACAAATACCGTTACGGACACTCTTTAGTCCTACCTCGATTCTATAGGGCAGTTGCGATTAATTAAATGTTTACCAACTCTAGCTACATACGATTGCACAAGTTGTCACTTCAACCATAAGCCGGCCAACTCACGCTGCTTCCGAATCACAGAAGTTCACCCACATGTCAAAACTGTCCAAAGTTGATAGGAAACTCTTTGCCGCAGTAGTACCACAGTCTAATATAACAGTCGCGACACTTCGCCTCGATTTTGTTGCCTACAGCGCCAGCAGCGCCCCAAGCGGCTGGTAGGTTACACTGTGAGTTCGGCGCGATCGTGAAGGAAAATAGTGGTTGTTTATTTTGATTTTTACAATGGCTTTTACTGGCGGGAGCGTTTGTAGCGCAATAAATTGCACCAACAGCAGAAAGAAGACACCAAAGCTGTCTTTTTTTAGGTTTCCTAAGGATCCTGAGAGGTATAACCATCATGTTACTAAACTGTATCGTCAGGATTCACTTGCAAACTATATGTGTATAAATGATGAATGTTTCGTTTTAGGAGCAGAAAATGGCTTGTTAATAGCAGGCGAGAAGACCTCATGAAGAAAGACCCAGTGTACCTGTATAGTAATATTAGGTTTTGTTCGCTACATTTCGAACAAAACCAGTTCATGAACGCAGGCAACAACAAACTCGTGTGGAATGCAGTACCCACCCTGTTTGACATTCCAAATAAGCCACCTCAGCTGACGATGAAGAGGAAACTGCCACAAAGATTCGACAGTCAATCTAAAGCAGTAAAACAGTCCTATGACACAGAAGCAGCTGGTTCAGCTCACCATGTATCAGTGCCAGATTCGTGTGAATCGTCAACACAGACCTGCTTTGACGATGAAGTGGTTAGATTAAGTGCAGCTGTTCGTGTCTTGCAAAAGCGTGTGAAGTGTCAGAATGTGCAAATCGCTAGACTTCGAGCGAAACTATTACGAGACAAGGAAAGTGCCTACAGACAGCGACAGAAATTGTGTCAGAAGGAGCAAGTGAACAAGGACAAACGAATGTTAAAGACTATAGGATCCCGATATTTAAAAAAAGATGCCCTTGACTTGTTGTTAAGCCAGATTAGCATGCCATTGAAAGAGAAACGTGCTGCAAGATGGAAAGACGAAAATAAGCTGTTTGCTCTAAATTTACTATATTACAGCACTCAGGCATACAGGTTTTTATCAGAATGTTTTATGCTTCCATCAGTGCGTACACTACAAAGGTATGTGGAAGGCATACAAATAAAATGTGGGATAAGTGACAATATATTCCATCTTTTAAAGCAAAAGGTGCAACATTTTTCTGATAATGATAAACTTGTGAATATGTCATTGGATGAAATGTCGCTAATGGCAAATTTGACATATGACAGCACTTCTGACACTGTTATTGGTTTTGAGGACTTGGGGTTTACACGCACAGCTAAAATTGCCAACAGTGTGTTGGTGATAATGATTAATGGCATTTTTTCATGTTTCAAACAACCATTGCTTTACTGTTTTTGTAAAGGAACAGTGGGAGCTATTCATTTGACTGCTATATTTTATGAAGTAGTCAAAAGACTTAAGGAAATTGGCTTGGTTGTGAAGACCTGTGTGACTGATCAGGGTTCAAATTTTGTGGACTGGAGAAAGAGACTGGGAATTACACAAGACAATCCAAGTTTGGTATATGAGGAGCAGAAGATCTATTTCTTCTATGACACCCCACATTTGTTTAAGAGCATCAGAAACAACCTATTTAGGTATGACATAATTCATACATCAAATGATGGTTTGGTTGGTACTGCTTCTTGGAAGGACATTTCTCAGCTCTATTCAAATGACTTGCACAGGAAATACAAGTTAGCTCCCAAGCTGACTAAAAAAGCTGTCGAACTGCCAGCTTTTTCAAAAATGAAAGTGGGTACTGCAGTTCGTGTGTTAAGCCATACAGTGGCAGCTGGTATTGACACACTTGTGTTTTGTGGTAGTATGCCATTATCTGCAACTGGCACTTCAGACTTTTGTCAGAAAGTTAATGACATTTTTGATATCTTTAATACATACAGTGTGAAAGGGCCTGTGCATCTAAGGAACTGTATTAGGAGTGATTCAGAGCATCTGGATGTTCTACATGTGATGAAGCCATGGATTCACTCTTGGAAATTTGTAGGCTCTGATGGAAAAGATTACTCCCTGAGGATAAAATGTGTAAAGGGGCTTCTAAGCAATATATGTGCTTTGGAAATGCTTGCTGCCGAGGTACTGACTGGAACAAAATTGTACTTATTCTCACATAAAATTAACCACGACACATTGGAAAACTTTTTTTCAACTATAAGGCAGAGAGGTGGTTTTTGCAGCAACCCATCTCCAAGGCAGTTTTGTGCTGCATTTAACAACTGTACACTAAGCAAACTGATAAATTTTTTCTAATGTGGCAAGCAGTAATTGTGAAGGAATTGACTGGGGTCAGGCAATACTGGACATGAAATCTGCTCAAACATTAAAGGTCTCACAGTTGTTATGCAGTAGTGATACAAGTTCTGCAACAAAGCTACCAAATGTGGAAGTTCCAGCAGACCTTGGAGAACAAAACAGTATGAGATATGTGTTTGGTTACATCTTGAAGAAACTTTTTTCTTTACATAATTGTGTCAAGTGCAGGAATCTACTTGTAGACAACAGCCAGGACTTAGATGCAAATGACAAATTTTATTGCCATTTCAAAAGTTACGAAGACAATTTTGGAAGCTTGGTTATTTGCAGTGAAAATATTTGTTTATTTTTTAGGGATTGTGAAAATCAGATGGCTTCAGTTTTTGATGAACATTCTCACAAGAAAAACTGTGGTGAATTATATGTGAACTTATTGATGGCTGTCCCAAGTTTTCCTCCTGGATGTTGTGAAGAAACTAAGCTGCTGTTAATCAAGTTATTTGTTAAAGTGAGACTCGTTTACAGGCTGAAATATTGGAATCAAGACGTAGTTTCTAACAACAAGAAAGCAAATAAGAAACTGAAGAAGTTGGCTCATTTGGGCTGCTGATTTCTTTGGTATGCATTTCGTTCACTTCTGTTGTTAGTCACTTAATTTCCCTTGCTTCTTTCGTGTGATGACATTATTTTGTCAGCACCTTCTTCACTGACAGATTGTTTGAAAATTATACAAATATTTGGTTTTTCGTGAAATGTAATCAGCTCATTATAGTGTTTTCAGCATATTCTTCCCACTATTTGGCAGTTGCTTGTCCCACTTAGAATAATAAAAAGATGAAGGTCGTACTTGTGGCAACAGGCGAAAATGACAAACAAACGCAGTAGGCCTACAGAACGATAAACGAGCTGTCGATCGTTTTTGCAAGTAGAGGTACATGTCTGTGCTTCTGACATGTGAATCTGTGTGTTTATATTCTTTTGATATGAACGTGGTAAGCTGCAATTCTGTCCAATGTCACAAGTGTTTCTTCACGAATGTGTTGTAGCTTGCCACTCTATTCATGATTTTTGTCCGTGCCGGCGCTTATTTTAGAATCATTTTTAGAAACATATATGCCTTCTGATACCACACAAACCCTTGGAGGCAAGAAAATAACTCAAATAATGCGGAAATTACGTAGGAAATGGATGTAAACAAACATTATGCTTACGACGCGTCTGACGTTCACCTTACCTACCGCTTGGAGCGATAGTGTCGCTCCATCTGTCAAACGGCAACAACTTTTACAGCAGTGAGTGTCGCGACTGTTATATTAGACTGTGGTAGTACCACAATCTAACATAGACTGTGGTAGCACCATCTGCGACGTTTTTTTCTGGCTTAATGAAATCTTACATGTAAAATAGCGGTCGTTTGCATGTACGAACAAGGAGGTCGTTCATAATGGAGGAATTATTAAATTGCTAAAGAGAGTTCCAGATAAGACCCAAAATAATAGTTCATTAATGGAAAATTATTGCAAGAGCCTATAATTACGTCCAAAAGCTGAGAGTCAAAAGTATATGCGTTGTAAGTTTTTCAGAAGCAATTAGGATTTGCAGCAAGACAACAGCTTATTGGCAGTTCACGCCTCCTGCGTATAATACTGACACGGGAACTTTATCCGAGTAGCAAGCGATAGCGTTTCTGCTCACTAAGTTCCGAAGTGATGGTGGTGCTGTGGTTAATTCTTATATTTCTAACTTCTAGCTGATCTTTGTCAGCCGTATGATTCTTGCTGATGACACAAGTACCAAGATGGAATAAATCAATACTTTTTTTCAGACAATGCTTCAAACGTGAAAACAAATACCGAATGCACTTACATCCGAGTCGATCTGCAGACCATTAGATATTACTGGCACTGTTAATTAAATAGTACAAACATGGGTTCTGAAGGTTTATTTACTTCCTTAGTTTCACAACTTATAGATCTCTACTTACCTCACATCATCAAGAGCTTGTACAATAATAGTTCATTTACAGCACGATTGACACATAACACCTTCTGACTATCAATCGTAGAAATTTTGGACTTTCAGTTCGGTCTTTCCATTAATTTTTGATAGGGTGAAACGTTCAATAAATCAAACCACAAGTTGAGAGTAAAAATTTTGTCGAAATTTTTATGTATTTTATAATTTCCAGAATAATTTTATAATTCACATGGCACACCAAGATTTTTTTTGTAATTGTTACTTTACATATCGATAAATGAAGCATTATGTGGTAATTTCTACCTCTATGCTGGTTGATATTACAGTAACTCCCCAATAAGCACATAAGTTCTGTTTCGACAACAGGAAGAAATATGAACAACTGTGTATCACTCGCTATGTGCACATACAGATCACTTTTTTTCAGGGGATGTTGTGAGTGTAAGCACCCACTTGCCGCCTAGCTTATGGGCGTTTACAGGGAGAGGAGACACATTAATCATTGGTCAACTTTGTTCCAGTATGTCCTCCAGATTATTATATATTTAATAACGTCTTTTGTATCATTACAAGCCAACGAAGGATAACACCAAGATAAATAATTTAGTCCTCTTTTCCTACATTTACCTTCAATACTTTTTCTTTTTCAGAATGAGCTCTTTTCCTCTCATTTGGCAATTTGACACCATTTTTTTCAATTTGTTGTAGCTTCCTGAAGACCTTTGAATTTCTTGACTTCCAGTCTGAATTTCTCTCTGTTGGGTAATATGGTCCTGATAAGTCTACGTTTCTTCAAAGTCCCTGTTTGCCTTTGCTCTCCACCCACTTTTGCCATCCGTTTTCCTGTTTTGGAAGAATGTGTGGACCTTTTTGGTTGATTGGTCTTCCTCCATTCTCTCTAGATGTTCATAGAGTGTAACACATACTTCTGTGATCTCCTCTGTTTTTAGGGTAGAAAGAGTATATTTCTGTATTTTCTGTCAAACATTTTTTACAGGCTTCTTCTTTTTATCTTTTTCAGATCTTCTAATACGGTTTGGCATCCATATTAAAGGAGCAATACCGATTCATAGTGGACTTCTGGTTTTACAATTATATTATAGTGCCTTAATTTAAGATATTTTAGAAAAACATTTTCTATTCCACAGTTTTCTCATGTTCATGTATGCTCTTTTCATTTTTTCAGCCCCACTTTAAACTGCCGCTTCTTCATGTTTTATGATTATATAGTCATCCTGGTATTTAATGTTGTCTGTTCTCTCGATGTTGCCATAATTAGCTTTTAAAATTATTGCAGTGTTACACTCATTGTACATCTTTTCAAAATATATTTCTAGATTTGCCATCTCAGCTCTTTCCTTCAAAAGCTCTACTATTTTCTTTCCATTTTCTGAGGTTTCATCAGTTATTACAATATTGCTTACAAAGGCCAAAAACATTAATTCCTTTTTTCGAACGGCAAGACTTTATTTACTGTAGTTATTGACTTCTTGTTTTTTTCCAACACAGAGTTGAATATTAAATGTGTCAAACAGTCTCCTTGCCTGACTCCTGGTACTGTTTGGATAGGAATAGAAGGTCTGCCAAGAAATTTAACTTTAAACACTGCATTTGTAAGAGTATTTACAGAGTTTTCCCATCTGCTGTAAATTCCCTTAGGGTTTTGAGGAGAGACTCTCTGTCTACCGAATGATATGCCTTTTTAAAATTAACAAACATTATCACCATCCTTTTATTTATTATTTTTATGTACATAATTAGTTGTTCAAGATTTAGAATTTCCTCTGGGCAGGATCTGTTGCTCCTAAATCCAGCTTGATACTCTCCAGTTGCTTTAATTATGGATGTAATATTTCAAGAAGACATTTCGATAAGATTTTGTATTCTAACAAGCCTCTCTCAGAGACGGCTGTTGTGACTGAGCGGTTCTAGGGCCTTCAGCCTGGTAACGCGCGACCGCTATGGTCGCAGGTTCGAATCCTGCCTTGGGAATGGATGTTTGTGATGTCCTTGGGTTAGTTAGGTTTAAGTAGTTCTATGTTCTAGGAGACTGATGACTTCAGATCTTAAGTCCGATAGTGCTCAAAGCCATTTGAATCTCTCTCGGATTTATTGGAAAGAGGGCCCAGTGGACAGCCCATCAAAAAATGAACACAGATCAAGCATCAAAACAGAAAGTACGTGTACTGCACTGCGAAGAAAAGCAAAATAGAAACAGTGAATGCTCCAAGAACAAGAAATGCAATACAGAGCAGCTGGGCAGAGAAATGGCGACAGGGTTATGTAGTTACTGTGTTGAACTGATAAGCTGGCGAGATTTGTTCAAACCTCCTTCATGTCAATTTTTTTGGTCCCATTCGCTTTATTCAAATTTGTTCTGTGTCATGATGTAACATCTGTTTGTAATATCGAGGTATAAGGAAGGGACATATAACGACAGTTGATTGTGAGCAACTATTCTATTAGCAGCTGAAAGGAAGTGGCTTTCAAATGGGAACCACAAATTTTTGATGCCAAGGCGACAAGTCAACCATCTCTTCCACCAGAAAACATATCTGGTGTGTCATACACAGCATTAGTGACAGTACATGTGTCATGTGATAGGAATCTCTTATGGATGCATCTAATTTATATGACTGGTAAGTGAGTGAGATATGCCTCCTTTTCCTATATAGGTGTTCATATGAATGTGAAAGTGATCACTCCATAGGAAATGATGAAAACATAATAATTAGTCACACAAGCTGCAACAAATGAATGCAACAGTTTCATAATCACACAGTTTCTCTCTCTCTGCCTAGATTTGGAATTCAGCTGTTTATTTGTTGTTTTCATTTCTGTGAAACGTCAATGTTGTATCTCGCCTGCTCTCACTATTCATCATATTTACTTGCAGTGGTGACGTATTCTTAGCACATGACTCAAATTCTATATCCATTGTATATTGTGACAACTGTCAAGACTACAGGCTACATTTCAGTGACCGACTGAACAGTTCATAATGTTGTAAAAAAATAAAATAAAATAAAATAAACAGCACAAGGGTGTTTTGAATGCAGCTCGCCCACTTAGCAGTCCAACACCATGACCACTTATTCACGACGCCGTTGTTGTGTTGGGCTGCTATTTATTGCACTTCCTGTTCTTGGACTGTTCACTGTTTCTATTTTGCTTTTTTTCTCAGTTCAGTATACCTTCTTCCTATTTCCATTCTTGATCTGTGTTCGGTTTTTGATGGGCTATACGACAGGCCATCTAAATCTGAGTGGGCTGCAATGGGGAGTTTTCCTTATATGGGTAGTAATTAAATTCCTCTGAATTTACTAATATCTGTTTTGTCCCCTGTTCTGTGAAGTGAGAATTAAAGCAACCTTCCAGTTTTCTGAAATGGTTTCAGTGTCTCACACTTTCTCCAGTCTTTCTTTTTTAACTGTGAAGCCTAGTGCTCCTCCAACTGTTAGAATTTGTACTGTTAGCCATCTTCACCTGGGGATTTGTTCTGTTTTAATTGTCTGATGTAACTTTTAATTATATTGATACTTGGTGGTTTTGATTGCCATTTGGAATATAGTCATGGAATTCCAGTTGTTTGGTTGGTTCTTCACACTTCAGTAGCTTCTCGAAAGATGCTGTCAGTAACTTACAGTTTTCTTCAGTGTTAGATGCAAGTTTTCCATTTTCTGCCATGAAGCAACGAGAGTGAGCAATGTAGCCAGGCATAAAATTCTTACATGTTTTGTAGTAGTCTCTTGCATTTATTTCTTAATGTGTTCTTCTGTACTTTTAAATTAATCCTTTTGTGGCCTAATGGTTTTGTTGTTGTTGTGGTCTTCAGTCCTGAGACTGGTTTGATGCAGCTCTCCATGCTACTCTATCCTGTGCAAGCTTCTTCATCTCCCAGTACCTACCGCAACCTACATCCTTCTGAATCTGCTTAGTGTATTCATCTCTTGGTCTCCCTCTACGATTTTTACCCTCCACGCTGCCCTCCAATACTAAATTTGTGATCCCTTGATGCCTCAGAACATGTCCTACCAACCGATCCCTTCTTCTGGTCAAGTTGTGCCACAAACTTCTCTTCTCCCCAATCCTATTCAATATTTCCTCATTAGTTATGTGATCTACCCATCTAATCTTCAACATTCTTCTGTAGCACCACATTTCGAAAGCTTCTATTCTCTTCATGCTCAACTATTTATCGTCCATGTTTCACTTCCATACATGGCTACACTCCATACAAATACTTTCAGAAATGACCTCCTGACACTTAAATCTATACTCATTGTTAACAAATTTCTCTTCTTGAGAAACGCTTTCCTTGCCGTTGCCAGTCTACATTTTATATCCTCTCTACTTCGACCATCATCAGTTATTTTACTCCCCAAATAGCAAAACTCCTTTACCACTTTAAGTGTCTCATTTCCTAATGGTTTTATCGGCTCACTTCTACTCAAATTCATAGGTTTTCTAATTAGTAGTTGTTTTCCTGCTATACCACTTGTTCCAAGCTTTTCTCTTTTTGTCTAAGTATTTCTTTGACTGTTCTCTGGGGCTATTTCAAAGGCGATATGTCAAAATGTTTCTGTAAGGTGGTAGGCATCAAAAGTCAATTCCTTCAGCATCGTTTGAAAATCAAATTCCTTTTCCTTCAAAACTTCGTTATTAATTCCTCAAACCACTTGTGGTGTGGGGTGCAGGACACTTTATGTACCACTGTCACTCCCCCGCCCCCTTTCCTGTTCCAGTTGTGAATAGTTTGCGGGAACAATAATTGCTGGTAAGCCTCGATATTGGCTCGAGTGTCTCTAATTTTATCTTCGTGGTCTTTTTGTGAGGTCTATATGCAGCAGGCAGTAACATATTAGTTGACTCTTCTAGGAATGTGTGATATTGGAAGCTTAACAATAAACCATGTCATCGTGCAGAGCACATCTCTTGCAGTGTCTGCCACTGGAGTTCATTGATAACCTTCTTTGCATCTCTCCTGTTTCCTATAAAAGTCCGATCTGGTACAGGTCCCATACTGATGAGCAGAATTCAAGTACAAGTCGAACTAGTATTTTGTAAGCTTCTTTTGTTGGTGGATTACATTTTCTGAGCTTTTTTCAATGAAACCATGTTTGCATCGGCTTTACTCAAGGGAATTTTTAAGCGATCATCCCACTTCTGTCTGTGTATTCTCAATGCGTTGCTTTCTGTCGCCAGGAACATTTCACTCCTCCAAAGATCTATGGTGCATAACTGCTAGAAGGGGTGCAAGACCTTTTGCATTCTCAGTGTAGAGTCGTACTGGTATCCCGTCAGGTCCAGAGGATTTCTGTCTGTTGAGCGATTGCAGCTGCTTTTCTATGCTATGGTGCCACTAACTGCACGAAGTGTGAATCCTCCTGCATTCCACTACGATTTTCTAGCATCATGACTTCTCTGTATACAACAGCAACATCCGCACAAATCCTCAAGGAACTACTGATATTATCTGTAGAATATTTATATATACTGTGAAAAGTAACGATCCTGACGCTACCCTTGGGCACAGCTGAAGCTTGTTTTGTGTCCGAAGACTTCTCTCCATTCAGAATGACATGATGTGTCTGCTAGAAACACTTCAATCCAATCACACAGTTGGTCTAATATCCCGTATGCTTGTATTTCGTTCATTTTAGGCGACAGTGCAGATCTCTATGGAAAGCTTTCCAGAAGTGAAGGAACACAGCATCCCTTTGAGTACCTGTATCTACAGCTTTCTGAGTCTTGAAGACGAACAGAGCAAGCTTGCTTCCATACAATCAGTGTTTTTGGAAGCCATGTTGATCCCTACAGAGGAGATTTTCGACCTCTAAAAACGTCAAAATACATACGCATTAAACATGTTCCAAAATTCTACAAATGGCCGATATCAGAGATGTAGTCCTATAGTTTAGTGCATCTGTTTGACGACAATTCGTGAAAACGAGAACGACCTGCGCTTTTTTCCTGTCGCCAGGAACATTTCACTCCTCCAAAGATCTATGGTGCATAACTGCTAGAAGGGGTGCAAGACCTTTTGCATTCTCAGTGTAGAGTCGTACTGGTATCCCGTCAGGTCCAGAGGATTTCTGTCTGTTGAGCGATTGCAGCTGCTTTTCTATGCTATGGTCACTTATTTCGATATCTGCCATTTTCTCTTTCGAGCGACGATTTAAAGTGAGCACTAAAGTCCGCTCTTCCTCCTTGAAGTGGTTTTGGGAAACGTCTTTTAGTATTTCGATCTTTTCTGTGACACCCTCCATTTCAGTGCCATTATGGTCATAGACTGTCTGGCTATATGGGTTCGACCCATTTACTGATTTGACATGAGAGCAAAATTTTTTAGGATTTTCTGTGAAGTTCGAATTCATTGAACGCTTCATGCATGGCTTTGGCTTTACTTAGTTTTTGTTTTTCTCCGAGGCTGTGGCAACGTTTAAATTTTCAGCGAGGCTCTCTTTACTATTGTAGTAGTTTTCTAACAAGACTGTTGAACCATGAAGGGTCTTTTCCATCCCTCACAACCTCTCTCAGCACACATCTGTTTGAAGGGTATTATGCAATACTCTTGAACTCTGTCCATTGATACTCAACGTTGTTAGTGAGGGAGATAAAATTTTTGTGCTGCCGCTCAGGCAATCTGAAATCTGATCCTTGTCGCTCTTACTAAGTAGAAAGATCTTCATTGTCTTGGTTTAATTCCCTTGTTACAGCCATATTCAGTGATGCTGTAACAGGCTCAAGATCACTGATTCCTGTTCTATGCTGAGTCGAGAAGTTCTGGTCTGTTTGTCACAAGCAGAGCTACTATATCTATTTCTCAGGGTAATTTTCAGTTAAAGCACTTTAAAAAATTCACGTGATTCTCTGTCCCTACTCCCTGTTCTAATCACTTGGGTCTCCCAGTCTATAGCTTGTAGGTAAAAATCTTCGCCTAAATTTATGACATGACAAGGAAATTTACGTAAAATATTCCCCAAGTTTCCACTCAACCATTCTGCCACTACTGCTGCTGAGGGGCATTTGATGACACGATTGATCCAACTTTGACACTTACCTTCATCCAAATTATTTCGAATTCGGAAACTGTACAATCTCAGTAGATATTATAGTATTTTTATTGCTATAAACACACCTCCACAACTGGTGTTCAACCTGTCTTTGGGATGTACATTCCAATTGGAATTTAAAATGTCAGTGCTATTGACATCTGGTTTCAGCCAGTTTACTGTCCTTAGTACTATGTGGACACTGTTACTGTTCATAAGCGAGACTAGTTCCATCCTATACATGCTCCTGCAGTTAACTAATATTACAGTAACATTTTCTTTCTCCCATCTGCTATAATAAATGCTACTTTGTCTGGACTCAGAAAGAATTTTATTGGGCTTGTGGGAGGTTTTCCGTATCCTAAAAATCCCATATGTGCACGCCACATGTACTTCGCTACCCTAGCAGTCACTTTCTTAGTGTAGTGCACTCTTGGTTTGTTAACAGGAACCGTACTCTTCTCCAGCCAATAGCAAAGGTCGAGAAACTTGCATCCAGTCCCGTTGCATAATTATCTGAGCCTCTGATTTGGACCTTACAACCTGCTTCAAACCAGAGAATATGATCGATTCACCAAATTGGGCAGCCTTCTGCAGAAACCGCCTCTGAACCCAAGTGGCAGGCGTCATTCATGCCTACATGAACTACAACTTGCCGCTGGGTACATCCAATACGCTCAATCATTGATAGCTAAGCCTCCCCCACATCTCAGAAGAAACCCCCTGACAGGCAAGCAGAGTGGACATTGACCTTCTTTCCTGACCTGCCCGCTGCTGGTTTGTTTCATTATTTTATGTTTTGGAATAAGTATGATGTGGATCTTAGTTGGGTAGTGACGTGAGCCAACCTATTTTCCTCTCTTGACTCTACAACATTCTTGACTTTTTGAAATTTATATTTTGAGACAGTCACATGATAAATTTGAAGATCTCCCAAGTTATGATTTGCTGATATCCATATTTTTTGCTGTCTAGGCAATTTTTGAAATGCATTGTCATGATTTTAAGATCAAATGATTTGCATATATTTAGTGATTTTGAACCATTTGCATTAATTCTCTTATGAGATGGATAGCGTCAAATAACTTTTTGGACTGATTTTTCCTTACCCATCATGATTATTATGTTGTTCTTTTGCACTGTCGACATTCTATTTTCCATACCTTCCCAAAAGTTTTCTACTTTCTCTCGTTTTTCCCGTGGTCCTTATTTGTTTGTACATGGCAATCAGTATTGAATAATAGTTATTCTTACATTTAATTGCTGATACAGAGAGTCTTTCATTGAAGGATTCAAAATCAACAACATTTTGTACTGTACTTTAGGTAACTGCAAAGACTGTTCCTAAAATTTTGAGATTCGAGTTGGAAAGTCTAACTTTCAGTTTAGCTTCAAAAATTCGCTCATGAAGTTGGCAAATTTCCTTCATTATGTATGAATGATCTACGTTAAATATACCAGTTCACTGTAAACAGCTGTAACGAGTGCATGTTGATTACAGTGACTTATTTGTATTTTTTTTATGTTGGCATGAGGTGGGAAACTACAAATATTTTACATTTATGCACCTAAATCGCACTCTGCAGTGTGAAGTGCATGCTACAGAGCATTTTCTGTCTTGTACCTATCTTCTTCAATTTGTCTGTCTTCTTCACTGAGTGAGGTGGTGCAGTGGTAATCATACTGAACTCGCATTTGGGAGGATGATGGTTCAAACCCCTGTCTGCCCACACAGATTTAGGCTTTCCATTATTTCCCTAAACTGCTTAAGGTAAATGCCAGGATGGTTGCTTTGAGAGAGGACAACTGATTTCCTTCCCCATCCTTTGCACAGTCTGAGCATGTCCTCAGTCTCTGATGACCTAAATGTCAATGGGATGTTAAACCCAATCTTCCTTCCTTCTATCTTCTTCTAGCCATATAAATTAAAGTTCACCACTTTATTTATGTATGTTTGGACTAATCTCAGGAACAACTCCATGGAATTTTGATATCACATTGCCAATGGGAAAAGCAGGAATTCTCACATCCATTAAGTGAGATCAAAAATTCAAAAACATTAAAAATTTTGATATAATTTTGACAATGGGAAAAGCAGGAGCTGATACCTACATTAAAAGAGATCAAAACCTCAAAAACATTAAAAATTTTTATTTCATTTTGCCATTGGGAAAAGCAGAAGTTGTTACACACATTAACAGAGATGATAAATTCAAAAACATCTAGATTTTGTAGTTATCAGCACTCAGAAGTGTGTGTTTATGATGTTATTTTGAAAAACAGTTAGCCTTTAATTGTAACTCCAAAAAAATCCACACAGTGAAAATTTGAACTGTTTGTGAGGAATACCAATTCCCTATTACGCCATATGTTGAAAGCAGCAATAAGTTAATAATATGTGGGTATTTCAATGGAAATTTTCTAAAGGATTCTGATACAACAAATGATCTGGAAACCTCATTTGGATCCTACAATTTGATCTCAAGACTCAACTTCTCTCCATGGGTGGATAATAATAGTCTGAGCCCAACTGATGATGTCAATTGGTCAAGCTCAAAACAAGAAAATAATTGTATACCCAGTAATAAATTCTTTGTCTGATCATGATGCTCAGTTAGTTGGAATAGAGACGGTGGCTTACAGTATAGAAACTCCTCAGTGGAAATCATTAGAGTAATTAATGAGCCCAGGAGAAATATTTTTAAGAACGGTTTGCAAGAGATTAAAGATGAAATTTACAATGAATCATTTGCTGACATAAATTTTAATCTATTCCATGAAACATTTAAATTATTGTTTGAAAATGAGCTTTCCAAATAACCTAATCAGAAAAGACATTAAACAGCCATGCAAAAACACATAGACCACTAGAGGGATTAAAGCATGCAGTGAAACGAAAAGGCAGTTACATCTACTGGAAACAACAAATAAAGATCCTGCAGTATTACCCACTGCAAAAACTACTCAAAATTACTAAGAAAAGTTCTCAAAAAATCAAGAAATATGCATATTAGTCAGAATAATTCCAACACCAGACTTAAACTATATGAAATGTAGTAAAACAAGATACAGGAAAAGCCACAGAACTGGATAAAATTTCAATTAATTTAAATGGAAGGGCTATAAATTATCATTGACAGGTAGCAGATTTGATTAATGATCGGTTATTACATGTAGTAGAAAATATAAGGACAAACAATTCAAGTCAAAAATCAAAAGAATGTAGTGAACAAGTAGTTTAAATGAAATTCAATCGTATGGGTGTCTCACTCATTTCTACTTGTGAAATTAAGAAAATTATGTTTTCTCTTAAAAATACAAGTTCATCTTATTTGAAGGGGGTTTCCAACAAAATACGAAAGATTTGTTCCCATATAATAAGCACTGTACTTTCTGAAATATGTAATATATCACTAATTCAGGGCATTTTTGCAGAAAGATTGAAATATGCCACTATGATACCCCTCTACAAGAAAGGTGTTAGGAAAGACGTCAACAGCTACTGACCCAGTTCACTACTGACATTATTTTCCAAATTTTTTTAGAAGATAGTGTATTCTAGAATGGTATCCCACCTGGGCAATAACAATATACTCAGTAAATCACAGTTTGGATTTCAGAAGAGTTGCTCAACTGAGAACAGCTTTAACATGTTCACTCTCAAAATTTTACAAACACAAAAATAACAAAATCGCACCAATTTGTGTTTTCTGTGGCTATGTGAATCACAGTCCTCCTAGATAAACTGAGGTTTTATGGAATTGATGGTACAGCAGACCAGTGGATAATCCCTTATGGGGTTCAACAAGGTTATATCTTAGGTCCACTATCGTTTGTGTATTACATCTAATATACAACAGGCCCCCCCCCCATGAACCATGGACCTTGCCGTTGGTGGGGAGGCTTGTGTGCCTCAGCGATACAAATAGCCGTACCATAGGTGCAACCACAACGGAGAGGTATCTGTTGAGAGGCCAGACAAACGTGTGATTCCTGAAGAGGGGCAGCAGCCTTTTCAGTAGTTGCAAGGGCAACAGTCTGGATGATTGACTGATCTGGCCTTGTAACAATAACCAAAACGGCCTTGCTGTGCTGGTACTGCGAACGGCTGAAAGCAAGAGGAAACTACAGCCGTAATTTTTCCCGAGGGCATGCAGCTTTACTGTATGATTAAATGATGATGGCGTCCTCTTGGGTAAAATATTCTGGAGGTAAAATAGTCCCCCATTCGGATCTCCGGGCAGGGACTACTCAACAGGATGTCGTTATCAGGAGAAAGAAAACTGGCGTTCTACAGATCGGAGCATGGAATGTCAGATCCCTTAATCGGGTAGGTAGGTTAGAAAATTTAAAAATGGAAATGGATAGGTTGAAGTTAGATACAGGAAAATTAAAGAGACCTTTGGAGATAAGACAACCACTTGTATGAATATCAAGAACTTTGATGGAAACCCAGTTCTAAGCAAAGAAGGGAAAGCAGAAAGGTGGAAGGAGTATATAGAGGGTCTATACAAGGGCGATGTACTTGAGGACAATATT
The DNA here is from genome assembly GCF_021461385.2 of Schistocerca piceifrons. Taxonomy (NCBI): domain Eukaryota; kingdom Metazoa; phylum Arthropoda; class Insecta; order Orthoptera; family Acrididae; genus Schistocerca; species Schistocerca piceifrons. Next base: position 394,185,271 of record NC_060138.1, on the reverse strand, counting down.
ATGGAAATGGAAGAGGATGTAGATGAAGATGAAATGGGAGATATGATACTGCGTGAAGAGTTTGACAGAGCACTGAAAGACCTGAGTCGAAACAAGGCCCCCGGAGTAGACAACATTCCATTGGAACTACTGACGGCCTTGGGAGAGCCAGTCCTGACAAAACTCTACCATCTGGTGAGCAAGATGTATGAAACAGGCGAAATACCCTCAGACTTCAAGAAGAATATAATAATTCCAATCCCAAAGAAAGCAGGTGTTGACAGATGTGAAAATTACCGAACTATCAGTTTAATAAGTCACAGCTGCAAAGTACTAACACGAATTCTTTACAGACGAATGGAAAAACTAGTAGAAGCCAACCTCAGGGAAGATCAGTTTGGATTCCGTAGAAACACTGGAACACGTGAGGCAATACTGACCTTACGACTTATCTGTGAAGAAAAATTATGGAAAGGCAAACCTACGTTTCTAGCATTTGTAGACTTAGAGAAAGCTTTTGACAATGTTGACTGGAATACTCTCTTTCAAATTCTAAAGGTGGCAGATATAAAATACAGGGAGCGAAAGGCTATTTACAATTTGTACAGAAACCCGATGGCAGTTATAAGAGTCGAGGGACATGAAAGGGAAGCAGTGCTTGGGAAGGGAGTGAGACAAGGTTGAAGCCTCTCCCCGATGTTGTTCAATCTGTATATTGAGCAAGCAGTAAAGGAAACGAAGGAAAAATTCGGAGTAGGTATTAAAATTCATGGAGAAGAAATAAAAACTTTGAGGTTCGCCGATGAGATTGTAATTCTGTCAGAGACAGCAAAGGACTTGGAAGAGCAGTTGAATGGAATGGACAGTGTCTTGAAAGGAGGATATAAGATGAACATCAACAAAAGCAAAACAAGGATAATGGAGTGTAGTCTAATTAAGTCGGGTGATGCTGAGGGAATTAGATTAGGAAATGAGACACTTAAAGTAGTAAAGGAGTTTTGCTATTTGGGGAGCAAAATAACTGATGATGGTCGAAGTAGAGAGGATATAAAATGTAGACTGGCAATGGCAAGGAAAGCGTTTCTGAAGAAGAGAAATTTGTTAACATTGAGTATAGATTTAAGTGTCAGGAAGTCGTTTCTGAAAGTATTTGTATGGAGTGTAGCCATGTATGGAAGTGAAACATGGACGATAAATACTTTGAACAAGAAGACAATAGAAGCTTTCGAAATGTGGTGCTACAGAAGAATGCTGAAGATTAGATGGGTAGATCACATAATTAATGAGGAAGTATTGAATAGGATTGGGGAGAAGAGAAGTTTGTGGCACAACTTGACCAGAAGAAGGGATCGGTTGGTAGGACATGTTCTGAGGCATCAAGGGATCACCAATTTAGTATTGGAGGGCAGCGTGGAGGGTAAAAATCGTAGAGGGAGACCAAGAGATGAATACACTAAGCAGATTCAGAAGGATGTAGGTTGCAGTAGGTACTGGGAGATGAAAAAGCTTGCACAGGATAGAGTAGCATGGAGAGCTGCATCAAACCAGTCTCAGGACTGAAGACCACAACAACAACAATACAACAAGCAAAATTAGTTCTTCTTTTGGATGACAGTAGTATTGTAAGCAATTCAAACATACATACAGCAACAGAGGAAATGGTAAATAACGTCATTAAAAGTATTATTGTGAGGTTTTTTACAAACAGTCTCACCCTCAATTTCAAAAAGACACAACATGTTCAATTCAGTACAACTAGAAGTATTATATCAACGATAAGTGTAACACAAGTGAGGAAAAAGTAACTGCAGTGGAATGGTCAAAAAATTTTGGGTTCCATACTGTTGAGAACTTAAACTAGAAAAAAAAACACATTTTGGAACTCCTAAAATAAATTAGTTCAGCCACATTTGCACTTAGAACCATTGCAAATCTCAGGAAGAGACAAATCAGTAAGTTGACATACACACATCAAAAAAAGATTTGCATCACCCTGGTTCCGAGAGTTCCGGAACCTGTACAGAAAACTGGAATAGAGATCGCTCATGAAAGCCACACATTGCATGTTGTATCGCCATAAGCGAGACCTTCAGAGGTGGTGGTCCTCATTTAAGGAACCAGAATCCGTCTTTATTTCACTTGTTAAGCAGGTATCACGAAGTGTGCATGAGCCTCCATGGGATCTCTCTCTTCTGCAAGAGCTGCTTGCTACATTGAAATCTTCCAATTTATTGAAAATTTTTGTGATGTCACTAATTAACTAATGTTCATTTAAGTAGACAGCTGTGGTATTTTGCTTTTATTAAGGTGATTTGTAGTTCTTCAATTTTGGTATTATTTGCCTTCAAACCATTTATATTCCATTGCATTACGCACTTTGTTTAACTTTTGTTAATCTGTCTGAGCATAACTTTTCATTCATTTCTTACCTCATTGTTTTCTTTACACAGTTTGGAACAACAATTCCTTCTGATGGCTTGGTGGTGAAATACTTCTCTTCTAAAGGGGATATGACAGCTCCAATTCCTTCTGTCATTATTGATGTTGCATTTTCTGTTGTTATTGTCGCTGTTGCTTCTTCTCTTGTTGTCTGTGTTTCTAATGATAATGATTCTGGTGATGCAAATGCTGTTGCCAATGTTGGCAGTGGTTCTGCTGCTGCCACTGATGGTGGTTGTGGTTCTGCTGTTGGTTGGAATGACGATGTTTTTTTTGTTGTTGCTGCTGCTTCTGATGATAATGTTGTGCTTCAGTTGACGCTGGTTTCGCTGCCACTGGTGATCGCTCTCCTGAAATAGCTGAAGGTGGTGATTGGCTGTTCATTGTTTGGCTTTTGCTGTAAGTTTTGGTACTTGTGCCGCTACAGTTGGTGGTGGTTGCTGTGCTGTTGCTTGTGGTTGGGATGTTGTAGTTGGTTCTGCTATTTTAAGCACATTATTTCTTAATCTGACAGCTGCTGTGAACATTTCCATGCCTTGTGCAACTGTCTCTTTGCAGACAGTCAACAGATAAAAACTAAGTGCTTTGATAAATTTTGCATACCTTCTCGAACTGTTTGTTAGGCCTAATAGTTTCTTTATTTACATATAAGTCGTTTATAAGTCGTGTCTATGTGGTATTCCACGACTGTTCTGCTGTTTTTAGAGTTCAATACTATCTTCAAGTTTTGGACAACACTAAATAAATCAGTCTTGTAAGCATCGTTGGCACCCCCTCTATTGCTGTATATTTGCTTGCTTTTGACGAAGTCCCTGATTTTATGTTTATTTGCGATTTCGAACATAGGTGCTTCTGGTTTTCAAATAATCAAAAGCATTTACACAGTATTCTTCCCGTAAAATCTCGACTCCACGCCAGTGGCTCTCAGTGTGTATGTTTACACTGAAACGTTTTTTTTCCAGTCTTTGTTGGTGCACTTTTGTTTACGATTTCGTCTTCACACGTTTCTTCTGCTCTTTTGTCTGTCTTTAGCACACTAAAACGGTTTTTCGATGGCACTTGTAACACTTTTTCCTTCTGTTTTCAGCGAGCGAACATTTTAGGCCTAATATAGTTGCCACAATTTTTGTTTATCGTAATTCGCGATATATTTGCAGTTATATGGCTGAAGATATTTAAAATCATTTTGTAGTTTAATTACATCGTTACATAGGATGTTGATATTTTTTTCCTTTTGTAGATATTTCACGAAGTATTTCGCTTTTATTTTGCTGGAAAGAGCTGTGTTTTGTTAGCTGATCACTTTCATTCTGTTTTTTTTCTTACTTTATTAAAATTTGAGACGTCACGCATATATTATCATACACTGCATTGTATTTTTCGAACAAAGAACACTTCTACACAGGTTTTTTGTCATTATATGTGGAGCTCACTATCAAAGATTTGGCAAACCAAGGACTATTAAAGAAATGATTGTATCAGAAGACCTAGAATGTGAATGAACTCTTCAGTAATGTGTGTGGTATCATGTGTCTAAAAATGTATTTGCTGGTCTCATGACGCTGAAGTTAGAAGTGTTTGAACCTGTAATAACTTTTAACGGTGGGAAATATAAAAGACTGAATGTTCTGGAGAAGTTAGGGGGTGAGATTAAGGCAGAACGCAGCTAGAGGACTGTGAGAGCTGGATGTGCTACGTGTATACCACGCAGGATTTCCTGGTCGGCAAGATTGGAGAACTAAGAAAGATGGATCTAGTGCATGGAAGAGTCATAACTGTAGGTCTGTATAGAAGTTCGCAATTAAAAAGCTTTGAACCTCAATATCTCAGAACTAGTTCTTTTGCTGTAAATTGTCCTTTTTCTCAAAACGAAATACTGAAGCTAGATACATGAAATTTTCAAAGTAAGCTAAGAATAAAATTCGACACATATGGAGATAGAATAATAAAAATAACGTATGTTGCTAATGTTTGGTTTTTTATTTTCATATATTTACAAAATTACAGGAGTACATTCGTTAATTTTGGAAAATTATGAGTTGGAGTGTTCAAACCTTGCCCGGATAGTGGGTCACAGAATTTTATAATTTAACACTTGCAGCATAGGACACACAATTTCCCTTTAATACTGTCTATTGAAATTCACAAGTAGGCTTTTACATCATAATTCCATATAACTACAGGTGTCTACATTTTTAGGTTACTCTGCTTGTCCGTGATACTCTCTCGTGGACCAAATAGTTAAGTCACCATCCATGCTCCCCATCTTTAAACACACGCATTATGCCTGTTAGTTGCATTTGGTATGGGTTCTGCACACTAATGTGATCATTCCATTTCATGCCTCATAAATTTAACATCTAACTATTTGTTTGAGTTGTCTAACGTCAGTCATTACTCACTTATATTGTAGTTGCAGGGTACTACTTGAATATCTTACTATGTTTTTATACAGCTTTTTGCAAAAAATACGTCATTAAGATAATTACATCAGCTGCTAAAGCTGAGGCTATCATTGATATTGTTTTCCAAGTCATCAGTATATACCACAAACAGCAGAAGTTTCCAACACACTTTTCTTGACATTTACTTGAAGCATCCACATCTAAAATAACATGCTGGTCTTTCCTACCAAGAAATCCTCAATCCAATCCCTAATATCCTTTGCTACTTCACATGTTCAGGCTTACATTAACAAGTGCTAGTGCGGTTCTAAGTTAAATGCCTGTCAGAATTCAGGAATTGTTGCATTCATCTGACTGCTTTGGTCTATGGCTCTCAGGATGTTATGAGAGAAAAGTGCCAGATGGTTTTATCATGATCAGTGTTTTCAAAAATCATGCTGGTTGGGTGTAAAAGATTATTCTGTTGTATATATCTCATATGTTGAAGCAGAATCGAAGAGGCAGTCAATGGAATGGCATCACAGAAACTCCCCGAAGAAGAAAATGTGCAAAACTGCATTGTTGGCAGGGAAAGTTCCGGCTACGGTATTCTGGGATGCAGAGGGTGTGATGTTTTGGAGCAGGGATGGACAATAAATTCTGTCCAATACGTCAGAACCTTCAAGCAGCTTAAAGCACATCTTCAGCGAGTTCGTCCAACAAAAGCTATAGCAGATCTTTTTCTTTAGCATGACAATGTGAGACCACACACCAGTCATCACTCCACTGCAGATTTTCTGAGAACTGACTGGGAAGTCATGCCTCATCCCCCATACAGCTCTGGCACAGCACCATCAGAATTTCATTTCTTCAGGGGGCTAAAAGAAGCTCATTGTGGGGTCACTCTGAAGATGAGGAGGCCATGGCAACCTCTGTGCATCAATGCCTTCAGAAGCAGGACTCTGCATTTTACCACACTGGAATCCATGCCCTTGTTAAAAGATGGACCAAAACTGTGGAATGATGGGGGATTATACTGAAAAGTAAAAAATTAATCATCAATGTTGTAGTTTTCAACCTAGGTATTTGCATTTAAAGCTCTTGAAAAAAAAATTAGGAGGCATTATTATTTGACTGACCCTCAAAAGATTAACTGGAGCACATCATTTAAACAATCATTCTTCCCACACTGCAAACATGAATGAAATGGGGGAAAAAACAAGGGCATTTTCACTCTATCATGCACTACACAGTGGTTTGCAGAGTATTGATGTCGATGTAGATGAAGTCAGACCTGCCTACAGGACTAAACGACCTTAGTGTAGACATATGGAAAATGGAGGGATTTAATGAAAAAGCGAACTCCATCATTCATTGCAGCCATTCACCCACAAATTGGTCATCTAGCACCACAGTAGTAAGGCAAGGCTGACCCTGCTGAATGAACCAACTACTGTTCAATCTGACTCCTCTTCCACAACACGAATATATTCAAATTTATGCCTGACAACAGGCTGCAGAACGTAGTCCGTCTCCCAACAAATCAATGTGGGTTTGTGAAGGATGTGGGATGATAGATGCGATTGTTGCCGCACATGACACGATGTAGAATTTCCATGAGAAAAAGAGGTTTTTACATCATTCCTTCCTTGACCTTGAGGCATTTGGTCGAGTGCCATGTCAGGTGATTTGTAACGTACACAAACTGGATAAAAATTGTGTACAACAACACCAGCAACCAGGTACAATGCTCTGCAGGACTGAATGACAGCTTCTGTGTGGAAACTAGCGTTAATCGAGGCTCAGCTCTGTCTCTGCTGCTCTTTTCTTTTGTAGTGGATGCCGCAGCATGCGATCTGCAGAAGTGTGTAACATGGTCATTGCTATACACTGGTGATACGATGCTTGTGGTGGGTTCTAGAAAGGATCTTGAAACTCAAGTCCAAACATGATTTGATCGTCTCCAAACATTTGGTCTCCGTTTGAACATCCACAAGTCTGAAAAACTCAAAACCATTTCACCTACTGGAAGTAAACAAATTAGTAGAAATCCTCTCACCAAAGTGGATAAACTCCGATATCTAGGTTCTCGACTACAGAGTGATGACTATGTGAATGAGAATGTGCGAGCAAAAATCAAAGCGACCTGTACCCAATTCAATGATGTCACTGATGTTCCTTGTGATAAGATGTGTATCCACCTAAAATCAAAGAAATACCGAACGATGGTGAGACCAGTTGCATTATATGGTACTATGTGTTAGCCCACACCTAGAAGTGTCGATCACTCGCTACAGGTCGTCAAAAAGTGGATACTGAGATCTTCAGGCATTCCTCTGCTCGACCATATCAACTATACAATGATTCGACAGTACACTGACGGGAAGAAAATATCGCAACACCAAAAACGAGTTGTGCAGCATAAACCAAAGTTGGTAGGCATATTTCTACACCTGAATAATGAAGTCTGTTCAGATTTGGTGGCAGTCGTATAAGAGTGGTGCTAGTAGCGCCATTATGATGTTGTAAATCAGACTTGCTTTAAATACACGCTGTAACGGTTGTGAGCGTTAGTTGCCTTTGAGATTGGATGCGGTGAGTTGATATTATTCAAGAATCCTGTAGGCGACAAAGACGCCATCATCAACACCTCTCTTAGTTTCAACGAGGTCGTGTAATAGGGCTACGAGAAGCTGGATGTTCCTTCTCCGGTACTGCAGAAAGACTTGGCAGGAATGTTGTCAGTGTGCACGACTGCTCGCAGCGGCGGTCTCGGGAATGTACAGTCACAAGACCGCTTTTTATGCAGGGTGATGGTAACATAGTAGCTGTGATTGTGCTTTTAATAGGGCGGTCCTTACGCATAATATATGTTGCTGGCAGTAGAGTCCTCCTATGTTCAGCTTCAAACGTCGGTTCTCAGTAATGTTGCACGAAAAGAACATTTTCTCCCCTCCAGGAATTCCCATTTTAACTACATGGTGAGTGTAATCTGATTACTGGGAAAGAAAAATTACTCGCCATGCAAAACGACTTTCGTGACTAGTTTAATCAATTAGCCTATCAATTTGATAATAGTGACATGGCACCTGGTGGGTGGAGGTGATGACTAGGGCACCAAGGATATGATTTTTGACTTGGCGTTTTTTCGTTGTGACAATATCTTTTAATGATATTTGAATCTCTCACCTACACAGGGAGAAACAACCATCGTAATAAAATCAGATGTATTACTGAATTTATACAGTGATGTGTACTATAAACCTTATATTTATAACTTCTCTGTGCTCTTGCCTTAAGAGAGAGTCCGAAAGTGAGGAGGCGTCCTGTAACAGTGGTAGATCGTAGCACTCCCTCATGAGCCAAAAATGTGTTTAATATTCTAGTTCTGTGATGCAGGACGAGACAGACAAGACAAGATATTTTTCTACTTGATGAAATAATACTTAGAGGAAATATATCCTATGCCATCGTCCTATACAGGATTTTCACAAGTAACGATACTTTAACGATGTGAAAACGTATGTATTGTCCTAATTCTATCATCTTCGAAAATAACTAGTGTAAACGAGAAGAATCTACATTTCGTGTGAGTAATTCGAGGTGCTACCTTGGATTGGGTAAAGTAGGTTTTTTAAACTGGGTGGTCTGTGTCGGTGTGGAATTGTTTAGAACTACTGTGTATGTCCAAGCTGCAGCTGCTTGTTTTGCAGTGCGCCGAGACTGGCTGCAGCGGCGGTCATGAGGAGTTGGCAACCGGAAGTAACGGATTAGCTCAGCCTGTGACGGGTGCAAAGAATGCGCCAACCTGTCTAATCTTGCCCAAGGCAGCAAGGGCTGGCGAAGTGACCAGTATGCTGTGTGAGTGCGACAGAAGCAGACGTGTATGTGTTACGTGAGAGAAGATTCAAAATAACGGAAATTTGCGCTGGAGGTATTGATAAAATCCGAATTCCTACCACTCCAATCATCCCCGGATGCCCTCCACGGCCGGCGGTGGTGCACTCTGGCTTACATGCATGTCCACGACTGTGGGTGCAACCATGGCAGTAATTTTCACCGACCTCTTTACGCGACGCTGGCGATGTACATGGGGCATGGGCGCACTGCATGTGGACCTCAGAACAGTAGCACGTGAGATGTGGAAGTTTTTCCAGCCATCTACAACATCTAGTCATGATAACCATGACTACAGACTGGATCGTGGTTTAAGTGCGCCGTGTTTAGTGCTTCTCAATACATCGCAGTGGACTCTGTCTTGCAATGGTATTTGCTGTTGTCTCTAACCTATCACGCACTAGAACCTTCCTCATCCTCCTCCTTCCGAATATGGCTGAGAGAACAAATTTAGGAATTCTGTTGTGCTTGAAAAATGCAATTGCGACATGAGATTCCCGATTGATAGCGATCTCTGACATCTAGGGATGACAACTTATTGCCACAGACTGGATTTGGTTTAGGTGTGTCGTCTTTAGTGCATCTCAATACACTGCAGTGGGCTCTGCCTTGCAGTGGTATTTTCTGTTTTCTCTATTGTATTACGCACCTTCCTCCCTCCTTCTGAATATAGCAGAGAGAACCAATCTAGGAATTCTACAGTACTTTTAAAAACCCAAGCACGACATCAAATTCCCAATTGATCAATTTACTGTTTCTGATGCTTGTATTGTGTGCATGCATGCGTTTGGGTGTGGGTCTTTCTCCCGGCCAGTGTGGATGGGGGCTATGCTGTAGACAGCAAACAGCCCAGGCCTCGCGATCGCTAGTTTGTGTAATCGGTAGGATTTTTTTCATTAGATATGTTTAGTGGAACTTTGTGGTAGAGGAAAATGTTTGTGCTCTCACACGTTGGTGTGTATAAGACCTTGGATATATTTAATGCTGCAACCTATTTGTGACAGAAATTTCTTGATTTGCTTAAGTTAGTGTGTTATACTCAAATGTTGAAAATATGTTTTGTTATGAAGAAGGATTATCTAAGGTGGACGTGAGTGTTTTAAGCGATGTGTTTGACTACTGGAAATTGTTAAACATTTAATTTGCAAGAGTAGTGCAAATGGCTTATTTCGCTCTATTTTTAATATCGAAATTGTATCAGCTCTCCCTTTGTCTCCAGCATTAGCCAATAGGAAAGGAGAGATGCAAACATCCAACTGCATGTTTCGGGATGTTGGTTCACACAGACAATCAGGGAGTGGTCTCTTGAGAAAGACACAGACACGCTGCTGTCACAGGTTCGAATCCTGCCTCGGACATGGATGTGTGTGCTGTCCTTAGGTTGTTTAGGTTTAAGTAGTTCTAAGTTCTAGGGGACTGATGACCTCTGATGTTAAGTCCCATAGTGCTCAGAGCCATTTGAACTAAAGACACAGACAAGAAGCGGGTCTGGAATTTCTCGGTCAACAGAATACTGCCACTTGATGTTTTGTTTGGAGGCCGCGAGATCAAAGGAGGCCGCGAGATCAAAGGAGGCCGATATGTGGTTCGTGGTCGGTGGTATTTAGTAACGTAATCTGTAATTAGGACATTGCACGGTCTTGACCTTTGTTGTGGTGCCCTGACGATAGAGACATGCAAGGGGGACCCCAAACGGCGGCTACTATACCGCACTTCATTCCATTCATGATGTGTACCACACTTCTGCAGGGTTTAACTATCAGTGCAATACGACTGCTGTATGTTTCTCGAACTGTACAAAACAGTTTGCCACAGAGATTCTAGTAATTTGTCCGTCTACAGAAAGTGATGGTGGGTTTCTAAATATGTCTTGAACTTTTAGGTATGTAATTGTTCTGATTTTCCCGTCACACCAGTGTGCTTCGAAAAGTGAGGGAGATAAATAATAAGAGCCTTAACATCCCTGATTCCGGAACAAACATAAACTAAGTCTACTCAGCATTTCCATTCAAAATCAGAATAAAAAAGTGCGACATTTGTTTAAATATTCCATACTGCGATTGAGTTCCTGACAAATTCTTTAAATGAACTATATTTCATACAACATCTTGTATCCTGTAAATTGTTTAAATAAACAATATTCCACACAGTGCAGTCAATTTCCCGACAAATTCTTTAACTAAATGAATAAACTATGTTCCAAACGTCGCCTTGTATCCCACAAATTGTATAAATAAACAATATTCCACACACTGCCTAAATTGTATAAACAACATTCTATACACTGCAATCGATTTCCCACCAAATTCTATAAAATAAATAAATTAACTATTTTGTCTATATTGTTTAATATTGCTACACAGCAATCGATTTTCCTGCAAATTGACTCTTTTTCTCGTCAATTTCCGGTAAGGGGAAGGCTGGAGGATTTCCCAGAAGGTGGATTTAATTAATTGGTCGATTTAATTAATTAGTCAATGAAATTTATATCAAAATTGTGCTTGCATCGAAGATGGGAGTTCCCAGAGGGATGGCGGAGGAGGTGGAGGGTCAGGTAGAGGAGGAGGAGGTGTGGGGGAACAATAGGTTAAGGATGTGTCAATCAAAAGGAAGGATTATTCCCAGGGGGTCATAATTTGTCAATCAAAAGGATGGATTATACCAAGGGGGTCTTAATCCTCTTAGGAGAAAAATAGCTAAGGACATGTCAGTCAGATGAGAACAATAGGATTGCTCCTGGATGTACACTAGCCCCTGATGTAGGTAACCCACAATGTTGGGTGATACCCCTGCTTCCCTACTACTCTGCAGATGGCACTACCGAGATGAAAGAACATTGCGTTCCGTGTATGGTTTTGGCGCATCATACTGCACCTGCAGCAGCAATTTGAGAAGCGTTTGGCACCACAGCGACATAAAAAAATCACTCAAATCGATTATTTCAAGGACAGCTAAGCGCCAAATGCCCTGCAGTCTACATTCCACTGAACACAAACCACCGCCACCTGCGATTTCAGTGGCGTCATATGCGAGTTTATTAGAGGGCAGAGTGGAGGTCTGCTGTGTTTTCTGAGGAAAGCTGGTTCTGCCTTAATGTTAGTGATGGCCGTGTGTTCGTTAGAAGGAGGTCAGATGACGGCCTGCAATCAACGTGTCTGTGTGCTAAACACATTGGACCTACACCTGGAGTTATGATCTGGGGTGCGATTTTGTATGACAGCAGGAGCACTCTCGTGGTTATCCCACGTACCTTGACTGCAAATTTGTACATCTATCTGGTGATTCGACCTCTTGCGCTGCTATTCATGAGCAGCATTAAGGGGGTATTTCCCAACAGCGTAACACTCGCTCACCTACTACTGTTGTAACTCAACATGCTCTACAGAGTGTCGACATGTTCCTTGGCTTGCTCGATCACCAGATCTGTCTCCAATAGAACACATATGGGACATTATGAGACGATAACTCAGTATCATTCACAACCGACATTAACCGTCGCTGTATGACTGACCACGTGCAACAGTCATGGAACTCCATCCCACAACCTGACATCCGACACCTGTTCAACACAATGCATGCACGTTTCCATGCTTGCATTCGACATTCTCGCTGTTACAACGTTCATTACAGTACCAGAATTTCACATTTGCAACGGCTTATCTCGCGCTTACATTAACCTGTGATCTTTCGATTTTAATCACTTAAATATGTTAACTAGACAAATGTATTCCCTAAATTTCCTTACTCTACATTAATTATTTTTTGGTTTTCCTAATTCTTCCCGTCAATATATCTGAAGTGACTCCAGTCAACGAGACGCCACAAGAATGGAGACTTCGTTCGTATGGACACAACGTACAGGCTCTGCCCAGGGCAGTTATCAGCTCAGCCTATCATCTCATTGTTGAAGGCCAGAAACAACGCGGAAGACCTAAATTACGGTGGCCGGATGCAAATGGAGATCTCAGAACAAGAAGTCTAAACTCACAGGAAGCATTAGGTCGCAAGAAATAACATGCATTCAGACAAAAAGTGGAACCTGTTCCAGAGAGCGCTAAGAGGAAGAAGACATATTTTTGCAGTGGTATTCCTATATCATCCTTTGTAAAGAACACTTGGAAGCGGGGTTTAGCATTTCTGCTTTTACTTTGTTATCCTTAGTTACAGTTCATGTGCCATCCACCAGCGTCTGGACACCAACTTCGGTGCCACTGACAACCAATACATATGACGAACAATTCTTTGGATTAAGTGATTGATCTTCGATAAGATTCTGCTACAATGGTCATTAAAGTGTGGTGCATTACCCCTTTGACAACCAAACACCTTTCTTTATTATCTCCTTCTCTCTGTAGCCATATGTTCTGCTATTTCTTTATAAGTCTCTGTACAGGGACCTTGTAATATGGAGGATTTCTCCTATCATGAATTGTTATACGAGATACATTTCAGCACAGTGCTTGGTCAAGCATACCTCCAAATTTGAGTAACATAACGTCTAGACACTCCTGCACGAAGCTAAATGTTTCTAGTTCGTCCTTGAGATGGGAGACTTTTGCCTCTTTATTCAAATTCCTGAACATACAAATCTTTCTACATGCCATAGTCTTCATACATATTTTGGTAATCTCTGTTGCTACAACTGCCTCAGGGTCACTCATACCAGCTTCAATGCAGACCTCCTCAGAGAGATCAGGTCCTTTTGTGGTCATGAGATATGCTATATTTTTATCTTAAGTGAGCTTCCTAACTATCGTTGTAAGTAGTTATTAAAGAGAGCATTTCATATTGTTTCACATGATGTACAGAGTGATCACAAAGTCCTATCACCACATATGTATTACAAAGGTGTTAGTGTACTGCTGTTTTTTATTGTTTTGTAGGTGTTGATATACAGCTAAATCACGGCTGATGAGTCCATTTACACCAGGCAGGGACAGATCATAATGAGCACATGGGCCCGCGACTGGCCACATACAGGAAAATCAATGAGTTAATCAGCACGATTTCATTGTAAAGTTTCAGAAACCTTCCCCACCAAAACCAACAACTTTATGGCGGGAGAAAAAGATTCTTGCAGATGGTTACATAAGAGACGTCCACCAACACGACTGGAAGCGTGTGTGGATCATCTGTCGAAGGTTCGCGGAAAAAGTTCACTAATAGGCAGCCACAGGAAATGAGGAGCTCCACACTTGATATTACAAAAACGTGTGAAGATTGAGTCGAAGTTAAAGACATTTAAACCTTTTTTTTTGTAAACTACTTGTCTGTTAATGACGTGCAAAAACATCATCATTGTTGTGGCCGAATGCTCGATATCTTTACAGCTCTTCTGTCAAAGAGGAAACTATTTTTCATGTACGAGTGTGCAATATACTGCAGTGCAAAAGCGAGAAACATTTGCTTCCGGAGTAAAGAAAACCCACAGTTTTATGAACTTGAATACAACCCACCAAATGTCATGATCTGGGCTGGAATGTCGAAACCCACGCGGTAGTTCCATATTTCTCTAACAGTGCTATGAATCATATTACAGATCTCACCATCTTACATGATTCGTTTATCTTACATCTGCTAGAGTGGTGACTGCTGTGTCGTGTATGGTTCCAGCAGGATGGAGCATCAGCCTATTATGCTATAGCCGTTAGTGACTGTCTCAATGAGGTATTTTCTGATAAATAGGTTGAACGTGGTTCTGTTCATTTTCTTGCATCTTTGGAGTGGCTACCCTGTAGTTCTGATCTGTCATCTTGCGGCCATGCATTATGGAGGTTGATTAAACAGAAATTTACCGCCACACGCTATAAGAGAGTTGACGGATTTAAGGATGTTGTTCGTCATGCTTTTTCTGCCACAGTGGCATTGAAGAGAATTTCACATTGTACGAGGGCAGTTCAATAAGTAATGCAACACATTTCTTTTCTCGGCCAATTTTGGTTGAAAAAATCGGAAATTTCTTGTGGAATATTTTCAAACATTCCCGCTTCGTCTCGTATAGTTTCATTGACTTCCGACAGGTGGCAGCGCTGTACGGAGCTGTTAAAATGGCGTCTGTAACGGATGTGCGTTGCAAACAACGGGCAGTGATCGAGTTTCTTTTGGCGGAAAACCAGGGCATCTCAGATATTCATAGGCGCTTGCAGAATATCTACGGTGATCTGGCAGTGGACAAAAGCACGGTGAGTCGTTGGGCAAAGCGTGTGTCATCATCGCCGCAAGGTCAAGCAAGACCGTCTGATCTCCCGCGTGCGGGCCGGCCTTGCACAGCTGTGACTCCTGCAATGGCGGAGCGTGCGAACACACTCGTTCGAGATGATCGACGGATCACCATCAAACAACTCAGTGCTCAACTTGACATCTCTGTTGGTAGTGCTGTCACAATTGTTCACCAGTTGGGATATTCAAAGGTTTGTTCCCGCTGGGTCCCTCGTTGTCTAACCGAACACCATAAAGAGCAAAGGAGAACCATCTGTGCGGAATTGCTTGCTCGTCATGTGGCTGAGGGTGACAATTTCTTGTCAAAGATTGTTACAGGCGATGAAACATGGGTTCATCACTTCGCACCTGAAACAAAACGGCAATCAATGGAGTGGCGCCACACCCACTCCCCCACCAAGAAAAAGTTTAAAGCCATACCCTCAGCTGGTAAAGTCATGGTTACAGTCTTCTGGGACGCTGAAGGGGTTATTCTGTTCGATGTCCTTCCCCATGGTCAAACGATCAACTCTGAAGTGTATTGTGCTACTCTTCAGAAATTGAAGAAACGACTTCAGCGTGTTCATAGGCACAAAAATCTGAACGAACTTCTCCTTCTTCATGACAACGCAAGACCTCACACAAGTCTTCGCACCCGAGAGGAGCTCACAAAATTTCAGTGGACTGTTCTTCCTCATGCACCCTACAGCCCCGATCTCGCACCGTCGGATTTCCATATGTTTGGCCCAATGAAGGACGCAATCCGTGGGAGGCACTACGCGGATGATGATGAAGTTATTGATGCAGTACGGCGTTGGCTCCAACATCGACCAGTGGAATGGTACCGTGCAGGCATACAGGCCCTCATTTCAAGGTGGCGTAAGGCCGTAGCATTGAATGGAGATTACGTTGAAAAATAGTGTTGTGTAGCTAAAAGATTGGGGAATAACCTGGTGTATTTCAATGCTGAATAAAACAACCCCTGTTTCAGAAAAAAATGTGTTGCATTACTTATTGAACTGCCCTCATACATGGAGGAAGATCATACTCTGTTATGAAAACGATGGTATAAATGCAAACACTCTGGAATAGATAATAAAGAATAATCTGCGACCGAACCGCCGAATCTTTCCATCAGTAAATGGGGTATGTTCTCAACTGACTCGGTTGTTTTAACCCCCTCCACTTACAGAATGACCCGCTTCCTACTTCCGTATGTATAAAGCCGATACGGACTTGTAGCTGTCACGCCTTTGCGCTTACTGCTACGTATTTTAACCGTAAACAGCTCAGTCCTAATGGTAAGAGGTAGTAGTGGATTCACGTTATTAATCTTTGAATACAGCACAGCTGCCACAAGTTCAGCTCACTTTTACTCCACTCCTACCCTCGCCATTGCACCACATTAACTAGGTGCTACATGGACCTTGCTAAATTCACTTGCGTATACATTTTTGACCGTTACTCGCCAGTATTTACCTAATGATTAGTACACTCCTAACCGGACTATTTCCCAAAGAGCTGTGATGATTGAACGGGTTCGATCCACGGCCTACAGTGCCCTACAGTTCACACGGTAACACTGCCTACCTGACCCACTTAACTTGGTAGTGAGCTTATGTATCCAATCACCACTGCTAGCAGCAGTGGGTAATCCTATCAACACGACGAGAGCAGCAGACTTACCGTCGAATCCTCCTGAAAATACTTATAACTACGGTCGCCAGCTCTGAAGGAGCGAAAGAATAAATCAAT
Organism: Schistocerca piceifrons; assembly: GCF_021461385.2. Classification (NCBI taxonomy): domain Eukaryota; kingdom Metazoa; phylum Arthropoda; class Insecta; order Orthoptera; family Acrididae; genus Schistocerca; species Schistocerca piceifrons. The sequence goes on along the minus strand of NC_060138.1, from coordinate 394,168,619 downwards.
TTTTTGGCTTGTTTCAAAGTGAAACGGCTTGAGTTGAATTTAAACTTAATTCTGAATATTACTATTTCTGATCATTCTAGGTGATTCTACAAAGCAAATACTCTCTCAATTTCTGTGAGTTGGCTTGGTAATTACCACCAAGACAACTTATGCAACTTAGGTTAACAAAATTCTATCCTTCAACTTATTTAATGATTTTGGATATTACTCTTTGGACAATTGATATAGAATTAGTTAAGTGACTTTACTTGAAAGGTTACTCAGAAAAATTTAAGTAACTATAAATAGGCGACTCATTCTGGTGTGACCATTGCTCTTTTCAACATTCTTATACGCTAAAGTATTCTACACCCAAAAGAATTGTAAATGAAAGAGGCGATGGTGGCCTCAGTCTGATTTCACTACACTATGTTTCAGGTTACTACACTTTACAATGAACAACATGCGTCGTAATTTTACTCATTACTATATTCTGTCCTCTGCACTTGCACAAAAGAAAACTGGTATTCTCCTTTTACATGTATACAAAGTTCGACTTAACAATTGCAAGTAGTCTTGCCTTGGGTAGACGTGTCGGTGCTGGAGGTGAGATGCATGTGGCTAACGCAGCTCTTCACGCCTCATGCCCTTAATGGCGGCTGGAACTACGAGCTGTAGCACTCGTATAAGCTACTGCACGTCCGCCATAAAATCTGGGCGCAGGAACTCTTACAATCAGCCCCAGTGGCATAGAGACGGCTTCGACAACCATTCGTCGCGTTCTACTCCACAAACGGCGACGATATTCGCCTCTTCGCTGCTGCACAATCACTTTTGCGTGAGCACAGTTGCGCACGTCCGGTCACGTCAACACTCCCCAGGCCATTCCATTGTTCAGTCCCTGTGTCTCCAGCTACCTCTAGCTACGCTCGTATCACCAAGAGTGGGGGCGTTCCCCTACCACCTTTTCACCGAAATCATTTAGTATTTAAGAATATTTATATTTATTACCCTGGAGTTCATACCAGTCATAATAATTTACTACTAGCGCCTTATAACATTAAATCATACAGTAATAACTTATAATTACCAAGAAAAAGAATACATTTGACTCCGAGAGCTTAGTGCATTGTCTGACAGGCAGCGCTAATTCCCAGTTTCGCCAATAGATGGCATCAGGGTGCACTCCCTGGCAGTCTCACACCAGCGCGCCCGTTTCCGATGCGCGGGCTCCAAATTACTGTCAGCCCACCATCATTTCAGTTCCGTTACAAATCACTCTACCTCAAAGTTTTCTTATGCCATGATCCAACATTAGAACAGTGTGACCATCTATGAATATGTGGAAATGCAGTAAGGGGTAATGGGACTTCATTCTGTACTGTAATGCCCGTCACTCACACAACTATATTTATGCCAACTGATAGTTTAATGATCCAATTGTCCTCCAATGATAACAGTGTGATTGGGGGACATAATTATCTAGTAGTGAACTGAAATTTTCTGTGATATTTTCGGTTACATCTGGAGTCAGGTGGTCACTAGAAAGATCCAATAATACTCTAATGCCAACTCTGAAAACTGACTCTTGCCCACACCTTCCAGTATGCAGTTTAAATTTGTAGCTTGGTGGATTTATGTTTCTTGTGTAATTATAGAACCTTCATTTACTTTATCCTTTAGACATAAAGTTTGATTTACAAAAAAAATTTCACTGTTCTCAAATTTGGTTTGTAATCAGCCTTCTGCTTCTCGTATTGTATGATCTCCAACCCCTTTGTAGGGGTGCAGTAAGCTCTGGAACTTAACTGCAAAAGCTTTGGGAGTCATACATCAGTCTTGATTAGGTGCAAGGTTCTTCATGATTAATTTTGCGATCTCCTACAGTTAGAAATAATTCAATGACATGGATAATCATCTAATCTAAAACTCTAATGAACTCCGCCGAAATTCTCCTCAAAATGGTGGTCATCTTAAACCTCTCTGCCAGCGGTTGGAATGAACCAATTATGTACTTGGGGCTTAGAAAGTTGGCATTATTTATTCCAATGTGTGTCACATTTTGTCACTGTTTGAATCCTGCTTCCTCAATGGCTACTACAATAACAACATCAACATTTTGAGGGGAGCCCACTGAGCACACAAGGTGATCCTTCTTATCCTTTGCTGTCATTTTCATAAGGGGTACCATTAATTGTCATTTGTTTGAATGGCTGATAATTATCAGACTCCCTACCTTTTATGCTGTCTCCCCATGGACATGGTATACAGAAGATTATCCTACAGGGGGGAGTTTGTCACAATGTCGTGAATTCAGCTTCAATGAGAGGCTGCACCTCAGACTCGTTGGTATGGAGGTGGATATAGCATCCTGAGTTCTCCCATGCATCTACCACCTCTGTACAGAATCTCTAGATTTGCCAGTGACATGTCACTCTCTGTTAAGTCAACAAATGGTGACGATCCTGAGTTCCCATACAGACAAAATCATTTAGCAAAACATTCTTATTGCGCAAATGAGGGAAGTTAGAATGATCAGCACCGTTCATCCAAGACTTTCTTGCAGAAATCTGTTCCAAATGTTTATCACCATATCTCAATACTTATTTTCTTTGACGACTTTTGTCTCTGACAGCCATTCTCTTTATACATCAAATAGTGCATTCTATGATTACAATACAAGATCTAAAAATGATTTACACAGGGATACAAAACATCTAAGTCTTGAACAAATAGATATCTATTATCCAGCTACAAAAATTTTCAGTTCTCTTCCTTCAAATGTCGAAGTTCACATTAATTTCTGCCTACATTTCTAAGTTAAGGAAAGATGTTACAGAAAAGTCCTTTTACTTTCTTGATAAGTACCTGCAGATAATACAACTACTGTTTTTGTAAATATGAGTTGTCATTTGCATTTATATTCTGATAAAATAGTTTCTGTTTTTAATGTGTTAGTCATAATTCGTTCTTACTTATTTAAAAAGGACAGTGTACAAACATTTTTTTCTGTGCCAGCACCTAAAGCTATTTTCAGCAATTTTTGTCATGTTTACTTGAAATGCATCTCATTAATTTTACTTCAACCTTTAAGCTTTTCAGCAAATTAACTTCACTTTTGTTATTACACATATGTATATTGCATCTCTATGCTTGTAAACCTAACTCGTTCCAGAACCAATCCATAACATGTAATTCTCAAACACTCATGAAAATCTAGAAGATGATTTACCTCTGACTAGCAAAGAAACTAAGTGATATTTAGAGCTGCCTTCCTCCAATCATAGCTCTCAGTATCAGGCTCAAATTTTTCGCTGTTACCCAAACTGTCACCACAAATGGTCATTCCACTTCCATTGTTTGTCAAGTGTTACGTGGGTAGGGTTGCCATCCATCACGATATATTGGGACAGTCACCATTGTGGACCTTCTTGTCCCAATATCTTGACAAGACCCAATTTTGCCCCAACTTTGCAAAATACCGTTAAGAGCTTGGCTCAAGTACTGAAGTAATGCCGTATGTTAGCATAAGATGTAAATGCAGCGCCAGTTAGTTTTCTTTATGCAAACAAATTTATGTTGACAATGTCGTCTCATATATGGCGTTTTATGTTGCTTATCCTGCATCAGTGATGCAAGAACCTTACGGATCAAGCACCATCATTCGAGAAAATACCGGACTTTACCAGTAGTACAGAGCTGGAACTATTTAAACAACGCCAAACTGAAGAATTGGAAGCTGCCCATCTTCCCATAAAACCTACCCACACCCACCATCCTACCCTTCCTCCACCACAGCTGCTTCTCTGTGAATCTCGCCAGCTCTTCCATTCCTTCCGCCCCAGTAGTGACTGGCAGTCACTCCTCTGCCACCGGCAATTACAAAGACCTTCTGACAACATAGAAACGACAGGGCTGGCACCATACATGCATGCGGCTCAATGCCACCCTCCATGTCAACTCCTTCAAGTACTGGTCCGCCTTCCACCACCTTACTAACAGCCATCCCACCCCACATTACCCACTCGTCCATACTACAGCCCCTTCCCTGACAACCTCAGTAAAGCTAACCATTTTTCTGCCCACCTACCTAAGTCTTCTCCGTACACAATGACCCTCACTTTGATTAATCACTCTTGCCCAATGTCCGTGATCACACCAATACCACTGTCCCACTGCTTGCTCCCAGAAACCAGCACTTGGACCAGTTACCGCCCTCAGAATTGAACACTCCTTTCGCACCACAAGACATTGAACTTATCCTCCACTTCAAATGTCCACATGGGACAGGGTATGAAATAACAATAACAATAATAAAAAAGAAGAATCTCATTTGAATAGTGATCTGATAAGATGATTCTTTCTAAACATAACACAAACAACAAGTGCACGTTAGTAATGTCTGAAGTGTTTACTGCTCGTATATAGGGTGTGAAGTGTGTGGTGATGTGTACTTCGATGACTGAAGTGTTACTGTCGACTGTTTACTGTCTAATAAACTATCCATAGCTTATGAAGATGACTCAGGATGGAAAGACAAAGTGCTACTAACGGATGATTACACAAAAGAATGGTCTTTTGTCAGGAAAGAACATATGGATCAAGAAGTGCTGCGTGAGATTTGTAGTTGCTTCATCTCAGTAACTCACGGAGGTGGGACAGATGTAAGGCTTCACATTTCTAAAAAGAATCATAAAAACAGATTCGTGGTAGCATTGACATCAAAGCCTATTTCTATATTCATGATTAAAGGAGTTACCCAGGAAGAATTGCTCGTTGCTGCTGCACAACTAACAACAGTTTATAAAGTTGGAAATCATCATTTTGACCAATACTTCTGTGCAGCAAGTTCGATATAATTGTGTTCTAAATAAAAAGTAATTGTATTAAATTAATTTTTTACTTCATTCTGCACCCCCAAAAAAATGGTTCAAATGGCTCTAAGCACTATGGGACTTAACTTCTGAGGTCATCAGTCCCCTAGAACTTAAAACTACTTAAACCTAACTAACCTAAGGACATCACACACATCCATGCCCGAGGCAGGATTTGAACCTGCGACCGTAGCGGTCGCGCGGTTCCAGACTGTAGCGCCTAGAACCGCTCGGCTACCCCGGCCGGCATTCTGCACCCCCATCTCAGGGTGTCCCAACGAGGTTCCTCTAGATGTGGCAACCCTATGTGTATGGTGTATGAGAAGTGCATATCTCCTTACCATTGTTGTGCATGTGTTGTTTTTGGTGCGGTTGTCTTGTCTGATGAAATGCGAAAGAATAGGGGCAACCCAGGGTTAGGGATGCAACCCATCAGGAAAGAAATCTGGCAATGAAACGAGTTTAGAGGACAATCGCGACAACTCTTGTGTTGTGGGTGGGAACACTCTGAGAGAGAGGAGGTAAATGGGAGACCTCTATTACCGGTTTCCAAAGTAACTACGCGAACTGCAGTTGTGGTTAAGATTAGTTAATTGACCGTACTTCATAACGGTAAAGAAAAATGCGAGAAGGAAAGAAGTGAAGCAGAACCGTCTTGTCTTCATAGGTCAGGCCAGAAGAGAAGTACGAGGGGGGTTCGAAAAGTTCTCGGAATCACCACAAGAGGTCAGCGCTAGCACGACGAGTTGTTCACGTGATATTTATTGGACTGTTGCCTGTAAACAGGTGCCACGTCAGTGCTCTTGGAAAAGAGCTGTGACAGTGACGTGGTTCTGTTGTTGTTCCCACGTAGTGATTTTCGAAGATGGAAAAATTCGAGATTCGAGCAGTGATTAAGCACTTTGTAAAAAAAGGTGTGAAAGCAAAGGACATTCACGCCGATTTCCAGAATACACTAGGGGACTCTGCTCCTTCACATTCAACTGTTGCCAAGTGGACAAATGAATTTAAATTTGGTCGGGAGAGCTTAGATGATGATCCACACAGTGGTCGAATGGTTCAAATGGCTCTGAGCACTATAGGACTTAACATCTGAGGTCATCAGTTCCCTAGAACTCAGAACTACTTAAACCTAACTAACCTAAGGACATCACACGTATCCATGCCCGAGGCAGGATTCGAACCTGCGACCGCAGCAGTCGCGCGGTGCCGGCTGAAGCGCAGTGGTCGGTCAAGATGTGTCACTACTCCAGAAATCATTGCAAAAGTGCACAAAATTAGTGCGGAGGATCGCCGATTGAAAGTGTATGAAATTTCTCACGCTTGCCAGGCGTCATCTGAAAGGGTATATCACATTTTAACTGAAGAATGAGAAATGAAAAAAATATCTGCAAGATGGGAGCCGCAACTCTTGACCCTGGAGCAAAAACATGTGGCGTGGCCGCGGCAAAATTACGCGAACTAAGGTATGAATTGTTGCCATACCCGCATTATTCACCTGATATGGTACCGTCAGACTTCCATCTCTTACCAGAACTGAAAATTTTTCTTGGTGGACGAAGATGGACTTCAAACGAAGAATTGATAGCCGGAGTTGACAACTGTTCTTCAGGCCTGGAGGAAACTCATTTCCGAAATGGGATCAAGGCTCTGGAACATCGTTGGACCAAGTGCATTAATCTACAAGGAGACTACATTGAAAAATAGAAAAGTTTCAGCGGTGTAAGTACTTTTTTTCTATTCCGTTCCGCGAACTTTTCAAACTACCCTCGTATTCAGAAACGCGTAACAAATGTGGAACCTTTCACACAAGAAGCGAGTCACCGTCACATATACAATTATCATAATAGAGATCGGCCCACATTAGATATGCTTCGTAAGACAGTGCGCAAGGCGAACTTTTTGAAGGCACCAACTCGTAATTGCGATTGGTTCTGCAGAATCTCAGTTTTAAAAACAAAAATATTTCAAGACGTAAAATGTTGAAACGAAAAGACATAGCCACATGGCAATGCAGATTTTTGCGCGAAATAAAAGCCATTAATTTCGAGGAGATTGTTTGTATCGAAGAAACATGGCTGAATGAAGGTCGTACTGGTGCGAAAGGTTGGAGCGACGACAAAGGAGAAGGTATGGCACTCCCCACGGGCAAAGGTGGTAGAATTATTCTTTAGAGTACTGGTACTAGCATGGCTTTATTCCCTGCTATCAACTGCTTACCAGATCGAAGAAAAGGGCAAAGTACTATGAGGTACAGCCCGCCCAGTTAGTCGTGTGGTCTAACACACGGTTTCCCGGATTGGGAAGGAGCACTTGGTCCCTAGCTCGAATCCGCCTGGCGAACTTGTGTCGAGGTTCGATGAGCCGGCCAGTATGTGGATGGTTTTTAGGCGGTTTTCCATCTGCCTCCGCGAATGCGGGCTTGTTCCCCTTATTCCGCCTCAGTTACACTATGTCGGCGATTGCTGCGCAAACAAGTTCTCCATGTATGCGTGCACCACCATTACTCTACCACGCAAACATAGGGGTTACACTCGTCTGGTGTGAGACGTTCCCTCGGATGGGGGGGGGGGGGGTCAACCGGGGGCCGAACCGCGCAATAACCCTGAAAGAGTGGTTCGGTGTGGGGCGGCGGAGGGGTGAAGTGAACTGTGGTAGTCGTCGTAGGGTTGTGGACCACTGCGGCTGCGGCGGGGATGGAGCCTCTCCGTCGTTTCTAGGCCCCCGGTGAACATACAATACAATACTATGAGGAACTGATCCATGAAAAAAATTTTAATGCGTTCGAAAATAGGCTGTAACCAACTTCAGAAAATCCATCAGTAATTATTCTCGACAGTACTCGACCCCTCTGAGTTATAAATGATAAGGCTAAAACAGTGTGTTCCTGAAAGAAAGACATTATTCATTGTTTACGAAAACATAAACTGTGTGGATGAAACAATAAAGGAAGCAGAATTATTTGAGCTCGCGTCACTTTATGAGCCACAATTCCCGACCTACGTTACCAACGAAGTACCCTGTAAATGCGGACACAGAGTCATAAGACTATCACCTCATCAATACCACTTCAACGCAATTCAACTTAACTGGGTGCTTATGAAAGGATATGTTGTTCGCGGAAATAAATAAGTTTATTGTGAGATAAGTTGAGAAACTGGCTGTTCAGTGCTTGGAATACGCCACGGAAACGGACAGGAAAGGTGTTGTGACGTATACGAAGAGAATAATTGACGAAACTTGGAATAATGAAAGTCTTTATTTTACGAAGATAGTGTCACGGAACTTATTATGGCTTCCAACTGCTCATCCATTTCGGGAAATTCCAGTGATGATTTTGTTCTTAGCTGTAATTCAGCGGTTGCAGAGTATTTCAACAAATGTAAAACGTCTGTCGTCAGCTGCACAATAAAACATTTGTTTAACTTACTTTACCGGCTACAGAAGTGAAATAGGCTGAAATCATTGGTAACCCAACACCGAAATAATGACCGGACGGTAGTGTACTACAAAGCATTGGCAAAAAATAAGGACATTAAAAGAATGTAGGAAGATCGAACAGCATAAGTAAAATAGGTCTGTTAAAACAAATGTAAAATAGTTAAGCTTAAGAGTCACAGCATACGTTTGCTACAGAATCAACAAAACTGAGTGACATCGCTAAAAATATATGATACGTACGATATTGGCGAACAATTAACTATCAAATCTCACCTCACACGTAGTGTGTGCGACAAGAGTCACCCACCATACTGATGACGTGAAGGACACTTTGTGTTTGGGCGTGTTCACGAGGTTGTGATTAAGTTAGCATATCAGTCATTAGAAACTTGAAATCAGCTGTTGACAGAGCATCTCGCGTTCCTGTCATACTTTTCGGCGGGCCGCTCCCAACATTGTGCCGCGGAAGTAAAGGAGCCCTTCACAGATTCAATAACACTGCTACTCCATCACTATACTGACAGCCTGAGGATGCAATGGTAGAAATACTGACGAGCTGCATTGATGGCTCCAAAATATTATCAACATTGTCGTTACGTACTGAGCCTGTGACATTGAGCATCGACTGCTTGACAATATTATTCGCCTTTCAGATTTTGGCAGAGCTTCATGAACCGGCCACACAATATTAACCGCCCCTAGAACTGGACGGTCAATAATACGGCACAATAATATTGTGCAATATTATTAACGTTCGGCCTAGATTGCCCAATAACACTGTGTTTCGGAATGTTGCCATAAAAACGCTGCAGCTGTGAAAATTGCTCAATTTTGTTGCAACATAAAGAAAAGGTGGATGATGAGAAAGTGAGTCAAGCAGATTCAAAAATCACTCAACGAAAACTTCTCAAGAGAATTGAGGCTGAACGAAAATGAAAGAAAAAAAATGTTATTGTAATTCTTATGTGTTGACGTCCAACATCTGATAAATCGCTGGAAATGGTTGTCAACGTCCCCATCCAGTGGGACTTACCCCCCCTCCCGCGTGGAATCCGGAATACCATGGTTTCATTCAGTACAAAATCCTTGTGCATGCCTAGAAGTGATTTCCCATGATTCCTCTCGTTTAGCCAAACCTGGCTGACAGCAGTGAGGCAATACTATGTTGTATCAATTGTTGTATAATCGTTTGTTATTTCAAATATCGAAGTAATGTACATATGATAAATATTGAATGGATAACCATCAGTTCTCTGGGATATACTGCCGGCCGTGGTGGCCGAGCGGTTCTAGGCGCTTCAGTCCGGAACTGTGCGACTGCTACGGTCGCAGGTTCGAATGCTGCCTCGGGCATGGATGTGTGTGATGTCCTTAGGTTAGTTAGGTTTAAGTAGTTCTAAGTTCTAGGGGACTGAGGGGACTGATGACCTTAGCTGTTAAGTCCCATAGTGCTCAGAGCCATTTAAACCATTTGGGATATACTGTTTTTTGTGTCATCTATAAAATTTAGTTCTAGTGTCTCAAAACTGACTAACTCATTTACATCGAAAACGGCAATCTAGGAGTGTCGCACCCCCCCCCCCCCACCTCCTCCTCCACGGATAAATTTCTGGGGATAGCCATATTTGCATGATCAAAAAACAAAATACTACAATGAGAGACGTAATCCCACCAGGTCAGCGGTTATCCTTTATGTTGCAATACCTTGTCACTGGCATTTACTTCGAAGGCTTGAAATTTACAAGTGCAATGTTATCCTAAAGTATTTGAGGCGCAGTAATGGAAACGTGTCATGTCACGCAATAATAATTGTACTGCTCGATTATATTTGGCTGGATAATATACACACGCACATAAATATAGGTGTAAAATTTTATTCATAATTTTCCTGTAATTAATTTTTTAAAACATTGTCATTTATGGGGTTTCGCTGTATTTTCTGAGCAACAACATTCGATTCATTCATAACATTCCTGTTTTTGTGCTCATCTGACCTAACCTCCCAAAATGGCGGCAATTATTTATACATTTCGATGCATTCCAATCATAACGCTCTTTCGTTTTGTTTTGAAATTGTTTTCAACACCACAGCAAAACGAACAGTAAACACACTGATATCCACAGTCTGTAGCACACGAGAGAATGGCAACGATTTTGTGAATACTGTCCACAGACAGCACAATATTTGCGGCAGCGCAAAATGTTTCAAAAGTTTTGTGTTTGGCCGGCCGGGGTGTCCGATCGGTTCTAGGCGCTTCAGTCTGGAAACGCGCGACCGCTACGGTCTCAGGTTCGAATCCTGCCTCGGGCATGGGTATGTGTGATGTCCGTAGGTTAGTTAGGTTTAAGTACTTCTAAGTTCTAGGGGACTGATGACCTCAGATGTTAAGTCCCATAGTGCTCAGAGCCATCTGAATCATTTTTTGTTTTGATGTTTTCAACGCTATTGTGCAATCTCTCAATCTCACCTCTAGAAGATCAACATTCTCACATTCCAGGAAAAATTGTGCAACATTATTGATCGCGTAGGGGGCGCTTTAGCAAGCGCTGTTTATGTCTTCAGTTCGTCTTAAAGCACAACAACACACAGATTCAATTTTTCAAGTAGTTTTTTAACATAAAGTACTGTTTATGTCTTCAGTTCGCCTTAAAGCACAACAACACTCAGATTCAGTTGTTCGAGTAGTTTTTTAGCATAGAATAGTCTTGACAGAACTATGCAGTGTAGTAATTTTTCCCACTGTATGGTGGTCAATAGTGCATTCACTATGGTATCGCTTTCCTCATTAATGTGGAAACAGGTGGCCTCGCTCTATATATGCAATGAATGCAAAATACATGTCAGGCCTACCACATTGTACAAAACATAAAAAAATTTGCATTAATGACTACCTGAATGTATCGTTGCAGGACAAATACACTGCCGGAAAAAAATCAGTACACCGTTTCACAGGTTTCAATTCCACTCAAGATTTATTGTTGCAACAGCGCATATGGAGTACATGGAATGATTGCATTTACAGATCAATAGCACAAGCATTTCTGAGGTACAGGGTATCGACCCATGCTGAACCACCTGTATTAGTATATGGTGTAGCCTCCAAGGGCTGCAATGCAGGCACTGACTCTGGCATCCAGTTGATCATACAGATGTTGATTATTATCCTGGAATACGTTATGCCACGCCTGCTCGACTTGTTCACGTAGTTCTGTAACAGAAGTTGGTTGACAAGTTGCATAACACTTCTCGTCCCATCATAGCCCACACACGCTCGGTTGGAGACAAGTACTAACATCTTGCTGGCCAGGGAAGTTACTGCACATCTTGCAGAGCACATTGAGTTTCACGGGCAGTCTGTGGGCGAACATTTTCCTGTTGGAACAACATATCACCTTCCTGTTGCAAGAATGACAAAAGTACGGATTTAGCAATATCCTGCACATACCGAGCGCTGGCCAGCGTCCCCTCCAGGAACGCCAAAGTTGAACGAGAGTTGTAGCTCATTGCACCCCATACCATGAGGGATGGGTTGGGGCTAGTGTGTCATAGAATGCACTCTACGATGGTGATGTTTAATTTGTGGCGCGCTCAACTGCGCTGTCATCAGTGCCCGTGCAAGGTCTCAATTTTTACACAGTCCAATTTTTACACAGTCTAATCTATCCACTGTCACCAATGATGATGATGATGATGATGGCCGGTCGGAGTGGCCGTGCGGTTCTAGGCGCTACAGTCTGGAACCGCGCGACGCTGCGGTCGCAGGTTCGAATCCTGCCTCGGGCATGGATGTGTGTGATGTCTTTAACTTAGTTAGGTTTAAGTAGTTATAAGTTCTAGGAGACTGATGACCTCAGAAGTTAAGTCCCATAGTACTCAGAGCCAAACGTACATGACTTGTGTGCATATATGGGATCTGTTTCATAGCAGATCAAGGCACATCATTCCATTTTCCATGTGATTCTCTGACAACACCAGTTGAGCCAGGCACGTCGACGCTCTGGTGTGAGTGGAAGATGGACTCGAGATGTACGTGCTCATAGTCTTGCTTCTAATAACCCGTTCGCAACAGTTCGTGTTGACACATATTGGCTCGTAAGACCCCTTACCTGTGCTGTTGTATCTGTACGATCAGTCACTACTGGCCGTACACTACAACAATCCTGGCGGGCATCTGTGCTGCGTGGGCGCGCAGAACCTCGTCTATGGGTGTGAGAGTATTCACGTGACCACTGATACAGCACGTCCAACTTGCGTGACAATTCTCGGAAAGGACCATCCTGCCACTCAGAAGGCCACAGTATGTCCCCTTTCAAGCTTACTTAGTTTGCTGTGGAAAGCACAAGTGCATCTTCGTGCAATTGTTGCCTGATTCCTTCACTAGTTTGCACCACAGTGAGCCTTCTGGCTCTAAGCACCATATACGGATTAAAGGGTAGACATAGGTGGTGCTCTGTTAGGTATGGCACCACGCTATCTGCTGGTGGACGACGTAGGAACCATTATCAATACATCTGCTATCCTCCAGGTGGCATACACTATCATCGAATCCAAACTGACGTCGTCTTTCCAGGTGTATAATTTTTTTTTTCCTGCAATGTATACACTGATCAGTCAAATCATTATAATCGTTGCCTACTGCGACGTTGGATGCTGTCTGGTGGTACTGTGGCCATGCGACGCGGTAACAACAGTATGTGAGCGAACAGACATGGACTGGGGATCACCCTAGCGAAGATGTGGTCTGCAAACGGGAAAATCCATTGATATAAGTAACGTTGACAATGAGCGGACTATTATTACGCATAGCTTGTGAATGAGTATCTCGAAAACGGCGAAGGTGGTCGAATGTTCACGTGCCACTGTCATGAGCATCTACAGGAAGGGGTAGAAGAACTATGACACTACCACTAGACGCTAAATGGTTGGAAATTGTGACGTCCTGCTTTCAAGATAAGTGTCAGAAACGTTAAGCGTTCTCACCCCTAAAAGTCGTCATCATGTATGTGGGCACTTGCGAAAACACAGTTAATCATAAAAGCACTTTTGTTGTTTGGAAAGAGGGCACTGTCTAAGCATAGACGGAAAAATAAGAACAATCACGCAAACAGAATTCGGAGCACTGTCCTGCAGAAGAGAAAAATCGCTGGCATTTTCGGTGTCCTACAGCTGTTAATCTGGAGATCTCTTAATGCCACAGTTATGGATAAGGGACAGCATTGCGCCAGAGATGGATGGTCTAATTCAACTTGTCTTTGAACATTTGAACAAAGAAGAACTTTACATAGATATGTTGCCGCCATCTTGTTTGAACCAGTCCGTAGAGGCTCCTAAGTCCCAGTGGAAATGATTTCTTGTGAATGAATGGATCATTCTAATTTGCTGTTACTGAATTTGCCCAGTAAATTTCTGACACTGCTGGTGTGGAAGCACTGTCCATCTTTTTTTCCCCAGCAGACAAAAATTTCAGCGGCAAAACTACTTTGTTCAGATCACTGTATTGCATGCACAGTTAAACCCTGCAAAAGTTGTCACCAGATCGTGAAATACACGAAGACATTTCCTCAGTTTCACTGCTCTGCCACTGACGACAGAAGCTTGAATATTTCTGCGTGAAACTGATTTCCAACCTGGCTATATATCACTACATAACCATTTGCATGTACGATGTAGACCTGGTGAGCACTGACTCTTAAGAATGCTGCTAGTGTTACTCTGAGATGAATAGGTTAACACAGGAGAGGAATTCGTGGCGGGCCGCATCAAACCAGTCAGACGACTGAGCCATTTGAACCATTTGAACACCATGGAGTTGTATTCCATCAGCGAGATTTTCACATTTTTAAATTTTTTTTGTTTTATCTTTTATTTGTCCATACAAAATCACCACTTCTGCATCCTGCCTATAGCTAGCGACTACCAGACACTCGTACATATACCATGAAGATAGATAGGATAAGCACATGGATTGTATGTAGTCCTCACGGCATTAGATACTTCCCGGGAAGTCAGTAGGTCATCTGCTGCAGCCGACAGTCACACTTCATGTGCTCCTGCACACACTGTGGCTCAACATGTGACGAGAGCACCCTCGTTGGACTGAGGTCACTCTCTGAACTGTTGTACGACGGCTGGGTTGGTTCCCCTGAGCACAAAGGCGTCACTGTGTCTGGTCCCGATCTGCCTGTTTGCTTGCTTTCTACACCCATCTCCAGACTCTGGGTTTACAAGAACATATATATTTTAACATGGTTTGCCAGAATATCATACCATTTTCGTGATTCTTCTCGATATCAGGCACATGGTAATATCGCTTGCATAACAGTATTGCTTGCACAGTATAATTCCGAAAATATAGAGTGGAAATAACTTCTCTAGAAACCCAGAACTTTAGCGAGGTGCAGCGTGCCATGAAACACTGAGTAACTAGATACTTATCTCGTCTGCGAAGACTTTAGGTGAAAACTCGAAAAAAAATAGAGGAAACTGACATTTCCACTCGCAAATAATGATGTCGGTGATATAACAGATTCCAAACCATCCTTATAATTTACAAAGTAGACTACGGGGTTTCGCATGTCTAGAGAACCAACAAACGTGTTTTCAATCCGTCTTTCACCTGATAGATGCTCACAACACACACGACAATCTATCTTCTCTCGACTAAATAAAGATGGGGAATGTGCAGAAGCAGTCAATCACACAATTTACATGGGAGAGAAATAATGGTCCAGTTAAAACACATGTCCATATTGCATTTCCTCAAATTTCCACAGGGAACACACACGATCACGAAGACTATCCAACACATACTGTGTGTTAGTTCACTATTCAGCCGTCTAGAGGACGACATGGTTAGGTCAGCTACATTCCTGCACCCCAACAGCCTTTCTATTCGGACAGCTCCTGCTGTTAACTAGAAAAGTAAATCATTCCCACCAAAGGCCACCGCTGCCGCACGCCACACACACCCGACAGAATCGTCCTAGGAAACCGACTACGTATATATTTGATTGCTATACGCATAATTAAATATTACGATTGCGGTGTCGATTGGATGACATTCGACAATGAGCGAAGTATGGGACATACCCCGTGCTGATGGCTGTGGCTTTGGAAATAGAAATATCTATGCCATTCTTATGATCTGACATATGAGGTGCGACAATAAAGCAATGGTTCAAATGGCTCTGAGCACTATGGGACATAACTTCTTTGGTCACCAGTGCCCTAGAACTTAGAACTACTTAAATCTAACTAACCTAAGGACATCACACACATCCATGCCCGAGGCAGGATTCGAACCTGCGACCGTAGCGGTCGCGCGGTTCCAGACTGTAGCACCTAGAACGGCATGGCCACTGCGGCCGGCAATAAAACAATGAGACTGATTTTCTTTGCAAGATGTGGCAACCCTGCAGGCTTGCGTAGGCATGATACCTTTGATCTTGGTCTATAAGCTGCTTCTAGTCCAAGCAGCACATCGATGTAACTACTCAGTCATGAGTTGTGCTGTAATAAGTGAACACGTGTTTGTGTCTCTCGTCACAGAAATGGAACCGCATAATATTGTGCAACGGTATGCCATTTGCTTTTGCGTTAAATTGGGTGAAAACGCGACGACAACTTACAGAAAGCTTCAGAAAGTTTTTGGAGAGGAGGTTATGTCAAGAGCTCAAGTTTTTCGTTGGCATAAAATGTTTAGTGAAGGCAGAACGGATGTTGAAGATGAAGACCGCAGTGGACGACCATCAACCTCACAGACGGATGTCAACTTGGCCAGGGTGCGTGAACTCGTACAATCTGATCTAAGGTTATCCGTGAAAATGATTGCAGAAGAACTGAATGTCAATCGAGAAACGGCTCGTCTAATAATAACTGAAGATCTGCATCACGATAATGCACCATTCCATACTGCTCTGTCAGTTCAGCAATTTTTAACCTCAAAACAAATTTCATTACTACCACAGCCACCTTATTCACCAGATATACTGTAGGAAGAAAAGTGCGAGAAGGCATTGTTGTATGATAAAAAGACCTACCAGCACACACGTTCCACTGTGTATTTTAAAACGACTTTGTAGGCAGTTTTATTGTAGCACAGTTCGAAATGGACAAGGATAATGAAGAGGAAATTTCTGCTATTGAATTACATTTCGACGAACCCGACGACAACAGAGCTGAGATTAGCATTAATAATGAGAGGGAAGATGCCACGATAAATTCTACATCTAGGAAGAAAAGACGGAATCTACAGCAATGGAAACGAAACGTCGAGAAAAGGAAGAGGTAAGGAAGACCACTGCTTATAGTAATATTCAAATATTCATCACAGGTTTAATGTTGTTAGAATGAATGACCTAGCAACATTACCTAACCTTTTCTGGAACACATTTCTTTTAGATTCAACGTACTTGGAAATAGAAAAACTGAACTTCTGATTGCATTGACATAAAACTATTATCAGTTGGTCTTCAATTTCATTTTCATTTATCTGTAGGTACCAACCGAAAGGGTTTCCACAGATGTCAAACTTTAGACATCCTGTTGGAAAGCTGAAATGTAAAGAGCTCACTATGCAGGACGTAAGACGGATCCATCAAAAATTTTACAGACATAATAACCGAGAATGGCAGAGCAACTACATTCGACAGCATGTCACTGTGTCATCTCTTCGAAAGTTTAAGCTTACAGGAGACAAAGTATCAAGAAAGAAACTAATTACGGAGTTTGTGCACCCAAAAAACCGTGAAGGAGTTTCTATAAGCATCAGGGTTTGCAGAGTGTATGTCATAGGGATTTTGCACATCAAAAAAATGAGACTCAACAAAATTTGTCAGAGTATAATGAACGATTGCTCACTTGCAACCACTGAAAGAAGATTAGGTGACAGAAGAACGAAGTTGTACGAAGATAGGAAAAATGCAGTTGTCAGACACATTGAACAATTCAAGCCGATTTTCAGTCACTTTTTCTAGAGGAAAAATGCTACATCGCCAATATCTGCCCAGTGAATTAAATACAAAAATTATGTGGGAAATATTGTGTGACAAACATCATGATCTGGACGTTAAGTATGACTACACTGGACAATATTCTGCAATAATTTTAATATTGGCTTCGGAGCACCTTATATTGACACATGCTTCACATGCTCGTCCCTACAAAGCATAATTTTCTTGGAAAATCGGCCAATGGAAAAGAAAAATTTGGAACATCAGCTTACAGCTCACAAAGTCCGGAGAGATGTTTTTTTATGAGAGACTGAAGGAAGACATCGAAGGTCAACTAATTTTAAGTTATGACTGCCAGAAAAATTTAGTCCTTCCAGAAGTCCCAGACCAGGCTGCTTATTAGTCCAGACATATGTACTTATATAATTTCATGGTTTGCCGACGTTCCTGTACGAGCAGGCAGACGAAAGACAATGTGACCTCGTCTGTTTGGCTGGCGAACGAATTTGCAAAGGGGTCGAATAAGATTGCTTCACCTCTTCATCATCAACTACTTAACACCAATTTGCATGGTGTAACCAAACTACGCCTCTTTCGGATGGATGCGGTGGGCAAAACAAGAATACAACAATAATTGGGATGTTGATGTACTGGTTCCCATACGCTGCTCCAGTACACGAGGAGAGCGTTTAAGTGTGATTCCCAATCGTTGGTCATTCTTTTATACCCCCTGATAGAGTTTTTGGAAACATGGAGAGAAAATTTTCAAAATTGAGCGTAATCGAAAACACTGCAGTATACGTCGGCATAATGGAAAAATTCGCGCCGCGCGGGATTTGCCGAGCGGCCTCAGGCGCTGCAGTCATGGACTGTGCGGCTGGTCCCAGCGGAGGTTCGAGTCCTCCCTCGGGCATAGGTGTGTGTGTTTGTCCTTAGAATAATTTAGGTTAAGTAGTGTGTAAGCTTAGGGTCTGATGACCTTAGCAGTTAAGTCACTTACGATTTCGCACACATTTGAACATTTTTAGAAAAATTCGCCACAATGGTGCATTTGGGGTCGGATGACTGCGAAGTGAAAGACTGGAAGAAGATCGCCATTGACGTCATCAAAGCTTCTGGATCCTGGCACTTCAGTTTCAAAAGTCGAAGAGAATTATCATCATGAAGACAGCAAACAGAAAATTATGTCTTGTGAAAGGAGAAGCATTCTTCAATTTTGAAAGTGGAGAGCCGAAACCTATTCTTAAAAGAGGCAAACGTATCACAAAAGGAACTCTTCCTGAGGAGATTCCAAAAGTCGCCCCACTGAAAAAAGGTAAAATTATGGACGTCAAGCGGCTCTTAGAATTGCACTGGGGAGGGACATGACCCGTGGAGGAAAATTTAAAATTCTATGCTGATGTTTTTGAGCAGTAGAAGATCATGGAAACAGACAACTGTCAAAACGGCGAGGATGAAGGACTTGATTTTGAGCTCTTAGATGACGACGAGTCTCCGAACATGGCTTAAACGCTGTATACTTCATTTTATCTTGTGATCGTTTCTTTGCAATACTTCATTTTCCCAAGATTTATACCCAAGGATTTCTCACTTTCATGACAGGTGCTAAGACTGAATTCAGTGATTAAATCTGAGTAATATTAATACCGTACCTTGTAGTAGTTCATGTTTAGTTTTTTTATGTTAAGGTTTCAATCTTTTTAAATATTTAAAATAAAAAAGTATTCAGCACTTTGTTCGTTTAATTTTCTTCCTTCGCATTATTTTAGTATACTACTGTAGTTTACCATTCTTTCCGATATAGCCAGATTAACACTGGAATTAATTTTTCTGCCGATTTTGTAACCGACTGCATTCCATCATGGCCGCCGATGCGGTTGCAGACGCGACTAACTGGCCCATTCGATTGCAAAACGGGCTAAGAACAAATTTTTACATAGAAATACTAATAAGGGATTAATGTAGGCTTATAGAGACATTTATGATTTAGTCGCTATGTTTTTGTTCCTTTTTTTTTAGACATTAACCACCGTTGTAATATTGCTGTGAGAGCAAGGCCACGTTTTTCAGCTTTTCCCAAAAATCTTTTAAAACTGACTTAGCCACTTTTGCAACTGGGCTATTCAAATGTATCACCTGTAAATATACATCTGAGGACTGTGTCTGTCACTGTTTGATGTCAGAGTTCGCTATAGACACCTACTCGACAATCACCCTGCGGCCCAGGTAATCGAAGTCAATACACGCTACCGCAACTGTGGAAAATGCGTCTCTGCCCTAATTATACATCGAAATAGTCTTGCACTTGGGCTGGCCTTCCATTTATCTCCTGTTATTTAGTTGACTATACATCCTTTTGTGTTGGCAAAGGGCCGAAGCTGGACAGTCGCCCTAAGGCAGGCTGGGTGCCACTCGTCTGCCAGTGGAAGATAGCAGAAAAACTACGAGGCACTGGGTAGCTGTAGACAATTTGTAAAATCCTGTGTCCCCACGATACGTGGAGGGAAGGAGGTAAGGATAGGGGTGAGGGGAGGTAAGAGGGTCTCTAATTTCGGCAGTTTGTAATCGTACATCGAGGAGAAAGCTTGCTCAACTACCGCCCCCCCCCCCCCCTGTCAACTTTTGGGACGACGATTTTCCCCAGTACATATGTTGCATAATGACCTGGTCATTACGAGTGCTGGTACGCAGCCAAAAAAAGAAGCACGGCCTCCTCCAGTGGGTGATAGACCAGCAGCTTATCAAGCTGGTTCTTGAACGTCCCCACAAAACGTTCTGCCCAGCCATTTGATGCAGGGTGAAATGGAGCAGTATGAATGAGGGAAATTCAATTGGCAGTACTAAATTGCTTATACTTAGTCGAAGTAAGCTGTGGATTATTATCCGTAACAATCGTTTTGTGGAGCCCCTTGACAGCAAAGAGGTGTCGGAGAATTTTGACAGTCTCAGCAGAAGTGATGTTTATCATGTGGGAGACATAATGGTATCCCGACCCGGAGTCGATCAGTATCAGCCAGTGGGAACCATGAAACGGCACTGCGAAATCCAAATGAAGACATTCCCATGTAGCAGCTGCATCCGACAAAAAATACTGGCGCGGTGGTGCTGCCTGATTCGTTTGCAGACTGACACGAGCGAGGCAATATCTTTATCCAAGCCGCGCCAATAAAGGTGTCGGCAGGCCAGCTGTTTGGTGAGGGCAATGCCCCAATGACCTGCGTGGAGGAAATCGAGGATACGGCAATGCAACGAATGTGGTATGACCACCAAGGGAATGTTGGAATCACTATACGAAAGGATGAAGCCACTGCAGAAAAAGAGACTGTGCCAATGTTCCCAAAAATGCTGGACCTCTGCATCACAGACGCTACAACAGCTGGCTGGCCAATCTGCAGCGATTTGGTGGGGGAGAGCTTTCAGCATCTGATCCTGGACCGCGATGGCATCTAATGGAAGCGCGTCCAGAGCTGCGTCCACGTCCGGTTCCACATGGAAACAAACCAAGGGCACGCAGCCGGGACAGAAAATCGGCATTTCATTGCCGTTCAGAGGTGCGGTAGACGATATCAAAGTCGAACGTCGCCAGGAAGGGCGCCCAGCACTGGAGGCGGCACGCAGTCTGGGTGGGCACAGCAGCATCTGGGTGAAACAAAGAAACCAAAGATTTGTGGTAGGCTTGCAGCATGAAATGACAACCCTACACGAAATTGCAGAATTTCGTCAGGGCGAAAACTAGCGCCAAAGCTTCGTTTTCAATTTGACTATATTTGGTTTGAGCACCAGTTAATTTTTTGGGTGCAAAAACCACCTGCCTCTCAACA
Source organism: Schistocerca piceifrons (assembly GCF_021461385.2). Classification (NCBI taxonomy): domain Eukaryota; kingdom Metazoa; phylum Arthropoda; class Insecta; order Orthoptera; family Acrididae; genus Schistocerca; species Schistocerca piceifrons. The sequence goes on along the minus strand of NC_060138.1, from coordinate 394,147,552 downwards.
CCGTCGACCACTTGCGAGAGGACAGCACCCAGGCCTTAGTCCGAGGCATCAGCGGCGACGATGAGAGGCAAGGAAGGATTGTAAGCCGCGAGACAAGGAGGGTGGGAGAGAGCTGACTTTTTAGATGCATGAAAGCCTGCTCATGTGCCATGTCCCAAACCCAACGCACACCCTTGCGCAATAACCTGGTCAGGGGCGCCGAAATTTCGGGGGCGTGGGGTATTAAACGCCGATAATAGTTGATTTGACCGAGGTCGGATTGCAGTTGCTTCACGTTGGTGGGAGGATACAGGTTTTGAATCACCTCAACATACTCCTTAGAGGCGTGTAGGCTGCGGGCATCAATCGTGAACCCGAGATAGCTGACCTCTCACGCCAAAAAGTCACACTTTTCTTTCCGGCAACGGAGGTTAGTCTCGGAAAAAAACCTGAAACAACCGATCCAGCTTGCCTGCAAGGTCCACCGCAGACGAGCCGCTGACGATGACATCGTCCAGATGATTGGCCACCATAAGCACCTGGCTTGTGAGGCGTTCCGAATAACGTTGGAAAATGGTGTGTGAGCTGGCAATGCCAAACAAGAGCCGGTTGTACCGGAAAAGGCCACGTGGGGTATTGATGACTAGGATCCGCTGGGATTCCTCGTCCAACAGCAGCTGCAAATAAGCACTGCACAAATCAATTTTGGAGAAAACGGTCGAGCCCTCAAGACGTGTGAGTATGTCATCCACCAATGGGACAGGATAGGCATCGATGACCGACTGAGAAGTGACCATGATCTGAAAATCGACACAGATACGAAAGCACCGTTCTGCTTCTCGACTATCACGATAGGCCTCGCCTAGTGACTGTGCGCGGTGGTAGAAAGGACACCTTCTTCTTGTAATCGGCGAAGTTCCACCTGGAGCCTGTCTCTGAGAGCAAAGGGGTCTGGATGGGCCTTAAAAAAAATGGGGAACAGCAGAGGGAAGAAGCTGAACATGCATGGTGAACCCTTCACCCCTGGTGTGGAGGATGAGAACAACGTTCCATATTTGCTGATCAGCGGGGGGAGGAGGGTATCCGATAAGGGTACTGACGCCACCTGTACCGCGTCCTGCACTGATAAACTCAGACGACCAAAAAAGTACACACCCATAAGATTAGTAGCGCCGGGGGCTCTGACCAGCAAAAACCGTGTGGTGAAGGAATGACCGTTGTAAGAGATTTGTGTGGAAAAAACTTCGTTGACTGATATAGAGTGATTACTGAAACTGTGCAAGGCACGAGTGTATGGGGATAAAGCTGGCGAGCCAAAACGTTGGTATGTGGCACCATCCACAATAGAAACGGATAATGTCGTTTCAATTTGGAAGACCACCAGAATATGCGTGACCTCCAAGGTAAGGAGAAAATGGGCTCCCGACAGGGGAATGATGGAGAATACTTGGCTTTCAATGGAATGCAAGGCTTCCAGGTCCAGAGGTGATGATTCATGATGAGCCTGTGCATCCACAGGAAGCATGGCATCTATGTGATGTTTCTGTGAAGCATGACACACCACGGCGATATTGCCCACTCGGCTGCAAGCCATACATCTTGCTCGCTGGTGGGGTCACTCCGACCCTTGGTGAGTCCGCAAGCAATTCAGACAGGATGGAAGCTGGGTGAAAGACTTCCTGTCACGAAGTGGACCAATGGATCAACGAGGCTTCCACTCGGCGCTAGGCCACTGGCGAGCCGCAAAAACAGCTGGTTCAAGATGTGTGGTTGTAGCTGGTGGGACTGTTCAGACACACGAATGACCGGCAGACAGGTGTCGAGGGACGGGTCCTGTAACTTCAAAATATCAGCCCGAAGACCCTCGTCCGGAACGTGAAACACCGCCGTATCGCGAATCAACGACGTGTATTTGTGCATCAAAGTACTCAAAAAGGCAGGCCTTGATGTGAGTAAATGAGAGATCTAGAGGGGACTGCTCAGGGTTCAATTGTTGAATTAAACGATACACTTGTGGACCGACTGTTGCTAAAAAAAGCCCGACTTCATTTTCGTCATGGATTCTATGTGCCAGTAAATGTCGTTCCAGCTGTTCGACATAATTTGACCATGGTTCGAGGGACCTATAGAAAGCCGGAAACGTTTGTGGATCCATGTGCAAAGTGTTCAATTTACCTGCAATGGAATCAACTCTATGAGCTACCTCTTGCAACGCTGCCGAGCGAGAGCGAATTTCTGAACGCATGAGCGTTGCCTGAATCTGCTGTAGAGTTTCCACCAAAGAGTGAAGAAGCTCCTTGGAGGAGCCCATTCCGTTCGAAAATGAAAGTTTCATCCTCGTCGCTAATAACTGTAGCGTCCTGCGGTCATCAGGAAAGAACTGACAGTCAATTTGAACACATTTTATTATAATTAAAGAAAAACACCTTGGCATACACTAAGTGTTAAATGCAAGAACAAACAGAAAAAAACCACAACTCTTGTGGTGGCAAACCAGATAAGGAAACAAGACATGAAAGAAATACTGAGCAAAATCTACTTTACAAAATACAAAATACAACGTGCTACTACAGTGCTACGGCGAGTTAATATAATGCGAGGGCCAGCTACTGGCCGGAGCTGTTCCTAGCGGTTGGTAAACACTGCCGGTCTGACGGTCTAGGCGTGCTTATAACGCCAGGTCGGCGGAGTGCTACATCAGTCATATGAGTTCCGATTGGTGGGACACTGTCACATGTTGTCTGGCGAAGTAGTTCCGTGTTTATTTGGAATGTCTGTTATTGTTTCTGTCCTCTGGCGATGTTTCTCTCCGTGCTCCTGAAAGAGGGTCTGCCACCAATCTTGTGTGTCGGTTCTGCAGACCCTCTAACAATAAGGGGCCGCTACGACATGCAGGATTTACTTGGCTATCGGTAAAAGAGCGGATGGTGAGCTGTTGTTGCCAGGTCCAGGGCGATGTCGAGATGACGTCCTATCCCAAGAAGATCCATGGTGATCCTGAGATGATCCAAGGCATTGGGAACGTGGTTCAGTTAATGGCAAACAAGTCGGAGTTGTCAAACTGTACCATTATGTTGATGGATCAGGTTGCAATGCAGCAGGCATAGCGAATGCATTGTCAATGGACCAGGCTGGGGCAACAAGTGCATCATCATCAGGTTATGTACTGGAGCTGTTGCAGGCACAAGTCTATGTCCACATATGTCCATCACATATGCAAAGAAAGAAAATCGATATTGACAACCATCATGTATCTGTAAAAACGAAATGTGCAGATATCCATGATAATAATAATAATTATTATTATTATCAGATATCCAATCCCCTCAATGGTTGGTGTCATCCCTATGCGTTAATATAGGAGTATGGAGACATTGCTTGGGTTAACCTATTCGATTGGTTATCCACACCAGCTGCAATAATCCATTCATCCAAACTATTTTCATCATTGAGTGCACTTAGGAATAAAATCTCACTTAAGTAATTTATACAAGAATGTGTACATAACATATTACTGTAGAATGAATTAATTACGTATTTTATCCTCAATGACAGGCATCATGGCCCATGAGCTCATGCTGGAGAAAGATGTCTACTCAATTACTGTGATCTTTAACACAGATTGACTAGGAGCTGCCTCTGTTTCAGACACAGACAGCAGCATGGAGTTAAAATAGTTATTTGGTTTGTCTGCACCTCATCCATGCCCATCCCCACAGTGTCATTGAAAAAACCTACAACCAAAAGAAATAAAGTGTTACTATAGAGGGAACTGGTCCAGGATGAATGGTGGTGGGCTGTGGGGTCATGAGGGCAGACAGGTGATCAGCACTCAAAGACAAAGACCAGTTACTTTTACATGCCTTTATTCATAACATGATACACATTAGTTGACAGTTATTGAACTACATCAAACAATCGTCATAACTTCTAAACGGTTTGCGTTAGGACGTTCAGACTGCAAGGTTGGCCGTGGGGCATGATGGGAAGTACCATGCACATGCACAGGCACCTTGTTGTTGTCAGTCATTTGGATGTGAAAATGTCACGGTACAGTGTACTGAGCGTATGGCACTTGTGAAGGCCTACTGTGCAAGCAATAACAGCCCACCTGCGGCTCAAAGGAAGTTTGCGAATGAGTTCAAGCTGAAGACAACTGATCCAAGTGTTCTAACAATCAAGAATATGATTCGCCAGTTTGAGAGAATGGATAGTGTCCGTGATGCTAGTGTTGGCAATGTCGGTCGTCCAAAGAGTGTCACAACGCCTGAAAACATCCAGAAGACATAAACCAGCCCCAGGAAATCGATCAGACAAGCTGCACAACAGGTGGGAATCAACCTTAGACACTGTAACAAATTGTGGTTGAAGGCCTGCATCTCTTCACATACAAAATTCAAACCCATCAGCCATTAAGCCCCAGGGCCATAGAACAACATTTGCCTTTCGCCAACACTATTGTCCACAGAATTGACGAACAGTACTTTGATGTGAATATGGTTTGGTTTGGCAATGAACTCCACTTTCACTTGGAGGGGTTCATCAATAAGCAAAATATGCGCATTTGTGGGAATAATTGGTGCAATATTCCTTGATGGTACGGTGACTAACGAACGGTACGTGAAGATATGGAAGATTTCATCCCTATTATCCAAAGTGACCCTGATTTCGACAAGATGTGTTCATGCAAGACGGAGCTCGACCCCATCGAAGCAGGAGAGTGTTTGATGGCGTGGAGGAGCACTTTGGGGACCGCATTCTGTCTCTGAGTTACACAGAGACCATTGGCATGGGCCTCTACTGGCCGCCATATTCTCTGGATCTGAACACCGCGACTCCTTTTTGTGGGACTATATTAAACACAAGGCATACATAAATAACCCAAAAACAAGTGCTGAGCTGAAAACAGGGATTCAGGAGGTTATCGACAGCATCAGCATTCTGACACTGCAGCAGCTCATGAAAACTTTCGCTGTTCTTCTGTGCCACTTCATCGCCAATGACGGCAGGCATATCGAACATGTCCTAACCGACATCCGAATATCTGTAACGACATTTACATATTGAATAAAGTGCGTACATGTCGTAGTTTGTAGCTAATTTACGATTTTTCATATCGTCTAATAATTGTCACCCTGTACATGCGCTTGACCGATCAACACCCAGAGGCCATCCAATACGAAAGCAAACATGGACGAAATGCGATTAGTGATAACACAACACTCAGCTGGCACTTTTATTCTGCATGGCCCATTGTTTTCGTGGCTGATGACCTGCGTGTGAAGATTCAGCACATGTGCGAATGCGCTTACAGTGCTGGAGGCTGAATGTTCATTTACTCTATTTCCGCTCTCTTACAACAGCCTCTCCAGTAAAAATGAGCTACCAGAGTGGCTTATTTAAGAACGTTTCTCTACTGCATTAATTCTAATATTGTAGCAAAGGATGGTGTGCTCACACACCTGACTTTTTATGCTTCATTTGTAATAAATGACAAGTCAACCACAAAGTCATTGGTAGCAATACATTTCAGATTGGGACGTGTAAAGGGTCTTGATCACTCTAACTCAAAGAAACCAAACGTGGTCAAACATGAAAAAAATGTTTGGGGAAGTTGTGATTAACCTAATTGGAAGTTTAAATGTAATCCTGCTCTGCATAGCTTGTCGATACTGGTCGAGAGTGTTAAAGCATGAACTAAATCAAACCATCATGCCTAGTATTTATCACATATACAGTTCTTCTGTTTCATTCAAACTTATATTTAGTCGATTCATTGGATGAAATAAATAAGTATTAATGTGAAGTATAGTAGAAATCAGTAGAATTAGTTATCTGTATATAAGGTGCCGTTGGATATTTGGGTTCAATATTGCATGACTGACAAAAATTGGTCCATTAAGATTCATAAATTTATAAATGTTCTGGAATTGTTCTTTTACCTCACTTAGATTATACATCAAAATAGGTTTAAAATAAGTTTAAAATTACCACTATCTTCTATTGTACTTGTTTGTGGCTCTTGCAAGTAAGATATTTGTTTTCAGTTTCTGTCAATAGGAAATGTGTGCTCTTTAGTTGTTCCTTAATTTAACTTTCAAATTGTTTTATTGGTTCTTTTTTAATATGTCAAACATTATTAAAAAATTCATGTTTTTGCTTTATGTACACCTTTTATTTCAGCACAACTGATGTACTTCTTTGTCTGACTTTGTAACTATGGCTTGGAAGCTTTACAGTTTATTATTTTTGGATTTTAGGGTTTTTTATAATTTATTGCATATTTAGATGTAAATTTATCTTTCTTCATTTCTTTCTCCAAAGGCACCACCCCTAAGACCACAGCCAAAACTACACAAAGAAGGTAATACGATATGTCCTGTCATAAACTCCATAAATGGCCTAGTATACAAACTGTCACAAAAACTGAATAAAATGGGATGAAAAATTATACATATTAAACAACATATTCTACAAAAAACAGTATGACACTAGCTGAAGAACTGAAAGCCAAAAGCCTCCTACCAGATGCTCAGTTTTTATTGTTTCATGGTACTAGTCTTTACTTGGAAATCCCATACAAGAATCTGTAATAGTAATCCAAAGAAATATTATAAAATATTGGAAACTTCCATACACAGACACTATTAAATGCATGGAACTCCTCCAGCTAACCCTAAGTTACAACTACTTTACCTTTAAAGGCAACATTTATAAGCAACCAGATGGCCTAGCAATGAGATCATATATATCTGGTACCATTGCTGGCATATACATACATCACTTAGAACAGAAATTATTTAGCAGCCAAGAACCCTGCATAATGGTTCAAATGGGACTTAACTTCTGAGGTCATCAGTCCCCTAGAACTTACAACTACTTAGACCTAACTAACCTAAGGACATCACACACATTCAAGCCCAGGCAGGATTCAAACCTGCGACGTGGCGGTCGTGCAGTTCCAGACTGTAGCGCCTAGAACCGCTCAGCCACCTCGGCCGGCGAACCCTGCATAAATACGGTATAATTCAATATTACATGACACAGCAAACATGCACATTCAAAATCTATTTAAAAAAATAAAATGGCATGCACCACAATCCTTGCAACGTCATTTCTCCCAAACACCCAAAAAGGGCCAGCATACTGGTCAGTTCTACATAGGGCCACTAAAATACCTCTAAAATAAGAAAACATGCAACAAGAGATAAATATAGTTAAACAGATTGCAGTTGTTATTGATCATAGCACTTCTATAGTTGATACAGTCTTAGACAATCTGAAGAAAGACCAAGACACAAACTGGTTCACAGAAGTAAAAGACAAAAACAAATATATATCTACCACCCCACACATTGGTAACGTATCACAGATGACTGCAAATATTTTACAAAAGCAACAAATTAGAACCTGGGTTTTCCACATCTAATAAATGACAACAAAAGTAATATATAATATAAAGTGTAATTATGACCCATACTCAGACTCAATATACAAAAATAACATGGCAAGAATGCTCTATGTTCTACCTAGGACAAACAGGCTGAAATTTCAATGTGAGGTACACAGAACACATTAAAGTCTACACACACAACATCAGCAGTAGTCACACATATACGTAGCACAGGGAACCCATTTGGAAAAGCAAAGTAAAATGTCAAAGTACTTCACTGACTAAATAAAGGACATAAAATGGATTTGTTAGAACTGTGAAATACATTCACATTAAAAACATTAAACGAAAAATTTCGAAGGTAATCAGTGACTTTCTTCAGATACTTCAACAATATACTTAAACAAAAATGGTAACACACAGAAATAAACATCACTATAAAGTAGGTATATGAAAATGATCATTGTTAAGATAAACACGATCTGTACAAAAGTGTATCGCACTCTTTGGAAAATCTATGCCATTGTGGACTACATCGAAAAACATCTTTGTGACTGTGTCTTTGTGTAAGTTGTTCTCGATGAGTGCTGCGCACAGAAAATTGTATGTGATGTTCAACATGTGTGAGACTCTGCACAAATGGACCATAACAAAACTGTAAGTGCAACTTCTTCCAAATTTCACCACTAACTACATGTAAAGATTGACAAACAACTCAAAACTGCGTGTGTCTTATCTACTTCAGTAAATTCAACAGAACAGAGCAAAACTTCATATATCAGAAACATTCTGTATTTTGATACAGTACCCAGAGAAAAACGCACTTGAAACTGGGAATCATTTCCTGAAATGCATCGTGTAAAATACAAATAAAAAAATATCGTGACTGGCAGCAGAAACGTTATTTATGGACAGAACCCATTGTTTTCACAATCGTGGGCTTTCACAAACCACCTATAATGGATCGGATCACAAATGTAGGAACACATGATGCAATACTGACCCTACGACTTCTCTTAGAAGATAGGTCGAGGAAAGGGAAACTTAAGTGTAGAGCGTTTATAAACTTCGTTAAAGCTGTCGACAATGTTGACTGGAAAACTGTCTGTGAAATTCTGAAGGTAGGAGGGGTAAAATACAGTGGACAAAAGGCTATTTACAACTAGTACAAAAATCAGACAGCAGTTAGAAGATTTGAGTGGCATGAAAGAGAAGTCATGGTTGCAATGGGAGTGAGACGAAGTTGTAGCCTATCCCTGACTTTATTTATTATGTACATTGAGGAACCAATAAAGAAAACCAAAGAAAAATTTGGAATATGAATTAAAGTCCAGGGAGAAGAAATAAAAACTTCGACGTTTGCTGATGACATTGCCTAATTCTGTCAAAGACAGCAAAGCACTTAGAAGAGAAATAGAACGGAATGGACAGTGTTTTCAAAGGAGGACACTAGATGAATATCAACTTGCAGTATAATGATAAGGGAATGTATCGAATTAAAACAAGTGATGCTGAGGGAATTACATTTGGAAATGAGACACCTAAAGAAGTAGATGAGTTTTGCTGTTTCGGCAGCAAAATAGCTGATGATGGCCAAAGTAGAGAGGATATAAAAAATAGACTTGCATTTGCAAGAAAAACGGTTTTGAAGAAGAGAAATGTGTTAACCTCGAATACAGACCTATTTATCAGGAAGCCTTTTCTGAAAGTATTTGTATGGAGTGTAGTAACCATGTGTGGAAGTGAAACATGGACGATGAAAAGTTAAGGATGTAGGTTCCAGTATAGTCTGGTCAAAATTACAGTACTTTACGACTGACACCAGCAGGAGCACGTGGAGGCACGTAACAGAGTTTCCATGTCCTGCATGGAACACATATCTAATCTTACATTCCATTCATCTCGCACAAACAAACTGTTTACTTTATAAATATCAAAACTGCATCAATGTGTTCTGGAAGAGATAAACTACGTTTCGATTTTAGTTTTATCTGTGGTAACAAATTATTAAGGCGATTTATGAACGGTTTATGAAAATGCGATTTCTCGCTATTTTATCGAATTTTCGATATGCGAGAAACTTTCTGTTATTGAAATTATGTAACACATATTGCGAAATAAATCTGGAGGTTATATCATATTTTGGTATGTTCGAAACCACAACTCTGTCAGAGATTTCTAGTGTGAGATAATTTTACTTACCAACGCATCAACTACTAATTGGGCGACCTTACGATTTCGACACGAGAAACAGTTTGCTGTAGTTTTGTGATAAAACCGATCTTAATATTTATGATCCACTTACTTAATTCTAACACAGTAAGAAGTAAGATTAAGCGTGTTTATCATGGTGGTAAAACGCCTCTTAAATAGGCCAACCTCTATTGCTCAGAAAGAACAAAAGCGATACAAATAACAGCAAACAAATTGCAATATGTATGTTTTAAACAGTAATATTTATTTTGTGTGGTACAGACTGAATTCCTGAGATGAATTTCCTTTGGAATTTGAAAACTTACAACAATATAACTTCGTTATGTACATACTTTCAGATGTAAACTGTGTGAGCCAGACTTTATAATATTAATACGTAAACACTAAAACTGAAGTACCGTTATTTGATATTAATTGTACAAGGAGGGCAATGAAACTTACATAATTCGAAAGGTACTTCGTCATAGATGTGCACAAAAAATTATGTGCGTATATAGCCAATAAGAAATGTAAAAGGAGAAAAGTTTTTCTCTGTCTTTCACATTCCTACCAACTTTTACCACACGTACCGATCAGATGGTATGCTACAAATTACATATGAAAGTAGTAACGTTTCGTGAAATCATAATATAGGGATGTTCATGTTTAAATGTTGCAGATGGTTCATTTCGAGTAACAGACGCACAATGGGCAGCTACAATGCCACAACTGCTACTTTGTTGATGTTATCAGCAGTGGAAAACAAAATTTAGTAAAGTAGTAGTTGGGGACAACAAACGTTACTTATTAGTGTCGTGTCTTTCACTTTCTTTCGTCCAAGAGTAAATAGAACTAACTTTGTATTCGGTTGGCGCCGTCGCCACAAAATCTGAAGTGTTTCTAATTTTCAGTTTCTTCATTTTGAATTGCTACAAATTTTCTTATTACATGGATACTATATTTCCTTTAGCCCATGTCTAGAAGAAAAACACGAACGAGACGGACTGAAAAACGAAGAGATAATTTTTGTGTAGACATAGCAATAGGAATACTGTGGACTTTGATAATGATACTCCAATTGTTGTTTTTAAAGACACATTTAAATGTGCACTGAATGTAATTTCAAATAATTTTGAGGATTAAAATTGCAGTTTTGATGAATTTTCAGTCCAGATTTAGTAATCCAGATAATTTCGAATCTAATTTTCTTTACGTAGTGTTGTCATAAGTTATTTTGCACTATATCAAGGACTCACTTCAAATGATCGAACAGTTACAGAGAAATCAAAGAGTTATTTCAAAAATACTCGTAGCTACAATGCAGCATTTGCTATAGGTCATTTCTGATGCTACAATTTCAGAGACTGCGTAGAATGTGTCACTCTATGACAGATGACACGGTTTAGCACAGATCAAGTCACCTGACTCAGCTGTTCGAATTTCGACAACAGGTGATACTAGTGAGGCTGAAGTGTCAGTATCATTGTTTCTACTGCTGTTATAATTTAATGAAATTATCATCTCCTCCACTGAATTTTCCAAAAGACCTTTATTGTACTATGCTCTTACAATGACACTTTGTGTATGTTTAATTTTTTTTGTCAGTTCTTCAATTCGTATGGGGGAGAGGGGGGGAACTGGGGATTATAGATAGATATTTTTCCATAAACTCCACCCTAAGGTCGTTACTCACAATTATGCTTCTTAGCATTCAGCTGTTGTTGACAAGGAAACTACCATGGCAAACCAAAAGGTGGAAATGATTGGCTAGCTTCAGTGTGATGACGTCTTTGATTCAAAAAGCAGGAGACTGATTGGAAGAAAACCTTGCAATGCGTCTGCATAAAAAATAAGTCTGCCCCTCTTCCCAGAAGGCACTGCCATTGTCCAGCCCTGCTTGATAATGCGACCGAGGCTCACCCCGTACCGTGAAGCCACACCAAATCGTCGACATTCATGCTATGGATGTCCCTTCAGTATCGTCATCGCCATGCTACTATTTCAACCTTTTCCATCAACAGCTTCAGGCCACAGAAATGTCATAGTGTAAATCTAGATAGTGTAAAACTGTGGACAAAGATGTGCAACTGCCTTGAAAAATTCTAATTCTTTAAGTTTGACCAGTAACTTCCTCACTGTCGGACGTTCCTTTCTGCAATAATAATCATAAACATGATGACGAATAGCATCCTCTGCAATAGAATCGATGTTGGTAATCTGCTTATCCTTAAGACTTTTTTTCCCACTGTTGTTAAGTTTCGGTGGTCTTCAGCTTCCTTTTCTTTGTCGAACATTTCCTTACCAAACTTCCCAGCAGTGTTTAATGTATTCAAAGTTGCAGCAGCTCTGCTCTGTCTCTACTTTGTCAACAGAGAGCAGCCACGATTAAGTTTTTCATTTCCAAAGAAGTCACGTAATGCCCAAACTATTTCTCTCGACTTCCCACTTTGTATTGCAATCCTCTGACCAAGTGAATGCCGTCGAACGTTCCCACTTATAACTTTCGACGAACTTCTCGCTGACATTGTTGAGTACCACACAAAGAATAACAGTACCAAAGACTGAAGGTAATAACGAGTAACGACAAATTATAGTAACAATGAATTACAGTAATAACCATTAAATGAATACACTACGGCCATTAAAATTGCTACACCAAGAAGAAATGCAGATCATAAACGAGTATTCATTGGATAAATATATTATACTAGAATTGACATGTGATTACATTTTCACGCAATGTGGGTGCATAGATCCTGAGAAATCAGTACCCAGAACAACCACCTCTGGCCGTAATAACGGCCTTGATACGCCTCGGCATTGAGTCAAACAGAGCTTGGATGGCGTGTACAGGTACAGCTGCCCATGCAGCTTCAACACGATACCAAAGTTCATCAAGAGTAGTGACTGGCGTATTGTGACGAGCCAGTTGCTCGGCCACCATTAACCACACGTTTTCAATTGGTGACAGATCTGGAGAATGTGCTGGCCAGGGCACCAGTCGAACATTTTCTGTATCCAGAAAGGCCCGTATAGGACCTGCAACATGCGGTTGTGCATTATCCTGCTGAAATGTAGGGTTTCGCAGGGATCGAATGAAGGGTAGAGCCACGGGGCGTAACACATCTGAAATGCAACGTCCACTGTTCAAAGTGCCGTCAATGCGAACAAGAGGTGACCGAGACGTGTAACCAATGGCAGCCCATACCATCACGCCGGTTGATACACCAGTATGGCGATGACGAATACACGCTTCCAATGTGCGTTCACCGTGGTGTCGCCAAAGACGGATGCGACCATCATGATGCTGTAAACAGAACCTGGATTCATCCGAAAAAATGACGTTTTGCCATTCGTGTACCCAGGTTCGTCGTTGAGTACACCATCGCAGGCGCTCCTGTCTGTGATGCAGCGTCAAGGGTAACCGCAGCCTTGGTATCCGAGCTGATAGTCCATGCTGCTGCAAACGTCGTTGAACTGTTCGTGCAGATGGTTGTTGTGTTGGAAACGTCCCCATCTGTTGACTCGGGGATCGAGACGTGGTTGCACGATCCGTTACAGCCATGCGGATAAGATGCCTGTCATCTCGACTGCTAGTGATACGAGGCTGTTGGGATCCAGCACAGCGTTCCGTATTACCCTCCTGAACCCATTGATTCCATAGTCCGCTAACAGTCGTTGGATCTCAACCAATTGGAGCAGCAATGTTGCGATACGATAAACCGCAATCGCGATAGTCTACAATCCGACCTTTATCAAAGTCGGAAACGTGATGGTACGCATTGCTCCTCCTTACACGAGGCATCACAACAACGTTTCACCAGGCAACGCCGGTCAACTGCTGTTTGTGTCTGAGAAATCGGTTGGAAACTTTCCTCATGTCAGCACGCTGTAGGTGTCGCCACCGGCGCCAACCTTGTGTGAATGCTCTGGAAAGCTAATCATTTGCATATCACAGCATCTTCTTCCTGTCGGTTAAATTTCGCGTCTGTAGCACGTCATCTTCGTGGTGTAGCAATTTTCATTGCCAGTAGTGTAGCATCTGCAACCATAAAAACGAAGACATAGAAAGTCACAGGTAGCAACGATCACACAAGACAGCAAGCTGACTACAACTGAAGCTCACTGCAAGTAGGAAGTGTTGTGGTGAGGGTGAAGGTTTGGCAACTTCAGGGGTTGCTGTTGCTGCAGGCAGCGTGGTACCATGCCAGTCTCATGACCCCCCCCCCCTTGCCACTTCCATCCTCGTTCTCAATCATAAGGTAATTTTGAACAGACTATAGTTATTAGTTGTTCAGATATGAAGAGACGTGCACAGGATAGAGTAACAAGGAGAGCGCCATCAAACCAGTCTTTGGACTGAAGGCTACAACAGCAACAAACAACAACAGATGTCAATGTAAGTCAAAAAGCTTTGTGTGTGGTAAAGCCGGTACAAAGCAACAAAGAGTAAGATAAAATGCATTGTTTTGTGCCCAGAAGAATAGTAAGTAATATAGATGGAGAGTTTATGGTTCCTGTTAGCCTAGATAATTTTGGGATGGACTAGATCAGTCTGCCTAAGAACTTGATGATTGCCTTTTAGATGTTCTAGATGAAAAAGACATTGATAGGTCATCCGACGATTAGAGTCATAAGCAAACCATTAGTGCATGTGCATTACATGCTTGCGCCGTTCCATTTCCTCCAAGTTTATTCTCGAGGCTAATAATATGTTTGTAGACAGGCATGCGGTGGCGGCGTTGACGATGGACACGTCGACGAGGCATAGTTCTTCAATGCTGTTGCAGATAGAGCTCACAGCGGAATGGTTCCGCTGGCGTGCACTGCCCGCTTATATCGAACACCGCTACCAAACTTCTTGGCGCCAAGTCGGCGCACCAAGGGACACGTGCTGCTAGTAGGACTACAGCACGCGTACGGGATAACACCCGCCTGCTGGTGCCTGCGGAGTCTGAGTCCGTTATCAGCGCGTTACGTGATCAAGGTCACTCGTGTTCTATATAAGCGGGGAGTGCACGCCAGCGGAACCATTCCGCTGTGAGCTCTATCTGCAACAGCATTGAAGCACTATACCTCGTCGACGAGTCTATCGTCAACGCCGCCACCGCATGCCTCTCTACAAACATATTATTAGCCTCGAGAATAAACTTGGAGGAAATGGAACAGCGCAAGCAGTTATATTAAATGGACCTATATTCTTCCGTGGCTGCAGGATTAGTTTTACTGTGGACGTCGCTTCTGGGAATTCTGGTAGCGGTTGATTTACCCTAGCCATCGTTCGTTGTGAAAACGCCTCCCTTCCTGGACTTGAATCTTTCGCCGATCGAGATGTCATTGCCTACAAGACATGGCATTGTGGTTTGTGAATCACTTGCAAAGAAGTGATTGGCAAGGAAAGGAGGATTTGTTACTACAATTTTTAGATTTGTTTAGCACAAATACATACATCAAAACAAGTTTTGCATCACCTTGGTTCCGAGAATTCCGATACCTGTACGGAAAATTGGAATAGAGATCAATATAAACATCATTTCTGCCCTTTTTATTGCTCATGAAAACCACACATTGCATGTTGTACCACCATACAGCAAGACCTTCAGAGGTGGTGGTCCAGATTGCTGTAAACACCAGTATCCTTAATACTCAGTAGCATGTTCTCTAGCATTGATATATGCCTGTATTCGTGGTGGCATGCTACCCACAAGTTCATCAAGGCACTGTTGGTCCAGATTGTCCCACTCCTCAATGGCAATTAGGCGTAGATTCCTCAGAGTGGTTGGTGGGTCACGTCATCCATAAACAGCCCTTTTCAATCTATCCCAGGCATGTTCCATAGGGTTTGTGTCTTGGGAACATGCTGGCCACTCTAGTCGAGCGATGTAATTATCCTGAAGGAACTCATTCATAAGATGTGCACGATGGGGCCGCGAATTGTCGTCCATGAAGACGAATGCCTCGCCAATGTGCTGCCGTTGTGGTTGCACTATCGGTCGGAGGATGGCATTCATGTATAGTACAGCCGTTACACCACCTTCCATGACTACCAGTGGCGCACATCGTCCCCAAATAATGCCACCCCAAAACATCAGGGAACTTCCACCTTGCTGCAGTCGCTGGGCAGTGCGTCTAACGCGTTCAGCCTGACCGGGTTACGTCCAAACACGTCTCTGATGATTGTCTGGGTGAACGCATATGCGACACTCATCGGTCCATTTGGCATTTTTTTTGGGCCCATCTGCACCATGCTGCATGGAGTCGTCGTTGCAAAAATGGACCGCCATGGACATCGGGAGTGAAGTTGCGCATCATGCAACCTATTGCTCAATGTTTGAATCGTAACACGACGTAATGTGGCTGCACGAAAAGCATTATCCAACATGGTGGCGTTGCTGTCAGTGTTCCTCCGAGCCTTAATCCGTAGGTAGAAGTCATCCACTGCAGTAGTAGTTCTTGGGCGGCCTGAACGAGGCATGTCGCCAACATTTCTTGTCTCTCTGTATCTCCTCCATGTCCGAACAACATCACTTTGGTTCACTGCAAGATGTCTGGACACTTCCCTTGTTGAGAGCCCTTCCTGGCACAAAGTAACAAGGCGGACGTGATCGAACCGCGGTATTGACCATTTAGGCATGGTTGAACTACGGACAACACGGCCCGTGTACCTCCTTCCTGGTGGAATGACTGGAACTGATCGGCTGTCGGACCCCCTCCGTCTAATAGGCATAGTTGTTTACATCTTTGGGCGGGTTTAGTGACATCTCTGAACAGTCAAAGGAACTGTGCCTGTGATACAATATCTTCAGGTGTTCTGGGAACCAGAGTGATGCAAAACTTTTTTTAATGTCTGTAGTACCAGTGATGCCTGTCGCACAACATCATATGCCTACAGGTAACAATACTCCAGTCTATATGAAAACATACAATGTTCCCAAGTGTTAACAGTTATTAATGGAAGAATTTATTGACTGGTAGCTGGCAGAAGGAATAACAGAACGTATTGATAGAACACGGCGTAGAAATGTCGTCATCATATCAAAGGGGTTGCAGGATGGCACTTGTAAGAAGGACAGACTCTCTTGTGATTACAAACACTTCAATGCCAAATCCGTCACTGACGCATATCCTATTCCCAATATTATGGGGACATTGGGCACTCCCTGTCAGTATAGATGCTTTTCAGCGATGGATCCAAGAAGCAGGTATCATCAGTTAGAAGTAGTTCCATAAGATAGATCTAAAACTGCCTTCACAACATCATTAGGCCATTACTAGTAACGAAGATGCCGTTTGGACTTAAAAATCCAGTGGCTACATTCCAATTTGGAATCTAAAACGTGCATAGCCTACCTGGATGACATCATAGTATTTTCAAGATATATGAAAGAACACGTCAGCGTTTGGAAGAAGTATTTAACAGACTATGAACTGCACGTCCAACACTCAGCGACGACGGAAGCCATTTCGTACAGACACTAGGGAAATACATTGATGATGTAATTAGTGTAGTGGGTGTACAAACTGCTCCTTGATTAATTTCAGCAATCGGTGACCTCGCAACACTACAAACAACCAAACAACTTCAGTCATTTGTTGCGCTACACAACTATTACAGGAAATTCATTAAGGATTTTGTAAAAATTGCTGAACCACTGAACTGATCATTGCAAAAAGTTGTATAACGGTTTACCAAACTGCAGTTGAGACATTGAAGAAAATACTGATATCTGATGCAGTACTAGTATTTCAAAAAGATTTCATTCTTTCATATGATGCTAGTAATAATGCACTAGGGAGCTTTCTCAGTCAAAATTTGTATGGTAAAACATTCTGTAGCCTGTATGTCCAGACAACTGAAAAAGGCAGAACGGAATTATTCTACAATAGAAAAGGAATTGCTGACAGTAATTTATGGAATTACATGCTTTCATTTTTATGTGTGTGGTCAAAAAGTTCGACGTAGTAACAACAATACTAAAATGGTTGTTAGGATTAAAGGCTCCTTCTAAGAGATTAATAAAGTATGATGGAATTCGATTATGAAGTACTTCATATACCAGGAGAGAAGCATACAAATGAAGACACATTAAATAGAATAGTCGGAGTATTGTAAACAATATGCAAAAGTATGAATAGCAGAAGCCGCAAACAAGTGACATAGAGTGCCAGGCATTTATACTGCAGCCACAGTTCATGGCGCATGACGGTGTACTCTGCACATCGACGAAGTGGGGATAACATGTAAGTAGTTCCAGCATCATTTGGGGACGAAGTTTTGCAACAGACGAATGACCACTTATGAGCAGGTCATGTTAGCTCCACAACTATGGATAAGAGAATTGCTGAAAGATACTGGTGAAAAACTATGAAACGTGATGTGGAAGAATACATAAAAAGTTCATACCTTGCGCATGAAGAGCCGAACTGAGCCACTGAAAAGTTTCAGTGCCAATCTTTCATGATGTGAAGTTTTATATGGTAGAAAAATGTCATTCCCTTTTGAAAATGCAAGTTTGAAGCTACCAGTGAGTAATTAACAGGATTTGCAAAACTTTTGAATGAAGTTTGGCAAATGAATAAGGAAACTGCCATATTACGGAGATGCTCAGTGAGTACGATTAACCAACCCATACATACCAAAAGGCAAAATCAAAATGTTTTTAACTAAGTGTCACGGGGCATTCCAAGTCATTGAAATAAAATCATTGGTAAATATTAAGTCGCAGTTGCCAACGAAAACATCTGTTGTTCACAAAAGCAGAGCTATTGATGTTTTTCCAAAGTCTCGAAAAATTATCCAAAAACAATTGGAAAAGAATATCTATTGACGAGCAAGAGATACACAATATGCCTTATGCGCTCGGATTGAGAAGTTATGATTAGATTTCTTATTGCTTTTGAGTTTGCTGTACATTTGTTATATAAGTATTGCTATGTAATTATTAATGTATCAAGTGTGAAAGAGATCAGAAGTTTGTACTGAGTTGAGTAGAGTTTATTTTCTTTTCTTTAAGTGCACACGTTTTTGGAAAGGGAAGGAACTGATGAGGCGTGACTTGCTACTATGGATGTACAGAAATGTTATCGTAGTCCTGATTACACTTCACTTCGATAAGGAAGGAGTACCAAATACGGTTTGGAACCAGTCACTCAGCTCTGGGACATTGCTCTCCAGACAACTGGGTGTACTATTAACTAGTTATCCGTAGACATTAAGGGGACCTGGACGTGAACAGGATGCATTTTTATACCTTGCTCTCAGTACACATTACTCTTGGTCTAAAATGTGGAGGAAGTTGTGGCTTTTTACCAACAATGAATGACATTAACTCAAGCTGTAAAAGGAAATTTATTGAAATATCTGTTATAGTTTAAGAATTACAGTCTTTATAATATATGTTCCCATTCTGGTAAAATTTTCTTGTCCATCATCAGTCTAACAGCATTCAAACTGTGGCAGGCTGCTGTCAAGATTCATATGAACAAATTATGCCTCTCGTTTTGTGGTTTGGTGTATATCTGAGGAAATAGAAAGACCCTTATTATACCACATTACTATTTTGTCTGAAAAATACCGCTAAAATAACATACAGAATGACAAACATAGATAATTTTTTGCGATATATTACGCCTAATACAAAGATACTATACCATTCTTCACTTGAGAGAAATTTGGTGAACATGTATAAAACCATTGTGAAGTTATATGAACCTAATGTTCTGAAAATGTAGTTTCGAGAAAATGAGAAAAGAATGTTCACAGTGTTTTTGACTCACCGTATGCCGCTTTCAGAACATTCCAGCAGCATAATCTTGCTGGCCAGCTGCATCTTTATCCTCTGGAGACTTCTTCAGGAGCATTATCCTTACTCTGGACTCTTTAGTGGTGGCTTCCACAGCCATTTCAGCTTCAACTAGTCGCTGACGAACTATGGCAGTCAGAGCAGCTATCATATTATTTCCTGGCTGGGTGCCTAATTTGTCCATTACTTCTGTCCTGCTGATTGCGCCATCAATGAAACAAATGACAGCATCCATCACATCCATTCTGAGTACTGTCCATCCAACAAACACCGTCTTTGCTACTCGTTGCGACATGCAGATGCTGAAACTCTCATTAGGGTTTTGTGTACGGCCATGTAGACATTTGCTAACTAATTTTGTATCTGCATGGTCCCTGTATATTGACGTTATTGTTTCCGTGACTGTGGCAGGCAAGAAATGTTTATGGTGATATTCCTTGCCTGTCGCATGAGCGTGGCTGGTTTGCAGACATTTGTTCAAAGAGCGTTTAAGACCAAATCAACAACTGAAAAGTAGATAAAAAATACATTTTTTGAAATGGGATAAAATTGTCTTTCATATGTGACAAAAAAATGTTTTTGAAAATTTCAGTCATTTCACGTCCAGGTCCCCTTAAGACTAACCCTCGACATTTGAGAAATTGAGAGCACTGCTAAACCAAATGACAGAAACAGTAGTATAAACGTTAATCAGGAAGAAAAGAGGATTGTTGGATGCAGGTGGAAAGTTACTGAAAACAGTACTCAACATAGTAGACAATGAAAGGTACACGCAGTCTAAATAATGATGATGATGATGAGTCCCATACTTCTTGACAGAGCGTAGGGGAGCGACGCGGGAGAACCGCGCCGCCGTACTAGGCAAGGTCCTAGTGGAGATGGTTTGCCATTGCCTTCCTCCGACCGTAATGGGGATGAATGATAATGATGAAGACGACACAATAACACCCAGTCATCTCGAGGCAGGAAACAATGCTGACCCCGCCTGGAATCGAACCTTTTTTTTTTAACGTATATTGACTTTCATTTACAAAATAACAATTTCGTTTTGCAAATACAGTTTAAATTTTACTTGTATAGACGAGACAATCCATTCTTTGCTTTTATTTTTCTGTTACTGTACTGTCCAGGTAATTATTTCATTTGGTGTTTTTTTTTAATATTTTTTTCGAGAGTCTGTCAGTCAGAGTTTTTTAGTTGTTTCTTGCACCGTTTATTGTTGTAATTTAGCAATTTAGCTTTTCTGAGTCTTTGTACGCTACATTTGTACGTATGGCAGAGTGAATTTGGAATAAGCATTGATTGTACGATCTAGTTATTTACAGAGAATAATTAGTATATAAGAAAAAAAAGTTATTCTATGGAATTTTACTTATTACTAGTTATGGTATTATTTTGTAGATTTTTGAGTTGTGGATGTGCTCTATTCATTTTAAAATAATGTTGAGTTATTACTATCTTCTTATTAAATCTTGTGTTAGAAAACAAGGGGCAAGCATTTTGCGTTGGGTCTTGAAAAACGAGACCTTAGTGGGACATGCACTAGGCATGAAATCAGTTTGATAGAAATATTAACGAGTGTATCAGTTGTCAGCTCTTGTTTGATGAGTTAAGTGGTATCCCAAGGGGGAACACTCATGAAAAACTATCTTAACATATTAAACAATCCATGACAAAAGAAAAAGGACATTTCTATTTTAGCGAATTATTAAACCTATTGTTTTCGATTGAGCAAAGAGCAATACACTAGGAAGCATTTTATAGTGCAATTTTAGAGCTAGTTTCTTCCAGTATGCTTTTTCCGCGCTGTATCTGATCAGTGCTCTTCTAATCGCTGGCTTGGCAAGTTCTGTCCACCACTCTATAGTGGAGTTGTATGCGTGACGTCTTTCTGAGCATTTCCCTACTGTGTCGGAGATTTACGATCGTAGTTTCTCGTCTTTGAGGTGTTTGACGTTTAGTTTCCATCTCGCCTTTTGTCCAGCGGTCTTTCTTCTCGGCAGGTGGATTTTGGTTTCGTATGCGCAGTGATCAGAGAAAATCACTGGGCAGACCTCTACGTGCGATACAGAGGCGGCCAACTCTCTGCTCACGTACACCCTGTCTAATCTGCTTTTCCCCCTGTTGTAATGAAAAGTGAACTCTGTGTTCTCTTTGTTGAGCAGACGCCACGAGTCGTCAAGTTTTAGACGCCTTATGAGCTCTTGCAGCTCCATGCATAGATTCGGTACGGGGATCTGATCTTCTGGTGCAGCTACGCAGTTAAAATCTCCTCCTAGCACAATGTTGGTGTCATTGTGCGGGAGGAGTTCGCAAATGCGTTCGTTGAAATATTGTCCTCTCGCCCTCTTCTTTTCTGAGCCCGACGGTGTGTATATGTTTATGAACACCGTTTCAGATATTTCTACTGCGATCCCGCTTCCATCTACCATCAGTTTTGGCTCCCCTGTCTCTATTTCTTCTCTTATCATAATCGCTGTCCCTCGTCGGGTTTCGGGGTCTATGTTGCTGATAACTTTGTATCCGGGTACCTCTTCTATTTGTGTCGTTAGCACCTCCTGCAGGAGAACTACGTCTGCGGTTCTATGCTGCAAGAATTCTGATAGGGCGTCTACTTTAACTGAAGAGCTCATTCTATTGACATTGCATGAGATGATCGTGTGCGTTGTTTTACTGTGCATTTAGAACGAGGTTCGTCGGGCGCTTTGCTGGGGCGGGTCGGGTGTATGCTGTGGCCGGTCAGGCCTTAGGACGACGTCCTCGGTTTTGCTGGTGTGCGTTACGGTTTTTGCGGGTGGTGCGTCTGATGATTCTCCATCAGATGTCTCCATCCGTTCTGCGTTATCGTGGCTCCTCCTGGCGCCTTTCCTTTTCGGTTTTGTCGGCTTTTGCCGCTCTGTGTTGGTGTCCTTCCTCTCGTCGTCCGATTCTTTGAGTATGCGCGCAATTTTGTTAACAGATTTCTTGATGCTGGCCTCGCGCATCTCACTAAACGTTTGTGGCGTGTTGCTGCTGGGTCCGGCCGTCTGGCTGGCCACAGTTGCTTCCTGGACGGGGGCGTCGACCCTGCCGCCGGACGGCTGGTGAGGGGGCGGGGGCTGCGGCCACCTCGCACTCCATTGTGCCTTCGCCCTCCGAGTCGGAGCTGAGCTGGCGTTTCTCTCCCGCGCTACCTGCGCTGGCCGCGGCCGGGGCCCGGACGGCGGCAGGGGGTGGGGGAGCCGCTGGGCTTTCCGTGGCGGCGGCTAACGGGGCTGCCGCATCCGCTGTCGCTTCTGTTGCTGCTACGGCTACGACCGGCTCTTCGTTTAAACGTGGCGCTTCTCCAGCTACAGCTCCGGCGTAGCTGCCGGTAATGTTCTGTTGCTCGGCATTCGTATTCGGTTGCCGTGGCAGTTGCGCCGGTCGTTTGTTTCTTGGACAGTTTGCGCGCATATGCTCTGTGGAGTTGCATATGGAGCACGTCTGGGGCTGGCCATTGTACTGCACCACTCCCATGTGCCCTCCAATCATCACGAAAGATGGCACGTGTTTCTTTAATGCCATCGTCACAGCCCTGACGCCCGAGTCGACCTTGTATCTGTGTCCCGCTCCCCAGAACTCGCGGTTCACCGACAGAACTTCTCCGTACAGTCTGATACATCGTGCAACTTCCTCGTCCGGCACTTCGAAAGGCAGATTGTAGACCTTCAAGTGCCTCACACCGTAGCCAGCGTACAAGATCTTTACGTCACTCACGGCACCGTTCCTGTGCGTGAATTTCCGTATACCACCGTGGGTGGTCACCAAGGTTTCACATCGTACGAGCGTTTTTAATTTAATGAAAAGACTGTATACTGTGAAGTCCAGCATCAGTCCCTCAAGTTCATCCTCCTCTGTCCTCAGTTCACTAAACATCCAATCCTCAATTTCAAAGGACGTTGGCCTAACGAATTCCCGGTCAAATTGCAACTGCAGCGTCGTATTAGATCGGTTGTAAGTAGTCATTTTGATTCACCAAATCGTTGAAGGTCACGTTAAGGCGACGAAACAGCTACGGCTGGCGCG
Organism: Schistocerca piceifrons; assembly: GCF_021461385.2. NCBI lineage: Eukaryota > Metazoa > Arthropoda > Insecta > Orthoptera > Acrididae > Schistocerca > Schistocerca piceifrons. Next base: position 394,124,137 of record NC_060138.1, on the reverse strand, counting down.
GCGCGGGAGCCGGCAGGCGGCGGGCGCGGGCGCGGGCGCGGCGCGGTAGAATGTCGGGCGGCGACGGCTCGGCGGCCGGTAATCCTCGGCTACCTGGGACGCACAATAGCGAGTGGCACACGTGTTGCCAGGCGGGCAGCCAGCGAACCCGGGACCTCGTTCGGGAAGCGACAACGCTACCGCGAGACCACGAGGGGCGGACAGTCTAAATAATACATTGGAACAAATGCGAGATGTAGCGGATACCACTACAACTACAACAGAATGGCATACTATGCAGTTGACTAACACAGAACAGGATATGCTTAATAACACGAGAATGGTAAGAGAACTGACTACAGAATTAGCATAGTGTACAAAAGGCATTATGTGGTCAATAAATAACGGCTTGGAAAGAATTTAGGCTCAATTCAGTACATTTGATGGGATAATAAGCATAGTTAGATCGCTTGAAAGACATAAGACGAGAAGCAGTGTATCATGCCATGCACAGATATCTGAGTTCCACACTGTTGCCTCCACCACAATTCCTAACTGGTTTACACCGGGCAAAGAAAGAATTCCCCACAGGACTACAACATATAGTAACTCTATCTGAGCGAAACCTAACCTTATTCTACCATACAACATGATTTAAAATTAGTTCAGGCAGAGCAAAATTACATGTATCCATTCACTTTCCGACAGTGGGCATTGAAGCAAAACACCAGTGTTATATCGTTCACCCTTATTCGGTAAATTGGCGAACTGTAAACAAGAGGATTTAAATAAATACAGGAAGTATTATTAATTTCATAACAAAGGAAAGCTCATGTCCTGATGTCATTACCAGAATAGCAAGACTGTATAAAAGACAGCATCACAATTTGCCTTCTCTGAACTATATAGACTAATTTACAGGTGTATGAGGTACAGTTGTGATTACTGAAAAAGAAAGTGGAAACGAGAAGTGCTAGCCCCACAACCGTGTTTCCAGAGAATCGGACCACACTAAATTTATTCAGTTTTCACACCAGAAGTTGACGTCATCAACTGTTACCAAAATGGAAAATCCAAGGGCATGACCAAAGTAGAACCACAAGATGGTTATATATTAATAAATGATACACTTGCAATGTAAGAGGAGCACAATTTCATCTCCCAGCGACTATTCCAAGCAGTCGCTTGCTTTAGTCATAAACATACGTGCAAGTGGTAGTAAATTTTATGTAAATGTAAATTTACATAAAGAAAAGTATTATCTTGTCAGTAACCTCCAAATCGTGAGCCACATCCATAATTTTTTAAATTCGAAATTAGTGAATTTACTCATGGCACTTTTGTTGCAGTCACTTTCAGAAATCAAATTGATAATCAGATTAACTAATATGGTACGACTGAATTTTGAATTGATGGTATATCCATGTATCACCACAATAAAATATAAACAGTGAATAGTTGAAGGAGTATGAATGACAGCAGTAGCGTATTTAAGTTTACAAAAGTAATGACTAGTTTTCATTCATCCTTTTATAACTACAATCGAGTTGATAAATCTTACAAAAAAGATGACAAACATGTACCAGAAAAAGGGATGGTGATTGACAGGCCAAGCATCTATTGAGATGGGAACTACACAGATTCTCCCCTGAATTAATCCTGCTTACAAAGCAATCTGACTTTGTTTACCTGTATCCATTGAGAGGTCCAATTCTATTCATATGGAATCGACTATGACCAAGTGCACCAAAAATTATAGTTCTCAGAGAACAGGGAGCTTTGAATACCATTTACCAACCCTATCAGGTGTAGCAATACTTTATCCTTTCACCTTGATTTAGGCAGCAGAAGAAAACGGCATGCTGTGGGCGGGGTGCGGCGCGCTGTGGCAGTTGTAATGTTCTGATGCGTCCACGAAAATTTTCAAACTATGCAAACTGGCGAATGGATTATTAGAACTTGCGAAACTTCCCTATCAGAGCCCTGAAATCCCAGCAGATTTTAGTGTGAAGTGCACCTAGTCACTGGTCTAGCCAGACCATTTTGGCTCACAGGCACGATGGTGGGTACTGGAATTGTCAAATGTCAGACAGCTAACTCAGGATGAATAAGTTCACCCTCATGACACACAATATGTCCAAGATGATATGCAGTTCCACTGTTAGTACAGTTGGAAACTGCCACTACCTCTTAATCCACCGCTATTTGCAGACCACAAGTCTCACCCACTGGGGAAAGACCTGAAGTTCTCCACCAGTGGAGGACAAGAAGATGAAGAAGGCGAAGAATCACAATCACTTTCCAGCAAGCCTTGGTGCGGGAGCCAAATTAGTAGAAAAAACGCGCCTCTTCGTTATACAAACCAATCAAACAATCCTCTACTCATTGAATCTTCCCTCTTGACTGTTCTGCTCTCCTGGTAGCCCTGGTAGTCAATCCAGAGACAGCACCCAGAGTTCCGAGCGGGGGGGGGGGGGGCAAGCCTCTGCTTCTCGTGTTCTCAGACGAGCCAGTATGAAAAAAGAAGATATTACACTAGGAAGGCGTCGTTCTAACGGCAAGCATAGCCATGTTTGGGCAGAAAACGTCTACACGTCTACTAGAGGTGGGCCAAACGGTTATTCTGGAGTAACCGTTATCACAGTTCCAGTTATTCTTTGATAACCGTTATCGTTAACGGTTATTAATAACTGCCAAGTTATTTTTCGCTAGCGAATACCGATAACTCCGACAGTTAAATAACGACATAGTTGGAATCCATTAGTTTAGTTATCAGTATAACTGCGAGTAGTGTGAAATAGCAGGAATGTCGTATGAATCGTGTCATAACCTTAGCTTATTAACTCCGGGTACATTTTAGTTGATGTTAGAACGATTATTAGTGTTTCATATTATATGTTTGTCGCTATTAGAAATTTTATCTTCGCAGCTGCGACAGAAAGTACGCGGAACTTCGCCAAAGCACTGTTTAAGTAAAATGTTAACAACGTGCGTTTTTAAGTATGAAGTAATATGTAAACTGAGTACTGTAGGTTAAATTCAAAGCTTAATTTCTTGTGCTGCTCACATAATAGAATAAAGTGTACAGCCTTATAATACAACAAAAAATATACGTAATGTGACAGATTCGTTTACTCCTGTGCTGTAAAAGCTAGTCCTATTGGGGAAAGTGTGAGTACGCTAATCCAAGTTTTATGTCAGATTTGCAAACTGCTCGATTTCTCCAGCGACAGCATGTTTATAACATATGAAGACATGCAGATCGAAAAGGTTGACAGTGTTACATTTCTGGGACTACAACTCGATAATAAATTCAGTTGGGAAGGGCATAACACATTTTTTCATTCTATTATTTCATAAGGGAGCATATTCTGTTGTAACTTATCAAACGTAGCAAAAGTTTTTCGCATGTAAAAGCGTGTAATAAAAATCGTTTGTGGTATCAATTCAAGAACATCATGTAGGAACCTGTTCAAGGAACTTTGTATTCTAACCACTGCTTCCTAGTATATTTATTCCTTTATGAAATTTGTTTCAAGTATTTCCAACCAATAGCTTAATACATAATACCAGTACTAGAAATGGGAACAGCAATCTACATAAAGACCTAAAATTAGTTACCTTGGTCCAAAAGGGGTCCAACATTCAGGAACATGCATTTTCAATAAACTGCCAGCAAGTCAGCAACCATTAAAAACTTGGTTTCAGATAAGGCACGGTTTACAGTGTGTTTGAAAGACTATTTGATACAGAAGTGTCTGATTCCAACCGTCATCAATATGCCGGAAATGGCTATTTTAAGTGTGTCTATGACGTCACTACATACACATGGCAACAAACACGAAGATACATATAAATAATACAATAACATTTCCCACCAAAAATACAATCAAACCAATGGGACAACTGCGGGAAGTTGGGGGTTTTAGGGTGAGGACAAGCTAGTAAAAAAAACACACCATGATTCCAAAACACAAAATGAAGAACAAAAAGAAAAAAAATACAACATTCTGCTACACCAACAAAAATCTGCAGGAATCGGACACTTCCCTTGAACAATATAGGTCAACTATAGGTGACCATACCAAAACACCAATACCCACAACTAAAAGTACGAAAATTGGAATCAGACATTTCCCTTGACCTACATAGGTCAACCTCAGATGACGATACAAAAACATCAACACACACAACTATGAAAATGGGAATCGGTCATTTCCGGTGACCTATATAGGTCCACCACAGCTACTGATGCCAAAAACACCTACAACTGCGAAAAATAAAACCACAATCCCAAAAGTCCACAAATCAATCATCCCTACATAAATTAAATCACATTCAATACTTCATAAACACACAAAATATCACAGCTAGAAAAAAAAAATATTAATTACCACCAGCAAATTCCGGCACTGCAACCTAGATCGACAGACAGCCCCCCCCCACACACACACACAAAAACCAACTCATAAACACCGTGCCATAATGACATTCACACACCACAACACCTTTACGTCGAAGCAGACGGGTGGAATCGACGCTTCCATTGACCCCTCCTTCTACTCTGTAGATGAATATCGTAACAGAGACTGATAGACCAGCTTAGGTAAAAATTCTGCTATATTTCAGTTTTGACAGCACTTGGTTGCAACAGTCAAGATCGGGTATTCTGTGTACGATAAATTTATTAAAAGTACGTAACTGTGTTTTATTCTGTCAGTGTACCAATTCTGTAAATATTAGCAGTTACTGTGATATATTCACATATTTCGACAATCTCCTGACAAATGATGAGGATAATAATTATTATATTCCACTGTATTATGTTATACTCTCTGACATGTTATTTGTCATTCGCGATGGCCAGCGGCTATTTCCGTAGCAGGACGAAAATATTTGTTCGCTCCAGTTACTATCCTCTCTGGAAATATCACCTGGAACTACGACCTTTAACTGGAGTCACCGAGTCAGGAACGTCTACACACACAGTTATTCCGTTACCAGCTTCCAGGTTATCTGTGGTGGTAGCCCGATAACTACCAGAGAACTAGAACTACGAGCCAATAACGATAACTGCCAGAGGAGAATACAGGTCTCTGACAGTTATTTCCATAGTCTCTCGAATTCCTAAGTAACTTTCCTTGTACTACCCGTCCAAGCTAAATTAACACGTAAGGCGGTGGCTTAAGGGAACGACCGTACTTGTTAATGCCTGTACTGCAGCTCCTATCAGCCACGGCTTGGACATTAACTTTATTTAATTGTTTATGCTAAAAGTAACGAAGGCCCACGAAATAGTACACAGTTCTTATCAACAGATGGCGCGCAGTCTCACAGTTATTCCCATGGTCTATAGAACGCCTTCCAAATGCGCAGTACGATCTTCGGTCAACAGATGGCGCGAGGCACTGTTGACACTAAACAGTTATTGAAATAACTGCCAGAATCAGAGGAACGGTTATCGCAGTAACCGTTACTTCTCAGTAACCGGTTATTTTTATCGGTTACGTTATTTTTTGCCACCTCTAACGTCTACCTATTCGGGACCTCAGCCCCTCATATACTGAGACAACTAATCTTTCCAGCTCGACCATTTCCATTTTCTGAAAGAAGACTGTTGAGCTTCCCAGACAAGTCGTGCCATGAAATATACATTTTTGCTGCTCACTAAAAGAACGTGACGACTTCCTGACGTCGCCGGCCGGAGTGGCCGTGCGGTTCTAGGCGCTACGGTCTGGAACCGAGCGACCGCTACAGTCGCAGGTTCGAATCCTGCCTCGGGCATGGGTGTGTGTGATGTCCTTAGGTTAGTTAGGTTTAATTAGTTCTAAGTTATAGGCGACTGATGACCTCAGAAGTTAAGTCGCGTAGTGCTCAGAGCCATTTGAACAATTTTTTGAACTTCCTGACGTCAGGAAAGTTACAGTCGAGGCCCACTAAAAGCTACAATCTTGCCTCAAATAAACACGTGCACCAGCGGATGTATCAGCCCAGCCTCTAACATGACAATGCTTGTAGTTTTATGACCGTCCCACCGTTTGCACAAAAGCTCAGATTGCAGCAGTCTCTCTTAAATGGCTTCCTCCACCTATTTTCTGCAAACTGGCTGCCTTCGCAACTGTCTGTCACCTGGGCCAGGTAAAATGTTGTATGAGCCAGCACCCTCATGCTCCGACCCTAAATGGGAAGAGTGCCATGGCCCAAAGTCCCTCTGCCAGTACAATTCACAGAGGGCTGCTTCCCTGAATTACTTGCACAGCCGTGTCACTGGACACAACATTTATGGCCTGCAATCCATCTTTCTCCCTGTTCTCCATCGCCTCCACTACAGCCACTCGGGTACAAGTTCTCTACAGGTTACATATGCTATTAAATGAACGTTCTGCCCGCTATTTCCTCATGTAAAAGAGTCATAATCCAAACATACCAAATGTGGTACTGGGGAATACGGAGATCATGGCCTAAAATATGAATATTAATCTGACCGACAGTGTTGTTAAAGTGAGAGAGTGGCATGTCATCTCTCACTAACACAGGTATGACCACGATCCAGTTTTCGTAATCTATGTTGTATGCACTGGAAAACCAGTTAGAAGCATTACTCACACAAAATCTAATATTCCTCAAGAACATCTTAAATCCTGACTTATTGCACTCACTAGACGAGCTGATACCGCCACAAAACGCACGAATTACATCAGAACAAATGTTCCAGCACGATCAGGACTATCAACATAGACAGTGACATAACATCGTGGCCAATAACCATTTCCGCTACCTGTGCTGTCAGGGTTGTACTAACAGTGTGCTTTCTACTTTCTCTTGAGATATGAAACCATTCATCCACCTCAATCGCCAATATAGCACATTACTTCAGGAATGAGAAAATGGGGGTGGTGCCATCTAGACAATAAATCTTTGCCATTTACCGTTGCATTCAAGGTCAGTTACAATGGGGTTGTGGACCGGTCGACAATGTGCTACTGCCATGCAGGCATTTTACAAAAACGACATCTGTGTGGCTCCACAGCAGTTATTTTGTGCTCATTACAATTTTTCAAGTCGTGCCACAGTCCCATCGGTACATGCTATCAAAGTGTGGATACAGAACTTTGAGGAAACCAGTGATAGGGTGCAAAAGAGGGGTGGAAGCGCAAAACGTGTGTACACATCAGGGAATATTGCAGCAGTGGAAGAAGCCTTCAGCCAAAGTCCCTGGCAGGTGTTCTGCGTGTAGGCATGTGCTGCAACTTGACAGACTGGATCGCAATGTGAACACTGCACAAGGAACTGCAACATCACCAATACAGGATGCAGGTAGTGAAAAACCTGAATGCGAATGACCTCCCAAAGCGACTATGCTCTTGCAAGGTATTCATGCAACTCACCAACGACAGCCCAAACCCGAACAACAATCTGATCGTGAGTGATGACGAGGAGATACTGATGACGTGAAAATCCTGAAATACTACTTTAAACGCCACTTCACAGTAAGAAAATGGTAGTGTGGTGTGGGTCTCATCGTTTGGGACCACAAGGCCTATTTTTTAAGATGATTGCAGCAATGCTGTTACTGTGCATACAGAACCTTATATTCACATGCTGAACGATTTCCTAGAGCAACAATTTGCTGATCTTCCTGTAATTGCAAACTCATTCACCCAACGATATGGGGCCACGTGTCGTACCTTGCAGCATTCCATAAATACGCCACAGAACATCTTTCCTGGCCTTGAAGATTCCCTTTCTTTTAGATTGTAATTTTTCTTTTGATAATCAGTTGAAACCTCAGATCTTCACTGGAGTGACAATCCAGCAACTGAAGTATCGAGTTTGGGAGGAAGTTAAACGAATTTCAGTGACAGACCTGTAAGATGTGATGGCTAACGTCTACAAAAGATCTGAAATTTGTATGAAGGAAAATGGCGGCCATATAAGTGATATCATTTCCTAGTGATGGGCATTTTAAATTGCAAGCATTGTAAATTCATGTTGTATTTATTTTCTATCGCTGTGAACAATTTCACTACCGCACCTGTCAGTAGCAATAAAGATAAAAAATGTGTAACATAGTTTAAGGTTACAAACTTGTATTAGGAAACAAGGACTCAATAGACAACAGTTGTGAACAAGACTTTCAAAGGCGCAAATAACAGAAAATTGTACAGCCTATAATCACGTAAGCAACATTCATTTTATGCGATTGTTTCAGAGACTAAGTAGGAAAACTTCGGGAAGAGTTTTTTTTTTAAAAGAAGAGGGGAATGTTTCACAGCAGAAACGTATTATAGACAAATGTAGAATTTCCTCGAAGTCCTCTTTAGCCACCACCAAGCTGGGCTAATGCCCCATGTCGCAATCAAAACGTCGAACAGGTATAAAGCAGACTTTGCGGAAAATGGAGCAAACCCAGAACAGACTGCCTCACCTCGCGCGTGTGAGAGGTTAAATTGTAAACTCAGCAACAAGATCTAAGCGAGTGAGAAGCCTGAAGTGTAAACAATGATACAAGTATAGCTATCACACCCAACAGACAAGAATTAACTGGTGAAATTGTAAACGATGTTTTTCAGAAAATCATTAAGTGGTTCTCTGCAAATGGGATCTCATTAAACTTTGACAAAACACAGTACATATAGTTCCACACAGTAAATGGAATGACCCCATTAATAAATATAGACTGAGATCAGAAATCGGTAGCTAAGGTAGAATATTCAAAATTTCTAGGTGTATGCATTGATGAGGGGTTGAACTGGAGAAAACACACTGAAGATTTGCTGAAACGTTTGAGTTCAGCTACTTATGCTACTAGGGTCATTGCAAATTTTGGCGATATATATCAAAGTAAATTAGCTTATCACGCCTATTTTCATTCTGTGCTTTCGTATGGCGTCATATTCTGGGGTAACTTATCATTGAGTAAAAGAGTGTTCATTGCACAAAAGCGTGTAGTCAGAATAACTGCTGGAGCTCATCCAAGATCATCCTGCAGATACTTATTTAAAGAGCTAGACATCTTCACTGTAGCCTCACCATATATATATTGACTTATGATATTTGTTATTAACAATCTGAACAAATTCAAAAGTAATAGCAGTGTACATGGCTACAACACTAGGAGAAAGGATGATCTTCACTACTCAAGGTTAAATCTAACTTTGGCTCAGAAAGGGGGTAAATTATGCTGCCACAAAAGTCTTTGGTCACTTACCTAATAGCATCAAAAGTCTGACAGATAGCCATGTAGCATTTAAAAGGAAATTAAAAGAATTTCCTAATGACAACTCCTTCTACTCATTAGATGAATTTTTGGATATAGTAAGTGGGGAATTACCCCAACCCCCACAAAAAAATTAGGTGTCATGTAATATTTTGTGTAATGTAATATCTTGTATAGACACCTTTTATTAACCTGACACGTTCCACATCATTACGAAGTGTTAGATTAGATTAGATTAGATTTACTTTCATTCCAATTGATCCGTAGTGAGGAGGTCCTCCAGGATGTGGAACATGTCAGAAAAACAACAATACATGACAAATATTTAAACTAAAACAAATAAGCTAATGTACCATTCCACAGGTCCCAAGTGGAATGATCGTCATTTTTTAATGAACACTAAGAGTCATTTTACAAATACTATTGCACTGAATTTAAAATAAAAAAGTTTTTTATTTATTTATAAGGTAAGAAACATGTAATACAACTACTGTAATACTTATTTACAATGAACACATTACTGCACTGAAATGGTGCAGAAGTTAGATTATACTTACACACACACACACACACACACACAAATTTTCAGTGAACACATTACTGCACTGAAATTGTGCAGAAGTTATGTTGTACTTATATACAAATCAGTTGGTTTTCCTCAGAAATTCATCAATGGAGTAGAAGGAGTTGGCCACCAATAAATCCTTTAGGCTTCTCTTAAACTGAATTTCATTGGTTGTTAAGCTTTTTATGGCTGCTGGCAAGTTATTGAAAATGTGTGTTCCTGAATAATGCACACCTTTTTGTACAAGACTAAGTGACTTTAAATCCTTGTGAAGATTATTCTTATTTCTAGTATTGATTCCATGAATTGAGCTGTTGGTTTGAAAAAGTGATATATTTTTAATGACAAATTTCATTAAGGAATAAATATATTGGGAAGCTGTAGTTAGTATCCCTAGTTCCCTAAACAGGCTTCTGCAGGATGTTCTTGAGTTCACACCACATATAATTCTTACTGCACGTTTTTGTGCCCGGAAAACTTTAGCTTGGCTTGATGAATTACCCCAGAAAATAATCCCATATGACATTATGGAATGAAAGTAAGCATAGTATGCCAGCTTTTTCATTTTTATATCCCCTATGTCTGACAAAATTCGCATTGCAAACAGAGATTTGTTAAGACGCTTCAGCAGTTCTGTGGTGTGCTCCTCCCAGTTGAATTTATTATCAAGCTGTAATCCCAAGAATTTAACACCGTCCACTTCTTCTATCTTCTTGTCATCATATGTTAGACATATACTCTTGGGACACCCCTTACAAGTTCTGAACTGCATGTAGTGTGTTTTTTCAAAGTTTAGTGACAAAGAATTGGCTAGGAACCAGTGATTAATGTCTACAAATATTTTATTGGCTGATGTTTCTAAGACTACACTTGATTTGCTATTTATTGCAATGTTTGTATCATCAGCAAACAAAACAAACTTGGCATCTGGTAATGTTACTGATGAAAGGTCATTGATATACACAAGAAAAAGTAAGGGCCCCAAAATGGAACCTTGTGGGACCCCACATGTAATTAGTTCCCAGTTGGATGATGCCTGATAGCTTGATACATGTCTTTTTCCTAATAACACCCTTTGTTTCCTGCCAGAGATATAAGATTTGAACCATTTTGCAGCATTTCCTGTTACACTATAATATTCTAGTTTACTTAAAAGGATATTGTGATTTACACAGTCAAATGCCTTTGACAGATCACAAAATATACCAGTTGCCTGCAATTTTTTGTCTAATGAATTAAGTACATTTTCACTGTAAGTGTAGATAGCCTTCTCAATATCAGAACCTTTTAGAAATCCAAACTGTGACTTTGACAGTATGTTATTTGAGATAAGATGGTTATAAAGACGACTGTACATTACTTTTTCGAAAATTTTTGAGAATGCTGGCAACAGTGAAATTGGACGGAAATTTGATGCTATTTCTTTATCTCCCTTCTTAAACAGTGGCTTAACTTCAGCATATTTCAGCCATTCGGGAAATATTCCACTGATAAACGACTGGTTACACAGATAGCTTAATATGTTACTTAGCTCAGAATCACATTCTTTAATTAACTTTGTTGATATTTCATCATACCCACTAGATGTTTTTGATTTTAAAGATTTTATGATGGACATTATTTCTGTTGGGGTAGTGAGGGTCAAATTCATATTATGGAAGTTACTTGAAATGTCTGGTCTAAGGTAATCCATAGCAGCATCTACCGAACCTGACAACCCCATCTTTTCAGTAACAGTTATAAAATGTTTGTTAAAAAGTTCTGCAACACTATACACATCTGTCACCAATGCATCATTTACTCTTAATGCTATTTGTTCCTCTTCATGTCTGGTTCTACCGGTCTCCTCCTTCACTATATCCCATATTGTCTTTATTTTGTTATCTGATATGACTATCTTTTCCTTGTAATATATTTGCTTTGACATCCGTATTACAGTCTTTAATATTTTGCAGTATTTCTTATAATGTGCTATAGCATCAACATTGGAAATGTTTCGGATTGACAGATACAGTTTTCTTTTTGTTTTACAAGATACCCCTATTCCTCGAGTAATCCATGGCTTCTTTGTAGACTTTGCTCTAACCTTGGTAAGTTTTGGGGGAAAGCAGTGTTCAAATAAGGTAAGCACTTTATTAGCAAAAATGTTATATTTTTCATTCATGCCATGAGCACTGTAAACATCAGTCCAGTGAATGTCTCTGAGGAGTGTCCTAAAATAATCAATTTTTGGCTTACTGATTACCCTCTTGAGCTCAGATTTAACAGATTTTATATCCTGTTCAGTATTAACATTTAACAGAAGGAACTGCATGTCATGGTCTGAGAGGCCATTGACTATTGGTTTTGTAATATAATTTTGTTCATTTGACTTTTCTATAAAGATATTATCAATGGCTGTTTGTGAGCAAGTGGTTATCCTAGTGGGGAACTTTACTGTGGGAATTAAGTTGAATGATAGTGTTACTAACTCAAATAGGTTCTTATTGGGAGAGTCTTTAAGGAAATCTACATTGAAATCACCAGCAACCACTATTTCTTTGTTTTTGGTTGTTAAATGGGCCAGTACAGCTTCAAGGTGGTTTACAAACAGATTAAAGTTACCTGCAGGTGCTCGATATACACTTAATATTATGAAAGATTTTTTGTGAAAATCTAATTCTGTTGCACATGCTTCCATATGCTGTTCTAGGCAAAATTTATGAATGTCTATGTTCTTAAATTTATGACAGTTCCTGATGAATGTGGCAACTCCTCCTTTCTCCATTTCTGATCTACAATAGTGAGATGCTAACCTAAACCCCGTAACACTTAAAAGTTCTATACCAGTGGTCACATGATGTTCAGAGAGGCAGATTATGTCAGCTGGGTTTGAAGACTCTAATTCATCTATGCAGATAGTTAATTCATTAATTTTATTTCTCAGTCCTCGAATATTTTGATGCAATAAAGATAGCTGACATTTCACATTGACTGACTTAAAATTGGATGGAGTTAAAATATCTGCTGACAGTTGAAAATTCTTAACCAATGGCTGTTTATGTTGATGTAATAAGCTGGAATTATGTTTTTTGATTTCTTTCTCAAACTGAAGGTTTGTCTCAGTTCTAACCTCTCTTAAAATTTGTTTTCTTTCTGTCCTCCCTACCCTAAAAAAGGGTCTTTTCTGAATCCTATAACCACTGGTATTTTACCACTCATGACAGTGCCTCCCCCCTTTAACTTTCCTGCTATTTCCCCAGCCAATTTACCCTTCCCCTTCCTGTTGAGGTGAAGGCCATGCCTAGTATAATCCCACCTACTGACAGAATCAACATGAACCACACCAATGTGTGACCCCACACCCGACATGAGCAGCCGTTCCAGCTCCAAATTAACTCTCTTGACAGAAGAGTTCAAATGAGGTCGGTCATGGCGCCCAAGAACAGATACAAACTCAACACTGGTATGCCTCGATGCTGATGCAATCTTCACCAGGTCACACTCTATGCTGTACCCAGGATCTCTGTCAATACTGTTACCTGCCCCACCCACTATAACCACGGTGTCTTCCTTAGTGAAATCTTTGCAAAGTGATCCTAAATCCTCTGTCACCTGCTCCAGACCAGCACTAGGTTTAAAAAAATTGGTGACCTGGTATTCTGATCCTAGTTCATCCTGCAAGAGTTGGCCAACACCTCTTCCATGGGAACTACCTAACAACAACACTTTCTTTCTCTTTACTGATTTCCCTACATTCTTACTTTTCAATTTGCTGCTGAAAGTTTGTTGTGCCCTGTCTACACCTGTAACTGCTTGAGGCTCACCAGCTTCTAACTGAAGCAACAGGTCAAATCTATTTTCCACATTCACCATAAAGCTGTCAGACAAAGTTCTAGGCCTGTTCCTCCTGTTGCCTGTTGCCACTTCCCACCTCTCTTTACCCTTCTCCCTCATCTATGGAACAAGTACTAATCTAATCTAATCTACTTAGCAACATGACCCAACTGAGCAGAAGTCATCATGCCATTGTTAACTGCTCAGCTTGATTTCCTGAGAGAGTAAAAGTTCCACGCGAACACCTATCAGCCTGGTGATATGGCGGGAATGCAACAAACTGAAGCCCTGAAAGACATTCTTGAGAAGTAAAGTGTGGTGGAGACCGCTGGTGATCCCAGAAACATAGCCCACATTCGCTCATCGCAGGCTCGACGTAACTTCACTGCATCAAACTAGTAATCAGGCTTCCGAACCTTTGAATTCAATCTTTACAATGCAGTACACTAGCTACGAGGCTGTGTCTCTGATGCACTGCTACCATTCACCAAGATGACTGCTGCCACCAAGACTATCTGGCCGACCAGACTCTGACGATGTGAACTGCCGATGTTGCAACCACAGATGAGAAGACTGCAAGCTTTCTACCTATGGCTAACTGAGCCAAACTGACGGTGCTTGATGCACTGTACAGTATTTGGGATGTCCACTAACTGCTGCTACCCCTGACTGGTACCTGACAGCAGTTACTGACATCCCTGGCCTCTCTTGGTGCTAGGGTTATGCTCTTCACCTTCTTCATGTGAGCTATATACTGTTGGCAACGCCCACTGAGACAGCATCAGCAACTTCTTAGGCCACAACACAACACTGCCACCAGCCTGGGCAAATTTTGATGAATAAATTTCTGTTCCGCTTATGTTGTATCTTTAGCGCCCATAGCGCCGACGTGTCTGCTCCTCCGCACCTGGCACTCCATCATCCTGACAACAGCAGAGGTCACGACAATACCCATATTTTGTATGTAAGACTACCACTTTTTTCGGAAATATATTAAATCGCAGTAACCGATTTAATATGTCTTGGATTTTTTTTATTTTTTGGTCATCAGTCTTCTGACTGGTTTGATGCGGCCCGCCACGAATTCCTCTCCTGTGCTAACCTTTTCTTCTCAGAGTAGCACTTGCAACCTACGTCCTCATTTATTTGCTGGATGTATTCCAATCTCTGTTTTCCTCTACAGTTTCTGCCTTCTACAGCTCCCTCTAGTACCATGGAAGTCATTCCCTCATGTCTTAACAGATGTCCTATCATCCTGTCCCTTCTCCTTGTCAGTGTTTTCCACATATTTCTTTACTCTCCGATTCTACGCGGACCTTATCAGTCCACATAATTTTCAACATTCGTCTGTGGCACCACATCTCGAATGCTTCGATTCTCTTCTGTTCCGGTTTTTCCACACTCCATATTTCACTACCATACAATGCTGTACTCAAGATGTACATTCTCAGAAATTTCTTTCTCAAACTAAGGCCGATATTTGATATTAGTAGACTTCCCTTGTACATGAATGCCCTTTTCACCATTGTTAGTCTGCTTTTGATGTCCTCCTTGCTCCATCCGTCATTGATTATTTTACTGCCTAGATAGCAGAATTCCTTAATGTCATCTAATTCGTGACCATCAACCCTGATGTTAAGTTTCTCTCTGTTCTCATTTCTACTACTTCTCATTACCTACGTCTTTCTTCGATTTACTCTCAATCCATACTCCGTACTCATTAGACCGCTCATTACGTTCAGCAGATCATGTAATTCTTCTTCACTTTCACTCAGGATAGCAATGTCATCAGCGAATTGTATCATTGATATCCTTTCCCCTTGAATTTTAATTCCATTCCTGAACCTTTCTTTTATGTCCCTCATTGCTTCCTCGATGTACAGATTGAACAGTACGGGCGAAAGGCTATATCCTTGTCTTACACCCTTTTCAATACGAGCACTTCGGTCTTGGTCGTCAGTTCTTATTATTCCCTCTTAGCTGTTGTACATATTGTATATGACCTGTCTCTTCCTACAGCTTACCCCTACTTTTCTCAGAATTTCGAATATCTTGCACCATTTTACGTCGTCGAACGCTTTTTCCAGGTCGACAAGTCCCATGAACATGTCTTGATTTTTCCTTAGTCTTGCTTCCATTATCAAACGCAACGTCAGAATTGCCTCTCCTGTGCCTTTACCTTTTCTAAAGCCAAACTGATCGTCACCTGGCGCATACTCAGTTTTCTTTTCCATTCTTCTGTATATTATCCTTCTAAGCAACTTGGATGAATAAGCTGTTAAGCTAATTGTGCGGTAATTCTCGCACTTGTCAACTCTTGTCGTCTTCGGAATTGTGTGGATGATGCTTTTCCGAAAGTCAGATGGTATGTAGCCAGACTCATACATTTTACACACCAACAGGAATAGTGGTTTTGTTGCCACTTATCCCAATGATTTTAGAAATTCTGGTGGAATGTTAGCTATCCCTTCTGCCTTATTTGATCCTTAGTCCTCCAAAGCTCTTCTAAATTCTGATTCTAATACTGGATCCTATCTCTTCGAAATCGACTCCTGTTTCTTCTATTACATCAGACAACTCTTGCCCCTCATAGAGGCTTTCAATGCATTCTTTCCACCTATCCGCTCTTTCCTCCGCATTTAACAGTGGAATTCCCATTACACTCTTAATGTTATCACCCTAGCTTTTAATGTCACCGGAGGTTGTTCTGACTTTCCTGCACGCTAAGTCTGTATTTCTGTATTCCTGAGTCTCCCAGAACATTTTTGTACTTCCTCCTTTCATCGATCAATTGAAGTATTCCTTCTGTTACCCCTGGTTTCTTCGCAGTTACCTTCTTTGTACTTATGTTTTCCTTTCCAACTTCTGTGATGGCCCGTTTTAGAGATGCCCATTCCTCTTCAACTGTACTGCCTACTGTGCTATTCCTTATGGCTGTATATATAGCCATAGAGAACTTCAACCATATCTAGTCATTCCTTAGTACTTCTGTACCCCATTTCTTTGTGTATTGATTCTGCTTCACTAATCTCTTAAAAGTCAGCCAACTCTTCATCACTACTATATTGTGATCTGAGTCTATGTCTGCTCCTGGGTACACCTTGCAATACAGTATCTGGTTTCGGAATCTCTGTCTGACCATGATGTAATCTAACTGAAATCTTCCCGTGTTACTCGGCCTGTTCTAAGTATACCTCCTCCTCTTGTGATTCTTGAACAGAGTATTCGCTATTACTAGCTGAAACTTGTTACAGAATCAGTTAGTCTTTTTCCTGTCTGATTCCTTGTCCCAAGCCCATATTCTCCTGTAATCTTTTCTTCTACTCCTTCCCCTGCAACTGCAGTCTAGTCTCCCATGACTATTAGATTTTCATCTCACTTTATGTACTGTACTACCCTTAAATATCCTCATACACCTTCTCTATCTCTTCATCTTCAGCTTGCGATATCGGCATATATACCTGAACTATCATTGTCGGTGTTGGTTTGCTGCCGATTCTGATAAGAACAACTCTATCACTGAACTGTTCACAGTAACATACTCTCTGGCCTACCTTCCTATTCATAACGAATCCTACTCCTGTTATACCATTTTCTGCTGCTATTGATATTACCCCATACTCATCTGGCCAGAAATCCTTGTCTTCTTTCCACTTCACTTCACTGACCCTACTATATTTAGTTTGAGCCTTTGCATTTCCCTTTTCAGATTTTCTAGTTTCCCTATCACGTTCAAGCTTCTGACATTCCACGCTCCGACTCGTAGAACGTTATCGTTTCATTGATTATTCAATCTTTTTCTCATGGTAACCTCCCTCTTGGCAGTCCCCTCCCGGAGATCCGAATGGTGGGACTATTCCAGAATCTTTTGCCAATGGAGAGATCACCATGACGCTTCTTCAATTCAGGCCACATGTCCTGTGGATATACGTTACGTATCTTTAATGCAGTGGTTTCCATTGCCTTCTGCATCATCATGCCGTTGATCATTGCTGATTCTTCCACCTTTAGGTGCTGTTTCCCACCCCTAGGACAAGAGAGTACCCTGAACCTCTGTCCGTTCCACTGCCCCCTTTGACAAGGCCATTGGCTGAATGAGGGGTGACTTCTTATGCTGGAAGTCTCAGGCCGCCAATGCTGATTATTAATCAAAATTTAAGTAGCAGCGGGATTCGAACCCAGGACTGAAGACGTTTTAATTATGAATCAAAGGCACTTTTTAAATAAGGTGCCACAAAAATGAGAACTTAAGAAACCAGTTTCATACAATGGTATTATACTTCGTAAATAACGTTTTCTGCACTACTTCACGTTTTTCCAAGACTTGTCACAATCTGCAATGATATTCGCCGTATAAGATCGATAAAATAATTTGAAAAGTTGCTATCACAGTCCACAAGAAAATGTGTTTCCTAGACGTACAATTACTGTGTCTACCCTGTACTCTTGAAACAGGAGTAGTGTTTTCTTACTTGTTGAAATGTTTCCTGCTACAAACGAATTTTTTCCGTTTGTCTTATGTGGTATGCTAGTCCCAGCGTAAAGTGTGTTTTATTATTGTATTACGTTTTAGGTGTGATGCCTGATGCAATGTACACTGAGGTGACAAAAGTCATGGGTTACCTCATTGTATTGTGTGAGGCCGCCTTTTGCCCAGTGTAGTGCAGCAACTCGACATGACATGACTCAACAAAACGTTGTAAGTCACCTGCAGAAATAATGAGCCATACTGCCTCTACAGCCATCCATAATTACGAAAGTGTTGCCAGTGCATGATTTTGTGTACCAACAAAGCTCTCAATTATGTCCCATCAGCGCTCAATCGGATTAATGTTTGGCGACCTGGTTGGCCAAATGATTCGCTCGAATCGTCCAGAATTATCTTCAAACCAATTGCGAACAACTGTGGCCCAGTGACATGGTGCATTCTCATCCAAAAAAAATCCTTAGTTGTTTGGGAATATGAAGTCTATGAATGGCTGCAAATGGCCTCCAGGTAGCTGAACATAACCATTTCCAGTCAATAATACTTTCAGTTGGACGAGAAGATCCAGCCCATTCCAAGTAAACACAGCTCACACCTTGATGGAGCCACCACCAGCTAACTAAGTGCCTTGGTGACAACATGAGTCCACGGCTTCGTGGGGTCTCCACCACACCCAAACCCTACTATCACCTCTTACCAACTGAAATCGGGGCTCATCTGATCAGGTTATGGTTTCCCAGTCTTCTAGCATCCCACCAATACGGTTATCGCCCCAGGAGAAGTGCTGCAGGAGATGTCATGGTGTTAGCGAAGGCACTTGCATTGATCATCTGCTACCATAGCCCATTAATCCTAAGTTTCGCGGCATTGTCCTAACGGATACGTTCGTTGTATGTCCCACATTGATTTTGTGCGGTTATTTCATTCAGTTTTGCTTGTCTGTTACCACTTACAGCTCTGCACAAACCCTGTTGCTCTCTTTTGTTAAGTAAAGCCGTCAGCCACCATATTGTCCATGGTGAGAGTAATGCCGGAAGTTTGGTATTCTTGTCGAACTCTTGGCGCTGTGGGTCCCGGAACACTGAAATTCCTACTGATTTCCGAAACGGTATGTCCCAAGCATCCAGCTCCAACTTCCATTCTGCATTCAAAGTCTGTTAATTTCCGTCATGTGGCCATTATCACAATGGAAAGCTTTTCACATGAATTATCTGAGTACAAATGATGACTCTGTATTTTATACCTTGTGTACTTGATACAACTGTCATCTGTATATGTGCATATCACTATCCAATGACTTTTGCGAATCAGAGTATGTGAGCTGTGGCATCTGGGCACAATAAATTGATGAATGGTACAGTAGATGCCAGGAACAGTCAGAGGCATGCCTTGCTCCTGCATTAACACTAGAGCGCCTATATTTATAGCCTCTTTGTATAGGATCCCTAATTATCACTGCCATGGGAGAGGAATAGTGACAGAAAGATAGCACCAATTCCTTCCTCCAGCTGGCACCATTACCCATGTGTTGTATTTGTATGAAAACAGGCATGTCACACACTACAAAATTGGCAGCGCTCAGAGACAAATAAATGTCATCCAACTAGTCCTACAGGGAGCACCACTAAAAATCGTCAGCTTGTTGTGGCCAAATTTTAGCATAATGTAAACATGCAAAAATTATATTGAACATTGTCCTTTTGTACACTGGTAAATGAGTAAGTAATTGTAGTTACAAAGTGTTCAACATTCTCTTATGCAAACACTCATGTGCAACTCGTCACTTATACATTTCCCTTAGAAATTTCATGAGTACAATCATTCTCACATTTGGCTCTAGCTATAAGACAAGATGCATCATTAATTATAAGACTTTCGTGTTTGTGTTACATTACAGTCACCACGCCATTGCAGTAGCTCACACATAGCAAACATCACACTTCAGATTTTTCAGTACAGTTAGATAACACACTTGAAAATGGGAATTATTTTCCTTAATGTGTCTTGTGTAAAATAAATAAAAATTGTAAATGCTAGATATGATTAAAAAATATTTTTTTTCGTTGCAAGCTGATTTTGTAATGAATAAATTGAAACTAAAACCAGACCTAAACTAGCTTTGGTGCCCAAAGTAACTTCTAGACTAATTGAAAGTGTTGTAACAATTCTGTGATTGTTGTGTGTTAATCCTAAGAATTTCTTCTGGCTACAAGAAATGCATCAGTGAACCTATAAATGGAAGAAACATAGACACTGATTGTGATGGAAATACAGCCAGAGTAGGATGTTATGTTTTCATTGTCCTTTTTCAACTGCCAGATGCACAAGAATGGAACTTACTCCTCACTGCTGTGAAATTCGCAGAATCAGCATATACAATAAGCTGTTCTCAAATAATGTTAAACAAATTTCATGAACACAAGATGGCTAAGGATGCCGTATGTGTGTTTGTAAGTGAAAGTACTACAAACACAACTTTTTGTTATGAAACTTTGAAGGTCATTATTGGCAACCATCTAAACCAAGCACAATGTTGGAGACATTAGTTTTGTTTAATCAGCAAATGCTACACAACAATTACTTTCAATTTAAATGCAGCTGTGATAACGTGAAATAAGCATTTGGAATTCGAAAAATGGAAATTTAAATGTAACTAAACTTTTTCCATTGCCTCATTGCAAAATCTGGTTTGAATCAGTGTTTTATTTGTAAAGCTACTTCTTAGATATTGTAGGCTTCTTTATGTGGTCATAAATGAGAGACACAAGCAACAGTGGTATAAGTTTTATACACAACTTGGTAGACAGACTGAACAGATTTACGTAAGTATCGTTTTTGTGAAATATCATGCAAGCCAGCTTATGGGGCTTCTTTACTTGAGTACTCAAAATATCCGAAGTCACATCTACTTTAACCAAAACTTGATAATCTAGAATCAAATTTGGAAACTACATATGAAAGACAGTTTTCAGAAACCACACAGCAAATTTTGTATGCTCTAAATATTTTAGAACAAGATGTATGAGGATGTGTGTTTGACATGGCAGCTAATTTTGCAAAGAGGAAACTGACTACGCTGCAAAGCAAAGATTCAGTTTATAAGGGATTTCAGGCTATAGCTCAGACATTTTATCTTAGAAATAATGAAAAAGAAGCTTAAATTGAGATATTTTTATGGTCTTCAATGACATGCAGTTTCAGTTGGCACGGCCATTTTAAAAAAGTTTAGAAAATATGTAATAGAAAGTTCCAAAGTTGATATTACGAACGTTTTGTGTGCCATTTGGACGGAGCGAGAGAATGAAATGTTTGCTATGCATTCTTTAGATTGGTTGTGGATTCCAAGAAACAATGTCAACTGTGAGCAGATTTTATCTCACCTTTATGGATAGAAGATGTAATTTCCCAGAATGCAACGCTGAGATTTATACAGTCTTTCCTTTTGATCAATAAATATGCAGCTTTTACAAACTTAGTTGTAAAATACCTGTGTTATTTCTTACCTCAAAGAAATTGACTGAACAGTAGTAACATTTAATAAAGCAGATGCCAACTGTAAGATATATTTGGTAAAAGAATGCAACCTGATTCTTATAAATTTATACATCCAATTATGGCCAGAAAACAGACGCTAATTTCGCCAAAAATAGTTGCAAATTTTGCCATAAGTAGATACTTCATTTACAGTTCCAAAATGCCATAATATTTTCTGGCAGTGTAGATAAAAACAAAACTATTTATTCTACAGAAGAGTGGAGTCAGAGTATTGCATTAAGTTGATAAATAAACATATTACAGCAGTGTTTTCAGGAACATAAGGAATCTGGTACTTCTGTATCAACAATACATTTACTCCCTGTTGGAATATGTGTTTCATAAACAGAGAGAATTATATGTGAGCTGTACAATTCACTAATGCAATATTAAATGTAAAATTTTTTCAGTAGCAACTGAATCTCTTTCTAGAATTCAGAATGGACTTTTATTTTCTGGTGCAAAATCTTACAAGAGTTTGCTTGCAGACTTCAGGCAGGGATCTGAAAAATCCAAAAACAAAGTTAAAGATATGTCATTGACGACATCTGTAATTTATTGAATTGTAAAAATATTACTTGTAACTTGATATGTTATGTAACTGAGATATTACATTTATCTTCATCAAATCCTTATTCAGGACACTGTATATAGCATTTTATTATCAGATATTATTTTGCTCAGTGATTGTTTGGATATTGCTGTCAAAAATTCTAAATCTTTCTAACTTCTTCCTGTTGCCAGGAATCACAAGCCACTATCAGCAGTTCATGCAGTGAAATACTCTCCTCATGCAATTATTTTGCTGTGTTATGTGAGGAGTTACGGGGCAGATAGATATTTATATGTGTCCATGTACATTCGTAAATAATTTCGCCATTCACCGGTTTCACCATGCAACTAATGAAGTAGATGTATGAGTAAATTGCCGTCGTTTAAGAAGTCATGTGAACACAAAGCACAGTAGAATATCTTGCATTATGAGTTAGCTTCCTGAAATGAAATTCTAGAGAGTAGCTGCTTGCCTCGGGAAGACCGATCTGTGGCGGCCAGCAGTAGATTGAAATGAAAGAGATAAAGAACTGAAACTGCGCTGTGTGAGCGCACTATATTTGCCACGATTTATTGCATACAAAAGCATCAGCACAGATATCTGTGCAGACAGGTTGTTGAGTGTGGACAGGCTTTAGCAACTCATCGAACCCCCTACTCAAACTTCCAGCTTGCACGCATCTCGTAACTGCACAAATTTCTGGTACACATGCAACGATCTTTCTCACAGATTTGATTTGTGCACAGGCGTTTGAGCCGGCCGTAAGATAGAGCATTAGGGAAAGATAGTGACTCTGTTTTCAAAGGTTAAACCTCAGCATTTGCCTTCAGCGATTCAGAGTAATCACAGAAATATCGATGGCCGGAATCTGGACCCAAATGCGAGTCTGATATGTCAACATCTACACCACTTCACATTTTAATGTATAATATGAAGGGACGGTGATATTTTTCTGCATTTCATATTTTTATTTCTCAGGAACCACATGAATAGATCTTCGTCATTATAATATGAGCCAGCACTGGGAATGTGTATACGGAAATGAAATCTATTATTCTGTACTGATCTATCTACCGTTACGTCACAAACAATATTTTGTTCATCATGCAGTTTTAAATAAAGTACGTCATTTGGAACTACACAATCGCTGACAACTTTTTGTATTCAAGAGACTTCGTTGAAAATCGATATTCCCATTCATCGATGTATGGAAGGAGTACTCGAAGAGTTCACATGTTGAAAACGGATACGCAGCCTAAATGGAAGTTGTAAACAAACTGTTATTGAAGTACGCAACTTGCAGAACTCCAGTTATAACATTTATACGGAACCAGTAAGTTGGCTTCTATCAGTAACATTTTTTTCCAACGGTACACTCTGTTGATAGGAGTGTAGTTTATAAACAATTAACGCAAATTCGGTAATAGAGTGTTTGGCTCTGCGTTGCGAAACCTTCGTGAATTTCTTCCTCAAGCAGATCAGTATCCACATAATAAGTTATTGTTTAGTTACTAACAATAACAGTCATTCTATTCCTGTAATAAATGGCGTGCTACTTTTGCTTGCCAAGCGGCAAATTCAGTTTTCCGCCGTAAGCTTAGTAATGGTAATAATTAAAAAAAAAAAAACTCTTACTTAATGTAACGAAAGCATCTGTTAACTTGAATTAGTTACCCATTCATTATAGAATGCGGAAATACATAATGCGTGAATTTGGTTGTATGAACCAGTAACATTGTAATAGGCCTAATTGTTTTCAGTAAGGGCTTTGCAGATAAGCATTAACATACAGGAGTATTGTTAAATAGGCATACAGATTTTTTTTTCAGCGGTGTAATTATTAGCTGAATGACATACGTTCAACTGTTGTGAAGTATACCGTTCTTGACGTTGCGGGTGGGTGTGAACACAGAAAATGAAAACATTGAAAGTTCGGAACCCCGCCCCTGTCACACTTATAATACGGCCAAGTTTTATGCATTGATGCAAGTGTTGGATTCACTTAAGTTTTCTTAATAAACGTAAATGAATAACTTGTTCACGTAACAGCGACTGACAAGACATTTCATTTATATTGTAGATCATTCATCTCATTTTATTGACTTCGTAATATGGTTGTGATGAAGTTATAATGTCAAGTAATTAGAAAGAACCCTAGTTATATATCATGAACATGAAATTCCATAACAGATTTGAAAATAAATGTACCTTGTGCAAGATATTACCAGTTATTTATGAAAAGTGTATTGTTCTTATGAAGTGAAACGAAAACGCCCCAATTTTTGCTGGGAAAGGTCCCTCTCTGTTCTTAATTTTTGTGAGAGGTAACAGCAGTAGTGAAGATCTAAATATGTTTGGAAAACATAATATTTTTATAGTGGATCCATTTGCAGCATTTGGTCTGCAAGCTCATTTTCATCTTTATTTCCAATCTCTAAACTTAATTTAGCATCCATGCATATGCACAGTAAGGAATGAAATGGGTTTGGAACATTGAAATTATTTGCTTGATGTCATTCATTAGGAAAACTATACAGACAACACCATTCAGCCCAATGCTTTTAACCAGCAAAATTTAATAGGCTAAAGCAGTACCATTGATGATATCTAACCAGTGGACAGTAAGAGAGAAACAACATAGTATTTAAATATGCTGGCATTTAAGGCTTCATATTGTGAGATGCATAAACAAATGACTGGCTCTAGGTGTTAGGCCTAACCCTGACATGAAAACTAGCTAATAAATCTGAAACCTTTTCTGAGACTGGGAGCCTGTTGCCAGTTATCACACCAGTATAGTACTCAGCTGTGACTAGTTAACTGTTGACACAGTCTGTCTAATGTAAATTGGGCTTAAGAACCAGATTTATCACTAGAATTGTGTAGAGTTTTTTTGTTGTAGAACTTAGATATATGTAGTATTATTTCTTAGACTAAAAGCTGATGCAATAGTGCTGATCTTTGTACAGATGTCATAATTGTCATCTTCGCCAGAATGCACATCCAAAACTTACTGTACGACATCTCTCCCCTTCGCCCCCTCCTCTTTCACGTCCGTAACACAAAAGCCTTCTCATTCTGCAAGATGAATTTTGAATGAGTTACCCAACAGGTATTCCCAGTCTTCCCCCATTAAGCTCATCTGTATTTATTACTGTCACGTTTTCCAAAATCTATTTAGTGTTGTACCATGTTTTATGAGTTGATGCTGTTGTGCCCTCAAAATTAAATTATTTCATCTCATATGAACTATTTTTGTTGCTTTGGTTGTGTATCAAAAATGGAATCTGAACTTCCTAAAAATGAATTATGGACTTACACGCAAGTGTGTAGAAGTGTAAGGCCTTACTGTTGAACTGCTCAGTCCAATTTATTTAATAAATAATTGGTAGGATGACCTACATATTTGACATAAAGCAAACTCCTGATTATCCAGTTTAATGCAGACCCATGCAGCATGGCTAACCAAAAACACAGATAATCCAAAATCTTTGTTTTCCTTACTAGTGGACGTCTTGGATTCGTTTGGTTGACTCTGTCACTCTGTTGCTTCTTGCATGTTGTCTTCATAAGGTCTCTCTCTATCGTCCGTCATTGTTTCGTGTCCGTCCTTTCCGTTCTTTTATTTGTTCACTGGCTGTTCTTGTGGATACATGAGTGGTCAGGATCCCGAGCTCATGAAGCTCTCTTTCCTTTCCAGGCTGCATACTTTTTCTTACCACATCCCTCCCATCCCCAATCCTCCCCACCCCCCACCCCTTCCCTTCCCCTTCTCCCTCTCTTTGGGAGTATGTTTTACACCTACATCCGGAGATGGACACTTTTGAACGAATGAAGTGGTTTCTCTTCTTTTCTCTCTACCATGTACAGTATCCGTCCTTACTTTGTCCTTCTCTTTTCTTGATTCTTCACTTTACCTTCTTCTCCACTGCAGTGTTTGAGAATTCTTTTCTTCTTTCTTATTCTTTGTTCCTGCCTTTTCCTTGCTTTCCTCCCCATGTGTGTCTGAAGGCTGACCCACACATAGCCGGTCGCGGGGTAATGCTGCCCCGGTTAGACAGGTAGGATAGGTATGTACCCGCTGGTAAAGGCCAGGCCCAGGGAGATGTGATTACCCGAGCTGGTACCTTCCGAACGTGCCGATTGGTCCCTCTGTCTGTTTCTCGGAGACGCTGGTAATCATGGGGGATACTTTCGCAATGGTTCTATCTACTTCTACAACTGCCCAAAAGAGAAAGCTAGATGAGTCTCAGCCACGGACAATTCTTTCATCAGTGCCAAAGTTCTTATTTGTTTCTCGGTCTGACGAAGGTCAAGACTTCTCAACAGTCAACCCTTTCATTATTCAGAAAGGTGTTGATGCAATTACAGGTCCTGTAAAGTATTGTTCCCAGTTGTAAAATGGCACCTTGTTGGTGTTGTAACAGCGACCGGAACGGTCGCGGTGTGGCCAAGAAAGTGCGGGGGACCAACAGAGAGAGGCCCGCAAACAAATAAACGAACGTAAGGGATGGACACGAAACAATGACGGACGATGGATAGAGACCTTACAAAGACAATACGCAAGAAGCAACGGAGTGACAGTCAACCAAACGAATCCAATACGTCCACTAGTAATGAAAACAAAGAACGGTAAACACGCTGTCTGTTGTCGAGGCGATGTGTCAAGACTCGAGCAACGATTAGACTAGCTGGCTGAGCGAGAGGCGGGCACTTAAATACTCTATCAGGGGTGCTGCTATTGGCCGCTGAAACAACATGTTCCACTGTGGCGCCCTCACACTAAATGCAGGCCAGGAGGCGCGCGCCGCCACAGTTTACGGCGCGATGGTGCAGAGACCTCTAGGGGTCTTCGACATCCATGAGGTCTGTCGGGGATTCAAATTCCGCGGCACTCGGTACCAGAGTTGGAAACAGACAGTGCCCTCCAGGCACACAAATTGCTTCGAACTACACTGTTACACACCTTCCCTGTCTGGGTGGAAGCACGCCATACTTCAAACTCATCGCACAGGGTGGTTTATACAAGATCACTCGACGGATTGCCAAATGTGGACTTTCAAAATTACTTGTCTGATCAGGGAGTAACGGCTGTACATTGAGTAATGAAAAGGGTTGAAAAGGAATTGGTGCCGACTCGCACTCTCTTCTTGACGTTTGACAGAGTTCAACTTCCATCAAACATTAAGCGGGATATGAGATAAATTCAGTTTGCCATTACATCCCCAACCCTACATGTTGCTGTCGGTGTCAGAAGTTTAATCATACCAACCAGTCATGTTCCAGTGCGGCCAAATGCATTACCTGTGGCTGGGATGCCCATGAGGGTGATTATCTGCCTCCATCCCCTTGTTGCGTCAACTGTATGGGCGACCACTCTTCTTTCTCTAGAGATTGTCCTATTTTTAAAGATGAACAAATTATTCAGTAAGTCCGAGTAAAGGAAGAGGTGTCTACCTTTGCTGCTTGTAAGTTATTTGCCAGTAGAAAGCCCACTGTGTTCCCAGCGGATAAATTTAGCACTGTCCTCACCTCTCCTCGACCTAAGGAGGTAGCCACACAGACTTGGGATCTCATCTTTAGCGCCACAGTGGTCAGATCGGCCAGCCCAAAGATCAACCATTCAACCTCTTTAATATCACCTGCTCAACCTTCATAAATCTAGGGCCCCAAAATCGGACACCCGGACTTCTAAGAAAGAGCCTTCTCATGAAGATTTTTTGCGTACCCAGACCTCACAACCATCAACTCCTCCATCTCAATGCCCTGCTTCCAAGAAGACTCATAAGGAAAAAAGTTCCTCTCCTTCTCCACCACAGCATGTCTCTTCTACAGCGCCACCCAGCAGTAGCTGACGTCAGCCATCTTCTGTGTCGCTGAGACACACCGCTGGTGGCAGATCAACCAGCCGATCACCGGCGGCAGGAACTGCCCCTGAACAACCTATGGATCAGGCTTCTGCCTCTTATGCCTAACTGTCTTGCAAGATACCTTAGTGAGCCCATTTGAAATTTCTAACTCATTGGGTCTGTACTTTGCTGAGATTTCAAGCTCTTCTAATTACCATCAGCCTTTCTCCTGAAGAAAGGAATTGTGCCCTCTTGCTTTCTCCTCTCAAAATCACGAAAGCTTTAATACCGTTTTTTCTATGTGGGAACTCTGACACGCACTCTCTTCGTCTCGCTCTTGTGCCCAAGGACCAGATGGCATTCACATCCAAATGTTGCTGCATTTATCGTCCCCTTGTATGAGTTACTTCCTTCGCCTTTATAATCGAATTTGGACCGACAGTGCCTGTCCCAGAAGATGGCGGGAAGCTATCGTCATTCCTGTTCCGAAAGCTGGAAAGGGCAAACATCACGCCTCTAGCTATCACCCAATCTCTCACAAGTAGTGTATGTAAGGTTTTGGAGCATATGGTAAATGGCTGCTTAGGCTCGTGGCTGGAGTCCCGAAACCTTTTAACAAATGCCCAATGCGGTTTCCGAAAGCATCAATCCGCAGTTGACCATCTTGTTGCTCTCTCGACTTGTATCATGAACAATATTTTCTAAGGAAACAGCAGCTATAGTTTTTGATCTGGAGAGGGCATACAACACCTGTTGGAGGACAGGCATCCTCTGCACACTGTTCTCTTGGGGCTTTTGAGGTCGGCTACCCCTTTTCATCCGTGAATTTATGACAGAGCCCACATTTAAGGTGTGGGGTGAACACTATATCCTGTACTTCCCCCAAGACAACAGGATGCCCCAGGGCTCCATGCTAAGTGTTGCACTGTTTGCAATCACCATAAATTCAATTATGGATTGTCTCCTTCCAGATGTTTTGAACTCCCTCTTTGTCGACGATTTTACAATCTTCTACATCTCTCAATGGGCCATCATTCTTGAAAGGCATCTTCAAGGATGTCTCAATCACCTCCTCTTATGGAACATCAAAAGAGGCTTCCTATTTTCTCCCAGTACGACCATCTGTTAAATTTTTGGCATTGTGCGGTATTTAGTCTGCCTTCCCTGCATCTGGCCCCCATTGACCTTCCATTTGTGGACGTCACCAAATTCTTGGGGCTTTTGTTTCACAGAAAAAACTGCTGGTCTTCCTATGTTTCGTATCTTTCGACTCGCTGTCTGCAATCCCTCAACACCCTCCGTGTTCTGAGCAGTACCTTCTGGGGAGTGGACCAAATGATCCTCCTCCGCAAATGTCGCACCTTAGTGCATTCGAAATTGGACTATGAAAGCATAGTTTACTCCTCTGCACGGCTGTCTATTCTTCAGCATCTAGATACTGTCAACCACCATGGATTGTGTTTAGCGTCTGGAGCTTTTAACACTAGCCCCGTGGAGAGCCTCTACGCTGAGACTGCTGAACCTCCGCTGTCCGATCGGCAAGCTGTTCTTCTGAGTCGTTACACTAGTCACCTGTCTTCCATGCCTGCTCATCTGACCCATGCCCTTTTTTGCGACGCCTCCTTGGATTTAGGGTATGCAGGCAGCCCTTCCTCTCAACTACCACCGGGAATCCGCTTCCATCAACGGCTACTGTTGTTTCACAAGGATAGTAATAGTTTCTCGTTGGGCATTTGCTGCTCTATGCGCACAAATGGAGAATACCACATTTATTTACACTGACTGCTCCAAGACCACATTTGGTGTCGGGGGTGCCTATCTTATTGAACACCTCTATTCGATTTTAGGCTTCCTAACCAGTGTTCAGTTTTTACTGCGGATCTTTATGCTGTTCTCCAGGCTGTCCAATACATCCGTCACCATCAGCGGATACAGTGTATTGTATGCTCGTTTGCTCAGCTCTCTTCCCAACCTTAAAGCTCTTTATCCCATCCACCCTCTGGTCCACCACATTCAGGACTGCCTCCACATGCTCCACTTGGGGGCATCTCTGTGGCATTCCTCTGGATCCCAGGGTATGTTGGTATATGCGGAAATAAGGCAGCCAATGTAGTGACAAAAGCTGCGGTCTCTCTTCCTCAGCCCACTCTTCGCTTGGTTCCCTTTGCCGATATACAGAGCTTTTATGTCATTGTGTTGCTCTCTTATGGCACACACATTGGTTTGCACTTCAGGATAATAAATTGCGTGACATAAAACCTCTTCCCTGTGCTTGGACCTCTTCCTCTTGGCCTCATTGTTGGAGGAGGCAATTTTAACTAGACTCCCCCACTTTGTCCCCATTGCTCGCAGTCATGGACGGAGACACCTTTTACTTCAGTGTCCCTATTTTAACCCACTACGCGCCCATTTACAGCTGTCGCCTGATATGGCTTTCCTTTCAGCAGATCATGCGTGCTCAGCCAATTGTGTTCTTGAGTTTATAAGTGTTAGTGAGATGACATCGGTCATTTGAAGCTCTTTTCGGGGTAAATATCCCCCCTTCAGTAGCACGTTTTTAAGATTTCCTTCTGTTTTTAGTTCCCCTTCTTGAGTTTCGCTCCCGTTGCTGTTGATTTAAATTCCTGTTTTTACCCTTCACTAAAGCTACAAAATGAGCACTTATGACCATAGCTGTTTTGCGTCCTAAAATCATAATCCACAAAAAATCCAGAAAACACATTTTTTTTCTGAAAGCCAGTATTGACTAGGTTTCAAACATGCTACATGTCACATTTGAAAGCCCACTGCATTATTCGCTGCAAATGTAAATCTCGAGTGTCTGGGGTGTGTGTATCCTTCAGCAGAAGCCAAGGATGTCTTGCAAAACACTAACAAAAAGGCTTCTGAAGCTGATGTTGTCGTAATTGTGACTGGAACAAATGACATAGCAATAACTTAATAAAAGGTTTAAGAAGCACATTACCAAGTATCACACCGAAAAAGTGTTTATTGTCGATGTTCCATTTAGATATGATCTTGCAAAACAATCCTGGGTAAATCGCGAAGTATTGGAAGTAAACAAATGGCTATATCACCTGTGTTCGAAATTCAAAAATACCACAATCATTAAAGCTAGCGAGTTTGACAGGGAGTGCTATACACGACAAGGATTCCACCTCAACAACCAAGGAAGAGGATTAATCTCGCAACTGATTACCAAAATTGTGAGTAAAGAAATGGCCACCTTTACAGTAATACTGCTACACCAGGGAAACCTGTAAAGCCTGCTGGTCTGTCTGGCAAAATATTAACAGATATGTTCCAGCAGGATCAAAATAATCTTCAAACCATTCACTCTGAGCCCAGAAAACTAGATGTATCCGAACGTTGTCAAAATGGGGCCTGACTACCAGCAGTAGACTTAAAAGACACCATGCATCTTCCCTCTTGCTGTGAAAAATCAATATTATTCATGCAAATAAATATTAGATCTCTGAAATATAACGCTGATGAACTTGGTGTTGTATTGAATGGAAACAACAGAATAGTATTATGTATTAAAGAACACTGGTTAAGAGAAGAAGAGAGAAAACTGTTTGTATCACCATGTTTTAATTTAATTACAAGTTACTGCAGACCCAATGAAGGTTATGGGGTTCCTCAATATATATAAGTGACAACCTAGGGTTCAGATAAACTGTGCTTGATGTTAGGGACATATGTGTTAAAGGCATTCTTAAAGCGGCTGTCATGCTACTACCAACATAAAAACTAACAGTTATTTCAATATACCATTCTCCTGATAGTGATGCCGATCAATTTGTAGAGTGTTTAGATAAACTTATTCACCATACAGAAAAATATACCAAACACAAGACAGTAATTTTAGGAAATTTAAATTTTGATGTAAGGAAAAAACACACAAAAATACTAATTTGCTTAACATGCTAAGATCCCATAATCTCTTCTGTGCAAATTATAGTCCCACAAGACAACTTCCTTGTCTCGACAATTTTATCACAAATATACATAAAGATGATTTTGAATTGGGACTCCTTAATGTCGACCATCTGATAGATCACAAAGGTATATGGGTTAAACTAACAATTCATGAAACAATGGGGGATTGTGAACCAACCCGATATGTCAGGTTATTAAATGATAAAAGCATAAATAGCTTCATGGATAAGCTGAAGGCACTAAACTGGAATAATATAATATATGCTTCCAACAATGTTGAGGAGGCTTGTAGCAGGTTTGTTAGTACTCTATCTGAAATTTTCAATACCTCCCGTCCAGTGGTTACCAAACGAAACAAAACTATGGCAAGAAAGCATGGTCGAACTACTCCACATAGGTGGTTCACACCATATTTACAGAAGCTAAGATTAATGGTTTTAATATGTTAAAAAATGGTGGTGTTGACAATGCAACTTATGTTAGCCTCAAGAGAGACTGATGATGATAAAAGTCCCATACTTCTTTACAGAGTGTAGGGGAACGATGCGGGAGACCCGCACCGCCTTACTAGGCAAGGTCCTAGTGGAGGTGGTTTGCCATTGCCTTCCTCCGACCAAGAGACACTATAGATCACAAATCAGATTAGCAAAAGGTAGAGCAAATGATAACTTCATCAAAAACTCCAATTATAAGTGTAAGGCTGCGTGGAGGGTCACTAAAGCAGAATTAGGTACAGGTAGAGCACAACATAATCATAGCTAACACTTGGTTTAAGAATCATGAAAGAAGGTTGTATACATGGAAGAACCCTGGAGATACTAAAAGGTATCAGATAGATTATATAATGGTAAGACAGAGATTTAGGAACCAGGTTTTAAATTGTAAGACATTTCCAGGGGCGGATGTTGACTCTGACCACAATCTATTGGTTATGATCTGCAGATTAAAACTGAAGAAACTGCAAAAAGGTGGGAATTTAAGGAGATAGGACCTGGATAAACTGAAAGAACCAGAGGTTGTACAGCGTTTCAGGGAGAGCATAAGGGAACAATTGACAGGAATGGGGGAAAGAAATACAGTAGAAGAAGAATGGGTAGCTTTGAGGGATGAAGTAGTGAAGGCAGCAGAGGATCAAGTAGGTAAAAAGACGAGGGCTAGTAGAAATCCTTGGGTAACAGAAGAAATATTGAATCTAATTGTTGAAAGGAGAAAATATAAAAATGCAGTAAATGAAGCAGGCAAAAAGGAATACAAACGTCTCAAAAATGATATCGACACGAAGTGCAAAATGGCTAAGCAGGGATGGCTAGAGGACAAATGTAAGGATGTAGAGGCTTATCTCACTAGGGGTAAGATAGATACTGCCTACAGGAAAATTAAAGAGACCTTTGGAGATCAGAGAACCACTTGTATGAATATCAAGAGCTCAGATGGAAACCCAGTTCTAAGCAAAGAAGGGAAAGCAGAAAGATGGAAGGAGTATATAGAGGGTCTATACAAGGGCGATGTACTTGAGGACAATATTATGGAAATGGAAGAGGATGTAGATGAAGATGAAATGGGAGATATGATACTGCGTGAAGAGTTTGACAGAGCACTGAAAGACCTGAGTCGAAACAAGGCCCCGGGAGTAGACAACAATCCATTGGAACTACTGACGGCCTTGGGAGAGCCAGTCCTGACAAAACTCTACCATCTGGTGAGCAAGATGTATGAAACAGGCGAAATACCCTCAGACTTCAAGAAGAATATAATAATTCCAATCCCAAAGAAAGCAGGTGTTGACAGATGTGAAAATTGCTGAACAATCAGTTTAGTAAGCCACAGTTGCAAAATACTAACACGAATTCTTTACAGGCGAATGGAAAAACTAGTAGAAGCCGACCTCGGGGAAGATCAGTTTGGATTCCGTAGAAACACTGGAACACGTGAGGCAATACTGACCTTACGACTTATCTTAGAAGAAAGATTAAGGAAAGGCAAACCTACGTTTCTAGCATTTGTAGACTTAGAGAAAGCTTTTGACAATGTTGACTGGAATACTCTCTTTCAAATTCTAAAGGTGGCAGGGGTAAAATACAGGGAGCGAAAGGCTTTTTACAATTTGTACAGAAACCAGATGGCAGTTACAAGAGTCGAGGGGCATGAAAGGGAAGCAGTGGTTGGGAAAGGAGTGAGACAGGATTGTAGCCTCTCCCCGATGTTATTCAATCTGTATATTGAGCAAGCAGTAAAGGAAACAAAAGAAAAATTGAGAGTAGGTATTAAAATCCATGGAGAAGAAATAAAAACTTTGAGGTTCGCCAATGACATTGTAATTCTGTCAGACAGCAAAGGACTTGGAAGAGCAGTTGAATGTAATGGACAGTGTCTTGAAAGGAGGATATAAGATGAACATCAACAAAAGCAAAACGAGGATAATGGAATGTAGTCAAATTAAGTCGGGTGATGCTGAGGGAATTAGATTAGGAAATGAGAAACTCAAAGTAGGAAAGGAGTTTTGCTATTTGGGGAGCAAAATAACTGATGATGGACGAAGTAGAGAGGATATCAAATGTAGACTGGCAATGGCAAGGAAATTGTTTCCGAAGAAGAGAAATTTGTTAACATCGAGTACAGATTTAAGTGTCAGGAAGTCATTTCTGAAAGTATTTGTATGGAGTGTAGCCATGTATGGAAGTGAAACATGGACGATAAATAGTTTGGACAATAAGAGAATAGAAGCTTTCGAAATGTGGTGCTACAGAAGAATGGTGAAGATTAGATGGGTAGATCACATAACTAATGAGGAAGTATTGAATAGGATTGGGGAGAAGAGAAGTTTGTGGCACAACTTGACCAGAAGAAGGGATCAGTTGGTAGGACATGTTCTGAGGCATCAAGGGATGACCAATTTAGTATTGGAGGGCAGCGTGGAGGGTAAAAATCGTAGAGGGAGACCAAGAGATGAATACACTAAGCAGATTCAGAAGGATGTAGGTTGCAGTAGGTACTGGGAGATGAAGAAGCTTGCACAGGATAGAGTAGCATGGAGAGCTGCATCAAACCAGTCTCAGGACTGAAGACCACAACAACAACAACAGTCATAGTGTAAAAGTTACAACTGATGTTAATGTCACCCCAGATGAATTTAACCTCTTTTTTATCAATGCAGCAAACCCTAATTCCTCATCTCCTCATAAGAAGAGTTCAAAATCAAATTCACAATCTACTTATATAAACCAGTTTTTACAAAATTTTGCTGATACTGTGTC
The DNA here is from genome assembly GCF_021461385.2 of Schistocerca piceifrons. Classification (NCBI taxonomy): domain Eukaryota; kingdom Metazoa; phylum Arthropoda; class Insecta; order Orthoptera; family Acrididae; genus Schistocerca; species Schistocerca piceifrons. Next base: position 394,088,939 of record NC_060138.1, on the reverse strand, counting down.
AACCTGTAATTGGGGACATGTGGAAATAAGTGAAGTAATTAAATCAGTGGCAAAGTTAAGTGACTCCAGATCAGAAGATAATGGCCTCTCAAATTTTGTGATTAAAAAAATAATCGACTTATCATTCCCTCTCTGCACACTCGTAAACTGGATATTTGGAAGTGGTATTTTTCCAGAATGTGTAAAGAAGACAGTAGTAATTCCATTACACAAAAAGGGTGATAAATCTTGCACTAATAATTATCGTCCAATTTCTCTGATACTTTTTTTTTCAAAAATAATCGAATATTCAAAAAACAATATACTAAGTCTCAATATGCTTTTAGGGCCCAGTTATCAACAATTAATGCTGTTGAAAATGTTTTTTCTATTGTGCAATCTTCTTCTGAATCCAAATTATCTGCTGCAGCCACACTAATGGACTTAAGCAAAGCATTTGATTCTGTAAACCACACAATACTGCTGGAAAAACTATGGTGTTATGGGATCAGGGATCTGGAACTCTCCCTCATTAAATCATATCTCAGTAACAGAAAGCAAACTGTAAGCTAAAACGGTCAAAAGTCACAGTTACTGAATGTCACTAGAGGTGTTCCCCAAGGATCAGTGCTTGGGCCATTACTGTTTATAATATTTATAAATGACCTTCCCAGCAATATGCCATGCAAATCTGTGCTTTACACAGATGATACAACTTTCATCAATTCAGGGAAGGACATAAATAAACTGACGGAGCAAAGTAAAGATTTTCTCAGATTATCCAGTATATGGTTCGAAGCTAGTGAGTTAGCTATTAACTATGAAAAGACTGTAAATATATCCTTCAGCTTATCCAATGCTGCTATTGGGTACACTTCTACCAAACTTCTTGGCATATACTTAGATATGAAATTAACCTGGCAGTCACATAGACAACATATCTCGAAAGCTTTCGCGAGTTACCTATCTTCTGAAAAAATTACGCACCTGTGTTTCTGAAAGCCTGCTGATTAATTCCTATTATGCATTCTTTCATTGCCATATTAGCTATGGTATTCTTCTATGGGGTAATTCTCCATGGTCCAGGAAAATTTTTATTTGGCAGAAGAAAGCCATCAGGAGCATCTCTGGGATTACCAAAACAACATATCATGTAGGTCCTACTTCAAAGAATTACAGATAATGACAGTCCCTTCTCTTTTTATATATAGCTGCCTTTTGTACATAAAAGAAAACTTTAACAGATACAAGCTTAGGCAGTCCGTTCATAATCATAACACTCGTCAAGCATTTAAGATAGACATACCAACAACTCGACTCAAGAAAACACAAGACAGTTATGAATACATGGGAATAAGGGTTTTCAACACATTACCTGTGCAAGCACATTGTGTCTCTCTTAATATATTTAAAAGTAAGACTAAAAAATGGCTGAAAGACAAAGCTTTTTACAGTGTTAAGAATTTGAAAACTCTTCAAAAATAGACCTGACTTACGAAACAACTTGCAACTCTGTTTGTACCTCTTCCTAAGCTTTTTTTTGTCTCTGTAGTTCCACATTTAACTGTTAAATGTGTGGAGAAATCCTTATGTATGAAATGTATTCTTTTATTATGCACATTCTTTAAAATGCACACTTTAGTTATGTGGGATATCTTTATGTATCGAATGTATTCCTTTATTATGTATGTACTTTTAAAATGTATACTTTAGCTTTGTGTGATACCTCACAATAGTTACATTTCTTAATATGTAAATTGTACATTACTCATGACGACATCGATTGCATGTAAATGCTTAAGGATGGATAAATAAATAAACTGATAACCTATGTAGGAGTAACTGAAACATCCGATAGACTACCGGCCATCAACTCTGACCTGAAATTTTATCAAGATAGTGGACACCACCATTTTGGCCTTATACAATAGGAGTACCATGATGTCACACATTCAAGTTGGGACCAGCCAACTACAATCCCATTATGCAAAATATAACGAAATAATTCAGTTCTGGCCCAAGCTTCCAGAGTTGATGATTTGTGTAAGATGTGCTTACTTGTGTAAATGAATGGTGTGTGTGTGTGTGTGTGTGTGTGTGTGTGTGTGTGTGTGTGTGTGTGTGTGTGGTTTTTTTTTCTGACAAAGACAGGCCAAAAGCTTAAATGTGTCTTTTAATTGTACCTGTTTGTAACTTATTGTACTGTTGTTATGGTAATTAGCAATTTCTCTTTTCCTATAGTGCCAAAATAATTGAAAGAAATAGATGAAGCTAACAGCTGTGGGAATAAGGGGGTTTGCGCAGAGAGAAAGAAATGAAGGACATACCTGATATAAAATACATACCCAAACAGATACTTGTTCAAAAATCTAGTAAGCCGCTATTACACGAAATCCACAAAATTGGTATCAGAAATTTCATTAGAGCCACACAACTCGAAGAAAGGTCACGACACCATTAAAAAGCATCACTCCAAAAGCTGACATGGAAAGCTTCCCTTGATAAAGTCCACAAAATCATAAACAATAATTTGCTCCAAAAGCTGGTATCAAAACTTCACTTTACTTATATCTATAATAAATTCAGTTATACCAAGAAACAACAACAACTTGCTCCCAAAAAAATGGCACTGAAACCTTCACCTATGGAAGTATTATAAACTCCACATTATGGATAGACCGAAACCTGCTACACTAACTATTGTCGAAAACCTCACTTCACCAAAACAGCTACACCGAAGTTAAAGATACCAAAAACTTGCTGATCAAACCTAACTTGATTGAAATAGTGAGAACAATTAAACTTCCACATGCTTAAACAAAACTCAGTCATGCACATAAATTAACACGCACTTGCAATACTAACAATAAATGGAAAAAGAATGTAAAAACATACTTAAGAAAATTGGATGACACACACAACCATACAGGCACAAAGAACAAATACACATCAGTTAACACACACACACACACACACACACACACACACACACAAAGTAATTAAAAGGCTAGAATGTTCCATTTAATGAATTATTTTTTTCCATTGTATATGTAGTGCATTTACAATTCATATTTTTTCTAGGGTATGACAGCATTTCCACTTGGATTCCACTATAGCATTGTTGTGTATGTAAACGTTGTAAAAGTGATCTTTGTACTTCTGTGGTTTGTCTGTGTGTTACATTGCTGCTCTTTACTCTGATGCAACCATTTTGAATCCTGGTGGTAAAATAAATTATTGCCATTACTTGATCAACAAGGGCAAGGTTAGCAGACTGACACAGTATTCTGGGTTAAATTCCAAACCTCCTCAGTGTCTCATAGAATGTGGGTGTAAAACAGGTTAGTTACTTGTCTGTTGGATAGAATTGTTACATCCAGTGACTACTTTGAGTAATAGCTAATTGTGAGCAACAGAGTTCTCCTCCTTCCTTCTGTCACCACCATAAGTTTTTGAGGAAGGCAAATTTCAATTTTTGTTCATGATGCGGTGTTGCCTTACTACAGAATATGTGTAGTAATGTAAGTCGCAGAAAAAAACTTATTTGTTGTCTCTTGGGGGGGGGGGGTTAGATGTTGAGAGATTGAAGATAAGTGAAAAATAGTAGTGGATCGATCTGTCGCTGCTAACACGCATTCCCAGAAGACATTCAGCGCAGTGGGTGAGAGAGAGAATCGACAAAAGTGACAAGTTGTATAACTTTGGATCATCATTCACTTGTTTCAGGTTGGTACCAACCTGAACCCATCAGAGAATGCATTGTACATTGGCATTGTTGTCATAATTCTGCATTGTCAACTCTGCATCTCACCTGCGTTCATACACGAAAGCAGACAACATACTAAAGGTTGTTAATAAAATGATGAGTTTATTTTCTGATCTTTGATTGTGTAGTTTTACAATTACTCAAAATTACACAAACCATCAACAATACTAATTCAGCAAATTACGACAAATACAGGAACAGTTTAAATTTGATTATTGGAATGCCTTGTTTGCCTTTTCATAGGACCGTTTGATGACTTTTACTTTTTCCCTCCTCTATTGAGATAGGTTAAAGTTTTTGATTGTCGGCAAACATCAGAGACCTGGTCATCCTAAATTTAAGAGCAAATATCAGATTTCAACCCCTCTAAAAAAAAAAAGTCAGCAAACAATTATTATATAACATGTTGCAAACAATCTATTCAGTTTCAAAAAATTGTAGTGGCGTTCTACACAGTTGCACTGGCTACAAGCGAAAAGTAAATTATAATATTGCTGTATAATTAGGCATACTTCTAAATTGCTAGGAAACTTTTCCCATGCTGTATTTTATTGAAACGGCACATTGGAGGCAAAACACTGTAGTATACTTATTCTTGTAGTTCAGTCAATTGATTCATCACTTATTTGACTGTTTTAGGAGTAAAACGGCAGCAGCTATATACACCAAAAATGGCGACGGAGGACTGACATATGCTGGTTCAGGGGAATTGAAACCGAAGGATGACTCAATATTTGATGCAATTGGAGCAACTGATGAGCTTTCATCCTACATAGGGTAAACTCGCTTTTACTTCCCCTCCTTCCACTTACTGACACAAAATGAGAAACAGCACTGTTAATATTATAAACCATTGAAGTTCGATGCAATATAGTGAATGAAAAAACTTTTTTGTAGATTGGCTCGAGAATTTGCGATCGATGGCCAGCATTCCTATGTGGACAAATTGAACAGAATTCAGTGTATTCTTGTAGATATCAGCACTGCAATTTCTAAGTGCTCCAGCTCTGAACTCGTCAGGTTGTCTTCCAGACATACCAAAGATCTTGAAGAATGGATTGATGAATACTCTAAACAGTTACCACCACTTGAGAATTATGTGATACCAGTAAGTAATCTGCAGTAGACTCTACTTCTAACAATTTTAAGATTTATCAAAGAGTGCATGAATAATATAAACATTTCAATACTAACATTCATAATATGAGATTAACAGTAAGAATTTTTTCACTTTGAGAACAATATATAACTACTGTTGTCGGGAAGTTAAGACATAAACTAGAAGCTGGCTAAATGATGCCTGCCTGTAGATGTGATACCTTGTCTGTGTATGTAAATTTATCATTATTATTATGTAGTAGCTGTATTGATTTATGGCAAAGAGACATGAACTTTCATTGTGATAACTATTGCTCACAAAGGTCAGGAGAGGTGTGTGTTCAGAGGTACTAGGGTGGACTGGATCAGGGACAGACTGTAGTGGATGATGTAATTATGACTGTAATGAACATTAAGTAGAGGTGAGAAGAACATGTAACCAGTGAAACGGGTAGTAAATAAAATGAAGTACTTTTTGTTTGATACACACAACCCTTACCTGTTGTTACAAGAAAGTGAAAGACTCACTGTATCAGTCTAATCATATTAATAATTACTAATATGACATCCAGTAGGGCCTTTTTCAAATATATGAAATTGATTACTAATGTTTTGGAGGTGACCTTCATCCGGAAATCATCTGCCTCTATAGCTCAGTGGTCAGCATGTGTGGCTGCTATGAGGATGACCCAGGTTTGATTCCCAGTACTGTTAGCAAATTTTCTGTGGTCGGAGGACTGGACTAGTGTGCATTCGGCCTCATGATGCTAGTTGAGGAGTTACTCGAGTGAGAAACCGTAGCCAGAAATGTGGAGTACCAAACGCATCAAAACAATGGCATTAGCAGGCGATCAGTCAGTTCCTTGTTGTCCAGAAACGGGTGTCCAGCATTGTCCATGTGTGTGATCCAGTGAGTCCTATCCCACCTTCATTGTGACATGTCATGTTTGTGTACAGCAAACAAGGCTTAAACTGCTCTCTCCCCAATGCTAGTCAGTGAAATGGCACTTCGATTCTGTGGACCATAAATTCATGGTTTTCTATTGGCATGATGCATGCAACACAAAAATGTCATTGTTTTTAAGGGGGCAGATGTCAAACCTTAACAAAAATATTTTTTAGTATCTGAGTTGGAATGATGAAGTGACTGACAGCTATTAATAATGTTTACAGCACAAATAGCAACACTGAACTGGAATAAGCTTGGTCACATAGTTCAGATGTGCACTGTGATTCTCCAAACTGAACCCATTATAACATGGAAAAAGAGAGTGATAGATAACAGGTTTCCACTGAAATGCATTTACAGGGTGAACCGACAAAACTGTCTTTCATGCTCCAGTTTTTTAGTTATTGATATTTAGGATGATATAGTATGAGCTGGAGCAATCTTTCCAGTCAGAGTAATCAGTAAACTCATAGGCTTTTTCCTTCACCCAGACTTTCATTAGTGAGGCTAAGTAATTCCCACACTCTTACAAAAGCTGCACTAAATGATGAACAGTGGAATTTTTTCCCTGGAAATAATTCAAAAGTTGCATGTTACATACCGTATTTGTCATGTTAAATATTGAAAACACAAGAACAAAATTATTTTCATTTGACTTTTGTAGATTTGCTTCTTATTATATGTAATATAAATTGCTATAAAATACTCTGTAAATTTGAATTATTTAATATAGTACCGCTCACTTTTTAGGGAGGTGGCAAGGCATGTGCATCACTCCATGTAGCAAGAACTATATGCCGCAGAGCAGAACGTTGTGTTGTGCCTCTTGTTAGGAAAGGAGAGCTACATAATGAAGCACAAGTTTATTTAAACAGGTGAGATACTAGTATGTAAGTTGAAATTTTTCCACCAATTAAATACAGTTCAATTGCAGATATTTTAATAAATGATTACTAATTCTGTTTTAAATTAGCTTCCTTTCCACAAGGTATTGTTACCTCTAGATTTTACTGTAATAGATAATATATTCTAGAACTCGAGGTGGCTAAAATAAAAGTGGTCTTAAAGTGTTTTGAACACACTTGACAGAGTAAAGATATATGTCAGGTCATAAACAGTGAAGTTAGATGTCTTGTTGATAAACAGTGGCACAGTCCATTCTGACTACCCTGTAGTTATTCTCTCTGAATCCACTACACTAATTAAATATTGAAACTCTGGTAGAAGAACTGATGTTTCAAAATGTGTAATATTCCAATTATAGTTAGCTAGCAGTGTACACTTATTCTTGTTGTTACAGGTTGTCTGACTTTTTATTCACAATTTCAAGACTGGCAGCAAAATGTGACAAAAAAGGTGAAAACATCTACATACCACGCCCTGAACCAATTGCAAAAGAGAAAGTTGCACAGCAAAAATAAAAGCTGATACTATTCAGGAGAAATGAGTAAGGCTGAACACTTCCAAAGTCTGATCAAGCAGCATAAGATACTGAAATTGTTGATATTTTTGTTTGCTCTTGAGTTGGCACTTGTTACATTAATCAAAAATAATTGTTTCAAGTTGTTTTATTTGTAACACTTCAAAATATAATTTAGTAAAAGTGTATATACAAATGTGTACATAGGACTGATAAATAAGTTACAAATATTAAATTGTTTTTATAACAATGTCACTCCAGAATTTCTTCACCTTCTGCCACTTCCTTCAGGCTTAATAATTCAAGAAGACCATGGCCCTTGGTGTCAGACCTCACAGTTTCATCAATTTGCCGGTAATGTCCAGGGTCTGTGAGGCATATCTGGAACATATTGCAATGTGTTAACTGCACAGTCTGCTTATTGTTTTATGGAAAATGGCAATCCTTGAAAGTAGTCTTAACAATTTTCATAGTGCGCACAGTGCATAAACACTGGAGTGTGAACAAGATGGAAATTGCCTTTCAGGAAAACAAATATACATGGAAAATTTGACAAGCAAACAGTGAAAGAGGGGGGGATGTTCTATTTCTTACAAAATAAAATCTTGCTTCATATTTTAGTAATTTATATGGTACAGTACTACATCATCTGGCATCTTTGGTTGCAAGGATTATAGTGACAAACATTTCTCCATAAATGGCTATATGTACACTTGCTGTTATTCTATAGCCAAGACACATTCTGGATATTTTTAGTTAAATTTGTATCCTATTTTTATCTGACACTTATCCTATGTAGAATTGATAAACATGTTAGGTGATGAAGAAAAGAAAGCTCATTCAACTGTAAGATCAAAGCATCTATTTGGAGACTGCTGCACAATCTTCCTTAGTCACTTCTGTTTCTACAATTGTGTTCAATATCAAAAGCATATGTAAATGAGGTCTGAAACCTTGTCAGTTACTAAATAGAAACGCACATTACAGCATGGTAACTTGACTGGAAAATCAGTAAGCAAATTTACTCAGAAAGCCATGGATTACTGAAAGACTTGGGGAGGAGTGGTTCGAACTGTTCATTGAGGGAGATGTACTTGCGGAGTCACTTTGTTGCCAAAGCAGATCAGGGTGATTTGTAATAATGTTGTGGGCTTGTGTAAGGAAAAGTGAACTGCATTGATGTTCATTGCTTGACTATGCCTACCTACTGCGCGCACATGCCAAACTTCATGCGTTGTGTGTGTGAATTTTTTATTCGCAAAAAAAAAATGAAATTAATGAAACTTGTTCAAATATGGTTATGTAAATAAAAATTCAATGTACTTTCTAGTAGTATCATGCTGCTTGACAGCAAGTGTACCCATGTGTATTGACTTAAGAGTAAATGTAACAAACCTCAACGATAATTCAAACTGTATGTAGTATCAATTTTTTAATTATACAAATATTTTAAATTTATTTGCAGTAACTTGTGTTCAAAAAAGGTTTTTAGTCCTAGCTGATGTGGAGTAATCACTAACAAGTAATGCTATAGCAAATGTTTATTTCATTGAAAGTCATTGTATGGCATTTATGCCACAATGTAGGTCATCATTTGACATATGTACACAGTTGTGTTTGGTGATATAGCTGTGCAAGTTGCAGGCAGGTTACCCACTCTGTAAACGACGGGTGGTCACATACATTAAGACTCAGCATGCAGGAGAGCTTTGCAGCAGGGTAGTCTGTCCTGTGACAGCAGATCGAAGGAACTCCCATACCAGAATTGGCACCAAGAATCATGATGTCCAGTGATATTTAATGTTTTACTTAAGAAAAACAATCTCGTTATCAATTAATTTGACAAAGAAAATCAATGAAATGGATCACTATGATAGGTATCCTCAAAGAAATCACAAAACTTCACCCTACAAAGGAAAGCTGGAGACAGAATCTGTTTAGTTCTAAACAGGTATCACTCATGATCAAATGGGCTAATTCTTTTCATGTAAGTGAAAGTACATAAATTATAATCTTGTCTCAGGAAATGTTAATTTGATCTTAAAAGAATTGGACGGAATGACAGAAGTCACGTTTAATATCTGTGGCGTTGAAGACAGCATTTCAGACCTCACGATCATTATACTGGTTGTGTTATATTGTCAGACAGAAGTGTTTGTTTCATTTGCGCAACTAAATGTGATGGTTTCCCTTTTTTTTGTGAAGCAAATTTTTGGAACATTACAGCTGTATCTGCAACAGCGGTCCCAAAAACTTGTGGAGAACTACAATGGGGACAATGAGACATTAGTAGTACACTGCAATGAAGGCTGGAAGACCTTACTCATACAGTTTATCCAACATAGCCCTCTATATGAAACTTTATGTATGTTAATACTTACCATATTTAACTGACCATCAGTCCAATCTTCACTCTCTACATTACTACTCAGGCTTGCAATTTTGTCTCTCAACTTCCTAGCTTCTTTACCAGACGCTACAATGCGCAACCTCATTTGCGCTCTCTCGAGTGGAATTGTTGCTTTGAGCTGTGGTATTACATCAAGTGCCTGTAATGTATGAATTTTCATATTAGAATACTATGGCACACACTTTCAACGTGTCCTGAAATCTTTGTAATTGAAAATCCCTAACATTTTGGTTTATGTATTAATAATCAATGCACTAAATGTCCCTATAAAATATATATTTCCTAGAACTAAAACTACAGAAATCCATAGGAATACCCCTATCATCATATCTCAGCAGTTTAACCACCAATTCTGGAAAGCTATTATGCACAGATCCAAGCTTGATCAATGTATGTTCTTTCATCTGATTTACATTAATTAACCATTTTAATAGTATTTCCAGTGCTTCCTGTCCTTATATCTAACAGGAGATGAATGTTGTACAGTGACTACACAAAAGCAAAATTACTCATTATTTCCTAAGCCACAAAGTATCTATTGATTTTTATCATTACACTACAGCTAACCTTTCTGTTACATCATATATCTGGCAAATGTCAAACATGGAGCTGCTTCGACTGTGTAAAGCATCAACATGATTTTTGTAAAAATACCAAGAAAATAAATGAGACACATGTATGAGACCTGATTTTAAACAAATTTATTTATTCATGATAAAAATGAAGATAACACAGTTACTTTCATTTCTGTAAGTTTTATCAGCCATATTAGGTGTGTGTGTGTGTGTGTGTGTGTGTGTGTGTGTGTTATATATACACACAAAAATCAGTAGAACTACGGCAGACAGAAAATGTGCCAGTTCTTGTGTGTTATGCCCAATGTGATGGCTAAAGCAAAGTCACATTTCTTGCCATTTTGTTTATATACAAGCACAACTCACCATTATAATGGCTTTAAATTTACACAAAGGAAATACCAGGGTCCCCTCATGCTCCATCGAAACCCTTATTTTACGTTTTCATGCGTTCCAGACTTAAATGCAGAATTGAGGAAAACCATGTATAACTGGCATAAATGATTAAATTTTTGAAAGATCTTTCCTTTCTTCTCACCCAGAAAAAAATCAAAAATTGATGAACAAGGTGAATCCAACATGTGAGGATGTGTGTGTTCCTACTGCAGCCAATGGCAGTGCTGCATACTCTGGTGATGCGAGCACAGTGACCTGCAGTGTATCCAGCAGGCGAGCTCAATTTACGTATGTTAATCCCTTTTATATGGTTGACTTTCTTGTCTCAACTTACTACTCGAGACAAATGCGTCTACTGCAAGGCCTCTGGCATTTTATGCCCTTACTGAGTCTTGGCTGTTTTGAGTGGTCATTTTAATATACATGTCAGCAGTGGAGTTTGGCATCTGAATGGTGAACATAAGGTTATGAGGATTATCCTTCTCACGGAAAAATCAAAATATAGTAATGAAATGTAGGAAAAAGCAATGACAATAGGGTTTAATAATGACCAAAGCAAAATTCAGAGTGGAAGTTCTTGTCAAAGGTCATATGGTAAATTGTTCACTCTTGAGAACTGAAATAGAAAAGTGCCATCCAAACATTTGAGAAAATACAAATTTATTTTATTGAGAAAATATATGCTTGGAAAAACATAAGACAGTGTGTAGAATGCAGTACATAGCTCTTGTTCCTTTATCCTTTGTCTCATCATTTTTTTGCGAGGTGCCAAATAACAACGAAAATTATTTTTATTGTCTAGTAATACACTAGACTCTCGCTAATCTGGCCCTCAGTACTCTGCCCTCTCAGTAACCTGGCGCATATCCAAAAAACACGTGCACAATGAATTATCATGTGAAACAATGCTTTATCTGCTGTATTTAAAACTGTAGTTTTGTTTAAAGTTCGGAATCGTGTCTTTTAAAAGGAAACACATTACCTAGACCTCAAGCAGAAACTTGAAATTTTTGATAAGTTAAATCAATGTTCTTTGCAGAAAGCCATTGCTGCTGAGTTCAATGTTGGATGAGCAACTACTTATTACATCAAAAAGAAAGATGATGTTATTCAACAGTACTTAACACAAATGGATAGTGAGTTGAGAAAATGGAAGGTTATGCGAAAGAGTGAGAATGGGGAACAGTATGTATCTGTTTATAGATGGTTCCTACAACAACACAGTAAAGGAATTCCAGTCAGTGGCCCAATTATAAAGGAAAAACCAGCTGCATTTAACAAACAACTTTGGTAGTGTTTGCAGCAAGCAAAGGTTGGCTATCAAACTTGGGGGGGGGGGGGGGGGGGGATGATGACATGGCATTTGAAAGCTGACTGGAAGAAGATTTAATTGCTGATGCCTTGTATAATGCTGATGAAACTGGACAATTTTACAAGATGCTTCCTTCGAAAACAATACCTGCCAACAACGAGAAGGAAGCTTGTGGTTACAAGCAACAGAAACAGTGTGTAACATTAATGGCATGTTATAATGCAAATGGGAATTATAAACTACCGTTTAAGGTGCTGGAAAATACCAAATCCACGTTGTTTTCAATACACTGACATAGATACTCATACCAGTGCAGTACTGCGCTCAGAAGAAAGTGTGGATGGACAGATACCAGTGGGAAAAGAGCGAAAGAAGAAAAAGCATCCACTGAAAGCTATCCTTATAATAACAATGCTCCCAGTCATCCTTCAGATGTTTCTCTAAAGTCCGATGGTATACAAGCACTCCCATCCAATGTGATAGCCCTCATTCGGCCCATGGACCAGGGAATTTTGGGATCAATTAAACGTTATCAACATTCACCTGTCATCTCCTTGCTGAACAAAAGTGAAACTGACTATCGAGACTATGCTGAAGGCATGAAAAGCAATTAACATATGTGATGTTGTTTTCCAAGCAGCCGAAGCATGGGATAAAGTGGAGAGCGGTTCTACAACCTTCCAGGAGGAGAAGAAATGGATGATGAAGATGTTACTAAGTGGCTGAATGAGGAAACTGTGATACGGACCAAACTTTAACAGATGAAGAAATAATCAAAGGCGTGCAAGAAAGTAATGATGAAGGTGATGAAGAAGAGGACACAGGATGTGAGAGCTTGGAGAGTTCTCACGCTGCTGGTGCTAAAGCTGCCGAGGTCTTCCTGGAGTACATTATATAACAACCAGATACATGTAGTACCGATGTAATGCTTGTAAAGCAGTTGTGTGATAAAGCATGCCACCGTTGTGTATCATCATTGTGACAGTTAAAAATTAGGGACATGTTTCATAGTGAGTGATACGACTGTGTAATTATGCACAGTATACACTCAAGGACTAAGCTTTCTTTCAAAATTAATATACTTTTGGATTTAATAGAGTATATCCTCTATGTTCCAAAATTGTATCCTTCGGTTTAATAAAGTACAGTACACTATATCCACTATGTTTCCAAAATAAACAAAAAACACAATAAATGAATAAAATAAATTTCAGACACTCAATAATCCGGCACTTCCGCTAATCCGACACCCATATGTGCCAGGAATGACCAGATTAGCGAGAGTCTAGTGTACTGAGTTTTACACTGTTAAAATAATTTTCATTAAAACACTCGTAGGCTCTTTCTCTGTAAAATGTAAATACTTTTTGCTTTCAGATATTTCGCCTCTCACTAGTAGGAAACATACCAGGACATTGTGTAGTTTTTCAATGTGCCACGAAAACAAAGCAAACACACAATAAAGATTAAGAACCCACAAAAGTGCAGAATCCATATCTGTAATAGGAGTGAGCTTCATCAGAATAGGTCAAAACTTCCAATGTAAGCAGATGCTGCCATAGTCCCATGTCTCTCTGCATGCACAGCATGCAGCATACTCGGAGATGTAGAACTCCGCAGTTGGCACGATCTATAGATCACTGATGTCATAAACACACTTGTATCATAGTTGGACACTGATTTATGCACAAGTACGAAAGGCACATGCACTTTGAGTAGTTGATTTTGACCCGCTTTAGTATTGTGTTGTGTGGTGTGGTGGCTGCACTGGCTGTTGGGTGACGTAACAAGTCACCACTCAATAAGAGTATAGTCATCAGGACTCAGTGTCTGAATTTAAAATGTTGAGGATTGATACTGTTGCTGAATACATTACATCAGAAATACATGCAAAATGATGAGACTGAGTTATAAGTGGTGCAAGAAAACATGACGGCTGGGTCCCTTCATCACATATTGGCCCAGCCCAGAACTCTTCACGTCAACTTTCCTGTATCTCCATTGCTGCTGCAACCTAACAGTAATTGTATATGTGTGTGTGGTGAAGCTAAATGTTGTAAGTTGTGTTGGCAGTGCCGATTGTGGGTTACATCAGCATTTCCTCTCTCGTGTCTCCCCAATGGCCTAAAATATTCCTCCACCACCCATGGTGCGAACCGTCTGTCTTTTCTGCCATTTATAACCCGTTAATTCACATCAATTGTCAATAGGAAGAAAACGGAACTAAGTCGTAAATGCAGAGTCAAAGTAAATCTTACTAGGAAGAAACATAAAATTAAGGAATTTTTAGCACTGATCTTATGGGTTTTTCATACGGGATACAAATTTATAGTGTGGAATTGCAAAAAAACAAAAAATCAGAGAACTTAAAATCAAAGTTCCACTATATATCTCTTCATTTCAACTTGCTGTAGAAAAATAATCTGCAGTACACCAATGCTTCACAAAATTTACAACTGGGACTATCAACTCAAGACTAAAATTAGCTACTGACAAATGCGGTATTACACTGTCGTCATATTTTTCAGCAACTTGTTATTATGCACTGCAGTTGCTTTCCACAATTGCATCATGTGTATATTTGGAAGAAAAGCAGCAGAAAAAAAGGAAACATACTTGGATGAAGCCACAGGTATTTCGTCGGGACAATAAAAGCATTCAGCAAAATTTGTTGAGAGAGCTGCAACTGGATCAAGTTTTTATGTTACTTATTAGTGGATGAGATCATATTTCAGTATTTGTTCAGTAAAGTGGTTTCTTTATATTACAAAACAGAACACTCTCTTGAGAAATGCTATATGTACAGACGACAAGCAAACTGTCACACTGCTATTTCTTGATACAGGAGAGAGCTACTCTAATTTGCAACACAGTACTCAAATATCACACTGGACATTAACCAAAATAATTCCACAGAAATGTGTGAAGCGCTTCATAAAGCAAGGGGGAATATGTGAAGATAAATAAATGTTTAGTACACTATATGGGCAATAAGAACTACTTTTATTTTTGAATACTATAATGGAATTAGCGTTCCAACAACTACAAAATTACGGTATATTGATAATTTTTACTTATGGACCGTCTGACAGCAACTGAATAAAACACTATTTTAGTGTCATACGCGTTTCGCCTTTATTTTCTGCAAGGCATCATCAGTGGCCTGGAATATGTACATATGTTAGCTATTTTATTTACATTTTTGTCATTGTGCCTATAGGTTATAAACAGTTCTGGTGGTTGGTATTTCCTATTAAGTAGTAATGTTTTGAACTGTACTTACAGGTTGCGTGGACAATTTCTTACATATTACGCTCCTGTTGCATTTTTGGTGTTGTTCTTCTTCTTATGAACGCCAATTTGCAGTTTTTTCCACATTCCACAACAGTATGCACTGAACGCTTGTTTTAATGCAATGTTTTGGTTTCTGTTGCCGACTGTGAAATGTTTTTGCCAAAGATCGAATGTTATTGCCAAACTTATGAGTGTAACTATTGGCGTATCTGTGGTCTGTTTGTGTATGCATTTGTGTGTGCGTTTGTGTATGTGCGTGTGTGTGTGTGTGTGTGTGTGTGTGTTTTTTTTTTTGTGATATATATTTTTTTGTGCTGTGTGTGTGTGTATGTGTGTGTGTGTGTGTGTGTGTGTGTGTGTGTGTGTGTGTCTCCAGATGGTGTGGGGAAGAGTTTTTTTTTGTTTTGTTTTATGTTATCATTTCCTTTATTAAGTGTAGTAGGGAGCCTGTGCTGATGTGTGTGTGTGTTCATTTATCACATGTTTGTTTTCTGCTATGGCTTTCTGGATGTGGAAGTTTTCTTGCATTTGTATAAGATGTTTGTCATGGTTGCTTATTCTCATTATTTTCATTTCTTGTTCCATGTTTGTAGGATGATGGTTGTAGTGTTTTAAATGCTCTGCAAATGTGGAATGATTTGTTTCATACTTCCAACATCTGATATGTTCTTTGTATCTTGTTTCAAAATTCCTGCATGTCATGCCTATGTATACTGCATCACAACTTTGACATTCAAGTTTATATATTCCTGATTGTTGGAATTTGTCCCTCTTGGTAGCTGGCTGGCTTAGGTGTGATTGAAGGGTTTGCCCAGGCTTATATGCTATTTTGAAACCCTGTCTCTTTAGGATGTTTGCAACTCTGTGTGTTAGTTTATGTGTGTAGGTCATGGTGTACCATCTGGTTCTTTTCTGTGTGGTGTTGTCATTGTGTGTGTTTGTTGAGTGTGTTTGTAAGTTTTCAGCTTGTGAGTTCTTTTGTATTGTGGAACTGTTGTGTTTGTTTTTATTTTTGTTTTTATTTTTTGATTGAGCTTGTGTACCACATGTGTGTCAGACCCGTTGTTCCTAGCAGAGCATTTAAAACACTACAACCATCATCCTACAAACATGGAACAAGAAATGAAAATAATGAGAATAAGCAACCATGACAAACATCTTATACAAATGCAAGAAAACTTCCACATCCAGAAAGCCATATCAGAAAACAAACATGTGATAAATGATCACACACACATCAGCACAGGCTCCCTACTACACTTAATAAAGGAAATGATAACAAAAAACTCTTCCCCACACCATCTGGACACACACACACACACACACACACACACACACACACACACACACAGCACAGCACAAAAAAATATATATCACACCAAAAAACACACACACACATACACAAACACACACACAAATGCATACACGAACAGACCACAGATACTCCAGTAGTTACACTCATAAGTTTGGCAATAACATTCGATCTTTCGCAAAAACATTTGACAGTCGGCGACAGAAACCAAAACATTGCATTAAAACAAGCTTTCAGTGCATACTGCTGTGGAAAAAACCGCAAATTGGCAACAGGAGCGTAATATGTAAGAGATTGTCCATGCAGCCTGTAAGTACAGTTCAAAACATTACTACTTAATAGGAAATACCAACCACCAGAATTGTTTATAACCTATAGGCACAATGACAAAAATGTAAATAAAATAGCTAACATATGTACATATTCCAGGCCACTGATGAAGCCTTGCAGAAAATAAAGGCGAAACGCGTATGGCACTAAAATTGTGTTTTATTCAGTTGCTGTCAGACGGTCCATAAGTAAAAATTATCAATATACCGTAATATTACACGCAACTGAGGAAGACAGGACTATAAAAGTTGAAGATGTCACTACAAAATTAATAAGAAGTACGAAACGATGAAGCGCTTTCTAACTTGTAGCATCCAAAGTTCAAAAATAAACAAAGTAGAATGGACAGCTAAGAAAGACTTTTTTATTTTAGATTGTGACCACATCCTCTATTTCGGCTTGCTGAAAAGCTGCCTGGATGTTTCCAGACGGAAAGGTGGAGGGCTGTTGCTGTGATTGTGCTTATGAAGTCACCTGCAGCATATTTCACCTTCCCATCTACACTATATATATATATATACAAAGATGAGGTGACTTACCGAACAAAAGCGCTGGCAGGTCGATAGACACACAAACAAACACAAACACACACACAAAATTCCAGCTTTCGCAACAAACTGTTGCCTCATCAGGAAAGAGGGAAGGAGAGGGGAAGACGAAAGGAAGTGGGTTTTAAGGGAGAGGGTAAGGAGTCATTCCAATCCCGGGAGCGGAAAGACTTACCTTAGGGGGAAAAAAGGACAGGTATACACTCGCACACACGCACATATCCATCCACACATACAGACACAAGCAGACATATTTAAATATGTCTGCTTGTGTCTGTATGTGTGGATTTAAATATGTCTGCTTGTGTCTGTATGTGTGGATGGACATGTGCGTGTGTGCGAGTGTATACCTGTCCTTTTTTCCCCCTAAGGTAAGTCTTTCCGCTCCCGGGATTGGAATGACTCCTTACCCTCTCCCTTAAAACCCACTTCCTTTCGTCTTCCCCTCTCCTTCCCTCTTTCCTGATGAGGCAACAGTTTGTTGCGAAAGCTTGAATTTTGTGTGTATGTTTGTGTTTGTTTGTGTGTCTATCGACCTGCCAGCGCTTTTGTTCGGTAAGTCACCTCATCTTTGTTTTATATATATATACACACACACACACACACACACACACACACACACACACACAGGGTGATCCATTGATCATGACCGGGCCAAATATTTCAAGAAATAAGCGTCAAATGAAAAACTACAAAGAACGAAACTTGTCTAGCTTGAAGGGGGAAACCAGATGGTGCTACGGGTGGCCCACTAGATGGCGCTTCCATAGGTCAAACGGATATCAACTGCGTTATTTTAAATAGGAACCCCCATTTTTATTACACATTCATGTAGTACGTAAAGAAATATGAATGTTTTAGTTAGACCACTTTTTTCACTTTGTGACAGATGGCGCTGTAATAGTCACAGACATATGGCTCACTATTTTAGATGAAAAGTTGGTAACAGGTAGGTTTTTTAAATTAAAATACAGAATGTCGGTACGTTTGAACATTTTATTTCGGTTGTTCCAATGTGAACACATCATTTCTGGAACGCATGCTGTTACAGCGTTATTACCTGTAAATACCACATTAATGCAATAAAAGCAAAAATTATGTCTGTCAACCTCAATGCATTTGGCAATACGTGTAACGACATTCCTCTCAACAGCGATTAGTTTGCCTTCCGTAATGTTCGCACATGCATTGACAATGCGCTGACGCATGTTGTCAGGCGTTGTTGGTGGATATCAATAGAAAATATCCTTCAACTTTCGCCACAGAAATAAATCCGGGGACGTCAGATCTGGTGAACGTGCGGGCCATGGTATAGTGCTTCGACGACCAATCCACCTGTCATGAAATATGCTATTCAATACCACTTCAACCGCACGCAAGCTTTGTGCTGGATATCCATCTTGTTGGAAGTACATCGCCATTCTGTCATGCAGTGAAACATCTTGTTGTATCACTGGTAGAACATTACATAGGAAATCAGCATACATTGCACCATTTAGATTGCCATCGATAAAATAGGGGCCAATTATCCTTCCCCTCTTAATGCCGCACCATACATTAACCTGCCAAGGTCGCTGATGTTCCACTTGTCGCAGCCATCATGGATTTTCCTTTGTCCAATAGTGCATATTATGCCGGTTTACGTTACCTCTGTTGGTGAATGACACTTCGTCGCTAAATAGAACGCATGCAAAAAATCTGTCATCATCTCGTAATTTCTCTTGTGCCCAGTGGCAGAACTGTACACGACATTCAAAGTCATCGCCATGCAATTCCTGGTACATAGAAATATGGTACAGGTGCAATCGATGTTGATGTAGCATTCTCAACACCGACGTGTTTGAGATTCCCGATTCTCACGCAATTTGTCTGCTACTGATGTGCGGATTAGCCGCGACAACAGCTGAAACACCTACTAGGGGCATCATCATTTGTTGCAGATCGTGGTTGACGTTTCACATGTGGCTGAACTCTTCCTGTTTCCTTAAATAATGTAACTATCCGGCGAACGGTCCGGACACTTGGATGATGTTGTCCAGGATACTGAGCAGCATACATAGCACACGCCCATTGGGCATTTTGATCACAATAGCCATACATCAACACGATATCGATCTTTTCCGCAATTGTCAAACGGTCCATTTTAACATGGGTAATGTATCACGAAGCAAATACCGTCCGCACTGGCGGAATGTTACGTGATACCACGTACTTATACGTTTGTGACTATTACAGCGCCTTCTATCACAAAGCGAAAAAATTGGTCCAACTTAAAACATTCATATTTGTTTACGTACTACACGAACATATAATAAAAAGTGGGGGTTCCTATTTAAAAAAACGCAGTTGATATTTGTTTGACCTATAGCAGTGCCCATAGCGGGCCAACCGTAGTGCCATCTGGTTTCCCCCTTCAAGCTAGACGAGTTTCGTTCTTTGTAGTTTTTTCGTTTGATGCTTATTTCGTGAGATATTTGGCCCGGTCACTATCAATGGACCACCCTGTATATGAAGGAACACGCCAACTTTTAAATGTTGTTTACAAACACACTACAGAGACCGCAGATTGCTGTAGCGATGCCAGCACTCCAAGCAGTTAAGTTTCACACTGCAGTGAACAGAAGACAAATGACTTTTATGATTACGCCTACGGTGAGGCTTTATATTTGCTGATATTTAATTGAAGACAAGTGAGATTTGACTAAGTTCCCTATTACACCATCAAATTTCTTTGACATGAATATTTGACATATCAACTTTGACAAAGAAATATGTTAGTATATTACCGATCTAACAACTCCTCTTTCAGATCCATCTTTGAAAGTAATATCTATGACAGTTTGGCGCTGTTTACTCATGAACTTAATTATCATTATGAAATTCCACTTTGTAACACAACACCTCAGTGTGCTACGAAAATTTTTCCTTGGTATTTTGCTTTTGTATGTACTTTTTTATGAACCAAAGTTTATAAATAAGTGTATAATATTTCCTCATTGTAAAGTAAAATAAATGTTAGTTGTAAGCTTCTGTAAGTAGAAACTCTGACTTTGCCAGGGCATTCAGAGAGTATACTGAATTAGCAGTTGCATTGTCACTGGGCATGCCAGTAGTTCAGTGAAGTGCAGGGGAAAATGTAGGAGTGTGTTGAGAGGGACCCTCGAGTGCGA
Source organism: Schistocerca piceifrons (assembly GCF_021461385.2). Lineage (NCBI taxonomy): Eukaryota > Metazoa > Arthropoda > Insecta > Orthoptera > Acrididae > Schistocerca > Schistocerca piceifrons. The sequence continues at coordinate 394,068,380 of NC_060138.1, read as the reverse complement.
TCATGCAGTGGATTTTTGTTGAGAAATGTGCCTAACACAGTGGTGTTGAAGTACGTAATGGCTCAGCAAATAATTAGAAGTATGTGGCACTAAATGGGCACGGTTTAATTACTGCAGGAGGATCCAGAGCAACATGAAGAGTACTGTGGGCCCAATTTCATTTGTTATGGAGCTACAAGAAGAGCTTGTGTCACACATCGTCAATGAATAATGCCTTACATTGCACTGACGACGTCTCAACCTGAAGTAAGATCCAAGTAATTACTTCGACAGTCTTGTACACAGCTCACCAGCAACATAGTTCATTTTGTTTCCAATAACACAGAGTTAAATGAATGACAAAATACTTAAGTAGAATCCATCCTATCCACTACTGATGATCTGAAAGACTCCTGATGATCGAGAAACTACTGCCGTGTTTTATGAAAGAAATATGGTAATTAAAATTTCAATATTTGCAAGATTACAATTCACAGAGGTGCTCAAATCTAGTAAGCAATAATTTGAAAGACAGTACTTAACAGAGCAAGATTTAATAAAAGACATTTTTTGGGTATTTTCATGGATAAGTAAGTTTTCAATTTCATGAACTGCAGTCAGAAATCGTTAACATCTTGGGAAATAATAGTAATAACTGCCCAAAGTGATTAGCAGTAGTTGCTAATGAACAGCAATAAGTCAATAAAATCACACACAATCTTTACCATTCTTTTAAAATTAAAATTTTTTCTTCACGAATACACACAACTGTAACTCACAGGAAAGTGATTATTGAAAGACGCTGTATGGTTACAATAATTTTTAAGCTAAATGATAGCATTCATTAATGAATAAACATCAACTTTTTGACTAAAATTAAAGACAGTAAGCATTACAGTGCGTGACACCACAAGACATTGCATTTACACAACTGTTTACTACTGATGAGATTTTTTTGTTCCTTGATTATTATTATTATTACTAACTAATTTCTACGAGTTGCTACTTAACTGAAATATATTTGTTCACTTTGACATATCCATTTCAACTTATGCCAGAGCAATACTTACCAATTTTGTGCTGTTTCTGCCTTGAAACAAAACCAAGTATTCTTACATACATTTCTCAGTATTAATAGACATTTTGCTCTCTTAGTCAGCTTGCGACCATTAAACATTTTGCTCTCTTAGTCAGCTTGCGACCATTAATTTCCATTGATTCATTAATAAATTTAATAACATTTTCCATATGTAACTAACCACTGTAGTTCAATCCAACCCAATTTTATATTCAATTATTTTAACTGAGTTTTCCTTTCATGTCGTCACTGCTGCAAGTACTGAGCACTGGCGATTCAGTTATAACTGCACCTACATTTCATAGATTAACAGAGAATGTTAGGTACACGGTTCATATGCCCTAATTAACTGGAAGTGAAGAGTGTGGTTGTAACTTCCAAGATCCTTAGTACCTCATCCTATCATCAGTGTGTAAATCTTAAATAATGCCTTTGTTGAAATATCTGTAACATAGTACACATTGCTCTTGTCTTCTCTCATGAAAAACATTTATAGATGCACTTTTATTCTTTCAAATGGTTGCATGCTATAAAGCAAAGTATACGACACACAAGGAGCCATTAACTATATAATATTTGTGAATCTACACAGTGAGGACTGCTATAAATGTAAATGAATATCACATATATTAAACTAGCTTAGCATCCACTGCTTCACTAACATAGACTGTATGGCCAGTGGGTTTTTTTTGTTTGTTTCTGTTTAATTGAATTTTTATGTTGTTCACAAACTGCAGCACCTTCCAAGCTTTTCGCGCTAATAAAGGCCATATAAGCATGGTCTTTCCCGAATATATTTCTTCTCAAAAAGCAATTCTGGTAGCAGGAGTCGAAAGTTTTTGTTAATCATCCCTTTTTCGTTCTTGTGAAATACTTCCATAGCAACTTACACTCCCTAATAAAATATTTCTTTATATCTCACCGCGAAATAAAATATCACGTTTCATTAATTTTAGCTTTAAAATTTTCCAATATAACTAAATATTTTCTTATAATAGAGGGAAACATTCCACATGGGAAAAATTATATATAAAAACAAAGATGAGGTGACTTACCGAACGAAAGCGCTGGCAGGTCAATAGACACACAAACAAACACAAACATACACACAAAATTCAAGCTTTCGCAACAAACTGTTGCCTCATCAGGAAAGAGGGAAGGAGAGGGGAAGACGAAAGGAAGTGGGTTTTAAGGGAGAGGGTAAGGAGTCATTCCAATCCCGGGAGCGGAAAGACTTACCTTAGGGGGAAAAAAGGATAGGTATACACTCGCACACACGCACATATCCATCCACACATACAGACACAAGCAGACATATTAAAACCCACTTCCTTTCGTCTTCCCCTCTCCTTCCCTCTTTCCTGATGAGGCAACAGTTTGTTGCGAAAGCTTGAATTTTGTGTGTATGTTTGTGTTTGTTTGTGTGTCTATCGACCTGCCAGCGCTTTCGTTCGGTAAGTCACCTCATCTTTGTTTTTATATATAAATATTTTCTTAAAAATTTTCATTGCTATTCCACTCCCTTAGCGGTTAAGTTTCCAGAAACACATTTTTTCTTTATTTTATTTTTTTTTTTTTTTTAATTTCTAACTGAGAAATCAATTCCAATTGTCATAGATGTAGCCTTAAAAATTCTTTAGTAGTTGTTTAGTAATTATTTAGTTGTGAAAAAACTTTCACCCAGTATTTTATCCCCTTAGCGATTGAATTTCCAAAAATGCTGGAACACAAGGTTTTTATTTTCTGACTGAGAAACCAAATACCAGTTTTCATAGTTCTAGCTTCAAAATTCCCTTAATAGCGATATGCCTTATTTCACCCACTTAGGAGCAGAATTTCTGACAATCCATTCTTAAACAATGCCTTCAGTATAAGATTCACACCCTCTTCAAACTTCAAGTTTCTATCTTAGCGGTTTGAGCTGGGCAGCGATGAGTTAGTGAATCAGTCTGACCATATTTCATCCCATTAGGGGTTCAATTTCAAAAAACAGTGAAACTTTTTTTTTTATTTCTAACTGAGAAACCAAATTTAAATTTTCAGAGATTTAACTTCAAAAATGCTTTCATAGTAAAATTGTTGTTGTTGTTGTTGTTGTTGTTGTTGTGGTCTTCAGTCCTGAGACTGGTTTGATGCAGCTCTCCATGCTGTCTATCCTGTGCAAGCTTCTTCATCTCCCACTACCTACTGCAACCTACATCCTTCTGAATCTGCTTAGTGTATTCATCTCTTGGTCTCCCTTTACGATGTTTACCCTCCACGCTGCCCTCCAATACTAAATTGGTGATCCCTTGATGCCTCAGAATATGTCCTACAAACCGATCCCTTCTTCTAGGCAGTGCCACAAATTTCTCTCCATTTATATTCAATACCTCCTCATTAGTTATGTGATCTACCCATCTATCTTCAGCATTCTTCTGTAGCAACATATTTGGAAAGCTTCTATTCTCTTCTTGTCTAAACTATTTATCGTTCATAATAAAATTATGAAAAGGATAGTTGTTACCATATAGCAGAGATGCTGAGTCGCAGATAGGCACAAAAAAAAAGACTGTCACAAAAAATAAACTTTCGGCCAATGTGGCCTTTGTCAAAAACAGACCGCCCTACACACACACACACACACACACACACACACACACACACACACACAAATGCAACTCACACATACATGACCACAGTCTCTAGCAGCTGAAGCGAGATTATAAGCAGCAGCAGTACATGATGAGAGAGGCAAATGTGTGGGAGTAAGGAGAAGGTTGGGACTGTGCTACCATTCTATGTGGGCATGACAACCAACAAGCTGTGCCTGTCCGCAAGAGTTGCTACTGACAAACTGCGTCCAAGAAACAACTGAACCACCTTGTTGCTGAGCAACCCACCCCACACGACATTCTTCATTTCACTCATTGCTTCACAGCCTGTGCCATATGGTTCCTTCCCTCCATCACCAGCTTTTCTGAATTGTGCAGATGGGACCTCTCGCTGCAATATATCCTATGTTCCCGTAACCCTCCTGGCCTCAACCTTCGTTAGTCATTGTCTCATCTAGCCCCTTCCCTGTTCCCATTCCAGCATTACATAGCCCTCTAGTCTACCCTTGCACCCAGTCTTTTTACGTCTCTTCTTTTCCACTTACCCCCCCCCCCTCTTCCTGCCCTCCATCTAACCTCCCAACTGCACCTAGCTGCCCCAACCTCTCTCCACCTCATCCCTGCATATTCCCCAGCAGCTCTTCAATGTCCCCAATCCCTACCTGGCTATCCCTCCCCATCCCCAGCCTCCTCCTTACCTGGCCGGTACTTGGATGGGTGACCAGCCAGGCCGCCATGCGCTGTTGCCATTTTTCGGGGTGCTACTCGATCGAATACTAGCAGCTCTGGTCACAGAAAACCATCACAACGACCGGGAGAGCGGTGTGCTGACCACATGCCTCTCCTATCCGCATCCTCAACTGAGGATGACCCTGCGGTCAGATGGTCCCGATGGGCCACTTGTGGCCTGCAGTCGGAGTGCTTTTTTTAATAGTACTTTACATGTGACAAAAATATATTCTTGTTCATTTTGTTGCCGTCTTTTTGTTGTACCTATCTGCAATTCAACATCTCCACTATATGGTGAGTAGCAACTATACTTTTCATAGTACTGTTTCATAATAAAATATTTTCATAAAAAATCTCATCCCCTATTTCACCCCCTTAGGAATTTTCTTATTTGTAACTTAGAAGTCAAATACTAATGTTCATAGATGTAGTTTTAAAAATAGTTAAGTAGTTCTTTAATAATGATATATTTTCAAAAAAAGTTTTCACCCACTATTTCACACCCATCAGGTTAAATTTTCAAAAATGCTGGAACATATTTCTTTATTTCTGAGTAAGAAACCAAATATCAATTTTTGTAAGCCTAGCTTCAAAACTGGCTTAATAGTGACATTATGTTTTTTAAAATACTCTTCATCCCCTATTTCACCCCCTTCCCCATTCTGTCCCTTCTCAAATGTGTGCTTGACTATGAACTGCTCGTAAACCTTAGGTCGTGGTCCACAAAAATCTTCTGATCCTGAGGTTTCACCCAGAACTGCACTGGACATCTTCACAGGCATTTCTCCTCCACTGAGTCTTGCCAACTGATCGGTCAGACGTCTAAGAGTGTCATACATACCATAGAAAAATGGTTGTGGCTGGAGTTACACTTGATAAGCAGATATGATCCTTGTCAAAGATAAAACTTATATCAAAGATGTCCAGCTCAGATCTGGGCGAAATGTTAGGAACAGAGGAGTGTTGTGGACCACGACCTTATACCCAAAAGATTTGCCAGAAGCTATGTCATCCAGTCCTGACAGCGTTCTTTCTATGACCATTAACAGTACATTCCAGTACTTGCTTATATCCTTTAACCATTTATCAATACAGCACTACCTCAAAAACTTGACAGTTACTATGGAAGGAGGGGGAAGTGGGTGATGATTTGCAAAACTTATCCTATTAGCTCCTGTCACCCAAGCACCCGCACAATATCAGGAAAGTGGGACAATCCAAAAGTACAATGAAGTGTGTACCTGCAATAAGCAGTAAACGGTCCAATCAAGATTTTTCCTCTATGAACCTATTTTGTCCGACTTTCTGTAGTAACCAACCAGTTACTAGACCAATCGCTCCAGCAGACTTAAGTTGTGTCACTACTGCAAGCATGGTGTATGCCGACAATCAAACAGCGCATTTCTGACTAGGTGAGGCTGCTGCCAGAGGCAGCCTAGTCACATATTGCCATCACTCGATCCACCATGCATACGTAGCACTACACCAGTGACACCTGATTGTATAGTGTCTTTGTAAAGGCATGCACAGGTCTCTGGGTGGCCCTCAGTTGTTAAATTTGTTCAAGAAGAGTAAATTACTTTCATTGTATCCTTTTGGATGTCACTCCATGATCCAAAAAATTATCCCTCTTTTTACGGTCATATGTTTTTGGAGCGGCTTACGACATTTATCCCTCACTGCATTTACTACATTGACCTTGTTGCGACAGGTGCCACATCTGAGGATTGTCTATGTAACCTCCTTTCTCTGTTAACTGTTCCACAGGCTGCAGGCAACAAATGTAACATCACTAAGTCTCACTTTTTCCATTCTTACATTATTTAATTGGTTAATGATATTTCCTGGGAGGGCGTGCACCCCATGTAGTGACATGTTGCTGCCATTACGGCTTTGCCCCATCTGTCTAATCTACAAGAACTTTGGGCATTCCTCAGCGAAGTGGAGTACTATCACAAGTTTATCTGTTGCTCCAAAAAAAAGCTCCTGTTCAGACTTCAGTCTGTGAGTGTGCTTTTGTGCAGCTTAAGGTTAGTCTTTGCCCCACTCCTTGTCTTGCAACATTTCAACCCACAAGGTATCTGGTCATGGCCACACACATGTCTCACTACGGGGTGGGAGCAGTCCCCATTCAGGTGACTCCGAGTTTGTTGCCTTTGCATTGAAACACTTAATTTGGTTCAGCAGCAAAATTATTTTCAAGTGGAAAAAAAGTATCATTGTTGTCTGTGTCTTTTGAAAAATTCAGTGTGTTCTTGTATGGTGCAAAATCTTATTTAATTACTGACCTTAAGTGTGCGGTTTCCCTATTTAGCTCTTCAGTGTCCTTATCGGAAAAAGCCACATACTGTTTTCAGCATTGAGCTCTGTCTTTGTCCCGGTACTTTATGAGATCCATTTCCATCCCACATTGTAACATGCAAATGCAGATGTTCTGTTCTGGCTCCCCATGGGCCCTGACTCCTCATTTGTCCAAGAGGAACTACTTTGTTTTCAACTGGATACAGAGGCACGGAACACAGTGGATGGCTTCCCCATCACCAGTTCCCACATTGCTGTGGCAGTGGATTTAGTGCTCTGATACATTGTATGCATAGCACAACATGGGTGGCTTGACTGTGCACCAGGCCGGGCAACGGACCTGCTTTGGAAATTGGAAATTTGTGGTAAGGACTATGGGACCAAACTGCTGAGGTCATTGGTCCCTAGGCTTACACACTAATTAAACTAACTTACGCTAAGGACAACACACACTCCCATGCCCGAGGGAGGACTCGAACCTCCGACAGGGGGAAGACGCCTCAGGCAGCACAGCTACCCCGCACAACTGCTTTGGAATTTTTATGCGTTGCACTGTCAGCTCTCCCTTTTGGATGGCATTATTCTCCCACTGATGGAAGGATTTACCACCCTATTATTGTGGTTCCAATGGCTCTGTGGTGGGAGTTGTTCTCCGCTTATTTCATCAGGGACACTGGGGGATCTCTTGTGTAAAACTGTTGGTGCACGACCATGTGTTTTGGCTGGGCATCAATCAGGAGGTGGAACACCATGTAGCAGCCTGCCGCATGTGCCTGTGCCATCAAGCAGTCCCTATACTGCCTCCGGAAAAAATCCACATTGATTTCACAGGTCATTTTTAGACACTTTCTAGTTATTGGCAGTTTATGCTTTTTCTTGTTGTCCATCTGTGAAAGCAAACACGACTGTCAAAGATATTTTTCATAGAGAGCTTGTCTTGCATTCGGGTTTCAGACAATGGTCCTTAGTTCGTTGTGTGATCGTTCAAGGACTTTAGTACATACAATAGCATCACCATGTCAGGGTGCCTCCCCTCAACCTGCAGTCGAACGGTAAGGCGGAATGCCTTGCTCGAACTTTTACAATGCAGATGAGCAAGTACACTGAAAATTTCTCAGCCAATGAGGCTCTCATATGTTTTAAGTTCTGACAGAATGTGCCAATGGGGGTCAAAAGTCTCACCGAGTCCCTCCTCTCCAATCCCATCATCACTGCCTGGGCTGGTACCCCTTGCAGTGGATTCCAATGTCTATACAACCCCCCCCGCCCCCACCACCACCACCACCACCACCACCACCACCACCACCACCACCACCCCACCCCCACCCTGATTGCCGGTCCTGTCCACTGGTTGCCATAGAGTCCATGTGTGGCAAGGGTTGTCCACTCACTTTTGGTCATACGCGCTGGTCCAGGCAGATTAGGAACTTCTTGGGTGGCCCTCGACACTGCTGTGGGTGTCTCTTCAGTTGTCTCTTCAGTCACAGCATCACAGACAGTGAGTCCATGTCTGGTCTTTCCTCCTCCTTCTCCCCCTCCCCATCCCCCCTCCTACACACACACACACACACACACACACACACACACACACACACACACACAAGGAAGGGGAATTGTAGTAACTTAGGTTAACAGTTACTAACAGACAATATAGTCTGGAACCACATAGACTATAATTAGTTTTGGAACTTCAGTTACAAGAGCATCCACTTATCCTAGAGCAGATGTTCTATCTGACCACACACTACTAGTAGCTTCTCTAAAAACAAAACTTGTAAAACACAAAAAAGAAACAACTCAACAAAGGAAGATAGATAACGAAAAACTCAAACTGCCTGAACTAAGAAGTGAAGTCAGCAAGGACATTAACAATAAAACAGTGACAATGAAACCTCTGATTGGCCAAGAAAACAGTACCAGAGTATGGGAAGAGATGAAAAACATTATGCTAACCACTGCTTGAAAGAAATAGGATATAAAACAAGAGATCGAAAACAGAAACGGATGGCTGATGAAATTCTCTCATCGTTGGATGAACAGCAAAGGTATAAAGCCCAGTTAGATCAAACTAAGTACAATAATATCCAGAAACTCATAAGATCAGAGATTAGAGCAGCAAAAAATGAATGGCTACAACATGAATGTGAAGAAATTGAAATCTTGCAAGCTTCACTTGACGATTTTAGCTTACATAAAAAGTCAAAAGAAACTGCTGAGATTTATAGAAGAAAAAACATCTCCTTATTAACCAACAAAAAAAATAGTTTTAAATACCACTGAGAAGAAAGAGATATGGGAAGACTACATTAAGAACCTCTTTTCAGATGATAGACCAAATGTTGAGACTTCTAGGAACAAAAATTTAACAGGACCTCCAATCATGAAAGAAGAAATCGAGAAAGCCATCAAAAACCAATAAAGCCACAGGACCTGATGAAATTCCAATATAGCTTATTAAACTCCTTGATGAAAAAGGTATCAAAATCTTACATAAACTGTGTAACAAAATTAACGACACTGGTCATTACCTTGCCAAATGGCTATTATCAACTTTCATTTCCTTACCAACGAAGAGGAATGCGAGAAGATGTGAAGATCACAGACTCATTAGTCTTATGAGCCATAAGTACAGCAGTCCGACAAGGATGCATACTGTCACCCCTGTTATTTAACTTATACTCTGAGTGTATTTTTCAGGACGCACTTGATGTTGAAAAAGGCATAAAGGTCAACAAAGTGTGTATCAACAACATTCGCTATGCTAATGACACGGTATGGATAGCTGATAATTTATATGACCTTCAGCAACACGTCAACATAGTAAAAGATTACAGCAGTACTCTAGGTACGAATATTAACATCAAAAAGACTAATTTTATGATTGACACAAGAGAGTCCGACTCATTTAAAGATGCAAATCTACAATTTCAAGGGTCTGTGATAAAGAGTCAACAAGTTTAAATACCTCAGAACCTAGCTTTGTGAAGACTGGCAAACAGACTTGAAAATAAAATATTGCATAGAGAACATCCGAAATACATACATAAAATTTAAGAATATTCTTACAAACACAGACCTAGACCTAAACCTTAGAGTCTGATATGTAAAATGCTACTTCTGGGCCGTGCTTCTATATGGCTCTGAAGGATGGACACTAAATATGACAACAACGAAGAAGTTGAGGCCTTTCAAATGTGGATTTATCGCAGAATGCTTAAAATGCCGTGGACTGCAAGAATAACCAACACCGAAGTACTGGAATGAATGAACAAGCAGCAAGAAATGCTGACAGTGCTTAAAAGAAGAAAAGCTGCACACTTAGGATGTACACTATGGAACACCAAATATATGCTTCTGCAGTTAATAATAGAAGAGAAGACTGAAGGAAAAAGAAGACAAGGACGAAGAAGAACGTCCTGGTTGGACAATATAAAGCAGTGGACAGGATTACGAAGTGTAGACTAGCTATTACACACTGCGGTTCACAGAAGAAAGATGCAACATGTGGTTGGCAACATCCATTAAGGGATAAGCAGCAGTAGAAGAAGAAGAACAGTTACTACATCTAAAGCCCACAGAAGACCTAAGTAGGACCACTACAGCAAGCATAGTGCATGCTGCCAATCAAACGGCACGCCCAACACTACCCAAGCCACCAGGGACCTCCCCGGACACCAACTGCCATCACCAGGTCCCCCGTGAGCATGCAGCAATACACCAGCAACACCTGATGTAGATAGTATCTTTATATGGGCATGCAGGCTCTCTGGGCCCTCAGTTGTTAAAAGTGTTCAAGACATGTAAACTACTTCCATTGTGAAGCTGCCTGGCAGATTAAAACTGTGTGCCGGGCCGAGACTCGAACTCGGGACCTTTGGGACCTTTGCTTTTCACCAGCAAATGCTCTACCATCTGAGCTACCCAAGCACGACTCACGACCCGTCCTCACAGCTTCAATTCTTACAGTACCTCATACCCTACCTTCCAAACTTTACAAAAGCTCTTCTGCGAACCTTGCACCTGCTCACGAAAGGCAAAGATCCCGAGTTAGAGTCTTAGTCCGGCACACAGTCTTAATCTGTCGGGAAGTTTCATATCAGCGCACACTTCACTGCAGAGTGAAAATCTCATTCTTGGAACATCCCCCAGGCTGTGGCTATGCCATTTCTCCACAATGTCATTTCTTCCAGAAGTGCTATTTCTGCACAGTTCACAGAAGAGCTTCTGTGAAGTTTAGAAGGTAGGAGACAATGTACTGGCAGAATTGAAGCTGTGAGGACTGGTCATGAGTCGTGCTTGGGTAGCTCAGTTGGTAGAGCACTTGCCTGCGAAAGGCAAAGACCCAAAGTTCGAGTCTCAGTCTGGCACACAGTTTTAATCTGCCAAGAAGTTCATATCAGCGCACGCTTCGCTGCAGAGTGAAAATCTCATTCTGGATACTTCCATTGTATTCTTGTTGATGTCATTCTATGACCCAATAAACTGTATCTCTTTTATGACCATGTGCTTCTTTGTATTCGTAGTCGGAACACTTTCCTTTTGCAACTTAAAGTACACACATGATCCCTATATCAAGAGTTGATGGTATTTTTACCTGATGTCTATAGCCGTTTCAGGCAGAAAGAAGAACTTTAGTTTTTGATGTAATAGTAGTAGTAGTAGCAATAATAATAATAATAATAATAATAGTACCAATAATCACTACTGATTTCTTTTTTCAGGTTTCTAATTTCTATTAAACTTCATATTTTCCAGATGAGCTGTCTTATTAATCTACTCAGACAAATTTTTATTCACACACTCCTTAAACTAATACAGTTCATCAAATGGCCATTCAAATCTATAGGGAAAAAAAAAAGTTGTAGTCATACCTGCTGTTTGGCATTTCTGTTAGGTTTCACAGAGAAGTGGACATCTTTCATGGCCTTTTCTATCATTGAGACCGGATATGGTCTCTTAGTTTCAGGATTTACACATTTATCTGAAATTAGATTAAACTGTTCTCAAAGCCAGGTCTAACATCAAGCTTTACATTAACGAGTACAGTATAGAAGAAAGATTATATATAACACACATCACACACAAAAAAAGTCTTGTTGCTTAGACATAACTGGGAACTATGCAACTGTTCAGAGTATATCAACAGTGGAAAATTAGGGACTGAATACAAACAATGAAATATGTAAAGACAACCAATCAGCATACACACTGTATTACTCAGCAAGGTTAACTGCTACCTGGCCGTAGTAGAAACTTCCACGCAAGCAAAGAAACTGAGAAAAACTGGCCTATTAGATGAACAATGGATTCATACACATTACACTGTTGATAAATGCTGCACAGTGTTAGTGCATGAAAGTATTGTCAAACAACAATGGCAGGCAACTTTTCGCTGTCATAAACGCAGAGTTTCATTTTGTGCTCACTTCTCCATAATTATATTAGGAAAACTTTGGACTGTCATGTATAAATGAACAGAAAAATATAAAATACACAGAAACAAGGAAAGTCAAACTTTTGGCATTAATTAACAAGCAACAAGCTACTTCTCTTAATTCCAATCACAGAATTTTACACGAAAATGGTTCACTTCCTGCTGCTGTCACACCATATAAATCTAACTCCTACAGAAGTGGTCAGAAATACTGAAAGCACGAGATCCATAGTCGTAATACCTCAAGCACCTTTAAAAAAATAACAACAAGTGCTACCCCTACTAATAAATAAATGAGTACAAGCCTTTTGGTGTAATGCTACTTCATTGACTTGTTTGTCAATTTCGGTGCTTTTATAGTAAAGCAGCTTCTTCAGTTGATCTCAAATGGCTGGGTGGACCTCCTTCCAGATCTTTTCACCAGAGAAAAATGTGAAGAGTTCACTGAAATCCAAACCTTGGCGATCAGCCTTACTAGCCAAACACTAGATACCATGATCAGTTTTTTCTTTTTTTTTCCCCTGGTGTAAGATTACCTTGTACTGTTGTGATATTAGTAAAACTAGAAAGGCTGCATATCATGCCAAAAAATGAGAGATAAATACTGGAGGTGTGATACTTTGATGAGGAAACTGAAAATACTATAAAATTAGTCCGCACAAATTTGAACAAACATCCAGCATTATCATCCATAACTAACAGCAGACAACGAACAGAGACAGCTGTGGAAAATAGCGACCTCATCTGGGAAGGTAATGTTACTGACACTGACACTGAACCAATCCCCTCCTTGCTTCTCAAGCGTAAGCACGATGATGTTGCCACTCTGGCCAGGTAACCAGTTTGCCTTGCCTACAGGTGAGTACTTGTGTTTGTGAGAACTGAAAACTAACACATGCTGTTTAGGCATAATTAGTGCAAATTATGTGCCTATTTACATTCAAATCCCTGTTAGGAGCATGGCAAGTATCAATACTGTTAACCACAATCAAATCCAAATACTAAGGCAGGGCTTCAATGAAACACAGCATTTGCATTAGGAGCATGTTTGTTACCAACACCACTGCATGGCCAGAACAGAATGACTTCCTGGATGGAGCTTGTAGCTATCTCCACAAACACAGAGTATTCCAAAACGCTGGCGTTTATAACAACATAGAATTTTCCAGAATATATGGTACATGCTTTATAAACATATGATATCTCTAGAACCTTTCCGAAATTATAAATACTAAATAACAAATAATTGCTAGTGGTCTAGTGGTTGGGTTTGAACTGGTGACCTGCAGCATGCCAGACAGCAACCCACACCACAGCTTGCGGTATTGCTACCTCTCCTAGAAAAACAGTGTCCCATTGTCACTGGAGCCAACTGCATCATCCAATATTTGGATACTGTCAGTGGTCCTCTTTATGGTGGCACTGACAGATAGTTGCACTCTGGTCACATGATTTCATGCTCTTCACTATAACGAATGTCAAAGGTAGCTCCTCTCATTGGAGCTTCACAATCCTTGAATCTTCCATTATCAATCTCTCCTTCTGAACTGTAGTATGGCTTCATTCGGAGAACACGGATGTTGTTTCAGTGCCATTGTTTTTTGATGAAGGGTCACCATTTTTTTTCCTGGACTGAGGTGCAAGACAGCTCTTTCCTTGTCCTTATGAAGGTGCCAACATCTTCTACAATTGAAGCATTGTACAATGTGAATGCTGAGACAAAACTTCACACCAACACTGGTAGTTTTGGAATAGGTGCAGTTCAAGTACAAATTCAGGAAGGTGCTGAAACAGTGGTATCTTACACTTCCAAAGAACTCTAAAAGTCTTAGAACTACTCTGCTAATGACAAAAAGTGTCTTACAGTCGTTTGAGCCACTTACAAGTTCTATCCATATTTATTCAACAAATCATTCAACATTGTGATGGACCATCATTTTCTCTGCTGGCTGCCTAGCCTAAAGGACCTATCAGGTCAACTGATGAGATGGGCACTGGGGCTTCAGGAGTATGTTGTCACAGGGGCATACAAAACCCGATCGGGGGGGGGACCAAAGATGCTGACTATCTTATAGGGGATCCTTTGATAGAACACAGCAACATGGACGTCATCTCAGTCGTCACTTCATTAAATGACATTGATGCTCAGCAATGGGAAGATTAAGCATTTCTGAATCTGTCTTCTCCCTGGAGAAGTTCTTGCAAGAGATATGCCTTAGTGCAGAAGTCTGTTATGAAACATTGGCAGTATGAGTACATGCTGAGAAAACTTCTAATGTCACAAATGTGCCAAGGAGCACGAAAACCTGAGACTCAAACTGCTCCTATTTTCTGTGCATTGAGACATACTCCATCACCACTCTCTACGTGCACCAAGATTTTTATTTCTTGGATGAGGTAGTGGCCCTTTTTTAGATTCTGGTGGAGCTCTCCAGCCTGAACACACTTAAACACAATTGTTAGGCAACTTATTCTTTGAAAGGCCTTAGAAAAATGACAATGTTATCCAGACAGAAAAATATTTCATAAATTTACGATGCTGAAGCAAGTTGTCCATCATATGTATGACAGTAGCCGGAGCATTACATAGTCCAAACAGCACAACTTAAAACTCCAAGTCCCTCATGAGTTATGAAGGGAGTCTTTTCCCGGTCAGCCTCATCAACTTTGATTTGCTAACAGCTTGTCTGTATGTCCGTGGTTGAGAAATACTTCCTCTCTTTCAAGCAGAGTAGGGTGTATTCAAGGCTTGGCAATGGACAGAATGCTTGCTTCGTGATTTTGTCCAGGTGTCAATGGTTAGCAGAGAAATGCCATGTGCCACCCTCCTCCTTCACAAGGACCACAGGGGAGTACCAAAGACACTGGAGTTTCACTGATTTTATCTTGTAGTATCTTCTCCTCTTTCCCCCAAATTATCTGTTCTTCAGCTGGCGACACTTTATATTAGCACTGGCTATTTGGTGGATGATCCCCAGAGTAGATACAGTGTTTTACGAGAGGCTACTTGGTCTGCCTATCCTCCACTCCTTATTCGAATGCATACATAGAATGGCTATCATTCACAGACATTGGTCCTTGACTGGGCCAAACCCTGTTGGCAGTTTGATAGAAGCTTATTCCTTTGTGTTGTCTGTACTGGTAGCAGAGTATGATTCTTTGTCATTGGCACTAATCTGCACTTTTTGGATTTGTCTGGTTGTTGCCGCACACTTACTTTTATGGATGAGTTGTGTCTGCTTGTGACAATTAGTGATGCGAAGTTCTCCTTGGCCATCTCCAATGACTATGATTGGGTCATTGGCACATGCATTTCTTTTATTAGCCTCAGCGGCTTTTTGCAATCAACAATAGCTTCACAGTTTAGCTCAGTATTTCAACTGATAACTGGCACTCAATTCGTTGACGAAGGCGGGAAAACCGTGTCTTCAATGGCGGACAACTGCCCAGAGAAATATTTGCTCTGTGTGCTTGTTGCGATAGTTTCATGAATCTGGAACTCTTAATTTTATGCACTCTATGACTGCTTGTGATGCCAGCAAAAAGTCTAAAATCTGTTCAAATGACAAATTTGAAAGACTCTTATTTGCAACTTTCAGCACAACCATTTTCATATTACTGAATGTATTGTTATTCACCTGGCTATCATAAGTATTTGACAACACAGGAAGAGAAGCCCTGGAGTCTACTAGCGGCCTGACTGGTTGTCCGACGATGACGATGTCAATGAGATTTGCTGTCATCTTGTTAACTGTTGTTCATCTGTGGCAGCCTCACCTCCATAAATGGTCACCTTGATTTGTTTTCCTGAATTTGGCAGCTAGGTGAGCAGCTGGTACCACTGTACGATGATAGGGGAATAGCTAGGAACAGCTATTGTGTACTGGGGAGCAACCTTGTCCAGGGTATGGCAATGAGCACCTGTTATAATCGTCTGCAGTGAACTGGCATTAATTGGAGTGTTGTGGTGGTTGATGTCCTGCAGCGTAATAATCGTTGAAAGCTCACCTTCTTTCTCTGCAGTAGGGCACAACATGTCCAGGGCGACCATTGTGAAAACAGACCAGCCTGTTGTCCTCCAAATGTCTGTTATTCTGCAGGGCTTTTTAGTTGATGGAAGAGTTGAGTGTACCTGTGTTGATTCAATGCTAAGTTGTCAAGTGACGGTGGTGGCATAAGGATGATTTGGCCAAGTCCATTCTTCATGACATGTTTGACTGGTGGTGGAGATCAGTGCCGAAGATTGATATACTTTTTCTTCAATACTGTTTATTACCTTCTAACATACGAGGTTGACATTAAAGGTTAGTGTCTCTTGCATACTCTGTCAATCAGTTCTGGCTGCCATAAAAAGCTGTGTCTTTTCTCTTATAAGCAGGATTGTGAGAAAGGCAAGCTCACAGTGGTCATCTACAACTGCCAAAGGAACGACATTTAGGAGATGATCATACCTCTTTCTAACGAATCTTTTCTTTTGCATTTCCTTAATGTGCTGGGACCACTGAGTTGTTCTGTTGTTGTGACATCCTTTACCAGATGTGCTTGGTACATGTCTTCTACTACTCCTTTCATCAGATGTGATATTTTGTCAGCTAATATTATATTCAGATTCACAGTGCTGCAAAATACCAAAACATTCCATATGTAGGACTGTGTTGTTTCCCCCTGATGATGGGCCTGTTCTTCAGTTTTTCTTCCACTAAGCAGACTTGCTGCTGATTGTCACAGAATGTTTTCTTCAATTTGGCCTGGAATTTGTACCACCTATTGAGCTTGTCATTGTTCTCAGAACCACGGATGGATTAAGCCATCCAGGTAAAAGAACACATTAGCGAAACACATCATGTCATCCCACCTATTGCATCCGGCAACTCTGTTGAATTCCTTCGGTCATTCTGTTGGCTTCTGACCGGCTTCTCTGGGAAACACCGATAGATACCCAATGCGTAACTGACTTACTACTATTCTGGAATCCGTTGGTCTCCTAAATATACGATGCTTACAAACAATGTACTGCTTATATTCTGGTTCCTGCTCATGTAGGCAACAGCTTTTACATTACCTAATTGGAGCCCTGGTGATGTAAATGTTTTGAACTAACTGGCATCTACACCAAACAATGTCATGTCAAACTCATAATCAAGTCAGTCACGTAATAAAACTGAACACCTACAGCTGTCCTTACGATGTTATCTATTATAAAACTACCAGTTTCAGTGCTTCAGTACACCATCTTCAGACTGTAACTGACGCTGAGGGGTTAACTCCAATCGTATACCTCATTCCATCAATTGCCAATGCCAATGAACTGGCTTTCACAGACTATCTGTAACAACAATATTGTGTCTCCAACAATATTATTAAAACCAGTTAGTATATGTATGTAAAACCAGTTCATATATTCCACTGATGGAACTGGGTATATTATTGGAGTTAATCCCTTCAGTGTCAATTAAGGTCTGAAGATGGTGTACTGAGGCACTGAAACTGCTAGCCATATAATAGATAAAATGAGATTCTTTCTAAAGTCCTTTTGAACAGGGCAGAGCCGCAATTGGATCCGCAAATCATAGAATACCAGGGAGGTTTTAGAAAGGGTAGATCATGTTCGGAACAAATACTAAACCTCAAAAACATTATGGCATACCAAAAATCAAGGGCAAAGACATACGTAATCTCCTTCATTGATTTCACAAAAGCGTATGATTCGATTGACAGAGAATCTCTGTTATCAGTCCTGGAAGAAATGGGTTTGGATAAGAAAACAACTAATATTATAAAAGCGACCCTTACAAATACATTTTCGAAAGTTAAATTTATGGGCGAACTATCGGAACCCTTTGAAATAAAAACGGGAGTGCGACAGGGCGATGGGCTCTCACCGTTGCTGTTCAATTGTGCTCTTGAGAAAGTAGTCAGAGAATGGAACACAAATATTAAGAGTGGTATAAGACTGGGTTACAAAAAGAAGAACCTTAAAGTAAACTGCATTGCTTTTGCAGATGATATGGCTCTGTTTGCTGAAACAATGGAAGAAGCACGGGAGCATATCCTTGAACTAAAGAAACAAGCAGCTAAAATTGGTCTTCACATCTCCTCTGAAAAAACTAAGATATTGACAAACATCAAGCACTCGTGTAAATACCTCAAAGTTCAAGAACAGAAGATTGAAATAGTG
Source organism: Schistocerca piceifrons (assembly GCF_021461385.2). Lineage (NCBI taxonomy): Eukaryota > Metazoa > Arthropoda > Insecta > Orthoptera > Acrididae > Schistocerca > Schistocerca piceifrons. The sequence goes on along the minus strand of NC_060138.1, from coordinate 394,050,087 downwards.
AAAGAATTCAAATATCTCGGAGAATGGATTACTTGGAATGCTGGGGAAAGCAAAGCAATGGAATCCAGAAAAAATAAACTTGAATTGGCCTTCCAACTAACAAAAAATACATACAACAAAAAATCCCTTTCATGGGGGTCCAAAATTACACATTACAAGACAGTGATTAAGCCAGAAGCACTGTATGCAGCAGAAACACTTAACATGAATTTCAAAGGCCAAATGGAGAAACTTGAGGTAAAGGAAAGAAAAATTTTAAGAAAAATCATTGGGCCAAAATTTCAAGACAATAAGATTATATACATCAAAAATGAAACTCTCTACAAGAAAATTGAAAAACTTTCAGATTCTATGCGAAAAAGGAGAATAAATTTTTATGGTCATCTTCTCAGAATGAATTCCAACAGATTAACTAAACAAATCTTTGACTTCTTCCGTAACCGAAAAACGAAGCCCAACTGGTTTAAAGAAACTGAGAAAGACCTAGTGGAATTAAATATTTCAGAAAATTCACTTATTGATCGAACTGCTAAATTAATTACTAAAGATGAAAACATAAGGTTCCAAGACAAATCCACACAAAAGTCCAAATCCTTCATCTCGGAAGAAGAGAGGAGAAGAAGATCAGAAAGAATGAAGAAATACTGGGCCCTAAGAAAAGAACAACGCACAAAGAAATGATTGATCCAGCGTACCCCAAAGAGGGTGAAACGAAAGAAGAAGAAGAAGATAAAATGATAAGGATGGCTGTAAGTGTTCCATTTTGTTACTGCAAACCTCCAATCAGAAGGATGTACATACAAAAACAATCAAGTCAGTCCAGATCTGAAGGTAAAGTCATCAATGAAACACAACACTTAGCACTAGAAGCACTGTTGTTACTGAACCAATGTACAGCCAGAACAGAATTGACTTCCAGATGAAGAGTGCAGCTATTTTTACAACCACAGAATATTCCAAAACACTAGTATTTATACAAATACCAAATATTCCAGGGATTATGAATTACATACATAAGATATTTCAAGAACCTCCCAGAAATTGTAAATACAAAATAATATATAACTGCTAGTGGTCAAGCCTGAACTAGTGATCCGCAGCATGCCAGGCAGTGATGCAGACCACTACACTACACTACACTACACACACCACAGCTCGCAGCCATATACTACAAATAGTGGATGTGATTCCATTTTCACACCACATATAAAGAGTGTAAAAAAACTGTGTACACGACATTTTAGAGGCGATAACAAGAAACACATTTTTTATTTGACAAAAAGTCACCTATGCACAGGTCCACATTAGGGGACCACTAAAATTTAGATGCTGGTGATGTTCAGAGATGGTATTCAATACCATGAATTTAAAGATGTTACTGACCACCTATGAATATTATTATTATTATTATTATTATTATTATTATTATTATTATTATTATTTATTTCTTGTCTCAGACGTTATGTCTGGTTAAAAATGGAAGGTGACGCGGACCTTGATCAAGCGTGACTTCCTTTTAACTGTACGGTATATGTTACATTGCATTTAGGAACTTTCGGGTAATTGAACATGTGTCAATAATTACAGATTTCTGTAGTTGTATATATGTTTGGATGTAGCTGTATTGCATTGATGTACTGGTGTATATTGTGTGGTATGACTCCTGTAGTTGATAGTATAACTGGTATAATGTCAACTTTATCCTGATGCCACATGTCCTTGACTTCCTCAGCCAGTTGGATGTATTTTTCAATTTTTTCTCCTGTTGTATTGGGTATGGATATTTCGACTAGTTGTGTTAATTTCTTCTTTTTATTGGTTAGTATGATGTCAGGTTTGTTATGTAGTGTTTTTTTATCTGTTATAATGGTTCTGTTCCAGTATAATTTGTATTCATTGTTCTTCAGTACATTTTGTGGTGCATACTTGTATGTTGGAACATGTTGTTTTATAAGTTTATGTTGTAAGGCAAGCTGTTGAAGTATTATTTTTGCTACATTGTCATGTCTTCTGGGGTATTCTGTATTTGCTAGTATTGTACATCCACTTGTGATGTGATCTACTGTTTCTATTTGTTGCTTGCAAAGTCTGCATTTATCTGTTGTGGTATTGGGATCTTTAATAATATGCTTGCTGTAATATCTGGTGTTTATTATTTGATCCTGTATTATTATTATTATTATTATTATTATTATTATTATTATTATTATTATTATAGCCCCCCCATGAACCATGGACCTTGCCGTTGGTGGGGAGGCTTGCGTGCCTCAGCGATACAGATGGACGTACCGTAGGTGCAACCACTACGGAGGGGTATCTGTTGAGAGGCCAGACAAACGTGTGGTTCCTGAAGAGGGGCAGCAGCTTTTTCAGTAGTTGCAGGGGCAACGGTCTGGATGATTGACTGATCTGGCCTTGTAACACTAACCAAAACGGCCTTGCTGTTGTGGTACAGCGAACGGCTGAAAGCAAGGGGAAACTACAGCCGTAATTTTTCCCGAGGGCATGCAGCTTTACTGTATGATTAAATGATGATGGCATCCTCTTGGGTAAAATATTCCGGAGGGAAAATAGTCCCAAATTCGGATCTCCAGGCGGGGACTACTCAGGAGGACATCATTATCAGGAGAAAGAAAACTGGCGTTCTACGGGTCAGAGCGTGGAATGTCAGATCCATTAATCGGGTAGGTAGGTTAGAAAATTTAAAAAGGGAAATGGATAGGTTAAAGTTAGATATAGTGGGAATTAGTGAAGTTCAGTGGCAGGAGGAACATGACTTTTGGTCAGGTGAATATAGGGTTATAAATACAAAATCAAATAGGAGTAATGCAAGAGTAGGTTTAATAATGAATAGGAATATAGGAGTGCAGGTAAGCTACTACAAACAGCATTGTGAACGCATTATTGTGGCCAAGACAGACATGAAGCCCATGCCTACTACAGTAGTACAAGTTTATATGCCAACTAGCTCTGCAGATGTTGAAGAAATTGATGAAATGTATGATGAGATAAAAGAAATTAATCAGGTAGTGAAGGGAGACAAAAATTTAATAGTCATGGGTGACTGGAATTCAACAGTAGGAACAGGAAGAGAAGGAAACATAGTAGGAGAATATGGATTAGGGCTAAGAAATGAAAGAGGAAGCCGCCTGGTAGAATTTTGTGCAGAGCATAACTTAATCAGAGCTAACACTTGGTTCAAGAATCATAAAAGAAGGTTGTATACATAGAAGAAGCCTGGAGATACTGACAGGTTTCAGATAGATTATATAATGGTAAGACAGAGATTTAGGAACCAGATTTTAAAGTATAAGACATTTCCTGGGGCAGATGTGGACTCTGACTACAATCTATTGGTTATGAACTGCAGATTAAAACTGAAGAAACTGCAAAAACGTGGGAATCTAAGGAGATGGGACCTGGATAAACTGACTAAACCAGAGGTAGCATAGAGTTTCAGGGAGAGCATACGGGAACAATTGACAAGAATGGAGGAAAGAAATACAGTAGAAGAAGAATGGGTAGCTTTGAGGGATGAAATAGTGAAGGCAGCAGAGAATCAAGTAGGTATAAAGATGTGGGCTAGTAGAAATCCTTGGGTAACAGAAGAGATACTGAATTTAACTGATTAAAGGAGAAAATACAAAATTCATAAAATGAAGCAGGTAAAAAGGAATACAAACATCTCAAAAATCAGATGACAGGAAGTGCAAAATGGCTAAGCAGGGATGGCTAGAGGACAAATGTAAGGATGTAGAGGCCTATCTCACTAGGGGTAAGATAGATACCGCCTACAGGAAAATTAAAGAGACCTTTGGAGATAAGAGAACGACTTGTATGAATATCAAGAGCTCAGATGGAAACGCAGTTCTAAGCAAAGAAGGGAAAGCAGAAAGGTGGAAGGAGTATATAGAGGGTCGATACAGGGGCGATTTTCTTGAGGACAATATTATGGAAATGGAAGAGGATGTAGATGAAGATGAAATAGGAGATATGATACTGCGTGAAGAGTTTGACAGAGCACTGAAAGACCTAAGTCGAAACAAAGCCCCGGGAGTAGACAACATTCCATTAGAACTACTGATAGCCTTGCGAGAGCCTCTCCTGACAAAACTCTACCATCTGGTGAGCAAGATGTATGAGACAGGCGAAATACCCTCAGACTTCAAGAAGAATATAATAATTCCAATCCCAAAGAAAGCAGGTGTTGACAGATGTGAAAATTACCGAACTATCAGTTTAATAAGTCACAGCTGCAAAATACTAACACGAATTCTTCACAGATGAATGGAAAAACTGGTAGAAGCCGACCTCAGAGAAGATCAGTTTGGATTCCGTAGAAATGCTGGAACACGTGAGGAACCTACGACTTATCTTAGAAGAAAGATTAAGGAAACGCAAACCTACGTTTCTAGCATTTGTAGACTTAGGGAAAGCTTTTGACAATGTTGACTGGAATACTTTCTTTCAAATTCTGAAGGTGGCAGGGGTAAAATACAAGGAGCGAAAGGCTATTTACAATTCATACAGAAACCAGATGGCAGTTATAAGAGTCGAGGGACATGAAAGGGAAGCAGTGGTTGGGAAGAGAGTGAAACAGAGTTGTAGCCTCTCCCCAATGCTATTCAATCTGTATATTGAGCAAGCAATAAAGGAAACAAAAGAAAAGTTCGGAGTAGGTATTAAAATCCATGGAGAACAAATAAAAATTTTGAGGTTCACCGATGACATTGTAATTCTGTCAGAGACAGCAAAGGACTTGGAAGAGCAGTTGAACGGAATGGACAGTGTCTTGAAAGGATGATACAAGATGAACATCAACAAAAGCAAAACGAGGATAATGGAATGTAGTCGAATTAAATAGGGTGATGCTGAGGGAATTGGACTAGGAAATGAGACACTTAAAGTAGAAAAGGCATTTTGCTATTTGGAGAGCAAAATAACTGATGATGGTTGAAGTAGAGAGGATATAAAATGTAGACTGGCAATGGCAAGGAAATTGTTTCTCAAGAAGAGAAATTTGTTAACATCGAGTATAGATTTAAGTGTCAGGAAGTCGTTTCTGAAAGTATTTGTATGGAGTGTAGCCATGTATGGAAGTGAAACATGGACGATAAATACTTTGAACAAGAAGAGAATAGAAGCTTTCGAAATGTGGTGCTACAGAAGAATGCTGAAGATTAGATGGGTAGATCACATAACTAATGAGGAGGTATTGAATAGAATTGGGGAGAAGAGGAGTTTGTGGCACAACTTGACTAGAAGAAGGGATCGGTTGGTAGGACATGTTCTGAGGCATCAAGGGATCACCAATTTAGTACTGGAGGGCAGCGTGGACGGTAAAAATCGTAGAGGGAGACCAAGAGATGAATACACTAAGCAGATTCAGAAGGATGTAGGCTGCAGTAGGTACTGGGAGGTGAAGAAGCTTGCACAGGATAGAGTAGCATGGAGAGCTGCATCAAACCAGTCTCAGGACTGAAGACCACAACAACAACAACAACAACATTATTATTATTATTTCTTTCCTTTATCAGATGTTATGTCTGTTATTATTATTATTATCATTATTATTATTATTATTATTATTATTATTATTTGGGGGGAGAGGGGGGGAGGGATGGAGTGTTTGTTTATGGGACACTGACACACATTGCGCAGAAGAGATAGTTAACCATTCAGCTAAAGCTGTAGCCATTGTTTGTTAAACACCAGGTTATTTTGAGCATGTTAGATAATCATTAGGATACAGATGCCAAACATGCATTAATATAAAGGGACAACATTTTCAGCAACATACCTAAAAGAACATTTATCTCGCAGCTCTCTGAACACCCTCTCTAAACATCACTAGCATCAAAAGCTTCATGGTTCACCTGGGATATATTTATCACTTAAACCGAAGTATTTCTTTGTATCACCTCTACACACACCCATGAACCATGGGCCCTGATGAGGCAGGGTGGCTTGAGTTCTTCAAAGATACAGATAGCTCTATTGCAGGTGCAATGACAACAGAGGGATATCCATGGAAAGGCAAGACAAGCATGTTCCTAGAGATGGGCAGCAGGCTTTTTACAAGTTGCAGGGGTAATGGCCTGGATGAAAGAAAGATCTGGCCCTATAATGTTAGCCAATGTAACAAAACTGCCATCTTATATACTGGAATGTGGAATGTTAGTTAATACGGTAGGTAGGTAGTTAATAAGGTAGGTAAGTTGAAGTAACAGTGGGAACTGGAGAAGTACGATGGCAGGAAGAACATGGTTTCGCGCCAGGTGAGTACCCAGTTATAAACAAAAAATGAAATAGGATTAACTCTCATAGTAACAAGCCATTTTCAGTAACGTGTGTTACCAAGGGGGGGAGAGCAGGGGGGGCCGGGATACTTTGCACACTTAGGTACAAAACATAGTTTTGCGAGAAGAATTATTCACTACTTTCTTCGGAATCTACTTCCCACTTGGAACATACAACAGTTTTTTTGCTGTGTTTACAACATGTGTATCTCTTACAATTGTTGCAGATTATCGTTGTTTTGCTCACTTTGTTGTACTTTTCTGCTTTGTAACATCTTTCACTAACACACAAATGACATCTACCATTACCTCCACGAGCTTCCTTTGCACCGAAGTTGTGCTTGATTTTCCGTCTGAGAATATCTTCCATACCTGAAACTACAGGCTTTGGCAGTCCTGCAATATTTGTAGCCTTTTCTTCAATATATGGTTTTATGAGCTGTAGTCCGAGGTCTTGAAGAAAAAGTCGTCACTTATTAGGGTTTTTCTTAGTCCAGTGGGTGAAGTTTAACAAAAATAGCGTATAATTATTTGCTGCTGCTATGTCCACGAGAGTATAGAAAACAGACAGCGGCCATCTTCTTGTAGGTGTCTTAGATGAATATTTCCTCACCATGTGATCTATCGTGTCTGTGCCACCTTTAGTCTCATTATAATAAAAATTTATAACTGTTTTCTTCTTAGTGTCAGTACATGAACCAATTGCAGCATCATAAAGTTGAGATAATATAAACAGCAGATTACTTTTGCGTTTTTCACGGGGGATATAAGAAACAATCATGACTGGAATATTTTCAGTACTAATATCACTGAAACCAAATTTACTAGAATATAATTCTCGTCTTGAGGTATATGTTTCTTAACAGCTTGTAATGTTCCCACGAGAGTTAGCTTGTGATTCCTCCACAGACCTTCAGCCAAATCAATTGAAGTGTAACATCTGCGTGTGGTGACTCTTCACCCTGAATTATGTATAGGAACCACCAGGCATTTGACCACAGCTGCAGTGGCATTTGATTGTTGTGTACCATCATTTCTTTTCCCAGCATAAGGCATAAGGCTCCATCTGGTTTTGGCATCTGTGACATTGCGTGTAAGTATACCGTTTTTACCAGGTTTTTCCTTCATGACAACCTCGAAGGGACACATGCCACGGAATAATGACAACAATTCATCAATAACAACAGAATAATATTTCGGCAGTAATTCATTCATTTTATCAAAAACTTCTCGTATTGCAGCAAACTTATCACGTTTCCTGCCATCACTTCACGACTCTCTGTCATCAAATCTTACTATTTTAGTAAGCTGTTGGAATCTGGTTTGGCTCATGGTAGCAGTATAAACAAGCCTTCCTGAAGTGTATCCTTTATTATGTTGTTGAGAATTTCTGGAGACAAAATCTTTTCAAATGATTTCTCTTGTTGTTCCTACTTTAATTTCGTCTCTTGTGCCTTCTCTTTCTGTCACCATGTTTTGTGCTACTCGTCTTCTAATGTGAGGAGATTTCGAGCTACAAATTTTTCCAGTGCTTGTAATAGACTTGTCACTAACCTCGCAAGCTGCGTCATCATCAGTTTTCAGTGCCCAGAGTTTGTCTTCAGTGTTTGTAGGTACTCTATCACTGTCCAAAGCCTCGTGCACAACATAGTCCTCTTCGGGTTAACTCAACACATCATCAGGTTCATCAAATTAAATTTGAGTATCTGTAGATTTTTCCAAAATCTTGTGATATTTCTCTGCAGGAGTGACTGTCGATACATTTCAAATCACAGCTGTATCTAACACTGGGCTAAGTGCCACTGAACATGAAACAATAAAGAAACAAAGGGATATGAAGCATTGTTGAGACCATTGTCGCTGTCAACCCAGAGAAATATAATGTCCACATGTTCTAAGGTCATGTAATGCTATTATTTGTGGAGTAAGATGACCGTTACGGGAAGTCGCATCTACTACCTGTGGGGGGACACTTTATGACCACCTCCCTCAAACTTAAATTTTCAATTAAGCTTAAACGAAAAATGTAAAACAATCACAGAATCTGGAAGAAGATTTCATTCAAGACAATATTTTTTACAAAATTTTAAAAAATGTAGTACCTGACTAGATTTCAATAATTTAAAAAGGTGGGCATAAAGTAACCCCTCCTTGGTACTGCAAGGGTTAATGCATTAGTAGGTCTAATAATGAATAAGAAAATAGGAATCGCATAAGATACTAGGAACAGTATCGTCGCGAGATAGACACGAAGCTTACATCCAGCACAGCAATACTAGTTTATATGTCAACTAGCTATACATATGATGATGAGATTGAAATCTTTGCAGAAAAGAGAAGTAACTGCGTGAATCTCAGAGCTCAGATGGCAAGCCAGTACTAAGCAAAGGGAAGGATACCTGCCTCATCAGATTAAATAACCAAATGTGCCTGTACAAAAAGCAACAAAAGCATGGGTAAATTTGGTTATTTAATCCGAGCCACATAAGGCATATGTTATGCTTTCAAAAATGGAAAGCCCAGGGCAGAATAATAAAAAAGCTTAAATGTGCAGCAGTCTTTTAACTGCAACTGCAACTATGTGCAACTCATCATCTCCCCTGTACGGTGGATAGGAATCCAACATTTACATAAAACTGAACAATGAAAAGATGGACTGTAACAATAAAGGCTGCCAGAGACGGTGGTCATTTTGTGTTTGTTGTGCCTTTCTGTAACTTAGCATCTCCGCTCTATGGTTAGTAGCAACTACCTTTTTCATTATATTGTTACTTTTCATAAAATTGTTGTTATTCCATCCTGCACTTTCCACTGTTTGATTCTCCCTAGCGGCTTTTCTTCCATCCCACAATCTAGTGCTGTTTTCCTTTGTTACTATTCTCTAACACCTTGTCTTACTTCTTAATGATTGTCCTTTTCTCACTCTTCTTTACTGAGTTTTATCTGCTGTCTGGAGAAAAATCTTTTGGCCAAAAGCTTAACTGTATAGCAGTCTTTCCGTTGTCCTGTCTGTGACTCATTGTCTCCTCTACGTGATAGTAATCCTTTTTATAATACAGATGTGGTGCCTTGTAAGTTGCTTTTGACAAGGACACTTCGTAATAATATTTAAAGATACACCTGGAGATAGGGCCAAGTCCCTGAAACTACGACTGTTGCATATGGTTTCACCATGAACATTACATATAACACTTGTGGATGTCCCGCTGAAAAACATTTATCACGAAGAATGTAATAATCCCAATTCCAAAGAAAGTAAGTGCTGGCAGGTGAGAATACTACCAAATTATGAGTTTTCTAAGTCATGGTTGCAAAATACTGAAACAAATTATTCACAGAGGAATGGAAAAGCTAGTAGAAGCTAACTTCGGGGAAGATCAGTTTGGCTTTCCGAGAAATGGCAGAACACTTAATGCACTACTGACCATCTTTTCTTATCTAATAGGTTAACCAAAGGTGAACCTATATATATCACACTTGTGAGTTCAGAGTAAGCTTTTTACAATGTTGGCTCGAACACACTATCTGAAATACTGAAGGATAAAACACAGGGAATGTAAGATTGTATACAGGCTTGTACAGTAACCTGATTAAAGTTTTGAGAGCAGAAGTACATGAAAGGAAAGAAGTAGTTCAGTGGGAATTAATAGGAACTGAGCTTTCCTGGTGGCACTGTAATTCTGTCAGAGACGACAAATGGCTGGGAAGAGCAGTTAAACAGAATGGATAGTGTCTTGAGAAGAGGTTATCAGATGAGCATCAAAAAAATTAAAACAAAGGTAATGGAATGTAGTCAAATTAAATCAAGTGGAGCTGCGGGAATTACGTTAGGAAACAAGACACTGAAACTAGAAGATGGGGTTTGTTACTTGGACAACAAAATAACTGACAATGGCCTAAGTAGAAGGGATATAAAATACAGACTAGCTGTGTCAAGGACGGCATTTCTGTAAAATGACGGAGCTGGTAATATCAAAAATAAGCTGGAGCATAGTGCCATATCAAAGTGGAACACAGACAATATGCAATTCAGACAAGAGGAGAATAAAAGCTATTAAAATGTGGTTGTACATAAGAATCCTGAATATCAGATGACAATAAGCAGTTCAGATGATAGGAGAATAAAAACTATTAAGATGTTGAAGATCAGATTGGTAGCTCACATAACTAATGAGGAGGTACTAAAACAGATTGGGGAAACAGAAATTTATGACACAACTTGACTAAAAGGAGAAATTGGCCGATAGGACAAATTCTGGGACATCAAGAAACTGTAAGTTTTGCACTGGAGGGACATGGGGAGATGGGGATTAAAACTGCAAAGGGAGACCTAGGCACAAAAAAATTGCAATAGTTACTCAGATGTGAAGAGGCTTGCACAGGGTAGACTAGAGCTGCATCCAATCTGTCTCCAAACTAAAGACCACAAGGATGTTAACCCACTACAATCTTGTATACATAGTTCTTTTTACACCCTGTATAACTTATTTATTATCAGTGTGGCTGGTAAATATTATGCAAAAGTTTGAAAACAAACCACAGCTGCTACACACAACAGTTGGGTTCCTCTCAACTCATGATCTACATGACCTGCCCCATTTCCCAATCAGTTATTTACTCCCAGATGAAAGAATGTAGGCCTGCAGTTCCCAAAGATAGGACTAACATAATCTATTTTTAACTTATTCTTTAGGCAGTACTACAAACCCCAAGTCCTGAGGTATGCACTACTCTGTTTTTCTGCAGTTTTAACTATTTGGTAAACTGAATTTTCCCACTGATACCATATAAAACTTGAATTATTTCACATTCTCAAGGACTCTCCTTCTGCATGAGAGCTACAGAACATGGTAATAAAGAGGGACAAATTGCACCACTAAATGAACATTTGGCCCATTCACGCAAATAACTGATGAAAGAGTGTCTGATGGTGCAACTATTCTTGCTACTAAAGCATTGTCCCCTTAGATTTCTTACACTACACAATAAGTGTTCTCAATTACTTCTTTTGTGGCTTATCATTACACACATGTGAAAAAGCCGCATGCAGAATAACGATTTGGGGGAATCCTGGTGCTCAGTTCCTATCTGAACTAGAAACATGGGATGAAAAGCATCTGGTTTACCCCAGACCAGTGGCAATTTGTATAGCTATTCAAACATGTATCTTACTGTAGCTATGCTACAGTATATTGAGCAAAGTTTGAATGACAAACCAAAGCTGGCGCCCAGACAAATTGCGCGAATCGATTAATGCCGTTTGCAAAAGATTTTAAATGGGCTGAAATTAATGCTCAGCTAATGGCAACATTTGTATGCACACCCTTTGGATTTTATGTGCAAAAACATTCAAAAAACGTGTTTTTCGGGCAAGTTTTTGAAGCACGCCACTTCTATACTTTAAACTTGTATGAACTGGTTCAAACTTTGCATAAAAGTAGATAAACAGATAAAATCAAAATGAAATTTTTCTATCCAATAATCTTTATTTCTTGTCGAGACATGATGGTTTAGCACATAAAATGAGTTCTTACATGAACTGAATGTGCAGAAATGGTTTAAAGGGAGTCAAATAAATACATAAATAAATGCATTCTTATGATAAAATTGAAAAATTGCATTTAAAAATCTAACTTCATTTGGATTTTATGTGTGAAAAATGTGTTTTATGTGCACCACTCCCGCATTCAGACTTTTGCGAATTGGTTCAAATTTTGTAAGAAGGTAGACAAATAGCATAATTAATGGGGGTCATGTTATTTTGTGAAAGCTTTATCCATTGGCATAATACAACTAACATTGTTTGAAAGACAATAAAAAACCTACACCACATCAATTGCCGCCTGAGTCAACAAAAATCTACATCAGTTGCCTAGCTATGGCAGTCTAATGTCATAATTATTAGAGAGGGAAAGTTGGGAACCAGAATGAAAAATGCTCCTGTCATAGCAGAAAAAAGGCGAATATGTCCTGTGCAGTGTTACAGACATGAAAGATGCAAACTAGCTTTTCAACTTATCTGGTAGCTTCATAGACACTTAAATAAAAACACCTTCACATATTTGCACTTTTTTACTAGTTAAACCTACTTCCCCAGTGCAGTGAGCTCTTTTATCTGCAAAGTATTGGCATACCGACATCTTGCAATTTATAGGCTATAGTCCCTGATCCTGTGACCAAGACCCAGCAATCATATGGCTGAAGAGCATACAAGTGATAGCTAAAAATGTTTTTATGGAGGGATAAAATTTCTGGGGGTGGATTCTTCCTTGGGGGATACTGAAATATTTTTTTCTTTTTTAATTTCTGAGTGGAAGTGGGGGTTAGTTTTTTCCCCGAAGGGATTATTTCTCCACCAAACACACCCCATGTTTCATGTATATAGTGAGTGGTGTAAAAACAGACACAAATTAATGTGGCGGTTGAGAATGGGATGTCTCTCAATAAGAAGTATCCAAGAATGGGGGTACATGCATCCTAAGCCTTAATGACATGTTGTGTCTTATCGCATGACATAACAAATGCCATGTTGGCTGACATGATAGCATGAGTTGTGTTATATGACATGGCATCAAGTATCATGTCCATTTACTTGATATGATGCATAATATTATATGTCACGAGTACTAAAATAAACAAGTAAAAAAAAAAAATATTTCAAGATGTTTTTATTTTTTTTTGTCATTGAAGCTGCCAGATTAGTTGAAAAACTAGTTCCCTTCTTTTACATCCCTAATTCTGCCCAGGACATATATGCCTCTTTTGTGTTATGCTAGGAAGTTTCTTCATTCAGGTTAATGTGTTGGCCATGCAGGTAGACCTCTTTTGACCCAACTTACAGACAATGTTTAATCCAAAATGTTCAGTACTTCTACCTCACAAATTTCAAGCAATGCACACAAAATAATGTTTTCACTAATACTGATAAATTCCTACAAAGTTAAACGCACCTGATATTGACTTCAGTCTGAATGCATTTCCCAGCATGGAACTGAACACCTACCTTGATTAACCGAAATGTAATATACAGTCATCAACAGTAATATAGACAGTCCATAACTACACGCTCACAGTTAATATTATTATTGTTTACAATTGTGTATTCAGTCAATGCTGCAATTGCAATAAATTACTCACTCTGCACAATATTCAATATAGTCACAATTCACACACTTCCTTGCAATCAAAGTTATGGAATGACTTTGGATAACATTAGCAGCAAGGGTCGAAAATGCTCTATTTTGTTACCAACAATATAAGGAATAGGATAGACTGCTACTCACTGTAAAGATGACCCACTGGGTTGCAGACGGGCACAACGAAAAGACTGTTACACATAGCTGCATATGTAAAGCTCTTTTCGTTGTGTTTGTCTGCAACTCAACAGGTCATCTTTAAGGTGAGTAGAAATCTAGCTTTTCCCTTATACTGTTGTTATTCCAACCTGTTTCCATGGTTTTATTTTGTTATCTCTTTACTAGCACAAAGTCTATTGGTAACCTTTTCGATTATCCTCCATTTCTTCATTTGTTTATGCATCATGTCCTGTAACTGTCGCCAAAAAAGGAAACTTTTGGAAATCCAGAACAAGAAAAGGTATGGAAATCTTAAGCTGTACACTGCATTAACAATAAACTAGGATTATGAATAAATCCTTTGCTGTATCTAAAGTTCTTGTTTTGTTAGTGATCGATTTCAGTGCTACAAAGCACCTCCTTCAGAATCCTTCAGAGATGCACTGCTTTTTATAGATTGTGAGGTGAAATGATGGGAAACTACCATGTAGAGCTGACCAACAGAAAGGGCACTTTTAACAACACCCAATAAATCAAGATCATTAAATACAACTTCTTCTTCTTCTTCTTTTTCTTGTTCTCTCTCTCTCTCTCTCTCTCTCTCTCTCTCTCTCTCTCTCTCTCTCTCTCCCCCCCCCCTCTCTTCCCCCCCCCCCCCAGTAGCTGCCAGCATCCATGATCTGTCTGAAGATGGATACACAAAGAAAAACCACAAGATTAAGTCAAAGTATCTCTACAACCTCATTTGTTACAAGAACAGTTAAAAATTTACATTATTATTTTTTTGATGTAGTGATCCTGCTTTTCAATTCACTTGGTCCGTCATAGTACAATCTTCTCAATACCTTAAGGAAAAAAATTTTTCAACTGAGTAAAAAGTCACATACACACCACTTCCTCCATATTTCCATGACCTCTTAAACTATCTTTACGTAGACCAAACAAATGCAAATCTGATGGGCCAAGATCAAGAGCATATGAAGGATACTCAGACACCTCAAAATGTTTATTCTGAAGAGTTTCAGCAATGTGAGCAGAAATATGTGGATGTGCGTAATCATTCAAACGAAGAATGCCATTTCAAAGATTAGATTAGATCAGATCAGATTTACTTTAATTCCAATTGACCCGTAGTGAGGAGGTCCTCCAAGATGTAGAACATGTCAGAAAAACAACAATACATGACAAATATTTATAACTCAAACAAATAAGCTAATGTACATTGACATTTGTTCCAAATTTTGGGTTATAACTCATCGCAAAGACTTATCACTGTAATGTTTACTATGTACCACTTTTCCAGTTAGTGTTCCAAAATTGGCCCTCATGCATTCCAAAAAAACTGTCAGCATAACTTTTCTTGCAAAGGGCTGACTCCTGAATTTCTTTTTGCGTGGTGTCTCCAGTCCATGCTCTCCATAATTTTGGTCCCTGGTTCAAACTTGTGAGCCAGTGCTTCACCTCCAGTAATGATTTATTTCAAATGTGTTCTCTCATAATGTTGGTCCCTGGTGAAAATTGATGAACCAGTGCTTCATCTCCAGTGACAATTTATTTCAAAAACATTTTGCCTCCTTTAGCATGATGGTTTAGCATGACAGGTTATCACATGATTATGCCTGTGCTCTTCACTGAGTTCTTCACACAGATAATACAAAAGGTGCATAAGAGCAAAAAGTGAACTTGTTTGAGAATGCTGAAACCTGGCACAAGTGAGGGAAACCATGTCATCTAGCAGCTGGTGAGCATATTAAACCGTGTTACCAAACTAATAATGGTTAGAATGAAGCTGCAGATACTTATCGACTTCAATTGTATCATTGTCATCTTAATATTATTTTTGTTCATACCAGCTACATATAACTTAATAAGTTAGCAAGAAAACTGCTACTCTGAAAAAAGGCTACTGCTTACTCAGTTTCAGCAAATAGCTGCTTTAATGTTCTGCTGCTAAGCTTGCATGGATACACCAGTATTTTTCAAAGAAAATAGTTAGTTACATCTGAAACAACAGGGTTCTCTTTACAATACACTGGGGCCATGTGTAAATACATGCACAGAGAGAAAATTTGTTAGCCTGGCAACCAGGTGGAATTGATACCAATTAAAGTTTGATTTTGGCATGCTGGTGCTCATCATGGGATGCAGTATATTTTTGTTTATACAGGTTTCAAAAGTTTTCTTGTCAGACATGTTTCAATCATCTAGGCCAACTTTAATACAGTAATGTCACATCACATCCTTAATAAAACAATGATAAATGTGCCGTGAACAAAAATGGGACTATGTCAAAAATATAAGAAACACAAATTTTCAATCATGGAGCAAAAAAATATTCTCCTTATTCTTGTATGTGCACTAAGAGTTGCTATTCAATTCCATAATTAGTTACACAGCCAACTACAACTGTTCTCCTGGCTTAGGCATTTTTTCTTCCAGTTGGCTTTCTATTATTTTTCTGCTTCCCACTAACCCACATTACATTTCCCCTTTTGAAATAGTTGCTCTTGATTCTTATGAGTTGTTTGAACACAGTAAATTTTAATTTGAGAGTCAAAAAGCCTTCATCAGTCATGTCTTGTGCAAAGTAACACATTTAGCTTTGATGGAGTTCCTGCCCTCGTATTCACATGGAATGGAACAGGAAAGATAGGCTCCTTAGATTGGAACAGAACCGAGACAATTAAAAGTGTCAAATGTTAACAGTATTCACAAAACTATGTCAGTCCTTAACAGTCCCAAAACATTGCTTTTCGCCACAATTTGGTGATGGCCGTATTTCGGGCAGACAGTTATTTATCATGCAGAAATAAAGTACTCTGCAGAAGTTGGTATAAGAATGGCTGTTTTCTCACATGAGCATGTCACTAATGAGGTGGGATATCAACATTACATGATAGGGATACAAGGTTGACAGGAATACAAGGTTTCAAATTGGTACATGGGACAGGACTGGTCTTCCTTATCATTGTCATGGCCCACGAGCCAGGGTTCTGGACATAGCAGAAGCATAGAGAGAGAGACAAAGGTGTTTCATGGGTAAGATGGGCAGCAAATCAACAGTTTGGCAGAGGCAGGGCTGATATCAGGGAGGGCCTCAAGAAAGGCACGCAATCCTCAGTCAGAGAATGTGGTCAAGTTGTTCCAGTCCATGGTGATATGGAGTGTTTGGAAATACTTCACTGAAGCTGCTGTTGGGTGTACTTAAGAGTGCTATGAATATGGCAGGAGACAATTGAACTCTTCTTCACACTGTATGTTTATTTCTTAGCTTCCTCTGCTACACTGATATTAGCATAAAACATATTAGTTTTTTACCAAATAGATAAGATGTATCTGCTTTTCTATTGATGGTTGGTTGGTTGATTTGAGGGAAGGGACAAATGACGAGATCAAGGGTCCCATAAGATTAGCGAAGGAAGTTGGTCGTGCCATTTCGAAGAAAACATCCCTGCATTTGCTTCAAGCGATTTAGGAAAATCACAGAAAACCTAAATCAGGATGGCCGGATGCAGGTTTGAATCTCCCAAATGTGAGTTCAGGGTGGTAATTCTACTGATGGAACTATTCACAAAGATGCCTTCCGGCTCACTGATAGTCAGCTCTAAATGACAGTTTCCCATCATTTCCACATGAAACCTTCCAACCTCACCATCTTAGCATCTGTGGTAAAAGCAATGTGTATATGCTGACCTTCTATATAAATAGAATTGCTCATAACACCTTTATCTCCATTGCTAATGAAAGAGTAGCTTGGTGGCTACACAGTTAAAATTTCAACGTATAGGTTCAAAATGTTGAAGGTTTTAGTCTCCATTCATCTTAGAATATTTATAATACTTAACAAAACATAACTCCAGCAACAGTTCACGAAAAATCAAGATGCCTCTTGGTTTGGATTGCATGTTAAGCTTTAGTCAGTCGTAACTGGTTGGGTGACCCTGTTCTCACATCAGAAACAAGGACATGCCATATTCAATATCATAAATCCTAATAGAGCAATGTTTTGTTGAAATCAACCTTCTGATTGATGAATGTTTTGCTTTGCTTTATTAATCCAAGGAGAGACCTTCTGTACTATTTCATCTACCATTAAAAATACTGCATGATCTAAAAAAGCAAACAAGTATTGTGCATAACATTACTGTCCTGGCTCACTATATACCAACCAACTAGCACAATGACCTTTTTTTTTTTTTTTTTTTAATTCGTGCTCTGAAATGAGACCCACCTTGAGAACTATTGTCATTAAACCTCCTGAGATGGCTTCCCATACGCTTTAAAATAAATTTCATATTGTGATCATTCTTCGCCTAATCCCACCCAACAATATAAATTCTTATGCAAAGGATCACATTCTTTGGTCTACCGCAAAATCTATTCTATGCATCTTACTACAATTTCCTATAGCAGTAATTTGATTGGTAAGAACTGTTTCACCACTGCAAGAAACAATGACGAAATAACCTCATATCTGGTGATAACCACGATTCAAGCTTCAATGTTAGCATAATGACTTCTATCTCAGACTCTGCTACTAATGAACAAGTATGTTTATGTCAATAACACACTTCTTATCACTATTCCTCCTCCTCAGCACAATGGCCGTTTCTTGATGCCTCTTTCAACACATAGGCAATTTGGATTATTTCTCATAGCACTTGCACCTTGTTATTTGCATCTTCATTTTGAAAAATGAAGAAACCGCAAGACAGTTGCTTAATCCACATTTGTTTCTTGTGGATGGAACTGGTTCAGAACACATAATACTGGTCTTGGAAATAAAATCACTTTCCTATTTATGCTCCTGGTCGCGTAGCACGGAGGAATGATTGTTATGGAATTTTCGTCCCTTTTACTCTTTTGCCATGGAACCCTCGGTTCCATGACAGCATGGAGTGAGTATGACCTCAGATGATTAAGTGATTTTTTTTTTTTTTTACACTATATCATGGAACTTTTAAGTGTTACAAAACCAGTTGTGTACACAATAAAAGACTGTGGATTACGCAACCGTCCTTCAGTTTCTTTATTTTTCTAAATGGTCTTGTACAGTTGTGGCTGCCCCAGAAGAAAAACTCTTTGTCTACTTGCACCTTCCATGGATTACAATCCCATTCTCCTTCTATGATGTGCAACAATTCACTTTTCAATTATAATACAATTTCTCAGTGAAAAATAATGCAACATACTGACAATTTATAAGACTGACTTTTACATTTTTAAGTTCTCTTTTTCCATGTGTTAATCTGTAACTAACACTATGTGACGAGTGAGGTGGTGGGCTGGTTTATTGACGTAACTGGGTAAATGGTCAAATATCTGTATACTTCACTGCTTTCTGTGGCACGCTAAGGCTGAGTGATAAACAGAGTAAGCCAATTCTTCTAGTACTATATTTATAAATGTTCTTGTCAAGAAGAGGACCTCCCCTCCCTCTCTCCCACTTTCTTTTTTTTGCATATGCGCACTTCCACCACTTAAACGGTATCTAAGTGTGTTAACCCCCTCCCTCACTGCCTACACTCTGTTCATTTTGCCCTCATTTGTTTTCATCTCTTTCCTCGGTGAAAAATTATTTACCTTTTCATTTCTTCCATATTTTGCAACAGCTATTTCCCATTCTCCTGCACTGTTTGCTACTTATTTCATTTGTTTCTACTGCTACTATATTCATTCTGTTTTACTGCCAGTTTCCTCTTTCCAGTCTTTATTTTTTCAATGTAGTGTCTGTCTATTAAGATCCTTGCCTGATCTCATATGCTTTGTCACATTAGATTAAAAAACTTCTGATCTGAAAAGCACATGTTTTACTGGTTTTGTACATGAAACAACTGTTAAGAACTGTTTTTCCAAAATTAATTATTTAAAAATTATGTAAAAATACAAGACGAAATGATTCAGCACCTGGGAGGCAAAATCTTCAAAAACAATACAATAACCATAATGGAGTATGAACATTTAAACTACTTTGATATACAACCCATTTTCCAGCCATGACACACCATGTTCTTTTGGATTTCTTGCTTACAGACTGTGATGATATCTCCAATAACTGAACCTTACTGATAGGAAGGAAACTTGGGTTTGATTAATAATATGGAAACTGTTTACCTGCTACTGTTGTTGCTATGTCTTTGAAGAGAGATTCAAGTTGAGAATGCCTTTCTTTGTCTGAAACTTGGAGTTCACCTTTGGCCAAAATTTCTTTGCAAATTTCTGTCTGATCATCTTTCCCAAATGCTTTTATCAAATCATCTTTTTTGGCAACTTGTCCCTTTGAAACATTTGTAAATACAGTGTGGGTTTGCAATACTTCATCTATGTCCTTTTCTCTGTAAGGAAAGAGAGAACATTTGTTTAATACACAATAAATTAGTTTAGATTCTGTTTCTGATGTACTTCTATGAAGAACTGAATTGTATCTACTTGTTTTACTGTGTAGATTAGTGTTTGCTAAATTACTCTAAGTTCTGCATAAATTTTAGTGCATGAGTTGAACTTGGATTGCATCCAGCAACTTCTCAAGTTAGTGTTACATTACTTGTGACCTAAGTAAAAATTTGTTCATAAAGAGTTGGAAGCTGCATTGGCCATACTCAACATGCTTCAGACTGTTGCCCTGGGCTGTGGAGGTGTTGGTGCACCTAAGACGAATATTTTGGCATCTCTGGAGTCTATAGCACCACCTGGGATCCCTGATGCCATTGCACGTTCCGATTTGCATGTTTCGTCCAATCGATCCGATTTGCATGTTCCATCCCGTCGACATTACCTGATGGTGCTTGGCAAACTATGCTGTGGTCACGAATCTCTGGACAGAAGGCGAAAGTGGCTACCAATTGCATGGCTGTCCTCTTACGTCTCAAGAACGGTTTGTGGTGTTGCCCACCACTCAAAATACGTCTGAATCAGCACATGATGCCTTGCCTGTTAGGTCTGTGGCCAATCTTTCTTAGCAGTCTGCAAAAGCACAGAGGATAGGATTGCTTCTTATTGGGAGCTCCAATATTAGACAGGTGATTTAGCCCCTCAGGAAAATAGCATACGGGTTGAGAAAGAAGGCCAATGTCTACTCAGCTTGCTTGCTGGGTGCCTTGCCATACATGTGAACAATGCTCTGCCAACAGCAACTGAGTGCAATGGGTGAACGCAGCGCAAATGACGGCTCATTTCAGCATGAATGCCACATGTCGCCCAGGGTCAGAAGCCACATTTTGTTTCTATAGATGGCTAACTGATTTCGTGGAGGCAGCTAGCCTCATTCATTGCAGGGAAGCAGAGATCATTTTATAGTGTTGTTCCCAGAACCAATCGTGGTCTTGTGTGGAGTGCTTAAATCAGAGAATTGGATGTTTATTTGCAAATCTTGGATGTAGATTTCTCAATGTCCGCTATCAGATGGAGAAACAGATCAGGTGTGCACTAGACTACCTGGACAGCAGAGTTACATGTAGCGTACACTTGTGGGCTTTTTAGGGTAGAGAAACTGCTCCAAAGGCCCAATAAGATGTGTCCTGAGTTCAGACAGCATAGCATTCATCACAGCAGATCGAAGAAGCAAAATGTTAATATTGTTTTAGTTAACTGCAGGGGCATCTATGGAAGGGTCCCAGAACGAGTTTCAAGAAACCAATGTGAATAGCAGATAAATTCTAAACTCTGATAGCAATGGATATCAAAAAGATTGAATGAACACTGGTGGCGGAAACATGTTTATAGCAATAAAATCTACAACAATATCTAGTAAGATTAATAGAGATTCAAAATGAAAATAATATGAATGTAGATCTGTATTAAAGGTGGATCGAATATGGTTATCAGATGCTTTTGTGGACTTACTGCCTGAGCAGCAGTAGTGGCAGAACATTTGAGGGAAAACTTGGGAGAATATTTCACACGAATTTCTGGGTAATGTTATAGTTTTGGGTGGAGATTTCAGTTTTCCAGCTATAGACTAGGAGACTCAAGTTTTTCAAGCAGGCAGTAGGGACAGTGAATCTTGTGAAGCTGCTCCAAATGCCTTATCCAAAAAACTGCCTCAAGCAGTTAATCAGAGCACTTGACTAGTGTAGATCAAATCCTAGACCTGCTGTTGACAAACAGACCTAAACTTTTTGACTCAGTTGGCATAGGACAGGGAATCAGTGACCATAAGGCCATTACAGCATTACTGAATATGGCTGTGAACAGAAATACAATGAAAGGTAGGAAGATCTTTTTGTTTGGCAAGAGCAAAAAGAAAGAGATTTCAAATTATCTGGCTTGACAACAAAAAAATTTCATCTCCAGCATTGACAACGTTGAAAATCAATGGACAAAGTTCAAGAGTGTTGTACATACTAAATGTCTTTTTCCAAAACTGTTTCACAGAGGAAGATCACACAGTAGTCCCTCTTTTAAGGTGTCACATGAACGCAAAATGATAAATATCAAAACAAGTGATCAGCAGATAGAAAAGCAACTGAAATCATTCAACAGTACATGAAAGATCTTGCCTCTCATCTAGCAGCAGTGTACTGTAGGTCTCCAGAGCAGCAAAGCATTCTCAATGTTTGGAAGAAAGAAAAAGTCTTCCCATTTTCAAGAAAAGTCATAAAACAGACACACAAAATATAGGTCTATATCTCTGACATCAGTCTACCATAGAATACTGGAACATGTTTATGCTAGCAAATTATGATATTTCTGAAGACAAAAGTCTCCTCTGTAGGAATCAACAAGTGTTCTGAAAATGACTTTGTAAAATCCAGCTCCCCCCATTTGTCCACAAGGCCCGAAAAGCATTAGATACCTGCACCCAGGCTGATGCTGCATTCCTCACCTTCTGGATGCGTTTAATACAGTTCCATACTGCCACCTAATCAACAAAATACAACTGTATGGAACATCAGACTAAATGTGTTATGGGTTGACGAGTTTCTAGCTAACAGAATACTACACGGTCTTCTGAGTTGAGAGAAGTCATCAAATGTAAAAGTAACTTAGCACGCGCTTCAAAGGATTGTAAATTTTCACAGTATGTTTGGTTACAAGTTCATTTAGTAAGTACAAAAGTGTCATAGAGATGCACACTCAACTAAATGGCAGACACTGCAAGAGAGGCAATCTGCACCACAATATGGTCCACTGTTAAACTTTCGAGGCATGCATTTCTACAAGACACAACCAATATACTTTCCCTCTTACATGTATTTCGTGAAAAGACAGCGAGCAAGAAGGTGCAGTGGTTAGCACACTGGACTCGCATCTGAGAGGACGATAGATCAAACCCACATCTGGTGACCCAGATTTAGGTTTTCCATGATTTTCCTACATCGCTCCAGGCAAATGCTGGGATGGTTCCTTTGAAACGGCATGGACGATTTCCTTCTCTCTCCTTGGCACAATCCCAGCTTGTGCTCTATCTGTAATGACTTTCCTTCTCCCTCCTTGTGAAAAGACCATGAAGACAATATTGGAGAGATTTGAGTCCACTCGTAGGCTTGCCAACAATGTTTTTTCCCAAGATTACATGTGACTGAAACAACAAAAGGGGGAAGTGACACAGGTATGGAAAGTATCTCCTGTCACACGGTGTATGGTGGCTTGTGGAGTATAGATGTAGATGTACATCATATATATATGACAATAATTATACACGAAAGTACAAAAAATATTTATGCCATACAATATTTCATTTGAAGTGACCAATGGAACTTGCATTTCATTTCAATACATAAATGGTCTGTGGTTTGTGAATTTTCATTAAACGAAGTGGGTCTACATAATTTCTCTCTTTCTATTTAGTTGTAAAAGCGCAGCACAGATTAGGGGGGCTAGGCAGCCTCTATCACACATATCATGTTTAGTTTTTTCATAACAACATAGCATTTTTTTTCCAACACAATTCTTCTGGGTGTGTGACAGTTCCATGGTGTAAAATACTTCATATGTGCATCTGTGTTCTAAACGTAATGTGGAAAGAGGCTAATACGTTTCCAAGCTTCTTGTTATGTTATAGAGTGCAGGAATTGGTGAAACTTCCTGGCAGATTAAAGCAGTGTGCCAGACCAAGACTCGAACTCTGGACCTTTGCCTTTCGCGGGCAAGTGCTCTACCAAGTGAGCTACCCAAGCACAACTCACGCCCCGTCCTCACAGCTTTACTTCCGCCAGTACCTCGCCTCCTACCTTCCAAACTTAACAGAAGCTTTCCTGCGAATCATGCAAGACTAGCACTCTTGAAAGAAAGGATATTAGTAGAGCACTTGCCCCTGAAAGGTGAAGATCCCGAGTTCGAGTCTTGGTCCAGCACACTGCTTTAATCTGCCAGGAAGTTTCATATCAGTGCACACTCTGCTGCAGAGTGAAAATCTCAATTTGGAAACATCCCCTAGGCTGTGGCTAAGCCATGTCTCCGCAATACCCTTTCTTTCAGAAGTGCTAGTCCTGCATGGTTCGCAGGAGAGCTTCTGTAAAGTTTGGAAGGTAGGAGATGAGGTACTGGCAGAAGCAAAGCTGTGAGGACAGGGCCGTGAGTCGTGCTTGGGTAGCTCACTTGGTAGAGCACTTGCCCACGAAAGGCAAAGGTCCCAAGTTCAAGTCTCGGTATGGCACACTGTTTTCATCTGCCAGGAAGTTTCATATCAGCGCACACTCCACTGCAGAGTGAAAATCTCATTCTGCTGGAATTAGTGTTCCGACAGCTTTAGTGTTTGATGAATTATTACCTTTACTCCTTGAATCATTTAATTTGAGTTCACACAGCAATTTGGTAAATCATGTGGATTCTCTTCCGTTCTTACTTCCCACTAGATTTAAAACTTCCTAATTTCCGCAGCTTTTGTGCTATTTATTAGGACTTTTCATTGCTCATCTTACTATTATTCCAAACAGCTGAATTTACTGCTCTATTTCGAAGCCACTAAGCTCCATCAATGTGTCAAGGTGTACACTGCGCATCCACAATATATCATCGAACATAAGGCAGCTCTCTTGTCCTTCCTCAGGTATGAAAATTACTTCCTTGGTCCATTTCTCTATCTCTCGATTTGCACCACCATAGCCACCATCACACTTTCCACTGGGTGATACAGCTTTTCTTTTAACTTTCTTCTGTCCCTCCACTCCTATCTCTTCCTTGGTCCCATCCCTATCTCCATTCTGTGTAACATTCTGTCATCTTCAACTCCCCCCACATTACCGTCTTATTACTCCCCTAGATCGGTTGTAGTCAAATGTTTGATACGAGATGTTGGCTTTGGCCAATGACACAGAAAATATGCGACAAACATCATAAACAATATGGCGACTACAACTTGATATTATTGATTTTTCAAAATGGGTTAAGCTACAGATCAGTCTGTTACAACAACTAAGCCTTTGCCAAGTCACAACCAAACTGTTACCTTCCAATCTAACCTATACCTCAGGCTAAGCTTCAGAGCAAAGTTTCACCACAACCAGTCTCTCTCTCTCTCTCTTTTTAAATTTGCATTGACAAAATGGTGAGTTTATGGACCGAGAGGTGACGTGACAGCAGCCATTAACATTATGTCTCTGGCCAAAGAAACAACTCTTATCGAACAGTCCTCTTGACCCCTTGTCTATTACACCATATAATATCATCAGTGTTCTGTAACATTAGAAATATATGTGTATGTGACGTATTTACATACATCCTGCTCTGAAAAAGAGCGAAAGATCAAAATCCTAGTTCTGTTCTCCACTTAGCACCCTCTGTATTCCCAATGATTTATTTATTTCATCTCGAGCTTTTGCATTATCGTAATTCAATTTAAGTTTTGTCTGTCACATAGTTTTGATATTGTGCCTGCCAAAGTGTAGGTCACATCATACAGCTTAAGAGTCTGGAGTACAGCCTTTTGATGACTTTTTCCTTTCCTTATTTTGAACTCTTATTAGCCAGGTTTTAGAAGCATATTCATTTTTTATGAAAGCTTGTATAACATCTTGACTTATTTAACACAACTTTTCCCCTTACTGCAGACACCCTTACATTTACATCCCTGCATTACTTTTGGGAAAAATCATAGTTTCAACTTGGCAGCTGCCTATAACAAAACATTCACCACATTTGTATTAATAATAATTTAAAAAATCATGTGACTCAAGTTTTTATTGACATTATCCTCTCCTCTTTCTTCTTGCCTACACCCATAAGAAAGGCCGAGGTAATACTTAGATAACTTTATTCCAATGTTTGGGAAACCAAGACTGGTATCTGACAATACTTTCAACATAAAACTGTTAGAATTAGTGTTGGTCTTGGAGGAGTCTTTTTTGGGGGGGAGGGGGAGGTTGGATATTTCAGGCATTTCGACTGCAGCCTCCAAGCTGCCTCTGTTTAATAAGAATACAGTGATTTCAAACTGTCTTGTCTTCAACATTTGCTGGTAGTACATCTTCCTTGTATCCAACATAGCCTGTATACGATGATCCATCTATTTCAGTTTAGAAATTTTTTGATGCAATAAGGACATACACAATATATTTTCACTTAAAATAGCAAATAGCATGTTTTCACAACCTGATCAACTATTAAGTTACATAAAACCATTTATTCACATGAAACTGTGGTTTCTTGTTTACAGAACAAGATTGCATGTTGATTTTAATAGTAGTATTTTCTTTGATGGCACAAGGATCTTCCAAGCCATCAAGGGGTACGAGAGATGCATAATGCAGCCTATTTACTCAAATTATTGGCAAACACAAAATCCAAGTGTTATGTTTCAGTGAACAAAACCAAAATGCCTACAGATAAACAAAAGTATAAAGTGTCAAGTGCTTTGTGCTCCATGTTTTAGTGCAAAAGCGAAGTGGAATAAAATCAAGTTGCAGCAACATGATGACATTCTGAGCAGCAGGAAGAAACACAATATATAAATGGCAAATCCAAAATAAAAACTGCTTGGATTCAGACAACTTAGATGATTTTATTACAACAAAATACCGCAGTCAGGTGATAGTAAGTTCTATTGAGCAGTCTAGCATCTCATGTGGTTTAACTTGTTTTTAAACGTATTTATTTTTCAGCTATAAAGACGATAACGCTTCACACTGAAAGAACTGACTGAATATAAAGCATGCGCTTGTACACCACATACGCAATGTTGTGCAATGAAAATGTATTCCGGATTTGATCATCATTTAATATATATGCATATAAAAACTAGAAACACCTCCCTGGGATACGGAGAAATATTTAAGTGTACAGTATAGATTTCGGTACATTTCTTCTTACAAGTATGCCTCTTTGTTGAACACCAATCATAACCTTAAAATATCAGCTTACTCACATATTGTCCCTCCAAGACACAACCTTATTTCTGTAGCATGCAATTTCAAATCGTTTCCCTCCTTTTTTCATGCGTACTACCGCTACATTTGTAAGACGAATCTGGTTCGTTGGAGTAAATATCTTCGACATAGCGAACAACGTTTTACACCGTCTGACACACTATCAACAAAACACACGCCTGAACACACTAGTCACCTGTCGACATCGTCGGATGTCTTTTGTTTTCGCTGAGTATATGAGAAATTTCGTTATACGTTCGAAAAAAGTAATATTCAGTAACTTTCCTTACTGTAGCTAAGTTTTTACACCCCTTAAGTTACTGTACCAATTTCATTGTCAACCGTCACATAACTATCTACAACACATCGACTTTGGAAACAACCTGACAGACACACAAAATTCCCATAGAAACAACATACATGCGCAAAGACATCTGTCGCCCGTCGATTTTGTACAAGAAAATGAAAATGGCTTCACGGGTGTTGTGTGTGTTTGAAATTTATCTGAAAATATGTGTGGCTGAAGTGGAAAACGTGCGTTACAACCTAAGAGGAAAGTGAAACAGACATTAAAATTGGCGTGTGTTGTGAGTAACAGTGTTATGGCTCTTGTTACTGTGCAGAGGTCTCCAAGCGCCAACAGTTGTAGCTCAACACCCACTTCGGTAAGTTTAATTTAAAATTTTCTTGTATGTAGGCTGTGTCCTCAACGAATAATAATTGATATGGCGCACGTTTATCAACTTCGTCACCATCTGCCTCATGATACTAATGTATACATAACAAATTGGTAGAGCTTCTTCAAAACGTATGGAAGCACTTATTTTCTAGATAATATTAATTACTATATGACCTGTTATAGGTAGCATATTTTAGGTGATTCAGTAATGGAACATAGCAATGAATTTTCATCTCATTATTTGGTTATTTGTGGATATATTTGCCAAGAATATGAGTACCAACGAAAGAGTACTGAAAAACAGCAGAAATTAATAGAAACGAAAAATTTATCATTTTACATTTCGTGAAGTTATTTTGTGATTCATAAAATATAGCCTAGTCTAGTTAACGCTCAGCGCCGTCCCTGGTATTTGGCTGGAAATATGAATCATGTGCTAAAAGTCACCAAACATATTTGCTCCTCATTTAATGTATGCTTACTTTCTGCTTTCAAAGAAATAAATTTTATTGAACATTACAAAAACAGAGATAAGTGAAGTTCTCATTCGCTACCCTTCGGCTTTCTTTTCACGGAATTCATTCCATGCCTTCGAAAGGTAAACAAAACTTTGCAGAAAGTGGGTACACTCTTTCAGTAGGAAACCCATACATAGTGTTAAAAACTATTAGAACTTCGTTTTAGTTTTATATGCGCAGTTGACACTTGTTTTCTTAACGGTATACTTAGAATGATACGATGTACACTGCTTCAAGTTCTCTATGTAATTACTAATCGGGAACTATTACTTGCTTCTGAACCAATTTTACGTCGAACAGTGGACGCCTCCAGTTCTAATGTTTACATGTCGCAGTTCGCGTACTAATCCACTTGTTGGGTTTCGAAAAGGGAGTTTCGTAAAGAACTCGACAGTCGCTTTTATAGTCAGTTTCGTTGGATACTTTAAGGTTTCGCTCCATTAGCTTGAATATGTTCTTTCTACTACCAAGAAACAGACTGTCGAGACTTTTTTCCGTATTATGTCAGGAACCTGTTATAAGAAATTGTCGTTTTGGAACCAAGAGAAAGCTTAGAGACGATGAACTTTGTAGAGAATCGAGCCCATATCCTAGTTCTTAAGGGATTGTAAACATGTAAGGAAATAAGATGCATGCAGATACATAATATACAAGCAAATAAATAAAAAGGAGGGAATGACGTAGGGAAGATTTGTGAGGAAAAATTGCAGAAAACAAAATATTTAATATGATATTGGTTGTGGGGTTACTGAGCATCTAAACTACTTGAATATGTTGTGGAATAAACTTTCGTTTTATAAAGTATAACCGAATGAAAAAACTGGAACAAACAAAAATAATTTTCAGAGCAAATGGAAACGTATAGACGATATATTTCTTTTGCTAGCTACTTTAGCAGAAATGCATGTTGTGTATACAGAATGGCCAGTTGTAAACAAGGAATATGTGATTACAAGGACAGTATAAGAGCAGTATTTTGAATTGATACACACGAAAGAAAAGCGTAAAAGAGACGGCGAAACATTTCCAATCAGTTGTAGGCCTAGGCACTGTATAACAGTCCAAATTGTGTAGGATACAAATAAATTTTATGACCACCTACAAGTATTACGCCTTTTTTTTTATACTCTCACCTCAGTGTATTATCCGCCACTGATTACATACGGCTTGCGGAAACGTGCTGAATGATTCAGCAGACGTTCTCTCTCTCTCTCTCTCTCTCTCTCTCTCTCTCTCTCTCTATGTGTGTGTGTGTGTGTGTGTGTGTGTGTTATCACAGCACCTGAACCAATCCTGAACTCTACGTAATTCTGTATGAAGGAAACTGATTTTACTGAGCAGCATTACATCTAATCAGAATGTGATTCATGTTCACCTAGAGATAAGTTGTCTGCTTTCACACTCATGCCCATTTTCGTTCATCGAACTATACGTACATTCTGAGCACTGAAATCTTTTGCAGGCACACATTTAACACATTCAGATGTAAATGAAAGTAGTGGGCGTGTATGTGACGTCGTATTCTGAAGAAGAGTCGCATATCCTATGATATTTTAGCCGTTTACGCATAACTTGGCGTCTCGTGCTTTGCTGGAATGCACGAAGACATGCAAGCTATTAGTCTGCCTTCCGTTTCATTTTCAATATCTTGTGGGCCGCGGCGTTGCCCATTAATAATTGTACTCCTTTCTATGTTCTTTCACGAATAGTATTGCTTTTGTGGAATTATTCAGTGTAGTGAAAGTGTAACGACTGTTACGAAGACTCTTTTTCGGCTGTTGAGCAATGTAGCACAATGATAAAGTAAAATTCGCTCTCGGGAGCAGCTAGATTCAGTTCCATGTCCAATATTTCTTATTTAGGTGTTGCTTATTCGTATTAACTGAACGAAACACCTTTTTTATTTTGTTTTACAAACTTTATTTTTACCGTCCGGCCTAGGCTTTAAGTTTTAAACCCACTTTCTAGTACACGTAACTGATCCCAAAACAAAAATATTACTTAAGCTGGATGCTGTGAATGTTCCTTTGGAAGAGGGGGGGGGGGGTATATTACCTCCACCATCATCGCCCAGTATGAACTCGAATGAACTCCTAAAGACCTGAACTCGGCTTCTGCCCTTTCTTTTCTTGAAATGTAATAGGGCGATGAAGTGTTTCTCTGAAGTACATGAAACACGCAAATTAAATATGATCTTACCTCGCGTTTTGTCACGCTTGCCAAGTAATGAATTAATATCCGGTATTTTGTGTTTCTTAGACACATTTTCCACCGTCTCCGAATAGTGAATGGCCTTGTTTCAAATACAGTGAGTTCGAACTGTAGCACAGTGTACTCAATAAACTTATCATTCATCTCACCGATGTCACACTGTAATTGCAAAAGTACGTTAATCCTGACATAAAACAGCCTTGAACTCAGGAACAGAGACCGTCGCACTTCAGAGCTTCAATGAATAATCTGTCACGAAGCGTGTTTTGTAGCAATTTACCGGGCAGACACTGCGATTTGTTTGCCCAATGTCTGAACGAGTCGCATTACCTTGTAAACACCTTACTAATCTGCATTGATGTGCCAGGAAGCGCAAATTGAAAGGACAACAAATCTTTGCATAGAACAAGAAAAACAGAAAGAACCTGGAACCTAGCACCAATAGACGCTTCAGTTTCTTCGAAACTAATGTCGGCGCCACAATACCAAGCAGTGCTCAATGTGAGAGCCGTAGGAAGTATTATCGAAATGACGCTTGCTCATCATCGTCTAAATTGCTGGTAGAAATGGCTGTTTGTGAACGGACGAACGCCCAGGACAGTTGTCTCCATATTATCACACGATACGCAAATATCTTTCATTAGGGTTGAATGAAAAGTAATGCCTACACCTTCGTTAATTGAGTTTGGTTGGGAATATTTTAATAAATCAAACGCAAAACTGATCCTTGGAATGTGATCTTTAATTACCAGTATTCACTTTTCCACATAATCACTAGTCAATTGGATACATTTCTGCCAACGATAAACAAGTTTTCTGAAGCCGTCACGGAAGAAGTTGACACTGTTTCAGCATCCACAGTCTCACAGTTCTCTCAATGTCTTCATCAGAAGCATAATTATGTCCCCGAAAATCGTCTTTCATTACCGGAAACAGATGGAAGTCAGACGGTGCTAAATCTGGACTGTTTGGAGGATGCCGTACGGTGGTGAGATTCAGTCTCCGAAGTTCTGCTGAGGTGGCACGTGAAGTGTGTGGTTTGGCATTGTCATGCTGGAGGAAAACATTTCCCTTTTCCTTTCGGACCCTTGTTAGCCGTTGTTTCAGCGTTGTGATGTAATGCTCTGAACACTGTGACCATGATTTTTCCAGCTGAAGGCTGCGTCTTTAATTTCCTTTTTCTGGGGCGAGTCTTTGTGTTGATATTCCATAGACTGACATGGTGTACCCACGTTTCGTCGCCTGTCACAGTTGAATGGAGAAAGGCGTTACCTTTATTCTCGTAACGCGAGAGAAGTTCCTGGCTAATTTTAAGTCTGTGTGCTTTCATTTCAGGAGTCAGCATCCGGGGTTCCCATCGTGCACAGATCTTCCGATAGCCAAAGCAATAATGTAACCCACGTGTTCTTGTGAAATGCCGATTGTGCTTGCAATTTCTCTCTGTGTGATACGAAGATCGTCCTGAATCAATCTGTCAACATTTTGCTTGTGAAACTCTGTGGTTGCTGTCACAGGACTTCCAACTCTTTGTTGGTCACGCAGGTCAGATGTTCCCGCCTCAACATCTTTAAACTTACTTGCCCAACGATGCACAGTATTCACATCAGCACAATCACCATAAACTGCTTTCATTCTCTGATCAATCTCCTTTGGGGTGACACCTTCTGCTGT
This sequence comes from Schistocerca piceifrons, assembly GCF_021461385.2. Taxonomy (NCBI): domain Eukaryota; kingdom Metazoa; phylum Arthropoda; class Insecta; order Orthoptera; family Acrididae; genus Schistocerca; species Schistocerca piceifrons. Next base: position 394,018,110 of record NC_060138.1, on the reverse strand, counting down.
CAAGAATTCAGTGACAGCACGTTGCTTAAATCGCATTGACCGACCGTCTGCGCAGAGTTCCATACTGTACACTGTAACAACACAACCGTTGAATGATAAGGCTTCCCGCCAACTGGAGCTGTAGAGAAAGGTTAAGGAAAAAGCCAGTACCTGCCGCATACCAATGCTGCCAACTGTTGAAGAGTTAGGAAGGTGGAGGCATTACTTTTCAGTCAACCCTCGTAGCAGTCGACAGTATTTTTAGTGCAGCTACTTAGTATGTTGTGCATGTGATGACTTGGATTAGAAGATTAAAATAGCGAGTTACTTGAAAACTGACGAGTAAGTTTGAAGAGCATCTCGGACAAATTATTCCTCAAAACAGTCAATCCGAGATAATGTGGGACGAGCTGCAGCACAAATTCTCGATGTCATTATTCATCTCCATCGACGCGCAGGTCGCCGAAGTGGCGTCAAATCGAAAGACAGGCACCAGGCGAACGGTCTACCCGACGGGGAGCCTTAGCCACACGACATTTCATTTCATTTCATTAAACAGATGTACCCGGTGTTTTTGGACTGATGAAAACACTTTGTCGATATAGGTAATTTTATCGATATTGTTTTGCATTATTTTGTTATTTGTATTTGTTTATGTATATTTCGTTCTCTCTGTATTTTTAGATGAGAAGGGTGAGTCGAGTATGATTATTTCCTATATTCACTCACCAATTTTCAATTAGCTAATATAAGTATTTTCTCCATGTATGAGCGCCAAATAAATGTCTTATCTTTGTATGTCGAAATAAAATATCACTATAGTGAACTAAACTCCGTCCAATGGAATGACCACGCACGTTCTGTTGTTGGTAAAGCAAGAGGTAGATTTCAGTTTATTAGTAAAATACTGGGGAAGTGCAATCAGAAGATTGTGTACAAATTACTCGGACTACAGGTTTTAAATTATTAAGATTGTGTACAAATTACTCGGACTACAGGTTTTAAATTATTATTCAGTTGTATGGGACCAGTACCAAAGAGGACTAACAGGTGATATTGAATGTGTACGGAGAAGGGCAGCACGAATGGTCAAAGGTTTGTTTGATTCTTGGAAGAGTGTCACAGAGGCACTTAATAAACTGCACCGGCAGACTTCTGAAGATAGACGTAAACTATCCCGAGAAAGTCTGCTAGGAAAGTTTCAAGAACCCGCTTTGAATGACAACTCCAGGAATATACTACAACCTCCTACATATCGCTTACGTAGGAATCTTGATGATAAGAGTAGAATAATTACGGAACGCACAGAGACATTCAAACAATAATTCTTTCCGTGCTCCATACGTGAGTGGAACCGGAAGAAACCCTAATAACTGCTACAAGAGGACGTACCCGCTGCCACGCACTTCACAGTGGTATAGATGTGGATGTAGACGCAGAAACAGGCCTTGGAAGGCCCAGAGGTACCGACCGATCTTCGGGTCAGCCTATAGGCGTCAATAAGTGCGGATATGGAGGTGCGTGTGGTCAGCACACCGCCCTCCCGGAGCCGCTACTTCTCAGTCAAGTAGTTCTTCAAGTGGCTGCAAAAGGTCGGAGTGCAACCCGCTTGCCAAAAGCGCTCGGCAGACCCGGACAGTCACCCATCCAAGTGGTCGCCAAGACCGACAGCTCTTTAACTTCACTGATCTGATAGAAATCACTATACTGTTGCCTTACTAAAATTTTTTATTTCTTTCTTTTATGAAAGTTTGTGTAATTTAGAATCTCCAGGAATTTTCATTGTTGTTCTTGCTGAATTTTTTTGAAACTGGAAGTACTTTTTTTTCGGTCAGCAGTCCTAGCGAGTGGTTGACTTCAGTACTCCAGTTTGTATTTTCTATCTGTCCTCTTTATTTCAGAGTAACAGTTGTACCCTGCATCATCAACGATCTAGCTTTTATCGCCCTATACATATTAAAACAGCCCCTGCGTTTCTTTTCCTCCATATAGCTAAAGTACGGTTTTCAGCAACAATTTATATCGTACCAGAGTAATGATTACTGAAACCAACAGCTGTGTTGTAATCCGACGTCATTTATTCAAAACATGTCACCAGTTTCGACGCCAAAATGCGTCATCTTCAGGTCCCAAGCATAATCTGCCATCAACACGAACCACAACGACAGAGCATTAATTGGGCTTTGAATTGGTTCCTCATCCGCCCTTTACACCAGACTTAGCCCCAAATCACTTCTTTTTTCTTAACTTGAAACTTTGGCTTGCTGGAAGAAATTTTCGTCAAATGAGATAGTGATAATTGCAATCAACGAGTATTTTGCAGAGTTTGACAGAACATATTTTTGCGATGGGATGAAAAAGCTGGAGGATCGCTGGACCTAATGCATATTTACGAAGTAAACATTTTTTGTTTGCTTTTTTTGACATACTTATCAAATCACCCTCGTAGAAAGTTTTAATTCGACAGAATCGGAGCTCAGATACCCCTCCTCTCACCCAGATTTTCGTAAATCACTGCAGACGAATTGCACTGTGGTTGTTTAGAAAAAAAGAGGAGAGGCCTTATCCAGTAGAGCCAGTGCTTCGTCTCTAATGACCTCGATCTTGACGGGACGTTAAACTTCAGTATTTGTTAATGGCTGTAAATTTTTTTTCATGATATTCGAACAGCTTCATTGTTCTGTGCAGGCGAACAGCCGCTAGAAAGAAGATTCCAGCAGCGAGCGGAACGTAGAGAAAAGGAAACACGAGCGTTGACAAGGTGGTAATACTAAAAAAAATTATGGACGCCGATAACGGCCGGAAAAAACTTCAGTTTCATCAAACCTTACGTCTCTTTTCTAGCCCCTGTGCGACAGTGTCGCTAACTCAAGATCCCCGTAGCTAGCACGTCATACGTTCTCCTCCTCCCCCTTCGCACAGAAAATTAACTGTAATATTTGATTCAGCGCGACGCGTTTCGGCGGCATGCCGCTGAAAATTTCGCCAAGTCAGCAATACTAGTCGACATATCTGGCCCTGGGCGCTCGTTCCATTGTATTAAAATTATTTTAAAAATTATGTAGAATGGACAAAGATTGTAAGAACAACTCGAAATCTTCGTAAATGCACAAAATATGGAAATAGCTTGCAGAACGACAAGCTAGAAAGCAATAAAGTGTATTTTCTTTGCCTTTCAAAAACTTCTCCATCTTTGATTGCCTGTTCAGCAACAACATAAACATCTGTGTGTTAATTGAGCTTCTCCGAAACAAAAATTAAATTGTATAGGATAAATATAATATTTTCCTCTTTCTATGAGAAAAACAGCCTTGCGTACTTACAGTTATCGTAGTGTACTTGAAATACAGTATCTATGTCCAAGCTCTGCACCGGAGCAGTACAGTCACCAGTGACACCAGTATAAACGTAGCTCTGTGCAGCTGTATCAGATGTTTTTGCTGTTGTTTAATGCTCTATGTAGCAGATATTGGAGTATATCGTTGTTCATACTTAAGTACTAAGTTATTTCAATGAATGTGTGCCATGTAAAAGCTATACAGTTCTCGGAACGTAACTGTCTTCTGAGCTAACAGCTGCTAGAAGTGTTGCAGTTTCTCAATAAACTGCCTCTCGGAGGCTCAGAGTGATTGTTCTGTGAGCCAGACGTCCGGCAGTCTCCCCCTTGACTGTAGTGCAGAGATGGATCCGCTCATTACTGTCAACATGATAAAAACTGGACTAGGACTTTTCTTTTCATAAACAGATCCTCCTTTTTCTTAATATTACATACAATTATTCGTGTAGCTGTCTGTCATCCGCTGTACAGTTGATAGTTCGGTAGGTCTTGCCCATTGAGATTTAATGCTCTCTGTCATTATATATATAATCAGTAAACATAGGGTTTGAATGCATACCTTAAGAGCTAAGATCAATTTTTCATCTTCGATACTGTGAAACAAATCTCTTCTACTACAAGCTCTTTGCTTTCCATATTTTGGGAAGTGGCAGTATGGATCTAAACAAGAAAAAAAGTCCAGTAAACATGTGATCTAGAACGCATACCTTAAAAGTTGTGCGCATTTTTTCATTAGAAGAGTTATGTTGCAAAGTAGTAAAGATGAAAAAGTGCTCATAGCTCTTAACGTATGCATTTTAGAGCACATGTTTACAGGACTTTTTTACTTGTTTAGATCCATACTGCCACTTCCCAAAATATGGAAAGCAAAGAGCTTGTAGTAGAAGAGATTTGTTTCACAGTATCGAAGATGAAAAATTGCTCGTAGATCTTAAGGTATACATTTTCGACCCTGTGTTTACTGAGACCTTTCTGCTTCTAGTATCGTGTACTTTCAACTGTATGCGTTTACGCCATTAATTATGTTATACCCTGTATGTATCGGAGAGTACCAGTGTGGCTTTAAACAAGGGAGGAACTGTACAGAATAGATATTTGGAATAAAAAGGATAATAGAACACAGACACAGGAAAGGAAAAAAGATAATAGTGATATTTGTGGACTTCCAAAAGCCCTACGATTCAGTTGATAGAAGTATTCTGCCTGGTGTGTTAGAAGATAGTGGACGGGATGCTACAACACATGCAACTATAAAGGAAACGTTAAGCGACACTACTGCCAGTATCAGGCATCGCAGTACGCTGTCAGACAGCTTCGAAATAAAAACAGGGGTCCGTTGATGGGATTGACTGTCACCAATTTTATTTAACCTGGTTTTGGACGAAGTGGTGAGACAGTGGAGACAACTAAATGGTAACATGAAGATCAAATGTGTGCAAATATGGTACAAGATCAAACATAATTCAACTGTGGACTTCCTGACATTCGCAGATGACCTGGCTAAGAAATCTAGCGGAAACTGCAGTAAAGGTCGAACTGAAGATAACATATAAGAAGGTCAAGACACTGAACACTGAGTCCTACTGGAAGTGGTTGAGAAAGTCAACAGTTTTCGTTATTTGGGGGAGAAGATAACTGGTGGCATACAGAGCAACAGTGGCGCAGTCGACAGGGCACAGCTTTTGCAGAAGCTTCGGTATGCAGTGAAAACAAAACATCGCACGAAAAATCTGTCACGGAATGCCAACTTGCGACATTACACAGCAACTGTAAGAAATGCTGCTCTGCATCACAAACGATCACACTCGGCAAGAGAGCTTGTATACAGTTAGAGGAGGAGGAGGAGGAGGAGCGGATAATTTTGAGAGACATGCGGCACCAAAAACATGGGGATATCTGGATACATAGAACACGATAGAAACTGTATGAAAATATTGAACCCATATCGAACGAGATACGGTTTGTTGGGCACATCATGAGGGTGGACAAGGAGAGGTTGTCTAAGAAGATATGGAATGCAAATTGTCATACGGGAAACAACTGGGTGAAGGATATCAGACATGACTGGAAGGCTGTAGGAATAAAAGAAAGGAATCTGCAGGCAGTAGTGCAGGACAGGGAGAAGTATAAAGGATTGGTGGATGGCTACAGGTGGCCGGACACCAAAATCAGAGTTGTCTTAACACAAGAAGAAAGAAACAGAAGAAGCGAGAGAATTAAGAGGTATTGGGAAGGAAGAAGACGTGCAAAACAAGCCACACGTGATCCTGAAGGGTCCTAACGAAGCAGAAGAATTGAACACCTAAAACTTGCACCACAAGTATTGCGGAAATGGGAAGTGTTATTGAGGTACGGTTTAACAGACTGGATTGGTAGTCAAGGGCACGTATTGTTAGACAATAAACAGATTGTAATAATACATAGAAAGTGTATTTTTTTGTGGACATACGCTTTTAAAATGGAACAATACCCTTTGACGTTAACACACTAAAAATAGGGCGAATTAGAATGGCGGTGGTGTTTGTTGCAGCATTCTAGTGCGAGTTGTTTACGAGATATCATATTTGCAAAAGTTCCCACACAGTACTTTACAATTCCTGTGTAGCACACACTAAAGAACAATCCAAGTGCATACTTTAGTTATGTGGATTCTGGCCAGTAACGAGACAGGTGACCATCACTGGTTGTGTTCAAAATGACCACCGGCAGCGGCAATACACGCTTCCAGACAGATATGGAACGACTGCTGCACACGTTCTAGCATTTCAGCGGAGATGTCTGAACAGGCTGCAGTAATACGTTGATTCATATCAGCGGGTGTAGTTGATATGTCCTTGTAGGCGGCGTCTTTCAGATTTCCTCACAAAAGAAGCCCACAGACGTCAAATCCGCGGAACGGGTCAGCCAAGATACAGGTCCTCTGCGTCCAATCCAACGATTTGGAAGCAATTTGTTAAGACATGCTGAAGTACTTGGGGCAGTATGGGCTGGGCAGCCGTCATGTTGGTACCACAGGTTCCTCCTAATCTGCAGAGTACGTTTTCTAGCATTCGTGAAAGATGGTCCGTGTAGAAGTTGCGATATTTGTGCACGTTGAATGTTCCGTCTGTGAAACACGGGCCTGTGAGCTAATGGTTCACGATCCCACACCACACGTTACGCTCCATGGATGCTGACATTCCACCTGACGAAAGCAACAGACCGATACTGCATGTTTCGGCAGTTTACCTGCTAAATGTGGCTTCATCCCTAAACAAGATACGTGATACATCTAGAGTATCTTGTCTCAATATACAGAAGTTAACACGATTCTCATAATCGTTTTCATGCAACTCTTGATGGAGAGAGATGTGATAGTGATGGAACCTACGCCGATGGTGAATGCCTAGGACACTTGCCAGATTCATGCCACTTCCTCGTGCGTTTTGGTGGAAGTTAACGTGCGGATCAACTGCAACAGCAGCAAGAACACAGCATTTTTTTCTTCAACAATTCTTTATTTAATATAATGAGAATTACACACACGAAAGAATGGTGTTTTATCTACACACCCCATTTTTCCACGTAATCTCCACCCCGTTCTATGGTCTTCCTCCAGTGCGAAACAAGGGCGTGTATGCCCTGCCGGTACCAAACCTTGTCCTGCTGGCGGAGTCAGTGCTTCACTGTGTGAATCACCACCTCAACGCCCTCAAAATGTCTTCCACGAATGACATCCTTTAATGGCCCAAACAATTGGAAGTCCGATGGGGCTAGCTCAGGGCTGTAGGGTGGATAGGGTAACACTGTCCAACCCTGTCTTGCGATGTGTTCAGCAGTCCTCAGATTTGTGTGGGGCTGAGCGTTATCGTGTTGCAGCAAAACACCTCCTGGGTTCCTGTGGCGCCGAAGTCGCCGGAAGCAGGTCTTTAGTTTTGTTACTGTATTGACATATGCTTCTGAATTAATGGTGACACCTCTTGGTATCACATCAATGAGAATCACACCTTCACAGTCCCAGAACATGGCGATCATGACCTTACTAGCGAAAGCAGTTGCTTTGAAATTTTTCTTCTGTGGGGAGTGGAAGTAGCGCCATTCTATCGACTGTCGCTTTGTTTCGGGCTCAGAATGGTGAACCCACGTTTCATTACGTCATAATCCGGGACAGGAAGGCCTGCCCCCTCGGCTTCAAAACGATGCAAAAAAATCAAGAAAAACGTTTTTTTCTGTGCGATTTGTGATCCACCGATAGACACCGCGGAATCCATCTTGCACACACTTTTGAATATCCAAGAGTGCGTATAATCGCATCCACATTTCCTTTGTTGATTGACATATGCAGCGCCAACTGCCGAGTCGTAATACGCATGTCCTCGCGAAAGACATCAGCAGCTCGCTGCAACATGTCAGGTATGACAGCCGTAGAGCTCCGCCGAACCACCTTCTAATGACCTCACCCTCCGTGCCCTGGGTGTTGTGTGATGTCCTTAGGTTAGTTAGGTTTAAGTAGTTCTAAGTTCTAGGGGACTGATGACCATAGATCTTAAGTCCCATAGTGCTCAGTGCCATTTGAACCTCCGTGCCCAGCGACTAACTGTACAGCAGATGCTCCATAGACTTTGCATAAGCGTTTGTGAAAATTTCCCACTGTTTCCTTCTCTGCAGTGAGAAATTCAATGACGGCGCTTTGCTTGTAACGTACATAACCTGCAGATGCCATTTTGAAACTACCCTGCAGCTACGCTATCTGTCAGAAGTGACGGAAACATGGCGCGCTCACTCGGGAGACTTCAAGTAATACATACGTAACGTTTCGCATTCGTAGCATTGTTTTCGGATGAGGGGAAAAAAATGCGATGCATTACTTTCTGGACAACCCTCGTAGTTGAAGAAGTTGATAAATAATTGGCGGGATTGTTGATGTCTATTGGTATGTCTTGTCGCATACACCTCACAAGGACGACCTACATCCTTCCTACACTCTCCATACCACACGCGCGTGTCGGCTTTTTCTGCATTAAATACCATCGACCACTCACGACCTACTGCTTGGACTGTCGCACACTGACAAGTAAATCGCAGTGCACTCAAGGAATACACAAGCACACGTTAAGGAAACACAACATCATACCTAACAACTACGCGGGTTGATTGGCACAAAGAAGTTTTAGTGTGGAAAGTTTACAAAGTACGATATCTCGTAAACAATTCGCACTAGAATCCTGCAACAGACACCACTAACATTCTGATTTACCCGACTTTTTGTCTGTTAATGCCAATGGGAATTGTTCCGTTTAAAAAGTGTGTGTGTGTTTGCACAAAAATACACTTTCTAAGGATTATTACAATCTGTTCATTGGCAAATAAACGAGCCCCTGACTACTAATTCATTCTGTGAAAACCGCACATCAGTATCACTTTCCATTACCGCAACATTTTTAAATGATTATATATATGCTCGGGTACGTTTACATGTTCCATAAAATTCGCATATTGCTTGGCAAAGTTACCTGGTTAACATTTGCGGCTACACGAATTACAGCCACATGTTCGGTAACATTGCTGACCTGTTTCCCGGCAATGTTTATGGCAGTAAATTTCCTGTCCAGAAGTGTTTACGTGGGCCACACGATGGCCACGAAATGGACGCATGTTCGGCTGTCCCGCATTTGCATTCCACAAGGGAAAAAGTTAGCAAGAAAAAGAGAAATACGGATCTGAGGACGCCTTTTTAAGTAAGCGAACTACTTCGGAAACTATTAACTCGTGGACTGATGCAAGACACATAAACTATCTGATCAAAAGTATCCGGACACTTATTAGTGGACAATGATATGGTGGCTGTCCACCCTTCACGATTATGATGGCTTGAATTCTGCTGAGAACACTTTCAGTTAGCTGTCTGAATGTCTATGGAGGAATGACGGACCGTTCTTTCTCGAGAGCTAAACTAGAGAACGTAGTGCTGTTAGGCTCTGGGGTCTGGTATGAAGTCGGCGTCCTAACTCGTTCCAAAGGTATTCCATTGGATTCAAGTCGAGACTCTTGTCAGGGACGTTATTTTCCACAAGCATTGCTTCACAGATGCTGCTTTATGACAGGGTGCATCGTTATGCTGATACAGTCAGTCGTCATCTCTGAAGTGTTCTTCTGCTGTACGCAAGACACAATGCTGTAAAAGGGTTCATATCTATCTGTGCTTAGAGTTTTCTTAAGCGCAGTAAGGGGACCACAACCTAGCCACAAATTCACACCGCCTCCTCCCTACTTCACTGTTGGCATTGCACATGGTGGCAGGTAACGTTCCACATGCATTCACTAATTCTAAATCCTTCCGTCGGGTTGCCACAGTCACCATTCCTAATCATTCGCTTCAAGTCGTTTACTGTCCAGTGGCTCCTCTTTACACTACGTTGAGCGTAGCTTAGCATTGACTGCAAGAAAGTGTGGGTTATGTGGAGCTGCTCTAGCATTGTACCATCATTCTTTTCACATCCCTACGCAGTTTCCTAACTAGCCTGCTGGTAGCACTTTGGAACTCGCTATTGATTTCTTCCGCTGATTTCATGTGTTTTTTACAACAAACAAATCGAGTTCCTCTCGAAATAATATGTTTCACCACTCAGATTTCGTGACTTGGCACTGCACTGCTATCGACGCGAAAAAGAGGAGGCGATGCCGAGAGTGAAGCACATACGGACAAGAGCACAGGTAGGTATGGCCCGGCCATACGAAATACTTTCCATCTTTGGCAATGTAGGCGTTAACATTATGTCTAATGCACATCGACGTAAAATTTGGCGCTTGTAAACGCATTATTAGGTGAAATTATCACATGTGTGGTGCCTGCCCTAGATGTTGCAGCCATTGAGCGCATTAAACAGCTTCCACCAACACTATGTTTTAGCTTATATATGTTACAGTGGAAGCTAAAGCTTCAGGAAAGGTATACCATCGCTAGGGATAGCACACTTTCACTGACCTCTTTAGTGAAAGTGGATTGCCGATTCCAGTTTTTACAAACAACACACATTCACTAGTGATAGTGCACGATCGCTAGTGAAGCTATTCTTTAGTGCCAGGAGATAGGGATGTGAACCATGGCTGCATTAACAAAACCTTCATATTTCGAAAGTTGCATTTTATAAACTTCAATATGAAAACATAGTCGTATTACATAAAATTTGTTTACTGCCGCATGGACGTGCACGAAGGCACTTAGAGTTACGCAACACATTTTTCTTTTTGCATAAGGATCTCAGAGTCTGACACTGGTGCTGACAGTTGCATTTGAAGAAAACGTGGTCGCCTCCCGTCGAATGAGACATCGCAACTGTCCTCAAGGCAGCAGTTTTCTTTGCTGCAACTTCTTCCTCTGAGATTATTCAATGAGGGCAAGTACAGAACTGGGAACTGAAACAAAATATTGTCGCAGTCATAGTCCCATGTCGTATCGTCGCTTCCCTAAATATTTGAAACGATCGGTTTATTACCTTGCGTAAAGCTGGCTCTCGTCTCGATTCGGTAGAAGCCATCATCCGTTTTCTCGAGGACGACACCTAAGATGGACCTTGCCTCTCCTTTTCCTCGAACGAAGTCGGGAATTGAAGCTCTCACTCTGTCCCTTTTCCACTGGTGGAAAAAGACGATCTGAGGATTGCTGGATTCTTTGTGCTTGTTCTTCTAAGCACCTGTACGCCTCAGTTCCATGTTTTTTAATAGCACGAGTCAGACAGTATTCATTATTGTCTGGAACTCATTATGTCTGTCTCTGTTCTCAAGCTCTGTTTAAGTTGGTATGTTACTCTCGTATGTTATTCTCTTGCACTGTAGATTTACTGTGATCATTATCCTGCAACGTTTCAGTCCCTTCCTAACTGTTGACACTTTTTTTTTGTTTTTTTTCGCCAACGCGTCAGGAGGCAAACTTGATCAAGACAAACCATGTTTAGAAGGACATCCAAACATCGCTCCGGGCGCGGACCTTTTAATTTCAAAATGTACAGTGCTGCTCTTCTTTAACTGCAGAGACTTTAGTGCACAAATCCATTTCTGCATCTATGTAATTAGCATATTTTTTATATCTTGATTTATTCACTCTGCGCTGCCTTGGCTCTGGCTGTGTCTAGGTTTACCGTGCACCATCCTAAAATTGGGCCATAGTTCAGTTAAGCTGCTCATTATTTTGCTAACGAACTCTCGACTATTGTCTTGCTGCAATATTGAGAGAGCACATAACAATGTAAAAATGTCACTAATGTTATCGCAAACGCCCACTGCTGCTTCGGACTTCAGTGGCCTCATAACAAAGAATTCAGTGAGATGGGCATGAGAAACCATTACGGATTTATAGTCTCCATCTCGCTGCGACTGGAAATCGATGAGGTCAACTTGACATACGGAATTTAACTCTTTGTACTACCATTCCTTTCTTCTGACCTTTTTGTTTTTGTAAAGAAGGCGCTCATAAACTCAAGATAAATCTGGACATCTCTGTACGTTAGATTAAGGTATTTTGACTTTAAGTACTTTTATCATTCGGTCGCGTTCATTGTGGCCAGTCGTTACATGAGCATCACGCAGAATATCATAGAACTGTTCATCACATGCATAGTACCTAATCTTGTCTGCTTCAGTAACTGATTGTAGTACTTTCGTTATTTCATTCACCTCGGCCACGTCATATCTCTTAAAAAACTAGTAGTCGTTGCCGTGCCACTTACGTCCAGGTTTTAGTGATTTAAACTCGCTGACAAGTGATTCGTACTTTTTCTGTCCATGAGGACACAGTTCTATAATTGGGGTTTCCGAAGTCCATTCCAACACGGTCGTAGAATATCACTGATTCAATCATAGCTGTACTGCTATCAACCGTAGCCGCTCTCCTGTATAATATACCAACAAAAAAATCTTGTCCCATGCCTCCACATACTGGGCTTCAGTTATTAAGGAGGCCGTTGAAATAAGAATCAGCGAAAAGAACTTTAACCGTGATAGAGAATACTACCTAAGCGGTGCATGGAAACGAGCGCTCGATGCAGAGAAGCAGCAGAGACATCCCTTGCAGGGTTTACTTTCCCACGGAAGCGGTGGCGCAACCAGCGCAGACATTGACACCGTCTGCGACAGCAGTACGTGATTGCCGACCAATCACAAGCCGACGAAACAGAAGCCCTCCACGGGCTATATAAGGCCACAACAGCAGTAGTGAATACTCGCTGAGTAGCAGTCGAGGGTTGAGCATCGCTCCTCTCACTCGCGTACTGTCAGCCATAGGCCCCCGCTTGCACGGGAGTAAAAACAGAAGTGTTCTCCGGCTCTGTTTTTATTAAAACATTGACGGGCGCTTGCGCCTAGGTCTTAGCACGGACGGCACTGGGAAAAACATTTGCATGGCGTCGCCTGGCAAAGTTGTCGTGTGTTCTCGTCGTTGTGGTATGCCGAGCTTGGGTGGCGCCTTGGGGTCGCGGCGGTCTCTTTCCGCCGACGACACGAGGCGCGCTTTCTTGTTGCCGCGGGCCGCGCGGCCGGCCGGCCGTCTCGAGCACCTCAGCTGCCGCAGAGTCAGTCTCTGCCCCCCCCCCCCCCCCCAAGAACAGGGAAAAAGTAGGCCAGGACCTGGAAGCGGGCCGCGGAACCACAGAAATGTTTTCCGCCGCCCCCGTTCAGAATTCCGCGTCTGCCACCGTCATAGTAGGGTCAGCAATGCCACCGGAAAACCCAACGGTGACAACAGAAGTGGCAACTGACAATAACCTGGCAGCAAGCCCCCTTTCCGCTACGGACATGGCAAAACTACACAAAACGCAGACAGACAAATACATCGTCAGGACTTGCGATCCCGCCCCTCCCTCTCCTCTCCTCAGCCCTCTCCTGCTTGCCAACGGCTGTGGCCTCCTTGCTGAACATATCCGCAGCCTAAATGGCAAGCAGAAGCCCAGTCAACCGACTAAAATCCTCCCCAAACCCGCGACTGCCACCCAACCCCCTACCCGATCCCAATTCCTCAAATCCCTCCCACTCAAGTCCACCACATCCAAACAAAGGCGTGTAAGGAAGGACAAGAAGGAGAAGCACTCCAAGGGGAAAAAGCAATCCACCACCCCCATCCCAACCACTTCCACATCCTCTGAGGAGCCCGCGCCCCCGACAGCACCTGTCGTCGTCCTAGGAGGGGACCAGGAAACACCGGCACTGGAAGGGAACCGCATAAACGGGCAGGATTCGGATGGTTTCGTGCTGGCGAGGAAAACCTTTCGCCAGCCGAGGCTCCCGCCGGCCCGGGAAGTGGAACCCACCCCGAACAGGTTCCAGCGGTGGCCGATGAGCCAGAGACACCACAAGACACAACAACACAAACACAAAATCATGTCGCCCACCACCTCCCTCCGATCGTCGCAGAGTTCACTCAGAACTACGAGGAACTCTACGAAATGTTAAAAACAGCAATCGGGGGAGGCAATTTCAAGGCAAAACCTGCTGGTGGTGACAAAATAAAAATAACATTACTCACACTCGAGCACTACACCACAATAAAAACACTTCTCAACAGCAAAAACATTCCCCACTACACTTTCCCCACAACAAAAACACGTAATAAAAACATAGTCATCAGGGACCTACCAAGACGAGTGGCCCCCCAGGCGATCAAAACAGACCTGACTGCCCAGGGGTACGTCGTCAAGGCGGTCCAACAGATGGGAAATATAGGGAGCATATGCCCCTGTATCAGGTCACACTGCCGGACGTCCCACAGAACAAAAGGGACATTAAGACGATCCTGGCGGTCCCTGTGACCACTGAACCACTGCGCCGCAAAAACAAGACGGTGCAGTGCTTCAGATGTCAGGGCCTCAACCACATTGCGGCACACTGCTCCATGGCAGTGAGGTGCAGAAAATGCGCCGAGGCCCATGACACAAGAACTTGCAACATAAAACACATGGACCCGCAAATAAGGTGCGCGCTGTGTGGCAAAAACCACACAGCGGGTTACCAAGGTTGCGAGGTCCATAAAAAACACACACAGCAGGCAAAGGGCGCAAAGGCCGCCCCCCACACACGAAAAGAAAACACCACGAACCCATCCAGACACACAAGAAACCAAAACATGACAACACACACAGACAAGGCCTGGGTAAAACCAAGGCCGGACACACCGAGGGCGACTTACGCGGAAGTGGTTTCTCCTCCGAGGAACCATGAAAGCGTGGCCCAATCATCGCAACACCAGACACTATCACGACAACAACACCGGGAAACACACAGCAACAACGACCAGGTCCTCCATGACGGAGGAAGCTCTAGGGAACCCCACACACACTCCCCCCCCCCCCCCCCCCCCCCCATGGATCAGTTGTTAGGCGTAATGGTGCAGACCATGAACCTCGTCATGAAAATGATGAAGGAATTCAGGGAAGCCCAGAAGCAAAACACACAGATCCTCGTCGCCCTTCAGGCAACAGTCCAGCAGTCGCTCCCCTCTGCGACTTCCTCAGTAGTATCAAAACCCCATCATGAATAGACGACCGAATATTCAAGGCCTGACAATGTGCGTCTTTAACGCAGACGGCATTGTTAATCAAGAGGTCGAGTTCAGAGAACTCATGAAGGAGTTCTCCATCGACATATGTATGATGGGGGAAACCACCTAAAACCGGGAATAAAAGCGACAGTCCCCAACTATGTTACCTATCGCAAAGACAGGCCAACCCAAGGCGGAGGAGTGGCCATATACATAAAAAGAGGGATCCCCCACCTCCAGGTATTCTTACCAGCTACCAATAAAATCGAAGCAGTGGCGGTGGAAGTAACCACTGCCACCGGACCCCTAACAATTGTTGCAGTCTACCGACCCCCACATGACCAGATAGATGAGGGAGACATAGCTGCTCTAGGGCAAATTGAAGGCAAACTCGTAATAGGGGGAGACTTCAATGCCAAACACCCTGACTGGAATTCTAGAGTAACCTCCAGAGCAGGTGCCAAATTGCAACAACTAGCGCGCACCCACCACTTCGAAACATGGGGTCCAGTCGAGCCCACACATTTTCCGAAAAACGGAAGCAGGCCCGATGTGTTAGACATAGCTCTCACTAGGAGGATCGCAGGATTTGTGACAGCAAGGACAATCAACAGAATGTCCTCCGACCACAACCCAGTGATTCTAGAAGTCGATGTGGGAGAATGGGTAGCACTCCCACGGTACGAGACGTCTTACAAACGCACAGACTGGGAGCGATACCAAGAAACTGTCGCCTCTGATATCGCTCGCGCTCCGCCACCTACTGCCGAAACAGTTGAACAAGCGCTACTAGACTTGACAGGCGCCATCTTGCAGGCAGCGGAAGAGGCCACCCCACCACAAAGGGATGGCCCTCCACCGCAAATACAGCTCCCGGAACACTTGCTAGCTCAAATCCGTCACAAGAACAGAGTGGCAAAAGAGTGGAAGATCACCAGAAATCAGGCCACCAGGAGGCTGCTCAATCGTCTACAGAGAGAACTGAAGGTAGCGCTCAATGAGCACAGAAACCAGCAATGGCAAAACCGCCTCACAGCTCTCAAAGTAGACGATCATACACTTTGGCAAGCAACCAAACAATTCACAAAAAGACGCGCTAGGATGCCGCCACTGCACGGCGAGCGGGGACTGGTCTACAGCCATGCTGAGAAGGCCAACGCCCTCGCCGACTCCTTCGAGAAGCAGTTTCAAACGGCAGAACCCCAGGATGAAGAGCATGAAGAGGTAGTCAGTCGTCAACTGGCCGTCTTCCTCAATGCTGAGGAGGACCCAGAGGACGAACCCATACTTTTTGCCCCCGAGGACGTGGCAAGAGTAATCAGGTCCCTCCCTACAAAAAAGGCGCCGGGCACGACAGTGTCACAAACCAGTTAGTCAAAAAACTCCCACCCACCGCGATCACACACCTCGCGAACGTCCTCAACGAGATTACTCGTTCCCGCGAGTTCCCAGCTTGCTGGAAACATGCGGAAGTGGTCGCGATACACAAACCAGGGAAAGACCCTCTATTACGACCTCCTCCTGCTGGTCGGCGGCCGTAGTCGCGAGGATATAGAACCCAAAATAGAGCGAGCACTAAATAAACTGCAACTATGGTGCCGCAACACCAAAATGACGATCTCACCAACTAAGTCGACGTACCTGCTACTTAAAGGACAACTAACGAGAAACCCGACTGTGAGAATTGACGGTACGCCCGTTTTACGGAGACGAGAAACCCGCTACCTAGGAATCATCATCGATGAAAGGTGGAACTTTGCAAAGCACATAGAAACCGTAACCCAGAAAGCCTTACAATTATTAAATAACCTGATTTCCATAGGACACAAGAGATTCCACCTTCTGCCTCATTTAATCAAACTCTACCACAATAGTATACTGACATCCATAGTGGGTTACGGCTCAGGAGTCTGGGCTCACAGGCTCACGAGGGTGGTGCCTGCCATGACGGTGAGGAGAGTACAAAGAAACATGATATTAAGGTCCGTAGGAGCATATAGAACTTCTCCAGGTGGAGCACTGCTAATCATAATGGGGCTCTGCCCTTTAGATATTAAGATTAGGGAGCAGGCCGCTTGGTACTGGGCCAGAAAGGGTATTAACACAAAGGTAGAGGAAATTATGGGGGTAATAGTCAGGGAAAAAGGAGAGATAAGGGAAAGAGGGATAGATCTATGGCAGGAGATATGGGAGTTAGATGAAACTGGTAGAAGAACCTTTCAGTTCCTACCAGACGTCAAGGAAAGACTAAAAATGAAGTATTTTGAGCCAACTAGGGGTTTGTTCCACTTCCTCACCGGTCATGGCCCATATCCGACTTATCTGAGTCGGTTTGGGAAAAGGGCTACGCCTGCGTGCGACTGTGGTGCACCGGAGGGTACTCCTGACCATGTGGTTTACGAGTGCCCCCTTTTCGATGATGTAGCCGGGACACTTAGACGACAACTACCAAATACAAATACCTATGACCTTTTGAGACAAGAGGAGACTTTTCAAAGACTAAACATACTAGCCAACGAGGTATCACAAAAAGTATTGAAAGCTTTTTTGAGAGACCTACAAGCCTAGTTAAATAAACACTGATTGCGACCACAGCTCCGGTCCCATACCGCCCGTTCGTGGATAGGTCGACTTCACAGTTGGAATCCGCCACGACCGGGACTAGGGGGACTAGGGTAATCCCGAATAGGACAACGCACCAACTATGACGTAGAATAGGAAGTAGATTTAGGCAATTAGAATAGGATAGTAAATTAGGAACCTGCAGCGATAAACCATCCTTGCCTGCCCTGTGCCAGGGGCACGCCCATAGGGATTAGCTCTATGGGCAAGGCTTCCAAAGTAGGTTTATATAATCACACTGGCACAATTGTAACGCTGCAGGCAGTTAGTACTAACCCTTTCGTAGTAACTAGAAGTCAAGCTAACTTAGAATAAGTAGTAGTCTGCCTAGTACTAACCACATAACTGTCTGTAATTAAGTATAATGTAGAAGCTGCCATTGTATAAAGTCGGAACATAGAACCCACTAATCAATAAGGTGGTGGGTCAATCTTGTATAATTATTATTATTGTGTATGAATAAAGATTAAAATAAAAAGACCCTCTATTCCCGCAGCACTACAGGCCGATTAGCCTCTTGCCAACACTCAGCAAGATCTATGAGCTCCTCCTGCTAAAACCCATACAAGAACATATTACCAGAGAGCAAATTCTGCCGGATTTCCAATTTGGATTCCGGCAGAACCACTCTGCCCCACAACAGGTCATGAGAATGGTTGAAGCAGCCACAGAGGGCTTCAACCACAGAGGCTACTGCGGGATAGTGCTACTAGACGTAGCCAAAGCCTTTGATTCAGTATGGCATAGAGGGCTACTCTACAAGTTGTACTCACAAGGGTTTCCAGGGAGCATAGTTCAGCTAATCAAGAGCTACCTCACAAATAGGACTTTCTCCGTCAAAGTAGAAACTGCCACCTCCACCAGAAGGCGTATTCGTGCCGGGGTGCCACAGGGATCGGTCCTGGGGCCCGTATTGTACAGCTTGTACACTGCGGACACTCCAACGGACCCCCTGGTGCACACCGCGCAGTACGCAGACGACACAGCCTTCTACACGAGAAATGCGAACAAGGACCTGGTCATTCGTAGGCTACAAAGGGTTTTAGACGACACAGAAACCTGGGCCCGTCGCTGGCGCATCACCATCAATTCGGAGAAGACGCAGGCAATGCTGATTACCCGCAGGCTCGGAAGGCGCGAACCTCCTCAACGTCCCCCCCTCCATCTCCACCTAAATGGAACCCAACTCCCCTGGCGCAGAACCGCCAAGTACCTTGGCGTAACCTTGGACTCTCGTCTTACGTGGAAACCCCACGTAGACGAGGTCCACAGGAAGGTCTGCGCCAGAATGTCCATCCTATACCCTATCCTGAACACAACCAGCTCCCTTCCCTGCCCAGTAGCAGTAAATGTATACCAGGCCCTGATCTGGCCAGTAATGGAGTATGCGTGCCCTGTCTGGGGATACGCGGCAGAGCAGCGCCTGGACAAACTACAGAGGCTGCAAAACCGCGCCCTCAGAAGGGCACTGCATCTGCCTCTCGGATTCCCCACAGACGACCTGCACGCCGCAGCCGAAATCCCACTCCTGAGAGAGCGTTTCCAGGATCTGGCAAGGGCCTTCTATGAAGGTACTTCCAGATCCGGAAATGCACTCATCCACTCCCTAGGTCGGTATGACATGTCCCGCGATAGACACAAGCGCCCTATGACGATCTTCGACGATTAAGTCGAAGAGAAAATCCCAATACCCAATCCCTAATCCAGTTCCTTCCCATATATCACCAATCACCTCGCCTACCTCAGGCAAGTCCCAGACACACTCACAACAATTCATCACATATCACAGGCACCAAAAATATATAGAAAAATCACACACACATGTACACAGGGGAGTAAAAGCCAAACGGCTACAAACTCCCCCCTCACACTTCCCCAAAGAGGGGAAAGTATTAGATGAAAGCAGCAGTAGTGAATACATTCCGGCATTCTCGCTCGCCGCGCCAACATGCCTGGACGCCATGGAAGACGAGGAGAATAAGCTGCCGCAATCGTCAGCCTCCTGGGCCAAGCGCTTGGACTGGACAGCAAGCAGAAGAGGAAGAAACCTTTACAGTGCTTCCGCTGTCAGAAGTTGGGGCACTTCGCCGCGGATTGCACAGTAGTAGTCTCGTGTTTGAAGTGTGCAAAGCTGCACCTCACTCGCGACTGTAAGAAGCCCAGGGAAGCCGCTGCTACATGTTGTAATTGCGGCGGTTCCCACGCCGCCAACCACCGTGGCTGCAGTTATCATAAGAGCCGTGGCCGCGGGAGGGAGCGGAACACACACCAACGGCGAACCACTGCGCAAGAAGAGGTGACAAGGAATCAAGAAGCGGCAAATTCTCTGCCCGCGCATCACGCCACTGGCACTTTTGCCGGTGCTGGCGCGGGTGGAGGGCTGTGCTGCTGCAATCCCAACAGCATTCACAAGATCGACGATGCTGTCGCCAACGCAGTTGCTGCTCTCAAATCTGCCATGGCAGGTGAGAGGGCTGCACTTCGGGCCGAGGTGGACGAGGTACGCCTCCAGCTCGCACAGCTTCGCGAGTTGCTGGCCTGTAAGTCTCGAAAGGGGCGAGAAGTTACGACAGCCACCATCGCCACGCAGACGGACGCTCCCCCGGCCTCCGGACCTGCCGCCGGTCACGATCATGGGGGGCCCCATCCCATGGTTGCGGACCGGCAAATACCTCGGGGTGACACTTAGACAGGCACCTGACCTGGCTGCCTCACGTCCGAGATGTCAGAGGGCGAACAGTGGGGCGTCTTCTTGCGCTGTACGCGCTGCTCAATCCTTCGTCCACACAACCTCCACGCCACGGCCTCACCATGTACCTGGCCTTGGTACGGGCGTGGTGTGGGGTAATGGAGCAGCGACGCACATAGCGACGCTCTAGCGCGTCCAAAATAGGGAGCTGCGAATTGCCCTACACCAGTGGTTCCCAACAGGTGGTCCGCGGACCCCCAGGGGTCCGCGAGCTATGCCAGAGGGGTCCACAAGATGCTATTAGAATAAAAAATATATTAAATATATTTCGTATGATAACAGATTTTTTGTTCTGGCCGCTTTCTGCATGATCAGAGCTTTAGCGAACGCCAACTTCTGCGTCTAGCGTCTTCCTAGAGTCAACCGACACTAGCACACACTAGCGCAAAACTAGAATTAGATAGAGGCAAATAGTTCTGCTGTATGCCGTTAGACTCCGCGCGCTGCCTCTTAGTGTTTTCTTATTTTTCACATATGTCTACTCAATGCAATCTCAACTGTAGTACACTTGAAAGGCCAATACGCTCAGTTTTAATTTTTTCCTGTCATTTTCAGTTCATACTCAATTTTTATTTTTTTAAGGAGTTTGTTATACTAAACACTCAGATTTGAAGACAAAGGTTTTGAGCAATAATCAAAAATTTAACAATAACAATTATGGCAAAATTGAAAAAGTTTTAAGCTCAATATTTTTTTCAATAATGAATATGTCAGTGTTTTTTCTAAGTACCAAAAATAGAAAACGTATAAAAAGACACTTAATTTGGCTTTTTTAGGTACTTGATACTGTGATATGACAAGGTACCAATCATGCTCGATGAGGGGGTCCTCGAGAAAATTTTGTTGGGAACCCCTGCCCTACACAAGCCGCCTCGCTATCCAGCGAGATTGCTCCACGAGGAAGCAGACATCCCTTTTCTGCGGGATCGCTTCCGGCAAATCGCAAGGGTGTTCTGCAATAATACAGGACACTCTGGCAGCCGTTTAATTCGTGGGCTAGGCCGACAGGTCCATCACAGACCGAGTAACCGTTGGCCCGACCTTCTGCGGGAGTAGTTCTCTCCCGCAGTACCGATGTCGTCACACAGAGCGTCTCTAAAGTCAGAGACGCTCACCGAGGTCAGCTCGTACAGATAGGCCCAATAGACAACAATTTAGGTCAACGCAGGAACAGCAGCTAAGTTGCTTACACTGCCTACACACCTGGCATATGTCGCCAGAGTTTTTCAGCGAGCGAGCGAGCGAAGACAGTCAATTGCTCTTGACCATGACGATGGAGGCTATCGTCGAGAGCTCGAGATTTTATGCCGAATTGACGCGGCAAGAAAACTTTATGCCGAATTGACGCGGCAAGAAAACCAAGAATGTTTTACATATCAGTGCCGTAGCGAAAGACTTCGTTCTCATTCCAAAAACCTGCTTACGACAATTACATTTATGCCGATGCCGGTATCATTGTTGGACGCACCGTTAATAATCTGCTTTTGTACACATCCACCAACCGGGGAGAGCGGTGTGTGTTCTTTTTTTTTCACTTTATGGTAAGATTTCACCTGATCATTTTAGTGATGGTACGCATGTACTAGGGAAGGTTTACCTTCTCTAACTATGCACCACTATAACATATACATAGTTTCGTACATACGTGTTACAACGATATCGATCACAGTTTAGAGAATGCTCTTAATTATTGTTTTGAGATATGCCTAATCTCTTTCATGGTGCGTTTTCGTTTTTAACCTCCACTCGAACAGTACTCGTTGACCGAATCTCACTTCGTTTTACGCTAATCACACCAGAACATTATGGCCACCGACTTAATGTCAATATAAACCTGTCCAGGACATAGCAGCGTCACCTGGCGAGGAATGATTGCTAGTTAGACTAACGCCCGGTGCATGTGAGCGTGCTGCCCATGTGTAGAATGGGGAAGGCGCTTGATCTATCTGAGATTGACCGAAGGCAGATTGTGGTGGCCGGAAGTTCGGCGCGAGTGTTTCGGAAACTGCACGAGTTGTTGGTTGATCGAGGAATGCTGTGGTGAGTGTCTTTAACACGTGGCGAAACCAAGATGAAACAACGTCCAGACTCGGGGGGTTGGGCGGTCACTCCTCATTACAGATGTCGGACGTCGTAGGCCGGGCAGACTGGTAAAACAGGACAGGCGGCGAACTGTGACGGAACTAACATCAGATTTTAATGCTGGGCAGAGGACAAGTGTATCTGAACACCCAGTGCACCGAACACTCCTAACGATGGGCCTCCGCAGCTGACGACGTATGCATATGCCAATGTTAACACCACGACATCGGCAGCTACGCCTGAAATGGGTCCGTGACCATCGGCACTGGACGGTGGCGCAGTGGCAGTGCGTTGCATGGTCTGATGAATCCTGATACCTTCTTCATCATGCCGACTGGAGTGCGCGAATCTGTTTTTTTCCAGGGAACAGCTGCTTGATACCTGTAATGCACCATATTACGAGGTCAGATGTTTGATGGAGAGGTTCGAAGGACACAGTGGCGAGTTCCAGTTGATGTGCTGGCCACCAAGCTTCCCAGATTTGAACCCGATCACACACATTTGGGATGTGATTAAACGTGGCGTCAGAGTTCATCGCTCCGCCCCCCAGAATTGACGGGAATTAGGTGACCTGAGTGTACAGATGTGATGCCAATTCCCTCCAACGACTTACCAAGGCCTCGTTGCTTCCATGCCAGATGTGGACATACCCGCTATTAGGTAGGTGGTCGCAATGTTCTGGCTGATCAGAGTAGGTTACCGTAATTACGCTGTCTCCATGTGTAAGATAGTACTGCGTACTGCACTGTTTGTTGGATTGACTCGCTTCGGGCGTAGCGTAATTCAAATCTGTCTGGTCATGTAGATTTAGATTTTTTGCGATTTCCCTAAATCGCTGCAAGGGAGTGACAGTTCCTGTAAGAAGGTTACGTCCGATTTCTTTACCCGTTTACAACCAACTGAAGTAGTTTACCGAGTGTAATGAGTTCGGTATCGACAGGACGTTAACCTCTAACCTTACTTCCTTCGTCCACTCCTTCATTTTTCCCGTGCTAATCTATACAGGGTGATTCCAAAAGAAAGAACTAATTTCAGTTGTTTATAACAGAGAAACTGTGAAAGATAGAAACAAATTGCGCATGACACTGCATAGGAGGAGGTTCAACGTTTTATGTTCACACAGTCGTTGTACGGTATCATACACTCAACATGAGCACCATAGGTTGCTTGAGAAACATCGAAACGATAGTTCATTTCATTTCACACGCGAATTAACGGGTCGCTGTTCATTGAATCGTCAAATTTTTCAGCTCTCGAAGAGTAACTGCCATAGATTGGACAAAGACTCTGTCTTTTATGTACCTCGACAGAAAAAAAGCGCAAGGTGTGAGGTCGGGTGACGTGGGAGGCCAAAAAGAATGAACAAGATCTTGTTGTCCACTTCCTCCGACTCAACTTTGTGGGCTGGTGGTGTTAAGATAACGCCACACCTCAAGATGAAAGTGAATTATTCCGCGAACATGCATAAAAATTATATCATTGGAATCTTCCTAAAGTTAAGTAAACAACCAATTTTGCAACATGTCCGCGTATGACATGCCTTTCAGTTTCCTTCGCAAAAAAGGTAGGGTCAAAAAATTTTGAACAAAAATGACTCAAAACACATTGTTTCGATGGGTCTCTTTGATGTGTGACGACCGTGCCAGGATTTTGCGACCCCCAAATTCTTACATGATGGCGGTTCACTTCAACAGATAGATGAAACTTCGATTCGTCCGAAAAGATGAGTCGTTCGGAAAAAAGTGTCCTTGCAGTATCTTTGAAAACTGAAATGCAAAATTCTTATCTTCTGTTATGGTCGCCAGGACGCAGTTGCTGCAGTAACTGCAGCTTGTGACTTCGCATGCAGGCGTCGTTGTGACTTCCGAGGGCTCTGTGTGAACGCATCTCGGATACGCTCACATTTTCATCAAACGTGCTCTTCGCTTTACACATGCAACCAACTTCCAAGAATTTTGAATGCCAGTCAGAAATCTGTTTGTGGAGAGGCGGCTTCTTGCTGAATCGACTGCGGGATGCACTTTGTACATGAACGATGCATCGACTTCGCGCAAATTCCAACTCACAAAATGATTTCTCTTGTGGTGTAGTCGCCATGTTGCTACAAACAAACAACAGCACAGCCGTGGCACAAGTTTAAAGCTTCTTCTAACCAGTGATAGGCGCAATGTGTTTCTACCTTTTATAGTTTGTAATAACATTGAAATATTTTCTCTTTTTGAATCGTCCATTATTACTAAGGGGCTAACCCGGGGTACAGCCCCATATGTATGTTGCCTATCTAACCATTTGTAGGTTGCCTATCTAACGGCTTCTAGGGGCAGCAGAAATTTGACTTTTGATATTCCACATAGTTATCGACTGAATTTAAAAATTTTAAATGCTGTCATAATCTGTTCAGTAAGTGCTGTAACCTTATGCTAAAGGTATCAAAATAAGAAAATTATTACGGTTAGAAAAGATTTTTCCGATATTTTTAACGATACTGTTTTTAATCTTATTGTAATTTCTGTGTTATTACTTATGATTTGTTGTTGTTGTGGTCTTCAGTCCTGAGACTGGTTTGATGCAGCTCTCCATGCTACTCTATCCTGTGCAAGCTTCTTCGTCTCCCAGTACCTACTGCAACCTACATCCATCTGAATCTGCTTAGTGTATTGGTCTCCCTCTACGATTTTTACCGTCCACGCTGCCCTCCAGTACTAAATTGGTGATCCCTTGATGCCTCAGAACATGTCCTACCAACCGATCCCTTCTTCTAGTCAAGTTGTGCCACAAACTCCTCTTCTCCTCAAATCTATTCAATACCTCCTCATTAGTTATGTGATCTACCCATCTAATCTTCAGCATTCTTCTGTAGCACCACATTTCGGAAGCTTCTATTCTCTTGCCCGAAGTAGATTTGAAATTGAATCAATCGCTGAATAAAACAATTGTTTCTCATTTTTTAAAATTCTATTATCCTTCAAAATAAATAAGGTGTTCCATCAGAGTACCAGGATTGAGGAAGGGTTCCTTCAGAGCAAAAGTTTGGGAGCCCCTAATGTATAATGTATTGAGGCAGCGTATTGTCAGGATTAGCCGATTAGTCAGACGATACTCGTCACTCAGCAACTTCCGACAAACTTTACATATAATTTCAACCCTTTAGGAAATTTTTTCTCGCTAACACCCCAACAAAATAATGAAAGGAAAATAGTTTATCGGTTAATATTTTTTCGCTGTCCATGAATTCAGCATCAGGCATGACATTTGAATTTATTACTTCTTCACTGCTAACTCGATCCGTAGCATATTTTGCGCACAGTATCCTCATATACCACTTAATGAACTTGCAAAATTATATAATTGTACGACACATAGCTCAGGAAATATGACGTCATAAACATTGAGGTGCGCATAGGACAAGCTTTTGCGTAAAGCGGAGCGCAAATTAGCCAGACTATTCTCAGCCTGTTTTTTGGTAATTAGAGCTCTTAGCGACTTCAGACATAATTTCAAGTTTTTTCGAAGGTTTTTCTCGCTTACGAGCCTAACTGCAAATGTTTAACACATTATTTCATTTGAAAAAGAATCAGACGTTTTAAGATTTTTATACGCGGTAGTTCGAGTCTTTAAAGAATCACGGGTGGGGTGTTTACTGGTCTTTCACTAGCAACAGAAACTGTGTCTGCTGTAATTGAT
Organism: Schistocerca piceifrons; assembly: GCF_021461385.2. Taxonomy (NCBI): domain Eukaryota; kingdom Metazoa; phylum Arthropoda; class Insecta; order Orthoptera; family Acrididae; genus Schistocerca; species Schistocerca piceifrons. The sequence continues at coordinate 393,992,151 of NC_060138.1, read as the reverse complement.
GGCTTTAGGGGTAGGAGTATAGTTTATCGTGAGTGTAACAGATCGCACGCCGGCTGTTACAGCAGTGCTGCAGGTTTTCTAGTTCAGAAACCAACTGGTGACGGTATTCTTGTGCCAGACAGCCAGCTACACGCTTACGATCGCGTTGTATAACTTGCCTCCTGCGCATGGAGAAATGGACGCAGTGAACTTTCATTTAAGGTAGCGGATACCAGCTTGCGAATTACCGCAGTGAGCTGTTAGGCAACGGCTCAAAGCTCACGTCATTCGCTGCTAGGAGATAATTGCATGCTGCGGAATGCCGCCCCCTTCCCCTCCAGCTCGTGTATCATCGCCAGATGCTTAGTGTCTCCGCGATAACCTCCACCTTCAGTTTTCCAAACATATTAGAAAATTGTAGGACACTAATTAAAAATATTCGATTAAAATTATTCGGTCAGCGGGACTGAAATCAGTGAAAGTTTGAGCGGTTAGACAGTTTGTTTAGAAGAATGATAGCTGTAAGCAGGAAATCCGGGTTCGAGTCCCGTTCTGGCAGGTTTTCAATTGTCACTCCATGTTCAGTACAGTAGAGATATTCACAACTGATGGGCCTTGGATTTCCGCGCTATTCCTCGTTTCCAGAGATGTATACACTGGAGGAACATTAACATTATCTGTGACCGCCGTGGTTGTGACCCTACCGTGGCATGAAACTATGATCGTATTTGGTGCGATTATATAATTTTCCGACCTGTGTTCCATAACCATAATGATGCAGATTCTGTTCTACAAAAGTATTTGCTTTCCACGTTGTGTCGACCCATAATGAAACATTTCGAAACATGAGTGGCTAGTAGAATCCAGTACGTTACGCTGGACTGGACGACTCCCAAATTGTTACAGAGCCACTGTTCTTTTTATAATACCAGAGGACGTCTCAAGAACCTCTATAAAAGTTTCACAGCGATGAACATTAGAACGTGTCGTTCCTTTCCATACGAGACTGTGAAGTTAACCCTTTCCTGGATCTATTTACTGAGTCGACGATTAGAATTCCTTCCTACCTGTTTCTCTCTTTCTGATGTGGTCCCTTCCTATTCATGTATCGCTATTGGATTCTCTCAGAGGTGGAGTCAGTTTGTCTATGTGACTGTAAGTGGAAATGCGTGTAGCTAATATATTTCAAATAAAATTAGGTATGTCGTTACGGTGCATTTATTGACTAACTCAGTGAAACAGTTATCAGACACGCAACTACACACCCATAAATGCGAAATTACCTGAAAGTGAGAGCATGGCTTGCACAGACATCAGGTCTGATTGCATCCTAGCGCCGGCTGACTAGCTTGATGCGCAACAGAAATTGCACGCCGTAAAATTTCGGAGCTATTCGTACGTTGTTGGTAGCATAATTATTTTCACTTGTTTCTTGATATAAAATAGTTTATTGCATACCGGCATGGTAGTAGCAATGCATTCATGACACTTAGGCTCCCCCTAGCGCTTTCTATGCTCAAGGTGGCTTTTAATAATTAATACTTAATGACGAAGACGTCTTAGCTTCGCGCCTAAAAGTAAGTGGATCCCCGCTGTTCCAATGTCACTCGCCGGTTTACTCATAATTCGTCACACTACTGCTGTATTTGAGGGAGTTCCGAGCATGGGAACCACTCCTTAATCGTCACTGTAGCCTTCTACATTGCTGCCTAAGGACGCGAATGATACGGTTAACTGCAGCGTCCCAATATGCCATTAAAAATCAGCAAAAAAAAGAAAGTCCGAACTTTAAAAACTAATGCTTTATCACGGCGAAACACCCTACGAATCGTTGCAGTTCCTCGATGATAGAAATCCGCTGTTTAGCCACGGAGTCATTTGAGAACTGCTATGTGAACGTCCTCGTCATTGAAACATCTCTTTCCCTCAGATTATTTATTAACTTATTCCAGCTTGCCGGAAAGACGAGAATCGCATGGCACAAGATCTGGTACACCCGATCAGAATCACCGCTTCCGTGTCAAATTGTTGGCACCATTTCGCTACGGCTGGACGCGACGTTGCATTTGGTCCACACGCAACTAGAATTACACGATGAATCTTTGTGCAATTTAGACATTTTGCCCACAAAATCGTGCTCCCCAGCGCACTTCAACTTTAGAGCATGTTTCACGTTGCCGCATCATTTCAGTCCCACACATATTGTACCGTGTTACCCGTACGATATACAGGGTGTACATAAAAGTCCGGGAACACCTTCAATTATTTATTGCACAAGAACTAAACATTGTAGAGATGTCATATATATTGCATTTTGAAGAGAAACTCTTAAAACATTCTATATGCGAACCATGAGTGACCCGGCAGACGACTCTACGGTAATCAAATTCTTGCCAAACCCGTCCCAGCATGGCATCATCGACTGTGGCAGTCACTTCCCGTATTCTCACCCGGAGCTCTGCTACATCACGTGTTAGAGGCGGTACATACACCAGATCTTTAATGTGTTCCCACAGAAAAAAAAATCACAGAGTCAGATCTGGTGATCGGGGAGGTCATTTCATGAAACAGCTCGCTCCGCACCTGAACTCGCCATGTTTGCGACTAGCGCTGACTATCGGCAAATTACCAAACTATGCTGTGGCGGTATACGTGAAAAAAAAAAAAAAAAAAAAAACTTTCAGAGTTCCTCTTCAAAATGACTTTTGTACGATATCTGTACGATATTTGGTTCTTGTGCAATAAATATTGAAAGTATTCCCGGATTTTATGTACACTCTGTATATATATTTTTTCTTATGGGGCGCTGCGTGGAGTTACGATTAAAAAGAGAGAGACCAATGTTACGTAAACGTACCGGCATACTGCAGCGCGCCTAAAGGCGTGGGCGAACTGCTCGACTGTAACCTTCTAACAATGTGAGCCACGCAACAAAGGCGCCGCGCCTCTGCAGCTGCTCATTCGTCGGCTATGAGGTCACGACAGTCCGCGGCGAGTATCAAAATCCCTCCACCGGTTACTGAGAGTAGCCTACACATACAGACAGAAAATAAAGTGGCAGCGGACTGTAATTCGTCATAATTCATCCAATTGGTACCAAATATTGTAGTTATAATTTATATACATGAACCTTACTCGTGAATCAATATACGAGGAACATTTATAGTTTTGCTCCAATGGTGTGCTGTAGCGAAATGTGGTTGGCATCCCTGCACACGCCTGTGATTAATATGTAACTGCCGGAAGTTGCATTGTTGCGTGTCTGTTAGTTATTGTTCAGTGTTATATTGAGCAGGACGTTGTGTCGCACAGTTTGCTAATTTCAACACGGCAGAGCTAGTGGAGCAACGCGTCTGCGTAAATTTTGCGTCAAGCTCAAGAAAATTTTTAGAGAGCGACGCCAAATGATGCAGAAAGCCTACAGTGATGAATGCTTAAGCCGTACTCGGCGCTACGAATGCTTCACGCGGTTTAAAAATGTTCGGACAGTAGTTAAAGATGACCCTCGTTCAGGCCGCCTTTCGACGTCCACCGACGACGCTAAAGTCAGGAACGCGAACGAACGTGCCAACTGAAGACGGACTGTCCGATAGATTGCAGAAGAATGTAACGTTTCAGTTGAATCACGTAATGACATCCTGACACATTGTCTTGGGATGCATCGTATTGCCGCCAAGTACGTCCCACATCTCACGAGCCAAGTTTAGGGCTGTGATAAAGTATCGATACATATCGTCGATATTCCTCACGATACGTCTATATCGAAATGGCGATATCATGTGTCGATATTTTTATATTATATTTGTTTACACAATTTTCGCCAAATATTTGAAATTTTTTCTTAAATAGTAATAGTACATAATTTTACTTTCGCTGAGTGGAGTCTTAAACAAATTTAGCGCAACTGGTCTGCTATTTCTTCACATTGGCATTCTTCCAAAATAGTTGATGAAAATGATGAACAAAAATCTAAATGACAAGATTACTCTTTCCGGTGGGCGGAGACGTATGAGGGGAAATGCTAAGGTAATCTGCAACGTTTAACTTCACCACGAAATTTTGACACTACGACTACTAGTTCGCTGGCGTTTGCAGAAATGAAAAATTAGGGAAGTCGACAAGAAGTGTTGTGGACAAATTCGATATGTGACGAAACCGAAGGACGGACCCATCACACACCTTTTATTGTACCACTTAACATTCAGTTATCGTTGTTAGCAAAGTCGTTTTTGCCAAGCCTGAACATACATAGTTTTCCTTTCAATTCTTGCTCAAGGGGGTATAAGCAGGCAGCTAGCTTGTTGATGTACATGTTGTCTAAAAATAAATCAATACTTAAACATACAGCTCTAAAACCGGTAGTATTTTTACAATGTGCTGCCGATATTTTTATAGGCCGGTTCGTCGATATTTTCCCCGTTGATATGGCGACAATTTTATTCGACATATCGAGTGCTGATAATTATATCGTTTGAATATCGATGTGTATGATTCTCGACATTTTTAAAAATATTAACAAGACCAGAAAGACCTACGCCTCGCAATCTGTGAAGAGCTTTTGAATCGCGCAAATGAGAACGTATATGTTCTTTCAGAGAATAATGACTTATGATGAGATGTGGATCTACGGTTATAATGTTGAGACCAAGTCTTCTCCGAGACCAGAAAAGCTCGCCAGGTCATGTCAAGTGTTGAAGACATGTTAATTGTTTTCTTTGACTTTGAAGGATTAGTTCATCATGAATTCATGCCACAGGGACAAACTGTTAATCGATGGCGGTATCGGGGCGTGTTGCGGCGCCTGCGAGAGAATATGAGAATGAAACGGTCTGAAATGTGGCGAGACAATAATGTGGTGAGACAATTCATGGCTCTTGCATCAAGATAACGCACCCGCACATTCATCCCTGTTGGAGCGCGACTATTGCACAAAAAACAAAATCACTGTGCGGCTCCATCATCCGTACTCTCCAGACCTGGCCCCTGTGGACATTTTTTTATTATTGTTATTTCCAAAGTTGAAAATCCCGTTGAAAGGGCGAAGATTTGCAACGATAGACGAGAATAAAAGGAAATTCGCAGACGGCGCTTCACGCAATCCAGCAAGAGACGTACCAAGACTGCTTCCGGAAATGGAAACGGTGTTGGGAGCTGGTATCAACTACGGAAGAGAGCATATCGAAGGAGACCATGCACATTAAGGGTCATCGTACGTGAAATTCGTTGAAATATGACATTTTCTGTTTTCTACTCCATAATGTACTTTGGACTTCCCTAAGGATATATTAAAATCAGATAGTTGTGAAACCTTCAAATAATATTTTGAATGTTGACGTGTGATCGTCAAATTTCGCGGCTACGCAAATACAGCAACAGTTCAGCATTCAATCTTGGGAACTACGCAGTCCAGAAGGCTGTGAATTGCTTTGCTTTGTGCCTACTGCTACGTCTCAGAAGTTGGCATTACGAATAAACAAATCAGTCCTTTGTTCCTGATACTAGTTTTCGTTGAAAGTAGTGTGATAATCGGCTTTTTTTGTAATAAGCTAACTTCTATTGCTTTTTATACGTAAATAAAATGACTAAGCGTAAAAGTAACTTCAACAAACGCAAATTTGCGAGTAACAGATATGTGAGACCTGCATTTTCTTCTGAAGCACTTTAAAACACGTGTGCTAGCAGTGAAGGAAACCACGATGATGTTTCTGATGTGACCACGTCCCCAAGTGCACCGAAAAGGAAGTAACTGTAGAAACGGGTGACATTGGTAAAAGTAATGATATTATGGACAATGTCATTATTGATCTGGAAATCCTTGCAAAACTTCTTTCTGAAACTCTCTCTTGCTGTATTTATGGTGGCGAAGTTAAGCTTTATGAGGATATTGGAGCTAGAATAGTTGTTGTGTCAAAATTAATTACTGAATGTCAGAAACGCCGAAACGAAAAAGCATTACATACTTCATCAAAGTGTTCAGGTAATGAATTGTATGAAACTAATGTGAGACTGTTCTATGGCCTTAGATGCATTGGTAAAGGTGCAAGGGCTGGTAATATTCTATGCACTGTGTTGAATTTGCCAAAACCACCTTCTAGGTATACGAAATATGTAACAGCAATTGGGGATTCTGTAAATTCTGTGGTTGAAGATTCAATGGTTGCTGCTAAATCAGAAGCTGTTGAACAAATTGAGGGTGACACAAACATCAGCATTGCTGTGGATGGATCCTGGCAAAAGCGTGGGTTTAGTTCTAAAAATGGTTTTACATCTGCAATAAGTATTGCCTCTGTAAAAGTTTTGGATTTTGAAATTCTAAGTAACTACTGCCAAGGTTATTTAGTGAACCAGAAGGACACATTACTTCATAAGCAGCAGTGTATAAAAAATTGTGATGGCACAAGTGGAGGAATGGAGGTAGAAGGAGCAGTTAACATTTTCCAGTGTTCGCAGAAGGAGAGAGGTATCAGATATGTGAATTACTTAGGTGATGGAGACAGCAAGGCTTTCATTGCTGCACGAAACAGTAAGCCTTATGATGTTCCTATACAAAAACTTGAGTGTGTAGGACATGTCGAGAATAGGATGGGAGCACGTCTGCGTAACCTAAAAATCAAGCTGGGTAACACAAAACTGTCTGATGGCAAGACAATAAAATGTGCTGGATGACTAACAGACAAAGTAATTGATGAACTACAAGAATATTATGGGAAGGCCATTATAGATAACTGTGACAATTTACAGAAGATGAAAAGAGCTGTGTGGAGCACTTTCTTTCATCGAATATCAACCGATGAAAAGCCATGTCATGCTTTGTGTGCACCTCCACCAAACACTTGGTGTAAATATAGGCAAGCTGAATTTTCTGGCACCCTCCATGAATTTACACAAGAACATTCTTCTACTTTGGCAGTAATGGAGGCAATCAAACCCATTTACTGAGATCTGGCAAATCCTGAGCTACGAAAGAAGTGTTTACATGTGAAAACCCAGAATGTGAATGAGTCCTTCAAGAATGTTGTGTGGTGATGTATCATCCCTAAAAACGTATTTGTTGACTCTATAAAGTTAGCAGTGTCTGATGCTGTAATAACTTTTAATGGTGGGGTCTATGGAAGACTTAAGGTTCTGGAGAATTTAGGGGTAAGATTTGGACAGAACACAGTAAAGGACTGCGGGAACTGGATGAGCTTCGCGTACGTGAAGAAGAGTTAGCTGCACAGCAAATGACAAATGACAAAAGAAGCAAGAAAGAAAAGGAGGATTCAAGCACTGGGTTGTTGTGACATTGGAGACACAGACTATGTGCCAGGGCAGTTCTACTGCACAAAAGACGCAGTAATGTAAGTCTGTATAAGAATTTGTAATAAAGTTTTAAGCCTCAATATCTCTTAACTACATTTTTTTTCAATAAATGACTCGTTTTCTAAAAAAGTACTGATGGTAGAGACATGAAATTTTCACAGCATGCCAAGTGTGAGGTAACACATATGGAACTGGAATAACTGAAATGTGCTGAGTGGTTTTTGTTTTATGGTAATTTATTTACAAAATTCTGTCAAAAATTGAGTGTTTGAGAAAAAAAAATAACATGCCCCACAATACAATCTGTAGAAAGGTGGATTCAATAATAATGGAAAATTGTAAGTTGGTGTCTTAAAAAGTTTCCAAGATAATGGGTCACAAAATTCCATAATTTAACATTGGCGGCATAGGTCATACAATGTCCGCTTAAGTAAAGGGTAAGCGTAGAAAAATTTTATGGATAGAGTTCCGGAACTTTTTGAACAGACCTGGTACCTATTAAAGACGTTTACCAAATCCCTACAGTAATTTCTGAGACTAGCTCTCTTACATGGACTTTAATTTATAGCATGTATATAAGGCAGATTTCTCTCTCTCTCTCTCTCTCTCTCTCTCTCTCTCTCTCTCTATCGTACACGTGTGTATGTTTAGATTCTGGTAATAATGTCTGCCTCCGTAGCTGAGTGGTCAGCGCGTCCGACTGCCTTCTAGGGGCCTGGGGTGTTGTGTTGATCTCATCACTTCATCATTATCGACGCGCAAGTCGCCGAAGGCGACTGAACAGCCCCACATGGCGTCTCCCGGCTAGTAATGCTGCGAGCATGTCATCTAATTATGTTAACAATAATTTCGTGTGACTCAATGTCCTGGTGCAACTCCTACACTTGGACATCACGTCGGCGATTTGCGTCTCCCCAGCCGAGAAAAGGCGACCTACAGTTTAACGTGGAATCCGAAATTCATATTGCTTCTGTCGGATTTCCACATCGTTGAGAAGTGATAGCCAGGCTAAAAAAATAGGTAAAATGTTTTGGTCCCAGTCGGGTTCTGTCTCGCGACCATTCGGTTACCAAGCCACCGCTAACCGCCAAACCCGACTTCGATTTTTCTATGGGGAAAATGAGACGGACTGTCTGACATGGAATCCGGGCTACGTTTGGCTTCTGGCGAATGTCCAGTCGTTAAGAGGTGAACGCCGGGTTAAAAGACATTGAAATATCTGTGGCCCAACCGGGATTCGATCCCACACGACCTTTCGGTTTTCAGGCACGCGCTGGACCACCAAACGTGACTCGGATTCTGGTCCAGCTTCGCCGCTGTCTGGAGTTGCAATGGCTGTATCGCTAGATGGCAATGCCGTCGTTTTTACAGTGGCGATGGGCTTTAACTTATCATTGTTCAGCGAATTTCCACGAAATATTTATAAATTGTATACAGAAATGTTTCTCGTGGGTCAATTTATCCATTAGTCAACATCTTACAGTAGTTCCTGAGATTAACCCGTACATACAAACAGAAGCTTGCAGGGAACTTCAGTTTTGTTTATATATACGCATACTCAGATTACCGATTAACTTCACTCAGTGGCATAACAAACGGCTCATATTCGGCAGGACGGTTAAAAAGATCTTGTCCACCATCCAGCTTCAGGTTTTCCATGATTTCCCTAAATCTCTTTAAGACAAACGCGGTACGGTTTCTTTGAAAGGGCACGACCAATTCCCTTCCCCATCCTTCCATAAGCCGAGCTTGTACTCAGTCTTTAACGGCCTTGTCGTCGTCGATGGGACGTTAAACGCTAGTCTTCTATCTTGAAGTCAGACTGCTAGCTGCCGAGGCAGAAAAAGTATGTGAGTGGCTGCAGGATTTCTGAAGTAGTAGAACACAGTACGTTGTCCTCGACGGCTAGTGATAATCAGAGACAAGAGTATCGTTAGGGATTTTCTGTGGAGGTGTGATAGGACTATTGTTATTCCCTATATCCATAAAAGATCTGGCGGGCAGGGTGAGCAGCAATCTGCTGCTGTTTGCTGATGGCACTGTTTTGTACGGGATGGCGTCGTCGTTGAGTGACTCAAGGAATGTCAGCTAGCTCTAAATGTAGAAAAATGTAAGCTAATGTAAACGAGTAGGAAAAGTAATCATATAAAATTCGAATACAGCATTAGTAGTGAGCTGCTTGATACAGTCACGGCGATTAAATACACTCCTGGAAATTGAAATAAGAACACCGTGAATTCATTGTCCCAGGAAGGGGAAACTTTATTGACACATTCCTGGGGTCAGATACATCACATGATCACACTGACAGAACCACAGGCACATAGACACAGGCAACAGAGCATGCACAATGTCGGCACTAGTACAGTGTATATCCACCTTTCGCAGCAATGCAGGCTGCTATTCTTCCATGGAGACGATCGTAGAGATGCTGGATGTAGTCCTGTGGAACGGCTTGCCATGCCATTTCCACCTGGCGCCTCAGTTGGACCAGCGTTCGTGCTGGACGTGCAGACCGCGTGAGACGACGCTTCATCCAGTCCCAAACATGTTCAATGGGGGGCAGATCCGGAGATCTTGCTGGCCAGGGTAGTTGACTTACACCTTCTAGAGCACGTTGGGTGGCACGGGATACATGCGGACGTGCATTGTCCTGTTGGAACAGCAAGTTCCCTTGCCGGTCTAGGAATGGTAGAACGATGGGTTCGATGACGGTTTGGATGTACCGTGCACTATTCAGTGTCCCCTCGACGATCGCCAGTGGTGTACGGCCAGTGTAGGAGATCGCTCCCCACACCATGATGCCGGGTGTTGGCCCTGTGTGCCCCGGTCGTATGCAGTCCTGATTGTGGCGCTCACCTGCACGGCGCCAAACACGCATACGACCATCATTGGCACCAAGGCAGAAGCGACTCTCATCGCTGACGACGACACGTCTCCATTCGTCACTCCATTCACGCCTGTCGCGACACCACTGGAGGCGGGCTGCACGATGTTGGGGCGTGAGCGGAAGACGTCCTAACGGTGTGCGGGACCGTAGCCCAGCTTCATGGAGACGGTTGCGAATGGTCCTCGCCGATACCCCAGGAGCAACAGTGTCCCTAATTTGCTGGGAAGTGGCGGTGCGGTCCCCTACGGCACTGCGTAGGATCCTACGGTCTTGGCGTGCATCCGTGCGTCGCTGCGGTCCGGTCCCAGGTCGACGGGCACGTGCACCTTCCGCCGACCACTGGCGACAACATCGATGTACTGTGGAGACCTCACGCCCCACGTGTTGAGCAATTCGGCGGTACGTCCACCCGGCCTCCCGCATGCCCACTATACGCCCTCGCTCAAAGTCCGTCAACTGCACATACGGTTCACGTCCACGCTGTCGCGGCATGCTACCAGTGTTAAAGACTGCGATGGAGCTCTGTATGCCACGGCAAACTGGCTGACACTGACGGCGGCGGTGCACAAATGCTGCGCAGCTAGCGCCATTCGACGGCCAACACCGCGGTTCCTGGTGTGTCCGCTGTGCCGTGCGTGTGATCATTGCTTGTACAGCCCTCTCGCAGTGTCCGGAGCAAGTATGGTGGGTCTGACACACCGGTGTCAATATGTTCTTTTTTCCATTTCCAGGAGTATATCTAGGCTTAACGTTGCAGAGCTATATGAAATGAAACAAGCACTTACAGGCGGAAGTAGGGAAAGCGAATGGTCAACTTCTGTGTATCGGGAGAATTTAAAAAAGTTTGGCTCACCTGTAAAGGTGAGCGGGTATTGGACACAATTCCAACCCATTCTTGAGTACTGGTAGAGTGTTTGCGACCCCCACAAAGTCATATTAAATGAAGACACTGAAGCAATTCATAGACGAGCTGCTAGATTCGATCAGCACGCGACTATTACGGAGATGCCTCGTGAACTCAGTTGAGAATCTGTGGAGGGAAGACGACGTACGTTTCGTGAAATCCCATTGACAAAATTTAGGGAATTGGCATATGGAGCTGACTGCAGGACGATTCTGCTGCCGCCAACATACATTTGGCATAGGGACCACGGAGATAAGAGAAATTAGGGCTTATACGGAAACATATAGACAGTCGTTTTTCCTCGCATTTTTTGCGAGTGTAACAGGAAAGAAAATGACTGGTAGTGGCACAAGATACCTTCAACCATGCACCATGGGGGTATTTAGATAAAGTTCCGTGTTGTCTTGGTAATGAGAGATAACTGGCGTTCTCCCACAACTGTTGACAATCTTTTTTCTTTTCTTTTTTTTTATCAAACTCTCCAATTGCACATTATATTGTAGTTTTACTCACGCAATCTGTTTTGGACTCAAGTACAAGTCATTCTCTAATGTGTTAATTGTTTATGTAAATTTTTTGCCACAGTTAATCTTTTCAGTGACACCGGACATGTGCAAAAAGATTCAAATCAGTAAAGTGCATTTCTTAAGGTGTATCATAACACCTTATGTTGCAGCGTGTTGCTCATCATTTGAGCTATATGTGGAAACACCAAAGTGAGAAGAATGTGGGCCGTATAATTGAAAGACGTCAACCCGTTATGAACTGCAGGTCGATGAGTATGTCTGCTAGTGCTCATCAGTCTGGAACCGCGCGACCGCTACGGTCGCAGGCTCGAATCCTGCCTCAGGCATGGATGTGTGTGATGTCCTTATGTTAGTTAGGTTTAAGTAGTTCTAAGTTCTAGGGAACTGATGACCTCAGATGTTAAGTACCATAGTGCTCAGAGCCATTTTTTTGCTAGTTCTGATCTTGCCCTCATTATCAATCGATCACTGCGGAGTATGTAGTTTCGCACACAAAACACGGGTTCCGTCAGTAATACGACACTTTTTTTCCCGGCCACTTTCGGTTTGAAAATTGCGGAACTTGTTGTGGGACATGGTGGAATATTCCCGCTTCCCCGTAGGCAGCGCTATACTTATAGCCTTCGAAATGGTGTCTTAACGGAGTGCGTTCCAAGCAGACAGCTGCCATTGAGTTTCTTTTGGCGGAAAACCATACCACCGCAGATATTCATAGGCGCTTGCAGAATGCGGAGACCTAGCAGTGATGACAAGCACGGTGAGTCATTGGGCGAAGCGTCTTGTCATCATCACAAGATCGTACAAACCTGTCCGACCACCCGCATGTCGGCCGGCTGCACACGGCTGTGACTAGTGCAATGATGGAATGTGCGGACACTTTCATTCCAGGCGAACGACGGAACACAAACGCCTCGCTGCACAACTCGACTTCTCTATTGCTAGTACTGGCACACTCGCCCACAAGTTCGGAAATTCAGAGATGTGTGCCGCCTAACAGAAGCCCATATAGAGCAACGAAGGACCATCTGTGCAGAATTGCTTGCGCGTTACGAGGCCGATCGTGATAATTTTATGTCGAACGTCGTCACAGGGGATGAAACATTAGTTCATCGCGTCGCACCGGAAACAGAACGTCAATCCATGGAGTGGCAACACACCACGTCTCCTTCGAAGAAAAAGTTCAAAGTCGGACTCTCAGCCGGTAAAGCCATGGCAACGGTCGGCTGCGACTCTGACGGGATTGTTCTCCCTGCCTCATGGTAAAACGATCACTGGGAAGTGTATTGTGTTACCCTCAGGAAACTGAAGTAACAACTTCAGCGTGTTCGTCGCCACGAAAATTCAAACGAGCTTCTCCTCCATGACAATGCAAGGACTCAAACAAGTCTGCGCACCCGATAGGAGACCACAAAACTTAATAGAGACTGTTCTTCCTCATCCACCCTACAGCCCGGAAGTCGCACCGTTCGATTTCCGCCTGTTTTGCCCAATGAAAGATGCACTGCGCGGAAAGCAGTATGTGGACGACGGGGAAGTTGATGCAATAAGACGTCGGCTCCGATGTCGACCAGCAGGATTGTACGATGCGGCCATACAAGCTTTCCCCGTAAGGTGTTAAGAGTTTTGTACTAAAAGGATGGGAAATAATATGATGTATTGGAGTACTGAATAAAACGAATCTGCTTTCAGTAAATGTATTGCGATACTTATTGAATGCACCTCGTAGATTTTTTCGCATTCCATGTTGAGTAGTTATGGAAAGACGGACCTCTTAAACGACTATTCTGATATCGTATTTTTCATTTGCCGCGAGTAGAGAATGTCGTCGTTTATCCATCTAAAGCACAACGCGACACAGTGCTGTCCTCAGTCAGCAGGCGCACAGTTCATATGATGCGCTGAAGGGGTGGATTGACAGGCACGACACTGCGAGTGGGTCACGTCGCGTCACATAGAAAACAAAGAAAGAAAACCAGGACTGCATAATTTTGAATCCTCCACCATAATCTTCTCTCCGTTGCCTTTGTAATTTTTGTCGCCGTCCACCATAGTCTTCTCTCCGTTGCCTCTGTAATTTTTGTCGCCGTGTTGTCAGTGACACTTCATTGGACTACCTGCATGAAAATAAGTCTCTATCCCATAACTGCATTATGTTGCTGCTTGCAAGGATCACCGCAGTTGTGTTGGATTTTACCTCGTGTTCTCAAAGGTGGTGAGTGAGAAGTAACTGTTTGCTCTAATTGTAGTTGCTCGCAGATCGCCTTACCCTTGTCTTCTTGGACTATTACTCGTTATTTGAAAGTAAGTCTGCATGTGTGAAATTCCACTTTGGGACATTCCAGCGGTTTCATGCGCGACTGGTCAGTTTCTCTCCACCCATTGGCTTTCCTCGACACACACACAGTCAAATCACGTTGCTAAGACAAAATTCCACCACTATTTGTTTTGATATGATTATACTGACGTCGCCTCGAACTCCAATACTAAAAAAAGAGAATGGAGTGTAACCGAGAAGTGCGTTTAAAATCAGATCGCGAGAACAGTGAGAATCCAAAGTTAATTGTGCCTTGATTTTATTAATTGCTTTATTTCTTCTGACGATATATCTGGTGTGTTAAAAAAGTTATTTACTACATTATGAGAAGCATTGTATATATTTTTTAAAATTTCTCCGAAGTGGATATGATGACTTCCAGTACGTACATCACTAATGCAGGAACTGTTGCACGATCATCAACAGAAAATATGCTAGCTGTATTTCTGTGTATCGTTAGTTAATGGACTAAGCAAACAGAAGAAGAGAAAACAGGCACCAGGATGAAACAGGTACTCATTGCTCACTGTTCAAATTTGCTTAGTCTCAAATTCTGAGGGCGCATGGCTTCTTGAAACTCTTCTTAATCGGTACAGTACCAAAATCAAAAATCTTCATTGTTAGCAACAGCTCATTTTAGAAGCTGTTTTTACGGTAAGAAGAGGTTCTGCTAAATTTGCCAAGAGTAACAAAAAATGTTCAGATGTGTGTGAATTACTAAGGGACGAAACTGCTGAGGTCATCGGTCCCTAGACTTACATACTACTTAAACTAACTTACTCGAACTTACGCGAAGCAGGACTCGAACCTCCGGCGGCAGGGGCCGCGCAATCCGGGACAAGGGGCCTCAAACCGCGCGGCCAAGTTTAACAATACGTCCTCCGTTGCTCAGCAGTTGGTTAATACTTTTATTGACACCTGTTCTAACTTTTACGTCCAACCGGGAACCAACGAATATGTTTGTCCAAGTTCGATGTGGGGATGACACTGCTCGGGTGAAATAATGCGGCAAATGATTGTGGCTGTAGCGTGGAATGTATTCTTCACGGGAGTAGTGTCGATGTTAGCAGCGTGCGAAAGTCAATCTCTGTGGTGTGATGTTATGCCATCATTTGTAACTCGCCACGTGACAGTTTGAAAAGGCAGCATAATGTCAGATTGTGTCTTCGAGCTCCCTCTTCGTGCAGTGTTAACTCTTCGTTCAATTGGTGGTTTCTGTTTCTGCATAAGAAGAAGAAGAAGAAGAAGAAATGACATAAGTGTCTCTCCACCAGCTACATAGCTCCACATTGATGATTCATATCCCCGACGTTACTTACTCCTGCCCTCGCACATCATAGGTCTCATTTAACTGGTACTGCTTGGATGTGCGGTCTGTCAGAATCGTACGCTTTTCCTTTCAGACCTTTCCCTGTTACAGAGCTATATTGCGTGATTCCATCTTCATATACCGAAAAGAGCTTTCCAGATACGAATTTTCCAAATATACTTCTTCGCGTGAATGCTTTGGTTTGGATGCCTGCCAAACGATCAGTGATTGGAACAGCTGTCACATCTTACCTTGCCAAGCTGTTACTGGACATATTTGCGGGAGTGAATCATACTATAATCTACTGTCCTGCCATACATAGAATCATAAAGTGTCCCTCGTGAGGAATATATCGGAGTAATAATGCTTTTGTGACTCCAAGTACTATAAGATTGATAATGAGGAAACCAGAAAAATATATATATATATATATATATATATGTGTGTGTGTGTGTGTGTGTGTGTGTGTGTGTGTGTGTGTGTGTGTGTGTGTTTCTTTGTGTGAGTGTGCGTGCGTGCACGCGCGCGCCAGCTGCCGTGGCAGAGCGGTTCTAGGCGCTTCAGTCCGGAAACGCGCTGCTGCTACGGTCGCAGGTTCGAATCCTGCCACGTGCATGGATGTGTATGATGTCCTTACGTTAGTTAGGTTTAAGAAGTCTAGGGGACTGTTGACCTCAGATGTTAAGTCCCATAGTGCTTAGAGCCATTTGAACCATTGTGTGTGTGTGTGTGTGTGTGTGTGTGTGTGTGTGTGTTGTCAGAGTAGATATAACAATATGGAAGTACGTACTTGCGTCTGTCAGTGTGATAAATTTCCAACTGCAGTGCTAACTTTTTATTTCCGTACTTGAAATACAACTGAACTAGAGAATACCGGGAAAGGAGGTGATGTTCCCGACGTTCCACAATCGGTACGTGTTTTTCGTTGATACTAATTGGCGTGCAGCTAAGAACACCAGACAGCATTTATTGCTTTAGGGATTAGCGATGGCTTCGCGAGTTTGGGGTCGTAGATGGGTTTGTTCGCCAATCTCAGCTCTGGTTAAAGTACACAATTCAGACATAGTATATTACTGATTTCAAGCGCGGCGCCGCAATGTTATAATGTTATAGGTTATAGAGAAGACTGGACTGGAACGCATGATCGACTAGCCTGTGGCCTGAATTGTATAGGGAAGTCCAAAAGTTGGTTAACATTTGAAAATTCAATACCTCACGTAGTAATGTTGGTAGAGAGATAAAAACGTTACAGTGCCTTAAATGACGCCGGCCGGAGTGGCCGAGGGGTTCTAGGCGCTACAGTCTGGAACCGCGCGACCGCTACGGTCGCAGGTTCGTATCCTGCCTCGGGCATGGATGTGTGTGCTGTCCTTAGGTTGGTTAGGTTTTAGTAGTTATAAGTTCTAGGGGACTGATGGCCTCAGATGTTAAGTCCCAAAGTGCTCAGAGCCATTTGAACCATTTTTCTTTAAATGACGTGGAGTTTTATTGAGAGGGTGTTTATTACAGTGCATAAAGTGAACAACAGATGGCGCTTGGTATGATACAACAGCGATAATTAGCATAACAGTTGATGTTTAGCAAAGATGATGTTCCTTATAACAAATGCACAACATATCGTCCATTGTCATTCATCAGAAATGCCTGTAGTTGTGACGTGAATAGCACTTTACGGGATATTAGTAGGTATGATGGGAAATTACCGTCGTATTTTGTCTTTTAGCATCCATAATGAGGTTGGACAATAAGGGAACCCCAAAACCAATAATCACACGGATTGATGTCTGGGGACCTGGGAGGCCATAGGCCATGCATGACGGAAATGACGGCTGAGCACGCGATCCTCACCGATGTGCGCAAGAGATTTTCTACGCGTCTAGCAGAGGGTGTTTATCAGCGAGGCCAGAAGTGATGTAACAGATGGCCGTGTCTCGCACCCGTCACGCTGACATTTTATACGGGATCCTCATGTGGCGTCACTGACGTATTGCCATCCAGCACCATTCGTTGGACGGTTTTTGCGCTAGTTTTTGGTTTTAATAAAATCCCGTGTCATTTCAAGCACACGTGTCAATGTTTTCTCTCTCTATCTGCATTATTCCTTGTAGTACAACATTTTCGAATGTTAACGGACTTTTGGGCTACTCTGTATAATCCAAGAAACTTTATAGTCGATTTGTCCTTTTGATTGCGGTCGTAATGAAACTATGTACATATAGGGTAAATAAGATGATGATTCGGACGGCAGTAAAAACAGGGCCGCAATTACTGTCTTGAAAAATAAGCTAGTTTCCATCCTACTGCAGACTCCGTCAGATTATGGCATTATTTAGCAAGGCGCAGATATTCGCCAAAATTATAGAGCTGATTAAAGCAATTGAATATGAGGGACTCAACTAAAATGTCGTTGTTGTTGTGGTCTTCAGTCCTGAGACTGGTTTGATGCAGCTCTCCATACTACTCTATCCTGTGCAAGCTTCTTCATCTCCCAGTACCTACTGCAACCTACATCCTTCTGAATCTGCTTGGTGTATTCATCTCTTGGTTTCCCTCTACAATTTTTACCCTCCACGCTGCCCTCCAATACTAAATTGGTGATCCCTTGATGCCTCAGAACATGTCCTACCAACCGATCCCTTCTTCTAGTCAAGTTGTGCCACAAACTTCTCCCCAATCCTATTCAACACTTCCTCATTAGTTATGTAATCTACCCATCTAATCTTCAGCATTCTTCTGTAGCACCACATTTCGAAAGCTTCTATTCTCTTCTTGTCTAAACTATTTATCGTCCATGTTTCACTTCCATAGATGTCTACACTCCATACAAATATGCACGAAAAATTGTTATTATTCGTGTTTATAGACAGGGAAAAATCTGTAATAAAAATAACAATGAATGTCAAACTTTTTCAGACTTAATTTAGTAGATTCCCGTACGGATTATTTGTAATGTTTGCTATATTCACAGAAGCAATTAAGATCCCTTCTTCACTGTTCGTTGTTGCGTACCATTTTAAATGACACATTGGTTGCAGTTGACGATAAATCGAATTTAGCAATTGCCAGAAATCACTTGTGTTGAAATTTTCTCACGTGACTCTCTCTCTCTCTCTCTCTCTCTCTCTCTCTCTCTCTCTCTCTCTCTCTCTGTGTGTGTGTGTGTGTGTGTGTGTGTGTGTGTGTGTGTGTGTGTTTAATCGTTCCTGTCTCATTTTCAAGCTAATAACATTCCATGTTAGGGACACTGTGTTTCTAAATTTCGGCGAGGATTCTAAGCCTCATTGTTGGGGCATCGGAGGCTCTTTTTCTACCTGCATTTTGCGAGCTTAGTTTGTTTTTGAGAGCTTGCTTTATGATTCAGCGAGTACACATATCTAATTATCGATCGCGTTAGGATAGATACAAGTGCTGACAAAACCTTCCCCACGTGTTGTGTGTATTATTTTTCCCAGGCCTTTGGCCATACGTTGCATTGTTTTGCATACCATTGTTTTCCATCATTGAGTCGAATTTTCACGATAGTCTGCAAGCAACGAGGACACTTGAGTAAAGCACAATGCAAGACTGTTGGCTGTTCGCAATAGTTCGTACCTGTGTTCTTAAGAATGAGTGTATTAGTTCACTACCGCTGCCCAATATAGAGATCGTGTGCATTTGTTCCCTACCGCTGCCCAATATAGAGATCAGAATTACATCGACATACATACTCCGCAAGCTACAGTATGGTGCTTGGCAAAGGGTACCTTGTTCCACTACGCGTCATTGCACAAAAAGGGGGAGAGGAAAGCTAGTGTCTATATCTAGGATGTCCAACGGGTGGGCCACATGCGGCCCAAAGCAAGTATCAATGCAGCCCAAGAGAGCATCTATCACGTGACCAGTAAAAAAAAAATCTGTTTACATATAATTATTAAATCTCATACATAACATCTCAAATTAATTCCATCTTTTTCAGAACAAAGAATCATGAATTAATAAGTTCTAAATTACTTAAAAGTGTTAACCGCCTACACCCCCACCCCTTTTTGCCGTTATTGTTAGTGTTTAGTATATTATGTGTACAGCCCCAAAACACTCCCCTTCTTCCAACGTGGCCTAAGTAAGCTAAAAGGTTGGACACCCGTGATCTGTATGCTTCCATACGGACCCTAATTTCTCGTATCTCTTATTCGCGGTCCTTATGTAAAATGTACATTGGCGGCAGTAGAAACGTTGTGCGGTCTAAATGTTCGCAGTAGTGTTTCACAAAAAAACATCATCTTCCCTCCACGTATTCCCATTTGAATTCTCGAACCATCTACGTAATACTCGCGGGTTGATCGAACCTACCGGTAACAAATCCAGCAGCACACTGTCGATGTCTCCCTTTAATCTGATCTGGATTAGGTGTGGTACAGGAAATGATATGATCCAGAAAGCGTTTTAAATCATTTGCTTTACCGTATTTCACTTTAGTGCAAAAACGCGATAGCGACACCGTCTGGTGCTAGTTGGGAACACCCTTGCCTGTTAGATGATTTTCCTGATAATGTGCTTAAGATCAGCTTATTAAATATACTCACAGTTTACATCCTTGGTGTTTGTTATAGGGCATTAGGTCCTCGTCTGTGGCATGTTTCTGTGCCTAACACCTCCTAACCTCTCCGTTATATACTGTGGTGATGTCTCCAGCAGTAGGAGACGAAACAGTGTGCGCATAGATATGCCTTCGAGCATGGCGTAAATTCCATATAATAATATCTTCAAGAATGTAAGAACTGACTGTGAATGCCTTAATTGAATAATTAAATTCACAGTTCTCAGTACGGTGTTACAAGCGATCTTGAGGAGATTGGAGCAGATGAGATGTAATTACCTCATGCATTTCAACTGCCCCAGCTCCCTCCACACTCATCAAACAATCCACTGCATGCAACCAGCAGAGAAGCTAGGATGTAGGACACAATGTTCCCTTCATCCACCACAAAGCCAACTGGAGGAGCTATATCCCGATGGATACTATGAGTGCAGCGACCCAAGCTCTCAGGGACCCGTGCAGATGCATCTGGCGTACCTTGATATCCGTGTCGATGTGGTTTAAACTTCATGATAGGGAGCATGATCATGTGTTATAGGGAAAGCTGTCGTTAGTAGAATCCGCCACACTTACTAGTACGTGACCAGCAAGCTCCACGCTGGATTCTTTAAAGAATCGAACTCCCATGTATAAAACACCTTCAGGCATCTTATTATTTTACAGATGAGTTAATGTGTTAAGTATTTGATGTTGAGCATGTTAAACTTTTATGCTTGAAGACGCAAACTGCTAATTATGTTGGTTTTATTAGTTTCGGATTATTCGTCCACAGACTAATGAAAAAAGCAAAACTTTAAATTTGTTAGAAGTCACTATGTGCTCCCGTTCTCAAAAACTGGACAAATATAAACTGGGCAATTTGCGCACTTTGAGTTACGTTACATTGAGACGTCCACAGGGATTGGACAAAAACATGGAAACCACAAAAACACCAATACATTATCATGCCTAATACGATGTATAAGACCCTTTGGCATTCAAAACAGCTTCCAGTCGTCTGGGAATGGATACATACAGGACCGGTATGGTTTTCAAGGAAATTTTACGCCTACTGTTTTCAAGGGAATCTTACACCATTCTTCCTGAAAAATTGTGGATAACGTTCATGCACTTTTCTCTCCAAAGTACACCACAAAGTCACAGTAATATTAAGATGGGGTGACAGCGATGGCCGTTCTCTTACTCGCAAAACAAGTTCTTGACGATGTTGGGTGTGGAACGGGGGCTCTGTCACCTTGGAACACAGCAATCAGCGCTGGGGAACAAACATTTTATTATGGGATGGACCACATCAGCTATTGGTCGCATAATCCGTGGCGGCAATGCGTCCTCGCAGAGTACCCACGGGGCCTATGCAATACTGCCGTGTTCCCCAAATCATCATCGAACCTCTGCCAAGCTCCACTCTTGGGAACTCGGCCAGAAGTTGGAAAGAATGTGAAACACGACTCATGCGACAAATGACTTTCTTCCACTGGTTGATAGTCAGGTTTTAATGCTTGGCTCCAAGTTTTCCTGTTACGAGCTTTTGCATCACTGATGAGTTATTTTGGAATTCCAACTCGTTCAGTGATTTCCTGCTTCTGGAGCTTCCTTTTTGTTGTTTTGGCACTTACAGGGTTCGTGAATGCGAAATTCAGTTAAGCAGTTCTCCCCTCTTGTTTTTCGCCACAATCCTGAATAATGGCCATCTGTCACTATTTATCAGCTCGCTCTTTCGTCTGCGTTATGACTTAGCGGGTGATGCTTTCCCTGTATGCGGTATAAATCATTGGCACCGTACATCTTAAAACACAAAGCACTTCGGCTGGCTTGGTTACAGAAGCAGCTCCTAACAATTTGCTCACGTTCGAATTCACTCAACTTCTACCTAACGCACTCAAAAATACGCAAACCACTGTTCTGACCATGAATGACACTTGCAACATGTTGAGGGCATTAATACATCAGCGCAACCTGCAGATTTGGCTAGCATCTTCGTTTATGTTGAAGGATGCATTTCTCGCGGTGTTTCCATAATTTTGACCAACCTCTGTGTACAGATTCTCACATTTAACACTTGGTTTATTCCGTTAAACATTCAATGTGAGGTTATACCTCCTAACGGGTAAATTAGGACAGCATTTTAAATTCGCCGAAATACTTTAAATCAAACTTTTGTTGCCTCTGGAAGCCGTGTGGGGGTCCTGGTCCGTCGGGCGCCTCCCCAAGTGGCGGATAGGGGAACGATCTCCAGTATGGAGAGTACCAGAGAAATAAAATACATGAGGCGGACCAAAACCAGCAGGGCAAATGGCTTGGAAGAAAGGCAGAGGAACCCGCAACCATCAACTGCTGCGTTGCAGTCAGTAGAGAGATCTGCAAAGGCTAAGGATGCTCCCCTGAAAATGGAGCCAGATGCCCGGTGAGCCGTAAGGGACAAGCCCTCAAATGGTTGGACGGAAGATTAACAATGTTCCCGTGCAAAAATCACCTGTTGCGAATACTAACAAAGGAATAAGGCGAACAGATATTTTGATGAAGACCCCAGGAAACAAAAACAGGATAAGAGATATGTACATCGGAACATGGAAAGTGCGGAGCCTATACCAAGCTGGAGCCCTGCGCCAGCTGCTAACGCAAGTAAACAACTATGGTATTAAACTATTGACTCTCCAGGAAATTATGTGGAAGGGGAGTGACATAATGGACTCAGTATATTTCACTATATTCTATAGTGGCGGGAGGACGAATATCTTTGGTTCAGGTTTTGTAGTCGCTAAAGGACTGAAAAATACTGTGATACGCTTCGAACCAATCAATGAACGGATGTCCATGGTAAGATTAAGGGGAAACTTTTTCAACATAACAATTACAAATGTACATGCACCCACAATGGAGGCAGATGAACAATAGAAGGACGAGTTTTATAGCTAGGTAGAGCAGTTTTATGATCAGGCTTCCAAACATGATGTTAAGGTCTTAATAGGAGACTTGAATGCAAAAATAGGAAAAGAAGAGGCTTATCAGCCAACTTTTGGTGTTATCGTGGTCTTCAGTCCAAAGACTGGTTTGATGCATTTGATGCATCTCTCCACGCTACTATCCTGCGCAAGCCTCTTCGTATCCGAGTAACCACTGCAACCTACATCCTTCTGAATCTGCTTACTGAATTCATCTCTTGGCCTCCCTCTACGGTTTTTACCCCCCACGCTTCCCTCCAGTGTTATATTGGTGAACCCTTCATGCCTCAGAATGTGTCCTACCAATCGATCCCTTCTTCTAGTCAGGTTGTGCCACAAATTTCTCTTCTTCCCAGTTCTCTTCGGTACCTCCTCGTTATTTACGTGATCTACCCATCTAATGTTGAGCATTCTTCTGTAGCATCACATTTCAAAAGCTTCTATTCTCTTTTTGTCTAAACTTTTTATCGTCCATGTTTCACTTCCGTACACGGCTACACTTCATACAGATACTTTCAAAAAGGACTTCCTGACTCTTAAATCTATACTTGGTGTTGACAAATTTCTCTTCATCAGAAACGCTTTTCTTGCCATTGCCATTCTACATTTTATATCCTCCCTACTTCGACCATTATCAGTTATTTTGGTTCCCAAATAGCAAACGTCGTCTACTGCTGTAAGTGTCTCGTTTCCTAATTTAAATTTCTCAGCATCACCTGATTTAATTCAACTCCATTCCATTATCTTCGTTTTACTTTTGTTGGCTGTTCATCTTACGAGGATTGGAACTTAAATAGTTTCAACTACTTGTTCACAACCGATACAAAAGACTTACATGTCTGCACCTGTTACTGTCCTACAACATAGTCACCAGCGTTGTGTAGAACCCGTTGCCAGCGATGTGGAAGGCGTAGTATACCGTTAAACAGAGCCTGTTCTGTTGATGGTGCGAATGGAGCGGTCTAGAGTTATGGTGGTTCTCGTGTACGACTGTGGTTGTGTTATCCTAACGCGTTACGTTCCTCCAAGGCAAACCGTCAATGCACAGTATTACTGTTCGTTTTTGGAGCATCACCTGCGACCAGCTCTGCGAAAGAACCGGCGACACTTTCTGCGCAACCCACCCATCATTTAGCATGACAATGCGCGTGCGCATACAGCGCAAGCTGTGGCTGCTCTGTTCGGTCGATGCGACTGGGAACTACTGCACCATCTACCACACTCCCCGGACTTGAGTCCTTGTGACTTTGATTTGATTCTGAAGATGAAGGAACCACTTCGTGGCATTAGCTTCAGAACTGTTCCAGAGATTCGACAGGCAGTAGACCGCTCCATTCGCACCATCAACAGAACAGGCTCTGCTAACGGTATACTACGCCCTCAAAGAGGGCCCCCACAAGGGAGGAGCGCGCCATCGGAGACGACAGTAATCGTGGGGGATTCTTCCGCAATGGTTTCCTCAACTTCCACTATGTCTGCTCACAAGCGTAAGTTCACTGAGTCTCAGCCACAGACAGTTCTTCCATCGTTGCCACAGTTCCTTGTTGTTTCTCGGTCTGACGAAGGTCAAGACTTCTCCACAGTCAACCCTTTCATTATTCAGAAAGGTGTCGACGCAATTGCAGGTCCTGTAAAGTCTTGTTCCAGGTTACGGAATGGCACCTTGTTGTTAGAAACAGTCAGTGCCCTCCAAGCACAAAAACTGCTGCGTACTTCACTGCTCCACACCTTCCCTGTCCGGGTTGAACCGCACCGCACTTTAAATTCCTTGTGTGGAGTCGTTTATACACGCTCCCTCGATGGATTGTCTGACGAAGAAATTCAGCACTACCTGTCTGATCAGGGCGTAACGGCTGTTCATAGAGTTATGAAAAGGGTTGACACGAACATCATTCCAACCCGCCCAGTCTTCTTGACATTTGACAAAGTTCAACTCCCATCGAAAATCAAAGCAGGCTATGAGATAATTTCCGTTCACCCTTACATCCCAAACCCTACGCGTTGCTATCGGTGTCAGCGGTTCAATCACACCAGCCAGTCCTGTTCCAATCCGGCCAAATGTGTTACATGTGGCAAGGATGCCCATGAGGGTGCTTGTCCACCTCCATCCCCTCGCTGCATCAACTGTATGGGTGACCACGCTGCTTCCTCTCGAGATTGCCCCATTTTTAAAGACGAAAAGCTCATCCAGGAAATCAGAGTGAAGGAAAAGGTGTCGACCTTTGCTGCTCGAAAATTATTCGCCAGTCGCCAGCCCCCCGTGCCTCAGACAGGAAAATACAGCACTGTGCTTGCTTCTCCTCGGCCAACAAAGGAGGCGGCCACGCAGACTTGCGACCTCACCTTTAGTACCACGGTCGTCAGATAGGCCAGCGCAAAGATCGCCCGTTCAACCTCACCACTTTCGCCTGCCCACTCTATGGCTCACCCTTCATTGGGTTCTGCTAAATCTCGAGCCCACAAGTCAGACACCAAGACTTCGAAAAAAGAGCATACTCGTGAAGATTTTTTACGTACCCCAACTTCACAACTATCGGTTCCTCCTTCATCTAAACATCATATTTCCAAGAAGGCTAATAAGAAACCCAGTTCATCTCCTTCTCCGCCAAGGCGTGTCCCATCTACAGCACCACCTGGCGGAAATCACCCTCGGCTGTCTTCTGTCTCGCCGAGGCGCACTGCTGGCGGCCGATCAACCGGACGATCGCTGGTGGCAGGAGCTGCTCCTGCACAACCTATGGATCAGGATCTTCTGCCTTCGGCTGAATGCCATTCCATGCTGTCGGTCGCAAGCTCTGAGCAGTCGTTGAGTTGACGGCAACCTTGGTCACATTCCTCCATTTTCTGTTCACCCTATGTCCATTATCCACTGGAATATCCCGGCATTCGAGCCAATCGGGACGAATTGTCGATCCTCTTACGATCCTACTCGCCGGTCATCTTCTGTCTTCAGGAAACAAAGCTGCGTCCCCATGACCGCTTTGTTCTCCCCCATTTTCAGTCCGTCCGATTTGATCTCCCCTTTGTTGAAGGCACTCCAGCCCATGGTGGACTCATGATTCTTCCCCATGATACTCTGCATTTTCACCCAATCCCCTTAAACACTTCCTTCCAAGCTGTCGCTGTCCGTCTTTCCCTTTCTGGATATACCTCTTCTCTTTGTACTGTATACATTCCATCGTCCACACCAATGGCACGAGCTGATCTCCTTCATCTTCTTGGTCAGCTTCCACCCCCCTATTTGCTGGTTGGGGACTTCAATGCCAGCCGGCCGCGGTGGTCTAGCGGTTCCAGGCGCTCAGTCCGGAACCGCGCGACTGCTACGGTCGCAGGTTCGAATCCTGCCTCGGGCATGGATGTGTGTGATGTCCTTAGGTTAGTTAGGTTTAAGTAGTCCTAAGTTCTAGGGGACTGATGACCACAGATGTTAAGACCCATAGTGCTCAGAGCCATTTGAACCATTTTTGAACTTCAATGCCCACCACCCGCTTTGGGGATCTCCACATCCTTGTCCACGTGGCTCACTATTGCTAGACGTCTTCCATCAAGCGGATCTAGTTTGCCTCAACACTGGGGTCCCTACATTTTTGTCTGCCTCCACGACAAATTTCTCTTATTTGGACCTTTCGGTCGGTACCGTTCCGCTAGCTCGGCGCTTCGAATGGTTCGCCCTTGATGACACACACTCGAGTGACCACTTTCCATGTGTCCTTAGACTGCAGCCACAACTGCCATATATGCGCCCGCGACGCTGGAAGTTTGCCCAAGCCGATTGGGCACTTTTTTCGTCTCTAGCGACATTCGATGACCGTCACTTTCCTAGCGTCGACGATGAGGTCACACATCTTACCGACGTTATTATTACAGCTGCGGAACGTTCAATACCACGCACCTCCGAATTGCCCCGGCGCCCCCCAGTTCCTTGGTGGAACGAGGCATGCCGTGACGCAATACGCGAGCGGCGACGTGCTCTTCGCGTTTTCCGCCACCATCCTACTTTGGCCAATTGTATCCGCTATAAGCAGTTCCGTGCGCGATGCCGTCGCGTCATCCGCGATAGCAAGAAGGCAAGCTGGGAATTCTTTACTAGCTCATTTAACAACTTCACTCCCTCCTCGGAAGTTTGGAGTCGAATTCGACGGTTATCTGGCGCGCCTAGTTTCTCCCCGGTCTCTGGGCTCACTGTCGGGCGTGATACGTTAGCGGACCCCGTCGCAATTTGGGTAAACACTTTGCTGCGATTTCGAGCTCTTCAAATTACCCGCCAGCGTTTCTCCCGAAGAAACGTGCAGCGGAAGTGCAACCTCTTGCTTTCTTCTCTCAAAATCGCGAAAGCTATAATACTGTTTTCTCCATGCGGGAACTCCAACATGCACTCTATTCTTCTCGCTCCTCCGCCCCAGGACCGGATGGTATCCACATCCAAATGTTGCTGCATTTATCAACCCATAGTCTGCGTTACCTCCTTCGCATTTATAATCGAATTTGGACCGACAGTACTTTTCCCAGACGATGGCGGGAAGCAATCGTCGTTCCTGTTCCGAAACCCGGAAAGGACAAACATCTCCCCTCTAGCTATCGCCCCATTTCTCTCACGAGTAGTGTATGTAAGGTTTTGGAGCGTATGGTGAATTGCCGTTTAGCTTGGTGGTTGGAGTCCCGCAGTCTTTTAACACCTGCCCAATGCGGTTTCCGAAAGCATCGTTCTGCAGTTGACCATCTTGTTACTCTCTCCACTTACATCATGAACAATTTTCTCCGGAAACGCCAAACAGTAGCAATATTTTTTGATCTGGAGAGAGCATACGATACCTGTTGGAGGACAGGCATGTTACGCACACTGTTCTCTTGGGGCTTTCGAGGTCGGCTACCCTTTTTTCTTCGCGAATTTATGGCAGAGCGCACATTTCGAGTGCGGGTGAACACTACTCTCTCCCGTACTTTCTCCCAAGAAAACGGGGTACCCCAGGGCTCCGTGCTAAGTGTTATACTGTTTGCCATTGCCATAAATCCAATTATGGATTGTCTCCTTCCTGATGTCTCGGGCTCCCTCTTTGTGGACGATTTTGCGATCTACTACAGCTCTCAACGGACCAGCCTTCTTGAACGACGTCTTCAAGGATGTCTCGATCGCCTCTACTCTTGGAGCATCGAAACCGGCTTCCGTTTTTCTCCCAGTAAGACCGTTTGTGTTAATTTTTGGCGACGTAAGGAGTTTCTTCCACCCTCCTTACATCTAGGACCTGTCAACCTTCCGTTTTCGGACGTCGCTAAATTCTTGGGTCTTACGTTTGACAGAAAACTGTGCTGGTCCTCCCACGTTTCCTATCTTTCGGCTCGCTGTCTGCGATCCCTCAACACCCTCCGTGCCCTGAATGGTACCTCCTGGGAAGCGGACCGAGTGGTCCTTCTCCGTCTCTATCGCGCCTTAGTGCGCTCGAAATTGGACTATGGAAGCATAGTTTACTCCTCTGCTCGGCCGTCTATTCTTCGTCGTCTCGACTCTATCCACCACCGTGGATTACGTTTAGTGTCTGGAGCTTTTTACACCAGCCCTGTGGAAAGCCTTTATGCTGAGACTGCTGAACCTCCGGTGTCCAATCGGCGAGCAGTCCTTCTGAGTCGTTATGCTAGCCATCTGTCTTCCATGCCTGCTAATCCAGCCCATGACATTTTTTTCGACGCCTCCTTTGATGTAGGCCCTTCACTTGTTTATCGTCGGGCATTTGCTACTGTATGTGCACAAATGAAGGAAGCCACATTTATTTACACTGATGGCTCAAAAACGTCGTTAGGTGTAGGGAGTGCCTATATTGTTGGCGACACCCCAAATCAATTTCGGCTTCCCGACCAGTGTTCGGTTTACACTGCGGAGCTTTACGCTGTTCTCCAGGCTGTCCACTACATCCGCCGCCATCAGCGGATACAGTATGTTATCTGCTCAGATTCTCTCAGCTCTCTCCTCAGTCTCCAAGCTCTTTACCCTGTCCACCCTCTGGTCCACCGGATTCAGGACTGTCTGCGCTTGCTCTACCTGGGGGGCGTCTCGGTGGCGTTCCTCTGGCTCCCAGGACACGTTGGTATCTGTGGAAATGAGGCGGCCGATATAGCAGCCAAGGCTGCTGTCTCTCTTCTTCGGCCAGCTATTCAATCGATTCCCTTCACCGATCTACGGAGCGTTTTATGTCGTCGAGTTGTTCTTTTATGGCACGCCCATTGGTCGACACTTCCCCATAATAAATTACGGGACATGAAAGCTCTTCCTTGTGCTTGGACCTATTCCTCCCGAACGCGTCGTCGGGAGGAGGTAATTTTAACTAGATTCCAGATAGGGCACTGTCTTTTTAGCCATCGACATCTTTTAAGCGGCGATCCTCCCCCACTCTGTCCCCACTGCTCTCAGCTGTGGACGGTAAGACACCTTTTAATTGAGTGCCCCTATTTTACTCCGTTACGCGCCCGTCTACAGCTGTCGCCTGATATATCGTCCATTTTATTAGATGACACGCGCTCGGCCGATCGCTTTCTCGAGTTTATTAGTGCCAGTGAAATGACGTCAGTCATTTGAAGCTTTTTTTAGGGACAACCAACCCCTTTTCTGTAGTGGATTTTTAAGCCTTCCTTCTGCTTTTAGTTTCTCCAATTTTTTGAGTTTCGTTCCCATTTCTGCTGGTTTCCATTTTCGGTTTCTACTGTTTTCTAAGTCACGGACCGGGCGCTAATGACCATAGCAGTTTTGCGCCCTAAATCCAAAACAAAAAAAAAAAAAAAAAAAAACAACGCTGGTAACTACTTTGAAGGACAGTAACAGGTGCAAACACGTAACTCTTTTTGTATCGGTTGTGAATAAATAGTTGCCACTATTTAAGTTCCAACCCTCGTATATCATCTTTTCAAGACACAGTCTATTCCGTTCAACTGCTCTTCCAGGTTCTTGGCTGTCTCTGACAGAATTACAATGTCATCCACAAATCTCAAAGTTTTTATTTCTTCTCCCTCGACTTTAATTCCTACTCTGAATTTTTCCTTTGTTTCCTTTACTGTTTGCTCAATATACAGATTGAATAATATTGGGATATGCCACAACCCTGTCTCACTCCGTTCTCAACCACTGCTTCCCTTGCGTGCTCCTCGACTCTTACAACTGCCATCTGGTTTCTGTACAAATTGTAAATAGCCTTTCACTCCCGTATTTTTCCCCTGTCAGCTTTAGAATATGTAGATTTAGAGAAAGCTTTTGACAGTCAGCCAACTATAGGAAGACATAGCCTCCATGAAACATGCGTGTTTTTGGTACTTGCATTGTTTAATTCATAAATTTCGGGCGTATTATAGTATTTGAGAGTTGTAGCATCGCGTTTTAGTACCTGAATAGTGTAAAATCACGTAGTCTCCTTCCGCCGCCGAGCAGTGTATAAGCAGTGCGCAAGTAGCAGCATTACTGCATTTACTAGGCAATCTTGTATTTTAATAACCGTTTAAATTTTGTGTCGATTTGTTTGCGCTCTCTGTAGATTAGTTGAGACGTTCTTTGCACAACAGTTTTTAGCATGGATAGGGACTGCAACTGCTGTGTTCGGATGCAGGCTGAGTTGGCATCCCTTCGCGCCCAGCTTCAGGCAGTGTTGGCTTCGGTCACACAGCTTGAGGCTGTTGCCAATGGGCATCACTGTGGGGGTCCGGATGGGGGTTTGTCAGGGACGGCCAGCTCGTCCCACGCATCCCCCGATCGGACTACAACTGTGGTTGCCCGGGATACTGCCCGCATTGAGGCTGATCCCTCACCTGTGGTAGAGTGGGAGATCGTCTCAAGGTGTGGCAGGGGGCGAAAGACATTCCGGAGGGCTGAACGGAAGGCCTCTCCAGTTTGTCTGACGAACCGGTTTCAGGCTCTGTCTCAGGCTGATACTAATCTTTGGCCTGACATGGCTGCTTGTCCTGTTCCAGAGGTTGCCCCTCAGTCTGCAAGATCCGGGCGGTCGCAGAGGGTGGGCTTACTGGTAGTTGGGAGCTCCAACGTCAGGCGCGTAATGGGGCCCCTTAGGGATATGGCAGCAAGAGAGGGGGAACTCGCTAGCGGGATGAAAGCAGAGCTTACCATCTGCAGCATCGTCGACAGGACTGACTGCGGACCTTTGTTACAGAGCCGAGTGGAGGGTCTGAATCAGAGGCTGAGACGGTTCTGCGACCGTGTGGGCTGCAGATTCCTCGACTTGCGCCATAGGGCGGTGGGGTTTCGGGTTCCGCTGGATAGGTCAGGAGTCCACTACACGCAACAAGCGGCTACACGGGTAGCAGGGGTTGTGTGGCGTGGGCTGGGCGGTTTTTTAGGTTAAATGGCCTCGGGCAAGTACAGAAAGGGCAACAGCCTCTACGGGTGCGGGGCAAAGTCAGGACATGCGGGGACCAAGCAGCAATCGGTATTGTAATTGTCAACTGTCGAAGCTGCATTGGTAAAGTACCGGAACTTCAAGCGCTGATAGAAAGCACCGAAGCTGAAATCGTTATAGGTACAGAAATCTGGCTGAAGCCAGAGATAAATTCTGCCGAAATTTTTACAAAGGTACAGACGGTGTTTAGAAAGGCTAGATTGCATGCAACCGGTGGTGGAGTGTTCGTCGCTGTTAGTAGTAGTTTATCCTGTAGTGAAGTAGAAGTGGATAGTTCCTGTGAATTATTATGGGTGGAGGTTACACTCAACCGAGCTAGGTTAATAATTGGCTCCTTTTACCGACCTCCCGACTCAGCAGCATTAGTGGCAGAACAACTGAGAGAAAATTTGGAATACATTTCACATAAATTTTCTCAGCATGTTATAGTCTTAGGTGGAGATTTCAATTTACCAGATATAGACTGGGACACTCAGATGTTTAGGACGGGTGGTAGGGACAGAGCATCGATTGACATTATACTGAGTGCACATCCGAAAATTACCTCGAGCAATTAAACAGAGAACCGACTCGTGGAGATAACATCTTGGAGCTACTGATAACAAACATACCCGAACTTTTCGACTCTGTATGTGCAGAACAGGGAATCAGTGATCATAAGGCTGTTGCAGCATCCCTGAATATGGAAGTAAATAGGAATATAAAAAAAGGGAGAAAGGTTTATCTGTTTAGCAAGAGTAATAGGAGGCAAATTTCAGACCACCTAACAGATCAAAATGAAAATTTCTGTTCCGACACTGACAATGTTGAGTGTTTATGGAAAAAGTTCAAGGCAATCGTAAAATGCGTTTTAGACAGGTACGTGCCGAGTAAAACTGTGAGGGACGGGAAAAACCCACCGTGGTACAACAACAAAGTTAGGAAACTACTGCGAAAGCAAAGAGAGCTTCACTCCAAGTTTAAACGCAGCCAAAACCTCTCAGACAAACAGAAGCTAAACGATCTCAAAGTTAGCGTAAGGAGGGCTATGCGTGAAGCGTTCAGTGAATTCGAAAGTAAAATTCTATGTACCGACTTGACAGAAAATCCTCGGAAGTTCTGGTCTTACGTTAAATCAGTAAGTGGCTCGAAACAGCATATCCAGACACTCCGGGATGATGATGGCATTGAAACAGAGGATGACACGCGTAAAGCTGAAATACTAAACATCTTTTTCCAAAGCTGTTTCACAGAGGAAGACCGCACAAACGAAAAAATGGCTGACATCGAAATAAGTGTCCAAGGAATAGAAAAGCAACTGGAATCACTCAGCAGAGGAAAGTCCACTGGACCTGACGGGATACCAATTCGATTCTACACAGAGTACGCGAAAGAACTTGCCCCCCTTCTAACAGCCGTGTACCGCAAGTCTCTAGAGGAACGGAAGGTTCCAAATGATTGTAAAAGAACACAGGTAGTCCCAGTCTTCAAGAAGGGTCGTCGAGCAGATGCGCAAAACTATAGACCTATATCTCTGACGTCGATCTGTTTTAGAATTTTAGAACATGTTTTTTGCTCGAGTATCATGTCGTTTTTGGAAACCCAGAATCTACTATGTGGGAATCAACATGGATTCCGGAAACAGCGATCGTGTGAGACCCAACTCGCTTTATTTGTTCATGAGACCCAGAAAATATTAGATACAGGCTCCCAGGTAGATGCTATTTTTCTTGACTTCCGGAAGGCGTTCGATACAGTTCCGCACTGTCGCCTGATAAACAAAATAAGAGCCTACGGAATATCAGACCGGCTGTGTGGCTGGATTGAAGAGTTTTTAGCAAACAGAACACAGCATGTTGTTATCAATGTAGAGACATCTACAGACGTTAAAGTAACCTCTGGCGTGCCACAGGGGAGTGTTATGGGACCATTGCTTTTCACAATATATATAAATGACCTAGTAGATAGTGTCGGAAGTTCCATGCGGATTTTCGCGGATGATGCTGTAGTATACAGAGAAGTTGCAGCATTAGAAAATTGTAGCGAAATGCAGGAAGATCTGCAGCGGATAGGCACTTGGTGCAGGGAGTGGCAACTGACCCTTAACATAGACAAATGTAATGTATTGCGAATACATAGAAAGAAGGGTCCTTTATTGTATGATTATATGATAGCGGAACAAACACTGGTAGCAGTTACTTCTGTAAAATATCTGGGAGTATGCGTGCGGAACGATTTGAAGTGGAATGATCATATAAAATTAGTTGTTGGTAAGGCGGGTGCCAGGTTGAGATTCATTGGGAGAGTCCTTAGAAAATGTAGTCCATCAACAAAGGAGGCGGCTAACAAAACACTCGTTCGACCTATACTTGAGTATTGCTCATCAGTGTGGCATCCGTACCAGGTCGGGTTGACAACGGAGATAAGATCCAAAGAAGAACGGCGCGTTTCATCACAGGGTTATTTGGTAAGCATGATAGCGTTACGGAGATGTTTAGCACACTCAAGTGGCAGATTCTGCAAGAGAGGCGCTCTGCATCGCGGTGTAGCTTGCTGTCCAGGTTTCGAGAGGGTGCGTTTCTGGATGAGGTATCGAATATATTGCTTCCCCCTACTGATACCTCCCGAGGAGATTACGAATGTAAAATTAGAGAGAGTAGAGCGCGCACGGAGGCTTTCAGACAGTCGTTCTTCCCGCGAACCATACGCGACTGGAACAGGAAAGGGAGGTAATGACAGTGGCACGTAAAGTGCCCTCCGCCACACACCGTTGGGTGGCTTGCGGAGTATAAATGTAGATGTAGATGTAGAAGTGTCAATGGAATTTGGGTTGTAGATTTCGCTGTAAGTAAAAACATGACTGCCAGCAGTATGTGTTTCCCACACAAAAAGATACACAGAGAAACATAGGTGTCACCAGATAGACAAACTAGAAATCAGAAAGACCATGTAATGATTGATCGGAGGCACAGATCGGACATAATGCATGTTAGGCGCCAATGTGGAGCTGACTGTAATTTAGACCATCATCTAGCGGCAGTTAAGTACAGGCAAAAGACCTCACTAATGAGTAAACAAAAAGGCCGCAAACAGAAGAGTTTTGACATTAAGAAACTGAAATTAGAAGAAATACGGAGAGCATATCAGACGAAAATAGAAGAGCGGATTAAGAACGATACTGACACGTCAAATGAATATATAGAAATAATGTGGAAATGATGTCAGGCTGCAATCCTCGAAGCGGCTGGAGAGGTTTTGGGACACGTACAGGCTCAAAGGAAGGCAGATCGGTTTGATGAAGAATGTATAAGAAGAATTTAGGAGTGTAACATAGCACGAATGAAATTATTTCAGAGGAGAACGAGAGAAAATCTGAATGTATATGATGAGAAGGGCCACGTAGCTAAGAGGTTTTGCAGACAGAAAAAAAGAACACTACAAAAGAAGAAACTTGAAAAGAGCACTAGAAAAGAAAAAAAATGGAAGAAATTCAACAGCTAGGAGAAGAGAAGCAAGTACATGAAATGTACCAAAAGATTAAAGAAGGAAAGGCCGAATTTCAGGCCTGAACAAATATATGTAGGAGTAAAGACGGGATTTGGTAGGGGAGAGTAATAAAATACTCGACAGATGGGCAGAATACTTCCAAGAGTTATTGAACCCAGAAATAGAAGGATTAGAACAAGAAGAACTGTTGGAAATAACTTCTTATGGACCAGAGGTCATAACACCAGCACCCAACCTGAGGAAGTGATATTAGCCGTTGTTGTTGTTGTGGTCTTCAGTCCTGAGACTGGTTTGATGCAGCTCTCCATGCTACTCTATCCTGTGCAAGCTTCTTCATCTCCCAGTACCTACTGCAACCTACATCCTTCTGAATCTGCTTAGTGTATTCATCTCTTGGTCTCCCCCTACGATTTTTACCCTCCACGCTGCCCTCCAATACTAAATTGGTGATCCCTTGATGCCTCAGAATATGTCCTACCAAACGATCCCTTCGTCTGGTCAAGTTGTGCCACAAACTCCTCTTCTCCCCAATCCTATTCAGTACCTCCTCATTAGTTATGTGATCTACCCATCTAATCTTCAGCATTCTTCTGTAGCACCACATTTCGAAAGCTTCTATTCTCTTCTTGTCCAAACTATTTACCGTCCATGTTTCACTTCCATACATAGCTACACTCCATACAAATACTTTCAGAAATGACTTCCTGACACTTAAATCTATATTCGATGTTAACACATTTCTCTTCTTCAGAAACGCTTTCCTTGCCATTGCCAGTCTACATTTTATATCCTCTCTACTTCGACCATCATCAGTTATTTTGCTCCCCAAATAGCAAAACTCCTTTACTAATTTAAGTGTCTCATTTCCTAATCTAATTCCCTCAGCATCACCCGACTTAATTCGGCTACATTCCATTATCCTCGTTTTGCTTTTGTTGATGTTCATCTTATATCCTCCCTTCAAGACACCATCCATTCCGTTCAACTGCTCTTCCAAGTCCTTTGCTGTCTCCGACAGAATTACAATGTCATTGGCGAACCTCAAAGTTTTTATTTCTTCGCAATGGATTTTAATACCTATTCCGAATTTATCTTTTGTTTCCTTTACTGCTTGCTCAATATACAGATTGAATAACATCGGGGAGAGGCTACAACCCTGTCTTACTCCCTTCCCAACCACTGCTTCCCTTTCATGTCCCTCGACTCTTATAACTGCCATCTGGTTTCTGTACAAATTGTAAATAGCCTTTCGCACCCTGTATTTTACCCCTGCCACCTTCAGAATTTGAAAGAGAGTATTCCAGTCAACATTGTCAAAAGCTTTCTCTAAGTCTACAAATGCTAGAAACGTAGGTTTGCCTTTCCTTAATCTTTCTTCTAATATAAGTCGTAAGGTCAGTATTGCCTCACGTGTTCCAGTATTTCTACGGAATCCAAACTGATCTTCCCCGAGGTCGGCTTCTACTAGTTTTTCCATTCGTCTGTAAAGAATTCGTGTTAGTATTTTGCAGCTGTGGCTTATTAAACTGATTGTTCGGTAATTCTCACATCTGTCAACACCTGCTTTCTTTGGGATTGGAATTATTATATTCTTCTTGAAGTCTGAGGGTATTTCGCCTGTTTCATACATCTTGCTCACCAGATGGTAGAGTTTTGTCAGGACTGGCTCTCCCAAGGCCGTCAGTAGTTCCAATGGAATGTTGTCTACTCCGGGGGCCTTGTTTCGACTCAGGTCTTTCAGTGCTCTGTCAAACTCTTCACGCAGTATCGCATCTCCCATTTCATCTTCCTCTACATCCTCTTCCATTTCCATAATATTGTCCTCAAGTACATCGCCCTTGTATAGACCCTCTATCTACTCCTTCCACCTTTCTGCTTTCCCTTCTTTGCTTAGAACTGGGTTTCCATCTGAGCTCTTGATGTTCATGCAAGTGGTTCTCTTTTCTCCAAAGGTGTCTTTAATTTTCCTGTAGGCGGTATCTATCTTACCCCTAGTGAGATAAGCCTCTACATCCTTACATTTGTCCTCGAGCCATCCGCGCTTAGCCATTTTGCACTTCCTGTCGATCTCATTTTTGAGACGTTTGTATTCCTTTTTGCCTGCTTCATTTACTGCATTTTTATATTTTCTCCTTTCATCAATTAAATTCAATATTTCTTCTGTTACCCAAGGATTTCTAATAGCCCTCTTCTTTTTACCTACTTGATCCTCTGCTGCCTTCACTACTTCATCCCTCAAAGCTACCCATTCTTCTTCTACTGTATTTATTTCCCCCATGGACGGCAAGGTCCATGGTTCATGGGGGGGGGGGGGGGGGGATGTGGCATTACTCGCACGAAACACTGTTGTGCTGGCCGATGCCTATATTCGCGCGAAGTTGACACTCGGCACGGTGGCTGATGGGAGCGAATGTAAATGTGAAATGCCTGTACGTGCGCTCCCATCAGCCACCGCGCCGAGTGTCAATTTTGTTTGCGCTTATATAGTACAAGAGAGCTTGGCCTGGTAGTCAGTATCGAAAAGATCAAATATATGGCAACGGCCAACCAGCGAAACCTACGAAATCTCAGTATAGCTTACAAGGAGTTTGAAAGGGTGAGAGACTTCAAGTACCTCAGATCGACTATCACAGAGACAAATGACATCAGCAGCGAGGTGAAAGCTAGAATAGTAGCAGTGAACAGATGCTACTTTGCCTCACTACCCATGCTCTTGAGTTCGCTTCTATTACGAAAATCTAAAATACCCATTTACAAAACAATTATAATTCCAGTTGTTATATACGTTACCGAGACGGGGACCATGACTGCAAACGAGGAAAGGATCCTTAGCATTTGGAAGAGAAAGGTTCTAAGTAGGTTGGCGCATCCGTACGAATGCAGAATTAAAACAACTTTTTGAAGAGCCTGACATTGTCATTACCATTAAAATAAGAAGACTGCGGTGGGCAGGATACGTGGTCAGAACGGAGGAAGACAGAACATGTAAAAAGATTTTTAATGTCAAGGCTGGAGGCAGACGACGGAAGGGACGTTCCAGAAAGAGATGGGTGACCGGAATTGACGAAGACATGAAAAAGCTGGGTGTCAGAGGATGTTGGCGGAATGCCATGGACTGGTAGAATGACAGGGTATTGTGATGCAGGCCAAGGCCCTTCAAGGACTGTAGAGCCGAGGAGTATGAAAGTCTGGAAGCTGTTATGTAGACAACCTGAAATGGAACAGGGTCACAGTTTAGCTGTTTACAACTACCAGCACCACATTCTGAGAGTGGAGGACTTGTTGATGTATTTTTTGGTTCCTTCAAAGGTACGTGCTCATATCATTAACGCTGTTAAAGTTTTAAATTTGTGAATAACGTTAGACATCCTTAAATTGCGATTAAAAGATTTTGCTGTATTTCATGGTGATTGGTTCGTCCTCCTACAAGCCAGAATTGTTGACTCATTATTTTAGCTATTGTTCCTTTACCGTTTATGCAGCCGTTTTAAAAGGCGACTAGATGGATACATTTTAAGTAGACGAGGATATGAGTGGGACGATAACATAAACAAAAATCATGTGCCTTGCACCCCTTTCCAAGCTTTTCAGTTGACGCAGTTCTGAGGCTTGCGCTTCATTTTGTCGAATTACCCCTCGTGTCTGAGTAAAACCTGTTTCACATCTCTCTCTACGCCACAAAAAAGCGAAGCTGTTCATTGCTCAATCTAACGTAGGACAACCGCTTCCTTAGGTAACAATACCAATCTCAATAACGCCGAGCTAGTGTATAGTGAGTCAATGGAAGTGGCTCTAAGTTAATAGTAGATGATGGTAGTGATTGGAAGTAATATTATATTCGTGATATGAACCTGGAATAATACAGATATTAAGTACCTAGAAACCGAAACGTCGTCACGGATTCCGTGAGTGGTTCAAATGGTTCAAATGGCTCTGAGCACTATGCGACTCAACTTCTGAGGTCATCAGTCGCCTAGAACTTAGAACTAATTAAACCTAACTAACCTAAGGACATCACACACATCCATGTCCGAGATTCCGTGAGTGAAACGCCACATCAGCTCTTTACTACACCACAATTTAAATAACAGCACGAGAAACCAATTATATAAATAGTGTAATAGGAACTATTATGCGAAATTCTGGTCAGACTTCTGATGGTTAGATGGAAACATTTTATGTAGAAAGTCGTAATTTGGGTAACCAGTTCCTTCCGTCTATTTTAATAAGAAACGCGTTTCGCCTCTGGTTATCACGCTACTAACAGACGTAATCCTAAGATAAATGTAGTTTCTCGTGTATGTGTGTAAGACACTTTTTACAAACGTCTGGGGCGGATTCCTCACACCAAAACAGAAAAAAACTCCGTACAAACATGTGTCCGAAGATCCTTTGTTTTTAGGTACCAATGACAGAACACTTTACTATGTTCTCACGTCGGAAACTCGTACCAAAGTTTTCAAAATGCCTTCCGTTTATATCAAACGGTCATCAGATCACATACTGTCTAAGCCTTTCAAAGACGCCAGGATAGCATCGAATGGTTTCACAGGCTTGCATACTAGGTTGATGAAGTGTCGCTGTATTAGGAATGTCTGCTATGTAAACAACTGTTGATGGAAATACCATAGGTAATGATCTGAAAGGCTGGCATTAAGGTAACGTGCTGGCGATGGAATCGGCCCTTTCCTGATGAGCCATCCGTGCTGGTGGATATCATTTAGTGCAGTTCAAACACGGTGCCTCAGATGCGCCAGAGCATTCGTCACACGCTTCTTCTTATTTGCAGGAAGTTGTCTAGTAAAGTCGTTGTAGACAAAACTTGTAAGGCGTTCTGGGAGATAATATGTATCTACTGGACCCACACACTCAGGTTCAGCCTAACGTTAATCTTGTTACCATAAAGATTTTCATTCTCTCATAAGTGTTATGAGAGTGCATTCGCGTCTATTAGCAGGCTGGACTCGAAATGGGGAGAACAACGGTTAAATTTCCGTCTGGCCGTCCAGATTTAGGTTTACCGTGATTTCCTAAATCGCTCCAAGCAAACGCCCGGATGGTTTCTTTGAAAAGCCGATTTCCTTCCTCATCCTTTCGTAACCTTAGCTTTTGCTCCGTTACTAATAAACGCGCTGTTGATGGGACGTCACAGTCGGATCTTTCTTCCTTCGTGTCTAGAAGTAAGAGTAAGACATTTTGAATATTTATCATCATTTGTGTCTTCGTAACTTAGTGGAATGTTTTTTTAATAAGAACTTCCTAAGAAAGAAATTTTGTACCAATTTTGGGATGGATTTTATTCATGTCTTCGTTGCTAGGAATACCTTCCCAAAGTTCTTGTAAAAGTGTTTCCAAAACTCCCTGAATTTGTTGGTACTGCATGTACATTTCCCTGACTAGCCATCCATGTCCTAACAGCCATGGCTTAAAAACATGCATGTCTTAGATTTTGAAATTAGTCAGTGTGTTCACCAAATAGACCGTGACATTCCGCGAAATTCGTTGGATTAAAGTGGTATCAAGGTTTTCTCTTAAGCTAACGCTGCTTAAACGACACTTGTATTAACTCTCAAAGTATACTACTTTTTAAATACTTTTCATTATGTACGTAGAAAGAGTTGCTTGAATAATAACCCAAGTGTAATCGGTCACTTTTAGGCCAAATGCCAGGCGATATATTGGTTTGGGACATAACTGTCCTCAGCTCGTGGTCTAGTGGCTGGCGTTGCTACGGGGACGCGGGTTCGATTCCCGGATTTTCTCCGCCTGGGGACTGGGTATTTGTGTTGTACTCATCTTCATTCGGGAAGTGGCGAAATTGGAACTGGAAAGATTGGGAACTTGTATGGGCGCTGATGACCACGATGTTGAGCGCCCCACAAACCAACATGACGATCATCATCATCATCTGGTACATAACTTCCTAACATTTTCCCCAAGTTTAATAAACACAACAGATGCACTTAACAGTGACTTTAATTATCAATAATAGATTTTCCTTCACTATTTGCAACAGTCTTCTAACGCTGATGTAACTTTCTGATTCCGTGACTGTAG
The DNA here is from genome assembly GCF_021461385.2 of Schistocerca piceifrons. NCBI lineage: Eukaryota > Metazoa > Arthropoda > Insecta > Orthoptera > Acrididae > Schistocerca > Schistocerca piceifrons. Next base: position 393,951,475 of record NC_060138.1, on the reverse strand, counting down.
AAATCACGTGATATGAGGCGAAGAACTCGTCGAGCCATGTTCTGAGCGCATTTTCATCCGGAAAGTAAGTTCCTTGAAGATTGTTCGATAGAGAGCGGAAAAGGTGAAAATCTAAGGCACAAGATCAGATGAGTAAGGCGGGTGCGGAATGACTTCCCAACCCAACTCCAGTGTTTTTTGTCAGCGTAGCAGAATGCGGGCGTGTGTGATCATGGAGTAGCATCACTTACGTAGTCTTCCTGGTCGTTGTTCTTGAATTACGTTTATAAGACGCCTCTGTTGTTGATAACAAATGTCAGCAGTGATGGTTACACCTCGGGGAAGCAATTCCTAATACACCACACCGCCGGTGTTCCATAAGATGCATAACATTACCTTCTGTGGATGCGCGCAGGTCTTTGTACGGGGAGTCGCTGCTTTGTTTTGGCTCAAGTATTCCTTTATTTTCCTTACGTTGGCATAAAGACACCATTTCCCGTCACCAGAAACGATACTGGATAGGAATGGTCGGTGTTCTTCTCGAATCAATTGATGACGAACTAGTAGAGATGCACATATGACTACCCGGTGATTTTTGTGAGTTTGGCGTAGAGCATACGGTCACGGCCAGCCGCTGATTTGTGTGATTTTGGTTTAGAACATGTTGTACCCATACACCCGACCTTGAACCTTCCACATTGTGTGTAAATGTCGCACGATTGTGGAATGATCACTTGGATGATTGTGGATTAATAAGTTTAAACGATCTTCATCAAGCCCCGGAGGTCCTGAGGCGGAGGAGGGGGTAGTCACTAATGTCAAACCTTCCCCCTTAAAACGAGAAAATCAAAAACCATTTTCTTTCCGTGGTCTGTCCAATGGCATTATCCTCCAAGTATGGCGCAAATATTTCTGGCTTTCTCGGCTGCTGTCACCCCTCTGTTGAACTCAAGCAGAAGAATATGTCGGAAATGTTCCGAACTTTTCACTTGGCATTCCATTTTCTGACATTCACAGCTCCACTCACTATCACCAAATGACAACTCAAATAGCAACAGTGAGCTACAAATAGAAAATGACGGTCGATAAATAAACCCATAGCAATCGGAATACCAAAATGCAAAACAAAAACGCTGCGGACTTATGTATAACCCAATAATAGTGGACCACAGAGTGTCGCTGATGGAAGTGGATTTCCAAGTGATACCTCACGGAAACGTTGGTCACATCCAGGAGATGGCAACTATTTTTAATTCCGGAACAGTGTGTTCCAGACAATAAATGGAGTGTGTTTAGGAATGTACAGAATAAATTGGAATCGGTAGATGTGACGAACATGTACAGATAAACAAAGAGAAAGCTTCACAAATTGAGTAAGACAATGTGTTGTTCCACCTCTGGCCAATGGTAAGCAGTTATTCGGCTTAGCATTGATTGTTGCATGGACTCCTGAGGGAAATCGTGCCAAATTCTGTGCAATTGACGCGTAGATCGTCAAAATCCCGAAATGGTTGGAGGGCCTCGCTCAAAACGCTCCAAATGTTCTCAATTGTGGAGAGAACCGGTGACCTTGCTGGCCGATATAGAGTTTCGCAAGCATGAAGACAAGCAGTAGAAACTCTCGCCGTGTGCGGGCGAGCATTTTATTGCTGAAATGTGTACCCTGACGACTACCGAAGACTTCTATGGCTGTCACCCGCGGCAGCCTTACTACACAGCGGCACGTCGACGATATTCTGCATCCCGTTTTGTTTGCCCTTCATGCAAGCCATCTTGAGCTTACCTTTCAGCAAGATGATACCCGCTCGCACACGGCGAGAGTTTCTGTTGCTTTTCGTTCTTGCCAAATTGTGCCTTGGCCAGCAAAGTTTCCGGATCTCTCCCCAGTTGACAACGTTTGCAGCATTGTCGGGAGTGTCCTCCAACCATGCGGGATTTTGGAGATCTAATGCGCCAGTTGAGTAGAATTTGGCACGGTGTCCCTCAGGAGGATATGAAGCAAGTCTGTCAATAAATGCCTAAGCCGAATAACTGCTTGCATGAGGGCCAGCGGTAGACCAACGAGTTACTGACTTTCTCAGTTTGTAAAGCTCTATCTCTTGAATAAACCGTCCAATTTTTCTGAAATTGCATTGTCTGTATTTACATGTACATTATATCCACCGATTTCTGTCCCATTCGGAAAATTCCTTCGTCGTGAGTTATTCGTTTTGTCTTAAGAGTGTATCTTAACCTGTCACAGCATGTAGAATATTTGTGGTACTTTCACAATTTTGAATTAAATGCCTAATCTGGTGCGACCTTTTAGCTTGTGATAAAAGTACTTGACCACCTTTTTGACAGGGAATACAAAGGGCCGTAATCTTGCGTTTCTTATTCCATTATGCCTATGCGTAGTACAGAGTGGTTAAAATAATGAATATCGCCTCACAAGTAAACTGTGTGCTTGTATACGAGATGGGCATTATCAAACTGGCTGTACTGTGGGTGCGGAAGATGTAAATTTTGTTGCCTATCGTAAAATATTTTCCGGGCCAGTTAAATTTTGCCTACCTCGTGCATAGGCACTTACTTATGAGGCACTATGTCCGCAGCTGGTTGACTAGTGGCTAGCGTTTCTGCCTGTGGATCACGGGGTCCCTGGTTCGATTCCCCGGTGGGTTGGGGATTTTCTCCGCTCGGGGACTGAGTGTTTGTGTTCCCCTCATCATTTCATCATCATCATTCGTGATAGTGGCCCGATTGGATTGTGGGGAAACTTGGACTGTGTAAAAATTGGGACTTTGTACGGACGCTGATGACCGCGCAGTTGAGCGCCCCACAAACCAAACATCATCATCTTTATTATGAGCCAGTTTTCCTCTAACCGTTTATTAAATACTACTGTAGCGTTTGTCATCTGCTGCGGACACTCAGTAAAACTGTCGCCGCGAGTATAAATACATAAGTCATTCACATACTGCAGTACTTGCATACTTGGGTGACTAATTAAACATGTGTCTGATGCAAGTGGATTGAATAGCAATTGCGCTTTACTTGGTTTGCTTGGGCCTGTTTCATTGTTCTGTATAGTGATTAGGCTTCCGTCGCTCAGGGGGCGTGTAGCTTGTGGATGAATAGCTACGGGATGTCATAATTTTGCAATTTATTTATTAACGGGTCCATAAGGACTCTATCATAATACGTTTTTGTTATAACCGTATACCACCGTGTCATAGGTGCCTTTACCTCCCATAAAGCCTGTTTGTCCAAGAGGTAATATTCTACGCTTCTCTGTCCACCATTCTAATTTGTGTTTTTATCATCCGTTCCAATGTCAAAAACGCTATAGAAGGTCGAAGGGCCTGTAAGACGAAGCGTACACAGTCGGCTTGTCCTTTTAATAAGAGAGACGTTCAGTAAGTAAGGAAATACATTTTTTTCTCGGACAATTTCTGTTGAAAAAGTGTGGAATTTGTTGTGCGACATCGTGAAATATTCACGCCTTAGCCTCTGTAGTTTCATGAAGTTCCGATTTGTGGCGGCGCTGTACGTAGCCTTGAAAATGGCGTCGGTAACGCAGGTGCCTTCCAAGCAGAGAGTAGTCATTCAGTTTATTTTGGTGGAAAACCAGAGCGTCGCAGATATTCGTAGGCGCTTGCAGAATATCTACGGAGACTTGGCAGCGAACAAAAACACGTGAGTCGTTGAACGAGCCGTCTGTCATTGTATCAACAAGGTCGCGCAAACGTGTCTGATCTCCTGCGTGCCGGCCGGTCGCACACAGCTCTCTCTCCTGCAATGTTGGAATGTGGAGACACATCCATTCGTCGCCACAAAAATGCAAACGAACTTCTCCTTCTCCATGACAACGCAAGACCTCACAACTCTGCGCACCCTAGAGGAGCGCACAAATTTCATTGGACTGTTCTCCTCGCTGAACAACTGGATGGCTTTGTTGGTAATGTTGGCACATTTGTCCACCATTTGGGAAACTCAGATGTGTGCATCCGTTGGGTTCCTCGCCGCCTTAGGAAGACCATAAAGAGCAACGAAAGACCATTTGTGTGCAGAATTGTTTGCGCCTTACGAGGCTGATCGTGACAATTTTTTGTCGAACGTCGCCACAGCGATGAAACATGGGTTCATTACTTCGAACCGAGAACAAACGGGCAATCCATGGGCTGGCGCCACACTACCTCTCCTCCGAATCCCGGCGGAGGTTCGAGTCCTCCCTCGGGCATGGGTGTGTGTGTTTGTCCTTAGGATAATTTAGGTTAAGTAGTGTGTAAGCTTAGGGACTGATGACCTTAGCAGTTAAGTCCCATAAGATTTCACACACATTTTTGAACCTCTCCTCCGAAGAAAAAGTTCAAAGCCGTACCTTCAGCTGCTAAAGTCATTGCGACTGTTTTCTGGGGCTCTGAAAGGGTTATTTTGTTTGATTTCCTGCCTCTTGGTATAACGGTCACCTCTAAACTGTATTGTGCTACCCCCAGGAAATTGAAGAAACGACTTCAGCATGTTCGTCGCCACAAAAATGCAAACAAACTTCTCCTTCTCCATGACAACATAAGACCTTACACAAATCTGTGAACGAGAGAGGAGCTCACAAATCTTCCTCATGCAGCGTACAGCCCGGATCTGACACCTTCCGATTTCTATCTGTTTGGCCCAGTGAAGGATGTACCCCGCGGGAAGCAATATGTGGATGACTGGAAGGTTATAGATGGAGCAAGACGTTGGCTCCGACGTCGACCAGTAAAATGGTGCCCTGCGGGGATACATGCCCTGCCAGTAAGTTGGCGTAAGTTTATCCCATTGAACGGAGATCATATTGAAAAATAAGATCTGGTAGCCAACAGAGTGGGGAATAATTTGTTGTATTGGAATCCTGTATAAAGCCAGCCTGCTTTCAGAAAAAAAAATATGTTGCATTATGAAACTTCCTGGCAGACTAAAACTGTGTGCCGGACCGAGACTCGAACTCGGGACCTTTGCCTTTCGGGGGCAAGTGGTCTACCGATAACACTGCATTAATTATTCAACGCCCTCGTACTTCGCATTGGAAAGAAGGCGTACCGAATAGACTTTTACGAATAGCTGAACTCTTACTTTTTTTCATCATTAATAACTTCTTTGATAATTGCAGTTGGTGTATTTATCTGCACATGAAACTTTGGATCAGTGTCACATTTGTCAATAACATGGACAGTGGTAGTTGCACTACACAGTACGAGAAAACCGGGAATGCGTTGTAGGCCGCGAGCGAGTGCTCACGAGGAAGGGAGGGAGCCGCGACGTGTTCGGCGCCCGGCCGCTTGGCGGCGCCCCGATCCGGGGCCCGGAGCCTGAGGCTGGTGGCGAGCGACGGGCGACCGTTTCCGCAGTCGGCGGCGACCTGTCCGTCCGCAAGGATGCGCGTGTGACGTAGCTAAGCGATGCTGTACGTTCTGCCGCCCCCGCCGTGGGCTGCGGGTGGGCTCTGCGCCGCCCCGCGACCTCCTCACCGCCGCCGCCGGCCGCAGAGGCCCTTATCTGCCGCCGCAGCCGATAGCAGCTCTTCACTGGTCAGTCGATATGTGTGTGGATGATGTGTGTGTGCGTGCGTGCGCGTGCTCGTCTGGCCTTTCAAACGGATCTTCTGTGTCGAGTGCTTCCGAAAAATAAAGTTTGCTGTTCTTTACCATCCGCCTAGCATAAATCCTACCCCTATCTTCAGTTTTTCAGTTGGCTAACAGTGTTGTGGGAAGACCACTGCCACAGGAACGCACTGATGCAGATGGCACTGGTATTCTGGTATTGCGCCCATACTTCTTCGTCGGATAGTTTTTTCGAACGATGGAAGAAGCATTTTTAAATTTCTGTTTTAGTTAAATACACTGTAGGTAATTGTAAAATACTGTAACGGTAGCTGAAGATTTTATGTTGTTCAGTAAATGTTTTCGATATTCAAAATAAAATATGAAGTGAAACGAGTGTTTTTTTAGGTAACCATATGTCACAGTGGACTACAACAAAAATTACTCCAGTGCGTTTACCCTAATACTAATCGTAGCATATTACTATGTCTCGTCGCCTCACTTTGAGACCGAATAATGTTATTTGTTTCTCTCCAATGGTTATATAAAGATATATCATAACGTGCAGCGTAGTGACTTACCCGCTGAGCAGCGGCTTCTGTTATAAGCCTTTAAAGCGGCAGGTATTCGAGAGCGACGACGGAGTTTGGTTCCTGTGGTCGTGTGTACATTCCCTACACTCTTGCCAACGTATATGCCTTTTAGGTGTGAGGTGATATGTCGAAAATGCATAATTTGCTCTGCGTTTGTAGAGAATTATGTAAATATTTGTGTCGAAATACAAGCCCGGCCTTAATATATGAAAACTAACGCGTAATGATTTCAGTACTTTTCTGTTTTGTTTTCGAACCTGGTAGTGGTGTAAGGCGATGTAGACACAGAATAGTAATACATATGGCTGTGTGTCGCGTACTACCAGTCTCCGGGTATCTCTTTGATATTGAGATTCCTTCGATAATTGTGCTTCTAAAGAGCAAGACTTCCAGCGTTTAGACAAACACAGTCGAAAAGAAGATGGAGAAATCGTAAATAAATCCTCCTTCAGAACTTGTAAATATCTTTTATGAGCAAGTATTGGATTGCGAGCCTATTGTTGTCCTACGTGTGTATTTCTGAGCATCGTGTGTCCATATTAATGGCGTTGTGTGTCCGAGGTTCGTACGTACGATTTTTAAACTGGCTAATTTTGGGCCTGTTAGGTTCAACGTTGTGTGCTGCGAACGATGATGTTAGATTCAGACATAAACATTAGCCACCTACAACATTTTGTTGCTTTATGAACAAAGACTATCTCTGACACGTTTGCGTTAATCACAGTCGTATTACATGATAAATTGGATTTACTTTATAGTGTGAGTTTAGTACTGGGCCATTTGTTAGCAGTGTATATCGAGCAATAATGTTATTAGTGGACTTTTGAAATCAGAAACATCACAACACGACGTAACGTATAATTACCGTAGCAAGTTCCCCAATACCGTTGGTTTATGACAGCTACATAGTGCCCTGTTTGGTAAAGTTCTTGAAAGTTGTCCTTTGTCTTTCATATCACAGCCCCTACCCTCCTTCATATGAGGCTTTAGTCAAGTGATGACATGCATTAGAATACTGAAAATTGTGGTCTTTATCTCTCAGTGTTGTACGAAGAGACATCTGGGTGTATTATTCAACTTATGTTAGGTTCGTCAATGACTGAAACTATTATTGCCACTACTTTGACATATGGATTTCTCAACAAAAGGTATCACGTTCCGACAAGCACTTTTAAAGATTCCGTGCCGCCAGTTGCGTGAGAATTCCGGCTGTTCTGTTTGCATCCTGCAAGGAGATAACATTGTTGCCTATCGTCACTACTTTCTTGGGTTAAACTCGTGGACGTGGAGACGCGACATGCAGCAGGTGGTAGATGGATGTCTCATGCAATAGTTGTGAGCCTTTGTGAGAGTACTTGAGTCTTCCAATATCTTTTTGTGTCAAGATAATTGGCTAAAAAAATTGCTGTTGGCATCTATTTTAAATCGGGTAAAAGAAAAGTACTCAGATGGATGTTAGGGTTACACTGAAAGTCACTGATAGGTTAGTTTTCTTTGTGTAACTGACCTTTCTCAAAATTAAAAGTGAATTGGTCCAGCTTTCGACGAGTCGTTGAAACGTGATAGGTCCAGTTTATGGTTTGGGTTAATTGGAGGGCTAAAAACAAAAAAGGAAAAAAATACAACGGACAGAAACTGCGCGTAGCTGCAGAGTGACATTTAGTACTGTCCTTAGTGCCTTCATGTGTTCCTTCGCCATCAAGTCACTTGCGGCCGTTAAGTTGCTGGAGCAGTTCAATTGGCTACTTGACTTCTGCGTTCCGTTATGATTGTTAACATTACGTAATCACTTATCAAAGGATTCTGCCACCGATTAACCTTTCCACTCTCAACGCGAAGCCTTTACCGGGAAGATTAGTCCGTGAGTCATCTCATGGAAGATGGTAGTCTTGCCCTTTCCGCTACACTGTCGAAATGTGATTGTATTTGCCTTATAGTTTAATAAATACAACCACGCCGAAAATATCCTCTCTGTCAGTGTAGAAGAACTTACAGGGGATTCGTACAAAGCCAACTGACTTAAACTGCATCTTTTACTCTACCTCTGAACGTTTGTATGTGAATGTTGTTAAATCTTGCGTGTCTTTTGTCACCGTGACGTAATCAGCATGACGCTTTCAAGCTTAATTTTTGTATCTTTGGGCTACTTTGATACGACGATATCGTGTTTGTATTCTTTGAATATAATCATTGAATATCCGACGTTAATTATTATGCTTTTAGTTTTTTAGTTGGTAGAAGTTTTTTAAAGGAATTGTCTCATCAAACACTTCTTTTGTGAATTTTGTCAGGTTTGAGCGAATAGGAGCTTCGTCTTGCGCCACTTCTGATTAGTTTTGTTAGTTTTCTTCTATTATGAGTACGTTTCCAGCCGAATTGTAACTGCGAATATCAGGAGCTTTACATACGACACTAATTATACCTCGCACACTGCTTGTGGACTGGCATCTACTCTCCTACGCTGCAAATGAGTCTCCGCTGAAGCACTTAATGGTAGCACCAGTCATTACCTGGGATGATGATTTGCAGAAAAATTCTGCCTTCGTCACAAATGTTGCGGCTTTCAACATTGTTATCCCCTTTTCGTCAGTCAGTTTGTAAGGTGCTGTCTCTCCTTGCTACTCACCATTTCCTCTAATACAAGTATCAATGACATTCGCTGAATTTATGACAGTATCTGCAGGACTTGTTCGATGTCGTCTGCCGTCATGTTTGTTGACACCAGACAGGAACTTGTCCAGTCAACAGTTTCAACGGCATCGTACTAGCCGTTGACTGTAGAAATTATTTATTTTGCAGTTGCAACTTTGGTCTTAGAGCCGTTATCAGTATTACTGCAAAAGATTTTTCTTCAGCACATGTTAGAATTTAAAATCCTGTGAACCCAGACTGTGAGAAGTCAACCAGTTTCCTTTCTATCTCGAAAAAGTTCCAGTCAGTCATCAACACGTTTTTCGTACGCAGTTTTGTCCCCTGATCTCGTTTTTCGGATTTTGCAACAAAATGGTAATAAAGAAATACAGGTAGTAATATCTTTGCTCAGCAACATAAGCTGTATCCATGGCGACGTGTAATTGGAAAAAGATCCATAAAATAAACTATAGGAAGATTGGAGATTAGGGTTACGTCCCATCGACATCGAGGTCATTAGATGAATACGGTTTCGGATTGGGGAAGGAAATTGGATGTGTTTGTTTCAAAGGAACAACACGGTATATGCTTATAGTAATTTTGGAAAACCAGTAAAAAACGCAAGCGGCTGACAGGGCGCGATATCGAACTGCTGTCCTTCCGAATGCGCCATCTCATTCGTTTCGCGGAACTTAACAGTTAAAAATAAAAATGTGTGTGTGGAATTTTAGTGAAGTCAATACTACCCTGCATGCCACTCCTGCGACGTTTGGACGAAAAAGGAAAATATTACCTTATTCATCCTTCATAAAAGTGTCTTTATTGGATCTATATCTGAATGACAACGGACCTTGAATTGCATGTGCACGACGTTAGGAATCGCCAAGTACCGTCAAAACTGATGAAATACATTATTCTTCTGCAGCAAGTTGAACACAGTAAAGCTTAAAAAAGTATGTCAGTTCATCATTGTTTATTGCTGTTATTATTGTTGTTGTGGGACCTCGATCATACAGTTCCCTAGTTTTCGTGTAGCCTCTGACTCAGTTACCTCCACTGTTGACTTAAGTTGCTTTTAATAAGGCGGTGGAAGCTTGTTCGATGATTTAAGGATTATTTTGTGCTCTTGTACAAAGCAGCTGTTGAGCTGTGCTGTTGTGGTTCACTGCGCGCCGGTCCCGACGTAGTTCAGTGGTGAAGTCATCACCAGTTTCTTCAGCGAACGTTAGGGAACATTGATGCGGACAACATATAACCGTTTCTTTCAAAGCTCATTCCCGGTATATCATTAGCTGTCAACGATTCCTTTGTATTTACGCATTTCACTGCAAGAAACGCAGAAGCATCTAAAAGTGAGAGGTGATAGTATTATTTTGTCTTTGTTCTGGCCTTTAATGATTGGTCTTAGTTACCGATAGAACAGTTGACGAACCAGTTTGAAAGTGTTGAAGTATTCGCCATGTGAGTTAGCAGGTTTTTTTTTCATTTTAATTCATGGTGTTAATTATATACTACAGCCTACGCGCTAATGTAAAACTACCAACAAAGGCAGTTGTTGTCTTCGTGTTTCTAGTCGTATAGTCGCGAAACGATCCACGCTTTTACGGTAAGAATGTCTGCAGACGTATGTGAAACTATTCCTCAGAGTTCCCTAGGCGCTCTTTATCGACTCAGTAACCAATGAGTTGAACATTTTTCGAGTTTGGTAGTAGCTTCTCCAGGATACTCTGGCTGGTGCAGTCAGCACCGTAAACTATACAGGGAGAAAAGGCGTTCGTTATCTTTTATGTAATCGGTGGTCTGCTTAGTTTTGCGGTGGCTTTTCCCGTTGCTGTTCCAACGGAGTGTGACGAATGAGTCCATCGTTTCATGTTTCTTTCTTTCACTCACCCAGATACCATCCACCGGATAACCAGATCACGGTATAACTGGCGTACGACGGAGGACTGCTTATACAAAAGAGTCGTTACACGTACGGCAATGATGTGTGTCAGTGAAATATGTACGTTAAAGTAGTACTGTACCCATGAGCAGAGATATCAACTTCCGCATGTTGCTTTGAATATAGAGCACAGACTTCGAGGATGCCCATAGAATATTTTTAAATATGTGAAGGAAACGGAAATCCTCAGGTTGACCCCGATTGTCTCACGAAATGAGACTACCTTTTGCTTCACATCCCATCTCTTGATACGACAGTCGTTCTGGTTACATGCCGTGTTCAAAACCGCTTCGTGGCTCAGGTCACATCTTGTACTATGCTACATTGACTGTTTGTAGAAGGGCTATGTATGAGTTTCCGAGGTGATTTCCTTTTGATCAAGCACAGGAATTTCGTACCTAGTTTAGCGCACACCCTAAGGGATTATCAGATAGAGTGGTCAGAAACAGTCTAAAAAGCTTCGAAGTGTGTTGCAAGTTAGGTTGTGTCGAGAAATAAATGTTAAGAAAAAAATTCGATACGTTGCGCCGTTTCCGAGTTATTTAACATTGAAGTTAGCCAATCAGACCGGTGCGCATGGAGATTCAAGCAGCATGCCAGATACAGTAGATGCTAATTATTCTCATAGCGTAGGACGTAGATGATAGCGCACGAGACTATTCAGCCTTTAGCTCGGGTTTGGTAGTTGGAAACCAAACGAATGAAACGTTTGCTGACTCAGTCTGTGCGCTGTTTACCATATATACAGGGTGTTTCTATGTCTGCATCAAACGTCTAGGGCTGATAGATCCCTTCGACAAAATGTTCACTGGCCCTTCCCGACGACGCTAGGTGTCCTTTACTATTCGCCGCTCCTGAAACGACGAGATTTCTTCGGTATGGGATGATCTACTAGTCAGTTGCACTGTTTGCTACCTATTCCGTTATATTGATGGTGATTTTCAAGAGAAGACCTTAAGAATGAATGTCTCTAAACGGAGAAATATATCTGAGAAGTGAATAAGGAACTTTAATTTTGCTGAGTCTACACCATTTCGTTCGCAGCATATCACTGGTTTATTGGCAATGTATAAACCATACATACGCCGCAGATTACATACACACTTCGGCCGAACAGGGGCATGACCAATACTAAAGGACGACTAGCGTCTCTGGGAAGCGTCAGCGAACATTTTGTCTTCAAGACTGCTCCCCATGATGTGATCTATCGATGCAAAGACTTTGAAACACCCAGAGTTACGTATCTAGTGGTTAACGATGAAGTTCCATGATGTTGTTCGTAGATGATGCTTTTGTAGCTTATACAGGAAAATCGCAACGACAGAAATTTGAAGCGAACTGAAAGAACGCCTACAGAGGATTGATGCTTGGTACAGAGACTGGCAGTCGACCCTGCAAATAAATAAACGTAACGTATCGCTAATAAATAGGCGGAAAAACAATTATTATGTAATTAAACGATACGCGGTCAATCTCTGGAATCAGTAACAGTTGTATATCGTCTAGGAGTATGGGTCCGGCGCTACGTAAAGAGGAACATCTACATGAAAGCGTTGTAGGAAAAGCATGTCCAAGACTGAGAGCCACTGGAAAGATTTTATGGAGGTACGGTTTACGTGCTACAAAAAAATTATAAATTTTGAATTCAGTCGCTGACATCAACAAATTCCGTACAGCATAGAGAAATTAAATCTACGTAAATATAATTTAGACGCGAAACAGAGGTAGAGAGAGAGAGAGAGAGAGAGAGAGAGAGAGAGAGAGAGAGAGAGAGAGAGAGAGTGAAGAGAAGAGATCCAAAGGAGAGTGGCGCGTTTTGTCACAGGTTTGTTTTGCAATTGCAAATGAAAGAACAGACCTTCACAGAAGAGTCAGATACATTAGAGTTCATGCAAATCGTTCTCGACAGTCGTTCGTCTACTACACCACCCGCTATGGAACGAGAGAGACGGAAATGATAGTGGTATCCGAAATACCGTTCACTACACATTACGTTGGCTGGCATAGTATAGATGAAGGCATCGTATTTGATATGGAAACTTTGGTGCGACTTTGTGCGCCTATGTATACTGTTCGTCTCTTGTTATGAGGGTGATTTTAGAAACAAATGATAAAAGCTTCGTTCTTAGGTTTTGGCGTATGTATCTAATAGAAAGAATTTATTGTACAACGACGCTGACACGTGTGGTTGATGTCGGTGAAAAGGCACATGGAATCTAGTACCTCTTAGTTTTGCGATTTTCACCGTCTGGAAGTTTAATTTTCGTCTCGGATACAGACAGGTACGAAATTTGATCTATATACGTAGGATCTTATAAATAAATACTACAAAATGAGGATGTGGTTTGAAAAGTACTCCTAGAAGTACAGATGCCATAGAAATTCAAAAACATAAAAACAACCGTAACAACAGAGAGGAGGGACTGAAATCTGACGAAGTCATCTATTGAAACCGAAGTGATACCTAGGCTTCCCCAAGGATGTGTTTAGGCCTTCTGCTGCTGTATATAAGCGATTTAGGAGACAACCTGAACAGCCCTCTTAGACTTTTTGCAAATTGTGCTGTCGTTTAGTCTTGTAAAGTCATCAGATGGTCAGATTCAACTACAAATTGATTTAGACAAGATATATTTATGGTCCGAAAAGTGGCAATTGTCCCTAAACAATAAAAAGTGTGAGGTCCGCCACATTCGTACTACAAAATTCCGTTGCATTTCGGACACTCGATAAATCACACAAATTTAAGGTTATCGATTCCACCAAATATCCAGGAATTCCATTGACGAACAACTGAAGTGGGATTCACCACGTAGACAATGCTGTACTTAAGGAAACTGATGTTGCGCTTTGTTGGCGGAACACTTGGAAGGTGCACCAGATCCACCAAAGAGACTGCCTCCACTACATTTATCCGTCCTCTTCTGGAGTACTGCTGAGCAGTACGGTCTCCTTACTACTTATAGATACAATTGACGGAGGAAAAAAGTTCAGTGAAGTTCAGCTCGTTTTGTATTATCGCGAAATGGGGAAAGCGCGTCGCAGATATGATAAGAGTTGCGATGGCAATCATTAAAACAAAGGCGTTTATCGTCGCGGCGAGATCTTTTCCGAAATTTCAGTCAACAAGTTTGCCCTTTTAATGCCAAAACATTCTGTTAACTGCCTACATAGGGAGTCAAATTCCAAAGGTGGCAGGGGTAAAATACAAGGAGCGAAAGGCCATTTACAATTAGTACAGAAACCAGATGGCAGTTATAAGAGTCGAGGGACATGAAAGGAAAGCAGTGGTTGGGAAGGGAGTGAGACAGGGTTGTAGCCTCACCCCGATGTTATTCAACCTGTATATTGAGCAAATAGTAAAGGAAACAAAAGAAAAATTCGGAGTAGGTATTAAAATCCATGGAGAAGAAATAAAAACTTTGAGGTTCGCCGATGACATTGTAATTCTGTCACAGACAGCAAAGGACTTGGAAGAGCAGTTGAACGGAATGGACAGAGTCTTGAAAGGAGGATATAAGATGAACATCAACTAAACTGAAACGATGATAATGGAATGTAGTCGAATTAAGTCGGGTGATGCTGAGGGAATTAGATTAGGAAATGAGACACTTAAAATAGTAAAGGAGTTTTGCTATTTGGGGAGCAAATTAACTGATGATGGTCGAAGAAGAGAAGATATAAAATGTAGACTGGCAATGGCAAGGAAAGCGTTTCTGAAGAAGAAGAATCTGTTAACATCGAGTATAGATTTAAGTGTCAGCGAGTCGTTTCTGAAAGTGTTTGTATCGAGTGTAGCCATGTATGGTTCAAATTCAAATGGCTCCGAGCACTATGGGAATTAACTTCTGTCATCAGTCCCCTAGAACTTAGAACTACTTAAACCTAACTAACCTAAGGACGTCACGCACATCCATGCTCGAGGCAGGATTCGAACCTGCAACCGCAGTGGTCGCGCGGTTGCAGACTGTAGCGCCTAGAACCGCTCGGTCACTCCGGCCAGCGGCCGTTTATGGAAGTGAAACATGGACGATAAACAGTTTGGACAAGAAGAGAATAGAAGCTTTCGAAATGTGGTGCTACAGAAGAATGCTGAAGATTAGATGGGTAGATTACATAACTAATGAGGAGGTATTGAATAGAATTGGGGAGAAGAGGAGTTTGTGGCACAACTTGACAAGGAGAAGGGACCGGTTGGTAGGACATGTTCTGAGGCATCAAGGGATCACAAATTTAGCATTGGAGGACAGCGTGGAGGGTAAAAATCGTATAGGGAGACCAAGAGATGAATACACTAAGCAGATTCAGAAGGATGTAGGTTGCAGTAAGTACTGGGAGATGAAGAAGCTTGCACAGGATAGAGTAGCATGGAGAGCTGCATCAAACCAGTCTCAGGACTGAAGACAACAACAACAGGGAGAAGTGACCATCGTAATAAAATAAGAGAAATCAGGGTTCGCACAGAAAGATTTAGGTGTTCATTTTTCACATGTGACATTCAGTACTGGAATGGTTAAATAGTAGTCTAAAAGTGGATTCATGAACGATGTACCAAATACTTAGGTGTGAATTGCAGAGTAATCATGTAGATGTAAATACCCGCCATGAAATCCCGATTGATTGATTAATTGAGGGGGGCCTAAACAGCGAGGTCATCAGTCCCGCTATGAAAACCTGGCTTGTAGAGTCTACCACAATTTCCTCATTGCCCATTGTAGTATTAGAAATAACGGATTGATTTATTGGTTTGACGTGCCGCGATACGTGGAGTGTAGACCTTGTATTTCTGCGCATAGTTTATTGACGACCTTAAAGGCGCGCAGTCATTGGATTAGATTGTTGTTGTTATTGCTGCTGTTGTGGTGGTGGGTCTTCAGTCCGAAGAGTAGTTTGATGCAACTCTGAATGCTAGTCTACCCTATGTGAGCCTCTTCATCTCCGAATAACTTCTGCAACGTACGTCCTTCTGGATCTGCTTAGTGTAGTCATCTCTTGGTCTCCGTCTACGATTTTTACCATCACCTTCCCCCCTCCCCCAGCCGCATTTGCAAGGTTTAGAGGCCACTTTTTATTGTGCACCAGAGGGGTAGGCCAGGATGTAGGGGTCCCCTTGTGTGGAAGGTTCTCCGCGGTGTGTGATGCGCGAGAGAGATAGGGCCGGCGGCGGCCGTGAACCGGCGGCGCAGGTGCGGGAAGCCCGGCGCAGAGCAGCGTCCGCCAGCCGGTGACATCAGCCCATCTGGAAGGCGAGGCGAGGCGAGGGTAGCCGGCCAGCCTGCCCTGCCGTGCCGTTCCTCGCCGTGACTGGGCGACCTCGCGCCGCAGCTCACAAAGAAGTCGCGCCATTTAATCCCATCACTCGCTTACATCACCAGCGCCTCCACTTCACCGTTCAAATTTTTCTTGGTTGTGACGTGAGCGTGCAATTTTAACTCGTAAAATTTTCCTTATTATGCGCAGTGGCCGGTATGCTATGGATAGCATGATCCGCCTTCTGAGTGAGAGATTCTGTTGACTCTGGTCTGAAGCAAAGCTGCCCTCAAACTGAAGGTTGGTTTGAACACCGCAGTTGTTGACAAGTTACAGTCGTATTGGACGTGACTTTTCTGACCTTCGAACTAACGTGCCAGTTACAGGGAATCTACTGTTATACATGTAGCCCCAAATCGAGGTGTAACTTATTCGCATTAACAAATGATTGCCGAAGGTGAGGGAAGCTATACAAAACTCGTTGAGCCAACTTTTGTGACAAATATACAGTGTGTCCAGGAGGAATGGTCAGTATTCAGGGATATGACACGAACGAGCATCCGAAGGAAAAAAAGTCTCTTAAACATGGGCTCTAAAATGCATATCATAAAAGCTATGAGCACTTATTCATCTTCGATACTGTGAAACATCTCTTCTACTGCAGGCTCTTTGCTTTCAGTATTTTGGGAGGAGATAGTATGGACCAAAACAAGAAAAAATCGTCTGGTAAACATGGGCTCTAAAATGCATACCTTAAGAGCTATGAGCACTTGTTCAGCAGGAGAGAGTATTTCACAGTAGCAAAGGTGCTCATAGCTCTTAAGGTATGCATTTTAGAGCTCATGTTTACTAGTCGTTTTTTGCTTCGAATTATCGTTCTGTCTTATCTCTGGATACTGATTATTTACGGGACATCCTGTATCCTTTTATTTAGTAATTAAAACAGTTAACGTGTTACAACAGGAATAGTTGGGACTTGGCACAGTAACATATTCTCAATTTGTTGCTGAAAGGGAGTCATTCTCGAGGGAGTGAATTTACTATCAAGATTATTTTTGCCATTTTGCACCGATGCCAGTTATCTGAAAACAGATTTGATGGTATGCCTTTATGGCACCCTTTGATTGTGTTTTAGCTTTGTATTAAAATTATGTTCAGTAGCAACATTAAAAAATACTGAAATTTAGAATGACTGCTGTTACATTTGGTATCCATGCGTCAACAGGCGATGTTTGTTGTCGTCGTCGTCGTCGTCGTCTTCAGTTCGACGACTGGTTTGATGCAGCTCTCTACGCTTGTCTATGTTGTGGTGGCCTCTTCATCTCAGAATAATTACTGCAACCATTATCGATGATAACCTGCTACTATATTCATGTCGAGGTCTCCTCATATGGTCTTTGCATCCCACATTTCTCTCCATCACCATATTCAAGATTGCTTAATGTCTTAGGAAGTGTTCTATAAACCAGTCTCTTCTTTTAGTCAAGTTATGCTATATATTTACTTTCCTCCCAGTTCGATTCAGTACCTCCTCATTAGTTACCTGGTCTACCAGTATAGACATCGCGTTTTCATTTTATCGGAAAAGTTTCTCTCACTGTTTTCTGTCTGCATTTTACAGCCTTTCTTTTTCAGCCGCCGTCACTTATTTTGTTTCCCAAATAGCAACACTTACGTACTACTTTGTATTCATTTTCTAATTCACTTCCCACAGTATTACTTAATTCTGCTACATTCTATTACTCTTCTTTTACTTCTGTTGATATTGCCCCATACATACACCAGAAATTCAATCGCGTCTGTCTGCTATGGACTGAAGATTGTAGGTACGTCATGGGAGACGTTATGCTGTTGCTGCTCTCTGACTATTTGAAAACGGCTCGAAGTCTGGAGTTACGGTGGTTTTAACAGTGACGCTCTTGATAGATGTTAGACTCATTAGTCGGCCGGATGTCCTTCTTGTCGCCCCCCTCCCTCACCTGCTCGGATGTTAGAAACCACCGGAAAACAGCATACAGGCTGGCCGGCACACCGGTCCTTGACGCTAAATCGCCGGGCGGATACTACCCAAGGGCCAACGCGCCTGCCCTAATCGCGAAATCGGCGCGCGGGTATTCGGGCGGGTTAACCGTACACTAGAGTAGTAACTTCAAAATACGTACCTGTGCTTTGTGAAAGTATGTTTCGCGAAAATAATTTCCATCCTAGCGTGGGAGGTAGAAGTTGGGTTACGCAAAACTTAGTAAGACTGCGTGGAAACTGCCCTCGTTCCGAAGGTCGCTCGCATATGGCCTCTAGAACCGGTCGCTCTTCCTGCTTTCTCCTGGAATGCTGCAGTTTCCGCATCCTTTTAGAAGAAATTGTAGGCATATCTAGGCAAAAATATTCCATATCGTGGACAAAGCACGGTGACACAGCAAATAATGATATATTGATATTCATCAGTGCAGGTGATTCGCTTTCCATTAGCTGTGACGCCGATCCCATCGAACGGCTGTAGGTGATATATTTTCGTCACCTGACTGAAATGCATCAGGCCACAGGAGTAAGTTTTAAATATGATGACAGTTTTGTTGAGAACTACAAATGCAACAAAATTACAATTACGTCAAAGATCATAGTGACAAAAAAAAGAATACACATAAGAATAATATCATTGCAATATATACATACCGATGTATCGAAGTACCTCTACATTAATAAAATCAAATCTGAATGTTGTCACAGAAATATGTTAACTATTTTACAGAAACATAGTAGAATATTGCTGATATCGAGAGGTTGAGGTGAGGTGCCGTAATGGTTACGTAATTCAAGTACCATTACACCATCACCAGTTATTTTGTTGTTGAAATACAGAACTCATCTATTACATTTAGTGTCTGATTAAATTAGACTACATTCCATTACGTTTGTGTTATTTCTCTTCGTGATCATGTTATAACCTCTTTCCAAGACATTACCATTCAATTCATGTCTCTCGCAAGTCCTTTGTTGTTTCTGACGGAATTCCAATATCATCGCAAGCATCTTCTTCCTGAGCTTTAATTCCTTTTCCAAATTTCTTCTCGCTTTACTTTACAACTTGCTCAATCTTGGGATTGAGTAATACCGAGGATAAACTGCAACATTGCCCCACTTCATCCTCAACCGTCGTTTCCTATACATGTACTTCGACTCTTACAACTGTAGTCTGATTACTGTAAATATTACGAATAACCTTTCGCTCTCCGGATATTTTATCCTAGGTACCTTCAAAATAAAATCCTAGGTACCTTCAAAATCCCCCCATGAACCATGGACCTTGCCGTTGGTGGGGAGGCTTGCGTGCCTCAGCCGTACCGTAGGTGCAACCACAATGGAGGGGTATCTGTTGAGAGGCCAGACAAACGTGTGGTTCCTGAAGAGGGGCAGCAGCCTTTTCAGTAGTTGCAAGGGCAACAGTCTGGATGATGGACTGATCTGGCCTTGTAACAATAACCAAAACGGCCTTGCTGTGCTGGTACTGCGAACGGCTGAAAGCAAGGGGAAACTACAGCCGTAATTTTTCCCGAGGGCATGCAGCTTTACTGTATGATTACATGATGATGGCGTCCTCTTGGGTAAAATATTCCGGAGGTAAAATAGTCCCCCATTCGGATCTCCGGGCGGGGACTACTCAAGAGGATGTCGTTATCAGGAGAAAGAAAACTGGCGTTCTACGGATCGGAGCGTGGAATGTCAGATCCCTTAATCGGGCAGGTAGGTTAGAAAATTTAAAAAGGGAAATAGATAGGTTGAAGTTAGATATAGTGGGAATTAGTGAAGTTCGGTGGCAGGAGGAACAAGACTTCTGGTCAGGTGACTACAGGATTATAAACACAAAATCAAATAGGGGTAATGCAGGAGTAGGTTTAATAATGAATAGGAAAATAGGAATGCGGGTAAGCTACTACAAACAGCATAGTGAACGCATTATTGTGGCCAAGATAGATACGAAGCCCACGCCTACTACAGTAGTACAAGTTTATATGCCAACTAGCTCTGCAGATGATGAAGAAATTGAAGAAATATATAATGAAATAAAAGAAATTATTCAGATTGTGAAGGGAGACGAAAATTTAATAGTCATGGGTGACTGGAATTCGAGTGTAGGAAATGGGAGAGAAGGAAACATAGTAGGTGAATATGGATTGGGGGACAGAAATGAAAGAGGAAGCCGCCTGGTCGAATTTTGCACAGAGCACAACATAATCATAACTAACACTTGGTTTAAGAATCATGAAAGAAGGTTGTATACATGGAAGAACCCTGGAGATACTAAAAGGTATCAGATAGATTATATAATGGTAAGACAGAGATTTAGGAACCAGGTTTTAAATTGTAAGACATTTCCAGGGGCAGATGTGGACTCTGACCACAATCTATTGGTTATGACCTGTAGATTAAAACTGAAGAAACTGCAAAAAGGTGGGAATTTAAGGAGATGGGACCTGGATAAACTAAAAGAACCAGAGGTTGTACAGAGATTCAGGGAGAGCATAAGGGAGCAATTGACAGGAATGGGGGAAATAAATACAGTAGAAGAAGAATGGGTAGCTTTGAGAGATGAAGTAGTGAAGGCAGCAGAGGATCAAGTAGGTAAAAAGACGAGGGCTAGTAGAAATCCTTGGGTAACAGAAGAAATACTGAATTTAATTGATGAAAGGAGAAAATATAAAAATGCAGTAAATGAAGCAGGCAAAAAGGAATACAAACGTCTCAAAAATGAGATCGACAGGAAGTGCAAAATGGCTAAGCAGGGATGGCTAGAGGACAAATGTAAGGATGTACAGGCCTATCTCACTAGGGGTAAGATAGATACCGCCTACAGGAAAATTAAAGAGACCTTTGGAGATAAGAGAACGACTTGTATGAATATCAAGAGCTCAGATGGAAACCCAGTTCTAAGCAAAGAAGGGAAAGCAGAAAGATGGAAGGAGTATATAGAGGGTCTATACAAGGGCGATGTACTTGAGGACAATATTATGGAAATGGAAGAGGATCTAGATGAAGATGAAATGGGAAATATGATACTGCGTGAAGAGTTTGACAGAGCACTGAAAGACCTGAGTCGAAACAAGGCCCCCGGAGTAGACAATATTCCATTGGAACTACTGACGGCCGTGGGAGAGCCAGTCCTGACAAAACTCTACCATCTGGTGAGCAAGATGTATGAAACAGGCGAAATACCCTCAGACTTCAAGAAGAATATAATAATTCCAATCCCAAAGAAAGCAGGTGTTGACAGATGTGAAAATTACCGAACTATTAGCTTAATAAGTCACAGCTGCAAAATACTAACACGAATTCTTTACAGACGAATGGAAAAACTAATAGAAGCCAACCTCGGGGAAGATCAGTTTGGATTCCGTAGAAACACTGGAACACGTGAGGCAATACTGACCTTACGACTTATATTAGAAGAAAGATTAAGGAAAGGCAAACCTACGTTTCTAGCATTTGTAGACTTAGAGAAAGCTTTTGACAATGTTGACTGGAATACTCTCTTTCAAATTCTAAAGGTGGCAGGGGTAAAATACAGGGAGCGAAAGGCTATTTACAATTTGTACAGAAACCAGATGGCAGTTATAAGAGTCGAGGGACATGAAAAGGAAGCAGTGGTTGGGAAGGGAGTAAGACAGGGTTGTATCCTCTCCCCGATGTTGTTCAATCTGTATATTGAGCAAGCAGTAAAGGAAACAAAAGAAAAATTCGGAGTAGGTATTAAAATTCATGGAGAAGAAATAAAAACTTTGAGGTTCGCCGATGACATTGTAATTCTGTCAGAGACAGCCAAGGACTTGAATGAGCAGTTGAACGGAATGGACAGTGTCTTGAAAGGAGGATATAAGATGAACATCAACAAAAGCAAAACAAGGATAATGAAATGTAGTCTAATTAAGTCGGGTGATGCTGAGGGAATTAGATTAGGAAATGAGACACTTAAAGTAGTAAAGGAGTTTTGCTATTTGGGGAGCAAAATAACTGATGATGGTCGAAGTAGAGAGGATATAAAATGTAGGCTGGCTATGGCAAGGAAAGCGTTTCTGAAGAAGAGAAATTTGTTAACATCCAGTATTGATTTAAGTGTCAGGAAGTCATTTCTGAAAGTATTCGTATGGAGTGTAGCCATGTATGGAAGTGAAACATGGACGATAAATAGTTTGGACAAGAAGAGAATAGAAGCTTTCGAAATGTGGTGCTACAGAAGAATGCTGAAGATTAGATGGGTAGATCACATAACTAATGAGGAAGTATTGAATAGGATTGGGGAGAAGAGAAGTTTGTGGCACAACTTGACCAGAAGAAGGGATCGGTTGGTAGGACATGTTCTGAGGCATCAAGGGATCACCAATTTAGTATTGGAGGGCAGCGTGGAGGGTAAAAATCGTAGAGGGAGACCAAGAGATGAATACACTAAGCAGATTCAGAAGGATGTAGGTTGCAGTAGGTACTGGGAGATGAAAAAGCTTGCACAGGATAGAGTAGCATGGAGAGCTGCATCAAACCAGTCTCAGGACTGAAGACCACAACAACAACAACCACCTTCAAAATTTCGAGGAGTGCAGTCTAGTCAACGTTGTCAAAAGCTTTTACGATCCAGTGGGTCTGCTGCGTAAAAGACATCTCTTGGCTAAATTACGTAATAATAGCCAGATTGCTGGTGCAGTAGAAAATGATACAGTAAATACACTCTAAGAGAGAGAAAAAAAAACGCGACACGAAGGAATTATCCGGAAGGTACTTAAATTGGTAGATGCGATGTATATGATAGACAAATATATGATTACAATTTCAGAAAAATTGGATGATCTATTCAAGAGAAAGAGCATCGCAAATTGAGCACATTAGTAACGCGTTGGTCCACCTCTGGCTTTTAGGCAAGTAGTTACTAGGCTTCGCATTGAGTGACAGAGTTGTTGGATGTCCTCCTGGGGAATATCGTGCCAGATTCTGTCCAAAAGGCGCGTTAGATCGCCAAAATCCCGACATGGTTGGGTTTCCCCCCCCCCGCAATGCTGCAAATGTTCTCAATTGGGCAGAGAACTGGCGACCTCGCTGGCCAGTGTAAGGTTTGGAGAGCGCGTAGACAAGCAGTAGAAACTGTCGCTGTATGCGGGTGGGCGTTATCTCGCTGAAACTTAAGCTCGGGATGGCTTACCATGAAGGGCAACAAAACGAGTCGTAGAATATCGTCGACGTGCCGCTGTGCCGTAAAGATGCGGCGAATGACAAACAAAGGGGATCTGCTATGAAATTAAGTGGCACTCCATGCCATCACTCGTGGTTGTCAGGTCGTATGCCGGGCGAAAGTCAGGCTGGTATCACACTGCGGTCCGCGTCGTCTCCAGACAGGTCTTGACACTTATCACTCCAGTCAATGAGATTCCAGCCCTAAGATCTGTATGGAGAAGCCCCGCACAGGAGTAGGATACCAACCTCTGACTGTCGCTTACCATACAGCCCGACGACCGGGAGTGACTGTGTGTGGTGCCATTTCATTGCTTAGCAGGACCCTTTTGGTTGTAAACCGCTACACACTTACCACCCATACACCAATCCTTTCTGGGCTTACATTTTAGCAAGGCAATACCTGCCCTCACATGGCGAAAGCTTCTGCTGCTTGTTTTCATGCTTGCTTGACCAGCAAGGTCGCCGTATCTGTCCCCAATTGAGTACATTCGGAGCAGTATGGGTAGAGCCCTCCAACCATTTGGGGATTTCGACGACCTAACGCGCCAATTGGACGGAATTTGGCAAGATGTCCCTCAGAAAGACTCCAAGCACTGTGTTAGTCAGTGCCAAGCCGAATAACTGCTTGCATAAGGACCAGAACTGGACCAACGCGTTATTGACATTCTCAATTCGGAAGCTCTTTCTCTTGAATAAATCATTTAATTTTTTCTGAAATTGTAATCATTTGGTTGTTTATGTACACCACATCTACCGATTTACGTCCGGTTCGAACAATTTCTTCGTGATGCGCCGTTTTCTTCTTTTTTTGACTGTACGTCATTAACTAATATAGCAGCAACGTGGATTTTATTGCATAATCGCCAAAACTTTCTCTAAATATACAAATTACAAGGCCAGATTCTCAGGTAATATAAATTAATTACAGAACAGTTTTTTCTAGGTGATAAATAAAACTTTATGACTGACCCTTGTGTATTATGAGATGCATCATTACGCGAGATACTGTGTTTGCCGGGCGGCCGAGTAGAGTTTGTGCGGTCTCGTCTATGGTTCGATGGTGCGGCTGCAAGGGAAGGCGACATGCGCCAGCTGTGTGCTGCGAGCTGTTGTGCTGGGGTGCGGGAGGTCGGCGCGGCTCGGCGGCGCCTTGACCCGGTTCCCGGACCGCGGCTGCGAGGCTGCGCCGCGCGCCGTCCTGCGCACGCGCGGGGAAAGTGAGCCTGCACTCGAGCCCCCGCGTCTGTGCTCCCTGGTCCTGCCCCTGGCGTGTCGCCTCACTGTCGCGTACTTTGCAGCTAGCGTGGTGCCACTGGAATCCGCGAGACGGGTTACTCATAAAGTTCCGGGGGTACAGGCAGCTTATTATCACAAGAGGAGGCACAAAGCTTTGGAGATGTTTTTGAAATCGGGAGGATCGGGGTTCAAATCCCCGTCCAAAAAAAGACGAGGAAGATTAATGCTTAACGTCCCCCTAGATGAGCGAATGAGGTGGCGCTGTGGTTAGCACAATGGACATCGTTTCAAATCGGCATCCTGCCTTCAAGATATAGGTTTACCGTTATTTCCCTAAATCGGTTAAGGTAAATACCGGAATGGTTCCTTTGGAATCGCACTGCTGATTTCCTTCCTCATCCTTCCCTAATCCTAGGTTGTGCTCCGCTACTAACGGTCCCGTTGTCGTTGGGATGTTAATCATTAATCTTCCTTCCTTTCTTCCTTTTTGGAATGATAACCAGAGAAATCAAGTAAAAACCCCTAAGCGCTTTTATTCATCGTGAAGGGGTTCATGTAAAGCACTTGGGGAGGCAACCATCTGATTGGAAGGTGACCGCTACAGCCAAAAGTCCCGAACGGAGCATGAGAGCGCAGGAGAGGACTTGTCTTAACAGGTCGGAAACCAGCACCAAGACACCGTGACAGCTCTGCGTAGGCCCTTAGCTGCCAGAGTCCGGCACATGACGTGACCCCTCCTCACATCCGTAATGTCCAGGAATTGTGAATGAAGTCCCGACCAAGGCGTCCCTCGATCCGCAATCCTGACGGTCTGAACGGCGTCAGGTCGGCATCACGTGTTACGACTGTGGATGAGCTGCGGACGGATTTTACAGCACTCAACTCAAAGCATAGGAATGAAAATATTCAGTAAATTTGTAACGTATTTCGTCCTAATCACCTCCAAGCAGCCGGCTCCCGCACATGAACCAAGAACTGAAGAGAAATTGCATTGTAACTCTTTCTTCAAATGGATCTGAGCACTATGGGACTTAACAGCTGTGGTCATCAGTCCCCTAGAACTTAGAACTACTTAAACCTAACTAACCTAAGGACATCACACACATCCATGCCCGAGGCAGGATTCGAACCTGCGGCCGTAGCAGTCGCGCGGTTCCGGACTGCGCGCCTAGATAACACTTTCTCTCTGATACTTCTTTGAGCTCTGCAAGTTATTTCCACCATCCATGTAAAACTTCGAAATGTTCCAGTGGAGATTAGTTTTGTAATTCCTATGTGTTGATTCAATAGTGTCTTTCGTATTTAGGCTTTTGACAGATTTATGACGTTGTGCTGTGGTTTTTCGTCAGCTAAATGCAGCACACGCATCTCAGTCGGGCGGACTGACCTAGACCTTCCTCTGTTTGCTCATAGAACAGCTAAACAGGCTACGTCTCTAAGATACTTGAAAAATAGCCTCAGTTTAAGAAATGATTCTCTGCGACGTGGATATTTTTTGACGTACGGGGCACGAGCATTCAAGCTGCTTCCAGTTCCTTACACCACAGTTGAAATCATTTCCGTGAAGTCAATTATTAAGTAGTAGACCTTCATTGCTAACAAGTAGTTGGGAAAAACTAAAATCTACTTAATCATACGCACACACAAACAGCACAATAATAATAGACACAGAAATAAAGTCATTTGTTAAAGTAGTAAAATGTTCAAATGTGTGTGAAATCTTATGGGACTTAACTGCTAAGGTTATCAGTCCCTAAGCTTACACACTACTTAACCTAAATTATCCTAAGGACAAACACACACACCCATGCCCGAGGGAGGACTCGAACCTCCACCGGGACCAGCCGCATAGCTCATGTTATAGTAGTAAAACACCATGATACGTACTCAGAGTTGAGAGTAATACACCATAGGATTATACGCACTTACACGGCTTGGAACTACGACACAACAACGCAGTTCGAACCACCTGACAGCAGACTACCTAACGTTCAGATTGTGTACCTAGAGTACTGTGACGCAGAAAAGACATCAAAACACTATTGGCCGTGCGTCAATGCAACAACTGTGCTCACATCCCCAACCAAACCTCTCTCAGACCCTCCTATGAACAAGGGTGTTCAGATCTCTCACAGTTAGTGTTTCCGGACCCATGTTTATCGGATGTACTTTTCTTATTTTGATGGATAAGCTTGACATCTTTTATCATTTTTGCATGTGTGCATGGGAGGAAAGAGAGGGGGAGGCATAACAGATCCCTTGTCTCTTCTCGGAAGGCGGATTCGAGGAACATTAACAGCAAATATTACATGATGAGAAATGTTTCTGTAGTGGCATATCCTAATTGAGCATGTTACTATGTCGCTCTATGAATGGCGCAGCTCACGTTCCAGCATGTTTCCGGTAATTAGAAATGTAACAGATACGCTGTTACACAATTAAGCTGCAAACTTCGTCGGATGTTCAGCTGTCAGACAAAAAACGTGGAAGCAATACCTTGGCTATACTTCCTGAGTGTTGGTTCCGTAATGAAAACCTGTACTGAGATTTTAAGGGAGGAGTGCGATGCGCGCGATCCATTGGATCCGTTAGTATACGTGCATTCTGGGTCTGCCAGTGCTTGTCAGAATTGTCTAAGAATGCGAACGTATAATCAGTTCGCTACAGTATAGGGATCATCTTTTAGCAGGAGTATATACTCGTCCAGTGTACTCAGATTACTTACCGTACTATACTCGTCACTGTATCTATTTAGTTTTCACACGTAGAGCATGTGAAAGTTTGTCTTGAAACGAAGCAACAAATTTTAAAATGATGCTGGCATCCAATCCTCTCCGCTTTACACGACGATGCTTTGTTGATCGGAAGAGTGCGCCCTGCCAGCCCTTAGAACGTTATAGGTCGTACGGGCTACATCCATTGTCTGGCGCAACAGCACCGTTACGTTGTTGCCGCCAGAGCTGCAGCTCCGGTGGCCCTGGACGTGACGTTCTCAAGGTGGTGCAGCAGGAGACGAGATACGGAGCGTCCGTGATGGACGAGTCGCGCTTCAGGCGAACGCCGTGCTTTATTGATCCTCGTGTGTAGCAGAGCGCAACAGCGATCTTTTTGAGGCTCGGGTTTGCAGCTAGCGGAGCGAAAGCTGCCGCTGAATCGCGCGTTCGCAGCTGCGCGGGCCGCCTGAGCGTGTAATCGGCTGTCGAGTCACGCGTGGAACGGGCCTTTGAGGTGAGAGAACACAGCGCCGAGAAAGGCTCTATTGTTTCCGTGTAGTAAAGGTCACCTCTCACTGTCCGCGTACGTCTTCATTTTTATGATGCTGGCTTAGCTCAGCTTTCGTGCATACTTTTTCCGGTTTCTTTCGTTCTCCAGTGTTCCCAAAGCATAGTTGAGGTTGTCATTCCACCCACGTCCATAATTTCTGCCTACACTGCAGGTTTCACTCGTTCTTTGTGATCTGGCAATTTTTTGACAGGAGGACGTCGAGTGCCTCATACTTGAACTACCTATTTTTGACGAACGTCGATGCATCTTCGTGACAATATGCGTTACACGTGTAAACAATTTCTCCCTTTGTCAGCCTTCGGTTGGGACTCAAACTGAAGAGGAGAAAATGATCGGCAATCGGCAGAAGAAACTCACTTGGGAAGCTAATGAAGGGAAACGTTTGAATCATCCTGAATAATTGAATAGTTAAGCAGTGAGCAGAGAAAGCTTAACAAAAACAAAATCGATTATTCCGTATGCAGCGTCACATCCGAATGCGAAAGTGATGTTCACAATGAGGTGAGTGAAAACAAAGATCGTAAGAGAAAATTATCGACTGGAATTTACGACCACGTCTTTCCTTCTTATTCGTCTTTGTGCGTTGCTTGAAAAACCACTACATATAAACACTGGATGCTGAATGCCGTTATAGGAATAGGTTTGGCGTATACAAACCTGAGAAACAGCAGATAGTTGGAACTCACAACAGCTTTGTTTTTCCGTATCAGCGTGAACATAAAAAGATGAATTACACCGTTGTAAAATGTGGAAATCATCACTGTTGACTGACTAAAACTACTAGACAGAGAGGTCTGCTGAATAAATGCACGTCTCTTGCTGGTTTGAATTCAACATTCTACTTTGCAGCCATTAGTGAGCAAATAATAAAACACTGCATCGGTGAAGTTTTTTCGTGCTTAAGACGACGCGTTCCAGGAATCTCAGGTATTATTCACATTTGTACTGGGATGCCTTCGTGTGTGGTGTTCTTATTCTTTTGTCCTGCTGTCGTCTTTTTTATGGTTTACTGCAGTCGGGAAGTATAAAGCTCGGAATCGTTTTCACACGCTAACGTTAGAAAACAGTATTTTTGTGTGTTTACTTGCAGCTATTACCTGCGGTATTTTTGTGTTTACTTACAGCTATTACCTGCAGTATTTTCGTGTATTTACTTACAGCTATTACCTGCAGTATTTTCGTGTATTTACGTACAGGTATTGTCTGTAAGTAAATAGAAGAAAATTCTGTCGGGCTGGGCTAGCACTTGGATGGATGACCATCCGGTCTGGCGGGCGCTGTTGGCAAGCGGGGTGCACTCAGGCCTTATGAGGCAAACTGAGGAGCTGCTTGATTGAGAAGTATCGGCTCCGGTCTCGTAAACTGAGATAGGGCCGGGAGAGCGGTGTGCTGACCACATGCCCCTCCATATCCGCATCCAGTGACGCCTGTGGGTGAGGATGAAACGGCAGCCGGTCGGTGCCGTTGGGCTTTCCAAGGCCTGATCGGACGGAGTTTAGTTTTAAATACACGAAAATTACAGCGCACTCACAGGCTATAGCAATACCATTGTAAATAGAAAATCGGAATAATCTTGAAACTGATCACGCTATGAATGAAAAAAAAGGAACTGATGTAATGTTTTACTATTTAAATAATTAATGACACAGTTTTGCAAGCTGTCAAAAAATATTGATTATGATGAATTGAATTTTACGACCATAACCGAAAAAACAAAAGCAGTGAAGGCAGGCGTTATAATCTGGAGAACGTCTTCATGACACGTGGTTAGAAATAAAATTCAGTCGAACATCTGCAGCGTTACATTGATCAAAATGCGCACTCAGTGAATGCTACACCCGCCCTCTTTACCTGTGGTTTCCTCAAATCGGTGAAGACATATATCAGAATGGTTCCTTTGAAAAGGATGCCGCCGATATACTTTCCCCACCCGAGCTTCTGCTCCGTCCCTAATGACCTCTTCTTCGACGAAACATTAACCTGCAATCTTCCTTTAGTTCCGTTACCTGGTGAAAGCTTCACTGAGCGTTTGTCGTCAAAGGACACTTTCTTCCAGGTAGATTAAGTGTCATTATGTATTGCAAACGGAGGTTACTTTTGATGCTAGATAGAGCCGTGCACAGACTCGACATCATACGTTGTTCATATCCCCCCCAGAGATACTCATCCGAATCTGTTTAGTACATTTGTTTTCCACATTCTGTCTCTCAGTTGGACGGAGAGCATGAATGCCAATCTGTCGAGGAGTGGAAGCGGAATTGTGCGTCATGTTGGGGAGTGCAATGGTAAATTTTGTTAAGCTGTGGCTCACGTAGTATGTAAAATGAAGAGGGAGCAGGCGAGTCCTTACTGTATCTACTCGTCTACGTCACAGGAGTACCTATACAGACTCACTTTTTCAATCAGCGGTGACGCAGTGCACAGGGTGACTTGCGGAGTGCCTATTTTCCAAATGCGTTAACACGGTACGGAATACAGAAATTAGTAACAAATATAACTAGTGCAATAAAGACACACGAATAGAGTGTACGTAAATCACACACGCCGCACTATACTTAAATCATCCACACCTCCATCAGTACCCCGCAGGCAACACGACGTGTTCGGCGGAGGGTACTTCTGGTACCCCTACCTGATTTCCCACTTCCTCCCTCTTTCCCTGTTCCATTCGGAATGGCGCGTGTGAACAGTGATTGTCGGTAAAGTCCGTGTAAGCTTTAATTTCTCGTATTTTCTTGTTGTGATTATTTCGCGAGACGTATTCCCGGAAAGTACTCCCTCCCCCCTCCCTCCCCCTTCCCCCTCCCCCCTACCTCCCTCCCTCTCTTCCTCCCTCTCTCCCTCTCTTCCTCCCTCTCTCTCTCTCCCTCCCCCTCCCTCTCTCCCTCTCCCGCCCTCCATCCCTCTCCCTCCCTCCTTCCCTCCCTCCCTCCCTCCCACCCAACCTCCCTCCCTCCCACCCAACCTCCCTCCCTCCCACCCAACCTCCCTCCCTCCCTCCCTCCCTCCCTCCCTCCCTCCCTCCCTCCCTCCTCTCCCTCCCTCTCTCCCTCTCCCTCCCTCTCTCCCTCTCCCTCCCTCTCTCCCTCTCCCTCCCTCTCTCCCTCTCCCTCCCTCTCTCCCTCTCCCTCCCTCTCTCCCTCTCCCTCCCTCTCTCCCTCCCCCTCCCTCTCTCCCTCTCCCTCCCTCTCTCCCTGTCCCTCCCTCTCTCCCTCTCCCTCCCTCTCTCCCTCCCTCCCTCTCTCCCTCTCCCCATTTCTCTATCTATCTATCAATCGGTCCTACCTGATAAGAGTCTCGGACTGATGCACAATACTCAAGAACAGGTCGAACAAGCATCTTCTGCTTTTTAAGTAGATGAATTACATTTTCTTAAGATTCTTCCAATAAATCAGTTTGGCATCCGCTTTTCCTGCTATTTGTTTCGTGTCGTCATTTCACTTGAGGTCGCTCTGGATAGTTTCTCCTGAGTTACTGCCTCCTGGCATTGCTACTTTGTTATATAGACAACCGCATCGTCTGCGAACCGTCTTAAAGAGCTTCCGACGTTTTCTACTAAATCATTTATACACATTGTAAGCAGTAGCGGTCCTGTCACACTTCCTTGGGGTACTCCGTAAATTACCTTTACATCTGTCAATTTAGTTCCGTTAAGAGCGATGAGTTGGGTTCTGTCTGCAAGAAAGTCTTGAAGTCAGTCGTAAATTTGGTCGGATATATTTCTTCACCAAACGGCAGAGAGGTACGCTGTCAAATGCCTTCCTGAAGTCAAGGAACACGGCATCAACCTGAGTGTCGTCGTCTGCAGCGCTGTTGGTCTCATGGAGGAACAGAGCGAGCTGAGTTCAAGATTTTTGTTTGCGGAAGCCATGATAATTTTTATAGTAGTGATACGCGTTGTCCAAAAGCGTCATAATTCTTGAGCATAAAATATGTTCCATAATTATACAACAGATTAACGGTAACGATATAGGCCTATAATTACGTGCATCTGTGGTACGTCCCTTCTAGAAAACCGAAGTGACCTGCGTTTTTTTTCCAGTCGCCGGGTACTCTTCGTTGCTCCAGCGATCTTCGGTAAACTGCTGCCAGAAGAGCAGCTAGTTCTTTCACATAATCTCTGTAGAATCTTACAGGTAT